>NC_140579.1:1150575738-1151775738 GCF_964204655.1 Triturus cristatus
GCAACACAATTTTGGCATCTATAATGTCCTGACACAGGTGGTAAACTCAAAAGTCCCCTAAGGTCTTTTCTTTGGGGATCAATAGTTCTTGCTGCTCGTACCAAGTGTTGTCTGATATTTCTACCTTTCCTGAATGCAAACAATGGCTTCGAAATATCTAAAGTATCAATGAGCTTCCAATTAGATTGAATTATCTTTTTAATCTTGTTCACTTTGGGCCCATACGTCAGAACACATGTAAGAGGTGATTTATCTTCATGTTGTTTTGGAGTAAGTAAGTCCTCTCTTGGTGTGAACCACGCTCTTTTAAGTGCTGCTTTAATCAATTTCTTAGCGTATCCCCGCATACTTAACTTATTTTTTAATTTTTCAGCACAAGTAAAGTAATCCTCCTTGTTGGAACAATTCCTCCGAATACGGAGGAATTGCCCGTATGGCAAATTTTCTTTTAATGTACGTGGGTGTCCACTGGTAAAATGTAACAAGGTGTTTCGGTCAATGGGTTTAGTATAGAGGCTAACTTTCAATTGGCCATTTTGATGTTGTATGAGGACGTCTAGAAAATTGATCTTTTCCTTATCTTTAGAGACAGTGAATTTAAGCTCCAATGTTCTTGTATTGAGCCAATTGTGGAAATCTGACAGTTGAGTCTCATTACCTCCCCAAATCATAAAAATGTCATCGATATAGCGACACCAAAAACAAACCCGAGATTTAAAAGGGTTGGTGTCGCTATATATCCATTTTTTCTCGAACTCATCCATAACCAAATTGGCTATCTCAGGTGAGAAGCTACAGCCCATTGCTACTCCCATTATTTGGAGATACAAAACCTCTTTGAAGTTGAAAAAATTATTCTTTAGACATAATGTCGCTAGCGATATAATAAAGTCAGTTGGCACTTGATGTGGCCTTTCTCTTTCCTCCAATTTATATTTCATAACTGCCAAAGCCTCGTCTTGTGGAATATTAGTATACAACGATTCTATATCGAAGGATACTAAAAGTTGACTGTCAGCATTGTACGGGAGATTTTCTATTTGAGATATGAAATCCATAGTATCTCTCACATACGATTGGGTTTCTTTGACCAACGGAACTAGGAAAGTACCAATGTATTTCGCCAATGGCTCCAACAGGGAACCACAAGCGGACACGATAGGTCTTCCCGGGGGACACTCTGTATTTTTATGTACTTTTGGTAATACATATATGTTTGGAATTTTACATATGTCTGCATTCAGGAAATCAAATTCATTCTTACATAATCACCCCTGGTTAAGTGCTTCCATAGTCATCTCCAAAATTTCTGTTTTCAACTTACGCGTAGGGTTCTCATCTAGGAGTCTGTAATGTGTGGGGTTTGAAAGTTGTCTAAGAACTTCCTGATCATATTTATCCACATCCCATAGAACAATCCCTCCCCCCTTATCTGCCGGCTTGATGACAATCGCCGGATTTTCAGCGAGGGTCTTGAGTGCTAGTGTTTCTTGCTTAGTACAATTAGATTTATAAAAAATCTTTTTCATTTGCAAATTATCAAGCTCTTTCAAAATTTGTTCCTCAAATAGCAAAATCTCCAGTGGCATAACTGAACTTTCTGGAATAAAGTGTGACTTATTCCTAAAACCAGTTATATTTATTTGTTCATTATACTCCCTGTCGCGAAAAAAGGCTTTGAGTCTAACCTTTCTGAGGAATTGTAAAATTTCTGTTTTGGTGTCAACTGGATTTAGTGATACCGTGGGTACAAAGGATAAACCTTTATGAAGTACATTCATTTCCGCATCTGATGGTATATAATTAGATAGGTTGTAGATAGGGATGGGTTCAGTTAATCCCTTATACACATCTAGCGTCTGTATGTCTTCCTCCGTGTACGGAAGAGATCGGGGTCCTGGTTCTGGTATTGTTCCGGGTTTTGGTATTGACCCTGTTGTGCGTATTGGCCTGCTGTTTGATTGTAACCTCTCCATCCCGTACCAACCCCTCTGCATCTGCCTCTGCCAAAAAAAGGTTGGGCTCTCGGGTACTGGGGGTACGGATGGTAGCTGTTGTAAGATCCTTGGTCTGAATCAGAGGAGGTATCCGAGAAGGTAATGAACCTCCTTCGAGATCGTCCTCTATATTGAAGGTTAAGCGAACTAGGGTTGTTATTTTGGAAAAAGTCTTCTTTTAGGTATGGGTATATTTCTTCTGTTTTAAAATTTTTAATGTCCCTTGCGACTTTTGTTGTTTTTTGATTGGTAGTATAAATCTTGAACTCAGATATAGTTCTTTCCACTGATTCTAACAGTCCTTTCGCTTCTTTAATGGTATTATCCCCCAAGATTTCCTCCTCTAGCGTTTTAATTTCTCTTAGTTCTTCTTCATTTAATCTAAAGGCCGTTTCAATTGATAGTGCCATCCAATCCCTGGAACATTTAGTTCCTACACCACCGAACCTACCCAGATACGCTTTGTCTGTAACAAAAATAACTGGGATGTTTCTCACCTGTAAGCCTACTGGTATCGTATTGTTTTTTAAATGTTCTAACAGAACTTGAGCATGTAATTGAGTCCTAATGTTTTTCTTTTTCAGTTGTTTTAATCTCTCAATCTTATCAACATTGGTGGCTTGTGTAGCAGGTTGATCTCCACTCAATAATGAGGGGATTCGTAAAAGAGCACTAATTTCCTCTTCCGAGTAACTAACAACTAAGGTTTCTGTCATATCAAGAGTTATATATACACATTTACTACCGTGTCTAATGAAAAAGGACCAAAAATATTACTCCCAAACAAAACTGTTGTTGAAACAATGATACATGTGAATAGTTATACTTGGCATTCGGGCAGTGTAGGGGGTTGTGCAGGGTGTGGTGTTTCAGGGTTTAGTGCAGTGGTGTTCGGGCAGTGTAGGGGGTCTTGCAGGGGGTGGTGTTTCAGGGTTTAGGGCAGTGCAGTGGCATTCAGGCAGTGTAGGGGGTCTTGCTGGGGTTGGTGTTTGAGGGTTTAGGGCAGTGCAGTGGCGTTCGGGCAGTGTAGGGGGTCGTGCAGGGTGTGGTGTTTCAGGGTTTAGGGCAGTGCAGTGGCGTTCACGCAGTGTAGGATGTCGTGCGGGGGGTGGTGTTTCAGGGTTTAGGGCAGTGCAGTGGTGTTCGGGCATTGTAGGGGGTCGTGCAGGGGGGTGGTGTTTCAGTTTTTAGGGCAGTGCAATGGCGTTCAGGCAGTGTAGGGGGTCGTGCAGGGGGGTGGTGTTTCAAGGTTTAGGGCAGTCCAGTGGCGTTTGAGCAGTGTAGGGGTCGTGCAGGGGGTGGTGTTTCAGGGTTTAGGGCAGTGCAGTGGTGTTCGGGCAGTGTAGGGGGTCGTGCTGGGGATGGTGTTTCAGGGTATAGGGCAGTGCATTGGCGTTCGGGCAGTGTAGAGGGTCATGCTGGGGATGGTGTTTCAGGGTTTAGGGCAGTGCAGTGGCGTTCGGGCAGTGTAGGGGGTCGTGTTGGGGGTGGTGTTTCAGGGTTTAGGGCAGTGCAGTGACGTTCGGCCAGTGTAGGGGGTCATGCTGGGGGTGGTGTTTCAGGGTTTAGGGCAGTGCAGTGGCGTTCAGGCAGTGTAGGGGGTTGTGCAGTGGCTAGTGTTTCAGGGTTTAGGGCAGTGTCATGGTGTTCGGGCAGTGTAGGGGTCGTGCTGGGGTTGTTGTTTCAGGGTTTAAAGCAGAGCAGTGGTGTTCGGGCATTGTTGGGGGTCGTGCTGGGGGTAGTGTTTTAGGGTTTAGGTCAGAGCAGTGGTGTTCGGGCAGAGTAGAGGGTCGTGCTGGTGGTGGTGTTTCAGGGTTTAGGGCAGAGCAGTGGTGTTCGGGCAGTGTAGGGGGGTTGTGCTGGGGGTGATGTTTCAGGGTATAGGGCAGTGCAGTGGTGTTTGGGCAGTGTAGGGGGTCGTGCTGGGGGTGGTGTTTCAGGGTTTATGGCAGGGCAGTGGTGTTCGGGCAGTGTAGGGGGTCTTGCAGGGGGTGGTGTTTCAGGGTTTAGGGCAGTGGTGTTCGGGCAGTGTAGGGGGTCTTGCTGGGGGTGGTATTTCAGGGTTTAGGGCAGTGCAGTGGTGTTCGATCAGTGTAGGGGGTCGTGCTGGGGGTGGTGTTTCAGTTTTTAGGGCTGTGCAGTGTTGTTCGAGCAGTGTAGGGTGTCCTGCTGGGGGTAGTGTTTTGGGTTTAGGGCAGTGCAGTGGTGTTCGTGCAGTGTAGGGGGTTGTGCTGGGGTAGTGTTTTAGAGTATAGGGCAGTGCAGTTGTATTTGTGTAGCGATTCAGCGCATGCACTGCGTCGCTAGGCAAGACCTAAAAGCATTGCACCAAGATGGCTGCCAACACTTCCAGGATTAAAGTGTTGGCAGCCAATTAGAGCCAAGCTTGTGCTTGTGCAGTTAGGTCCTGCCCAGATATATAAAGGTTTTTGAACGGATTTACACCATTTAAAAACAAGCATTGGCATAGCCAATAGGTCTCACGTTTGGGACCTTATAAGTGTTTAGCTATGCAACAGTTGATGTTGTTGCACCAAGGATATTGTGCTGGTTAACTAAACACTTATAAGGTGCCAAAGGCGAGACCTATTGGCTATGCCAATGCTTGTTTATTTATGTTTTAAATACAAAAATAAAAGGCATTTTTATTTGCAATGTCAATAGGTCAAACTTGCGTAAATGTGAGACCTATTGCATTGCAAATGCTTGTTTTGTAAGGAGTTATATGAGGAAAAAAGGCTTAGCCAGCAAACAATGAGTGTGTCCTAATGGTGGTATTTTCAACTACGTGTTAACAATTGCCATCTACAGGCGCATACAAAGGGCGCGCACAAAGAGGTGGTTACAGATACGAAAGAACTAGATTTCCTAGTATTTTAATTGCACTGAGTAAATCCATCTGAAAATGCCGACAAAAACCAAGAGGCTGCATCGCAAATAAATAACAATAGAGAACTTAAAGTGCTTGTTACCAGCTGGAGAAGGAATTTAAGCTTCCACCTCGTTGTAGATTTTGTCCGTCAGTTTCTCTTTCCAGCTTGTGAAAGGAGTCCTTGGCAGGTATATTGTAAAGGAATGTTGACTCGAAAGGTGTATTACAGTCTTGAAAACTGACACTTTTTTCCAACTATATTCACTGTTGTTTCCTGAAAGTTGCCCTTGAGTGAGTGAATCAGCTAGGAGCGACCAGAGACATGCGGCCGGTAGGTGGCGCTGTTATATTCAACTTGAAATAGCCCACTAGGAATGCAACTAAAACTAACCCTGGGCGTAGTTCGCGAAGTAGCACTTCGCGAAGCTACGCAAAGTGCACTTCGCACTACGCGAGCTACGCGTAGCACTCCGCGAACTGCGTAGTACCTTGTTCTCACTGTGCCAGATGTCGTTTTCAATGATTGCACAGTGCGGACAAGCAACCGGCACTGTGCAATCATTGAAAATGGCATCTTGCACAGTGCGAGCTGTAGTTTTCTGCTGCTCGAGTAGATTTTTACTCGAGCGGCAGCTTTCTCAACGCGAACTGGTAGTTTCTCATCGCGAGCGGTCGCGAGCATACGTGACCACTCGCAATGAGAAACCTGACCTCCTCAAGTTGGGAATCTCGCCGGGAGGTTTATTTTCCATGCTCGCGATCGCCAACTTGATGTTGCTGATCGCGAACAAGGAAAAAGTCTCGCCAGGATGTAATTTTGCTTGCTCGCGGTCGCCAACTTGACGTTGAGAACAGCGAGCAAGCAAAAAATGACCGCAGCACTATGCAACACTACGCTACGCGTGTTCGCATTGTGCTACGTGCAATTCGCGTAGTGCGAAGTAGCGCGAACTCCGCATACTACGTGAGCGTAGCGTAGTGCTTTGCCCGGGCTTACTTATAACTTAGAAACAAAAACAAACAAAAAAAACGCGACCGCAAAAGTGAAAGCCAAGCGACTGCGCTGTCATTAGTAACATGATACAAGGGAAGAATGCAGCTAAGAAAAAATGCCGGGGGTGAGGGGGCTAATTCTCCCAGCAATAGGCCAAATGGGGATGGAGGGGATCTAGGAAGGCGTGAAAAACACAACAAAGACTCATTAACAGGCAAATGGTCTTAAAGACCTGTGAAGTACTCGGGTGTGGCTGTGTGTGTGCCCGGGAAGCTGACTCAGCCCGGGCTGCCACACGACGGGAGAGGGGGGGCTGAAGCCCTTTGAGCCCAATGGTCGTTTACAAATAGCCAGCGTACAAGCACACAAGATGTGTATGACGACAGAGTAAAGCAACACTTGCATAAGGCACCATTAGTCAAAAGCGTACTCAGAGGATAAAAGGTAACCTTAAGAGACAGGTAGGTTGAAATCATCTAAGGGCACCGTGCACCACCAACAGTCGGGTGTGAGGCGAATAATTGGATAAATCAATACAACATATTCTTCACTATAGAAAGTATTGTGCAGGACCAGCATCCTGGTGGGCGGTCACAGTTTAGCTCTCTATAAACCAAGCCCCTTGTCCCGCGGCTTCGATCTCCCATGAAGATTAGCACCACTGAACGTGTCCCTTCCAATTTCCCAGTACGACTTCGGGAAGGTGAAGCCAGGCCAGCCACCTTATTCAGAGAGTCAATCAAAGTGATGAGGATTATGGGTAAGTAGACAGACAGCTCTGACAGTGGAAGAAGTGACTCAAGATCAATTAAAGTGACAAGCCTTTCTTTAAACAGCATTGCTTAATGTTGATACCGTGGCATTCTCTATAGAAATAAGAGTCTTAGCATGAAGCCTCTGAACAGTAATCTGAAGCCATCAAAGGCCCGGGAAAGAAGCCTGTCCCCTTCTCAGATGTGACTATTCTGTCAGATTCAAGGATTTGAAAGATGACTAATGTCTCAGCTGTCACTTTAGGAAATCATAACATGAGGGGCGTGGAGGCAAGTTTCTATTGAATCACTCGCCGCTCTTTTATGAAAATGTGCAATTATTTTACCTATAGTGTTTAATAAAGGTGCACACAGCACACACTTCAAATTATATGAAATGTAAATATTGAATTAAAAAAAAAGTGAGTTTGTTGAGCTCGGTGGCTCTCAAGCCGTCGCCGAGCAGCCTTCCAGTGCATTAAATGCTGTGCAGCATTAAACACAATGCGCAGCATGTCGACTCAGTGAACAGAGAGATTGAAATGTCTTGAGCATTTTGGGACAAGGTCAGTGTCACTGCTGGGAATGCAGTGTGGTATTGGAAGGCATTGGGAATCATGTTCTGGCTGCAAGCCCCTGACGCAGCTTCCAGCTCCTAAAGTGCCTTTCGACACTGCTACAAATGGGTGAGAGTAGTGGGAAGGAGTATGGACTCGAGTCAGTGGCAAGGAACAGGAAATGTATTTGGAGTGAAAATCGATGAAACTGTATAATTTTGCTGCACGTGAGTTAAACACGTTTGCTCTTAAGCTTACATCTCAAAAAATATGAAATTAGAATTTCCACCCGCGTTGTTTAATGGAACCGGATATGAATATCATGTTTATGAATTTGAAAACCAGTATCTATTTGACTGGTTTATCGATTTGTGGAAGAGAAAGAACGTGAGTCATTAGAGAAAAGGAAAAGCAGTATGAGAGAAAGTGTATGAAAGAAAAAACAGAAATAAAGATAGAAAGAAGAATAAAGAAGCAAAAAGTTTAACAGGGAAAAGGAGAGAGTGGCATGCTGCAGTATAGAGAGGCAGGGGAGGGGGGGAGTGGAGGCCAGCAGAGTGACGCGATCTGTGGTGGGGAGGGGGAGGGAATTGAAGCGCAAGCAAGCAAGGTGGAGAGAGGCACGCAAGGCTTAATGAGCCTTGACAGAAACCCACATGGCGGCTGCGTGCGTGCACGCTCGTGTGAACCCGAGCTTGAGGCCAGGAAAAGCCTGCGGTAGCACTTTCAAAAACCACTAACTAAATTTCTCGCAGAGCAGCACATGCGCTGGCTCTGCGAGACCTAAAAAGGGCAATTTCTGAACCAAGCACTAACTTCTTGCCAAATTTGGTGTAATTCCGTTCAGCAGTCCGGGCTGTAGTCGTGTCTAAAATTTCCTATGGGAATTAACACGTTTTGGGACCCCCCTTTTTTCTCGGCCCCCGCTTGGCGAATCACTCCGAAACTTTCAGGATAGGAAATGACCGTAGCGGGACCAATGTTTTGAAAATGTTGCGAAGATTCGTCAACTGGCGCTAAAGTTATTGGGAAAAGAAAAAACGCTTTTTGAATAGAAACAAGGTCCTAACTATAACTATCTACTTGCGACCGCCAGTAGATAATAATTAGTATACGATGTATACATGTGAAAATGTGTCGGTCCACCGGTTTACCTCGGTGGCACAGAAAAAATGGGTGGAACTGACGTCAGCATGCTGATGAGGTCCTCTTATGGCTCCTATGACGTCATACAGTGTCGCGAGCTGAGCCGTGCTATTATGACATCATCATCGACGTGGAAGAGCTAGGAAAGAATTTCCGCAGAATGCTGGCGCAGGGGATATTCACCTAAGTGTTCAGGCTAGTTCTTTGGGAGCAACTGTTTATGTTGCCACTCCAGAAACTGAAACCAGTGATCCGAGGGCAGAGGCCCTGCAGTTGGCGCACGAGTTGGGGAGCCCAGTCGTGTGCACCGGTGGGGCACCGGAGTGACAAGCACCACTACTCACAGAAAAGCTAACAAGGGCACTGAATAACACAGGATCTTCTCTTTGTATCTGGTAGGAACACCAAGGTTAGAATGCCCTAGTTCCAAAATGTAGAATTAGTGCTACAACGGTATTTAGGAGGAACTGCGATGGATGCAGCTTCTGCCTTCCGTACACTTGAGGCGGCACATGGGTCATGCTGTACGGTCATACTAAGGTGGGACGCACACTCGTTGACCTCTCATGGCACTGCTCCACACTTCGGGGACAACGCTTTCCATTAGCTGTGTTTTCTGATGACGTGTCACGCCGGCCCCGTCCAACAGCAGAACCCCTTTAGATCCAAACAGACTCTTCCATTTTCTCACCGGAGGTGAAACCAGGCCACGCGGACACTTTCACAATACAACAGCCGGGAATGCACTTTTCGGTAAAACAAAACACATTATTTCCTCCTAATTTATCAAATAAACGACTCACTGAAGAACAGGGGCCAGCTTCGATCAGTAAATAGCCGTTACAACGACTTTTTTACTTCGCGATACCATTACAACACAAGCATTACCACGTCATTGTAAGGAAACAGAGGCTGTTCCGTTTCCTCTCAATGACGTGCACCACCCCTCAGAGACGACATGAAGCAGGAACCATGAGGAGCGAGGAACCACGAGGAGTGAGAGGTAAGGGAAATTGGGCATGGGGTGGTGGTTACTTTTCTAAGGGTTTAGGGTAGTGCAGTGGTGTTTGTGCAGTGAAGGCGGTCATGCAGCGGTAGTGTTTTAGGGTTTAGGGCAGTGCATTGGTGTTTGAGTAGTGTAGAGGGTCGTGCTGTGGGTAGTGTTTCAGGGTTTAGGGCAGTGCAGTGGTGTTCGGACAGTGTAGGGGGTGGTGCAGAGGGTGGTGTTTCAGGGTTAAGGGCAGTGCTGTGGCGTTTGGGCAGTGTAGGGGGTCGTGCAGGGGGTGGTGTTTCAGGGTTTAGGGCAGTGCAGTGGTCTTTGGGTAGTGAAGGGGTCGTGCGGGGGTAGTGTTTTAGGGTATAGGGTAGTGCAGTGGTGTTTGGGTAGTGTAGGGGGTTGTGTTTTAGGGTTTATGGTAGTGCAGTGGTGTTTGGGTAGTGTAGGGGATCGTGCTGGGGTAGTGTTTTAGGGTTTAGGGCAGTGCATTGGTGTTTGCGTAGTGAAGGGGGTCGTGCGGAAGGTAGTGTTTTAGGGTTAAGGTCTGTGCATTGGTGTTTGGGTAGTGTAGGGGGTCACGCTGGGGGTAGTGTTTTAGGGTTTAGGGCAGTGCAGGGGTGTTTGGGTAGTGTAGGGGGTCACGCTGGGGGTAGTGGTTTAGGGTTTAGGATAGTGCAGTGGTGTATGGGTAGTGTAGGGGGTACTGCTGGGGGTAGAGGTTTAGGGTTTAGGGGAGTGCAATGGTGTTTGGGTAGTGTAGGGGGTACTGCTGGGGGCAGTGTTTTAGGGTTTAGGGTAGTGCAGTGGTGTTTGGGTAGTGTAGGGAGAACTGCTGGGGGTAGTGTTTTAGGGTTTAGGAGAGTGCAGAGGTGTTTAGGTAGTGTAGGGGGTTATGCGGGGTAGTGTTTTAGGGTTTAGGGCAGTGCAGTGGAGTTTGGGTAGTGTAGGGGGTAGTGTTTTAGGGATTAGGGTAGTGCAGTGGTGTTTGTGTAGTGTAGGGGGTCGTGCTGGGGGTAGTGCATTAGGGTTTAGGGTACTGCAGCGGTGTTTCTGTAGTGTAGGGGGTTGTGTTTTAGGGTTTAGGGTACTGCAGTCGTCTTTGGGTAGTGTAGGGGGTTGTGCGGTGCGTGGGGTAGTGTTTTAGGGTTTAGGGCAGAGCAGTGGTGTTTGGGTTGTGTAGGGGGTCGTGCGGGGGGTAGTGTTTTAGGGTTTAGGGTAGTGCAGTGGTGTTTGGGCAGTGTAGGGGGTTGTGCTGGGGTAGTGTTTTAGGGTTTGGGGAAGTGCAGCGGTGTTTGGGTAGTGTTTGGGGGATTCGTGCTGGGGTAGTGTTTTAGGGTTTAGGGCAGTGCATTGGTGTTTGTGTAGTGAAGGGGGTCGTGTGGGGGTAGTGTTTTAGGGTTTAGGACAGTGCATTGGTGTTTGGGTAGTGTAAGGGGTTGCGCTGGGGGTAGTGTTTTAGGGCTTAGGGCAGTGCATTGGTGTTTGTGTAGTGAAGGGGGTCGTGCGGGGTAGTGTTTTAGGGTTTAGGATAGTACATTGGTGTTTGGGTAGTGTAGGGGGTCGTGCTGGGGGTAGTGTTTTAGGGTTTAGGGCAGAGCAGTGGAGTTTGGGTAGTGAAGGGGGTCGTGCGGGGTGTGGTGTTTTAGGGTG
Organism: Triturus cristatus; assembly: GCF_964204655.1. Lineage (NCBI taxonomy): Eukaryota > Metazoa > Chordata > Amphibia > Caudata > Salamandridae > Triturus > Triturus cristatus. The sequence goes on from NC_140579.1 coordinate 1,150,586,704, forward strand.
TAGAGCAGTGCAGTGAAGCTCAGGCAGTGTAAGGGGTCGTGCTGGGGGTGGTGTTTTAGGGTTTAGGGCCGTGCAGAGGTGTTCGGGCAGTGTAGGGGTAGTGCTGGGGGTGGTGATTTAGGGTTTAGGGCAGTGCAGTGGGGTTCGGGCAGTGTAGGGGGTCATGCTGGGGGTGGTGTTTTAGAGTTTAGGGCAGTGCAGTGGTGTTTGGGTAGTGTAGGTGGTCGTGCGGGAGTTTAATGTCAAGCTTGTGATTGTGTAGTTAGGTTCCGTCCAGATATATAAAAGTTTTTTTCCTTAAATTTCTCGACAACTACTGAACGTATTTACAAAATTTTAAAAAAAGGGCGCTTTCTGAACCAAGCACTACCGTTTTGCCAAATTTGGTATAATTCCGTTCAGCAGTTTTGGATGTAACCGTGTCTAAAGTTTCCTATGGGAAAAATGATTTTCCGACCTCTATTTTTTGAATTTCTCAGAAACTACTGAGAGGATTTACACCATTTAAAAATCAGTCTCTTTCTGAACCAAGGGCTACCTTCTTGCCAAATTTGGTGTAATTCCATTTAGCAGTTCGGTCTGTAGTCGTGTCTAAACTTTCCTATGGGAATTAACATGGAGAAAGCACATTTTTGGTACCCCCCTTTTTTCTCACCCCCGCTTGGCCAATCATCCCGAAACTTTCAGGACAGGAACTGACCGGAGCGGGACCAATGTTTTGAAATTTTGCTAAGATTCATCAACCGGCGCCAAAGTGATTGGGAAAAGAAAAAACGCTTTTTGAATAGAAACAAGGTCCTAACTATAACTATCTACTGTCAACCACCAGTAGTTAATACTGGAGACCGCCGGTAGATAATATATATAGTGTAGGGGGTCGTGCTGGGGGTAGTGTTTTAGGGTTTAGGGTACTGCTTTGATGTTTGGGTAGTGTAGGGGGTCTTGCTGGGGGTGGTGTTTCAGGGTTTAGGGCAGTGCAGTGGTGTTCAGGCAGTGTAGGGGTCATGCTGGCTGTGGTGTTTCAGGGTTTAGTGTTTCAGGGTTAAGGGCAGTGCAGTGGTGTTCGAGCACAGTAGGAGGTCGTGCTGGGGCTGGTGTTTCAGGGTGTAGAGTAGTGCAGTGATGTTTGTGTAGTATAGGGGGTCGGACTGGGGGTAGATTTAGGGTTTAGGGTAGTGCAGTGGTATTTGGGTAGTGTAGGGGGTCGTACTGGGGGTAAATTTAGGGTTTAAAATAGTGCAGTGGTCGTTGAGTAGTGTAGGGAGCCGTGCTGGGGGGAGTGCTCTAGGGTTTAGGGTAGTGCAGTGGTGTTTGGGTAGTGTAGGTGATCGTGCTGGGGTAGTATTTTAGGGTTTAGGGTAGTGAAGTGGTGTTTGGGTAGTATAGGGGGGTCGTGCTGGGGCTAGTGGTTTAAGGTTTAGGGTAGTGCAGTGGTGTTTGGGTAGTGTAAGGGGAACTGCTGGGGGTAGTTTTTTAGGGTTTAGGGTAGTGCAATGGTGTTTGGGTAGTGTAGGGGTACTGCTGGGGGCAGTGTTTTAGGGTTTAAGGTAGTGTAGTGTTGTTTGGTTTGTGAAGGGGGTACTGCTGGGGGTAGTGTTCTAGGGTTTAGGGTAGTGCAGTGGTGTTTGTGTAGTGTAGGGGGTTGTGCTGGGGGTAGTGTTTTAGGGTTTAGGGTAGAGCAGTGGTGTTTGTGTAGTGTATGGGGTAGTGTTTTAGGGTTTAGGGTGGTGCAGTGGTGTTTGTGTAGTGTAGGGGCTCGTGCTGGGGTAGTGTTTTAGGGTTTAGGGTAGTGCAGCAGTGTTTGTGTAGTGTAGGGGGTCGTGTTTTAGGTTTAGGGTAGTGCAGTGGTCTTTGGGTTAGGGTAGTGGGTCATGCGGGGTAGTGCTTTAGGGTTTAGGGTAGTGCAGTGGTGTTTGGGTAGTGTAGGGGGTCATGCGGGGGGTAGTGTCTTAGGGTTTAGGGTAGTGCAGTGGTGTTTGGGTATTGTAGGGGGTCATGCTGGGGGTAGTGTTTTAGGGTTTAGGCCAGTGCAGTGTTGTTTGGGTAGTGTAGGGGGTTGTGCTGGGGTAGTGTTTTAGGATTTAGGGCATTGCAGTGGTCTTTGGGTAGTGTAGGGGTTCGTGCTGGGGTACTGATTTAGGGTTTAGGGGAGTGCATTGGTGTTTGTGTAAATAAAGCAATCGTGCGGTGGGTAGTGTTTTAGGGTTTAGGTCAGTGCATTGGTGTCTGGGTAGTGTAGGAGTCGTGCTGAGGGTAGTGTTTTAGGGTTTAGGGCAGAGCAGTGGTGTTTGGGTGGTGTAGGAGGTTGTGCTGGGGCTGGTGTTTTAGGGTTTAGGGCAGTGCAGTGGTGTTCGGGTGGTATAGGGGGTCGTGCTGGGGGTGGTGTTTTAGGGTTTAGGGCACTGCAGTGCTGATCGGGCGGTGTAGGGGACATGCTGAGGGAGGTGTTTTAGGGTTTAGGGCAGTGTAGTGGTGTTTGGGCAGTGTAGGGGTCGTACTGGGGGTGGGGCTTTAGGGTTTAGGGCAGTGCAGTGGTGTACGGGTAGTGTAATGGGTTGTGCTGGGGCTGGTGTTTTAGGGTTTAGGGCAGTGCAGTGGTGTGCAGGTGGTATAGGGGGTCGTGCTGGGGGTGGTGTTTTAGGGTTTAGGGCACTGCAGTGCTGATCGGGCGGTGTAGGGGACGTGCTGAGGGCGGTGTTTTAGGGTTTAGGGCAGTGTAGTGGTGTTTGGGCAGTGTAGGGGTCGTACTGGGGGTGGGGTTTTAGGGTTTAGGGCAGTGCAGTGGTGTACGGGTAGTGTAAGGGGTTGTGCTGGGACTGGTGTTTTAGGGTTTAGGGCAGTGCAGTGGTGTTCGGGCAGTGTAGGGGGTCATGCTGGGGGTGGTGTTTTAGGGTTTAGGGCAGTGCAGTGGTGTTCGGGCGCTGTAGGGGGTCGTGCTGGGGGTTGTGTCTTAAGGTTTAGGGCAGTGCAGTGGTGTTCAGGCAGTGTAGGGGGCCATGCAATGGGTGGTGTTTCAGGGTTTTGGGCAGTGCAGTGGTGTTAGGGCAGTGTAGGGGGTCTTGCAGGGGGTGGTGTTTCAGGGTTTTGTGCAGTGGTGTTTGAGTAGTGTAGGGGGTCTTGCAGGGGGTGGTATTTCAGGGTTTAGGGCTGTGGTGTTCGGGCAGTTTAGAGGGTCTTGCTGGGGGTGTTGTTTCAGGGTTTAGGGCAGTGTGGTGGCGTTCGGGGAGTGTAGGGGGTCTTGCTAGGGGTAGTGTTTGAGGGTTTAGGGGAGTGCATTGGTGTTTGTGTAGTGAAGGGTGATGTGCGGTGGGTAGTGTTTTAGGGTTTAGGGCAGTGCATTGGTGTTTGGGTAGTGAAGGGGATCGTGCTGGGTCTAGTGTTTTAGAGTTTAGGGCAGAGCAGTGGTGTTCGGGTAGTGTAGGGGGTCGTGCTGGGGGTAATGTTTTAGGGTTTAGGGCAGTGCAGTGGCATTCGGGCAGTGTAGGGGGTCATGCTGGGGGTAATTTTTTAGGTTTTAGGGGAGTGCATTGGTGTTTGTGTAGTGAAGGGTGTTGTGCGGTGGATAGTGTTTTAGGGTTTAGGGCAGTGCAGTGGTGTTCGGCTAGTGTAGGGGCTCATGCTGGGTCTAGTGTTTCTAGGGTTTAGGGCAGTGCAGTGGTGTTCGGGTGGTGTAGGGGATTGTGCTGGGGTGATGTTTTAGGGTTTAGGGCAGTGCAGTGGTGTTCCGGCAGTGTAGGGTTGGTGTTTTAGGGTTTAGGGCAGTGTAGTGGTGTTCGTGCGGTGTAGGGGGTAGTGCTGGGGTGGTGTTTAAGGGTTTAGGGCAGTGCAGTGGTGTTCGGGTGGTGTAGGAGGTTGTGCTGGGGGTAGTGTTTTAGGGTTTAGGGCAGTGCAGTGCTGTTCGGGTGGTGTAGGGGGCCATGCAGGGGGTGGTGTTTCAGAGTTTAGGGCAGTGCAGTGGTGTTCGGACTGTGTAGGGAGTCTTGCAGTGGGTGGTGTTTAAGGGTTTAGTGCAGTGGTGTACGGGCAGTGTAGGGGGTCGTGCTGGGGGTAGTTTTATAGGTTTTTGGGGAGTGCATTGGTGTTTGTGTGGTGAAGGGGGTTGTGCGGTGGGTAGTGTCTTAGGGTTTAGGGCAGTGCATTGGTGTTTGTGTAGTGTAGGTGGTCTTGCTGGGGGTAGTCTTTTAGGGTTTAGGGCAGTGCAGTGGTGTTCGGGTTGTGTAGGGGGCCGTGCTGGGGCTGGTGTTTTAGGGTTTTGGGCAGTGCAGTGGTGTTCAGGTGGTGTAGGGTGTCGTGCTGGGGTGGGGTTTCCGGGTTTAGGGCAGAGCAGTGGTTTTCGGGCAGTGTAGGGGTTTGTGCAGGGGGTTGGTGCATCAGGGGTTAGGGCAGTGCAGTGGCGTTCAGGCAGTGTAGGGGGTTGTGCAGTGGGGTGGTGTTTCAGGGTTTAGGGCAGAGCAGTCGCGTTCAGGCACTGTACGGGGTCGTGCTGGGGGTGTTGTTTCTGGGTTTAGGGCAGTGCAGTGGTGTTCGAGGAGTGTAGGGGGCCGTGCAGTGGGGTGGTGTTTCAGGGTTTAGGGCAGTGCAGTGGCGTTCAGGCAGTGTACGGGGTCGTGCTGGGGGTGTTGTTTCTGGGTCAGGGCAGTGCAGTGGTGTTCGAGGAGTGTAGGGGGTCATGCTGTGAGATGGTGTTTCAGGGTTTAGGGCAGTTCATTGCTTTTCGGGCAGAGTAAGGGTCGTGCAGGGGGGTAGTGTTTCAGGGTTTAGGGCAGTGCAGTGGTGTTCGGGCAGTGTAGGGGGTCGATCTGGGGGTGGTGTTTCAGGGTTTAGGTCAGTGCAGTGGTGTTCGGGCAGTGTAGGGGAGTGTTGTTTCAGGGTTTAGGACAGTGCAGTGGTGTTTGCGCAGTGTAGGGGGTCGATCTGGGGGTGGTGTTTCAGGGTTTAGGTCAGTGCAGTGGTGTTCGGGCAGTGTAGGGGTCGATCTGGGGGTGGTGTTTCAGGGTTTAGGTCAGTGCAGTGGTGTTCGGGCAGTGTAGGGGAGTATTGTTTCAGGGTTTAGGACAGTGCAGTGGTGTTTGGGCATTGTAGGGGGTCTTGCTGGGGGTGATGTTTCAGGGTATAGGGCAGTGCTGTGGTGTTAGGGCAGTGTAGGGGCTCATGCAGGGGGTGGTGTTTCAGGGTTTAGGGCAGTGCAGTGGTGTTCGAGGAGTGTAGGGGGTCGTGCAGTGAGATGGTGTTTCAGGGTTTAGGGCAGTTCAGTGCTTTTTGGGCAGAGTAAGGGTCGTGCAGGGGGGTAGTGTTTCAGGGTTTAGGGCAGTGCAGTGGTGTTCGGGCAGTGTAGGGGGTCGATCTGGGGATGGTGTTTCAGGGTTTAGGTCAGTGCAGTGGTGTTCGCAGAGTATAGGGTAGTGTTGTTTCAGGGTTTAGGACAGTGCAGTGGTGTTTGGGCATTGTAGGGGGTCTTGCTGGGGGTGATGTTTCAGGGTATAAGGCAGTGCTGTGGTGTTAGGGCAGTGTAGGGGGTCATGCAGGGGGTGGTGTTTCAGGGTTTAGGGCAGGGCTTTGGTGTTCAGGCAGTGTAGGGGGTCTTGCAGGGGGTGGTGTTTCAGTGTTTAGTGCAGTGGTGTTTGGGTAGTGTAGGGGGTCTTGCAGGGGGTGGTGTTTCAGGGTTTAGGGCTGTGGTGTTCGGGCACTTTAGGGGGTCTTGCTGGGGGTGTTGTTTCAGGGTTTAGGGCAGTGCGGTGGCGTTCGGGCAGTGTAGGGGGTCATGCTGGGGGTAGTTTTTTAGGTTTTAGTGGAGTGCATTGGTGTTTGTGTAGTGAAGGGTGTTGTGCGGTGGGTAGTGTTTTAGGGTTTAGGGCAGCGCATTGGTGTTTGGGTTGTGTAGGGGGTCATGCTGGTGGTAGTGTTTTAGAGTTTAGGGCAGAGCAGTGGTGTTTGGGTAGTGTAGGGGGTCATGCTGGGGCTGGTGTTTTAGGGTTTAGGGCAGTGCAGTGGTGTTCGGGTAGTGTAGGGGGTCATGCTGGGGCTAGTGTTTTAGGGTTTAGGGCAGTGCAGTGGTGTTCGGGTGGTGTAGGGGGTCATGCTGGGGTGGTGTTTTAGGGTTTAGGGCAGTGCAGTGGTGTTCGGGCAGTGTAGGGGTCGTGCTGTGGGTGGTGTTTTACGGTTTAAGGCAGAGTAGTGGTATTCGTGCGGTGTAGGGGGTAGTGCTGGGCGTGGTGTTTAAGGGTTTAGGGCAGTGCAGTGGTGTTCGGGTGGTGTAGGAGGTTGTGCGGGGGGTAGTGTTTTAGGGTTTAAGGCATTGCAGTGCTGTTCGGGCGGTGTAGTAGGCCGTGCAGGGGGTGGTGTTTCAGGGTTTAGGTCAGTGCAGTGGTGTTCGGGCAGTGTAGGGGAGTATTGTTTCAGGGTTTAGAACAGTGCAGTGGTGTTTGGGCATTGTAGGGGGTCTTGCTGGGGGTGATGTTTCAGGGTATAGGGCAGTGCTGTGGTGTTAGGGCAGTGTAGGGGCTCATGCAGGGGGTGGTGTTTCAGGGTTTAGGGCAGTGCAGTGGTGTTCGAGGAGTGTAGGGGGTTGTGCAGTGAGATGGTGTTTCAGGGTTTAGGGCAGTTCAGTGCTTTTTGGGCAGAGTAAGGGTCGTGCAGGGGGGTAGTGTTTCAGGGTTTAGGGCAGTGCAGTGGTGTTCGGGCAGTGTAGGGGGTCGATCTGGGGGTGGTGTTTCAGGGTTTAGGTCAGTGCAGTGGTGTTCGGACAGTGTAGGGGAGTGTTGTTTCAGGGTTTAGGACAGTGCAGTGGTGTTTGGGCATTGTAGGGGGTCTTGCTGGGGGTGATTGTGAGAAGTTGGCCTGGTATATGCTGTTCACTAGTTCTAGTGACCACCTTGTACCATGCCAAGCAACCCTTATGGTGTGGTTGTAAGTCAACCTTTTCGGACTAGCTGCCCTAGTGGTAGCGTAGGCTAAGCAGTCTTTGAGGCTAAACTCGTGAAGCGTGTTAAGCAAGCTGTTTTACCAATAGTAACCCCCTTTTATACCAATGAAAGGACACCACACAGATATATATTCAAAATATATATGTATTTATTTCTCAAAGTAACCCCTAGTCTCTTTATGAGCACAGGAGCACAAATCGTCAAACAAGATTATCACAGAATACACAGAAGTTGCACGTTATATGGATAGGCCCTGGTGGCCACTCAAACCATATACTAAAATAGTGGTATAAGTACCACGAACAGAAAAGGGAAAAGGCCTAGGGCCTCTAGAATCGCTGGGCCTACAAGGAGCTAACGTCAGTTAGTGACCAGGAGGTCCACGGGTGGCGTGTGCAGAGCAAATAGTCACACGCGTGCTCCCATAGGTTTCAATGGGTGCGTAAAAAGTACAAAGTTACTGCAAAAGGAATCTTCCGGATGACCTAGGAACTTAAGATTTGGAACACAGGCACTAGAGATGTATTACTACACATGGGCACCGGAGTACCAGCTTTACCTCACCCACAGGAAGCGGGTGCATAGGCCTCAAAGTGCGTCGGGTTTCTTCTATCTGTTCCGTTGAGCCTGGGACAAAGATGCTGCAGGCGGTCGGTCGGGAAGGGATGCAGTGGATCCAAGAGTGGATCGGAGATGTTGAAGACCTGTAAGCAGAGGGGACAGTGTTCACAGTCACTAGCCAGTGACCAGCGTGGCACCAGGTGGGTACCAGGCGATGTCGGGTGCAAACAGGTGATGAGGGGTAGCTTGTCTCCGCAGCCACGTGGTCCCTGAAGGTCGACGACGTCCAGGAGTCGGCTCACGAGCTGTCCCACGCAGGCTCTCGCTGTCGGCGGTGTCGGCGACTTGATCGAAGCAAACAAGCCTTGGCAAAAGCAATTGCAGGAGGATTCGGAAATCAGCTGTTGGTTCTGACCAGCAAGGTCAGAGGGATTGCTCCTTTGGAGGGGAGCAAGGGCCAGTCTGGAGCAACCAGACCAGCGGTGTTTGTCGTAGATTTCGTCGCCAAGATGGCCACTAGCCAGCGGGCCAGCAACCGGTTAGGCGCGTCGAGTGGCAAAATGCAGAAGGGCCCCACGCAGATCGTGGAGATGCTGGAGGGCTCACCTTTGGTGCAGATGCTGCTCGAGGGTTGGGCTTCTCAGGACCCAAAGCACAACTTGGAGGGAGCCTCGGTTGTTGCACTGGTCAGCTTGTCGTAGTCGTTCCAAGATGGCTGGCTCCACGTGTCTCGGTGCCTCCACGGGTCTCCTCTTTGCAGGGACTGTGGATCGGGCGGTGAGAGGTCTGGAGGTCCAGGTCTTGTCAGTCTCTGGGCTCGGGCTCCGGCGGGAGGCGGCGGCAAAGCAGACGGTGATTCGCTGGATGGTGCTTGCGTTAGCAAGGTGGTCACTCCCTGACCACAGGGGAGATTTTCTTCAGTCTTCTGTGCAGCAGAATGTCGAAGTTCCCGTCTTCTTCTTAGTTTCAAGTTGATTCCAGGATGTCTGAAGTCTTAGGACACAGCTCCTACCTTTATTCGGATTCTAGGGGCCGGACTACCTGCTAGGTCCCTCCCTATGGGTGGGACCAGGAAGGGGGGTGGTTACACCCCCAATCCTTTGTCCAGCTCGCCCCAGGCCCGGGACTGGTGTGCCCCAGGACCGGTTTGAACTGGCATATGCACCGAGGCTCCTTGTGAGCCACAGGCATGTCTGGTTTCTTTCAAGCCCTACCTGTCCAATACACAAAATCCTGTCTGGGGTGGTGCACGCACCTCCCCTGGCAGGAAACCCTTTGTCCACACCTCCCAAGCTGGAAGGACTCCCAGCAGCAGGAGGGCAGACTTGTGTCTGTGGTGGCAGCATCCATTTTGTGGAGCTGAGGCTATGTCTGATTTTACCCGGGTTTCAGGTACTGTACATGTCGTGTCCCTCTAGAAGGGTGGAATGCTAACCCCGTCGCCAGAATTGGCGAGGGGTTAGTATTCCAATTCGTATGACACCTTACTCGACATGTTTTGATAAAGCCAAACCAAAGATAGCATTCAACCGCGAGGTTCATAATGCACTTAAGAGTATATGGTATGACGATATCTGGAAACAGTAGAAGGAAGTTGTTCCGACCACTGCAGACAGGCTCAGCTCATGCCAGAGCACCATCTCACATGGAACCAAGCACTCTGCCTTCAGGATTGTTAAGGCCTGCCATAGGAGTGACTCATAGGTTACCAGGTGTCCCATTTAAGGTTAGGTATAGGTATACTACACCTAAGTAAGAGGTGATTACACCAACTTACCCCAGCTGAGTGATCAGCCAGTTGTGTCAGATTGTTAGGCCAAGCCTGGGGTGGCATAATACATGCTGCAGCCCCTGGCAGGCCTTGGGTACACCAATGCCCTGGGTACCTAGTGTACACTGGTACAGGGGCTGACAGGGTGATCCACTTCCAATTGGTTATGCACCTAGGGTGCATAGTTGTAATTTAGTAGAGAGAACAGCAGGCTGGGGGTCTGATTGGCAGGCCCACAGCCTCAATATGTCAAAAACCAGTGAAGCAAAAAGCAAAAATTTGGGGTGACCATAGGATAGCAGACCCTACTCTCCTACACAACCCCCCCCCAAACGCTGGGACATTAAACTAGCCTTGACCAGTCTCGTCTTCATGTCCTAAGTGGAAGTACCTGGAGAGACCATCTGCATTCCCATGGTCAGTACCTGGCCGGTGCTCCACTGTAAAGTCCATCCCCTGTAGGGAAATGGACCACCTAAGCAGTTTGGGGTTTTCACCCTTCATCTGATTTAGCCACAAGAGGGGCTTATGGTCGGTCTGAATCTTGAAGTGAGTGCCAAACAAGTATGGCCTCAGCTTCTTCAGGGCCCACACCACAGCAAAGGCCTCCCTCTCAATAGCTGACCAATTCTTCTCTCTGGGGGTCAACCTTCTGCTAATAAAAGCAATGGGTTGGTCTTGACCATCTACATTAAGTTGTGACAGCACAGCTCCCACACCCAACTCAGAAGCATCTGTTTGGACAATAAACTCTTTGGAGTAGTCAGGACTTTTCAGGATAGGTGCAGAGCACATGGCCTCCTTCAGGTCATCAAATGCCTTTTGACAGCTTACTGTCCACTGAACCTTTTTGGGCATCTTCTTGGATGTCAGATCATTAAGAGGAGTCACAATGGACCCATAGTTCTTAACAAACTTCCTGTAATACCCAGTCAAGCCCAAGAAAGCTCGAACTTGAGTCTGGGTGGTTGGAGGGGACCAGTCCTTGATGGATTGTATCTTACTCTCCAGTGGTTGAACTTGGCCTCCACCCACAAGGTGGCCCAAATATACAACCTTACTCTGCCCTATCTGGCACTTAGTAGCCTTGATAGTGAGGCCTGCCCTCTGCAGGGCCTCAAGAGCCTTCTTCAGGTGGATCAGGTGATCCTCCCAGGTGGAGCTAAAGACAGCAATGTCATCCAGATATGCTGCACAAAAGTCATCCAACCCAGTAAGGACTTGGTTCACCAGCCTTTGGAAGGTGGCAGGTGCATTCTTCAGACCAAAGGGCATCACCACAAACTGATAATGCCCACCTGGGGTTGAGAATGCTGTTTTGGCCTTAGACTCCTCAGCTAATCTGATTTGCCAATAGCCAGCTGTTAAGTCAAATGTGCTCAAAAACTTTGCAGAAGCTAGTTTGTCTATGAGCTCATCTGCCCTTGGAATAGGGTGTGCATCTGTCCTGGTGACAGCATTGAGTCCTCTGTAATCCACACAGAACCTCATCTCTCTCTTGCCATCTTTGGTGTGAGGTTTGGGGACCAGAACCACTGGGCTAGCCCAGGGGCTCTCTGAGGGTTCAATGACACCTAATTCCAGCATTTTATGTACCTCAGCCTTTATACAGTCCCTGACGTGGTCAGGTTGTCTGTAAAGTTTGTTCTTTACAGGCAGACTGTCACCAGTGTCCACAACATGGGTACACCAGTCAGTTTGACTAGGTATCAAGGAAAACATATGTGAAAATGATTGTAGAACCTGTCTACATTCAGTCTGCTGATGGGCAGTGAGGTTGCCTCCAAGGGTCACTCCTTCAACTGAGCCATCTTCAGGGTTCTGAGACAACAGGTCTGGGAGAGGGTCACTCTCTTCCTCCTGTCCCTCATCTGTAGCCATGAGCAAGCCCATGTCTGCCCTGTCAACATATGCTTTAAGCCTGTTAACATGGAGTACCCTGTGGGGACTCCTGGGAGTTCCTAGGTCCACCAAGTAGGTGACCTCTCCCTTCTTTTCCAGGATTGTATGGGGTCCAGACCATTTGTCTTGGAGTGCTGCTGGGGCCACTGGCTCCAACACCCATACCTTCTGTCCTGGCTGATACTCAACCAAGACAGCCTTTTGGTCATGCCAAGCTTTCTGTAAGGCCTGGCTTGCCTCAAGGTTTTTAGATGCCTTCTCCATATACTCAGCCATCCTGGAGCGGAGACCAAGTACATAGTCCACTATGTCTAGCTTAGGCTTTTTGAGAGGTAACTCCCATCCTTCCTTCACCAAACACAGTGGGCCTCTCACAGGGTGCCCAAACAACAATTCAAAGGGGCTGTAGCCAACTCCTTTTTGTGGGACCTCTCTGTAAGCAAACAGAAGGCAGGGTAGAAGGATATCCCATCTTCGCCTGAGCTTTTCAGGTAATCCTTTGATCATACCCTTTAGGGTCTTGTTGAATCTCTCAACAAGCCCATTGCATTGTGGGTGATAAGGGGTGGTGAACTTGTAGTTGACACCACATTCCTTCCACATAGCTGTCAAGTATCCTGACATAAAGTTGGTACCTCTGTCAGATACTACCTCCTTAGGAAACCCCACTCTGGAGAATACTCCCAGCAGGGCCCTGGCCACAACAGGAGCTGTAGTGGTCCTAAGGGGAATTGCCTCTGGGTACCTGGTGGCATGATCCACTACCACCAGTATAAATCTGTGCCCAGATGCAGTGGGAGGATCCATGGGACCCACTATGTCTATTCCCACTCTTTCAAAGGGAACCCCCACCACAGGTAGTGGTATCAGGGGGGCCTTTGTTGTGCCACCTGATTTGCCACTGGCTTGGCAGGTAACACAGGAGCGACAAAACTCCTTTGTATCTTCATTCATATGAGGCCAGTGAAAGTGAGGGACAAGTCTGTCCCAGGTCTTGTTCTGGCCTAGGTGTCCTGCTAAAGGAATGTCATGGGCCAAGGTAAGAAGGAAGCCCCTAAATTGCAGAGGTATAACCAACCTCCTGGTTGCACCAGGCTTGGGGTCTCTAGCCTCTGAATAAAGGAGCCCTTCATCCCAATACACTTTATGGGTACCTTGAGCATTCCCAGCAGCCTCAGCAGCAGCCAGCTGTCTGAGGGGTTCAAGAGAGGGACAGGATAACTGAGCCTGCCTCAAGTCAGCCCTTGAAGGTCCCCCTGTCCCCAGAAACTCAACCTGATCAGGTTCAAGCTCTTCAGGGACAGTTCCTTCAGGGTCCTCTAGATCAGCTTCCTGGGAAGGCTGATCATCACTCTGAGGCAGGGGGGAAGGCACAGCCTTGACCCTCCTGTTCTTCTTCTTGGTAGGTGCTTGGTCCATTGTTCCAGGATCCAAGACCTGTGGTTCAGTGAGGCACTTTTTGGCCTGTGACCTGGTCACAGCAAGGACATGTGATGATATACCTAACATCTCTGCATGAGTCCTGTACTCCACTTCTGACCATAGAGAACTCTCTAGGTCATTGCCCAACAAACATTCTACTGGGAGGTCTGCACTAACCACAACCCTTTTGAGGCCAGTTACCCCTCCCCATGAGAAGTTAACAACTGCCACACTATGTGAAGTAGTGGCATTGCTGGCATTGGTCACCAGGTAGTTCTCACCTGGTATGTACTGTCCAGGATCCACAAAGCCTGGTGTCACCATAGTGACACTGGCACATGTGTCCCTGTAGGCTTGAGCCACTTTGTCATTAATTAAAGGAGTCTGTCTGTACTTGCCCAGGTTACTGGGGCTCACAGTCAGGGACAAATCAATGTCCCCATCACAGATCAAGACTGCCTGTGTAAGGGTTCTGTCTAAGTCAGAATCTCCTTCAGTTCCCATAGTGATTCCCACTACACCCTTTGTCTGGGGACCAACACTGCTAACAGTAGTACTGGGAGCAGGTGCCTTAGGGGCAACAGTGTTGGGGGCTCCACCCTTTTTGCAATCACTAGTCCAGTGAGTTGTATTTTTACAATGATTGCACCAGGGTTTCTTCTGACCTTCTTTCTTCTTCTTGGACTGTTGGGACCCACCCTCCTTAGCAGTAGTTTGGGGCCCTGTTGAAGACTTCTGGTCTTTAGGTTTCTGATCTCCACCCTTTTGGTCTGTTTTCTTCTGATCACCCCCTTGGCCCTGGTTCTGGTTCTTTTGCTTAACCCTGGTTCTGACCCATTTGTCTGCCTTCTTTCCCAATTCTTGGGGAGAGGTCAGATCAGAGTCAACCAAGTGTTGATGCAGTTGCTGGTTTTGACAGTTATTTAAAATCTGTTCTCTCATCATCAAATTATACAATCCTGTAAAATCAGATACCTTACTTCCCAGCAACCAACCCTCCAAAGCCTTAGTGGCACATTCAATGTATTCAGACCAGTCCTGAGTCTGTGTCTTTTGGGTGTCTCTGAACATTAACCTGTACTGCTCAGTGGTTAAGCCTAACCCATCAACTAGAACACTCTTCAGGACTCTGTAGTTTCTGACATCCTCTTCTCTAACAGTGAGGAGTCTGTCTCTGCCTCTTCCTTCAAAGGAGAGCCAGAGGATTGCTGCCCACTGATCTTCAGGAACCTGCTGTACTTTGCAGGCTCTCTCAAGAGCAGTTATCCACTTGTGGATGTCATCCCCACTTTTGTAGGGGGGCACAACCTTAGACAGGTTTCTATTGTCGAAAACCCTATCTTTGTCCTTAGGGACAATGCTGCCACCAGTGGGTATAGACCCACTCTCTTTATGCTGTCTAGCCTTGCTAAGTTTCTCTTCCATCAGGGCTACTTCTAGCTCCTGCTTCCTGATCCTCAGCTGGGCCTCTTGCATCTTGGCCTCATGTTCCCTCCTCTGAGGGGTGGTCATCCTTCTCCTGGAGTGACCTTGAGAGCCTCTAGAGCCATGGGAAGCATTGGAGTCACCTGAGCGATTCCTTTGCCTTCCAAGCCCTGTGTTAAGTCCACTGGGGAGATCCAGTGGGTTGAACCCACTGTCAGTCCCCAATAGCCTTGGTTTAGCTGGGCCAAGTATAATACTTGGCACTGGGCTAGTTCTCCCTTCATCCTCACTACTGTCAGTATCCTTTTCACTCTCATCCTCTGTGGTAGGCATCCCATCTAAGGGGTGACTATTGGGAAGGGGTACTTCAGTGGCATCTTTAGAAGGGGGGCCTCCTGTTCCTGTCCCTAAGGGGGCTAACTGGGAAGCTTTCTTGAGTGCTCTCTGATTCTCATCATTCTGTAAGAGCTCTCTGAGCTCAGCAGAGTTTGGGTTCTTGGGCTGTTTAAGGCCTCTAAGAGTTGCCAAATGCCTGAGCTCATTCTGATTAAGGGTAGCAAAGCTGGATGGTGCCCTCTGGGGGTCACTCTCAACAGAGATGGGTACAGTGGACCCCTCTGCCCCGGCCATTGCTCTTAAGTGTGGGTGGATGTGTTGCAATCTACCTACACTTGGGTTTACCTACTAAACCTATCTAGTAGTTGTAGTCAGGGTGTGCTACTCCCTTTGCTCTACAACAACTAAGTTCAGTAGAACTTAAGTATATCTAATCTTGTTTTATATGTACCTACAGGTACCTATGTGATCTTTTCAATTGGTAACCAAGAGATTACAATGGTAAAACACAGCAAGCTCAAATCCAACCGCTGCTCACCAATGTGAGAAGTTGGCCTGGTATATGCTGTTCACTAGTTCTAGTGACCACCTTGTACCATGCCAAGCAACCCTTATGGTGTGGTTGTAAGTCAACCTTTTCGGACTAGCTGCCCTAGTGGTAGCGTAGGCTAAGCAGTCTTTGAGGCTAAACTCGTGAAGCGTGTTAAGCAAGCTGTTTTACCAATAGTAACCCCCTTTTATACCAATGAAAGGACACCACACAGATATATATTCAAAATATATATGTATTTATTTCTCAAAGTAACCCCTAGTCTCTTTATGAGCACAGGAGCACAAATCGTCAAACAAGATTATCACAGAATACACAGAAGTTGCACGTTATATGGATAGGCCCTGGTGGCCACTCAAACCATATACTAAAATAGTGGTATAAGTACCACGAACAGAAAAGGGAAAAGGCCTAGGGCCTCTAGAATCGCTGGGCCTACAAGGAGCTAACGTCAGTTAGTGACCAGGAGGTCCACGGGTGGCGTGTGCAGAGCAAATAGTCACACGCGTGCTCCCATAGGTTTCAATGGGTGCGTAAAAAGTACAAAGTTACTGCAAAAGGAATCTTCCGGATGACCTAGGAACTTAAGATTTGGAACACAGGCACTAGAGATGTATTACTACACATGGGCACCGGAGTACCAGCTTTACCTCACCCACAGGAAGCGGGTGCATAGGCCTCAAAGTGCGTCGGGTTTCTTCTATCTGTTCCGTTGAGCCTGGGACAAAGATGCTGCAGGCGGTCGGTCGGGAAGGGATGCAGTGGATCCAAGAGTGGATCGGAGATGTTGAAGACCTGTAAGCAGAGGGGACAGTGTTCACAGTCACTAGCCAGTGACCAGCGTGGCACCAGGTGGGTACCAGGCGATGTCGGGTGCAAACAGGTGATGAGGGGTAGCTTGTCTCCGCAGCCACGTGGTCCCTGAAGGTCGACGACGTCCAGGAGTCGGCTCACGAGCTGTCCCACGCAGGCTCTCGCTGTCGGCGGTGTCGGCGACTTGATCGAAGCAAACAAGCCTTGGCAAAAGCAATTGCAGGAGGATTCGGAAATCAGCTGTTGGTTCTGACCAGCAAGGTCAGAGGGATTGCTCCTTTGGAGGGGAGCAAGGGCCAGTCTGGAGCAACCAGACCAGCGGTGTTTGTCGTAGATTTCGTCGCCAAGATGGCCACTAGCCAGCGGGCCAGCAACCGGTTAGGCGCGTCGAGTGGCAAAATGCAGAAGGGCCCCACGCAGATCGTGGAGATGCTGGAGGGCTCACCTTTGGTGCAGATGCTGCTCGAGGGTTGGGCTTCTCAGGACCCAAAGCACAACTTGGAGGGAGCCTCGGTTGTTGCACTGGTCAGCTTGTCGTAGTCGTTCCAAGATGGCTGGCTCCACGTGTCTCGGTGCCTCCACGGGTCTCCTCTTTGCAGGGACTGTGGATCGGGCGGTGAGAGGTCTGGAGGTCCAGGTCTTGTCAGTCTCTGGGCTCGGGCTCCGGCGGGAGGCGGCGGCAAAGCAGACGGTGATTCGCTGGATGGTGCTTGCGTTAGCAAGGTGGTCACTCCCTGACCACAGGGGAGATTTTCTTCAGTCTTCTGTGCAGCAGAATGTCGAAGTTCCCGTCTTCTTCTTAGTTTCAAGTTGATTCCAGGATGTCTGAAGTCTTAGGACACAGCTCCTACCTTTATTCGGATTCTAGGGGCCGGACTACCTGCTAGGTCCCTCCCTATGGGTGGGACCAGGAAGGGGGGTGGTTACACCCCCAATCCTTTGTCCAGCTCGCCCCAGGCCCGGGACTGGTGTGCCCCAGGACCGGTTTGAACTGGCATATGCACCGAGGCTCCTTGTGAGCCACAGGCATGTCTGGTTTCTTTCAAGCCCTACCTGTCCAATACACAAAATCCTGTCTGGGGTGGTGCACGCACCTCCCCTGGCAGGAAACCCTTTGTCCACACCTCCCAAGCTGGAAGGACTCCCAGCAGCAGGAGGGCAGACTTGTGTCTGTGGTGGCAGCATCCATTTTGTGGAGCTGAGGCTATGTCTGATTTTACCCGGGTTTCAGGTACTGTACATGTCGTGTCCCTCTAGAAGGGTGGAATGCTAACCCCGTCGCCAGAATTGGCGAGGGGTTAGTATTCCAATTCGTATGACACCTTACTCGACATGTTTTGATAAAGCCAAACCAAAGATAGCATTCAACCGCGAGGTTCATAATGCACTTAAGAGTATATGGTATGACGATATCTGGAAACAGTAGAAGGAAGTTGTTCCGACCACTGCAGACAGGCTCAGCTCATGCCAGAGCACCATCTCACATGGAACCAAGCACTCTGCCTTCAGGATTGTTAAGGCCTGCCATAGGAGTGACTCATAGGTTACCAGGTGTCCCATTTAAGGTTAGGTATAGGTATACTACACCTAAGTAAGAGGTGATTACACCAACTTACCCCAGCTGAGTGATCAGCCAGTTGTGTCAGATTGTTAGGCCAAGCCTGGGGTGGCATAATACATGCTGCAGCCCCTGGCAGGCCTTGGGTACACCAATGCCCTGGGTACCTAGTGTACACTGGTACAGGGGCTGACAGGGTGATCCACTTCCAATTGGTTATGCACCTAGGGTGCATAGTTGTAATTTAGTAGAGAGAACAGCAGGCTGGGGGTCTGATTGGCAGGCCCACAGCCTCAATATGTCAAAAACCAGTGAAGCAAAAAGCAAAAATTTGGGGTGACCATAGGATAGCAGACCCTACTCTCCTACAGTGATGTTTCAGGGTATAGGGCAGTGCTGTGGTGTTAGGGCAGTGTAGGGGCTCATGCAGGGGGTGGTGTTTCAGGGTTTAGGGCAGTGCAGTGGTGTTCGAGGAGTGTAGGGGGTCATGCAGTGAGATGATGTTTCAGGGTTTAGGGCAGTTCAGTGCTTTTCGGGCAGAGTAAGGGTCGTGCAGGGGGGTAGTGTTTCAGGGTTTAGGGCAGTGCAGTGGTGTTCGGGCAGTGTAGGGGGTCGATCTGGGGGTGGTGTTTCAGGGTTTAGGTCAGTGCAGTGGTGTTTGGGCAGTGTAGGGGAGTGTTGTTTCAGGGTTTAGGACAGTGCAGTGGTGTTTGGGCATTGTAGGGGGTCTTGCTAGGGGTGATGTTTCAGGGTATAGGGCAGTGCTGTGGTGTTAGGGCAGTGTAGGGGGTCATGCAGGGGGTGGTGTTTCAGGGTTTAGGGTAGGGCAGTGGTGTTCAGGCAGTGTAGGGGGTCTTGCAGGGGGTGGTGTTTCAGTGTTTAGTGCAGTGGTGTTTGGGTAGTGTAGGGGGTCTTGCAGGGGGTGGTGTTTCAGGGTTTAGGGCTGTGGTGTTCGGGCACTTTAGGGGGTCTTGCTGGGGGTGTTGTTTCAGGGTTTAGGGCAGTGCGGTGGCGTTCGGGCAGTGTAGGGGGTCTTGCTGGGGGTGGTGTTTGAGGATTTAGGGCAGTTCAATGGGATTCGAGCAGTGTAGGGGGTCGTGCGGGGAGTGGTGTTTCAGGGTTTAGGGCAGAGCAGTGGCGTTCGGGCAGTGTAGGGTGTCATGCTGGGGGTTGTTTTTTAGGTTTTAGTGGAGTGCATTGGTGTTTGTGTAGTGAAGGGTGTTGTGCGGTGGGTAGTGTTTTAGGGTTTAGGGCAGTGTATTGGTGTTTGGGTAGTGTAGGGGGTCGTGCTGGTGGTAGTGTTTTAGAGTTTAGGGCAGAGCAGTGGTGTTTGGGTAGTGTAGAGGGTCGTGCTGGGGCTGGTGTTTTAGGGTTCAGGGCAGTGC
The DNA here is from genome assembly GCF_964204655.1 of Triturus cristatus. Classification (NCBI taxonomy): domain Eukaryota; kingdom Metazoa; phylum Chordata; class Amphibia; order Caudata; family Salamandridae; genus Triturus; species Triturus cristatus. The sequence goes on from NC_140579.1 coordinate 1,150,605,350, forward strand.
AGTGGTGTTCGTGTAGTGTAGGGGGTCATGCTGGGGCTAGTGTTTTAGGGTTTAGGGCAGTGCAGTGGTGTTCGGGTGGTGTAGGGGGTCATGCTGGGGTGGTGTTTTAGGGTTTAGGGCAGTGCAGTGGTGTTCGGGCAGTGTAGAGGTCGTGCTGTGGGTGGTGTTTTACGGTTTAAGGCAGAGTAGTGGTATTCGTGCGGTGTAGGGGGTAGTGCTGGGCGTGGTGTTTAAGGGTTTAGGGCAGTGCAGTGGTGTTCGGGTGGTGTAGGAGGTTGTGCTGGGGGTAGTGTTTTAGGGTTTAAGGCAGTGCAGTGCTGTTCGGGCGGTGTAGTAGGCCGTGCAGGGGGTGGTGTTTCAGGGTTTAGGGCAGTGCAGTGGTGTTCGGGCTGTGTAGGGGGTCTTGCAGTGGGTGGTGTTTCAGGGTTTAGTGCAGTGGTGTCCGGGCAGTGTAGGGGGTCGTGCTGGGGGTAGTTTTATAGGTTTTTGGGGAGTGCATTGGTGTTTGTATAGTGAAGGGGGTTGTGCGGTGGGTAGTGTTTTAGGGTTTAGGGCAGTGCAATGGTCTTCGTGTAGTGTAGGTGGTCGTGCTGGGGGTAGTGTTTTAGGGTTTAGGGCAGTGCAGTGGTGTTCGGGTAGTGTAGGGGGTCATGCTGGGGCTGGTGTTTTAGGGCTTTGGGCAGTGCAGTGGTGTTTGGGTGGTGTAGGGTGTCATGCAGGGGTGGTATTTCATGGTTTAGGGCAGTGCAGTGGTGTTCGGGCAGTGTAGGGGTTCGTGCAGGGGGGTGGTGCATCAGGGGTTAGGGCAGTGCAGTGGCGTTCAGGCAGTGTACAGGGTCGTGCTGGGGGTGTTGTTTCTGGGTTTAGGGCAGTGCAGTGGTGTTCGGGCAGTGTAGGGGTTCGTGCAGGGGGTGGTGCATCTGGGGTTAGGGCAGTGCAGTGGCATTCAGGCAGTGTACAGGGTCGTGCAGTGGGATGGTGTTTCAGGGTTTAGGGCAGTGCAGTGGTTTTTGGGCAGTGTAAGGGTCGATCTGGGGTTGGTGTTTCAGGGTTTAGGTCAGTGCAGTGGTGTTCGAGCAGTGTAGGGGGTCGTGCAGGGGGGTGTTGTTTCAGGGTTTAGGACAGTGCAGTGGTGTTTGGGCATTGTAGGGGGTCTTGCTGGGGGTGATGTTTCAGGGTATAGGGCAGTGCTGTGGTGTTAGGGCAGTGTAGGGGGTCGTGCAGGGGGTGGTGTTTCAGGGTTTAGGGCTGGGCAGTGGTGTTCAGGTAGTGTAGGGGGTATTGCAGGGGGTGGTGTTTCAGGGTTCAGGGCAGTGGTGTTCGGGCAGTGTAGGGGGATGTGCTGGGGGTAGTTTTCTAGGTTTTTGGGGAGTGCATTGGTGTTTGTGTAGTGAAGGGGGTTGTACGGTGGGTAGTGTTTTAGGGTTTAGGGCAGTGCATTGGTGTTTGTGTAGTGTAGGTGGTCGTGCTGGGGGTAGTGTTTTAGAGTTCAGGGCAGAGCAGTGGTGTTCGGGTACTGTAGGAGGTCGTGCTAGGGATGGTGTTTTAGGGTTTAGGGCAGTGCAGTGGTGTTCGGGTAGTGTAGGGGGTCATGCTGGGGCTGGTGTTTTAGGGTTTTGGGCAGTGCAGTGGTGTTCGGGTGGTGTAGGGTGTCATGCTGGGGTGGTGTTTCAGGGTTTAGGGCAGTGCAGTGGTGTTCGGACACTGTAGGGGTTCATGCAGGGGGTGGTGCATCAGGGGTTAGGGCAGTGCAGTGGCGTTCGGGCAATGTAGGGGGTTGTGCAGTGGGGTGGTGTTTCAGGGTTTAGGGCAGTGCAGTGGCGTTCAGGCAGTGTATGGGGTCGTGCTGGGGGTGTTGTTTCTGGGTTTAGGGCAGTGCAGTGGTGTTCGAGGAGTGTAGGGGGTCGTGCAGTGGGATGGTGTTTCAGGGTTTAGGGCAGTGCAGTGCTTTTCGGGCAGTGTAAGGGTCATGCAGGGGGGTGGTGTTTCAGGGTTTAGGGCAGTGCAGTGGTGTTCGGGCAGTGTAGGGGGTCGATCTGGGGTTTGTGTTTCATTGTTTAGGTCAGTGCAGTGGTGTTTGGGCAGTGTAGGGGGTCGTGCAGGGGGGTGTTGTTTCAGGGTTTAGGACAGTGCAGTGGTGTTTGGGCATTGTAGGGGGTCTTGCTGGGGGTGATGTTTCAGGGTATAGGGCAGTGCTGTTGTGTGAGGGCAGTGTAGGGGGTCGTGCAGGGGGTGGTGTTTCAGGGTTTAGGGCAGGGCAGTGGTGTTCAGGCAGTGTAGGGTTATTGCAGGGGGTGGTGTTTCAGGGTTTAGGGCAGTGGTGTTCGGGCAGTGTAGGGGTTTGTGCTGGGGTAGTTTTATAGGTTTTTGGGGAGTGCATTGGTGTTTGTGTAGTGAAGGGGGTTGTGTGGTGGGTAGTGTTTTAGGGTGTAGGGCAGTGCATTGGTGTTTGTGTAGTGTAGGTGGTCGTGCTGGAGGTAGTGTTTTAGAGTTTAGGGCAGAGCAGTGGTGTTTGGGTACTGTAGGGGGTCGTGCTGGGGATGGTGTTTTAGGGTTTAGGGCAGTGCAGTGGTGTTCGGGTACTGTAGGGGGTCATGCTGGTGTTTTTCGGGTTTCGAGCAGTGCAGTGGTGTTCGGGTGGTGTAGGGTGTCGTGCTGGGTTGATGTTTCAGGGTTTAGGGCAGTGCAGTGATGTTCGGCACTGTAGGGGTTCGTGCAGGGGGGTGATGCATCAGGGGTTAGGGCTGTGCAGTGGCGTTCGGGCAGTGTAGGGGGTCGTGCAGTGGGGTGGTGTTTCAGGGTTTAGGGCAGTGCAGTGGCGTTCAGGCAGTGTTCTGGGTTGTGCTGGGGGTGTTGTTTCTGGGTTTAGGGCAGTGCAGTGGTGTTCAAGGAGTGTAGGGGGTCGTGCAGTGGGGTGGTGTTTCAGGGTTTAGGGCAGTGCAGTGCTTTTCGGGCAGTGTAAGGGTCGTGTGGGGGGTGGTGTTTCAGGGTTTAGGGCAGTGCAGTGGTGTTCGGGCAGTGTAGGGGGTCGATCTGGGGGTGATGTTTCAGGGTTTAGGTCAGTACAGTGGTGTTTGGGCAGTGTAGGGGGTCATGCAGGGGGGTGTTGTTTCAGGGTTTAGGACAGTGCAGTGGTGTTTTGGCATTGTAGGGGGTCTTGCTGGGGTGATGTTTCAGGTTATAGGGCAGTGCAGTGGTGTTAGGGCAGTGTAGGGGGTCGTGCAGGGGGTGGTGTTTCAGGGTTTAGGGCAGGGCATTGGTGTTCGGGCAGTGTAGGGGGTCTTGCAGAGGGTGGTGTTTCAGGTGTTCGGGCAGTGTAGGGGGTCTTTCAGGGGGTGGTGTTTCAGGGTTTAAGGCAGTGGTGTTCAGGCAGTGTAGGAGGTCTTGCTGGGGCTGGTGTTTCAGAGTTTAGGACAGTGCAGTGGTGTTCGGGCAGTGCAGGGGGTCATGCTGGGGCTGGTGTTTCAGGGTTTAGGGCAGTGCAGTGGTGTACGGACAGTGTAGGGGGTCGTGCTGGGGGTGGTGTTTCAGGGTTTAGGGCAGTTCAGTGGTGTTCGGGCAGTGTAGGGGGTCGTGCTGGGGGTGGTGTTTCAGGGTTTAGGGAAGAGCAGTGGTGTTCCGGCAGTGTACTGGGTCGTGCTGGGGGTGAAATTTCAGGGTATAGGGCAGTGCAGTGGTGTTCGGGCAGGGTAGGGGGTTGTAAAGGGGGTGGTGTTTCATGGTTTAGGGCAGTGCAGTGTTGTTTGAGCAGTGTAGGGGGTCGTGTTGGGTGGTGTTTCAGGGTTTAGGGCAGTGCAGTGGCGTTCAGGCAGTGTTCTGGGTTGTGCTGGGGGTGTTGTTTCTGGGTTTAGGGCAGTGCAGTGGTGTTCAAGGAGTGTACGGGGTCGTGCAGTGGGGTGGTGTTTCAGGGTTTAGGGCAGTGCAGTGCTTTTCGGGCAGTGTAAGGGTCGTGTGGGGGGTGGTGTTTCAGGGTTTAGGGCAGTGCAGTGGTGTTCGGGCAGTGTAGGGGGTCGATCTGGGGGTGATGTTTCAGGGTTTAGGTCAGTGCAGTGGTGTTTGGGCAGTGTAGGGGGTCATGCAGGGGGGTGTTGTTTCAGGGTTTAGGACAGTGCAGTGGTGTTTTGGCATTGTAGGGGGTCTTGCTGGGGTGATGTTTCAGGTTATAGGGCAGTGCAGTGGTGTTAGGGCAGTGTAGGGGGTCGTGCAGGGGGTGGTGTTTAAGGTTTAGGGCAGGGCATTGGTGTTCGGGCAGTGTAGGGGGTCTTGCAGGGGGTGGTGTTTCAGGTGTTCGGGCAGTGTAGGGGGTCTTTCAGGGGGTGGTGTTTCAGGGTTTAAGGCAGTGGTGTTCAGGCAGTGTAGGAGGTCTTGCTGGGGCTGGTGTTTCAGAGTTTAGGACAGTGCAGTGGTGTTCGGGCAGTGCAGGGGGTCATGCTGGGGCTGGTGTTTCAGGGTTTAGGGCAGTGCAGTGGTGTACGGACAGTGTAGGGGGTCGTGCTGGGGGTGGTGTTTCAGGGTTTAGGGCAGTTCAGTGGTGTTCGGGCAGTGTAGGGGGTCGTGCTGGGGGTGGTGTTTCAGGGTTTAGGGAAGAGCAGTGGTGTTCCGGCAGTGTACTGGGTCGTGCTGGGGGTGAAATTTCAGGGTATAGGGCAGTGCAGTGGTGTTCGGGCAGGGTAGGGGGTTGTAAAGGGGGTGGTGTTTCATGGTTTAGGGCAGTGCAGTGTTGTTCGAGCAGTGTAGGGGGTCGTGTTGGGTTAGTGTTTTAGGGTATAGGGCAGTGCAATGGTGTTTGTGTAGTGTGCAGCGAATGCGCTGCATCGCCAGGCGAGACCTAAAAAGCATTGCACCAAGATGGTTGCCAATACTTCCTGGATTGAAGTGTTGACAGCCAATTAGTGTCAAGCTTGTGCTTGTGTAGTTAGGTTCCGCCCAGATATATAAAGGTTTTTTTCCTTAAATATCTCGAAAACTACTGAACGTATTTACAAAATTTTTAAAAAAGGGCGCTTTCTGAACCAAGCACAACCTTTTTGCCAAATTTGGTATAATTCCGTTCAGCAGTTTTGGCTGTAACCGTGTCTAAAGTTTCCAATGGGAAAAAAGATTTTCCGACCTCTATTTGTTTAATTTCCCCGAAACTACTGAACGGTTTTACACCATTTAAACATAAATCTCTTTCTGAACCAAGGGCTGCCTTCTTGCCAAATTTGGTGTAATTCCATTCAGCAGCTCGGGCTGTAGTTGTGTCTAAAATTTCCTATGGGAATTAACATGGAGAAAACATGTTTTTGGACCCCCCTTTTTTCTCGCCACCGCTTGGCCAATCATCCCGAAACTTTCAGGATAGGAACTGACCGGAGCGGGACCAATGTTTTGAAATGTTGCTAAGATTCGTCAACCGGCGCCAAAGTGATTGGGAAAATTAAAAACGCTTTTTGAATAGAAACAAGGTCCTAACTATAACTATCTACTAGAAACCGCCAGTAGTTAATACTGGAGACCGCCAGTAGATAATATACATAGTGTAGGGGGTTGTGCTGGGGGTAGTGTTTTAGGGTTTAGGGTACTGCTTTGATGTTTGGGTACTGTAGGGGGTCATGCTGGGGGTGGTGTTTCAGGGTTTAGTGCAGTGCAGTGGTGTTCGGGCAGTGTAGGGTTCGTGCTGGCTGTGGTGTTTCAGGGTTTAGTGTTTCAGGGTTTAGGGCAGTGCAGTGGTGTTCGAGCAGTGTAGGGGGTCGTGCTGGGGCTGGTGTTTCAGGGTTTAGAGTAGTGCAGTGATGTTTGTGTAGTATAGGGGTCGTACTGGGGGTAGATTTAGGGTTTAGGGTAGTGCAGTGGTATTTGGGTAGTGTAGGGGGTCGTACTGGGGGTAGATTTAGGGTTTAGGATAGTGCAGTGGTCGTTGAGTAGTGTAGGGAGCCATGCTGGGGGGAGTGCTTCAGGGTTTAGGGTAGTGCAGTGGTGTTTGGGTTGTGTAGGGGATCCTGCTGGGGGTAGTGTTTTAGGGTTTAGGGTAGTGCAGTGGTGTTTGGGTAGTGTAGCAGGTAGTGCTGGGGCTAGTGGTTTAGGGTTTAGGGTAGTGCAGTGGTGTTTGGGAAGTGTAAGGGGTACTGCTGGGGGTAGTGGTTTAGGGTTTAGGGTAGTGCAATGGTGTTTGGGTAGTGTAGGGGTACTGCTGGGGGCAGTGTTTTAGGGTTTGGGGTAGTGTAGTGGTGTTTGGTTAGTGTAGGGGGTACTGCTGGGGGTAGTGTTTTAGGGTTTAGGGTAGTGCAGTGGTGTTTGTGTAGTGTAGGGGGTCGTGCTGGGGGTAGTGTTTTAGGGATTAGGGTAGAGCAGTGGTGTTTGTGTAGTGTACGGGGTAGTGTTTTAGGGTTTAGGGTAGTGCAGTGGTGTTTGTGTAGTGTAGGGGCTCGTACTGGGGGTAGTGTTTTAGGGTTTAGGGTAGTGCAGCAGTGTTTGTGTAGTGTAGGGGGTCCTGTTTTAGGTTTAGGGTAGTGCAGTGGTCTTTGGGTGGTGTAGGGGGTCGTGCTGGGGTAGTGTTTTAGGGTTTAGGGTACTGCTTTGATGTTTGGGTACTGTAGGGGGTCATGCTGGGGGTGGTGTTTCAGGGTTTAGTGCAGTGCAGTGGTGTTCGGGCAGTGTAGGGGTCGTGCTGGCTGTGGTGTTTCAGGGTTTAGTGTTTCAGGGTTTAGGGCAGTGCAGTGGTGTTCGGGCAGTGTAGGGGGTCGTGCTGGGGCTGGTGTTTCAGGGTTTAGAGTAGTGCAGTGATGTTTGTGTAGTATAGGGGGTCGTACTGGGGTAGATTTAGGGTTTAGAGTAGTGCAGTGGTATTTGGGTAGTGTAGGGGGTCGTACTCGGGGTAGATTTAGGGTTTAAGATAGTGCAGTGGTCGTTGAGTAGTGTAGGGAGCCATGCTGGGGGGAGTGCTCTAGGGTTTAGGGTAGTGCAGTGGTGTTTGGGTAGTGTAGGGGATTGTGCTGGGGTAGTGTTTTAGGGTTTAGGGTAGTGCAGTGGTGTTTGGGTAGTGTAGGGGGTCGTGCTGGGGCTAGTGGTTTAAGGTTTAGGGTAGTGCAGTGGTGTTTGGGTAGTGTAAGGGGAACTGCTGGGGGTAGTGTTTTAGGGTTTAGGGTAGTGCAATGGTGTTTGGGTAGTGTAGGGGTACTGCTGGGGGCAGTGTTTTAGGGTTTAGGGTAGTGTAGTGTTGTTTGGTTTGTGTAGGGGGTACTGCTTGGGGTAGTGTTTTAGGGTTTAGGGTAGTGCAGTTATGTTTGTGTAGTGTAGGGGGTTGTGCTGGGGGTAGTGTTTTAGGGTTTAGGGTAGAGCAGTGGTGTTTGTGTAGTGTATGGGGTAGGGTTTTAGGGTTTAGGGTGGTGCAGTGGTGTTTGTGTAGTGTAGGAGCTCGTGCTGGGGGTAGTGTTTTAGGGTTTAGGGTAGTGCAGCAGTGTTTGTGTAGTGTAGGGGGTCGTGTTTTAGGTTTAGGGTAGTGCAGTGGTCTTTGGGTAGGGTAGGGGGTCATGCAGGGGGTAGTGTTTTAGGGTTTAGGGTAGTGCAGTGGTGTTTGGGTATTGTAGGGGGTCATGCTGGGGGTAGTGTTTTAGGGTTTAGGGTAGTGCAGTGGTGTTTGGGTAGTGTAGGGGGTCATGCAGGGGGTAGTGTTTTAGGGTTAAGGGTAGTGCAGTGGTGTTTGGGTATTGTAGGGGGTCATGCTGGGGGTAGTGTTTTAGGGTTTAGGGTAGTGCAGTGGTGTTTGGGTAGTGTAGTGGGTTGTGCTGGGGTAGTGTTTTAGGATTTAGGGCATTGCAGTGGTCTTTGGGTAGTGTAGGGGATCGTGGTGGGGTACTGATTTAGGGTTTAGGGGAGTGCATTGGTGTTTGTGAAGTTAAACCGATCGTGCGTTGAGTAGTGTTTTGGGGTTTAGGTCAGTGCATTGGAGTTTGGGTAGTGTAGGGGTCGTGCTGAGGGTAGTGTTTTAGGGTTTAGGGCAGAGCAGTGGTGTTTGGGTGGTGTAGGAGGTTGTGCTGGGGCTTGTGTTTTAGGGTTTAGGGCAGTGCAGTGGTGTACGGGTAGTGTAATGGGTTGTGCTGGGGCTGGTGTTTTAGGGTTTAGGGCAGTGCAGTGGTGTTCGGGTGGTATAGGGGGTCGTGCTGGGGGTGGTGTTTTAGGGTTTAGGGCAGTGCAGTGCTGATCGGGCGATGTACGGGACGTGCTGAGGGTGGTGTTTTAGGGTTTAGGGCAGTGTAGTGGTGTTTGGGCAGTGTAGGGGTTGTACTGGGGGTGGGGTTTTAGGGTTTAGGGCAGTGCAGTGGTGTACGGGTAGTGTAAGGGGTTGTGCTGGGGCTGGTGTTTTAGGGTTTAGGGCAGTGCAGTGGTGTTCGGGCAGTGTAGGGGGTCGTGCTGGGGGTGGTGTCTTAGGGTTTAGGGCAGTGCAGTGGTGTTCGGGCAGTGTAGGGGGCCATGCAATGGGTGGTGTTTCAGGGTTTAGGGCAGTGCAGTGGTGTTCGGGCAGTGTAGGGGGTCTTGCAGGGGGTGGTGTTTCAGGGTTTAGTGCAGTGGTGTTTGGGTAGTGTAGGGGGTCTTGCAGGGGGTGGTATTTCAGGGTTTAGGGCTGTGGTGTTCGGGCAGTTTAGGGGGTCTTGCTGGGGGTGTTGTTTCAGGGTTTAGGGCAGTGTGGTGGCGTTCGGGCAGTGTAGGGGGTCTTGCTGGGGGTGGTGTTTGAGGGTTTAGGGCAGTTCAATGGGATTCGGGCAGTGTAGGGGGTCGCGCGGGGGTGGTGTTTCAGGGTTTCGGGCAGTGCAGTGGCGTTCGGGCAGTGTAGGGGGTCATGCTGGGGGTAGTTTTTAGGTTTTAGAGGAGTGCATTGGTGTTTGTGTAGTGAAGGGTGATGTGTGGTGGGTAGTGTTTTAGGGTTTAGGGCAGTGCATTGGTGTTTGGGTAGTGTAGGGGGTCGTGCTGGGGGTAGTGTTTTAGGGTTTAGGGCAGTGCAGTGGTGTTTGGGTAGTGTAGGGGGTCATGCTGGGCCTAGTGTTTCTAGGGTTAAGGGCAGTGCAGTGGTGTTCGGGTGGTGTAGGGGATCGTGCTGGGGTGGTGTTTTAGGGTTTAGGGCAGTGCAGTGGTGTTCGGGCAGTGTAGGGGTCGTGTTTTAGGGTTTAGGGCAGTGTTAGTGGTGTTCGTGCGGTGTAGGGGGTAGTGCTGGGGTGGTGTTTAAGGGTTTAGGGCAGTGCAGTGGTGTTCGGGTGGTGTAGAAGGTTGTGCTGGGGGTAGTGTTTTAGGGTTTAGGGCAGTGCACTGCTGTTCGGGCGGTGTAGGGGGCCATGCAGGGGGTGGTGTTTCAGGGTTTAGGGCAGTGCAGTGGTGTTCGGGCTGTGTAGGGGGTCTTGCAGTGGGTGGTGTTCCAGGGTTTAGTGCAGTGGTGTTCGGGCAGTGTAGGGGGTCGTGCTGGGGTTAGTTTTATAGGTTTTTGGGGAGTGCATTGGTGTTTGTGTAGTGAAGGGGGTTGTACAGTGGGTAGTGTTTTAGGGTTTAGGGCAGTTCATTGGCGTTTGTGTAGTGTAGGTGGTCGTGCTGGGGGTAGTGTTTTAGAGTTTAGGGCAGAGCATTGGTGTTCGGGTAGTGTAGGGGGTCGTGCTGGGGCTGGTGTTTTAGGGTTTAGGGCAGTGCAGTGGTGTTCGGGTTGTGTAGGGGGCCGTGCTGGGGCTGGTGTTTTAGGGTTTTGGGCAGTGCAGTGGTGTTCGGGTGGTGTAGGGTGTCGTGCTGGGGTGGGGTTTCAGGGTTTAGGGCAGTGCAGTGGTTTTTGGGCAGTGTAGGGGTTCGTGCAGGGGGTTGGTGCATCAGGGGTTAGGGCAGTGCAGTGGCGTTCAGGCAGTGTAGGGGGTTGTGGAGTGGGGTGGTGTTTCAGAGTTTAGGGCAGTGCAGTGGCGTTCAGGCAGTGTACGGGGTCGTGCTGGGGGTGTTGTTTCTGGGTTTAGGGCAGTGCAGTGGTGTTCGAGGAGTGTAGGGGGTCGTGCAGTGGGGTGGTGTTTCAGGGTTTAGGGCAGTGCAGTGGCGTTCAGGCAGTGTACGGCATCATGCTGGGGGTGTTGTTTCTGGGTTTAGGGCAGTGCAGTGGTGTTCGAGGAGTTTAGGGGTTGTGCAGTGGGATGGTGTTTCAGGGTTTAGGGCAGTTCAGTGCTTTTCTGGCAGAGTAAGGGTCATGCAGGGGGTTAGTGTTTCAGGGTTTAGGGCAGTGCAGTGGTGTTCGGGCAGTGTAGGGGGTCGATCTGGGGGTGATGTTTCAGGGTTTAGGTCAGTGCAGTGGTGTTCGGGCAGTGTAGGGGAGTGTTGTTTCAGGGTTTAGGACAGTGCAGTGGTGTTTGGGCATTGTAGGGGGCCTTGCTGGGGGTGATGTTTCAGGGTATAGGGCAGTGCTGTGGTGTTAGGGCAGTGTAGGGGGTCGTGCAGGGGGTGGTGTTTCAGGGTTTAGGGCAGGGCAGTGGTGTTCGGGCAGTGTAGGGGGTCTTGCAGGGGATGGTGTTTCAGTGTTTAGTGCAGTGGTGTTTGGGTAGTGTAGGGGGTCTTGCAGGGGGTGGTGTTTCAGGGTTTAGGGCTGTCGTGTTCGGGCACTTTAGGGGGTCTTGCTGGGGGTGTTGTTTCAGGGTTTAGGGCAATGCGGTGGCGTTCGGGCAGTGTAGGGGGTCGTGCGGGGAGTGGTGTTTCAGGATTTAGGGCAGAGCAGTGGCATTCGGGCAGTGTAGGGGGTCATGTTGGGGGTAGTTTTTTAGGTTTTAGTGGAGTGCATTGGTGTTTGTGTAGTGAAGGGTGTTGTGCGGTGGGTAGTGTTTTAGGGTTTTAGGGTTTTAGGGTTTAGGGCAGTGCATTGGTGTTTGGGTAGTGTAGGGGGTCGTGCTGGTGGTAGTGTTTTAGAGTTTAGGGCAGAGCAGTGGTGTTCGGGTAGTGTAGGGGGTCGTGCTGGGGCTGGTGTTTTAGGGTTTAGGGGAGTGTAGTGGTGTTTGTGTAGTGTAGGGGGTTGTGCTGGGGTAGTGTTTTAGGGTTTAGGGTAGAGCAGTGGAGTTTGTGTAGTGTATGGGGTAGTGTTTTAGGGTTTAGGGCGGTGCAGTGGTGTTTGTGTAGTGTAGGGGCTCGTGCTGGGGGTAGTGTTTTAGGGTTTAGGGTAGTGCAGCAGTGTTTGTGTAGTGTAGGGGGTCGTGTTTTAGGTTTAGGGTAGTGCAGTGGTCTTTGGGTAGGGTAGTGGGTCGTGCGGGGTAGTGCTTTAGGGTTTAGGGTAGTGCAGTGGTGTTTGGGTAGTGTAGGGGGTCATGCGAGGGGTAATGTTTTAGGGTTTAGGGTAGTGCAGTGGTGTTTGGGTATTGTAGGGGGTCATGCTGGGGGTAGTGTTTTAGGGTTTAGGGTAGTGCAGTGGTGTTTGGGTAGTGTAGGGGGTTGTGCTGGGGTAGTGTTTTAGGATTTAGGGTATTGCAGTGGTCTTTGGGTAGTGTAGGGGATCGTGCTGGGGTACTGATTTAGGGTTTAGGGGAGTGCATTGGTGTTTGTGTAGTTAAAGTGATCATGCGGTGGGTAGTGTTTTGGGGTTTAGGTCAGTGCATTGGTGTTTGGGTAGTGTAGGGGTCGTGCTGAGGGTAGTGTTTTAGGGTTTAGGGCAGAGCAGTGGTGTTTGGGTGGTGTAGGAGGTTGTGCTGGGGCTGGTGTTTAGGGTTTAGGGCAGTGCAGTGGTGTACGGGTAGTGTAATGGGTTTTGCTGGGGCTGGTGTTTTAGGGTTTAGGGCAGTGCAGTGGTGTTCGGGTGGTATAGGGGTTGTGCTGGGGGTGGTGTTTTAGGGTTTAGGGCAGTGCAGTGCTGATCGGGCGATGTAGGGGACGTGCTGAGGGTGGTGTTTTAGGGTTTAGGGCAGTGTAGTGGTGTTTGGGCAGTGTAGGGGTCATACTGGGGGTGGGGTTTTAGGGTTTAGGGCAGTGCAGTGGTGTACGGGTAGTGTAAGGGGTTGTGCTGGGGCTGGTGTTTTAGGGTTTAGGGCAGTGCAGTGGTGTTCGGGCAGTGTAGGGGGTCGTGCTGGGGGTGGTGTCTTAGGGTTTAGGGCAGTGCAGTGGTGTTCGGGCAGTGTAGGGGGTCTTGCAGGGGGTGGTGTTTCAGGGTTTAGGGCAGTGGTGTTCGGGCAGTTTAGGGGGTCTTGCTGGGGGTGTTGTTTCAGGGTTTAGGGTCGTGCGGTGGCGTTCGGGCAGTGTAGGGGGTCTTGCTGGGGGTGGTGTTTGAGGGTTTAGGGCAGTTCAATGGGATTCGGGCAGTGTAGGGGTCGTGCGGGGGTGGTGTTTCAGGGTTTAGGGCAGTGCAGTGGCATTCGGGCAGTGCAGGGGGTCATGCTGGGGGTAGTTTTTTAGGTTTTAGGGGAGTGCATTGGTGTTTGTGTAGTGAAGGGTGATGTGCGGTGGGTAGTGTTTTAGGGTTTAGGGCAGTGCATTGGTGTTTGGGTAGTGAAGGGGTCGTGCTGGGGTAGTGTTTTAGAGTTTAGGGCAGAGCAGTGGTGTTCAGGTAGTGTAGGGGGTCGTGCTGGGGTAGTGTTTTAGGGTTTAGGGCAGTGCAGTGGCATTCGGGCAGTGTAGGGGGTCATGCTGGGGGTTGTTTTTTAGGTTTTAGGGGAGTGCATTGGTGTTTGTGTAGTGAAGGGTGTTGTGCGGTGGGTATTGTTTTAGGGTTTAGGGCCGTGCATTGGTGTTTGGGTAGTGAAGGGGGTCGTGCTCGGGGTAGTGTTCTAGAGTTTAGGGCAGAGCAGTGGTGTTCGGGTAGTGTAGGGGGTCATGCTGGGCCTAGTGTTTCTAGGGTTTAGGGCAGTGCAGTGGTGTTCGGGTGGTGTAGGGGATCGTGCTGGGGTGGTGTTTTAGGGTTTAGGGCAGTGCAGTGGAGTTCGGGCAGTGTAGGGGTCGTGTTTTAGGGTTTAGGGCAGTGTAGTGGTGTTCGTGCGGTGTAGGGGGTAGTGCTGGGGTGGTGTTTAAGGGTTTAGGGCAGTGCAGTGGTGTTCGGGTGGTGTAGGAGTCCAGTCCGCAGCAGACTAACCAGTTCAGTTTGGATCAGTCCTTCTGCGACCAACTAGCTACCTTTTTTCACAATAAGGTAACCACCATCTACAATGACTTAGCAAATACCTTGGGACCCCCCACCTCGGATCTTCAGCAGGCGCCGCCCACATGTACACTGACTAACTTCGATCCTTTAACCAGCAGGGAGGTTTTGACACTATTAGGCTCCATAAAGTCCGGGGCTGCCTCCGATCCATGTCCTCCTCATATCATCCACTTGGTGGCGGAGAGGATAGGGCCATGTCTTACGATCCTAATCAATCAGGTTCTAGCAGTAGGTACCTATCCAGTCACCTGGAAATCAGCATGTGTCAAACCCCTTCTCAAGAAGGCCTCCCTGGACCCCTCAGAATTCAAAAATTATCGCCCCATCTCTGGCCTCCCTTTGATGGCTAAAGTCATTGAGAAGGCCCTTAACCAAAGTCTGATGGGGTATCTGGACAAGAATGCCCTGCTTGACAGCTCCCAGCACGGCTTCCGGCCCAGGCACTCTACAGAGTCTGCCCTAATAACGGCAGCCGAGGGAATTCGGACAACAGTAGACAAAGGAGGGCGAGCTATTCTCGTCCTCCTGGATCTGTCTGCTGCGTTCGATACCGTGAATCATCTGGTGCTGATTCAGCGCCTCAGGGAGGTCGGGATTGCAGGCCGAGCCTTGACCCTGCTTTCTTCCTTTTTGGAAGACAGAAAGCAATGCTTAAATTGGGCCGGTCTACATTCTGACAGCTTTGCCCTGCCTTGCGGTGTCCCCCAGGGCTCGGCTCTTTCCCCGACCCTTTTTAACATCTACGTTAGACCTCTGGCTAGTCTGGTCAGGAGGCATGGCTTCATGCTGGTATCCTATGCTGATGACTCTCAGCTTGTTATATCAGCAGTTGAGCATCCTGATCGAATAGTGGCCAAATTCCACGCCTGTCTCTCTGATGTGATGAAGTGGATGCATCTGAGTTTCTTAAAAATTAATACTGAGAAGACGGAAGTGATGGAATTTGGGAAAGGTCCCTCAGTCTGGAACTCCCTATGGTGGCCATCGGCGGCAGGTTAATGCCCCCTCTCGGTCACCAAGGTCAGGAATCTGGGGGTGGTGTTTGACCAAAAACTTAATATGTTTCAGCTCAGGTCAACAGCCTAACGTCTTCCTGTTTCTTTCTGCTTAAAACTTTGCGGAAGATCCTTCCTTATATACCCTTGTCGCTACAAAAAACTGTGATGGCTGCACTTTTCATGTCCAGATTGGACTATTGCAACGCCATGTTTCTGGGCATCGACAAGTTTCAGGTCAGAAAGCTCCAATCCTTGCAGAATGCCGCGGTTCGGGTAATTCTCAACTTACCCAGGGGCTGTTCCACCTCAGCGGGTAGGAACTCCCTCCACTGGCTCCCGGTTCAACAGAGAATCGAGTTCAAAGCACTCTGTCTGGTGCATCGGGCCCGTTTTGGCAGGGGCGCGAATGATGGGACCGATAGGTTTCCTCCTTACATTCCGTCCCGTGCCCTGAGGTCGGCCAATCTTGGCCTTATCTGTATTCCCAGATACAAACTTGCTAGATGGGGCGGCCGCTCTTTCGCCATCTGTGCAGCCAGACTGTGGAACCAACTGCCTGTGGAGCTGCGACTCCAACCGGGCTATGCCCTCTTCAGAAAAATGCTCAAATACCGCCTATTCCAGGCTCAATCCTAATTCACTTTCCTGCTAATCACACACACCATAGCGCCAAGACACCTTCTGGTACTCGAGCGCTCTACAAGCCTTTTTATACTTATACTTTTATACTAGGAGGTTGTGCTGGGGGTAGTGTTTTAGGGTTTAGGGCAGTGCAGTGGTGTTCGGGCTGTGTAGGGGGTCTTGCAGTGGGTGGTGTTTCAGGGTTTAGTGCAGTGGCGTTCGGGCAGTGTAGGGGGTCGTGCTGGGGGTAGTTTTATAGGTTTTTGGGGAGTGCATTGGTGTTTGTGTAGTGAAGGGGGTTGTGCGGTGGGTAGTGTTTTAGGGTTTAGGGCAGTGCATTGGTGTTTGTGTAGTGTAGGTGGTCGTGCTGGGGGTAGTGTTTTAGAGTTTAGGGCAGAGCATTGGTGTTCGGGTAGTGTAGGGGGTCGTGCTGGGGCTGGTGTTTTAGGGTTTAGGGCAGTGCAGTGGTGTTCGGGTTGTGTAGGGGGCCATGCTGGGGCTGGTCTTTTAGGGTTTAGGGCAGTGCAGTGGTGTTCGGATGGTGTAGGGTGTCGTGCTGGGGTGGGGTTTCAGGGTTTAGGGCAGTGCAGTGGTTTTCGGGCAGTGTAGGGGTTCGTGCAGGGGGTTGGTGCATCAGGGGTTAGGGCAGTGCAGTGGCGTTCAGGCAGTGTAGGGGGTTGTGGAGTGGGGTGGTGTTTCAGGGTTTAGGGCAGTGCAGTGGCGTTCAGGCAGTGTACAGGGTTGTGCTGGGGGTGTTGCTTCTGGGTTTATGGCAGTGCAGTGGTGTTCGAGGAGTGTAGGGGGTCATGCAGTGGGGTGGTGTTTCAGGGTTTAGGGCAGTGCAGTGGCGTTCAGGCAGTGTACGGGGTCGTGCTGGGGGTGTTGTTTCTGGGTTTAGGGCAGTGCAGTGGTGTTCGAGGAGTGTAGGGGTTGTGCAGTGGGATGGTGTTTCAGGGTTTAGGGCAGTTCAGTGCTTTTCGGGCAGAGTAAGGGTCGTGCAGGGGGTAGTGTTTCAGGGTTTAGGGCAGTGCAGTGGTGTTCGGGCAGTGTAGGGGGTCGATCTGGGGGTGGTGTTTCAGGGTTTAGGTCAGTGCAGTGGTGTTTGGGGAGTGTTGTTTCAGGGTTTAGGACAGTGCAGTGGTGTTTGGGCATTGTAGGGGGTCTTGCTGGGGGGGATGTTTCAGGGTATAGGGCAGTGCTGTGGTGTTAGGGCAGTGTAGGGGTTCGTGCAGGGGGTGGTGTTCCAGTGTTTAGTGCAGTGGTGTTCGGGCACTTTAGGGGGTCTTGCTGGGGGTGTTGTTTCAGGGTTTAGGGCAGGGCAGTGGTGTTCTGGCAGTGTAGGGGGTCTTGCAGGAGGCGGTGTTTCAGTGTTTAGTGCAATGGTGTTTGGGCACTTTAGGGGGTCTTGCTGGGGGTGTTGTTTCAGGGTTTAGGGCAGTGCGGTGGCGTTCGGGCAGTGTAGGGGGTCTTGCTGGGGGTGGTGTTTGAGGGTTTAGGTCAGTTCAATGGGATTCGAGCAGTGTAGGGGGTCGTGCGGGGAGTGGTGTTTCAGGGTTTAGGGCAGAGCAGTGGCGTTCGGGCAGTGTAGGGGGTCATGCTGGGGGTAGTTTTTTAGGTTTTAGTGGAGTGCATTGGTGTTTGTGTAGTGAAGGGTGTTGTGTGGTGGGTAGTGTTTTAGGGTTTAGGGCAGTGCATTGGTGTTTGGGTAGTGTAGGGGGTCGTGCTGGTGGTAGAGTTTTAGAGTTTAGGGCAGAGCAGTGGTGTTTGGGTAGTGTAGGGGGTCGTGCTGGGGCGTGGTGTTTTAGGGTTTAGGGCAGTGCAGTGGTGTTCGGGTAGTGTAGGGGGTCATGCTGGGGCTCGTGTTTTAGGGTTTAGGGCAGTGCCGTGGTGTTCGGGTGGTGTAGGGGGTCATGCTGGGGTGGTGTTTTAGGGTTTAGTGCAGAGTAGTGGTGTTCGTGCGGTGTACGGGGTAGTGTTGGGGGTGGTGTTTAAGGGTTTAGGGCAGTGCAGTGGTGTTCGGGTGGTGTAGGAGGTTGTGCTGGGGGTAGTGTTTTAGGGTTTAAGGCAGTGCAGTGCTGTTTGGGCGGTGTAGTAGGCCGTGCAGGGGGTGGTGTTTCAGGGTTTAGGGCAGTGCAGTGGTGTTCGGGCTGTGTAGGGGGTCTTGCAGTGGGTGGTGTTTCAGGGTTTAGTGCAGTGGTGTCCGGGCAGTGTAGGGGGTCGTGCTGGGGGTAGTTTTATAGGTTTTTGGGGAGTGCATTGGTGTTTGTGTAGTGAAGGGGGTTGTGCGGTGGGTAGTGTTTTAGGGTTTAGGGCAGTGCAATGGTCTTCGTGTAGTGTAGGTAGTCGTGCTGGGGGTAGTGTTTTAGGGTTTAGGGCAGTGCAGTGGTGTTCGGGTAGTGTAGGGGGTCGTGCTGGGGCTGGTGTTTTAGGGTTTTGGGCAGTGCAGTGGTGTTTGGGTGGTGTAGGGTGTCATGCTGGGGTGGTATTTCATGGTTTAGGGCAGTGCAGTGGTGTTCGAGCAGTGTAGGGGTTCGTGCAGGGGATGGTGTTTCAGGGTTTAGGGCAGTGCAGTGCTTTTCGGGCAGTGTAAGGGTCATGCAGGGGGTGATGTTTCAGGGTTTAGGGCAGTGCAGTGGTGTTCGGGCAGTGTAGGGGGTCGTGCAGGGGGGTGTTGTTTCAGGGTTTAGGACAGTGCAGTGGTGTTTAGGCATTGTAGGGGGTCTTGCTGGGGGTGATGTTTCAGGGTATAGGGTAGTGCTGTTGTGTTAGGGCAGTGTAAGGGGTCGTGCAGGGGGTGGTGTTTCAGGGTTTAGGGCAGGGCAGTGGTGTTCAGGCAGTGTAGGGGCTTGCAGGGGGTGGTGTTTCAGGGTTTAGGGCAGTGGTGTTCGGGCAGTGTAGGGGTACGTGCTGGGGTAGTTTTATAGGTTTTTGGGGAGTGCATTGGTGTTTGTGTAGTGAAGGGGGTTGTGTGGTGGGTAGTGCTTTAGGGTGTGGGGCAGTGCATTGGTGTTTGTGTAGTATAGGTGGTCGTGCTGGAGGTAGTGTTTTAGAGTTTAGGGCAGAGCAGTGGTGTTTGGGTACTGTAGGGGGTCGTGCTGGGGATGGTGTTTTAGGGTTTAGGGCAGTGCAGTGGTGTTCGGGTACTGTAGGGGGTCATGCTGGTGTTTTTCGGGTTTTGAGCAGTGCAGTGGTGTTCGGGTTGTGTAGGGTGTCGTGCTGGGTTGATGTTTCAGGGTTTAGGGCAGTGCAGTGATGTTCGGCACTGTAGGGGATCGCGCAGGGGGGTGATGCATCAGGGGTTAGGGCAGTGCAGTGGCGTTCGGGCAGTGTAGGGGGTCGTGCAGTGGGGTGGTGTTTCAGGGTTTAGGGCAGTGCAGTGGCGTTCAGGAAGTGTTCTGGGTTGTGCTGGGGGTGTTGTTTCTGGGTTTAGGGCAGTGCAGTGGTGTTCAAGGAGTGTAGGGGGTCGTGCAGTGGGGTGGTGTTTCAGGGTTTAGGGCAGTGCAGTGCTTTTCGGGCAGTGTAAGGGTCGTGTGGGGGGGTGGTGTTTCAGGGTTTAGGGCAGTGCAGTGGTGTTCGGGCAGTGTAGGGGGTCGATCTGGGGGTGATGTTTCAGGGTTTAGGTCAGTGCAGTGGTGTTTGGGGGTCATGCAGGGGGGTGTTGTTTCAGGGTTTAGGACAGTGCAGTGGTGTTTTGGCATTGTAGGGGGTCTTGCTGGGGTGATGTTTCAGGTTATAGGGCAGTGCAGTGGTGTTAGGGCAGTGTAGGGGGTCGTGCAGGGTGTGGTGTTTCAGGGTTTAGGGCAGGGCATTGGTGTTCGGGCAGTGTAGGGGGTCTTTCAGGGGGTGGTGTTTCAGGGTTTAAGGCAGTGGTGTTCAGGCAGTGTAGGAGGTCTTGCTGGGGCTGGTGTTTCAGCGTTTAGGACAGTGCAGTGGTGTTCGGGCAGTGCAGGGGGTCATGCTGGGGCTGGTGTTTCAGGGTTTAGGGCAGTGCAGTGGTGTACGGACAGTGTAGGGGGTCGTGCTGGGGGTGGTATTTCAGGGTTTAGGGCAGTTCAGTGGTGTTCGGGCAGTGTAGGGGGTCGTGCAGGGGGATAGTGTTTCAGGGTTTAGGGCAGTGCAGTGGTGTTTGGGCATTGTAGGGGGTCGTGCAGGGGGGTGGTGTTTTAGGGTTTAGGACAGAGCAGTGGTGTTCGGGCAGAGTAGGGGGTCATGCTGGGGGTGTTGTTTCAGGGTATAGGGCAGTGCAGTGGTGTTTGGGCATGGTAGGGGGTTGTAAAGGGGGTGGTGTTTCATGGTTTAGGGCAGTGCAGTGTTGTTCGAGCAGTGTAGGGGGTCATGTTGGGGTAGTGTTTTAGGGTATAGGGCAGTGCAGTGGTGTTTGTGTAGTGTGCAGCGAATGCGCTGCATCGCCAGGAGAGACCTAAAAAGCATTGCACCAAGATGGCTGCCAATACTTCCTGGATTGAAGTGTTGACAGCCAATTAGTGTCAAGCTTGTGCTTGTGTAGTCAGGTTCCGCCCAGATATATAAAGGTTTTTTTCCTTAAATATCTCGAAAACTACTGAACGTATTTACAAAATTTTTAAAAAAGGGCGCTTTCTGAACCAAGCACTACCGTTTTGCCAAATTTGGTATAATTCCGTTCAGCAGTTTTGGCTGTAACCGTGTCTAAAGTTTCCAATGGGAAAAAAGATTTTCCGACCTCTATTTTTTTAATTTCTCCGAAACTACTGAACTGTTTTACACCATTTAAACATAAGTCTCTTTCTGAACCAAGGGCTACCTTCTTGCCAAATTTGGTGTAATTCCATTCAGCAGCTCGGGCTGTAGTTGTGTCTAAAATTTCCTATTGGAATTAACATGGAGAAAACATGTTTTTGGACCCCCCTTTTTTCTCGCCCCCGCTTGGCCAATCATCCCGAAACTTTCAGGATAGGAACTGACCGGAGCGGGACCAATTTTTTGAAATTTTGCTAAGATTCGTCAACCGGCGCCAAAGTGATTGGGAAAATTAAAAACGCTTTTTGAATAGAAACAAGGTCCTAACTATAACTATCTACTAGCAACCGCCAGTAGTTAATTCTGGAGACCGACAGTAGATAATATACATAGTGTAGGGGGTTGTGCTGGGGGTAGTGTTTTAGGGTTTAGGGTACTGCTTTGATGTTTGGGTACTGTAGGGGGTCATGCTGGGGGTGGTGTTTCAGGGTTTAGTGCAGTGCAGTGGTGTTCGGGCAGTGTAGGGGTCGCGCTGGCTGTGGTGTTTCAGGGTTTAGTGTTTCAGGGTTTAGGGCAGTGCAGTGGTGTTCGAGCAGTGTAGGTGGTCGTGCTGGGGCTGGTGTTTCAGGGTTTAGAGTAGTGCAGTGATGTTTGTGTAGTATAGGGGGTCGTACTGGGGGTAGATTTAGGGTTTAGGGTAGAGCAGTGGTATTTGGGTAGTGTAGGGGGTCGTACTGGGGGTAGATTTCGGGTTTTGGATAGTGCAGTGGTCGTTGAGTAGTGTAGGGAGCCATGCTGCGGGGAGTGCTTCAGGGCTTAGGATAGTGCAGTGGTGTTTGGGTAGTGTAGGGGATCGTGCTGGGGGTAGTGTTTTAGAGTTTAGGGTAGTGCAGTGGTGTTTGGGTAGTGTAGGGGGTAGTGCTGGGGCTAGTGGTTTAGGGTTTAGGGTAGTGCAGTGGTGTTTGGG
The DNA here is from genome assembly GCF_964204655.1 of Triturus cristatus. Lineage (NCBI taxonomy): Eukaryota > Metazoa > Chordata > Amphibia > Caudata > Salamandridae > Triturus > Triturus cristatus. The sequence continues at coordinate 1,150,625,763 of NC_140579.1, forward strand.
AAGTGTAAGGGCTACTGCTGGGGGTAGTATTTTAGGGTTTAGGGTAGTGCAGTGGTGTTTGGGTAGTGTAGGGGGTAGTGCTGGGGCTAGTGGTTTAGGGTTTAGGGTAGTGCAGTGGTGTTTGGGAAGTGTAAGGGCTACTGCTGGGGGTAGTATTTTAGGGTTTAGGGTAGTGCAATGGTGTTTGGGTAGTGTAGGGGTACTGCTGGGGCAGTGTTTTAGGGTTTGGGGTAGTGTAGTGGTGTTTGGTTAGTGTAGGGGGTACTGCTGGGGGTAGTGTTTTAGGGTTTAGGGTAGTGCAGCAGTGTTTGTGTAGTGTAGGGGGTCCTGTTTTAGGTTTAGGGTAGTGCAATGGTCTTTGGGTAGTGTAGGGGGTCGTGCTGGGGTAGTGTTTTAGGGTTTAGGGTACTGCTTTGATGTTTGGGTACTGTAGGGGGTAGTGCTGGGGGTGGTGTTTCAGGGTTTAGTGCAGTGCAGTGGTGTTCGGGCAGTGTAGGGGTCGTGCTGGCTATGGTGTTTCAGGGTTTAGTGTTTCAGGGTTTAGGGCAGTGCAGTGGTGTTCGAGCAGTGTAGGGGGTCGTGCTGGGGCTGGTGTTTCAGGGTTTAGAGTAGTGCAGTGATGTTTGTGTAGTATAGGGGGTCGTACTGGGGGTATATTTAGGGTTTAGGGTAGTGCAGTGGTATTTGGGTAGTGTAGGGGGTCGTACTGGGGGTAGATTTAGGGTTTAGGATAGTGCAGTGGTCATTGAGTAGTGTAGGGAGCCGTGTTGGGGGGAGGGCTCTAGGGTTTAGGGTAGTGCAGTGGTGTTTGGGTAGTGTAGGGGATCGTGCTGGGGTAGTGTTTCAGGGTTTAGGGCAGTGCAGTGGTGTTTGGGTAGTGTAGGGGGTCGTGCTGGGGCTAGTGGTTTAAGGTTTAGGGTGGTGCAGTGGTGTTTGGGTAGTGTAAGGGGAACTGCTGGGGGTAGTGTTTTAGGGTTTAGGGTAGTGCAGTGGTGTACGGGTAGTGTAATGGGTTATGCTGGGGCTGGTGTTTTAGGGTTTAGGGTAGTGCAGCAGTGTTTGTGTAGTGTAGGGGGTCCTGTTTTAGGTTTAGGGTAGTGCAGTGGTCTTTGGGTAGTGTAGGGGGTCGTGCTGGGGTAGTGTTTTATGGTTTAGGGTACTGCTTTGATGTTTGGGTACTTTAGGGGGTCGTGCTGGGGGTGGTGTTTCAGGGTTTAGTGCAGTGCAGTGGTGTTCGGGCAGTGTAGGGGTCGTGCTGGCTGTGGTGTTTCAGGGTTTAGTGTTTCAGGGTTTAGGGCAGTGCAGTGGTGTTCGGGCAGTGTAGGGGGTCGTGCTGGGGCTGGTGTTTCAGGGTTTAGAGTAGTGCAGTGATGTTTGTGTAGTATAGGGGGTCGTACTGGGGGTAGATTTAGGGTTTAGGGTAGTGCAGTGGTATTTGTGTAGTGTAGGGGGTCGTACTGGGGGTAGATTTAGGGTTTAGGATAGTGCAGTGGTCGTTGAGTAGTGTAGGGAGCCATGCTGGGGGGAGTGCTTCAGGGTTTAGGGTAGTGCAGTGGTGTTTGGGTAGTGTAGGGGATCGTGCTGGGGGTAGCGCTTCAGGGTTTAGGGTAGTGCAGTGGTGTTTGGGTAGTGTAGGGGTACTGCTTGGGGCAGTGTTTTAGGGTTTGGGGTAGTGTAGTGGTGTTTGGTTAGTGTAGGGGTACTGCTGGGGGTAGTGTTTTAGGGTTTAGCGTAGTGCAGTGGTGTTTGTGTAGTGTAGGGGGTCGTGCTGGGGGTAGTGTTTTAGGGTTTAGGGTAGAGCAGTGGTGTTTGTGTAGTGTACGGGGTAGTGTTTTAGGGTTTAGGGTAGTGCAGTGGTGTTTGTGTAGTGTAGGGGCTCGTGCTGGGGGTAGTGTTTTAGGGTTTAGGGTAGTGCAGCAGTGTTTGTGTAGTGTAGGGGGTCCTGTTTTAGGTTTATGGTAGTGCAGTGGTCTTTGGGTAGTGTAGGGGGTCATGCTGGGGTAGTGTTTTAGGGTTTAGGGTACTGCTTTGATGTTTGGGTACTGTAGGGGGTCGTGCTGGGGGTGGTGTTTCAGGGTTTAGTACAGTGCAGTGGTGTTCGGGCAGTGTAGGGGTCGTGCTGGCTGTGGTGTTTCAGGGTTTAGTGTTTCAGGGTTCAGGGCAGTGCAGTGGTGTTCCAGCAGTGTAGGGGGTCGTGCTGGGGCTGGTGTTTCAGGGTTTAGAGTAGTGCAGTGATGTTTGTGTAGTATAGGGGGTCGTACTGGGGGTAGATTTAGGGTTTAGGGTAGTGCAGTAGTATTTGGGTAGTGTAGGGGGTCGTAATGGGGTAGATTTAGGGTTTAGGATAGTGCAGTGGTCGTTGAGTAGTGTAGGGAGCCATGCTGGGGGGAGTGCTTCAGGGTTTCGGGTAGTGCAGTGGTGTTTGGGTAGTGTAGGGGATCGTGCTGGGGGTAGTGTTTTAGGGTTTAGGGTAGTGCAGTGGTGTTTGGGTAGTGTAGGGGGTAGTGCTGGGGCTAGTGGTTTAGGGTTTAGGGTAGTGCATTGGTGTTTGGGAAGTGTAAGGGGTAGTGTTTTAGGGTTTAGGGTAGTGCAATGGTGTTTGGGTAGTGTAGGGGTACTGCTGGGGGCAGTGTTTTAGGGTTTGGGGTAGTGTAGTGGTGTTTGGTTAGTGTAGGGGGTACTGCTGGGGGTAGTGTTTTAGGGTTTAGGGCAGTGCAGTGGTGTTCGAGCAGTGTAGGGGGTCGTGCTGGGGCTGGTGTTTCAGGGTTTAGAGTAGTGCAGTGATGTTTGTGTAGTATAGGGGGTCGTACTGGGGGTAGATTTAGGGTTTACGGTAGTGCAGTGGTATTTGGGTAGTGTAGGGGGTCGTACTGGGGTAGATTTAGGGTTTAGGATAGTGCAGTGGTCGTTGAGTAGTGTAGTGAGCCATGCTGGGGGGAGTGCTTCAGGGTTTAGGGTAGTGCAGTGGTGTTTGGGTAGTGTAGGGGATCGTGCTGGGGGTAGCGCTTCAGGGTTTAGGGTAGTGCAGTGGTGTTTGGGAAGTGTAAGGGGTACTGCTGGGGGTAGTGTTTTAGGGTTTAGGGTAGTGCAATGGTGTTTGGGTAGTGTAGGGGTACTGCTTGGGGCAGTGTTTTAGGGTTTGGGGTAGTGTAGTGGTGTTTGGTTAGTGTAGGGGTATTGCTGGGTTAGTGTTTTAGGGTTTAGCGTAGTGCAGTGGTGTTTGTGTAGTGTAGGGGGTCGTGCTGGGGGTAGTGTTTTAGGGTTTAGGGTAGAGCAGTGGTGTTTGTGTAGTGTACGGGGTAGTTTTTTAGGGTTTAGGGTAGTGCAGTGGTGTTTGTGTAGTGTAGGGGCTCGTGCTGGGGGTAGTGTTTTAGGGTTTAGGGTAGTGCAGCAGTGTTTGTGTAGTGTAGGGGTCGTGTTTTAGGTTTAGGGTAGTGCAGTGGTCATTGGGTAGTGTAGGGGGTTATGCGGGGGTAGTGTTTTAGTGTTTAGGGTAGTGCAGTGATGTTTGGGTATTGTAGGGGGTCATGCTGGGGGTAGCGTTTTAGGGTTTGGGTAGTGCAATGGTGTTTGAGTAGTGTAGGGGGTTGTGCTGGGTTAGTGTTTTAGTATTTAGGGCATTGCAGTGGTGTTTGGGTAGTGTAGGGGATCGTGCTAGGGTACTGATTTAGGGTTTAGGGGAGTGCATTGGTGTTTGTGTAGTGAAAGCGGTCATGCGGTGGGTAGTGTTTTAGGGTTTAGGTCAGTGCAGTGGTGTTTGGGTAGTGTAGCGGGTTGTGCTGGGGCTGGTGTTTTAGGGTTTAGGGCAGTGAAGTGGTGTACGGGTAATGTAAGGGGTCATGCTGGGGCTGGTGTTTTAGGGTGTAGAGCACTGCAGTGGTTTTCGGGTGGTATAGGGGGTCGTGCTGGGGGTGGTGTTTTAGAGTTTAGGGCAGTGCAGTGCTGATCGGGTGGTGTAGGGGGTCGTGCTGAGGGTGGTGTTTTAGATTTAGGGTAGTGCAGTGGTCTTTGGGTAGTGTAGGGGGTCGTGCGGGGGGTAGTGTTTTAGGGTTTAGGGTAGTGCAGTGGTGTTTGGGTATTGTAGGGGGTCATGCTGGGGGTAGCGTTTTAGGGTTTGGGTAGTGCAATGGTGTTTGAGTAGTGTAGGGGGTTGTGCTGGGGTAGTGTTTTAGTATTTATGGCATTGCAGTGGTGTTTGGCTAGTGTAGGGGATCGTGCTAGGGTACTGATTTAGGGTTTAGGGGAGTGCATTGGTGTTTGTGTAGTGAAAGCGGTCATGTGGTGGGTAGTGTTTTAGGGTTTAGGTCAGTGCATTGGTGTTTGGGTAGTGTAGGGGTCGTGCTGATGGTATTGTTTTAGGGTTTAGGGCAGAGCAGTGGTGTTTGGGTAGTGTAGCGGGTTTTGCTGGGGCTGGTGTTTTAGGGATTAAGGCAGTGAAGTGGTGTACGGGTAGTGTAAGGGGTCGTGCTGGGGCTGGTGTTTTAGGGTGTAGGGCAGTGCAGTGGTGTTCGGGTGGTATAGGGGGTCATGCTGGGGGTGGTGTTTTAGGGTTTAGGGCAGTGCAGTGCTGATCGGGCGGTGTAGGGGATCGTGCTGAGGGTGGTGTTTTAGGGTTTATGGCAGTGTAGTGGTATTTGGGCAGTGTAGGGGGTCGTGCTGGTGGTGGTGTTTTATAGTTTAGAGCAGTGCAGTGGTGTTCGGGCAGTGTAGGGGGTCGTGCTGGGGGTGGTGTTTTAGGGTTTAGGGCAGTGCAGTGGTGTTAGGGCAGTGTAGGGGGTCATGCTGGGGGTAGTTTTTTAGGTTTTAGGGGAGTGCATTGGTGTTTGAGTAGTGAAAGGGGTTGTGCGGTGGGTAGTGTTTTAGGGTTTAGGGCAGTGCATTGGTGTTTGGGTAGTGTAGGGGGTCGTGCTGGGGGTAGTGTTTTAGAGTTTAGGGCAAAGCAGTGGTGTTCGGGTAGTGTAGGGGGTCGTGCTGGGGCTGGTGTTTTAGGGTTTAGGGTACTGCTTTGATGTTTGGGTACTGTAGGGGGTAGTGCTGGGGGTGGTGTTTCAGGGTTTAGTGCAGTGCAGTGGTGTTCGGGCAGTGTAGGGGTTGTGCTGGCTATGGTGTTTCAGGGTTTAGTGTTTCAGGGTTTAGGGCAGTGCAGTGGTGTTCGAGCAGTGTAGGGGGTCGTGCTGGGGCTGGTGTTTCAGGGTTTAGAGTAGTGCAGTGATGTTTGTGTAGTATAGGGGGTCGTACTGGGGGTATATTTAGGGTTTAGGGTAGTGCAGTGGTATTTGGGTAGTGTAGGGGGTCGTACTGGGGGTAGATTTAGGGTTTAGGATAGTGCAGTGGTCATTGAGTAGTGTAGGGAGCCGTGTTGGGGGGGAGTGCTCTAGGGTTTAGGGTAGTGCAGTGGTGTTTGGGTAGTGTAGGGGATCGTGCTTGGGTAGTGTTTCAGGGTTTAGGGTAGTGCAGTGGTGTTTGGGTAGTGTAGGGGGTCGTGCTGGGGCTAGTGGTTTAAGGTTTAGGGTGGTGCAGTGGTGTTTGGGTAGTGTAAGGGGAACTGCTGGGGGTAGTGTTTTAGGGTTTAGGGTAGTGCAATGGTGTTTGGGTAGTGTAGGGGTACTGCTGGGGGCAGTGTTTTAGGGTTTAGGGTAGTGTAGTGTTGTTTGGTTTGTGTAGGGGGTACTGCTGGGGGTAGTGTTTTAGGGTTTAGGGTAGTGCAGTGGTGTTTGTGTAGTGTAGGGGGTTGCGCTGGGGGTACTGTTTTAGGGTTTAGGGTAGAGCAGTGGTGTTTGTGTAGTGTATGCGGTGGTGTTTTAGGGTTTTGGGTGGTGCAGTGGTGTTTGTTTAGTGTAGGGTCTCGTGCTGGGGGTAGTGTTTTAGGGTTTAGGGTAGTGCAGCAGTGTTTGTGTAGTGTAAAGGGTCGTGTTTTAGTTTTAGGGTAGTGCAGTGGTCTTTGGGTAGGGTAGTGGGTCATGCGGGTAGTGCTTTAGGGTTTAGGGTAGTGCAATGGTGTTTGGGTAGTGTAGGGGGTCATGCGGGGGTAATGTTTTAGGGTTTAGGGTAGTGCAGTGGTGTTTGGGTATTGTAGGGGGTCATGCTGGGGGTAGTGTTTTAGGGTTTAGGGTAGTGCAGTGGTGTTTGGGTAGTGTAGGGGGTTGTGCTGGGGTAGTGTTTTAGGATTTAGGGCATTGCAGTGGTCTTTGGGTAGTGTAGGGGATCGTGCTGGGGTACTGATTTAGGGTTTAGGGGAGTGCATTGGTGTTTGTGTAGTTAAAGCGATCGTGCGGTGGGTAGTGTTTTGGGGTTTAGGTCAGTGCATTGGTGTTTGGGTAGTGTAGGGGTCATGCTGAGGGTAGTGTTTTAGGGTTTAGGGCAGAGCAGTGGTGTTTGGGTGGTGTAGGAGGTTGTGCTGGGGCTGGTGTTTTAGGGTTTAGGGCAGTGCAGTGGTGTACGGGTAGTGTAATGGGTTATGCTGGGGCTGGTGTTTTAGGGTTTAGGGTAGTGCAATGGTGTTTGGGTAGTGTAGGGGTCGTACTGGGGGTAGATTTAGGGTTTAGGATAGTGCAGTGGTCGTTGAGTAGTGTAGGGAGCCATGCTGGGGGGAGTGCTTCAGGGTTTAGGGTAGTGCAGTGGTGTTTGGGTAGTGTAGGGGATCGTGCTGGGGCTAGTGTTTTAGGGTTTAGGGTAGTGCAGTGGTGTTTGGGTAGTGTAGGGGGTAGTGCTGGGGCTGGTGGTTTAGGGTTTAGGGTAGTGCAGTGGTGTTTGGGAAGTGTAAGCGGTACTGCTGGGGGTAGTGTTTTAGGGTAGTGCAATGGTGTTTGGGTAGTGTAGGGGTACTGCTGGGGGCAGTGTTTTAGGGTCTGGGGTAGTGTAGTGGGGTTTGGTTAGTGTAGGGGGTACTGTTGGGGGTAGTGTTTTAGGGTTTAGGGTAGTGCAGTGGTGTTTGTGTAGTGTAGGGGGTCGTGCTGGGGGTAGTGTTTTAGGGTTTAGGGTAGAGCAGTGGTGTTTGTGCAGTGTACGGGTAGTGTTTTAGGGTTTAGGGTAGTGCAGTGGTGTTTGTGTAGTTTAGGGGCTCGTGCTGGGGGTAGTGTTTTAGGGTTTAAGGTAGTGCAGCAGTGTTTGTGAGGTGTAGGGGGTCCTGTTTTAGGTTTAGGGTAGTGCAGTGGTCTTTGGGTAGTGTAGCGGGTTGTGCTGGGGTAGTGTTCTAGGGTTTAGGGTACTGCTTTGATGTTTGGGTAGTGTAGGGGGTCGTGCTGGGGGTGGTGTTTCAGGGTTTAGTTCAGTGCAGTGGTGTTCGGGCAGTGTCGGGGTCGAGCTGGCTGTGGTGTTTCAGGGTTTAGTGTTTCAGGGTTTAGGGCAGTGCAGTGGTGTTCGAGCAGTGTAGGGGGTCATGCTGGGGCTGGTGTTTCAGGGTTTAGAGTAGTGCAGTGATGTTAGTGTAGTATAGGGGGTCGTACTGGGGGTAGATTTAGGGTTTAGGGTAGTGCAGTGGTATTTGTGTAGTGTAGGGGGTCGTACTGGGGGTAGATTTAGGGTTTAGGATAGTGCAGTGGTCGTTGAGTAGTGTAGGGAGCCATGCTGGGGGGAGTGCTTCAGGGTTTAGGGTAGTGCAGTGGTGTTTGGGTAGTGTAGGGGATCGTGCTGGGGCTAGTGTTTTAGGGTTTAGGGTAGTGCAGCAGTGTTTGTGTAGTGTAGGGGGCCTGTTTTAGGTTTAGGGTAGTGCAGTGGTCTTTGGGTAGTGTAGGGGGTCGTGCTGGGGTAGTGTTTTATGGTTTAGGGTACTGCTTTGATGTTTCGGTACTTTAGGGGGTCGTGCTGGGGGTGGTGTTTCAGGGTTTAGTGCAGTGCAGTGGTGTTCGGGCAGTGTAGGGGTCGTGCTGGCTGTGGTGTTTCAGGGTTTAGTGTTTCAGGGTTTAGGGCAGTGAAGTGGTGTTCGGGCAGTGTAGGGGGTCGTGCTGGGGCTGGTGTTTCAGGGTTTAGAGTAGTGCAGTGATGTTTGTGTAGTATAGGGGGTCGTACTGGGGGTAGATTTAGGGTTTAGGGTAGTGCAGTGGTATTTGTGTAGTGTAGGGGGTCGTACTGGGGGTAGATTTAGGGTTTAGGATAGTGCAGTGGTCGTTGAGTAGTGTAGGGAGCCATGCTGGGGGGAGTGCTTCAGGGTTTAGGGTAGTGCAGTGGTGTTTGGGTAGTGTAGGGGATCGTGCTGGGGGTAGCGCTTCAGGGTTTAGGGTAGTGCAGTGGTGTTTGGGTAGTGTAGGGGTACTGCTTGGGGCAGTGTTTTAGGGTTTGGGGTAGTGTAGTGGTGTTTGGTTAGTGTAGGGGTACTGCTGGGGGTAGTGTTTTAGGGTTTAGCGTAGTGCAGTGGTGTTTGTGTAGTGTAGGGGGTCGTGCTGGGGGTAGTGTTTTAGGGTTTAGGGTAGAGCAGTGGTGTTTGTGTAGTGTACGGGGTAGTGTTTTAGGGTTTAGGGTAGTGCAGTGGTGTTTGTGTAGTGTAGGGGCTCGTGCTGGGGGTAGTGTTTTAGGGTTTAGGGTTGTGCAGCAGTGTTTGTGTAGTGTAGGGGGTCCTGTTTTAGGTTTAGGGTAGTGCAGTGGTCTTTGGGTAGTGTAGGGGGTCATGCTGGGGTAGTGTTTTAGGGTTTAGGGTACTGCTTTGATGTTTGGGTACTGTAGGGGGTCGTGCTGGGGGTGGTGTTTCAGGGTTTAGTGCAGTGCAGTGGTGTTCGGGCAGTGTAGGGGTCGTGCTGGCTGTGGTGTTTCAGGGTTTAGTGTTTCAGGGTTCAGGGCAGTGCAGTGGTGGCCCAGCAGTGTAGGGGGTCGTGCTGGGGCTGGTGTTTCAGGGTTTAGAGTAGTGCAGTGATGTTTGTGTAGTATAGGGGGTCGTACTGGGGGTAGATTTAGGGTTTAGGGTAGTGCAGTAGTATTTGGGTAGTGTAGGGGGTCGTAATGGGGTAGATTTAGGGTTTAGGATAGTGCAGTGGTCGTTGAGTAGTGTAGGGAGCCATGCTGGGGGGAGTGCTTCAGGGTTTCGGGTAGTGCAGTGGTGTTTGGGTAGTGTAGGGGATCGTGCTGGGGGTAGTGTTTTAGGGTTTAGGGTAGTGCAGAGGTGTTTGGGTAGTGTAGGGGTAGTGCTGGGGCTATTGGTTCATGGTTTAAGGTAGTGCAGTGGTGTTTGGGAAGTGTAAGGGGTACTGCTGGGGGTAGTGTTTTAGGGTTTATGTTAGTGCAATGGTGTTTGGGTAGTGTAGGGGTGCTGCTGGAGGCAGTGTTTTAGGGTTTAGGGTAGTGCAGTGGTGTTTGTGTAGTGTAGGGGGTCGTGCTGGGGGTAGTGTTTTAGGGTTTAGGGTAGAGCAGTGGTGTTTGTGTAGTGTACGGGGTAGTGTTTTAGGGTTTAGGGTAGTGCAGTGGTGTTTGTGTAGTGTAGGGGCTCGTGCTGGGGGTAGTGTTTTAGGGTTTAGGGTAGTGCAGCAGTGTTTGTGTAGTGTAGGGGGTCCTGTTTTAGGTTTAGGGTAGTGCAGTGGTCATTGGGTAGTGTAGGGGGTCGTGCTGGGGTAGTGTTTTAGGGTTTAGGGTACTGCTTTGATGTTTGGGTACTGTAGGTGGTCATGCTGTGGGTGGTGTTTCAGGGTTTAGTGCAGTGCAGTGGTGTTCAGGCAGTGTAGGGGTCGTGCTGGCTGTGGTGTTTCAGGATTTAGTGTTTCAGGGTTTAGGGCAGTGCAGTGGTGTTCGAGCAGTGTAGGGGGTCGTGCTGGGGCTGGTGTTTCAGGGTTTAGAGTAGTGCAGTGATGTTTGTGTAGTATAGGGGGTCGTACTGGGGGTAGATTTAGGGTTTACGGTAGTGCAGTGGTATTTGGGTAGTGTAGGGGGTCGTACTGGGGTAGATTTAGGGTTTAGGATAGTGCAGTGGTCGTTGAGTAGTGTAGTGAGCCATGCTGGGGGGAGTGCTTCAGGGTTTAGGGTAGTGCAGTGGTGTTTGGGTAGTGTAGGGGATCGTGCTGGGGGTAGCGCTTCAGGGTTTAGGGTAGTGCAGTGGTATTTGGGAAGTGTAAGGGGTACTGCTGGGGGTAGTGTTTTAGGGTTTAGGGTAGTGCACTGGTGTTTGGGTAGTGTAGGGGTACTGCTTGGGGCAGTGTTTTAGGGTTTGGGGTAGTGTAGTGGTGTTTGGTTAGTGTAGGGGTATTGCTGGGTTAGTGTTTTAGGGTTTAGCGTAGTGCAGTGGTGTTTGTGTAGTGTAGGGGGTCGTGCTGGGGGTAGTGTTTTAGGGTTTAGGGTAGAGCAGTGGTGTTTGTGTAGTGTACGGGGTAGTTTTTTAGGGTTTAGGGTAGTGCAGTGGTGTTTGTGTAGTGTAGGGGCTCGTGCTGGGGGTAGTGTTTTAGGGTTTAGGGTAGTGCAGCAGTGTTTGTGTAGTGTAGGGGTCGTGTTTTAGGTTTAGGGTAGTGCAGTGGTCATTGGGTAGTGTAGGGGGTTATGCGGGGGTAGTGTTTTAGTGTTTAGGGTAGTGCAGTGGTGTTTGGGTATTGTAGGGGGTCATGCTGGGGGTAGCGTTTTATGGTTTGGGTAGTGCAATGGTGTTTGAGTAGTGTAGGGGGTTGTGCTGGGGTAGTGTTTTAGTATTTAGGGCATTGCAGTGGTGTTTGGGTAGTGTAGGGGATCGTGCTAGGGTACTGATTTAGGGTTTGGGGAGTGCAGTGGTGTTTGGGAAGTGTAAGGGGTACTGCTGGGGGTAGTGTTTTAGGGTTTAGGGTAGTGCAATGGTGTTTGGGTAGTGTAGGGGTACTGCTTGGGGCAGTGTTTTAGGGTTTGGGGTAGTGTAGTGGTGTTTGGTTAGTGTAGGGGTACTGCTGGGGGTAGTGTTTTAGGGTTTAGCGTAGTGCAGTGGTGTTTGTGTAGTGTAGGGGGTCGTGCTGGGGGTAGTGTTTTAGGGTTTAGGGTAGAGCAGTGGTGTTTGTGTAGTGTACGGGGTAGTGTTTTTGGGTTTAGGGTAGTGCAGTGGTGTTTGTGTAGTGTAGGGGCTCGTGCTGGGGGTAGTGTTTTAGGGTTTAGGGTAGTGCAGCAGTGTTTGTGTAGTGTAGGGGATCGTGTTTTAGGTTTAGGGTAGTGCAGTGGTCATTGGGTAGTGTAGGGGGTTATGTGGGGGTAGTGTTTTAGTGTTTAGGGTAGTGCAGTGATGTTTGGGTATTGTAGGGGGTCATGCTGGGGGTAGCGTTTTAGGGTTTGGGTAGTGCAATGGTGTTTGAGTAGTGTAGGGGGTTGTGCTGGGTTAGTGTTTTAGTATTTAGGGCATTGCAGTGGTGTTTGGGTAGTGTAGGGGATCGTGCTAGGGTACTGATTTAGGGTTTAGGGGAGTGCATTGGTGTTTGTGTAGTGAAAGCGGTCATGCGGTGGGTAGTGTTTTAGGGTTTAGGTCAGTGCAGTGGTGTTTGGGTAGTGTAGCGGGTTGTGCTGGGGCTGGTGTTTTAGGGTTTAGGGCAGTGAAGTGGTGTACGGGTAATGTAAGGGGTCATGCTGGGGCTGGTGTTTTAGGGTGTAGAGCACTGCAGTGGTGTTCGGGTGGTATAGGGGGTCGTGCTGGGGGTGGTGTTTTAGAGTTTAGGGCAGTGCAGTGCTGATCGGGCGGTGTAGGGGGTCGTGCTGAGGGTGGTGTTTTAGATTTAGGGTAGTGCAGTGGTCTTTGGGTAGTGTAGGGGGTCGTGCGGGGGGTAGTGTTTTAGGGTTTAGGGTAGTGCAGTGGTGTTTGGGTATTGTAGGGGGTCATGCTGGGGGTAGCGTTTTAGGGTTTGGGTAGTGCAATGGTGTTTGAGTAGTGTAGGGGGTTGTGCTGGGGTAGTGTTTTAGTATTTATGGCATTGCAGTGGTGTTTGGCTAGTGTAGGGGATCGTGCTAGGGTACTGATTTAGGGTTTAGGGGAGTGCATTGGTGTTTGTGTAGTGAAAGCGGTCATGCGGTGGGTAGTGTTTTAGGGTTTAGGTCAGTGCATTGGTGTTTGGGTAGTGTAGGGGTCGTGCTGATGGTATTGTTTTAGGGTTTAGGGCAGAGCAGTGGTGTTTGGGTAGTGTAGCGGGTTTTGCTGGGGCTGGTGTTTTAGGGATTAAGGCAGTGAAGTGGTGTACGGGTAGTGTAAGGGGTCGTGCTGGGGCTGGTGTTTTAGGGTGTAGGGCAGTGCAGTGGTGTTCGGGTGGTATAGGGGGTCGTGCTGAGGGTGGTGTTTTAGGGTTTAGGGCAGTGCAGTGCTGATCGGGCGGTGTAGGGGATCGTGCTGAGGGTGGTGTTTTAGGGTTTATGGCAGTGTAGTGGTATTTGGGCAGTGTAGGGGGTCGTGCTGGTGGTGGTGTTTTATAGTTTAGAGCAGTGCAGTGGTGTTCGGGCAGTGTAGGGGGTCGTGCTGGGGGTGGTGTTTTAGGGTTTAGGGCAGTGCAGTGGTGTTAGGGCAGTGTAGGGGGTCATGCTGGGGGTAGTTTTTTAGGTTTTAGGGGAGTGCATTGGTGTTTGAGTAGTGAAAGGGGTTGTGCGGTGGGTAGTGTTTTAGGGTTTAGGGCAGTGCATTGGTGTTTGGGTAGTGTAGGGGGTCGTGCTGGGGGTAGTGTTTTAGAGTTTAGGGCAAAGCAGTGGTGTTCGGGTAGTGTAGGGGGTCGTGCTGGGGCTGGTGTTTTAGGGTTTAGGGTACTGCTTTGATGTTTGGGTACTGTAGGGGGTAGTGCTGGGGGTGGTGTTTCAGGGTTTAGTGCAGTGCAGTGGTGTTCGGGCAGTGTAGGGGTCGTGCTGGCTATGGTGTTTCAGGGTTTAGTGTTTCAGGGTTTAGGGCAGTGCAGTGGTGTTCGAGCAGTGTAGGGGGTCGTGCTGGGGCTGGTGTTTCAGGGTTTAGAGTAGTGCAGTGATGTTTGTGTAGTATAGGGGGTCGTACTGGGGGTATATTTAGGGTTTAGGGTAGTGCAGTGGTATTTGGGTAGTGTAGGGGGTCGTACTGGGGGTAGATTTAGGGTTTAGGATAGTGCAGTGGTCATTGAGTAGTGTAGGGAGCCGTGTTGGGGGGAGTGCTCTAGGGTTTAGGGTAGTGCAGTGGTGTTTGGGTAGTGTAGGCGATCGTGCTTGGGTAGTGTTTCAGGGTTTAGGGTAGTGCAGTGGTGTTTGGGTAGTGTAGGGGGTCGTGCTGGGGCTAGTGGTTTAAGGTTTAGGGTGGTGCAGTGGTGTTTGGGTAGTGTAAGGGGAACTGCTGGGGGTAGTGTTTTAGGGTTTAGGGTAGTGCAATGGTGTTTGGGTAGTGTAGGGGTACTGCTGGGGGCAGTGTTTTAGGGTTTAGGGTAGTGTAGTGTTGTTTGGTTTGTGTAGGGGGTACTGCTGGGGGTAGTGTTTTAGGGTTTAGGGTAGTGCAGTGGTGTTTGTGTAGTGTAGGGGGTTGCGCTGGGGGTACTGTTTTAGGGTTTAGGGTAGAGCAGTGGTGTTTGTGTAGTGTATGGGGTGGTGTTTTAGGGTTTAGGGTGGTGCAGTGGTTTTTGTTTAGTGTAGGGTCTCGTGCTGGTGGTAGTGTTTTAGGGTTTAGGGTAGTGCAGCAGTGTTTGTGTAGTGTAGAGGGTCGTGTTTTAGTTTTAGGGTAGTGCAGTGGTCTTTGGGTAGGGTAGTGGGTCATGTGGGTAGTGCTTTAGGGTTTAGGGTAGTGCAATGGTGTTTGGGTAGTGTAGGGGGTCATGCGGGGGTAGTGTTTTAGGGTTTAGGGTAGTGCAGTGGTGTTTGGGTATTGTAGGGGGTCATGCTGGGGGTAGTGTTTTAGGGTTTAGGGTAGTGCAGTGGTGTTTGGGTAGTGTAGGGGGTTGTGCTGGGGTAGTGTTTTAGGATTTAGGGCATTGCAGTGGTCTTTGGGTAGTGTAGGGGATCGTGCTGGGGTACTGATTTAGGGTTTAGGGGAGTGCATTGGTGTTTGTGCGGTTAAAGCGATCGTGCGGTGGGTAGTGTTTTGGGGTTTAGGTCAGTGCATTGGTGTTTGGGTAGTGTAGGGGTCATGCTGAGGGTAGTGTTTTAGGGTTTAGGGCAGAGCAGTGGTGTTTGGGTGGTGTAGGAGGTTGTGCTGGGGCTGGTGTTTTAGGGTTTAGGGCAGTGCAGTGGTGTACGGGTAGTGTAATGGGTTATGCTGGGGCTGGTGTTTTAGGGTTTAGGGTAGTGCAATGGTGTTTGGGTAGTGTAGGGGGTCGTACTGGGGGTAGATTTAGGGTTTAGGATAGTGCAGTGGTCGTTGAGTAGTGTAGGGAGCCATGCTGGGGGGAGTGCTTCAGGGTTTAGGGTAGTGCAGTGGTGTTTGGGTAGTGTAGGGGATCGTGCTGGGGCTAGTGTTTTAGGGTTTAGGGTAGTGCAGTGGTGTTTGGGTAGTGTAGGGGGTAGTGCTGGGGCTGGTGGTTTAGGGTTTAGGGTAGTGCAGTGGTGTTTGGGAAGTGTAAGCGGTACTGCTGGGGGTAGTGTTTTAGGGTAGTGCAATGGTGTTTGGGTAGTGTAGGGGTACTGCTGGGGGCAGTGTTTTAGGGTCTGGGGTAGTGTAGTGGGGTTTGGTTAGTGTAGGGGGTACTGTTGGGGGTAGTGTTTTAGGGTTTAGGGTAGTGCAGTGGTGTTTGTGTAGTGTAGGGGGTCGTGCTGGGGGTAGTGTTTTAGGGTTTAGGGTAGAGCAGTGGTGTTTGTGCAGTGTACGGGTAGTGTTTTAGGGTTTAGGGTAGTGCAGTGGTGTTTGTGTAGTGTAGGGGCTCGTGCTGGGGGTAGTGTTTTAGGGTTTAGGGTAGTGCAGCAGTGTTTGTGAGGTGTAGGGGGTCCTGTTTTAGGTTTAGGGTAGTGCAGTGGTCTTTGGGTAGTGTAGCGGGTCGTGCTGGGGTAGTGTTCTAGGGTTTAGGGTACTGCTTTGATGTTTGGGTAGTGTAGGGGGTCGTGCTGGGGGTGGTGTTTCAGGGTTTAGTGCAGTGCAGTGGTGTTCGGGCAGTGTCGGGGTCGAGCTGGCTGTGGTGTTTCAGGGTTTAGTGTTTCAGGGTTTAGGGCAGTGCAGTGGTGTTCGAGCAGTGTAGGGGGTCATGCTGGGGCTGGTGTTTCAGGGTTTAGAGTAGTGCAGTGATGTTAGTGTAGTATAGGGGGTCGTACTGGGGGTAGATTTAGGGTTTAGGATAGTGCAGTGGTATTTTGGTAGTGTAGGGGGTCGTACTGGGGTAGATTTAGGGTTTAGGATAGTGCAGTGGTCGTTGAGTAGTGTAGGGAGCCATGCCGGGGGGAATGCTTCAGGGTTTAGGGTAGTGCAGTGGTGTTTGGGTAGTGTAGGGGATCGTGCTGGGGCTAGTGTTTTAGGGTTTAGGGTAGTGCAGTGGTGTTTGGGTAGTGTAGGGGGTAGTGCTGGGGCTAGTGGTTTAGGGTTTAGGGTAGTGCAGTGGTGTTTGGGAAGTGTAAGGGGTACTGCTGGGGGTAGTGTTTTAGGGTTTAGGGTAGTGCAATGGTGTTTGGGTAGTGTAGGGGTACTGCTGGGGGCAGTGTTTTAGGGTTTGGGGTAGTGAAGTGGTGTTTGGTTAGTGTAGGGGGTACTGCTGGGGGTAGTGTTTTAGGGTTTAGGGTAGTGCAGTGGTGTTTGTGTAGTGTAGGGGGTCGTGCTGGGGGTAGTGTTTTAGGGTTTAGGGTAGAGCAGTGGTGTTTGTGTAGTGTACGGGGTAGTGTTTAAGGGTTTAGGGTAGTGCAGTGGTGTTTGTGTAGTGTAGGGGCTCGTGCTGGGGATAGTGTTTTAGGGTTTAGGGTAGTGCAGCAGTGTTTGTGTAGTGTAGGGGGTCCTGTTTTAGGTTTAGGGTAGTGCAGTGGTCTTTGGGTAGTGTAGGGGGTCGTGCTGGGGTAGTGTTTTAGGGTTTAGGGTACTGCTTTGATGTTTGGGTACTGTAGGGGGTCGTGCTGGGGGTGGTGTTTCAGGGTTTAGTGCAGTGCAGTGGTGTTCGGGCAGTGTAGGGGTCGTGCTGGCTGTGGTGTTTCAGGGTTTAGTGTTTCAGGGTTTAGGGCAGTGCAGTGGTGTTTGGGCAGTGTAGGGGGTCGTGCTGGGGCTGGTGTTTCAGGGTTTAGAGTAGTGCAGTGATGTTTGTGTAGTATAGGGGGTCGTACTGGGGGTAGATTTAGGGTTTAGGGTAGTGCAGTGGTATTTGTGTAGTGTAGGGGGTCGTACTGGGGGTAGAATTAGGGTTTAGGATAGTGCAGTGGTCGTTGAGTAGTGTAGGGAGCCATGCTGGGGGGAGTGCTTCAGGGTTTAGGGTAGTGCAGTGGTGTTTGGGTAGTGTAGGGGATCGTGCTGGGGGTAGCGCTTCAGGGTTTAGGGTAGTGCAGTGGTGTTTGGGTAGTGTAGGGGTACTGCTTGGGCAGTGTTTTAGGGTTTGGGGAAGTGTAGTGGTGTTTGGTTAGTGTAGGGGTACTGCTGGGGGTAGTGTTTTAGGGTTTAGCGTAGTGCAGTGGTGTTTGTGTAGTGTAGGGGGTCGTGCTGGGGGTAGTGTTTTAGGGTTTAGGGTAGAGCAGTGGTGTTTGTGTAGTGTACGGGGTAGTGTTTTAGGGTTTAGGGTAGTGCAGTGGTGTTTGTGTAGTGTAGGGGCTCGTGCTGGGGGTAGTGTTTTAGGGTTTAGGGTAGTGCAGCAGTGTTTGTGTAGTGTAGGGGGTCCTGTTTTAGGTTTAGGGTAGTGCAGTGGTCTTTGGGTAGTGTAGGGGGTCATGCTGGGGTAGTGTTTTAGGGTTTAGGGTACTGCTTTGATGTTTGGGTACTGTAGGGGGTCGTGCTGGGGGTGGTGTTTCAGGGTTTAGTGCAGTGCAGTGGTGTTCGGGCAGTGTAGGGGTTGTGCTGGCTGTGGTGTTTCAGGGTTTAGTGTTTCAGGGTTCAGGGCAGTGCAGTGGTGTTCCAGCAGTGTAGGGGGTCGTGCTGGGGCTGGTGTTTCAGGGTTTAGAGTAGTGCAGTGATGTTTGTGTAGTATAGGGGGTCGTACTGGGGGTAGATTTAGGGTTTAGGGTAGTGCAGTAGTATTTGGGTAGTGTAGGGGGTCGTAATGGGGTAGATTTAGGGTTTATGATAGTGCAGTGGTCGTTGAGTAGTGTAGGGAGCCATGCTGGGGGGAGTGCTTCAGGGTTTCGGGTAGTGCAGTGGTGTTTGGGTAGTGTAGGGGATCGTGCTGGGGGTAGTGTTTTAGGGTTTAGGGTAGTGCAGTGGTGTTTGGGTAGTGTAGGGGGTAGTGCTGGGGCTATTGGTTCAGGGTTTAGGGTAGTGCAGTGGTGTTTGGGAAGTGTAAGGGGTACTGCTGGGGGTAGTGTTTTAGGGTTTATGTTAGTGCAATGGTGTTTGGGTAGTGTAGGGGTGCTGCTGGAGGCAGTGTTTTAGGGTTTAGGGTAGTGCAGTGGTGTTTGTGTAGTGTAGGGGGTCGTGCTGGGGGTAGTGTTTTAGGGTTTAGGGTAGAGCAGTGGTGTTTGTGTAGTGTACGGGGTAGTGTTTTAGGGTTTAGGGTAGTGCAGTGGTGTTTGTGTAGTGTAGGGGCTCGTGCTGGGGGTAGTGTTTTAGGGTTTAGGGTAGTGCAGCAGTGTTTGTGTAGTGTAGGGGGTCCTGTTTTAGGTTTAGGGTAGTGCAGTGGTCATTGGGTAGTGTAGGGGGTCGTGCTGGGGTAGTGTTTTAGGGTTTAGGGTACTGCTTTGATGTTTGGGTACTGTAGGTGGTCATGCTGTGGGTGGTGTTTCAGGGTTTAGTGCAGTGCAGTGGTGTTCAGGCAGTGTAGGGGTCGTGCTGGCTGTGGTGTTTCAGGATTTAGTGTTTCAGGGTTTAGGGCAGTGCAGTGGTGTTCGAGCAGTGTAGGGGGTCGTGCTGGGGCTGGTGTTTCAGGGTTTAGAGTAGTGCAGTGATGTTTGTGTAGTATAGGGGGTCGTACTGGGGGTAGATTTAGGGTTTACGGTAGTGCAGTGGTATTTGGGTAGTGTAGGGGGTCGTACTGGGGTAGATTTAGGGTTTAGGATAGTGCAGTGGTCGTTGAGTAGTGTAGTGAGCCATGCTGGGGGGAGTGCTTCAGGGTTTAGGGTAGTGCAGTGGTGTTTGGGTAGTGTAGGGGATCGTGCTGGGGGTAGCGCTTCAGGGTTTAGGGTAGTGCAGTGGTGTTTGGGAAGTGTAAGGGGTACTGCTGGGGGTAGTGTTTTAGGGTTTAGGGTAGTGCAATGGTGTTTGGGTAGTGTAGGGGTACTGCTTGGGGCAGTGTTTTAGGGTTTGGGGTAGTGTAGTGGTGTTTGGTTAGTGTAGGGGTATTGCTGGGTTAGTGTTTTAGGGTTTAGCGTAGTGCAGTGGTGTTTGTGTAGTGTAGGGGGTCGTGCTGGGGGTAGTGTTTTAGGGTTTAGGGTAGAGCAGTGGTGTTTGTGTAGTGTACGGGGTAGTTTTTTAGGGTTTAGGGTAGTGCAGTGGTGTTTGTGTAGTGTAGGGGCTCGTGCTGGGGGTAGTGTTTTAGGGTTTAGGGTAGTGCAGCAGTGTTTGTGTAGTGTAGGGGTCGTGTTTTAGGTTTAGGGTAGTGCAGTGGTGTTTGTGTAGTGTAGGGGCTCGTGCTGGGGGTAGTGTTTTAGGGTTTAGGGTAGTGCAGCAGTGTTTGTGTAGTGTAGGGGTCGTGTTTTAGGTTTAGGGTAGTGCAGTGGTCATTGGGTAGTGTAGGGGGTTATGCGGGGGTAGTGTTTTAGTGTTTAGGGTAGTGCAGTGGTGTTTGGGTATTGTAGGGGGTCATGCTGGGGGTAGCGTTTTATGGTTTGGGTAGTGCAATGGTGTTTGAGTAGTGTAGGGGGTTGTGCTGGGGTAGTGTTTTAGTATTTAGGGCATTGCAGTGGTGTTTGGGTAGTGTTTCTTCTTGCTCCTGAGACCTTGCGGACCTACCTGGGATCCAAACGTTCCACGCTGCCAAATTGCCTTCTTCTGCAGTGTTTCCGTTCCCCGCCGCCGCTAACACCATCTGCGGCCGCGGAGCGGGGACGGGACTACACTCCCCATCATTCAAAGCGCCAGGGGAGCCGCGTTGCTGGTTTCGCGCCAGGAGGCGCACAAAAGATCGCCGTGTCTCCCGCGTCGCGGGACCGCGCGCGGGCTAAGCCCGGGCAAAGGGCGGGCCGTCTGTGGCCGTCCGGGGCCGACCAGGCCGGGCTGGGCTCTCCCCTTGATATTACGTTCCAAAAGTAAGTTGTTGCTGCTACAGTTCCCAGTCTATTGTCATTCGTGCAATCTTTGACTGTCGTTGCATAGAGGTCTGTGTATTTGTTCTGGACTTTGCCCACAACTCGCTACAGGAGTAGCCTACCAACAAATCTGTTTACCTGCCCAAGGAGGAAGGAGTTCAACCAGAGCGGCCGCAGAGGAGGTGCGAGGCGCGGCCCCGGGACTGCGAGCCACAGCGTAAGTTCCATCAGCTGTTTGCTCTTCCCGCGCGGGCCGCGCCCCCTCCCAGTGCCCTGCCCCCTTTCACCACTTACAGTCTTAAGCAAGGCTGCCAACGCGCATCGCGGGTCGACGCCCGGGCCAAGGGCGGGCCTGTTCAAGCCTGGGCAAGTCTGGTCTGGGCTAATCCATTGTCATCCCCACTAAATCCATCTTTATCCATCCTGCAGTGTGGCCCCGGTAAGATCATAATAACCATAATTATAGCTGCCACTATGACAACTAGGGCAATGAGGAATAAAACAGCACAAGGAGCGGGTCCCATAATCGGGCCGATCGATCAATTCATCAGTAAAGCTAATGACGCGATCAATCAGGGGATAGTCCTCTTAGAGAGACGCGTCTCCCAGGACCTCGCAGCAGCACGTAGATCCTCAATGGGCCTTTTGGCCCTAGCTAAAACACCCACCCAGCAGGAAATAAATGTCCCATTACTGCGCGAAACCCGTGCTGAACTTCATACCATACCAACAAGCGTTGATCTATCTGTCACCCACTTATCACTTGAAGAAGATACCTTGGATGATCTCGAAAAAACACCAACTTTGATGATTAGCCCCACCCAAATCACCCAAAGTCAACTACCAACTGCGACCGGGCCACAATTCTTAACCCAGCCCTCACTTCTAATAGTAGCTCCTCCAACAACAACTGATAAGGAGACAAGGGAGGGTCCTTTTCCTAATGAAGATAGTACAAGACTAGTAGTCAAGAACAAGATCAAGCAAAAAAATACACCAAGGCGCCTGAGGTCCAAAAAGACGACCCGTAATAATAATCGGAATAACACAAGCTATTCACCATCGGGAAACGCGGACGACCCCTCTGTTGCAACCGTACCGCCTGACGATCACAGGGGGTATGGCGCTACCAACTCGAACTATCTTGAGCTTAACTCACAAGTACTAGATGTAATTAAGGACCTTATAAAAACTCAACTAACACCAATAGAGCGAACCTTAAATAATATCGAAAAACAGATGGCAAGATTAATCAGCAACACTAGTCATCTTATGCCATCCATTACCACCTTAGCTCCTCTGGCTCCCACGACTTCCACCCATTCTAAGACAGTCACAGTCAAGAAACCTATATCGACGTTAACAACCTTCCCGAAACAAAATTCTCACAGTAATAGTATAATTGCCGAAAGCAAACCTCCCACGCCCAATATAACATCACTTATCACTAATTTAAACACTCAAACAGCTAACTTACAAACGGTAAGCACCTCTATACCGTCCCAGAAAGGTTCACAGAAACCAGCGCAGAAACCTACACAACTAAATCAGCTTAATGCAAAATCCCAGCAACCAAAGATACCATACGAACAACCTTATAAATCTAGACAGATACCGGCACGCATTACCCTTCCACCTGAATGCGGAGCCTACGTCCTTGTATTGGTAAACGTTCCAACACTTAAGCAAGAACAGAGTGAAACAACAACATCCCTGAAAAATAAGATACTTCATTGGTTAAGCCTGAATTGTAACTTCCCAATAGAATGTGTAGGGGAAATTTCCCACACGCAAAGAGTAGGTTGGATAGGCCCCTTACGGAAAAAATTCGAGGGGGATTGTGTAGTTATTACTTTCAGAAACCCCCAGTGGGCCGAAAAGACACTAGCCAAAGCACCACCACCCTCTACTTGGGAATTCAACACAACCCTTCTCCCATTAGGTTATTTCTACAGGCATTTACTAAATACAACCACCAACATCCCGTCTGCCCCTACTAATCCTTTTTTAGAAAGACCTTATCCTATTACCTCTTACCCTTCCATCCCTCACCAGAACTCTAAGTTTCTATACCCAACAGGCTCGGTCCAGTGGCATCAGAGCCAAACGTCCATACCCCCATCTATCCATCCTTATCTCTCTGATACTCCCCATCAAGAGAATGGAGATAATCGATGGAGACAACCAGTTCCCCCGCTAGCTACTTCCTTTAACATCCCCATATATAACAGATTTAATGCCTTTTCTGGTTTAGATTTTAACGATTGACTTTTCAACCCTTACAATATTGGGGAATTCTCACAATCATCCAAAACGAACCCAACTTCATCATCTAACTCATATCCCACCTTTGCAATAACTCCTACGCATTTGCCTTTTCCTCTCATTAAACCTGAGTGCTCAAAAATCAATTATGAAGTTATTACAATTGCAACACCGACCCAAACTAATCAGGAAATCATCGAACGGAGGGCTAAAGCAGGCAATCCAGTTGACTCTATCTTAGATACTTTGCAGTTTCATTTTACCTACTGGAATATCGCAGGTCTCTCCGCAAAGAAAATCGATCCCGCCTTCCTAAGCCAGATCAATTTGAGCGGTTGTATCTGTCTTCAGGAGACGTGGGCCATAAGGCCTATACATATACTAGGCTTTAAAACTTTTTGGTCACCTGCGACGAAATCAACTTCTGGCAGAAATAGCGGAGGCTTAGTTATTTATATCAAAAACACCCTTTCCGTGGATGAGATAATTCCCATAAGTTTAGATACAAATTTTCAGATCATAGCAGTTAAGGTCACCAAACAAAGACTTTACCTTATTATAAACTTTTATAATAACCTCTCCAACTCTGCTATGAACACGCTACTCCCAGAGATCTCCGCAATAATACAAAAGCAACGAACTATTCACATCAAAAAGGCATGCATAACAATTTGGGGCGGAGATTTCAACTTACATCTATGCAGTAATAGTGACAATAATAAATGTGGTATTAGTGATGAGTCCGATACAAACCTCACGCATTTTACACACTCTAGTGGGGGGGAAAAAATGAATGAACTCATGGCTGAACTAGAACTAAACTTTGCTAACGAAACAAAGAATCCACCTGTTCAATTTCAGCCCACATTCAACGGAAGAGGTTTAACAAGTATAATTGATTTTATACTGATCTCATCACCCATAGGATCCATCGTAGAAGATTTTAAGGTTTTTAATAACCCCTTAAGTGACCATTTCCCCATTATCATGGTCCTCGCTGAAAGAACAAAGAATAAGCCATATGACATTCTGACCGCTCTAAATCAAAGCGATCTAGAGCTAGGCTCTTTGAATGGCTTTACATTGAAGTGGGGTAATATTGATAAAGAAGCCACAACAAAAAAAATTGTCACAAATAACCAAACGGATATTATTAACTGCTTGGATTCCACCACCCACCCTAGTGAAACTATAGTAAGCTTTCTATCAATTACAACAACCATACAAAAAGAATTGACTAAAAAGCACAAACAAAGGCCCCAACTGAAGAAAGGGTGGTTTGATACAGCATGTACTAAAGCATCTACACGCCTAAAGGAAGCTCTGAACAGTAAACATAAGGACAGAGTCGAAATCATCAGACTTAGAAAAGAGTATACAGCCGCCCTAAAAAACAGGAAAAAGGAAGTAAAAGCTGAACTATGGTCAAAACTGATCCAAAGCTCGGAACTTAACGATAGTGCTTTGTTCTGGCAGATAGTTCGTTCCCCACTCCTAACAGAGAAATCCAACCTTCCATCAATTGATGTATCTATAAGCCAACACGAATGGGTGAACCATTTTACTAAAGTCTTTGCCATAGACCCGACCGAAGACACAGATCAGCCTGAACCTCTACCACAAATTGTCTATCCGTTAAATCTTCACTTCTCCCATGAAGAGGTCCAAAAAGCTTTAAAATCTTCAAAAACAGCCAAAGCACCAGGCCCGGACGGCGTTCCGGTTGACGTTTTTAAACACCTTCCAGATCTTTGGACCCCGCTACTAACTAACGTCTTGAACGCCACCACTGAAGTAGGTATCCTGGAATCCTGGAAAACATCACTCTTGGTACCTATCTTCAAGAAAGGAGATCGAAATAGTCCAACATGCTATAGGCCGATCTCCCTCCTGGACTCCCTAGGCAAAATGGCAGGACGAATATTACTTGATCGCCTCCAGGAGTGGGCCTTAGAACACAAAATTATTTCCGATCTACAATATGGCTTCCGGGAGGGACTAGGAACAACTGACCAGGCTCTAAACCTGTCCCTACTGGCGAGCAAATACCTGGACGCCAAAGGGTCCTCATTCCACATGGCCTATGTCGATCTTTCCGCAGCATTTGACTGCGTGTCACACTCAATGCTGTGGAATACAATCTTGAAAATGGGCGTTCCTACACCAATTGTGGATTTCTTACGCGAACTATATACAGGCACCACTGGCAGGGTAAGATTTGGGACAAAGGGCGAGCTCACTAACTTTTTCAGAGTGGAAAAGGGGGTCAGGCAGGGGTGCGTATTGGCCCCCTTCTTATTCACCCTATACACGAATGGCCTAGAGGTTGCCATGCTACAAGGCAGTAAGGACCTCCCGGCAACAGTTCGTCGGCAGATACCAGCACTTCTATATGCCGACGATGCTGTTATCCTAGCAAGAACTTCAAACGAATTACAAATGGCCCTGAACAGATATTGTGATTTTATGGCAAGTTTAAACCTGAAACTGAACGCAAAAAAAACGTACACAATGCACTCAGGGGAGCAAAGAAACGTAAAACACAGGAAGATAATGGCGCAGGGCGAACACCTGGATAGGACTAAAACCTATCCCTATTTAGGGATTGTCATTGACGAAAAATTCAAATGGACTCCAGCCATTAATACAAGAAAATTGATTTTCCTCTGAGAGACATCATCACTAAAAACCTTCTCGCAGAGATTGGGGCAGAGACAAATTAAAGAACTAGTGCAAATATATAACGCAAAATGTGTAAGCACTGCAACATATGGGGCGGGGATCTGGGGTTTTAAAAACGTGGACTCAATACAAACAATAGAGAATTCTTTCCTTAGATATTTGCTGGCGGTGCCCAAAACCTGCTCCACCTATGCCTGCCACTCTGAGCTGGGCATTGACTATATCACTGACATCATAAAACTACAACCAATAATGCTGTGGCGCAGAATATGGGTTACCGAGCAATGCCACTTGACCAGGACGATTATACAAGATATTTTAACGCTAGACCACGCTAAGAAAATCAAATGGCTGTCGTACGTCAAAGCGTTATTGACAGATCTTGGATATAGGAAATACTTTGACCATCCATCGCTGATAGAGGAAATCCCTAAAAAGACCTTAAAAAGGGAGTGTTTAACTCATTTACGTCAGCTACGTTTATTATCCGAGGTCCACAAGCCATCAGTCCAACATTCCCTGCTAGTCCAGACTGCGTTTTCTGCTGAACCTTACCTAAATTTTAAAATAACACAGTTTGAAAGAATGCTGCTTACCCGCTTCAGACTTGATTTGTTCCACCTACTAGTTCTATTTCCTGAGCAAAATGTCAGGACTTCTACCACCTCTATGTGCCCTTGTGATTTGGTATCGCCACAATCAACGATACACACAATGTTATTCTGCAAATTCTATAGCGAGCCCCGGAAGCGCTGGATACTCCCTATCTTGAAGTTCTGGGGTTTCCGTCAATGTCGCCCAGCGTATTTGGCACTACAATTTCTGGAAAATGAAAACTATGCGAAAGCGATTGTATCTTACCTTAAATTTTGTATACGCCACCGCACAAATTTATAACCTCGAACAACATCGCTTATACATATTAACGAAGGGACTGAGATAACAGAAAAACTGTACGTCTTTGCACATGTTGGAAAAATTTGCCCTAATGAAATTGTGATGCACTTTTTACTTCCATGTATTGCTGGCGGTGCCCAAAAATGTACATTTTAATAATCTTTTTAACCTTTTTTTTTTTTTATTTTTATACAATTGTAACTGTGTTTTTATTCTATTTGAACTTTTATGGTGTTTTTTCAAAACTACCGAATAAAGTTGATATTGATTGATTGATTGATTGGGTAGTGTAGGGGATCGTGCTAGGGTACTGATTTAGGGTTTGGGGAGTGCAGTGGTGTTTGGGAAGTGTAAGGGGTACTGCTGGGGGTAGTGTTTTAGGGTTTGGGGTAGTGAAGTGGTGTTTGGTTAGTGTAGGGGTACTGCTTGGGGCAGTGTTTTAGGGTTTGGGGTAGTGTAGTGGTGTTTGGTTAGTGTAGGGGTACTGCTGGGGGTAGTGTTTCAGGGTTTAGCGTAGTGCAGTGGTGTTTGTGTAGTGTAGGGGGTCGTGCTGGGGGTAGTGTTTTAGGGTTTAGGGTAGAGCAGTGGTGTTTGTGTAGTGTACGGGGTAGTGTTTTTGGGTTTAGGGTAGTGCAGTGGTGTTTGTGTAGTGTAGGGGCTCGTGCTGGGGGTAGTGTTTTAGGGTTTAGGGTAGTGCAGCAGTGTTTGTGTAGTGTAGGGGGTCGTGTTTTAGGTTTAGGGTAGTGCAGTGGTCATTGGGTAGTGTAGGGGGTTATGCGGGGGTAGTGTTTTAGTGTTTAGGGTAGTGCAGTGATGTTTGGGTATTGTAGGGGGTCATGCTGGGGGTAGCGTTTTAGGGTTTGGGTAGTGCAATGGTGTTTGAGTAGTGTAGGGGGTTGTGCTGGGTTAGTGTTTTAGTATTTAGGGCATTGCAGTGGTGTTTGGGTAGTGTAGGGGATCGTGCTAGGGTACTGATTTAGGGTTTAGGGGAGTGCATTGGTGTTTGTGTAGTGAAAGCGGTCATGCGGTGGGTAGTGTTTTAGGGTTTAGGTCAGTGCAGTGGTGTTTGGGTAGTGTAGAGGGTTGTGCTGGGGCTGGTGTTTTAGGGTTTAGGGCAGTGAAGTGGTGTACGGGTAATGTAAGGGGTCATGCTGGGGCTGGTGTTTTAGGGTGTAGAGCAGTGCAGTGGTGTTCGGGTGGTATAGGGGGTCGTGCTGGGGGTGGTGTTTTAGAGTTTAGGGCAGTGCAGTGCTGATCGGGTGGTGTAGGGGGTCGTGCTGAGGGTGGTGTTTTAGGTTTAGGGTAGTGCAGTGGTCTTTGGGTAGTGTAGGGGGTCGTGCGGGGGGTAGTGTTTTAGGGTTTAGGGTAGTGCAGTGGTGTTTGGGTATTGTAGGGGGTCATGCTGGGGGTAGCGTTTTAGGGTTTGGGTAGTGCAATGGTGTTTGAGTAGTGTAGGGGGTTGTGCTGGGGTAGTGTTTTAGTATTTATGGCATTGCAGTGGTGTTTGGCTAGTGTAGGGGATCGTGCTAGGGTACTGATTTAGGGTTTAGGGGAGTGCATTGGTGTTTGTGTAGTGAAAGCGGTCATGCGGTGGGTAGTGTTTTAGGGTTTAGGTCAGTGCATTGGTGTTTGGGTAGTGTAGGGGTCGTGCTGATGGTATTGTTTTAGGGTTTAGGGCAGAGCAGTGGTGTTTGGGTAGTGTAGCGGGTTTTGCTGGGGCTGGTGTTTTAGGGATTAAGGCAGTGAAGTGGTGTACGGGTAGTGTAAGGGGTCGTGCTGGGGCTGGTGTTTTAGGGTGTAGGGCAGTGCAGTGGTGTTCGGGTGGTATAGGGGGTCGTGCTGGGGGTGGTGTTTTAGGGTTTAGGGCAGTGCAGTGCTGATCGGGCGGTGTAGGGGATCGTGCTGAGGGTGGTGTTTTAGGGTTTATGGCAGTGTAGTGGTATTTGGGCAGTGTAGGGGGTCGTGCTGGTGGTGGTGTTTTATAGTTTAGAGCAGTGCAGTGGTGTTCGGGCAGTGTAGGGGGTCGTGCTGGGGGTGGTGTTTTAGGGTTTAGGGCAGTGCAGTGGTGTTAGGGCAGTGTAGGGGGTCATGCTGGGGGTAGTTTTTTAGGTTTTAGGGGAGTGCATTGGTGTTTGAGTAGTGAAAGGGGTTGTGCAGTGGGTAGTGTTTTAGGGTTTAGGGCAGTGCATTGGTGTTTGGGTAGTGTAGGGGGTCGTGCTGGGGGTAGTGTTTTAGAGTTTAGGGCAAAGCAGTGGTGTTCGGGTAGTGTAGGGGGTCGTGCTGGGGCTGGTGTTTTAGGGTTTAGGGCAGTGCAGTGGTGTTTGGGTGGTGTAGGGGGTCGTGCTGGGGTGGTGTTTTAGGGTTTAGGGCAGTGTAGTGGTGTTCGGGCGGTGTAGGGGGTAGTGCTGGGGGTGGTGTTTTAGGGTTTATGGCAGTGCAGTGGTGTTCGGGTGGTGTAGTAGGTTGTGCTGGGGTGGTGTTTTAGGGTTTAGGGCAGTGTAGTGGTGTTTGGGCGGTGTAGGGGGTAGTGCTGGGGGTGGTGTTTTAGGGTTTATGGCAGTGCAGTGCTGTTCGGGCTGTGTAGGGGGTCGTGCTGGGGGAGGTGTCTTATGGTTTAGGGCAGTGCAGTGGTGTTCGGGCAGTGTAGGGGGCCGTGCAGGGGGTGGTGTTTCAGGGTTTAGGGCAGTGCAGTGGTGTTCTGGTTGTGTAGGGGGTATTGCAGGGGGTGGTGTTTCAGGGTTTAGTGCAGTGGTGTTCTATCAGTGTAGGGGGTCTTGCAGGGGGTGGTGTTTCAGGGTTTAGGGCAGTGGTGTTTAGGCAGTGTAGGGGGTCGTGCTGTGGGTAGTTTTATAGGTTTTTGGGGAGTTCATTGGTGTTTGTGTAGTGAAGGGGGTTGTGCGGTGGGTAGTGTTTTAGGGTTTAGGGCAGTGCATTGGTGTTTGTGTCGTGTAGGTGGTTGTGCTGGGGGTAGTGTTTTAGACCTTAGGGCAGAGCAGTGGTGTTCGGGTAGTGTAGGGGGTCATGCTGGGGCTGGTGTTTTAGGGTTTAGGGCAGTGCAGTGATGTTCGGATAGTGTAGGGGGTCGTGCTGGAGCTGGTGTTTTAGGGTTTTGGGCAGTGCAGTGGTGTTCGGGTGGTGTAAGGTATCGTGCTGGGGTGGTGTTTTAGGGTTTAGGGCAGTGCAGTGGTACTCAGGCAGTGTAGGGGGTCGTGCTGAGGGTGGTGTTTTAGGGTTTAGGGCAGTGCAGTGGTGTTCGAGCAGTGTAGGGGGTCGTGCTGTGGGTGGTGTTTTAGGCTTTAGGGCAGTGCAGTGGTGTTCAGGCGGTGTAGGGGGTCGTGCTGGGGTGGTGTTTCAGGGTTTAGGGCAGTGCAGTGGTGTTCGGGCTGTGTAGGGGGCCTTGCAGGGGGTGGTGTTTCAGGGTTTAGCACAGTGGTGTTCTGGAAGTGTAGGGGGTCTTGCAGGGGGTGGTGTTTCAGGGTTTAGGGCAGTGGTGTTCCGGCAGTGTAGGGGGTCGTGCTGGGGGTAGTTTTATAGGTTTTTGGGGAGTGCATTGGTGTTTGAGTAGTGAAGGGGGTTGTGCGGTGGGTAGTGTTTTAGGGTTTAGGGCAGCGCATTGGTGTTTTTGCAGTGTAGGTGGTCGTGCTGGGGGTAGTGTTTTAGAGTTTAGGGCAGAGCACTGGTGTTCGGGTAGTGTAGGGGGTCGTGCTGGGGGTAGTGTTTTAGAGTTTAGGGCAAAGCAGTGGTGTTCGGGTAGTGTAGGGGGTCGTGCTGGGGCTGGTGTTTTAGGGTTTAGGGCAGTGCAGTGGTGTTTGGGTGGTGTAGGGGGTCGTGCTGGGGTGGTGTTTTAGGGTTTAGGGCAGTGTAGTGGTGTTCGGGCGGTGTAGGGGGTAGTGCTGGGGGTGGTGTTTTAGGGTTTATGGCAGTGCAGTGGTGTTCGGGTGGTGTAGTAGGTTGTGCTGGGGTGGTGTTTTAGGGTTTAGGGCAGTGTAGTGGTGTTTGGGCGGTGTAGGGGGTAGTGCTGGGGGTGGTGTTTTAGGGTTTATGGCAGTGCAGTGCTGTTCGGGCTGTGTAGGGGGTCGTGCTGGGGGAGGTGTCTTATGGTTTAGGGCAGTGCAGTGGTGTTCGGGCAGTGTAGGGGGCCGTGCAGGGGGTGGTGTTTCAGGGTTTAGGGCAGTGCAGTGGTGTTCTGGTTGTGTAGGGGGTATTGCAGGGGGTGGTGTTTCAGGGTTTAGTGCAGTGGTGTTCTATCAGTGTAGGGGGTCTTGCAGGGGGTGGTGTTTCAGGGTTTAGGGCAGTGGTGTTTAGGCAGTGTAGGGGGTCGTGCTGTGGGTAGTTTTATAGGTTTTTGGGGAGTTCATTGGTGTTTGTGTAGTGAAGGGGGTTGTGCGGTGGGTAGTGTTTTAGGGTTTAGGGCAGTGCATTGGTGTTTGTGTCGTGTAGGTGGTTGTGCTGGGGGTAGTGTTTTAGACCTTAGGGCAGAGCAGTGGTGTTCGGGTAGTGTAGGGGGTCATGCTGGGGCTGGTGTTTTAGGGTTTAGGGCAGTGCAGTGATGTTCGGATAGTGTAGGGGGTCGTGCTGGAGCTGGTGTTTTAGGGTTTTGGGCAGTGCAGTGGTGTTCGGGTGGTGTAAGGTATCGTGCTGGGGTGGTGTTTTAGGGTTTAGGGCAGTGCAGTGGTACTCAGGCAGTGTAGGGGGTCGTGCTGAGGGTGGTGTTTTAGGGTTTAGGGCAGTGCAGTGGTGTTCGAGCAGTGTAGGGGGTCGTGCTGTGGGTGGTGTTTTAGGCTTTAGGGCAGTGCAGTGGTGTTCAGGCGGTGTAGGGGGTCGTGCTGGGGTGGTGTTTCAGGGTTTAGGGCAGTGCAGTGGTGTTCGGGCTGTGTAGGGGGCCTTGCAGGGGGTGGTGTTTCAGGGTTTAGCACAGTGGTGTTCTGGAAGTGTAGGGGGTCTTGCAGGGGGTGGTGTTTCAGGGTTTAGGGCAGTGGTGTTCCGGCAGTGTAGGGGGTCGTGCTGGGGGTAGTTTTATAGGTTTTTGGGGAGTGCATTGGTGTTTGAGTAGTGAAGGGGGTTGTGCGGTGGGTAGTGTTTTAGGGTTTAGGGCAGCGCATTGGTGTTTTTGCAGTGTAGGTGGTCGTGCTGGGGGTAGTGTTTTAGAGTTTAGGGCAGAGCACTGGTGTTCGGGTAGTGTAGGGGGTCGTGCTGGGGCTGGTGTTTTAGGGTTTAGGGCAGTGCAGTGGTGTTCGGGT
Source organism: Triturus cristatus (assembly GCF_964204655.1). NCBI lineage: Eukaryota > Metazoa > Chordata > Amphibia > Caudata > Salamandridae > Triturus > Triturus cristatus. Next base: position 1,150,655,993 of record NC_140579.1, read on the forward strand.
AGTGTAGGGGGTCGTGCTGGGGCTAGTGTTTTCGGGTTTTGGGCAGTGTAGTGTTGTTCGGGTGGTGTAGGGTGTCGTGCTGGGGTTATGTTTCAGGGTTTAGGGCAGTGCAGTGGTGTTCGGGCAGTGTAGGGGTTCGTGCAGGGGGTGGTGCATCAGGGGTTAAGGCAGTGCTGTGGCGTTCAGGCAGTGTAGGGGGTCGTGCAGTGGGGTGGTGTTTCAGGGTTTAGGGCAGTGCAGTGGCATTCATGCAGTGTACGGGGTCGTGCTGGGGGTGTTGTTTCTGGGTTTAGGGCAGTGCAGTGGTGTTCGAGGAGTTTAGGGGGTCGTGCAGTGGGATGGTGTTTCAGGGGTTAGGGCAGTGCAGTGCTTTTCGGGCAGTGTAAGGGTCGTGCAGGTGGGTGGTGTTTCAGGGTTTAGGGCAGTGCAGTGGTGTTCGGGCAGTGTAGGGGGTCGATCTTGGGGTGGTGTTTCAGGGTTTAGGTCAGTGGCGTGGTGTTCGGGCAGTGTAGGGGGTCGTGCAGAAGGGTGTTGTTTCAGGGTTTAGGACAGTGCAGTGGTGTTTGGGCATTGTAGGGGTCTTGTTGGCTTGATGTTTCAGGGTATAGGGCAGTGCTTTGGTGTTAGGGCAGTGTAGGGGGTCGTGCAGGGGGTGGTGTTTCAGGGTTTATGGCAGGGCAGTGGTGTTCGAGCAGTGTAGGGGGTCTTGCAGGGGGTAGTGTTTCAGGGTTTAGGGCAGTGGTGTTCGGGCAGTGTAGGGGGTCGTGCTGGGGGTAGTTTTATAGGTTTTTGGGGAATGCATTGGTGATTGTGTAGTGAAGGGGGTTGTGTGGTGGGTAGTGTTTTAGGGTTTAGGGCAGTGCATTGTTGTTTGTGTAGTGTAGGTGGTCGTGCTGGAGGTAGTGTTTTAGAGTTTAGGGCAGAGCAGTGGTGCTCGTGTAGTGTAGGGGGTTGTGCTGGGGATGGTGTTTTAGGGTTTAGGGCAGTGCAGTGGAGTTCGGGTACTGTAGGGGGTCGTGCTGGGGCTGATGTTTTTCGGGTTTTGGGCAGTGTAGTTGTGTTCGGGGGTGTACGGTGTCGTGCTGGTTTGGTGTTTCAGGGTTTAGGGCAGTGCAGTGGTGTTTGGGCAGTGTAGGGGTTCGTGCAGTGGGGTGGTGCATCAGGGGTTAGGGCAGTGCAGTGGCGTTCGGGCAGTGTTGGGGGTCGTGCAGTGGGGTGGTGTTTCAGGGTTTAGGGCAGTGCAGTGGCGTTCAGGCAGTGTAGGGGTCATGCTGGGGGTGTTGTTTCTTGGTTTAGGGCAGTGCAGTAGTGTTCGAGGAGTGTAGGGGGTCGTGCAGTGGGGTGGTGTTTCAGGGCTTAGGGCAGTGCAGTGCTTTTCGGGCAGTGTAAGGGTCGTGCGGGGGGGTGATGTTTCAGGGTTAAGGGCAGTACAGTGGTGTTCGGGCAGTGTAGGAGGTCGATCTGGGGGTGGTGTTTCAGGGTTTAGGTCAGTGCAGTGGTGTTCGGGCAGTGTAGGGGGTCGTGCTGGGGCTGGTGTTTTAGGTTTTAGGGCAGTGCAGTGGTGTTCGGGTGGTGTAGGGGGTCGTGCTGGGGTAGTGTTTTAGGGTTTAGGGCAGTGTAGTGGTGTTCGGGCGGTGTAGGGGATCGTGCTGGGGGTAGTGTTTTAGGGTTTAGGGTAGAGCAGTGGTGTTTGTGTAGTGTACGGGGTAGTGTTTTAGGGTTTAGGGTAGTGCAGTGGTGTTTGTGTAGTGTAGGGGCTCGTGCTGGGGGTAGTGTTTTAGGGTTTAGGGTAGTGCAGCAGTGTTTGTGTAGTGTAGGGAGTCGTGTTTTAGGTTTAGGGTAGTGCATTGGTCTTTGGGTAGTGTAGGGGGTCATGCGGGGGGGTAGTGTTTTAGGGTTTAGGGTAGTGCAGTGGTGTTTGGGTATTGTAGGGGGTCATGCTGGGGGTAGCGTTTCAGGGTTTAGGGTAGTGCAATGGTGTTTGAGTAGTGTAGGGGTTTGTGCTGGGGTAGTGTTTTAGTATTTAGGGCATTGCAGTGGTGTTTTTGGTAGTGTAGGGGATCATGCTGGGGTACTGATTTAGGGTTTAGGGCAGTGCAGTGGTACTCAGGCAGTGTAGGGGGTCGTGCTGAGGGTGGTGTTTTAGGGTTTAGGGCAGTGCAGTGGTGTTCGGGCAGTGTAGGGGGTCGTGCTGTGGGTGGTGTTTTAGGCTTTAGGGCAGTGCAGTGGTGTTCGGGCGGTGGAGGGGGTAGTGCTGGGGTGGTGTTTCAGGGTTTAGGGCAGTGCAGTGGTGTTCGGGCTGTGTAGGGGGCCTTGCAGGGGGTGGTGTTTCAGGGTTTAGTGCAGTGGTGTTCTGGCAGTGTAGGGGTCGTGCTGAGGGTAGTGTTTTAGGGTTTAGGGCAAAGCAGTGGTGTTTGGGTAGTGTAGCGGGTTGTGCTGGGGTTGGTGTTTTAGGGTTTAGGGCAGTGCAGTTGTGTACGGGTAGTGTAAGGGGTCGTGCTGGGGCTGGTGTTTTAGGGTTTAGGGCAGTGCATTGGTGTTTGGGTAGTGTAGGGGGTCGTGCTGGGGGTAGTGTTTTAGAGTTTAGGGCAGAGCAGTGGAGTTCGGGTAGTGTAGGGGGTCGTGCTGGGGCTGGTGTTTTAGGGTTTAGGGCAGTGCAGTGGTGTTCAGGTGGTGTAGGGGGTCGTGCTAGGGTGGTGTTTTAGGGTTTAGGGCAGTGTAGTGGTGTTTGGGCGGTGTAGGGGGTAGTGCTGGGGGTAGTGCTGGGGGTGGAGTTTTAGGGTTTATGGCAGTGCAGTGGTGTTCGGGTGGTGTAGTAGGTTGTGCTCGGGTGGTGTTTTAGGGTTTAGGGCAGTGTAGTGGTGTTCGGACGGTATAGGGGGTAGTGCTGGGGGTGGTGTCTTATGGTTTAGGGCAGTGCAGTGGTGTTCGGGCAGTGTAGGGGGCCGTGCAGGGGGTGGTGTTTCAGGGTTTAGGGCAGTGCAGTGGTGTTCGAGCTGTGTAGGGGGTGTTGCAGGGGGTGGTGTTTCAGGGTTTAGTGCAGTGGTGTTCTGGCAGTGTAGGGGGTCTTGCAGGGGGTGGTGTTTCAGGGTTTAGGGCAGTGGTGTTCGGGCAGTGTAGGAGGTTGTGCTGGGGGTAGTTTTATAGGTTTTTGTGGAGTTCATTGGTGTTTGTGTAGTGAAGGTGGTTGTGCTGGGAGTAGTGTTTTAGAGCTTAGGGCAGAGCAGTGGTGTTCGGATAGTGTAGGGGGTCGTGCTGGGCCTGGTGTTTTAGGGTTTAGGGCAGTGCAGTGATGTTCGGGTAGTGTAGGGGGTCGTGCTGGGGCTGGTGTTTTAGGGTTTTGGGCAGTGCAGTGGTGTTCGGGTGGTGTAATGTATCGTGCTGGGGTGGTGTTTTAGGGTTTAGGGCAGTGCAGTGGTACTCAGGCGGTGTAGGGGGTCGTGCTGAGGGTGGTGTTTTAGGCTTTAGGGCAGTGCAGTGGTGTCCGGGTGGTGTAGGGGGCCTTGCAGGGGGTGGTGTTTCAGGGTTTAGTGCAGTGGTGTACTGGTAGTGTAGGGGGTCTTGCAGGGGGTGGTGTTTCAGGGTTTAGGGCAGTGCAGTGCTTTTGGGGCAGTGTAAGGGTCGTGCAGGTGGGTGGTGTTTAAGGTTTTAGGGCAGTACAGTGGTGTTCGGGCAGTGTAGGGGGTCGTTCTGGGGGTGGTGTTTCAGGGTTTAGGTCAGTGCAGTGGTGTTTGGGCATTTTAGGGGGTCTTGCTGGGGGTGATGTTTCAGGGTATAGGGCAGTGCTTTGGTGTTAGGGCAGTGTAGGGGGTCGTCTAGGACGTGGTGTTTCAGGGTTTATGGCAGGGCAGTGGTGTTCGAGCAGTGTAGGGGGTCTTGCAGGGGGTGGTGTTTCAGGGTTTAGGGCAGTGGTGTTCGGGCAGTGTAGGGGGTCATGCTGGGGGTAGTTTTATAGATTTTTGGGGAATGCATTGGTGATTGTGTAGTGAAGGGGGTTGTGCGGTGGGTAGTGTTTTAGGGTTTAGAGCAGTGCATTGTTGTTTGTGTAGTGTAGGTGGTCGTGCTGGGGGTAGTTTTTTAGAGTTTAGGGCAGAGCAGTGGTGTTTGGGTAGTGTAGGGGTTCATGCTGGGGATGGTGTTTTAGGGTTTAGGGCAGTGCAGTGGTGTTCGGGTACTGTAGGGGTCGTGCTGGGGCTGGTGTTTTTCGGGTTTTGGGCAGTGCAGTGGTGTTCGGGGGCGTAGGGTGTTGTGCTGGTTTGGTGTTTCAGGGTTTAGGGCAGTGCAGTGGTGTTCGGGCAGTGTAGGGGTTCGTGCAGGGGGGTGGTGCATCAGGGGTTAGGGCAGTGCAGTGGCGTTCGGGGAGTGTTGGGGGTCGTGCAGTGGGGTGGTGTTTCAGGGTTTAGGGCAGTGCAGTGCTTTTCTGGCAGTGTAAGGGTCGGGCGGAGGGGTGGTGTTTCACTGTTTAGGTCAGTGCAGTGGTGTTCGGGCAGTGTAGGGGGTCGTGCTGGGGCTGGTGTTTTAGGGTTTAGGGCAGTGCAGTGGTGTTCGAGTGGTGTAGGGGGTCGTGCTGGGGTGGTGTTTTAGGGTTTAGGGTAGAGCAGTGGTGTTTGTGTAGTGTACGGGGTAGTGTTTTAGGGTTTAGGGTAGTGCAGTGGTGTTTGTGTAGTGTAGGGGCTCGTGCTGGGGGTAGTGTTTTATGGTTTAGGGTAGTGCAGCAGTGTTTGTGTACTGTAGGGAGTCGTGTTTTAGGTTTAGGGTAGTGCAGTGGTCTTTGGGTAGTGTAGGGGGTCATGCGGGGGTAGTGTTTTAGGGTTTAGGGTAGTGCAGTGGTGTTTGGGTATTGTCGGGGGTCATGCTGGGGGCAGCGTTTTAGGGTTTAGGGTAGTGCAATGGTGTTTGAGTAGTGTAGGGGGTTTGTGCTGGGGTAGTGTTTTAGTATTTAGGGCATTGCAGTGGTGTTTGGGTAGTGTAGGGGATCGTGCTGGGGTACTGATTTAGGGTTTAGGGCAGTGCAGTGGTACTCAGGCGGTGTAGGGGGTCGTGCTGAGGGTGGTGGTTTAGGGTTTAGGGCAGTGCAGTGGTGTTCGGGCAGTGTAGGGGTCGTGCTGTGGGTGGTGTTTTAGGCTTTAGGGCAGTGCAGTGGTGTTCGGGCGGTGTAGGGGGTAGTGCTGGGGTGGTGTTTCAGGGTTTAGTGCAGTGCAGTGGTGTTCGGGCTGTGTAGGGGGCCTTGCATGGGGTGGTGTTTCAGGGTTTAGTGCAGTGGTGTTCTGGCAGTGTAGGGGTCGTGCTGAGGGTAGTGTTTTAGGGTTTAGGGCAGAGCAGTGGTGTTTGGGTAGTGTAGCGGGTTGTGCTGGGGTTGGTGTTTTAGGGTTTAGGGCAGTGCAGTGGTGTACGGGTAGTGTAAGGGGTTGTGCTGGGGCTGGTGTTTTAGGGTGTAGGGCAGTGCAGTGGTGTTCGGGTGGTATAGGGGTCATGCTGGGGGTGGTGTTTTAGGGTTTAGGGCAGTGCAGTGCTGATCGGGCGGTGTAGGGGGTCGTGCTGAGGGTGGTATTTAAGGGTTTAGGGCAGTGCAGTGGTGTTCGGGCAGTGTAAGTGGTCATGCAGGGGGTGGTGTTTCAGGGTTTAGGGCAGTGCAGTGGTGTTCGGGCAGTGTAGGGTGTCTTGCAGGGGGTGGTGTTTCAGGGTTTTGTGCAGTGGTGTTCGGGTAGTGTAGGGGGTCTTGCAGGGGGTGGTGTTTCAGGGTTTAGGGGCGTGGTGTTCTTATAGTTTATGGGGTCTTGCTGGGGTGGTGTTTCAGGGTGTAGGGCAGTTCAATGGGATTCGGGCAGTGTAGGAGGTCGTGCGTGGGGTGGTGTTTCAGGGTTTAGAGCAGTGCAGTGGCGTTCGGGCAGTGTAGGGGGTCGTGCAGGGGCTGGTGTTTTAGGGTTTAGGGCAGTGCAGTGGTCTTCGGGTAGTGTAGGGTGTCATGCTGGGGCTGGTGTTTTAGGGTTTTGGGCAGTGCAGTGGTGTTCGGTTGGTGTAGGGTGTCATGCTGGGGTGGTGTTTTAGGGTTTAGGGCAGTGCAGTGGTACTCGGGCGGTGAAGGGGGTTGTGCTGAGGGTGTTGTTTTAGGGTTTAGGGCAGTGCAGTGGTGTTCGGGCAGTGTAGGGGGTCGTGCTGTGGGTGATGTTTTAGGGTTTAGGGCAGTGCAGTGGTGTTCGGGCGGTGTAGGGGGTAGTGCTGGGGTGGTGTTTTAGGGTTTAGGGCAGTGCAGTGGTGTTTGGGTAGTGTATGGGGTCGTGCTGGGGCTGGTGTTTTAGGGATTAGGGCAGTGCAGTGGTGTTCGGGTGGTGTAGGGGGTTGTGCTGGGGTGGTGTTTTAGGGTTTAGGCCAGTGCAGTGGTGCTCGGGCAGTGTAGGGGGTCATGCTGAGGGTGGTGTTTTAGGGTTTAGGGCAGTGCAGTGTTGTTCGGCAGTGTAGGGGGTCGAGCTGTGGGTGGTGTTTTAGGGTTTAGGGCAGTGCAGTGGTATTCGGGCGGTGTAGGTGGTAGTGCTGGGGGGTGGTGTTTTAGGGTTTAGGGCAGTTCAGTAGTGTTCAGGCGGTGTAGGGGGTCATGATGGGGTGGTGTTTTAGGGTTTAGGGTAGTGCAGTGGTGTTTGTGTAGTGGTGGGGGTCGTACTGGGGGTAGTGTTTTAGGATTTAGGGTAGTGCAGCGGTGTTTCAGTAGTGTAGGGGGTCGTGTTTTAGGGTTTATGGTACTGTAGTTGTCTTTGAGTAGTGTAGGGGGTCGTGCGGGTGCGTGGGGTAGTGTTTTAGGGTTTAGGGTAGAGCAGTGGTGTTTGGGTAGTGTAGGGGGTCGTGTGGGTTTTTTTTTTTTTAGGTTTAGGGTAGTGCAGTGGTGTTTGGGTAGTGTAGGAGTTTGTGCTAAGGTAGTGTTTTAGGGTTTGGGGCAGTGCAGTGGTGTTTGGGTAGTGTTTGGGGGATTAGTGATGGGGTAGTGTTTTAGGGTTTAGGGCAGTGCATTGGTGTTTGTGTAGTAAAGGGGGTCGTATTGGGGTAGTGTTTTAGGGATTAGGACAGTGCATTGGTGTTTGGGTAGTGTAGAGGTTCGTGCTGGGGGTGATGTTTTAGGGTTTAGGGCAGAGCAGTGGTGTTTGGGTAGTGTAATGGGTCGCGCTGGTGGTGGTGTTTTTGGGTTTAGGGCAGTGCACTGGTCTTTCGGTAGTGTAGGGGATCATACGGGGGTAGTGTTTTAGGGTTTAGGGCAGTGCATTGGTGTTTGTGTAGTGAAGGGTTTCGTGCGGGGCAGTGTTTTACGGTTTAGAACAGTACATTGGTGTTTGGGTAGTGTAGGGGGTAGTGCTGGGGGTAGTGTTTTAGGGTTTAGGGCAGAGCAGTGGAGTTTGGGTAGTGTAGGGGGTCGTGCTGGGGGTGGTGTTTTAGGGTTTAGAGCAGTGCAGTGGGGATCGGGCAGTGTAAGGGGTCGTGCTGGGGGTGCTGTTTTAGGGTTTAGGGCAGTGCAGTGGTGTTCGGGCAGTGTAGGGTTAGTGCCGGGGGTGGTGTTTTAGGGTTTAGGGCAGTGCAGAGGGGTTTGGGCAGTGTAGGGGGTCATGCTGGGGGTGGTGTTTTAGAGTTTAGGGCAGTGCAGTGGTATTCAGGCAGTGTAGGGGGTCGTGCTGGTGGTGGTATTTTAGGATTTAGGGCAGTGCAGTGGTGTTCGGGCAGTGTAGGGGGTCTTGCAGGGGGTGGTGTTTCAGGGTTTATGGCAGTGGTGTTCTGGCAGTGTAGTTGGTCTTGCAGGGGGTGGTGTTTCAGTGTTCATGGCAGTGGTGTTTGGGTAGTTTATGGGGTCTTGCTTGGGGTGGTGTTTAAGGATTTAGGGCAGTTCAGTGTCGTTCGGGCAGTGTAGGGGTCGTGCCGGGGATGGTAATTCTGGGTTTAGGGCAGTGCAGTGGCGTTTGGGCAGTGTAGGGGCTCGTGCAGGGGGTGGTGTTTATGGGTTTAGGGCAGTGCAGTGGCTTTCGGGCTGTGTAGGGGTCGTGCTGGGGTGTTTCTGGGTTTAGGGCAGTGCAGTTGTGTTCGAGGAGTGTATGGGGTCGTGCAGAGGGGGTGTTTCAGGGTTTAGGGCAGTGCAGTGGTGTTCGGGCAGTGTAGGGGATCGTGCAGGGGTAGTGTTTTAGGGTTTAGAGCAGTGCATTGGTGTTTGCGTAGTGAAGGGGGTCGTGCGGAAGGTAGTGTTTTAGGGTTTAGGGCAGTGCAGTGGTGTTTGGGTAGTGTAGGGAGTCGCGCTGGGGGTAGTGGTTTAGGGTAGTGCAGTGGTGTTTGTGTAGTGTAGGGGGTACTGCTGAGGGTAGTGTTTTAGCATTTAGGGTAGTGCAATGGTGTTTGGTTAGTGTAGGCGGTACTGCTGGGAGCATGTGTTTTAGGGTTTAGGGTAGTGCAGTGGTGTTTGGGTAGTGTAGAGGGTACTGCTTGGGGTAGGGTTTTAGAGCTTAGGGTTGTGCAGTGGTATTTAGATAGTGTAGGGGGTCATGCTGGGGGTAGTGTTTTAGGGTTTAGGGCAGTGGAGTTTTGTGTAGTGTAGGGGGTAGTGTTTTAGGGATTGGGGTAGTGCAGTGGTGTTTGTGTAGTGTAGGGGGTCGTGCTGGGGAAGTGTTTTAGGACTTAGGGTAGTACAGCGGTGTTTCTGTAGTGTAGGGGGTCATGTTTTAGGGTTTAGGGTACTGCAGTGGTCATTGGGTAGTGTAGGGGGTCGTGCGGGTGCGGGGGTAGTGTTTTAGGGTTTAGGATAGAGCAATGGAGTTTGAGTAGTATAGAAGGTCGTGTGGGGGTAGTGTTTTAGGGTTTAGGGTAGTGCAGTGGTGTTTGGGTAGTGTAGGGGGTTGTGCTGGCGTAGTGTTTTAGTGTTTAGGGAAGTGCATTGGTGTTTGTGTAGTGAAGGGGGTCGTGTGGGGCTCGTGTTTTAGGGTTAGGACAGTGCATTGGTGCTTGGGTAGTGTAGGGGGTCGTGCTGGGGGTGGTGTTTTAGGGTTTAGTGCAGAGCATTGGTGTTCGGGTAGTGTAGTGGGCCGTGCTGGGGGTGGTGTTTTAGGTTTTATGGCAGTGCAGTGGTGTTTCGGGAGTGTAGGGGATCGTGCTGGGGTACTATTTTAGGATTTAGGGTAGTGCATTGGTGTTTGTGTAGTGAAGGAGTCATGCGGGGGTAGTGTTTTAGGGTTTAGGACAGTACATTGGTGTTTGGGTAGTGTAGGGGGCTGTGCTGGGGGTAGTGTTTTAGGGTTTAGGGCAGAGCAGTTGAGTTTGGGTAGTGTAGGGGGTGGTGCTGGGGGTGGTGTTTTAGTGTTTAGGGCAGTGCAGTGGTGTTCGGGCAGTGTAAGGGGTCGTGCTGGAGGTGGTGTTTTAGGGTTTAGGGCAGAGCAGTGGGGTTCAGGCAGTGTAGGGGGTCGTGATTGGTTGGTGTTTTAGGGTTTAGGGCAGTGCAGGGGTGTTCGGGCAGTATAGGGAGCCATGCAGGGGGTGGTGTTTCAGGGTTTAGGGCAGCGCAGTGGCGTTTGGGTAGTGTATGGGGTTGTGCTGGGGGTGGTGTTTTAGGGTTTAGGGCAGTGCAGTGGGGTTCAGGAAGTGTAGGGGGTCATGCTGGGGGTGGCGTTTTAGGGTTTAGGGCAGTGCAGTGGTATTCGGGCAGTGTAGGGGGTCGTGCTGGTGGTGGTGTTTTAGGGTATACGGCAGTGCAGTTGTGTTCGGGCAGTATAAGGGGTCGTGCAAGGGGTGGTGTTTGAGAGTTTAGGGCAGTGCACTGGTGTTCGGGCAGTGTAGGGGGTCTTGCAGGGGGTGGTGTTTCAGGGTTTAGGGCAGTGATGTTCGGGCAGTTTAGGGGGTGTTGCTGTGGGTGGTGTTTCAATGTTTAGGGCAGTGCAGTGTCATTCGGGCAGTGTAGGGGGTCTTGCTGGAGGTGGTATTTCAGGGTTTAGGGCAGTGCAGTGGTGTTCGGACAGTGTAGGGGGTCGCACTGGGGGTGGTGTTTCATGGTTTAGGGCAGTGCAGTGGCATTCGGGTAGTGTAGGGGGTCGTGCTGTGGCTGGTGTTCTGGGTTTAGGTCAGTTCAGTGGTGTTCGAGGAGAGTAGGGGGTCGTGCAGGGGGGTGTTGTTTCAGGGTTTAGGGCAGTGCAGTGGTGTTCAGGCAGTGTAGGGGTTCGTGCAGGGGGTGGTGCATCAGGGGTTAGGGCAGTGTAGTGGCGTTTGGGTAGTGTAGGGGGTCATGGAGGGGGTTGTGTTTCAGGGTTTAGGGCAGTGCAGTGGCGTTCGGGCAGTGTACGGGGTCGTGCTGGGGGTGTTGTTTTTGGGTTTAGGGCAGTGCCGTGGTGTTCGAGGAGTGTAGGGGGTCATGCATTGGGGTGGTGTTTCAGGGTTGAGGGCAGTACAGTGCCGTTTGGCAGTGTAAGGGTCGTGCAGGGGATGGTGTTTCAGGGTTTAGGGCAGTGCAGTGGTGTTCGGGCAGTGTAGTGGGTCGGTCTGGGGGTGGTGTTTCAGGCTTTAGGTCAGTGCAGTGGTGTTCGGGCAGTGTAGGGGTCGTGCAGGGGGGTATTTTTTCAGGGTTTAGTACAGTGCAGTGGTGTTTGGACATTGTAGGGGGTCATGCTGGGGGTGATGTTTCAGGGTATAGGGCAGTGCAGTGGTGTTAGGGCAGTGTAGGGGGTCGTGCAGGGGGTGGTGTTTTAGGATTTAGGGCAGTGCAGTGGGGTTCGGGCAGTGTAGGGGGTCGTGATTGGGTGGTGTTTTAGGGTTTAGGGCAGTGCAGGGGTGTTCGGGCTGTATAGGGAGCCATTCAGGGGGTGGTGTTTCAGGGTTTAGGGCAGCGCAGTGGCGTTTGGGTAGTGTATGGGGTTGTGCTGGGGGTGGTGTTTTAGGGTTTAGGGCAGTGCAATGGGGTTCAGGAAGTGTAGGGGGTCATGCTGGGGGTGGCATTTTAGGGTTTAGGGCAGTGCAGTGGTATTCGGGCAGTGTAGGGGGTCGTGCTGGTGGTGGTGTTTTAGGGTTTACGGCAGTGCAGTTGTGTTCGGACAGTATAAGGGGTCGTGCAAGGGGTGGTGTTTGAGAGTTTAGGGCAGTGCATTGGTGTTCGGGCAGTGTAGGGGGTCTTGCAGGGGGTGCTGTTTCAGGGTTTAGGGCAGTGATGTTCAGGCAGTTTAGGGGGTGTTGCTGTGGGTGGTGTTTCAATGTTTAGGGCAGTGCAGTGTCATTCGGGCAGTGTAGGGGGTCTTGCTGGGGGTGGTGTTTCAGGGTTTAGGGCAGTGCAGTGGTGTTCGGACAGTGTAGGGGGTCGCACTGGGGGTGGTGTTTCATGGTTTAGGGCAGTGCAGTGGCATTCGGGTAGTGTAGGGGGTCGTGCTGTGGCTGGTGTTCTGGGTTTAGGTCAGTTCAGTGGTGTTCGAGGAGAGTAGGGGGTCGTGCAGGGGGGTGGTGTTTCAGGGTTCAGGGCAGTGCAGTGGTGTTCAGGCAGTGTAGGCGTTCGTGCAGGGGGTGGTGCATCAGGGGTTAGGGCAGTGTAGTGGCGTTCGGGCAGTGTAGGGGGTCATGCAGGGGGTGGTGTTTCAGGGTTTAGGGCAGTGCAGTGGCGTTCGGGCAGTGTACGGGGTCGTGCTGGGGGTGCTGTTTTTGGGTTTAGGGCAGTGCAGTGGTGTTCGAGGAGTGTAGGGGGTCATGCAGGGGGGTGGTGTTTCAGGGTTTAGGGCAGTGCAGTGGTGTTCGGGCAGTGTAGTGGGTCGGTCTGGGGGTGGTGTTTCAGGGTTTAGGTCAGTGCAGTGGTGTTCGGGCAGTGTAGGGGTCGTGCAGGGGGGTATCTTTTCAGGGTTTAGGACAGTGCAGTGGTGTTTGGACATTGTAGGGGGTCATGCTGGGGGTGATGTTTCAGGGTATAGGGCAGTGCAGTGGTGTTAGGGCAATGTAGGGGTCGTGCAGGGGGTGGTGTTTCAGGGTGTAGGGCAGGGCAGTGGTGTTCGGGCAGTGTAGGGGGTCTTGCAGGGGGTGGTGTTTCAGGTGTTCGGGCAGTGCAGGGGGTCTTTCAGAGGGTGGTGTTTCAGGGTTTAGGGCAGTGGTGTTCAGGCAGTGTAGGAGGTCTTGCTTGGGCTGGTGTTTCAGGGTTTAGGGCAGTGCAGTGGTGTTCGGGCAGTGTAGGGGGTCGTGCAGAAGATGGTGTTTCAGGGTTTAGGGCAGTGCAGTGGTGTTTGGGCATTGTAGGGGGTAGTGCTGGGGGTGGTGTTACAGCGGTTAGGGCAGAGCAGTGGTATTCGGGCAGAGTAGGGGGTCATGCTGGGGGTGGGGTTACAGGGGTTAGGGTAGAGCAGTGGTGTTCCGGCAGTGTACTGGGTCATGCTGGGGGTGATATTTCAGGGTATAGGGCAGTGCAGTGGTGTTCGGGCAGGGTGGGGGGTTGTAAAGAGGGTGGTGTTTCATGGTTTAGGGCAGTACAGTGGTGTTCTAGCAGTGTAGGGGGTCGTGCTGGGGACGGTGTTTCAGGGTTTAGAGCAGTGCAGTGGTGTTGGGGCATCGTAGGGGATCATGCTGGGGGTGATGTTTCAGGGTTTAGGGCAGTACAGTGGTGTTCGGGCAGTGTAGGAGGTCGTGCTGGGGGTGGTTTTTCAGGGTTTGGCGCAGTGCAGTAATATTCGGCCAGTGAAGGGGGTCGTGCTGGGGGTGGTATTTCAGGGTTAGGGCAGTGCAGTGATGTTCGGGCAGTGTAGGGGGTTGAGCTGGGTGTAGTGTTTTATGGTTTAGGGCAGTGCAGTGGTGTTTGTGTAGTGTAGGGGGTCGTGCTGGGGTAGTGTTTTAGGGTTTAGGGCAGTGCAGTGGTGTTCGTGCAGTGTAGGGGGTCGTGTTGGGGTAGTGTTTTAGGGTATAGGACAGTGCAGTGGTGTTTCTGTAGTGCACAGCGAATGCGCTGCATCGCCAGGCGAGACCTAAAAAGCATTGCACCAAGATGGCTGCCAATACTTCCTGGATTGAAGTGTTGACAGCCAATTAGTGTCAAGCTTGTGCTTGTGTAGTTAGGTTCCGCCCAGATATATAATGGTTTTTTTCCTTAAATATCTCAAAAACTACTGAACGGATTTACACCATTTAAAAATAAGTCTCTTTCTGAACCAAGGGCTACCTTCTTGCCAAATTTGGTGTAATTCCATTCAGCAGTTCGGTCTGAAGTCGTGTCTAAAATTTCCTATGGGAATTAACATGGAGAAAACACGTTTTTGGACCCCCCTTTTTTCTCACCCCCGCTTGGCCAATCATCCAGAAACTTTCAGGATAGGAACTGACCGGAGCGGGACCAATGTTTTGAAATTTTGCTAAGATTCGTCAACCGGCGCCAAAGTGATTGGGAGAAGAAAAAATGCTTTTTGAATAGAAACAAGGTCCTAACTATAACTATCTACTGGCAATCGCCAGTAGTTAATACTGGAGACTGCCAGTAGATAATATATATAGTGTAGGGGGTCGTGCTGGGGGTAGTGTTTTAGGGTTTAGGGTACTGCTTTGATGTTTGGGTAGTGTAGGGGTTTGTGCTGGGGTTGGTGTTTCAGGGTTTAGGGCAGTGCAGTGGTGTTCGGGCAGTTTAGGGGTCGTGCTGGCTGTGGTGTTTCAGGGTTTAGTGTTTCAGGGTTTAGGGCAGTGCAGTGCAGTGGTGTTCGAGCAGTGTAGGGGGTCATGCTGGGGCTGGTGTTTCAGGGTTTAAAGTAGTGCAGTGATGTTTGTGTAGTATAGGGAGTTATACTGGGGGTAGATTTAGGGTTTAGGGTAGTGCAGTGGTATTTGGGTAGTGTAGGGGGTCGTACTGGGGGTAGATTTAGGGTTTAGGACAGTGCAGTGGTCATTGAGTAGTGTAGGGAGCCATGTTGGGGGGAGTGCTTCAGGGTTTAGGGTAGTGCAGTGGTGTTTGGGTAGTTTAGGGGATCGTGCTGGGGGTAGTGTTTTAGGGTTTAGGGTAGTGCAGTGGTGTTTGGGTAGTGTAGGGGGTAGTGCTGGGGCTAGTGGTTTAGAGTTTAGGGTAGTGCAGTGGTGTTTGGGAAGTGTAATGGGTACTGCTGGGGGTAGTGTTTTAGGGTTTAGGGTAGTGCAATGGTGTTTGGGTAGTGTAGGGGTACTGCTGGGGGCAGTGTTTTAGGGTTCAGGGTAGTGTAGTGGTGTTTGGTTAGTGTAGGGGGTACTGCTGGGTGTAGTGTTTTAGGGTTTAGGGTAGTGCAGTGGTATTTGTGTAGTGTAGGGGGTCGTTCTGGGGGTAGTGTTTTAGGGTTTTAGGATAGAGCAGTGGTGTTTGTGTAGTGTACGGGGTAGTGTTTTAGTGTTTAGGGTAGTGCAGTGGTGTTTGTGTAGTGTAGGAGCTCGTGCTGGGGGTAGTGTTTTAGAGTTTAGGGTAGTTCATCAGTGTTTGTGTAGTGTAGGGGGTCGTGTTTTAGGTTTAGGGTAGTGCAGTGGTCTTTGGGCAGTGTAGGGGGTCATGCAGGGGGTAGTGTTTTAGGGTTTAGGGTAGTGCAGTGGTGTTTGGGTATTGTAGGGGGTCATGCTGGGGTTAGAGTTTTAGGGTTTAGGGTAGTGCAATGGTGTTTGAGTAGTGTAGGGGGTTTGTGCTGGGGTAGTGTTTTTGTATTTAGGGCATTGCAGTGGTGTTTGGGTAGTGTAGGAGATCGTGCTGGGGTACTGATTTAGGGTTTAGAGGGAGTGCATTGGTGTTTGTGTAGTGAAAGCGGTCGTGCGGTGGGTAGTGTTTTAGGGTTTAGGTCAGTGCATTGGTGTTTGGTAGTGTAGGGGTCATGCTGAGGGTAGTGTTTTAGGGTTTAGGGTAGTGCAGTGGTGTTTGGGTAGTGTAGGGGGTAGTGCAGGGGCTAGTGGTTTAGGGTTTAGGGTAGTGCAGTGGTGTTTGGGAAGTGTAAGGGGTACTGCTGGGGGTAGTGTTTTAGGGTTTAGGGTAGTGCAATGGTGTTTGGGTAGTGAAGGGGTACTGCTGGGGGCAGTGTTTTAGGGTTCAGGGTAGTGTAGTGGTGTTTGGTTAGTGTAGGGGTACTGCTGGGTGTAGTGTTTTAGGGTTTAGGGTAGTGCAGTGGTGTTTGTGTAGTGTAGGGGGTCGTGCTGGGGGTAGTGTTTTAGGGTTTAGGGTAGAGCAGTGTTGTTTGTGTAGTGTACGGGGTAGTGTTTTATGGTTTAGGGTAGTGCAGTGGTGTTTGTGTAGTGTAGGGGCTCGTGCTGGGGGTAGTGTTTTAGAGTTTAGGATAGTGCAGCAGTGTTTGTGTAGTGTAGGGGGTCATGTTTTAGGTTTAGGGTAGTGCAGTGGTCTTTGGGCAGTGTAGGGGGTCGTGCGGGGGGTAGTGTTTTAGGGTTTAGGGTAGTGCAGTGGTGTTTGGGTATTGTAGGGGGTCATGCTGGGGGTAGAGTTTTAGGGTTTAGGGTAGTGCAATGGTGTTTGAGTAGTGTAGGGAGCTTGTGCTGGGGTAGTGTTTTAGTATTTAGGGCATTGCAGTGGTGTTTGGGTAGTGTAGGAGATCGTGCTGGGGTACTGATTAAGGGTTTAGGGGAGTGCATTGGTGTTTGTGTAGTGAAAGCGGTCGTGCGGTGGGTAGTGTTTTAGGGTTTAGGTCAGTGCATTGGTGTTTGGTAGTGTAGGGGTCATGCTGAGGGTAGTGTTTTAGGGTTTAGGGCAGAGCAGTGGTGTTTGGGTAGTGTAGCGGGTTGTGCTGGGGCTGGTGTTTTAGGGTTTAGGGCAGTGCAGTGGTGTACGGGTAGTGTAAGGGGTCGTGCTGGGGCTGGTGTTTTGGGGTGTAGGGCAGTGCAGTGGTGTTCGGGTGGTATAGGGGGTCGTGCTGGGGGTGGTGTTTTAAGGTTTAGGGTAGTGCTGATCGGGCGGTGTAGGGGGTCGTGCTGAGGGTGGTGTTTAAGGGTTTAGGGCAGTGTAGTGGTGTTTGCGCAGTGTAGGGGGTCGTGCTGGGGGTGGTGTTTTATAGTTTAGGGCAGTGCAGTGGTGTTCGGGCAGTGTAGGGGGTCGTGCTGGGGGTGGTGTTTTAGGGTTTAGGGCAGTGCAGTGGTGTTCGGGCAGTGTAGGGGGTATTGCAGGGGGTGGTGTTTCAGGTGTTCGTGCAGTGGTGTTCGGGCAGTGTAGGGGGTCGTGCTGGGGGTGGTGTTTCAGGGTTTAGGGCAGTGCAGTGGTGTTCAGGCAGTGTAGGGGATCGTGCAGGGGGATGGTGTTTCAGGGTTTAGGGCAGTGCAGTGGTGTTTGGGCATTGTAGGGGGTAGTGCTGGGGGTGGTGTTACAGCGGTTAGGGCAGAGCAGTGGTGTTCCAGCAGTGTACTGGGTCATGCTGGGGGTGATGTTTCAGGGTATAGGGCAGTGCAGTGATGTTCGGGCAGGGTGGGGGGTTGTAAAGGGGGTGGTGTTTCATGGTTTAGGGCAGTACAGTGGTGTTCTAGCAGTGTAGGGGGTCGTGCTGGGGACGGTGTTTCAGGATTTAGAGCAGTGCAGTGGTGTTGGGGCATCGTGGGGGATCATGCTGGGGGTGATGTTTCAGGGTTTAGGGCAGTGCAGTGGTGTTCGGGCAGTGTAGGAGGTCTTGCTGGGGGTGGTGTTTCAGGGTTTAGCGCAGTGCAGTGATATTCGGCCAGTGAAGGGGGTCGTGCTGGGGGTGGTATTTCAGGGTTAGGGCAGTGCAGTGATGTTCGGGCAGTGTAGGGGGTTGAGCTGGGTGTAGTGTTTTATGGTTTAGGGCAGTGCAGTGGTGTTTGTGTAGGGTAGCGGGTCGTGCTGGGGTAGTGTTTTAGGGTTTAGGGCAGTGCAGTGGTGTTCGTGCAGTGTAGGGGGTCGTGTTGGGGTAGTGTTTTAGGGTATAGGACGGTGCAGTGGTGTTTGTGTAGTGCACAGCGAATGCGCTGCATCGCCAGGCGAGACCTAAAAAGCATTGCACCAAGATGGCTGCCAATACTTCCTGGATTGAAGTGTTGACAGCCAATTAGTGTCAAGCTTGTGCTTGTGTAGTTAGGTTCCGCCCAGATATATAAAGGTTTTTTTCCTTAAATATCTCAAAAACTACTGAACGTATTTACAAAAGTTTAAAAAAGGGCGCTTTCTGAACCAAGCACTACCTTTTTGCCAAATTTGGTATAATTCCGTTCAGCAGTTTTGGCTGTAACCGTGTCTAAAGTTTCGTATGGGAAAAATGATTTTCCGACCTCTATTTTTTTTATTTCTCAGAAACTACTAAACAGATTTACACCATTTAAAAATAAGTCTCTTTCTGAACCAAGGGCTACCTTCTTGCCAAATTTGGTGTAATTCCATTCAGCAGTTCGGGCTGAAGTCGTGTCTAAAATTTCTTATGGGAATTAACATGGAGAAAACACGTTTTTGGACCCCCCTTTTTTCTCACCCCCGCTTGGCCAATCATCCAGAAACTTTCAGAATAGGAACTGACCGGAGCGGGACCAATGTTTTGAAATTTTGCTAAGATTCGTCAAACGGCGCCAAAGTGATTGGGAAAAGAAAAAATGCTTTTTGAATAGAAACAAGGTCCTAACTATAACTATCTACTGGCAATCGCCAGTAGTTAATACTGGAGACCGCCGGTAGATAATATATATAGTGTAGGGGGGTCGTGCTGGGGGTAGTGTTTTAGGGTTTGGGGTACTGCTTTGATGTTTGGGTAGTGTAGGGGTTCGTGCTGGGGGTCGAGTTTCAGGGTTTAGGGCAGTGCAGTGGTGTTCGGGCAGTGTAGGGGTCGTGCTGGCTGTGGTGTTTCAGGGTTTAGTGTTTCAGGGTTTAGGGCAGTGCAGTGCAGTGGTGTTCGAGCAGTGTAGGGGGTCGTGCTGGGGCTGGTGTTTCAGGGTTTAAAGTAGTGCAGTGATGTTTGTGTAGTATAGGGAGTTATACTGGGGGTACATTTATGGTTTGGGGTAGTGCAGTGGTATTTGGGTAGTGTAGAGGGTCGTACTGGGGGTAGATTTAGAGGTTAAGATAGTGCAGTGGTCGTTGAGTAGTGTAGGGAGCCATGTTGGGGGGAGTGCTTCAGGGTTTACGGTAGTGCAGTGGTGTTTGGGTAGTTTAGGGGATCGTGCTGGGGGTGGTGTTTTAGGGTTTAGGGTAGTGCAGTGTTGTTTGGGTAGTGTAGGGGGTAGTGCTGGGGCTAGTGGTTTAGGGTTTAGGGTAGTGCAGTGGTGTTTGGGAAGTATAGGGGTACTGCTGGAGGCAGTGTTGTAGGGTTCAGGGTAATGTAGTGGTGTTTGGTTAGTTTAGGGGGTACTGCTGGGGGTAATGTTTTAGGGTTTAGGGTAATGCAGTGGTGTTTGTGTAGTGTAGGGGGTCGTGCTGGGGGTAGTGTTTTAGGGTTTAGGGTAGAGCAGTGGTGTTTGTGTAGTGTACGGGGTAGTGTTTTAGGGTTTAGGGTAGTGCAGTGGTGTGTGTAGTGTAGGGGCTTGTGCTGGGGTAGTGTTTTAGAGTTTAGGGTAGTGCAGCAGTGTTTGTGTAGTGTAGGTGGTCGTGTTTTAGGTTTAGGGTAGTGCAGTGGTCTTTGGGCAGTGTAGGGGGTCGTGCGGGGGGGTAGTGTTTTAGGGTTTAGGGTAGTGCAGTGGTGTTTGGGTATTGTAGGGGGTCATGCTGGGGGTAGCGTTTTAGGGTTTAGGGTAGTGCAATGGTGTTTGAGTAGTGAAGGGGGTTTGTGCTGGGGTAGTGTTTTAGTATTTAGGGCATTGCAGTGGTGTTTGGGTAGTGTAGGAGATCGTGCTGGGGTACTGATTTAGGGTTTAGGGGAGTGCATTGGTGTTTGTGTAGTGAAAGCGGTCGTGCTGTGGGTAGTGTTTTAGGGTTTAGGTCAGTGCATTGGTGTTTGGGTAGTGTAGGGGTCATGCTGAGGGTAGTGTTTTAGGGTTTAGGGCAGAGCAGTGGTGTTTGGGTAGTGTAGCAGGTAGTGCTGGGGCTAGTGGTTTAGGGTTTAGGGTAGTGCAGTGGTGTTTGGGAAGTGTAAGGGGTACTGCTGGGGGTAGTGTTTTAGGGTTTAGGGTAGTGCAATGGTGTTTGGGTAGTGTAGGGGTACTGCTGGGGGCAGTGTTTTAGGGTTTAGGGTAGTGCAGTGGTGTTTGTGTAGTGTAGGGGGTCGTGCTGGGGGTAGTGTTTTAGGGTTTAGGGTAGAGCAGTGGTGTTTGTGTAGTGTATGGGGTAGTGTTTTAGGGTTTAGGGTAGTGCAGTGGTGTTTGTGAAGTGTAGGGGCTCGTGCTGGGGTAGTGTTTTAGAGTTTAGGGTAGTGCAGCAGTGTGTGTGTAGTGTAGGGGGTCGTGTTTTAGGTTTAGGGTAGTGCAGTGGTCTTTGGGCAGTGTAGGGGGTCGTGCGGGGGGTAGTGTTTTAGGGTTTAGGGTAGTGCAGTGGTGTTTGGGTATTGTAGGGGGTCATGCTGGGGGTAGAGTTTTAGGGTTTAGTGTAGTGAAATGGTGTTTGAGTAGTGTAGGTGGTTTGTGCTGGGGTAGTGTTTTAGTATTTAGGGCATTGCAGTGGAGTTTGGGTAGTGTAGGAGATCGTGCTGGGGTACTGATTTAGGGTTTAGGGGAGTGCATTGGTGTTTGTGTAGTGAAAGCGGTCGTACGGTGGGTAGTGTTTTAGGGTTTAGGTCAGTGCATTGGTGTTTGGTAGTGTAGGGGTCATGCTGAGGGTAGTGTTTTAGGGTTTAGGGCAGAGCAGTGGTGTTTGGGTAGTGTAGCGGGTTGTGCTGGGGCTGGTGTTTTAGGGTTTAGGGCAGTGCAGTGGTGTACGGGTAGTGTAAGGGGTCGTGCTGGGGCTGGTGTTTTGGGGTGTAGGGCAGTGCAGTGGTGTTCGGGTGGTATAGGGGGTCGTGCTGGGGGTGGTGTTTTAGGGTTTAGGGTAGTGCTGATCAGGCGGTATAGGGGGTCGTGCTGAGGGTGGTGTTTAAGGGTTTAGGGCAGTGTAGTGGTGTTTGGGCAGTGTAGGGGGTCGTGCTGGGGGTGGTGTTTAAGGTTTTAGGGCAGTGTAGTGGTGTTTGGGCAGTGTAGGGGGTCATGCGGGGGGTAGTGTTTTAGGGTTTAGGGTAGTGCAGTGGTGTTTGGGTATTGTAGGGGGTCATGCTGGGGTTAGAGTTTTAGGGTTTAGGGTAGTGCAATGGTGTTTGAGTAGTGTAGGGGGTTTGTGCTGGGGTGGTGTTTTAGTATTTAGGGCATTGCAGTGGTGTTTGGGTAGTGTAGGAGATCGTGCTGGGGTACTGATTTAGGGTTTAGAGGGAGTGCATTGGTGTTTGTGTAGTGAAAGCGGTCGTGCGGTGGGTAGTGTTTTAGGGTTTAGGTCAGTGCATTGGTGTTTGGTAGTGTAGGGGTCATGCTGAGGGTAGTGTTTTAGGGTTTAGGGTAGTGCAGTGGTGTTTGGGTAGTGTAGGGGGTAGTGCAGGGGCTAGTGGTTTAGGGTTTAGGGTAGTGCAGTGGTGTTTGGGAAGTGTAAGGGGTACTGCTGGGGGTAGTGTGTTAGGGTTTAGGGTAGTGCAATGGTGTTTGGGTAGTGAAGGGGTACTGCTGGGGGCAGTGTTTTAGGGTTCAGGGTAGTGTAGTGGTGTTTGGTTAGTGTAGGGGTACTGCTGGGTGTAGTGTTTTAGGGTTTAGGGTAGTGCAGTGGTGTTTGTGTAGTGTAGGGGGTCGTGCTGGGGGTAGTGTTTTAGGGTTTAGGGTAGAGCAGTGTTGTTTGTGTAGTGTACGGGATAGTGTTTTAGGGTTTAGGGTAGTGCAGTGGTGTTTGTGTAGTGTAGGGGCTCGTGCTGGGGGTAGTGTTTTAGAGTTTAGGGTAGTGCAGCAGTGTTTGTGTAGTGTAGGGGGTCATGTTTTAGGTTTAGGGTAGTGCTGTGGTCTTTGGGCAGTGTAGGGGGTCATGCGGGGGGTAGTGTTTTAGGGTTTAGGGTAGTGCAGTGGTGTTTGGGGATTGTAGGGGGTCATGCTGGGGGTAGAGTTTTAGGGTTTAGGGTAGTGCAATGGTGTTTGAGTAGTGTAGGGGGCTTGTGCTGGGGTAGTGTTTTAGTATTTAGGGCATTGCAGTGGTGTTTGGGTAGTGTAGGAGATCGTGCTGGGGTACTGATTAAGGGTTTAGGGGAGTGCATTGGTGTTTGTGTAGTGAAAGCGGTCGTGCGGTGGGTAGTGTTTTAGGGTTTAGGTCAGTGCATTGGTGTTTGGTAGTGTAGGGGTCATGCTGAGGGTAGTGTTTTAGGGTTTAGGGCAGAGCAGTGGTGTTTGGGTAGTGTAGCGGGTTGTGCTGGGGCTGGTGTTTTAGGGTTTAGGGCAGTGCAGTGGTGTACGGGTAGTGTAAGGGGTCGTGCTGGGGCTGGTGTTTTGGGGTGTAGGGCAGTGCAGTGGTGTTCGGGTGGTATAGGGGGTCGTGCTGGGGGTGGTGTTTTAGGGTTTAGGGTAGTGCTGATCAGGCGGTATAGGGGGTCGTGCTGAGGGTGGTGTTTAAGGGTTTAGGGCAGTGTAGTGGTGTTTGGGCAGTGTAGGGGGTCGTGCTGGGGGTGGTGTTTTATAGTTTAGGGCAGTGCAGTGGTGTTCGGGCAGTGTAGGGGGTCGTGCTGGGGGTGGTGTTTTAGGGTTTAGGGCAGTGCAGTGCTGTTCGGGCAGTGTAGGGGGTATTGCAGGGGGTGGTGTTTCAGGTGTTCGTGCAGTGGTGTTCGGGCAGTGTAGGGGGTCGTGCTGGGGGTGGTGTTTCAGGGTTTAGGGCAGTGCAGTGGTGTTCAGGCAGTGTAGGGGTCGTGCAGGGGGATGGTGTTTCAGGGTTTAGGGCAGTGCAGTGGTGTTTGGGCATTGTAGGGGGTAGTGCTGGGGGTGGTGTTACAGCGGTTAGGGCAGAGCAGTGGTGTTCCAGCAGTGTACTGGGTCATGCTGGGGGTGATGTTTCAGGGTATAGGGCAGTGCAGTGATGTTCGGGCAGGGTGGGGGGTTGTAAAGGGGGTGGTGTTTCATGGTTTAGGGCAGTACAGTGGTGTTCTAGCAGTGTAGGGGGTCGTGCTGGGGACGGTGTTTCAGGGTTTAGAGCAGTGCAGTGGTGTTGGGGCAGTGTAGGAGGTCGTGCTGGGGGTGATGTTTCAGGGTTTAGCGCAGTGCAGTGATATTCGGCCAGTGAAGGTGGTCGTGCTGGGGGTGGTATTTCAGGGTTAGGGCAGTGCAGTGATGTTCGGGCAGTGTAGGGGGTTGAGCTGGGTGTAGTGTTTTATGGTTTAGGGCAGTGCAGTGGTGTTTGTGTAGTGTAGCGGGTCATGCTGGGGTAGTGTTTTAGGGTTTAGGGTAGTGCAGTGGTGTTCGTGCAGTGTAGGGGGTCGTGTTGGGGTAGTGTTTTAGGGTATAGGACAGTGCAGTGGTGTTTGTGTAGTGCACAGCGAATGCGCTGCATCGCCAGGCGAGACCTAAAAAGCATTGCACCAAGATGGCTGCCAATACTTCCTGGATTGAAGTGTTGACAGCCAATTAGTGTCAAGCTTGTGCTTGTGTAGTTAGGTTCCGCCCAGATATATAAAGGTTTTTTTCCTTAAATATCTCAAAAACTACTGAACGTATTTACAAAATTTTAGAAAAGGGCGCTTTCTGAACCAAGCACTACCTTTTTGCCAAATTTGGTATAATTCCGTTCAGCAGTTTTGGCTGTAACCGTGTCTAAAGTTTCGTATGGGAAAAATGATTTTCCGACCTCTATTTTTTTTATTTCTCAGAAACTACTAAACAGATTTACACCATTTAAAAATAAGTCTCTTTCTGAACCAAGGGCTACCTTCTTGCCAACTTTGGTGTAATTCCATTCAGCAGTTCGGGCTGAAGTCGTGTCTAAAATGTCTTATGGGAATTAACATGGAGAAAACACGTTTTTGGACCCCCCTTTTTTCTCACCCCCGCTTGGCCAATCATCCAGAAACTTTCAGAATAGGAACTGACCGGAGCGGGACCAATGTTTTGAAATTTTGCTAAGATTCGTCAAACGGCGCCAAAGTGATTGGGAAAAGAAAAAATGCTTTTTGAATAGAAACAAGGTCCTAACTATAACTATCTACTGGCAATCGCCAGTAGTTAATACTGGAGACCGCCAGTAGATAATATATATAGTGTAGGGGGGTCGTGCTGGGGGTAGTGTTTTAGGGTTTAGGGTACTGCTTTGATGTTTGGGTAGTGTAGGGGTTCGTGCTGGGGGTGGTGTTTCAGGGTTTAGGGCAGTGCAGTGGTGTTCGGGCAGTGTAGGGGTCGTGCTGGCTGTGGTGTTTCAGGGTTTAGTGTTTCAGGGTTTAGGGCAGTGCAGTGCAGTGGTGTTCGAGCAGTGTAGGGGGTCGTGCTGGGGCTGGTGTTTCAGGGTTTAAAGTAGTGCAGTGATGTTTGTGTAGTATAGGGAGTTATACTGGGGGTACATTTAGGGTTTGGGGTAGTGCAGTGGTTTTTGGGTAGTGTAGGGGGTCCTACTGGGGGTAGATTTAGAGTTTAGGATAGTGCAGTGGTCGTTGAGTAGTGTAGGGAGCCATGTTGGGGGGAGTGCTTCAGGGTTTACGGTAGTGCAGTGGTGTTTGGGTAGTTTAGGGGATCGTGCTGGGGGTGGTGTTTTAGGGTTTAGGGTAGTGCAGTGTTGTTTGGGTAGTGTAGGGGGTAGTGCTGGGGCTAGTGGTTTAGGGTTTAGGGTAGTGCAGTGGTGTTTGGGAAGTGTAAGGGGTACTGCTGGGGGTAGTGTTTTAGGGTTTAGGGTAGTGCAATGGTGTTTGGGTAGTATAGGGGTACTGCTGGGGGCAGTGTTGTAGGGTTCAGGGTAATGTAGTGGTGTTTGGTTAGTGTAGGGGGTACTGCTGGGGGTAATGTTTTAGGGTTTAGGGTAATGCAGTGGTGTTTGTGTAGTGTAGGGGGTCGTGCTGGGGGTAGTGTTTTAGGGTTTAGGGTAGAGCAGTGGTGTTTGTGTAGTGTACGGGGTAGTGTTTTAGGGTTTAGGGTAGTGCAGTGGTGTGTGTAGTGTAGGGGCTTGTGCTGGGGTAGTGTTTTAGAGTTTAGGGTAGTGCAGCAGTGTTTGTGTAGTGTAGCTGGTCGTGTTTTAGGTTTAGGGTAGTGCAGTGGTCTTTGGGCAGTGTAGGGGGTCGTGCGGGGGGGTAGTGTTTTAGGGTTTAGGGTAGTGCAGTGGTGTTTGGGTATTGTAGGGGGTCATGCTGGGGGTAGCGTTTTAGGGTTTAGGGTAGTGCAATGGTGTTTGAGTAGTGAAGGGGGTTTGTGCTGGGGTAGTGTTTTAGTATTTAGGGCATTGCAGTGGTGTTTGGGTAGTGTAGGAGATCGTGCTGGGGTACTGATTTAGGGTTTAGGGGAGTGCATTGGTGTTTGTGTAGTGAAAGCGGTCGTGCTGTGGGTAGTGTTTTAGGGTTTAGGTCAGTGCATTGGTGTTTGGGTAGTGTAGGGGTCATGCTGAGGGTAGTGTTTTAGGGTTTAGGGCAGAGCAGTGGTGTTTGGGTAGTGTAGCAGGTAGTGCTGGGGCTAGTGGTTTAGGGTTTAGGGTAGTGCAGTGGTGTTTGGGAAGTGTAAGGGGTACTGCTGGGGGTAGTGTTTTAGGGTTTAGGGTAGTGCAATGGTGTTTGGGTAGTGTAGGGGTACTGCTGGGGGCAGTGTTTTAGGGTTTAGGGTAGTGCAGTGGTGTTTGTGTAGTGTAGGGGGTCGTGCTGGGGGTAGTGTTTTAGGGTTTAGGGTAGAGCAGTGGTGTTTGTGTAGTGTATGGGGTAGTGTTTTAGGGTTTAGGGTAGTGCAGTGGTGTTTGTGAAGTGTAGGGGCTCGTGCTGGGGTAGTGTTTTAGAGTTTAGGGTAGTGCAGCAGTGTGTGTGTAGTGTAGGGGGTCGTGTTTTAGGTTTAGGGTAGTGCAGTGGTCTTTGGGCAGTGTAGGGGGTCGTGCGGGGGGGTAGTGTTTTAGGGTTTAGGGTAGTGCAGTGGTGTTTGGGTATTGTAGGGGGTCATGCTGGGGGTAGCGTTTTAGGGTTTAGGGTAGTGCAATGGTGTTTGAGTAGTGAAGGGGGTTTGTGCTGGGGTAGTGTTTTAGTATTTAGGGCATTGCAGTGGTGTTTGGGTAGTGTAGGAGATCGTGCTGGGGTACTGATTTAGGGTTTAGGGGAGTGCATTGGTGTTTGTGTAGTGAAAGCGGTCGTGCTGTGGGTAGTGTTTTAGGGTTTAGGTCAGTGCATTGGTGTTTGGGTAGTGTAGGGGTCATGCTGAGGGTAGTGTTTTAGGGTTTAGGGCAGAGCAGTGGTGTTTGGGTAGTGTAGCAGGTAGTGCTGGGGCTAGTGGTTTAGGGTTTAGGGTAGTGCAGTGGTGTTTGGGAAGTGTAAGGGGTACTGCTGGGGGTAGTGTTTTAGGGTTTAGGGTAGTGCAATGGTGTTTGGGTAGTGTAGGGGTACTGCTGGGGGCAGTGTTTTAGGGTTTAGGGTAGTGCAGTGGTGTTTGTGTAGTGTAGGGGGTCGTGCTGGGGGTAGTGTTTTAGGGTTTAGGGTAGAGCAGTGGTGTTTGTGTAGTGTATGGGGTAGTGTTTTAGGGTTTAGGGTAGTGCAGTGGTGTTTGTGAAGTGTAGGGGCTCGTGCTGGGGTAGTGTTTTAGAGTTTAGGGTAGTGCAGCAGTGTGTGTGTAGTGTAGGGGGTCGTGTTTTAGGTTTAGGGTAGTGCAGTGGTCTTTGGGCAGTGTAGGGGGTCGTGCGGGAGGTAGTGTTTTAGGGTTTAGGGTAGTGCAGTGGTGTTTGGGTATTGTAGGGGGTCATGCTGGGGGTAGAGTTTTAGGGTTTAGTGTAGTGAAATGGTGTTTGAGTAGTGTAGGTGGTTTGTGCTGGGGTAGTGTTTTAGTATTTAGGGCATTGCAGTGGAGTTTGGGTAGTGTAGGAGATCGTGCTGGGGTACTGATTTAGGGTTTAGGGGAGTGCATTGGTGTTTGTGTAGTGAAAGCGGTCGTGCGGTGGGTAGTGTTTTAGGGTTTAGGTCAGTGCATTGGTGTTTGGTAGTGTAGGGGTCATGCTGAGGGTAGTGTTTTAGGGTTTAGGGCAGAGCAGTGGTGTTTGGGTAGTGTAGCGGGTTGTGCTGGGGCTGGTGTTTTAGGGTTTAGGGCAGTGCAGTGGTGTACGGGTAGTGTAAGGGGTCGTGCTGGGGCTGGTGTTTTGGGGTGTAGGGCAGTGCTGATCGGGCGGTGTAGGGGGTCGTGCTGAGGGTGGTGTTTAAGGTTTTAGGGCAGTGTAGTGGTGTTTGGGCAGTGTAGGGGGTCATGCGGGGGGTAGTGTTTTAGGGTTTAGGGTAGTGCAGTGGTGTTTGGGTATTGTAGGGGGTCATGCTGGGGTTAGAGTTTTAGGGTTTAGGGTAGTGCAATGGTGTTTGAGTAGTGTAGGGGGTTTGTGCTGGGGTGGTGTTTTAGTATTTAGGGCATTGCAGTGGTGTTTGGGTAGTGTAGGAGATCGTGCTGGGGTACTGATTTAGGGTTTAGAGGGAGTGCATTGGTGTTTGTGTAGTGAAAGCGGTCGTGCGGTGGGTAGTGTTTTAGGGTTTAGGTCAGTGCATTGGTGTTTGGTAGTGTAGGGGTCATGCTGAGGGTAGTGTTTTAGGGTTTAGGGTAGTGCAGTGGTGTTTGGGTAGTGTAGGGGGTAGTGCAGGGGCTAGTGGTTTAGGGTTTAGGGTAGTGCAGTGGTGTTTGGGAAGTGTAAGGGGTACTGCTGGGGGTAGTGTGTTAGGGTTTAGGGTAGTGCAATGGTGTTTGGGTAGTGAAGGGGTACTGCTGGGGGCAGTGTTTTAGGGTTCAGGGTAGTGTAGTGGTGTTTGGTTAGTGTAGGGGTACTGCTGGGTGTAGTGTTTTAGGGTTTAGGGTAGTGCAGTGGTGTTTGTGTAGTGTAGGGGGTCGTGCTGGGGGTAGTGTTTTAGGGTTTAGGGTAGAGCAGTGTTGTTTGTGTAGTGTACGGGGTAGTGTTTTAGGGTTTAGGGTAGTGCAGTGGTGTTTGTGTAGTGTAGGGGCTCGTGCTGGGGGTAGTGTTTTAGAGTTTAGGGTAGTGCAGCAGTGTTTGTGTAGTGTAGGGGGTCATGTTTTAGGTTTAGGGTAGTGCAGTGGTCTTTGGGCAGTGTAGGGGGTCGTGCGGGGGGTAGGGTTTTAGGGTTTAGGGTAGTGCAGTGGTGTTTGGGGATTGTAGGGGGTCATGCTGGGGGTAGAGTTTTAGGGTTTAGGGTAGTGCAATGGTGTTTGAGTAGTGTAGGGGGCTTGTGCTGGGGTAGTGTTTTAGTATTTAGGGCATTGCAGTGGTGTTTGGGTAGTGTAGGAGATCGTGCTGGGGTACTGATTAAGGGTTTAGGGGAGTGCATTGGTGTTTGTGTAGTGAAAGCGGTCGTGCGGTGGGTAGTGTTTTAGGGTTTAGGTCAGTGCATTGGTGTTTGGTAGTGTAGGGGTCATGCTGAGGGTAGTGTTTTAGGGTTTAGGGCAGAGCAGTGGTGTTTGGGTAGTGTAGCGGGTTGTGCTGGGGCTGGTGTTTTAGGGTTTAGGGCAGTGCAGTGGTGTACGGGTAGTGTAAGGGGTCGTGCTGGGGCTGGTGTTTTGGGGTGTAGGGCAGTGCAGTGGTGTTCGGGTGGTATAGGGGGTCGTGCTGGGGGTGGTGTTTTAGGGTTTAGGGTAGTGCTGATCAGGCGGTGTAGGGGGTCGTGCTGAGGGTGGTGTTTAAGGGTTTAGGGCAGTGTAGTGGTGTTTGGGCAGTGTAGGGGGTCGTGCTGGGGGTGGTGTTTTATAGTTTAGGGCAGTGCAGTGGTGTTCGGGCAGTGTAGGGGGTCGTGCTGGGGGTGGTGTTTTAGGGTTTAGGGCAGTGCAGTGGTGTTCGGGCAGTGTAGGGGGTATTGCAGGGGGTGGTGTTTCAGGGTTTAGGGCAGTGCAGTGGTGTTCAGGCAGTGTAGGGGTCGTGCAGGGGGATGGTGTTTCAGGGTTTAGGGCAGTGCAGTGGTGTTTGGGCATTGTAGGGGGTAGTGCTGGGGGTGGTGTTACAGCGGTTAGGGCAGAGCAGTGGTGTTCCAGCAGTGTACTGGGTCATGCTGGGGGTGATGTTTCAGGGTATAGGGCAGTGCAGTGATGTTCGGGCAGGGTGGGGGGTTGTAAAGGGGGTGGTGTTTCATGGTTTAGGGCAGTACAGTGGTGTTCTAGCAGTGTAGGGGGTCGTGCTGGGGACGGTGTTTCAGGGTTTAGAGCAGTGCAGTGGTGTTGGGGCAGTGTAGGAGGTCGTGCTGGGGGTGATGTTTCAGGGTTTAGCGCAGTGCAGTGATATTCGGCCAGTGAAGGTGGTCGTGCTGGGGGTGGTATTTCAGGGTTAGGGCAGTGCATTGATGTTCGGGCAGTGTAGGGGGTTGAGCTGGGTGTAGTGTTTTATGGTTTAGGGCAGTGCAGTGGTGTTTGTGTAGTGTAGCGGGTCATGCTGGGGTAGTGTTTTAGGGTTTAGGGTAGTGCAGTGGTGTTCGTGCAGTGTAGGGGGTCGTGTTGGGGTAGTGTTTTAGGGTATAGGACAGTGCAGTGGTGTTTGTGTAGTGCACAGCGAATGCGCTGCATCGCCAGGCGAGACCTAAAAAGCATTGCACCAAGATGGCTGCCAATACTTCCTGGATTGAAGTGTTGACAGCCAATTAGTGTCAAGCTTGTGCTTGTGTAGTTAGGTTCCGCCCAGATATATAAAGGTTTTTTTCCTTAAATATCTCAAAAACTACTGAACGTATTTACAAAATTTTAGAAAAGGGCGCTTTCTGAACCAAGCACTACCTTTTTGCCAAATTTGGTATAATTCCGTTCAGCAGTTTTGGCTGTAACCGTGTCTAAAGTTTCCTATGGGAAAAATGATTTTCCGACCTCTATTTTTTTTATTTCTCAGAAACTACTAAACGGATTTACACCATTTAAAAATAAGTCTCTTTCTGAACCAAGGGCTACCTTCTTGCCAACTTTGGTGTAATTCCATTCAGCAGTTCGGGCTGAAGTCGTGTCTAAAATTTCTTATGGGAATTAACATGGAGAAAACACGTTTTTGGACCCCCCTTTTTTCTCACCCCCGCTTGGCCAATCATCCAGAAACTTTCAGAATAGGAACTGACCGGAGCGGGACCAATGTTTTGAAATTTTGCTAAGATTCGTCAAACGGCGCCAAAGTGATTGGGAAAAGAAAAAATGCTTTTTGAATAGAAACAAGGTCCTAACTATAACTATCTACTGGCAATCGCCAGTAGTTAATACTGGAGACCGCCAGTAGATAATATATATAGTGTAGGGGGGTCGTGCTGGGGGTAGTGTTTTAGGGTTTAGGGTACTGCTTTGATGTTTGGGTAGTGTAGGGGTTCGTGCTGGGGGTGGTGTTTCAGGGTTTAGGGCAGTGCAGTGGTGTTCGGGCAGTGTAGGGGTCGTGCTGGCTGTGGTGTTTCAGGGTTTAGTGTTTCAGGGTTTAGGGCAGTGCAGTGCAGTGGTGTTCGAGCAGTGTAGGGGGTCGTGCTGGGGCTGGTGTTTCAGGGTTTAAAGTAGTGCAGTGATGTTTGTGTAGTATAGGGAGTTATACTGGGGGTACATTTAGGGTTTGGGGTAGTGCAGTGGTTTTTGGGTAGTGTAGGGGGTCGTACTGGGGGTAGATTTAGAGTTTAGGATAGTGCAGTGGTCGTTGAGTAGTGTAGGGAGCCATGTTGGGGGGAGTGCTTCAGGGTTTACGGTAGTGCAGTGGTGTTTGGGTAGTTTAGGGGATCGTGCTGGGGGTGGTGTTTTAGGGTTTAGGGTAGTGCAGTGTTGTTTGGGTAGTGTAGGGGGTAGTGCTGGGGCTAGTGGTTTAGGGTTTAGGGTAGTGCAGTGGTGTTTGGGAAGTGTAAGGGGTACTGCTGGGGGTAGTGTTTTAGGGTTTAGGGTAGTGCAATGGTGTTTGGGTAGTATAGGGGTACTGCTGGGGGCAGTGTTGTAGGGTTCAGGGTAATGTAGTGGTGTTTGGTTAGTGTAGGGGGTACTGCTGGGGGTAATGTTTTAGGGTTTAGGGTAATGCAGTGGTGTTTGTGTAGTGTAGGGGGTCGTGCTGGGGGTAGTGTTTTAGGGTTTAGGGTAGAGCAGTGGTGTTTGTGTAGTGTACGGGGTAGTGTTTTAGGGTTTAGGGTAGTGCAGTGGTGTTTGTGTAGTGTAGGGGCTCGTGCTGGGGTAGTGTTTTAGAGTTTAGGGTAGTGCAGCAGTGTTTGTGTAGTGTAGGTGGTCGTGTTTTAGGTTTAGGGTAGTGCAGTGGTCTTTGGGCAGTGTAGGGGGGCGTGCGGGGGGGTAGTGTTTTAGGGTTTAGGGTAGTGCAGTGGTGTTTGGGTATTGTAGGGGGTCATGCTGGGGGTAGCGTTTTAGTGTTTAGGGTAGTGCAATGGTGTTTGAGTAGTGTAGGGGGTTTGTGCTGGGGTAGTGTTTTAGTATTTAGGGCATTGCAGTGGTGTTTGGGTAGTGTAGGAGATCGTGCTGGGGTACTGATTTAGGGTTTAGGGGAGTGCATTGGTGTTTGTGTAGTGAAAGCGGTCGTGCTGTGGGTAGTGTTTTAGGGTTTAGGTCAGTGCATTGGTGTTTGGGTAGTGTAGGGGTCATGCTGAGGGTAGTGTTTTAGGGTTTAGGGCAGAGCAGTGGTGTTTGGGTAGTGTAGCGGGTAGTGCTGGGGCTAGTGGTTTAGGGTTTAGGGTAGTGCAGTGGTGTTTGGGAAGTGTAAGGGGTACTGCTGGGGGTAGTGTTTTAGGGTTTAGGGTAGTGCAATGGTGTTTGGGTAGTGTAGGGGTACTGCTGGGGGCAGTGTTTTAGGGTTTAGGGTAGTGCAGTGGTGTTTGTGTAGTGTAGGGGGTCGTGCTGGGGATAGTGTTTTAGGGTTTAGGGTAGAGCAGTGGTTTTTGTGTAGTGTACGGGGTAGTGTTTTAGGGTTTAGGGTAGTGCAGTGGTGTTTGTGAAGTGTAGGGGCTCGTGCTGGGGTAGTGTTTTAGAGTTTAGGGTAGTGCAGCAGTGTGTGTGTAGTGTAGGGGGTCGTGTTTTAGGTTTAGGGTAGTGCAGTGGTCTTTGGGCAGTGTAGGGGGTCGTGCGGGGGGTAGTGTTTTAGGGTTTAGGGTAGTGCAGTGGTGTTTGGGTATTGTAGGGGGTCATGCTGGGGGTAGAGTTTTAGGGTTTAGTGTAGTGAAATGGTGTTTGAGTAGTGTAGGTGGTTTGTGCTGGGGTAGTGTTTTAGTATTTAGGGCATTGCAGTGGTGTTTGGGTAGTGTAGGAGATTGTGCTGGGGTACTGATTTAGGGTTTAGGGGAGTGCATTGGTGTTTGTGTAGTGAAAGCGGTCGTGCGGTGGGTAGTGTTTTAGGGTTTAGGTCAGTGCATTGGTGTTTGGTAGTGTAGGGTCATGCTGAGGGTAGTGTTTTAGGGTTTAGGGCAGAGCAGTGGTGTTTGGGTAGTGTAGTGGGTTGTGCTGGGGCTGGTGTTTTAGGGTTTAGGGCAGTGCAGTGGTGTACGGGTAGTGTAAGGGGTCGTGCTGGGGCTGGTGTTTTGGGGTGTAGGGCAGTGCTGATCGGGCGGTGTAGGGGGTCTTGCTGAGGGTGGTGTTTAAGGGTTTAGGGCAGTGTAGTGGTGTTTGGGCAGTGTAGGGGGTCGTGCTGGGGGTGGTGTTTTATAGTTTAGGGCAGTGCAGTGGTGTTCTGGCAGTGTAGGGGGTCGTGCTGGGGTGGTGTTTTAGGGTTTAGGGCAGTGCAGTGGTGTTCGGGCACTGTAGGGGGTCTTGCAGGGGGTGGTGTTTCAGGTGTTCGGGCAGTGCAGGGGGTCTTTCGGAGGGTGGTATTTCAGGGTTTAGGGCAGTGGTGTTCAGGCAGTGTAGGAGGTCTTGCTTGGGCTGGTGTTTCAGGGTTTAGGACAGTGCAGTGGTGTTCGGGCAGTGTAGGGGGTCGTGCTGGGGGTGGTGTTTCAGGGTTTAGGGCAGTGCAATGGTGTTAAGACAGTATAGGGGGTCGTGCAGGGGGATGGTGTTTCAGGGTTTAGGGCAGTGCAGTGGTGTTTGGGCATTGTAGGGGGTAGTGCTGGGGGTGGTGTTTTAGGGTTTAGGGCAGAGCAGTGGTGTATGGGCAGAGTAGGGGGTCATGCTGGGGGTGGTGTCACAGGGGTTAGGGCAGAGCAGTGGTGTTCCAGCAGTGTACTGGGTCATGCTGGGGGTGATGTTTCAGGGTATAGGGCAGTGCAGTGGTGTTCGGGCAGGGTGGGGGGTTGTAAAGGGGGTGGTGTTTCATGGTTTAGGGCGGTACAGTGGTGTTCTAGCAGTGTAGGGGGTCGTGCTGGGGACGGTGTTTCAGGGTTTAGAGCAGTGCAGTGGTGTTGGGGCATCGTAGGGGATCATGCTGGAGTGATGTTTCAGGGTTTAGGGCAGTGTAGGAGGTCGTGCTGGGGTGGTGTTTCAGGGTTTAGCGCAGTGCAGGGATATTCGGCCAGTGAAGGGGGTCGTGCTGGGGGTGGTATTTCAGGGTTAGGGCAGTGCAGTGATGTTCGGGCAGTGTAGGGGGTTGAGCTGGGTGTAGTGTTTTATGGTTTAGGGCAGTGCAGTGGTGTGTGTGTAGTGTAGGGGGTCGTGTTTTAGGTTTAGGGTAGTGCAGTGGTCTTTGGGCAGTGTAGGGGGTCGTGCGGGGGGTAGTGTTTTAGGGTTTAGGGTAGTGCAGTGGTGTTTGGGTATTGTAGGGGGTCATGCTGGGGGTAGAGTTTTAGGGTTTAGTGAAGTGAAATGGTGTTTGAGTAGTGTAGGTGGTTTGTGCTGGGGTAGTGTTTTAGTATTTAGGGCATTGCAGTGGTGTTTGGGTAGTGTAGGAGATTGTGCTGGGGTACTGATTTAGGGTTTAGGGGAGTGCATTGGTGTTTGTGTAGTGAAAGCGGTCGTGCGGTGGGTAGTGTTTTAGGGTTTAGGTCAGTGCATTGGTGTTTGGTAGTGTAGGGGTCATGCTGAGGGTAGTGTTTTAGGGTTTAGGGCAGAGCAGTGGTGTTTGGGTAGTGTAGTGGGTTGTGCTGGGGCTGGTGTTTTAGGGTTTAGGGCAGTGCAGTGGTGTACGGGTAGTATAAGGGGTCGTGCTGGGGCTGGTGTTTTGGGGTGTAGGGCAGTGCTGATCGGGCGGTGTAGGGGGTCGTGCTGAGGGTGGTGTTTAAGGGTTTAGGGCAGTGTAGTGGTGTTTGGGCAGTGTAGGGGGTCGTGCTGGGGGTGGTGTTTTATAGTTTAGGGCAGTGCAGTGGTGTTCTGGCAGTGTAGGGGGTCGTGCTGGGGTGGTGTTTTAGGGTTTAGGGCAGTGCAGTGGTGTTCGGGCACTGTAGGGGGTCTTGCAGGGGGTGGTGTTTCAGGTGTTCGGGCAGTGCAGGGGGTCTTTCGGAGGGTGGTGTTTCAGGGTTTAGGGCAGTGGTGTTCAGGCAGTGTAGGAGGTCTTGCTTGGGCTGGTGTTTCAGGGTTTAGGACAGTGCAGTGGTGTTCGGGCAGTGTAGGGGGTCGTGCTGGGGGTGGTGTTTCAGGGTTTAGGGCAGTGCAATGGTGTTTGGACAGTATAGGGGGTCGTGCAGGGGGATGGTGTTTCAGGGTTTAGGGCAGTGCAGTGGTGTTTGGGCATTGTATCGGGTAGTGCTGGGGGTGGTGTTTTAGGGTTTAGGGCAGAGCAGTGGTGTACGGGCAGAGTAGGGGGTCATGCTGGGGGTGGTGTCACAGGGGTTAGGGCAGAGCAGTGGTGTTCCAGCAGTGTACTGGGTCATGCTGGGGGTGATGTTTCAGGGTATAGGGCAGTGCAGTGGTGTTCGGGCAAGGTTGGGGGTTGTAAAGGGGGTGGTGTTTCATGGTTTAGGGCGGTACAGTGGTGTTCTAGCAGTGTAGGGGGTCGTGCTGGGGACGGTGTTTCAGGGTTTAGAGCAGTGCAGTGGTGTTGGGGCATCGTAGGGGATCATGCTAGGGGTGATGTTTCAGGGTTTAGGGCAGTGCAGTGGTGTTCGGGCAGTGTAGGAGGTCGTGCTGGGGTGGTGTTTCAGGGTTTAGCGCAGTGCAGTGATATTCGGCCAGTGAAGGGGGTCGTGCTGGGGGTGGTATTTCAGGGTTAGGGCAGTGCAGTGATGTTCGGGCAGTGTAGGGGGTTGAGCTGGGTGTAGTGTTTTATGGTTTAGGGCAGTGCAGTGGTGTTTGTGTAGTGTAGCGGGTCGTGCTGGGGTAGTGTTTTAGGGTTTAGGGCAGTGCAGTGGTGTTCGTGCAGTGTAGGGGGTCGTGTTGGGGTAGTGTTTTAGGGTATAGGACAGTGCAGTGGTGTTTGTGTAGTGCACAGCGAATGCGCTGCATCGCCAGGCGAGACCTAAAAAGCATTGCACCAAGATGGCTGCCAATACTTCCTGGATTGAAGTGTTGACAGCCAATTAGTGTCAAGGTTGTGCGTGTGTAGTTAGGTTCCGCCCAGATATATAAAGGTTTTTTCCTTAAATATCTCAAAAACTACTGAACGTATTTACAAAATTTTAAAAAAGGGCGCTTTCTGAACCAAGCACTACCTTTTTGCCAAATTTTGTATAATTCCGTTCAGTAGTTTTGGCTGTAACCGTGTCTAAAGTTTTCTATGGTAAAAATGATTTTCCGACCTCTATTTTTTGAATTTCTCAGAAGCTACTAAACGGATTTATACCATTTAAAAATAAGTCTCTTTCTGAACCAAGGGCTACCTTCTTGCCAAATTTGGTGTAATTCCATTCAGCAGTTCGGGCTGAAGTCGTGTCTAAAATTTCTTACGGGAATTAACATGGAGAAAACACGTTTTTGGACCCCCCTTTT
This sequence comes from Triturus cristatus, assembly GCF_964204655.1. Classification (NCBI taxonomy): domain Eukaryota; kingdom Metazoa; phylum Chordata; class Amphibia; order Caudata; family Salamandridae; genus Triturus; species Triturus cristatus. The sequence continues at coordinate 1,150,690,748 of NC_140579.1, forward strand.
TTCTCACCCCCGCTTGGCCAATCATCCAGAAACTTTCAGGATAGAAACTGACCGGAGCGGGACTGTTTTGAAATTTTGCTAAGATTCGTCAACCGGCGCCAAAGTGATTGGGAAAAGAAAAAATGCTTTTTGAATAGAAACAAGGTCCTAACTATAACTATCTACTGGCAATCGCCAGTAGTTAATACTGGAGACCGCCAGTAGACAATATATATATAGTGTAGGGGGTCGTGCTGGGGGTAGTGTTTTAGGGTTTAGGGTACTGCTTTGATGTTTGGGTAGTGTAGGGGTTCGTGCTGGGGGTGGTGTTTCAGGGTTTAGGGCAGTGCAGTGGTGTTCGGGCAGTGTAAGGGTCGTGCTGGCTGTGTTGTTTCAGGGTTTAGTGTTTCAGGGTTTAGGGCAGTGCAGTGCAGTGGTGTTCGAGCAGTGTAGGGGGTCGTGCTGGGGCTGGTGTTTCAGGGTTTAAAGTAGTGCAGTGATGTTTGTTTAGTATAGGGAGTTATACTGGGGGTACATTTAGGGTTTAGGGTAGTGCAGTGGTATTTGGGTAGTGTAGGGGGTCGTACTGGGGGTAGATTTAGAGTTTAGGATAGTGCAGTGGTCGTTGAGTAGTGTAGGGAGCCATGTTGGGGGGAGTGCTTCAGGGTTTAGGGTAGTGCAGTGGTGTTTGGGTAGTTTAGGGGATCGTGCTGGGGGTAGTGTTTTAGGGTTTAGGGTAGTGCAGTGGTGTTTGGGTAGTGTAGGGGGTAGTGCTGGGGCTTGTGGTTTAGGGTTTAGGGTAGTGCAGTGGTGTTTGGGAAGTGTAAGGGGTACTGCTGGGGGTAGTGTTTTAGGGTTTAGGGTAGTGCAATGGGGTTTGGGTAGTGTAGGGGTACTGCTGGGGGCAGTGTTTTAGGGTTCAGGGTAATGTAGTGGTGTTTGGTTAGTGTAGGGGGTACTGCTGGGGGTAGTGTTTTAGGGTTTAGGGTAATGCAGTGGTGTTTGTGTAGTGTAGGGGGTCGTGCTGGGGGTAGTGTTTTAGGGTTTATGGTAGAGCAGTGGTGTTTGTGTAGTGTACGGGGTAGTGTTTTAGGGTTTAGGGTAGTGCAGTGGTGTTTGTGTAGTGTAGGGGCTCGTGCTGAGGTAGTGTTTTAGAGTTTAGGGTAGTGCAGCAGTGTTTGTGTAGTGTAGGGGGTCGTGTTTTAGGTTTAGGGTAGTGCAGTGGTCTTTGGGCAGTGTAGGGGGTTGTGCGGGGTGTAGTGTTTTAGGGTTTAGGGTAGTGCAGTGGTGTTTGGGTATTGTAGGGGGTCATGCTGGGGGTAGCGTTTTAGGGTTTAGGGTAGTGCAATGGTGTTTGAGTAGTGTAGGGGGTTTGTGCTGGGGTAGTGTTTTAGTATTTAGGGCATTGCAGTGGTGTTTGGGTAGTGTAGGAGATCGTGCTGGGGTACTGATTTAGGGTTTAAGGGAGTGCATTGGTGTTTGTGTAGTGAAAGCGGTCGTGCGGTGGGTAGTGTTTTAGGGTTTAGGTCAGTGCATTGGTGTTTGGGTAGTGTAGGGGTCATGCTGAGGGTAGTGTTTTAGGGTTTAGGGCAGAGCAGTGGTGTTTGGGTAGTGTAGCGGGTAGTGCTGGGGCTAGTGGTTTAGGGTTTAGGGTAGTGCAGTGTTGTTTGGGAAGTGTGAGGGGTACTGCTGGGGGTAGTGTTTTAGGGTTTAGGGTAGTGCAATGGTGTTTGGGTAGTGTAGGGGTACTGCTGGGGGCAGTGTTTTAGGGTGTAGGGTAGTGCAGTGGTGTTTGTGTAGTGTAGGGGGTCGTGCTGGGGGTAGTATTTTAGGGTTTAGGGTAGTGCAGTGGTGTTTGTGTAGTGTAGGGGCTCGTGCTGGGGGTAGTGTTTTAGAGTTTAGGGTAGTGCAGCAGTGTTTGTGTAGTGTAGGGGGTCGTGTTTTAGGTTTAGGGTAGTGCAGTGGTCTTTGGGCAGTGTAGGGGGTCGTGCGGGGGGTAGTGTTTTAGGGTTTAGGGTAGTGCAGTGGTGTTTGGGTATTGTAGGGGGTTATGCTGGGGGTAGCGTTTTAGGGTTTAGGGTAGTGCAATGGTGTTTGAGTAGTGTAGGGGGTTTGTGCTGGGGTAGTGTTTTAGTATTTAGGGCATTGCAGTGGTGTTTGGGTAGTGTAGGAGATCGTGCTGGGGTACTGATTTAGGGTTTAGGGGAGTGCATTGGTGTTTGTGTAGTGAAAGGGGTCTTGCGGTGGGTAGTGTTTTAGGGTTTAGGTCAGTGCATTGGTGTTTGGGTAGTGTAGGGGTCATGCTGAGGGTAGTGTTTTAGGGTTTAGGGCAGAGCATTGGTGTTTGGGTAGTGTAGCGGGTTGTGCTGGGGCTGGTGTTTTAGGGTTTAGGGCAGTGCAGTGGTGTACGGGTAGTGTAAGGGGTCGTGCTGGGGCTGGTGTTTTGGGGTGTAGGGCAGTGCAGTGGTGTTCGGGTGGTATAGGGGGTCGTGCTGGGGTGGTGTTTTAGGGTTTAGGGCAGTGCAGTGCTGATCGGGCGGTGTAGGGGGTCGTGCTGAGGGTGGTGTTTAAGGGTTTAGGGCAGTGTAGTGGTGTTTGGGCAGTGTAGGGGGTCGTGCTGGGGGTGGTGTTTTATAGTTTAGGGCAGTGCAGTGGTGTTCGGGTAGTGTAGGGGGTCGTGCTGGGGGTGGTGTTTTAGGGTTTAGGGCAGTGCAGTGGTTTTCGGGCGGTGTAGGGGTTCATGCTGGGGGTGGTGTCTTATGGTTTAAGGCAGTGCAGTGGTGTTCGGGCACTGTAGGGGGCCATGCAGGGGGTGGTGTTTCAGGGTTTAAGGCAGTGCAGTGGTGTTCGGACAGTGTAGGGTGTCTTGCAGGGGGAGGTGTTTCAGGGTTTAGTGCAGTGGTGTTCGGGTAGTGTAGGGGGTCTTGCAGGGGGTGGTGTTTCAGGGTTTAGGGCCGTGGTGTTCGGGCAGTTTATGGGTCTTGCTGGGGGTGTTGTTTCAGGGTTTAGTGCAGTGCGGTGGCGTTCGGGCAGTGTAGGGGGTCTTGCTGGGGGTGGTGTTTGAGGGTTTAGGGCAGTTCAATGGGATTCGGGCAGTGTAGGGGGTCGTGCGTGGGGTGGTGTTTTAGAGTTTAGGGCAGTGCAGTGGTATTCAGGCAGTGTAGGGGGTCGTGCTGGTGGTGGTATTTTAGGGTTTAGGGCAGTGCAGTGGTGTTCGGCCAGTGTAGGGGTCGTGCAAGGGGTGGTGTTTCAGGATTTAGGGAAGTGCAGTGGTGTTCGGGCAGTGTAGGGGGTCTTGCAAGGGGTGGTGTTTCAGAGTTTATGGCAGTGGTGTTCTGGCAGTGTAGTTGGACTTGCAGGGGGTGGTGTTTCAGTGTTTATGGCAGAGGTGTTTGGGCAGTTTACGGGGTCTTGCTTGGGGTGGTGTTTCAGGGTTTAGGGCAGTTCAGTGTCGTTCGGGCAGTGTAGGGGGTCGTGCCGGGGTGGTATTTCTGGGTTTAGGGCAGTGCAGCGGCATTTGGGCAGTGTAGGGGGTCGTGTTGGGGGTAGTTTGTTAGGTTTTAGTGGAGTGCATTGGTGTTTGAGTAGTGAAGGGGGTTGTGCGGTGGGTAGTGTTTTAGGGTTTAGGGCAGTGCATTGGTGTTTGAGTAGTGTAGGGGGTCGTGCTGGGGGTAGCGTTTTAGAGTTTAGGGCAGTGCAGTGGTGTTCGGGTAGTGTAGGGGGTCATGGTGGGGCTGGTGTTTTAGGGTTTAGGGCAGTGCAGTGGTGTACAGGTGGTGTAGGGGGTCGTGCTGGGGTGGTGTTTTAGAGTTTAGGGTAGTGTAGTGGTGTTAAGGCGGTGTAGGGGTAGTGCTGGGGTTGGTGTTTTTTGGTTTAGGGCAGTGCAGTGGTGTTCGGGTAGTGTAGGAGGTTGTGCTGGGGGTAGTGTTTTAGGGTTTATGGCAGTGCAGTGCTGTTTGGGCTGTGTAGGGGGTCGTGCTGGCGGTGGTGTCTTATGGTTTAGGGCAGTGCAGTGGTGTTCGGTCAGTGTAGGGGGCCGTGCAGGGGGTGGTGTTTTAGGGTTTAGGGCAGTACAGTGGTGTTCGGGCGGTGTAGGGGGTAGTGCTGGGGGTGGTGTTTTAGGGTTTAGGGAAGTGCAGTGGTGTTTGGGCAGTGTAGGGGGTTGTGATGGGGTAGTGTTTTAGGGTTTAGGGCAGTGCAGTGGTGTTCGGAAAGTGTAGGGAGCCATGCAGGGGGTGGTGTTCCAGGGTTTAGGGCAGTGCAGTGGCGTTTGGGTAGTGGATGGGGTCGTGCTGTAGCTGGTGTTTTAGGGATTAGGGCAGTGCAGTGGTGTTCGGGTGGTGTAGGGGGTCGTGCTGGGGTGGTGTTTTAGGGTTTAGGGCAGTGCAGTGGTGCTCGGGCATTTTAGGGGGTCATGCTTAGAGTGGTGTATTAGGGTTGAGGGCAGTGCAGTGGTGTTCGGCAGTGTAGGGGGACGTGCTGTGGGTGGTGTTTTAGGGTTTAGGGCAGTGCAGTGGTGTTCGGGCAGTGTAGGTGGTAGTGCTGGGGTGGTGTTTTAGGGTTTAAGGCAGTTCAGTGGTGTTCAGGCGGTGTAGGGGGTCATGATGGGGTGGTGTTTTAGGGTTTAGGGTAGTGCAGTGGTGTTTGTGTAGTGTTGGGGGTCGTGCTGGGGGTAGTGTTTTAGGATTTAGGGTAGTGCAGCGGTGTTTCGGTAGTGTAGGGGGTCGTGTTTTAGGGTTTATGGTACTGTAGTCGTCTTTGAGTAGTGTAGGGGGTAGTGCGGGTGCGTGTGGTAGTGTTTTAGGGTTTAGGGTAGAGCAGTGGTGTTTGGGTAGTGTAGGGGGTCGTGAGGGGGTAGTGTTTTAGTGTTTAGGGTAGTGCAGTGGTGTTTGGGTAGTGTAGGAGGTTGTGCTGGGGTAGTGTTATAGGGTTTGGGGCAGTGCAGTGGTGTTTGGGTAGTGTTTGGGGGATTCGTGCTGGGGTAGTGTTTTAGGGTTTAGGGCAGTGCATTGGTGTTTGTGTAGTGAAGGGGGTCGTATGGGGTAGTGTTTTAGGGTTTAGGACAGTGCATTGGTGTTTGGGTAGTGTAGGGGGTCGTGCTGGGGGTGATGTTTTAGGGTTTAGGGCAGAGCAGTGGTGTTTGGGTAGTGTAATGGGTCATGCTGGCGGTGGTGTTTTCGGGTTTAGGGCAGTGCAGTGGTGCTCGGGTAGTGTAGGGGGTCGTGCTGGGGGTGGTGGTTTAGGGCAGTGCAGTGGTTTTTCGGTAGTGTAGGGGATCATCCGGGGGTAGTGTTTTAGGGTTTAGGGCAGTGTATTGGTGTTTGTGTAGTGAAGGGGGTCATGCGGGGTAGTGTTTTAGGGTTTAGGACAGTACATTGGTGTTTGGGTAGTGTAGGGGGTAGTGCTGGGGGTAGTGTTTTAGGGTTTAGGGCAGAGCAGTGGAGTTTGGGTAGTGTAGGGGGTCGTGCTGGGGGTGGTGTTTTAGGGTTTAGAGCAGTGCAGTGGGGTTCGGGCAGTTTAAGGGGTCGTGCTGGGGGTGTTGTTTTAGGGTTTAGGGCAGTGCAGTGGTGTTCGGGCAGTGTAGGGGTAGTGCTGGGGGTGGTGTTTTAGGGTTTAGAGCAGTGCAGAGGGGTTCGGGCAGTGTAGGGGGTCATGCTGGGGGTGGTGTTTTAGAGTTTAGGGCAGTGCAGTGTAATTCCGGCAGTGTAGGGGGTCGTGCTTGTGGTTGTATTTTAGGGTTTAGGGCAGTGCAGTGGTGTTCGGCCAGTGTAGGGGTCGTGCAAGGGGTGGTGTTTCAGGATTTAGGGCAGTGCAGTGGTGTTCGGGCAGTGTAGGGGGTCTTGCTGGGGGTGGTGTTTCAGTGTTTATGGCAGTGGTGTTTGGGCAGTTTACGGGGTCTTGCTTGGGGTGGTGTTTCAGGGTTTAGGGCAGTTCAGTGTCGTTTGGGCAGTGTAGGGGGTCGTGCCGGGGGTGGTTTTTCTGGGTTTAGGGCAGTGCAGTGGCATTTGGGCAGTGTAGGGGGTCATGCAGGAGGGTGGTGTTTATGGGTTTAGGGCAGTGCAGTGGCTTTCGGACTGTGTAGGGGTCGTGCTGGGGTGTTTCTGGGTTTAGGGCAGTGCAGTTGTGTTCAAAGAGTGTATGGGGTCATGCAGGGGGGGTGTTTCAGGGTTTAGGGCAGTGCAGTGGTGTTCGGGCAGTGTAGGGGATAGTGCAGGGGTAGTGTTTTAGGGTTTAGGGCAGTGCATTGGTGTTTGCGTAGTGAAGAGGGTCGTGCGGAAGGTAGTGTTTTAGGGTTTAGGGCAGTGCAGTGGTGTTTGGGTAGTATAGGGGGCCGTGCTGGGGGTAGTGGTTTAGGGTAGTGCAGTGGTGTTTGTGTAGTGTAGGGGGTACTGCTGTGGGTAGTGTTTTAGCGTTTAGGGTAGTGCAATGGTGTTTGGGTAGTGTAGGCGGTACTGCTGGGGGCAGTGTTTTAGGGTTTAGGGTAGTGCAGTGGTGTTTGGGTAGTGTAGAGGGTACTGCTGGGGGTAGGGTTTTAGGGTTTAGGGTTGTGCAGTGGTATTTAGATAGTGTAGGGTGTCGTGCTGGGGGTAGTGTTTTAGGGTTTAGGGCAGTGGAGTTTTGTGTAGTGCAGGGGATGGTGTTTCAGGGTTTAGGGCAGTGCAGTGGTGTTTGGGCAGTATAGGGGGTTGTGCAGGGGGGTGGTGTTTCAGGGTTTAGGGCAGTGCAGCAGTGTTTGGGCAGTGTCGGGGGTCATGCTGGGGGTGGTGTATCAGTGTTTAGGACAGTGCAGCGGTGTTCAGGCAGTGTAGGGGGTCGTGCAGCGGGTAGTGTTTCAGGGTTAAGGGCAGTGCAGCGGTGTTCGGGCAGTGTAGGGGGTCTTGTTGGGGCTGGTGTTTCAGGGTTTAGGGCAGTGCAGTGGGGTTCAGACTGGGTAGGGTGTTAGGCGGGGTAGTGTTTTAGGGTTTAGGGCAGTGCAGTGGTGTTCGTGCAGTGTAGGGGGTCGTGCTGGGGTAGTGTTTTAGGGTTTAGGGCAGTGCAGTGGTGTTCGTGCAGTGTAGGGGGTCGGGCTGGGGTAGTGTTTTAGGGTTTAAGGGTAGTGCAGTGGTGTTTGTGTAGTGTAGGGGGTAGTGCTGGGGAAAGATTTAGGGTTTAGGGTAGAGCAGTAGTGTTTGGGTAGTGTAGGGAGTCGTGCTGAGGGTATTGTTTTAGGGTTTAGGGTAGTGCAGTGTTGTTTGGGTAGTGTAGGGGGTCGTGCTGGGGCTAGTGGTTTAGGGTTTAGGGTAGTGCAGTGGTGTTTGTGTAGTGTAGGGGGTCATGCGGGGGGTAGTGTTTTAGGGTTTAGGGTATTGCAGTGGTGTTTGGGTATTGTATGGGGTCATGCTGGGGGTAGTGTTTTAGGGTTTAGGGTAGTGCAATGGTGTTTGGGTAGTGTAGGGGGTAGTGCTGGGGTAGTGTTTTAGAATTTAGGGCATTGCAGTGGTGTTTGGGTAGTGTAGGGGGTCGTGTTGGGTAGTGTTTTAGGGTATAGGGCAGTGTAGTGGTGTTTGTGTAGGGCGCAACAAATGCGCTGCATCACCAGACGAGACCTAAAAAGCATTGCACCAAGATGGCTGCCAATAATTCCTGGATTGAAGTGTTGACAGCCAATTAGTGTCAAGCTTGTGCTTGTGTAGTTAGGTTCCGCCCAGATATATAAAGGTTTTTTTCCTTAAATATCTCGAAAACTACTGAAAGTATTTAAAAATTTTTTTTAAAAGGGCGCTTTCTGAACCAAGCACTACCTTTTTCCAAATTTGGTATAATTCCGTTCAGCAGTTTTGGCTATAACCGTGTCTAAAGTTTCCTATGGGAAAAATGATTTTCCGACCTCTATTTTTTTAATTTCTCAGAAACTACTGAACGGATTTACACCATTTAAAAATAAGTCTCTTTCTGAACCAAGGGCTACCTTCTTGCCAAATTTGGTGTAATTCCATTCAGCAGTTCGGGCTGTAGTCGTTTCTAAAATTTCCTAAGGGAATTAACATGGAGAAAACACGTTTTCTCGCCCCCGCTTGGCCAATCATCCCGTAAATTTCAGGATAAGAACTGACCGGAGAGGGACCAATGTTTTGAAATTTTGCTAAGATTCGTCAACCGGCGCCAAAGTGATTGAGAAAGGAAAAAACACTTTTTGAATAGAAACAAGGTCCGAACTTTAACTATCTACTGGCAACTGCCCGTAGTTAATACTGGAGACCGCCAGTAGATAATATATATAGTGTAGGGGGGCGTGCTGGGGGTAGTGTTTTAGGCTTTAGGGTACTGCTTTGATGTTTGGGTAGTGTAGGGGGCCGTGCTGGGGGTGGTGTTTCAGGGTTTAGGGCAGTGCAGTGGTGTTCGGGCAGTGTGTAGGGGTCGTGCTGGCTGTGGTATTTCAGGATTTTGTGTTTCAGGGTTTAGGGCAGTGCAGTGGTGTTCGAGCAGTGTAGGGGGTCATGCTGGGGCTGGTGTTTCAGGGTTTAGAGTAGTGCAGTGATGTTTGTGTAGTATAGGGGGTCGTACTGGGGATAGATTTAGTGTTTATTGTAGTGCAGTGGTATTTGGGTAGTGTATGGGGTCGTACTGGGGGTAGATTTAGGGTTTAGGATAGTGCAGTGGTCGTTGAGTAGTGTAGGGAGCCGTGCTGGGGAGTGCTTTAGGGTTTAGGGTAGTGCAGTGGTGTTTGGTTAGTGTAGGGGATCGTGCTGGGGGTAGTGTTTTAGGGTTTAGGGTAGTGCAGTGGTGTTTGGGTAGTGTAGGGGGTCGTGCTGGGGCTAGTGGTTTAGGGTTTAGGGTAGTGCAGTGGTGTTTGGGTAGTGTAAGGGGTACTGCTGAGGGTAGTGTTTTAGGGTTTAGGGTAGTGCAATGGTGTTTGAGTAGTGTAGGAGTACTGCTGGGGGCAGTGTTTTAGGGTTTAGGGTAATGCAGTGGTGTTTGTGTAGTGTAGGGGGTCGTGCTGGGGGTAGTGTTTTAGGGTTTAGGGTAGAGCAGTGGTGTTTGTGTAGTGTATGGGGTAGTGTTTTAGGGTTTAGGGTAGTGCAGTGTTGTTTGTGTAGTGTAGGGGCTCGTGCTGGGGGTAGTGTTTAGGGTAGTGAAGCAGTGTTTGTGTAGTGTAGGGGGTTGTGTTTTAGGTTTAGGGTAGTGCAGTGTCTTTGGGTAGTGTAGGGGGTTGTGTAGGGGTCGTGCTTTAGGGTTTAGGGTAGTGCAGTGGTGTTTGGGTAGTGTAGGGGGTCGTGCGGGGGGTAGTGTTTTAGGGTTTAGGGTATTGCAGTGGTGTTTGGGTATTGTAGGGGGTCATGCTGGGGATAGTGTTTTAGGGTTTAGGGTAGTGCAATGGTGTTTGGGTAGGGTTGGGGGTTGTGCTGGGGTAGTGTTTTAGGATTTAGGGCATTGCAGTGGTGTTTGGGTAGTGTAGGGAATCGTGCTGGGGTACTGATTCAGGGTTTAGAGGAGTGCATTGGTGTTTGTGTAGTGAAAGCGGTTGTGCGGTTGGTAGTGTTTTAGGGTTAGGTCACTGCATTGGTGTTTGGGTAATGTAGGGGTCATGCTGAGGGTAGTGTTTTAGGGTTTAGGGCAGAGCAGTGGTGTTTGGGTAGTGTAGGGGGTTGTGCTGGGGCTGGTGTTTTAGGGTTTAGGGCAGTGTAGTGGTGTACGGGTAGTGTAAGGGGTCATGCTGGGGCTGGTGTTTTAGGGTGTAGGGCAGTGGAGTGGTGTTCGGGTGGTATAGGGGGTCGTGCTGGTGGTGGTGTTTTAGGGTTTAGGGCAGTGAAGTGCTGATGGGGCGGTGTAGGGGATCGTGCTGAGGGTGGTGTTTTAGGGTTTAGGGCAGTGTAGTTGTGTTTGGGCAGTGTAGGGGGTCGTGCTGGGTGTGGTGTTTTATAGTTTAGGGCAGTGCAGTGGTGTTCGGGCAGTGTAGGGGGTCATGCTGGAGGTAGTGTTTTAGGGTTTAGGGCAGTGCAGTGGTGTTCGGGCAGTGTAGGGGGTCATGCTGGGGGTGGTGTCATAGGGTGTAGGGCTGTGCAATAGTGTTCGGGCAGTGTAGGGGTCCATGCAGGGGGAGGTGTTTCAGGGTTTAGGGCAGTGGTGTTCAGGTAGTGTAGGGGGTCTTGCAGGGGTGGTGTTTCAGGGTTTAGGGCAGTGGTGTTCGGGCAGTGTAGGGGGTCGTGCTGGGGATAGTTTTATAGGTTTTTGGGGAGTGCATTGGTGTTTGTGTAGTGAAGGGGCTTGTGCGATGAGTATTGTTTTACGGTTTAGGGCAGTGCATTGGTGTTTGTGTAGTGTAGGTGGTCATGCTGGGGGTAGTTTTTAAGAGTTTAGGGCAGAGCAGTGGTGTTCCGGTAGTGTAGGGGGTCGTGCTGTGGCTGGTGTTTTAGGGTTTAGGGCAGTGCAGTGGTGTTCGGGCAGTGTAGGGGGTCGTGCTGGGGCTGGTGTTTTAGTGTTTTGGGTAGTGCAGTGGTGTTCGGGTGGTGTAGGGTGTTGTGCTGGGGTGGTGTTTTAGGGTTTAGAGCAGTGCAGTGCTGATCGGGCGGTGTAGGGGGTGTGCTGAGGGTGGTGTTTTAGGGTTTATGGCACTGTAGTGGTGTTTGGGCAGTGTAGGGGGGGTGCTGGGGGGGGTGTTTTATAGTTTAGGGCAGTGCAGTAGTGTTCAGGCAGTGTAGGGGGTCGTGCTGGGGGGGTGTTTTAGGGTTTAGGGCAGTGCAGTGGTGTTCGGGCGGTGTAGGGAGTCATTCTGGGGGTGGTGTCTTAGGGTTTAGGGCAGTGCAGTGGTGTTCGGGCAGTGTAGGAGGCCATAAGGAGGTGGTGTTTCAGGGCTTAGGGCAGTTCAATGTGATTCGTGCAGTGTAGGGGGTCGTGCGGGGGTTAGTGTTTCAGGGTTTAGGGCAGTGCAGTGGCGTTCGGGCAGTGTAGGGGGTCATGCTGGGGGTAGTTTTTTAGGTTTTAGGCGAGTGCTTTGGTGTTTGTGTAGTTAAGGGTGTTGTGCGGTGGGTAGTGTTTTAGGGTTTAGGGCAGTGCATTGGTGTTTGGGTAGTGTAGGGGGTCGTGCTGGGGCTGGTGTTTTAGGGTTTAGGGCAGTGCAGTGGTGTTCGGGTAGTGTAGAGGGTCGTGCTGGGGCTGGTGTTTTAGGGTATAGGGCAGTGCAGTGGTGTTTGGGTGGTGTAGGGGTCGTGCTGTGGGTGGTGTTTTAGGGTTTAGGGCAGTGTAGTGGTGTTAGGGCGGTGTAGGGGGTAGTGCTGGGGTGGTGTTTTAGGGTTTAGGGCAGTGCAGTGGTGTTCGGGTGGTGTAGGAGGTCATGCTGGTGGTAGTGTTTTAGGGTTTAGGGCAGTGCAGTGCTGTTCGGGCAGTGTAGGGGGTCGTGCTGGGGGTGGTGTCTTATGGTTTAGGGCAGTGCAGTGGTGTTCGGGCAGTGTAGGGGGCCATGCAGGGGGTGGTGTTTCAGGGTTTAGGGCAGTGCAGTGGTGTTCGGGCTGTGTAGGGGGTCTTGCCGGGGGTGGTGTTTCAGGGTTTAGTGCAGTGGTGTTCTGACAGTGTAGGGGGTCTTGCAGGGGGGGTGTTTCAGGGTTTAGGGCAGTGGTGTTCGGGCAGTGTAGCGGGTCGTGCTGGGGGTAGTTTTATAGGTTTTTGGGGAGTGCATTGGTGTTTGTGTAGTGAAGGGGGTTGTGCGATGAGTATTGTTTTAGGGTTTTGGGCAGTGCATTGGTGTTTGTGTGGTGTAGGTGGTTGTGCTGGGGGTAGTGTTTTAGAGTTTAGGGCAGGGCAGTGGTGTTCGGGTAGTGTAGGGGGTCATGCTGGGGCTGGTGTTTTAGGGTTTAGGGCAGTGCAGTGGTGTTCGGGCAGTGTAGGGGGTCGTGCTGGGCCTAGTGTTTTAGGGTTTTGGGCAGTGCAGTGGTGTTCGGGTGGTGTAGGATGTCGTGCTGGGGTGGTGTTTCAGGGTTAGGGCAGTGCAGTGTTGTTCGGGCATTGTAGGAGTTCGTGCAGGGGGGTGGTGCATCAGGGGTTAGGGCAGTGCAGTGGCGTCCGGGCAGTGTAGAGGGTCGTGCAGGGGGGTGATGTTTCAGGGTTTAGGGCAGTGCAGTGGCGTTCAGGCAGTATACGGGGTCGTGCTGGGGGTGTTGTTTCTGGGTTTTTGGCAGTGCAGTGGTGTTCAAAGAGTGTAGGGGGTCGTGCAGTGGGGTGGTGTTTCAGGGTTTAGGGCAGTGCAGTGATGTTCGGGCATCGTAAGGGTTGTGCAGGGGGTTGGTGTTTCAGGGTTTAGGGCAGTGCAGTGGCGTTCGGGCAGTGTAGGGGGTCGGTCTGGGGGTGGTATTTCAGGTGTTCGGGCAGTGTAGGGGGTCTTTCGGGGGTGGTGTTTCAGGGTTTAGGGCAGTGCAGTTGTGTTCGGGCAGTGCAGGGGGTCATGCTGGGGCTGGTGTTTCAGGGTTTAGGGCAGTGCAGTGGTGATCAGGCAGTGTAGGGGGTCGTGCTGGGGGTGGTGTTTCAGGGTTTAGGGCAGTGCAGTGGTGTTTGGGCATTGTAGGGGGTCTTGCAGTGGTGATGTTTCAGGGTATAGGGCAGTGCAGTGGTGTTAGGGCAGTGTAGGGGGTCATGCAGGGGGTGGTGTTTCAGGGTTTATGGCAGGTCAGTGGTGTTCGGGCAGTGTAGGGGGTCTTGCAGGGGGTGGTGGTTCAGGTGTTCGGGCAGTGTAGGGGGTCTTTCAGGGGTGGTGTTTCAGCGTTTAGGACAGTGCAGTTGTGTTCGGGCAGTGTAGGGGGTCGTGTTGGGGTAGTGTTTTAGGGTATAGGGCAGTGCAGTGGTGTTTGTGTAGTGCGTAACGAATGCGCTGTATCGCCAGACGAGACCTTAAAAGCATTGCACCAAGATGGCTGCCAATACTTCCTGGATTGAAGTGTTGACAGCCAATTAGTGTCAAGCTTGTGCTTGTGTAGTTAGGTTCCGCCCAGATATATAAAGGTTTTTCTCCTTAAATATCTCGAAAACTACTGAAAGTATTTACAATTTTTTTTTAAAAGGGCGGTTTCTGAACCAAGCACTACCTTGTTCGAAATTTGGTATAATTCCGTTGAGCAGTTTTGGCTATAACCGTGTCTAAAGTTTCCTATGGGAAAAATGATTTTCCGACCTCTATTTTTTGAATTTCTCAAAAACTACTGAACGGATTTACACCATTTAAAAATAAGTCTCTTTCTGAACCAAGGGCTACCTTCTTGCCAAATTTGGTGTAATTCCATTCAGCAGTTCGGGCTGTAGTCGTTTCTAAAATTTCCTAAGGGAATTAACATGGAGAAAACACGTTTTCTCGCCCCCGCTTGGCCAATCATCCCGTAAATTTCAGGATAAGAACTGACCGGAGAGGGACCAATGTTTTGAAATTTTGCTAAGATTCGTCAACCGGCGCCAAAGTGATTGGGAAAGGAAAAAACACTTTTTGAATAGAAACAAGGTCCGAACTATAACTATCTACTGGCAACCGCCAGTAGTTAATACTGGAGACCGCCAGTAGATAATATATATAGTGTAGGGGGGCGTGCTGGGGGTAGTGTTTTAGGCTTTAGGGTACTGCTTTGATGTTTGGGTAGTGTAGGGGGTCGTGCTGGGGGTGGTGTTTCAGGGTTTAGGGCAGTGCAGTGGTGTTCGGGCAGTGTAGGGGTCGTGCTGTGGGTGGTGTTTTAGGGTTTAGGGCAGTGTAGTGGTGTTCGGGCGGTGTAGGGGGTACTGCTGGGGTGGTGTTTTAGGGTTTAGGGCAGTGCAGTGGTGTTCGGGTGGTGTAGGTAGGTAGGTGTCTCTTTCTGAACCAAGGGCTACCTTCTTGCCAAATTTGGTGTAATTCCATTCAGCAGTTCGGGCTGTAGTTGTTTCTAAAATTTCCTAAGGGAATTAACATGGAGAAAACACGTTTTCTCGCCCCCGCTTGACCAATCATCCCGAAACTTTCAGGATAGGAACTGACCGGAGCGGGACCAATGTTTTGAAATTTTGCTAAGATTCATCTACCGGCACCAAAGTGATTGGGAAAAGAAAAAACGCTTTTTGAATAGAAACAAGGTCCGAACTATAACTATCTACTGGCAACCGCCAGTACTTAATACTGGAGACCGCCAGTAGATAATATATATGGTGTAGGGGGTCGTGCTGGGGGTAGTGTTTTAGGGTTTAGGGTACTGCTTTGATGTTTGGGTAGTGTAGTGGATCGTGCTGGGGTGGTGTTTCAGGGTTTAGGGCAGTGCAGTGGTGTTCGGGCAGTGTAGGGGTCGTGCTGGCTGTTGTATTTCAGGGTTTTGTGTTTCAGGGTTTAGGGCAGTGCAGTGGTGATCAGGCAGTGTAGGGGGTCGTGCTGGGGGTGGTGTTTCAGGGTTTAGGGCAGTACAGTGGTGTTTGGGCATTGTAGGGGGTCTTGCAGTGGTGATGTTTCAGGGTATAGGGCAGTGCAGTGGTGTTAGGGCAGTGTAGGGGGTCATGCAGGGGGTGGTGTTTCAGGGTTTAGGGCAGGGCAGTGGTGTTCGGGCAGTGTAGGGGGTCTTGCAGGGGGTGGTGGTTCAGGTGTTCGGGCAGTGTAGGGGGTCTTTCAGGGGTGGTGTTTCAGGGTTTAGGACAGTGCAGTTGTGTTCGGGCAGTGTAGGGGGTCGTGTTGGGGTAGTGTTTTAGGGTATAGGGCAGTGCAGTGGTGTTTGTGTAGTGCGTAACGAATGCGCTGCATCGCCAGACGAGACCTTAAAAGCATTGCACCAAGATGGCTGCCAATACTTCCTGGATTGAAGTGTTGACAGCCAATTAGTGTCAAGCTTGTGCTTGTGTAGTTAGGTTCCGCCCAGATATATAAAGGTTTTTCTCCTTAAATATCTCGAAAACTACTGAAAGTATTTACAATTTTTTTTTAAAAGGGCGCTTTCTGTACCAAGCACTACCTTTTTCCAAATTTGGTATAATTCCGTTGAGCAGTTTTGGCTATAACCGTGTCCAAAGTTTCCTATGGGAAAAATGATTTTCCGACCTCTATTTTTTGAATTTCTCAAAAACTACTGAACGGATTTACACCATTTAAAAATAAGTCTCTTTCTGAACCAAGGGCTACCTTCTTGCCAAATTTGGTGTAATTCCATTCAGCAGTTCGGGCTGTAGTCGTTTCTAAAATTTCCTAAGGGAATTAACATGGAGAAAACACGTTTTCTTGCCCCCGCTTGGCCAATCATCCCGTAACTTTCAGGATAAGAACTGACCGGAGAGGGACCAATGTTTTGAAATTTTGCTAAGATTCGTCAACCGGCGCCAAAGTGATTGGGAAAGGAAAAAACACTTTTTGAATAGAAACAAGGTCCGAACTATAACTATCTACTGGCAACCGCCAGTAGTTGATACTGGAGACCGCCAGTAGATAATATATATAGTGTAGGGGGGCGTGCTGGGGGTAGTGTTTTAGGCTTTAGGGTACTGCTTTGATGTTTGGGTAGTGTAGGGGGTCGTGCTGGGGGTGGTGTTTCAGGGTTTAGGGCAGTGCAGTGGTGTTCGGGCAGTGTAGGGGTCGTGCTGTGGGTGGTGTTTTAGGGTTTAGGGCAGTGTAGTGGTGTTCGGGCAGTGTAGGGGGTACTGCTGGGGTGGTGTTTTAGGGTTTAGGGCAGTGCAGTGGTGTTCGGGTGGTGTAGGTAGGTAGGTGTCTCTTTCTGAACCAAGGGCTACCTTCTTGCCAAATTTGGTGTAATTCCATTCAGCAGTTCGGGCTGTAGTCGTTTCTAAAATTTCCTAAGGGAATTAACATGGAGAAAACACGTTTTCTCGCCCCCGCTTGACCAATCATCCCGAAACTTTCAGGATAGGAACTGACCGGAGCGGGACCAATGTTTTGAAATTTTGCTAAGATTCATCAACCGGCACCAAAGTGATTGGGAAAAGAAAAAACGCTTTTTGAATAGAAACAAGGTCCGAACTATAACTATCTACTGGCAACCGCCAGTAGTTAATACTGGAGACCGCCAGTAGATAATATATATGGTGTAGGGGGTCGTGCTGGGGGTAGTGTTTTAGGGTTTAGGGTACTGCTTTGATGTTTGGGTAGTGTAGTGGATCGTGCTGGGGGTGGTGTTTCAGGGTTTAGGGCAGTGCAGTGGTGTTCGGGCAGTGTAGGGGTCGTGCTGACTGTGGTGTTTCAGGGTTTAGTGTTTCAAGGTTTAGGGCAGTTGTAGGAAGGTGGATATCTGACTATGGTTACCCCCAACTTTTTGCCTAGTGTCTAGCTGGTTTTTCGACTTAGTTGGCCTGAGATCCTGCCATTCAGGGTCTCAGGCTGTCTGCTCTCTCTTTAAAATGGACTCCATGTACCCTAGGTACATAACCAATTGGTAAGGATCACCTTATTGGACCCTGTACAGTGTACCCTAGGTACCCAGGGCATAGGTGTACCCTAGGCCTACCAGGGGCTGCAGCATGTATTATGCCACCCCTGGCCTGGCCTTCAATTTTGACACAACTGGCTGATCACTCAGCTGGGGCAAGGTCGTGTAATCACCCCTTGCTTAGGTGTAGTATTCCTATACCTAACTTACATATAGACACATGTGTATCTATCAGTCACTCCTATGGCAGACCTTAACAATCCTGGAGGCAGAGTGCTTGGTAACATGTGAGATGGTGCTCTAGCATGAGCTGAGCCTGTCTGCAGCTTTCGGAACCTTGTCCTTATAGCTGTTCTATGATATAGCCTACCATATACTCTTAAAGTGCCTTATAATCCTAGACGGTTATGGTAACTATGGTTTGGCTTTATCGAAACATGTCGTGTAAGGTGTCTAACACTGTGGAATAATACCCCCATGCCATTTCTGGACATGAGAATATTATTCCCCCCTTCTAGAGGGAAAGACATGTTAAGATCATACTTCAACTGTTAGCCTCTGACCAAAGCCTCAGCATCACAAAATGGATGCTGCTGCCACGACACAAGTCTGACCTCCTGCAGCTGGGAGTGATCCCAGCCAGGGAGGCCTGGACAATAGGTTTCCTGCTTGGGGAGGTGCTAGCACCTCCCCAGACAGCCTTTAGTGTATTGGGGCAGGGTGGGCTGAAAGGAATGAGACATGCCTGGGGCACACAAGGTGTTCCTTGCATAGTCCAGTTCAAACCGGCGCTGGGGCACTCCAGCCCCAGCTCTGGCGCGAAACTGGACAAAGGGAAGTGGGTGTAACCACCCCCTCCCAGGTCCCACCCATAAGGCGTGACCTAGCAGGTATCCCAGCCCCCCAGATTAGTATAAGAGTGGGAGTTGGGCCTCAAGACTTTAGATTATCCTGAACCTGCAAAACTGAACAGAAACTCTGGACCTTCGACATTCGACGAAAGAAGAAGACTGAAGAATCTCCCTTGTAGCCAAGGAGTGGCTACCCTGTGCAAACAGGCACCATCAAGAGACTACCCTTTGCTTTGCCCACGTTCTACGAGGAACCGACTGCAGAGCCTGACCAGAGCCTTGACTTCCAGACTTCTCCGACCCTGATCCACATCTACAGCAGAGCTGAGATCCGTGGAGGCGACGAGCGATGTGGGACCGGCTACCTGGAAAAAGTGGCTAGTAACTTAAAGCGCAGCTTCTGAGGTACCCTCGAAGTTGTGCACTGGGGATTGAGAAGCCCCAACCCCAAGCACCATCTGCACCGAAGATCAGCCCCCCACACTCCACGAGTCCTGCGTGGGGCCCTTCAGCATTTTCCTGCTTGCCGCGTCTGTCCGGTTGCTTGCCCGCTGGCTAGTGGCCTTTGTGACGACGCACCCTGAAATCTTCTGCACTGGTTTGGCTCCTCCAGACTGGCTCCCGCTTCTCTGCAAAGAAGAAGCACCCCAGACCTTCCTGGTCTGCACCAGAAGCAAGTCCTTCGTTCTTCGTGGGTTCCGCTTGCCAAGGCTTGGTGAGTCCTAGTCCAACTTCGACGCCGCCGACAGCAAGAGCCTTCATGGGACAGCTCGCCTCCTGGTCCTGGTCGTCCTCGACGCTTCCTGGTCCTCCTGGCTGCAGCGACAAGCTTCACCTTCACCTGCAATCTTCACGACATCGCCTGGTTCCTTCCTGGTTCCACGTGGTCACTGGCTAGTGACCTTGACTCTGTCCCTTCTGCTTGCAGGTTTCTTCTCTTCTTGATCCCAGCCTTGGGATCCACCGGACACTCTTCACTGACTGCCTGTCAGCATCTTTCTTCAGGCATCCATAGGAGTCGACGACGAAAACGACGCATCTTCACCCCTATGCACCCGCAGCCTGTGGGCTAGGTAACTTGGGTACTCCGGTGCTCATCAGGATAGTGACTATCCTAGTGTCTAGTTTTCAAGTCTCAACTTCCTAGCTACTCCGGAAGTGTCCTAAATCTACCGTTTTCTAAACTGTACTATTGCTATTGACTTTTACGCATTACGCGTGAGTGTTTCCACTCTGCACACGAATCCCGTGGGCCTCCCACTTCCTAACTAACGCTAGTGTAGTGTAGCCCCAGCGATTCCCTAGGCCTAGGCCTATTCTATTTCCGTGACTGTGATTCTTATACCACTTACTTAGTATATGGTTTGCGTGGCCCCTAGGGCCTAACTGTATTACTTACCTGTGTGACTTAATGTATGCTTAAATAAGACTGTGTTGTACTTACCT
This sequence comes from Triturus cristatus, assembly GCF_964204655.1. Taxonomy (NCBI): domain Eukaryota; kingdom Metazoa; phylum Chordata; class Amphibia; order Caudata; family Salamandridae; genus Triturus; species Triturus cristatus. Next base: position 1,150,709,367 of record NC_140579.1, read on the forward strand.
CTAATCTCATAAAGAGTGCTGAGGGTTTGACTAGAATAAATACACTTTATTTTATATATATATCTGTTGTGGTGTCCTTTCATTTGGTATTCAAGGGATTATATATGGTATCACAGCTGGCTTCACATGCCATTCAGAGTTTAGCCTAAGACTGCTCTTGTCCATGCTACCACTAGGATAGCTGGTCTATAAGGTTGACTTTACAACCAATCACCATAAGGGTATTTGGACTGATATAAGGTGTACACTAGAACTAGTGACATCATACATCAGGCCAACTTCTCACATTGGTGAGCAGCGGTTGGGATCTGAGCTTGCTGTTGTAATACCATTGTAATCTTGAGATACTAAATTGAAAGATCACACAGATATTGTCTAGGTACATATAACATAGATTATAATACTTAAGTCCTACTGGACTTTGTAGTTGTAGGTTGAAGGGAGTAACACACCCTGACTACAACTACTAGAGAGGTTTAGTAGATACAACTAGTGTAGGTAGGTGCACACACCAGACCCTCACTAGATCATGTCTCTGAGAGGAGATCAAGTGGATGCTCTCTCAGGAGGATCAGGTCTGCAAAAGACCCCCTCTAGATATGATACCTTAACATTCCAGGAGATGAGACACTTGTGTACCTCCAGAGGAATAAAACAGGGTGCAAACCCTACCCTCCTTCAGTTAAGACAACTCCTAGAGGAGTATGACTTTCTTAGGGCATCTCAGGCAGGTACCCTAGGTACAGAGGAGGGTCTACCCACCACAGAGGAGTCAGAGGAGACTTCAGATGAAGAGGTAGACAGCCAGGGCCAAGTAGGAAGACTTAGCCAGGCTAACCTAAGCTTACATGGGAGTTTGAATGGGGTCCCCCCTTACAGACCCCCAAGTAGGCTTACACAGAGAAGCAGGAGGGACAGATCCCCTTCAAGGGAATCCATCCACTCCCATGTCTCTAACATCTCTAATGCTTCCTCTCACAGGGGAATGACTTCCCCTGAGAGAAAGGAGCATGAAGCCAGAATGAGGGAAGCTAATCTGAGGATTCAGAGGGAAGAACTTGCCCTTGCCAAAGAGAAGCTTGCTCTGGCTAGAGAACAAAAGTTGAGTGGGTCAGAACCCACTGGTGGCAGCAACATTCCTAGAGATAGGGATAGGTCTTATGACCATAGAAACCTAAGCAAGATAGTCCCCCCATATCAGAATGGGGATGACATCCACAAGTGGATGACTGCTTTGGAGAGGGCCTGCAAAGTACAGCAGGTACCCCAGAGTCAGTGGGCAGCTATCTTGTGGCTCTCCTTTTCTGACAAAGGTAGAGACAAGGTCCTCACAGTCAGTGATGAGGATGCTAGCAATTACAAAGTCCTGAAGAGTGCTCTGATAGATGGGTTTGGCTTAACCACTGAGCAATATAGGTTGTTGTTCAGAGACACCCAGAAGACACAGACACAGGACTGGTCTGATTTTGTGGATTGTGCCACTAAGGCTTTGGAAGGTTGGTTAACTGGCAGCAAGGTGCAGGACTATACAGGATTGTACAACTTGATTATGAGGGAGCAGATCCTTAGTAATTGTCAGAACCAGCTTCTCCATCAACACCTGGTAGACTCAGATTTGACCTCTCCCCAAGAATTGGGAAAGAGGGCAGATAAATGGGTCAGGACCAGGATTAGGCCTAAAAATCAGGGTGGTGACCAAAAGAAAGATACCACCAAGCCTCAAGAGAAGGGTGGGGATAAAGCAAAAGAGAAATCTTCCTCAGGGCCCCAAAACTCCACACAGGGTGGTGGGTCCCAAGCTCCCTCCTCTACCACAGTTAAAAAGCCTTACTGCCATGAGTGTAAAACTCCTGGGCATTGGAAAACTGACAGCAGTTGCCCAAGGGCTAAAAACAAAACTGTTCCTCCAACTACTCCTGTCACACCACCTATTACTGTCAGCAGTAATCCCCCAGGTGGTGGGAGTGCCCCCCAAAATTTGGTTGGGTTTTCTTGGGGAACACAGGGGGATCCTGGCTTAGCCAATTCCCCTACAGCAGCTACTCGTGTCTGTGATGGTGGCATGGGGTTTGCCAACTTCACTGCCTGTCCCAACACATTGGGTAGGTACAGACAGGAGCCCTACATCAATGGTAGAAAAGCTGAGGCCTACAGAGACACTGGAGCTAGCATCACTATGGTGGCCCATAGGCTAGTTCCCTCTGAGCAGCTTTTGTCTGGTTTCTCATACCAGGTAACTAACATTGATGGCAAACAGAACAGTCATCCCATGGCAGAGGTATGTCTCAGCTGGGGAGGGGTCACTGGCCCTAAAAGGGTGGCAGTGTCTCCAACCTTGCCTGTGGACTGCTTACTGGGGAATGACTTAGAACTCTCAGCTTGGGCTGAAGTTGAACAAGACACCCATTCTAAAATGGTAGGCCTTTCACAAAAGGGTAGTGGGGTTGTGCCAGCCACAACCCCTGTCCAAGTAGATTTCCTCCCTGAAAAGGTTGGAAGGGCAGTGGTAGCCACAGCCCAGGCAAAGACAGACTTCCCTGTAGAGACTGGCAGAGCTGTGACAGTCACAGCTCAAACCCAAACTGAGTGCCTCCCTGAAAAGGTTGGCAAGGCTGTAATGGTCTCAGCCCATACTCAGACTGACATAGGTGTAGTGAAGCCTGAAACTATGGATCACTCCACACAAACAGAGAGTAGTGGGGAGGAAGAAAAGTCTCCCTCTCCCCAGACATTAGGAAAAGGTCAGCCTCCTCAGGGATCTGACCTCACCCCTTGTGAAGGAACTGCCCCAGAGGTAGCCAGGCCTGGCCTGGCAGAGCCTCTGATGTCAGTGGCCCCTTCCAAGGTGGGACCCAGTCTGGTGCAGGTAGCCTGCCTCTCTCTACCCTGCCTCAGTCAGCCCAGGGCTGCAGAGGTCAGGGAGGCCAGTGGACCCCAAGAGGGCCCCTGTCCACAAGAACCCCCCTATCAAAAGAATGAGGATTGCCTGGCTAGTAGCCCTAGCCAGGTGATGGGTAAAAACATTCCTGAGGGATCCCCTTTACAGGTAGTTAGGGACCTCCCCCAGAGGGATTCTGTTGGGCACAGGCAAACCTGGGACCTTAGGGCCCCAAACCTGACCTGTCCCTCCAGTAAGCCCACAAAAGGGACCCAGCCTCCAGCTTTAGGTAGCCAGAGGCTGACCCTGAGAGCACAGTGCAACTCAGTTAAAGAAAGAAAGGCATCCATGGTGGAGGATGATTGGAGGAAGCTGAGGCCTCACTTTGAGGACACTCACTTCAGTACTCCATCTCAACACCAGCCTTTTACTTTGCAAAGACACACCCAAGGTAGAGATTCCCTATGGTGGAGACCCTATGATACCTTTAGGATGAGGGATTGCTTAGTGGACCATGAGACAGGGGGTAACCATGCCAGTGCTGGTTCTTCCTTATATGGCCACTTAGGCAATAGAGGCTTACCTTGTCAAGGCCAGCCTTATCTCCTTTCGTTTGGGGGGGGGGGTTGTGTAGGAAGGTGGATATCTGACTATGGTTACCCCCAACTTTTTGCCTAGTGTCTAGCTGGTTTTTCGACTTAGTTGGCCTGAGATCCTGCCATTCAGGGTCTCAGGCTGTCTGCTCTCTCTTTAAAATGGACTCCATGTACCCTAGGTACATAACCAATTGGTAAGGATCACCTTATTGGACCCTGTACAGTGTACCCTAGGTACCCAGGGCATAGGTGTACCCTAGGCCTACCAGGGGCTGCAGCATGTATTATGCCACCCCTGGCCTGGCCTTCCATTTTGACACAACTGGCTGATCACTCAGCTGGGGCAAGGTCGTGTAATCACCCCTTGCTTAGGTGTAGTATTCCTATACCTAACTTACATATAGACACATGTGTACCTATCAGTCACTCCTATGGCAGGCCTTAACAATCCTGGAGGCAGAGTGCTTGGTAACATGTGAGATGGTGCTCTAGCATGAGCTGAGCCTGTCTGCAGCTTTCGGAACCTTGTCCTTATAGCTGTTCTATGATATAGCCTACCATATACTCTTAAAGTGCCTTATAATCCTAGACGGTTATGGTAACTATGGTTTGGCTTTATCGAAACATGTCGTGTAAGGTGTCTAACACTGTGGAATAATACCCCCATGCCATTTCTGGACATGAGAATATTATTCCCCCCTTCTAGAGGGAAAGACATGTTAAGATTATACTTCAACTGTTAGCCTCTGACCAAAGCCTCAGCATCACAAAATGGATGCTGCTGCCACGACACAAGTCTGACCTCCTGCAGCTGGGAGTGATCCCAGCCAGGGAGGCCTGGACAATAGGTTTCCTGCTTGGGGAGGTGCTAGCACCTCCCCAGACAGCCTTTAGTGTATTGGGGCAGGGTGGGCTGAAAGGAATGAGACATGCCTGGGGCACACAAGGTGTTCCTTGCATAGTCCAGTTCAAACCGGCGCTGGGGCACTCCAGCCCCAGCTCTGGCGCGAAACTGGACAAAGGGAAGTGGGTGTAACCACCCCCTCCCAGGTCCCACCCATAAGGCGTGACCTAGCAGGTATCCCAGCCCCCCAGATTAGTATAAGAGTGGGAGTTGGGCCTCAAGACTTTAGATTATCCTGAACCTGCAAAACTGAACAGAAACTCTGGACCTTCGACATTCGACGAAAGAAGAAGACTGAAGAATCTCCCTTGTAGCCAAGGAGTGGCTACACTGTGCAAACAGGCACCATCAAGAGACTACCCTTTGCTTTGCCCACGTTCTACGAGGAACCGACTGCAGAGCCTGACCAGAGCCTTGACTTCCAGACTTCTCCGACCCTGATCCACATCTACAGCAGAGCTGAGATCCGTGGAGGCGACGAGCGACGTGGGACCGGCTACCTGGAAAAAGTGGCTAGTAACTTAAAGCGCAGCTTCTGAGGTACCCTCAAAATTGTGCACCGGGGATTGAGAAGCCCCAACCCCAAGCACCATCTGCACCGAAGATCAGCCCCCCACACTCCACGAGTCCTGCGTGGGGTCCTTCAGCATTTTCCTGCTTGCCGCGTCTGTCCGGTTGCTTGCCCGCTGGCTAGTGGCCTTTGTGACGATGCACCCTGAAATCTTCTGCGCTGGTTTGGCTCCTCCAGACTGGCTCCCGCTTCTCTGCAAAGAAGAAGCACCCCAGACCTTCCTGGTCTGCACCAGAAGCAAGTCCTTCGTTCTTCGTGGGTTCCGCTTGCCAAGGCTTGGTGAGTCCTAGTCCAACTTCGACGCCGCCGACAGCAAGAGCCTTCGTGGGACAGCTCGCCTCCTGGTCCTGGTCGTCCTCGACGCTTCCTGGTCCTCCTGGCTGCAGCGACAAGCTTCACCTTCACCTGCAATCTTCACGACATCGCCTGGTTCCTTCCTGGTTCCACGTGGTCACTGACTAGTGACCTTGACTCTGTCCCTTCTGCTTGCAGGTTTCTTCTCTTCTTGATCCCAGCCTTGGGATCCACCGGACACTCTTCACTGACTGCCTGTCAGCATCTTTCTTCAGGCATCCATAGGAGTCGACGACGAAAACGACGCATCTTCACCCCTATGCACCCACAGCCTGTGGGCTAGGTAACTTGGGTACTCCGGTGCTCATCAGGATAGTGACTATCCTAGTGTCTAGTTTTCAAGTCTCAACTTCCTAGCTACTCCGGAAGTGTCCTAAATCTACCGTTTTCTAAACTGTACTATTGCTATTGACTTTTACGCATTACGCGTGAGTGTTTCCACTCTGCACACGAATCCCGTGGGCCTCCCACTTCCTAACTAACGCTAGTGTAGTGTAGCCCCAGCGATTCCCTAGGCCTAGGCCTATTCTATTTCCGTGACAGTGGTTCTTATACCACTTACTTAGTATATGGTTTGCGTGGCCCCTAGGGCCTAACTGTATTACTTACCTGTGTGACTTAATGTATGCTTAAATAAGACTGTGTTGTACTTACCTCTAATCTCATAAAGAGTGCTGAGGGTTTGACTAGAATAAATACACTTTATTTTATATATATATCTGTTGTGGTGTCCTTTCATTTGGTATTCAAGGGATTATATATGGTATCACAGCTGGCTTCATATGCCATTCAGAGTTTAGCCTAAGACTGCTCTTGTCCATGCTACCACTAGGATAGCTGGTCTATAAGGTTGACTTTACAACCAATCACCATAAGGGTATTTGGACTGATATAAGGTGTACACTAGAACTAGTGACATCATACATCAGGCCAACTTCTCACAGCAGTGCAGTGGTGTTCGAGCAGTGTAGGGGGTCATGCTGGGGCTGGTGTTTCCGGGTTTAGAGTAGTGCAGTGATGTTTGTGTAGTATAGGGGGTCGTACTGGGGTAGATTTAGGGTTTAGGGTAGTGCAGTGGTATTTGGGTATTGTAGGGGGTCGTACTGGGGGTAGATTTAGGGTTTAGGATAGTGCAGTGGTCGTTGAGTAGTGTAGGGAGCCGTGCTGGGGGGAGTGCTTTAGGGTTTAGGGTAGTGCAGTGGTGTTTGGTTAGTGTAGGGGATCGTGCTGGGGGTAGTGTTTTAGGGTTTAGGGTAGTGCAGTGGTGTTTGGGTAGTGTAGGGGGTCGTGCTGGGGCTAGTGGTTTAGGGTTTAGGGTAGTGCAGTGGTGTTTGGGTAGTGTAAGGGTAACTGCTGGGGGTAGTGTTTTAGGGTTTAGGGTAATGCAGTGGTGTTTGTGCAGTGTAGGGTGTCGTGCTGGGAGTAGTGTTTTAGGGTTTCGGCTAGAGCAGTGGTGTTTGTGTAGTGTATGGGGTAGTGTTTTAGGGTTTAGGGTAGTGCAGTAGTGTTTGTGTAGTGCAGGGGCTCCTGCTGGGGGTAGTGTTTAGGGTTTAGGGTAGTGCAGCAGTGTTTGTGTAGTGTAGGGGGTTGTGTTTTAGGTTTACGGTAGTGCAGTGGTCTTTGGGTAGTGTAGGGGGTCGTGTGGGTGGTAGTGCTTTAGGGTTTAGGGTAGTGCAGTGGTGTTTGGGTAGTGTATGGGGTCATGCGGGGGGTAGTGTTTTAGGGTTTAGGGTATTGCAGTGATGTTTGGGTATTGTAGGGGGTCATGCTGGGGGTAGTGTTTTAGGGTTTAGGGTAGTGCAATGGTGTTTGGGCAGTGTAGGGGGTTGTGCTGGGGTAGTGTTTTAGGATTTAGGACATTGCAGTGGTGTTTGGGTAGTGTAGGGAATCGTGCTGGGGTACTGATTTAGGGTTTAGGGGAGTGTATTGGTGTCTGTTGTGCGGTGGGTAGTGTTTTAGGGTTTAGGTCAGTGCATTGGTGTTTGGGTAGTGTAGGGGTCGTGCTGAGAGTAGTGTTTTAGGGTTTAGGGTAGAGCAGTGGTGTTTGGGTAGTGTAGGGGGTTGTGCTGGGGCTGGTGTTTTAGGGTTTAGGGCAGTGCAGTGGTGTATGGGTAGTGTAAGGGGTCGTGCTGGGGCTGGTATTTTAGGGTGTAGGGCAGTGCAGGGCTGATCGGGCGGTGTAGGGGGTCGTGCTGAGGGTGGTGTTTTAGGGTTTAGGGCATTGTAGTGGTGTTTGGGCAGTGTAGGGGGTCGTGCTGGGTGTGGTGTTTTATAGTTTAGGGCAGTGCAGCAGTGTTCGGGCAGTGTAGGGGGTCATGCTGGGGGTAGTGTTTTAGGGTTTAGGGCAGTGCAGTGGCGTTCGGGCGGTGTAGGGGGTCATAATGGCAGTGGTGTCTTAGGGTTTAGGGCAGTGCAGTGGTGTTTGGGCAGTGTAGGGGGCCTTGCAGAGGGTGGTGTTTCAGCGTTTAGGGCAGTGGTGTTCGGGTAGTAAAGGGGGTCTTGCAGGGGGTGGTGTTTCAGGGTTTTGGGCCGTGGTGTTCAGGCAGTTTAGGGGGTCTTGCTGGGGGTGTTGTTTCAGGGTTAAGGGCAGTGCGGTGGCATTCGGGCAGTGTAGGGGGTCTTGCTGGGGGTGGTGTTTGAGGGTTTAGGGCAGTTCAATGGGATTCGGGCAGTGAAGGGGGTTGTTCGGGGGGTGGTGTTTCAGGGTTTAGGGCAGTATATGGAAGAAAATAATGCCTCGGGACTAATAATATAACATAGATTTTGGCGAAGAGATAGATAAATTATCTCTTCCCTAGAGCAATACTTTTTTCTCCAACACAACCTTTATTGCTTTATTTTATGGCCAAGTCAACGGCAATTCCAATAAGAACAAAAAATATATTTGAAATTTTAAAGAAAAATATTTGACTATATAATATTGCTCTAGGGAAGAGATAATTTATCTATCTCTTCGCCAAAATCTATGTTATATTATTAGTCCCGAGGCATTATTTTCTTCCATATATCGTTTATATACCCAGATGCCGGAGGGTTATTGATTTGGGTTCCCCCCTTTTTTGATCAGGGTTTAGGGCAGAGCAGTGGTGTTCGGGTAGTGTAGGGGGTCGTGCTGGGGCTGGTGTTTTAGGGTTTAGGGCAGTGCAGTGGTGTTCGGGTAATGTAGGGGGTCGTGCTGTGGCTGGTGTTTTAGGGTTTAGGGCAGTGCAGTGGTGTTCGGGCAGTGTAGGGGGTCGTGCAGTGGGTAGTGTTTTAGGGTTTAGGGCAGTGCAGTGGTGTTCGGGTGGTGTAGGGGGTAGTGCTGGGGGTGGTGTTTTAGGGTTTAGGGCAGTGCAGTGGTGTTCGGGCGGTGTAGGGGCTCATGATGAGGTGGTGTCTTAGGGTTTAGGGCAGTGCAGTGGTGTTTGGGCAGTGTAGGGAGCCAAGCAGGGGGTGGTGTTTCAGGGTTTAGGGCAGTGCAGTGGCGTTTGGGTAGTGTAGGGGGTCGTGCTGGGGCTGGTGTTTTAGGGATTAGGGCAGTGCAGTGGTGTTCTGGTGGTGTAGGGGGTCGTGCTGGGGTGGTGTTTTAGGGTTTATGGCAGTGCAGTGGTGCTTAGGCAGTGTAGGGGGTCATGCTGAGGGTGGTGTTTTAGGGTTTAGGGCAGTGCAGTGGTGTTCGGGCAGTGTAGGGGGTCGTGCTGTGGGTGGTGTTTTAGGGTTTAGGGCAGTGCAGTGGTGTTCGGGCGGTGTAGGTGGTAGTGCTGAAGGTGGTGTTTTAGGGTTTAGGGCAGTTCAGTGGTGTCCAAGCGCTGTAGGGGGTCATGATGGGGTGGTGTTTTAGGGTAGTGCAGTGGTGTTCGAGAAGTGTAGGGAGCCGTGCAGGAGGTGGTGTTTCAGGGTTTAGGGCAGAGCAGTGGTGTTCGGGCAGTGTAGGGGTTCTTGCGGGGGGTGGTGTTTCAGGGATTATGGCAGTGCAGTGGCGTTCTGGCAGTGTAGGGAGTCTTGCAGGGGGGTGGTGTTTCAGGGTTTAGGGCAGTGCAATGGTGTTCGGGCAGTGTAGGGGGTCGTGCAGGGGGTGGTGTTTTAGGGTTTAGGGCAGTGCAGTGGTGTTCGGGCAGTGTAGGGAGCCATGCAGGGGGTGGTGTTTCAGGGTTTAGGGCAGTGCAGTGGTATTCGTGTGGTGTAGGAGGTCGTGCTGGGGTGGTGTTTTAGGGTTTAGGGCAGTGCAGTGGTGCTCGGTTTAGTGTAGGGGGTCATAATGAGGGTGGTGTTTTAGGCTTTAGGGCAGTGCAGTGGTGTTCGGGCAGTGTAGGGAGCCGTGCAGGAGGTGGTGTTTCAGGGTTTAGGGCAGAGCAGTGGTGTTCGGGCAGTGTAGGCGGTCTTGCAGGGCTTGGTGTTTCAGGATTTAGGGCAGTGGTGTTCGGGCAGTTTATGGGGTCTTGCTGGGGGAGTTGTTTCAGGGTTTAGGGATAGTGCAGTGGCATTCGGGCAGTGTAGGGGGTCTTGCTGGGGGTGGTGTTTGAGGGTTTAGGGCAGTTCAGTGGTGTTCGGGCTGTATAGGGGGTCATGCAGGGGGTGGTGTTTTAGGGTTTATGGCAGTGCAGTAGTGTTCAGGCAGTGTAGGGGGTCTTGCAGGGGGGTGGTGTTTCAGGGCTTAGGGCAGTGCAGTGGTGTTCGGGCAGTGTAGGGGGTCATGCAGGGGGTGGTGTTACAGTTTTTAGGGAAGTGCAGTGGCATTCGGGCAGTGTAGGGGGTTGTGTTTCAGGGTTTAGCGCAGTGCAGTGGTGTTCGGGCAGTGTAGGGAGTCGTGCAGGGGGTGGTGTTTCAGGGTTTAGGGCAGTGCAGTGGTGTTCGGGCAGTGTAGGGGGGGTGTTTCAGGGTTTAGGGCAGTGCAGCGGTGTTTGGGCAGTGTAGGGGGTCGTGTTGGGCCTGGTGTTTCAGGGTTTAGGGCAGTGTAGTGGTGTTCGGGCAGTGTAGGGGTTCGTGCTAGGGGTGGTGTTTCTGGGTTTAGGGCAGTGCAGTGATGTTCGGGCAGTGTAGGGGGTCGTGCTGGGGCTAGTGTTTTAGTGTTTAGGGCAGTGCAGTGGTGTTCGGGCAGTGTAGGGGTCGTACTGGGGCTGGTGTTTCAGGGTTTAGGGCAGAGCAGTGGAGTTCGGGCAGTGTAGGAGGTCATGCTGTGGGTGGTGTTTCAGGGATTAGGGCAGAGCAGTGGTGTTCGGGCAGAGTAGCGGGTCTTGCTGGGGGTGGTGTTTCAGGGTTTAGGGCAGAGCAGTGGTGTTCGGGCAGAGTAGCGGGTCATGCTGTGGGTGGTGTTTCAGGGTTTAGGGCAGAGCAGTGGTGTTCCGGCAGTGTAGGGCTTCATGCTGGGGGTGGTGTTTCAGGGTTTAGGGCAGTGCAGTGGTGTTCGGGTAGTGTAGGGGGTCGTGTTTCATGGTTTAGGGCACTGCAGTGGTGTTCGGGCAGTGTAAGGGGTCTTGCGGGATGTGGTGTTTCAGTTTTTAGGGAAGTGCAGTGGCATTCGGGCAGTGTAGGGGGTTGTGCTGGGGGTGGTGTTTCAGGGTTTAGCACAGTGCAGTGGTGTTCGGGCAGTGTAGGGAGTCGTGCAGGGGGTGGTGTTTCAGGGTTTAGGGCAGTGCAGTGGTGTTTGGGCAGTATAGGGGGTTGTTAAGGGGGTGGTGTTTCAGGGATTAGGGCAGTGCAGCGGTATTTGGGCAGTGTAGGGAGTCATACTGGGGGTGGTGTATCAGTGTTTAGGGCAGTGCAGCTGTGTTCAGGCAGTGTAGGGGGTTGTGCAGGGGGGTGATGTTTCAGGGTTTAGGGCAGTGCAGCGGTGTTCGGGCCGTTTAGGGGGTCGTGTTGGGGCTGGTGTTTCAGGGTTTAGGGCAGTGCAGTGGTGTTCGGGCAGTGTAGGGGTTTGTGCTAGGGGTGGTGTTTCTGGGTTTAGGGCAGTGCAGTGGTGTTCGGACTGGGTAGGGTGTTGTGCTTGGGGTGGTGTTTCAGGGTTTACGGCAGTGCAGTGGTGTTCGGGCAGTGTAGGGGGTCATGCTGGGGCTAGTGCTTTAGGGTTTTGGGCAGTGCAGTGGTGTTCGGGCAGTGTAGGGGTCGTGCTGGGGCTGGTGTTTCAGAGTTTAGGGCAGAGCAGTGGTGTTCAGGCAGTGTAGGGGGTCGTGCTTAGGGTGGTGTTTCAGGGTTTAGGGCAGAGCAGTAGTGTTCGGGCAGAGTAGCGGGTCGTGTTGGGGGTTGTGTTTCAGGATTTAGGGCAGAGTAGTGGTTTTCGGGCAGAGTAGCGGATCGTGCAGGGGGGGTGTTTCAGGGTTTAGGGCAGAGCAGTGGTGTTCCGGCAGTGTAGGACTTCATGCTGGGGGTGGTGTTTCAGGGTTTAGTGCAGTGCAGTGGTGTTCGGGTAGTGTAGGGGGTTGTGCTGGGGGTGGTGTTTCAGGGTTTAGGGCATTGCAGTGGTGTTCGGGCAGTGTAGGGGGTCGTGCGGGGGTAGTGTTTTAGGGTTTAGGGCAGTGCAGTGGTGTTTGTGTTGTTGCAACGCATGTGCTGCATTGCTAGGCTAGTCCTAAAAAGCATTGCACCAAGATGGCTGTCAACACTTCCTGGATTGAAGTGTTGGCAGGCAATAAGAGCCAAGCTCGTGCTTGTGTAGTTATGACCCTCCCAGATAGTTAACGTTTTTTTCCTTTAATATCTCAAAAACTACTGAACGGATTTACACCATTTAAAAAAAAGGGCGCTTTCTGAACCAAGCACTACCTTTTTACCAAATTTGGTGTCATTCATTTCAGCAGTTTTGGCTGTAACCATGTCTAAACTTTCCTATGGAAAAATGACTTTCCGACCACTCTTTCTTGAATTTCTCAGAAACTACTGAACGGATTTTCACCGTTTAAAGAAAAAAGTGTCTCTTTCTGAACCAAGGGCTACCTTCTTGCCAAATTTGGTGTAATTCCATTCAGCAGTTCGGGCTGTAGTCATGTTTAAAATTTCCTATGGGAATTAACATGGAGAAAACACGTTTTGGGACCCCCCTTTTTTCTCGGCCCCCGCTTGGCGAATCACCCCGAAACTTTCAGGATAGGAACTGACCGGAGCGGGACCAACGTTGTAAAAATTTCGCGAAGATTCGTCAACCGACGCCAAAGTTATTGGGAAAAGAAATTTTTTGGGAATAGTAACAAGGTCCTAACTGTAATCATCTACTGGCGACCGCCTGTAGATAATATATAGATGTATAAATCCATTTACTGCAAAAAATTCTAGCTAGGTGAATATGTCAGTGACAACATTAACATTTTGAACTAAAAAAAAAACGCAGAAATTCACCAGCTATAGTTAGCAGAGTTAACTATAGCTTGTGCCCCAGTCATGCACTGATTATAACTTCACATATTACATCACACTTGACATGTTCTATGACTTCATTTATGACATCACTGATGATATCTCAAATGACATCATTATGACATCACCTAACTATAACGTTACTTTATGGACAGATGTTTGACCGTACATGGGAGAAATCTGTTACCTAATCAGAATGATCCACGGACTTGGAAACGCCTGAGGCGACAAGGGAGGCATCGCTGATCAATTTCTTAAACGTTTTTACAAAGGCTACCGAGTATACCACTTGATGCATTTGAGCAACTACATGACTGACCAAAGGATGATATTAATGTAATTTAATGCTGGTGTTTCTCACCAAGAATTCTTGAACAGTACTTACTATAATATTTTGCCCTGAAGAAGCCCTCTCTAGGGCAAAATGCATTGGCTGTACCTACTTGTCACAAGAATATAAGACATAAAGAATCTTCTACACACAACAAAAAAACCTGGGAAAGAACTGTTATTGAACACTGACATATCACTGTATAATTTATATTGCCTCTCATCTTTCTGTCCAAACTGTATTTCATTTGTGACCATGTGGCTGCTGGTCATTTGAGGTGGGCAATATGTGTGGTATAATACATTAGTGACTAGACTGGGTAGTGCAGTGCTTTTGAACCCTCCTGCCATTCTGTGCCTTGAATAACATTACTTTAACCTTTTTTTTAAACGTAAGATTATTTATTACTATTATACTTAAAGCCAAACTCCTGCCGTGCATAAACTTGCCGCCTGCGTCAAACCACCCACAGGTAGCTGACCCCACGCTGTGCACAGCCTACACCTGCAGCCAGGCACTGTGGCCAACCCACCCGGAGTCAGCCAACCCACCTGCAGGCAGCTGACCCCATTCGCGTGCCTCCCTCCCCTAAATATTTACACAGTCCCCCTGGGGGATGTTGTCCCTGGGGCAGAAAATGGCTCACAGAAGGAGGGTATGCGCCTTCCTCCCCTAAATAGTTACATTGGGCCCTGGGATAGGATCCATTGGCCCTAAATGGGCTCGGGATGTAAGCCCGACTGACACCCTCTCCCCATATAATTAATATAAAATGGCGGGCAGCCATTTTGTTTTTTTTTCCATGATCCTGTGGGACTTCTATGGGATTGCAGAAAAATTGAAATTTCTTTAAAACATTTTGGCCCTGGAGGTCCCTCTGGGTCTCTGCCATGGGGCCAGGGGGGCGGAGGGGAAGGTTAAACCTAGCCTGCTTCCCTATATACTTTTTTTTTATTTCAGGAGAGGAGACTAAGTCTCAAAGTCCCATAATGCCTGTCAGCAACATTTTTCTCATGTTGCTGGCAGCCGAACAGAGCACCTGCTCCTGCAGGAGTCTGTTCCCTGGGCCTATCAGAATGCTCTATTTTTAAATTGCCACTCCCACAACACTCTCACAGACCCAACCGTCTGGATATATAAAAAAAATGTAACCTTAATTTCTCAAAAACTACTAAATGGATTTACAGCAAATCACAAATAGAATACTTTCAAGATCGAGCTTTCTGCCACATTTCGTGAAATTTCGTTCAGCCGTTTTTGTAGTAACGCTGTCTAAAAATAGTCAATAAAAAGTGAAAGGGGATTTTACATTTTGGAACCCTCCTTTTTTCTCGGCTCCCATCTGACGGATCACTCAAGAATCTCTCCATGCACAAACTACTTTTTTGGAACGTTTTGTGAAGATTCGTCAAATGGTGCCAAAGATATTAGCAACCCAAAACTGTGAATCGTATGGTACCGCTCACCTTACTATAACTACCCAGTGGCAACCGCCATAAAATAATCATATTATATATTTACCCTTGTACATGGTTTAAGGGTGGGTTGCGGTAAAGGGTGATACGGGTAATTTTAGTGTTTAGGGGTGGTAAGGGAAATTTTAGCATTTTGGGGTAGGCAGTGCTAAAGGGTGGTAATGTTAATTTTAGGGTTCAGGGGTGGGTAGTAGTGATGCAGCGGAGTTTACCAGCTCTACACATTCATACACACAACACTCATTTTGGCCCATATACATTCATACACGCAATGAGCTGGCAAATATCCATTGGTCATCAATTTTATTTTACTCTAGGAAACCTTTACACCAGTATTCTTACCATTCCTGTCTCCTGAGTAAATGAACGTTCGATAAGATCTAGTAGTAGATTAGAATAGGAAGGAAAGTCAATAATACATTTATCTTTATTTAAAGAACCACAGACTCAGAGGGAGTTTTAAAAGTTTATCTGAATTAATAACTTTGTGAGTCAAATCAAAATACACACGAATATATACCAGAAATCTCCATCAGGAAAATATTACAGTTAGCTTATAATCCGTTTGCATTAATACATTCTTGCAATGACAGCATCTGAGGAGAGAGCAAGCACGGAGCATTTACCCTACAGATATATTTACCTAGAATGGTGTGAGGACCCCGACATCAAAGAGTCATGGATTCAGGACAGGTTCGGGACAGGGAAAGGTGACCTCTTCTAGTGTAACGCCAGTGTTATACCCCTCTCTAGTGCTACTCTCTCCGGCTCGTCCGGACCCCTTCCTAGATGTGCCTCCTCGGTTGTTCCACAAATTTTCCCTAGTGTTGGATTCTTCAGTCAGATTGTAGCAAAATCGGGCAGCATCTCAGCAAAGCATCAGCATCTCAGCATCAAGTGTGTCTAACTATCTATAACTTACCCCTGTTATACCAAATTCAAGTGTATGATCCACCCCTAAATGTTTCAATTCCATGTTCACCTGCAATTTGATTGGGCCAAGCAATGGGGTGAGGACATCACACCATACCAAGTGCAATATTTTTCTTTAGTCTATTGTCTAACTCCCCGGCCCTTAATTTTAATACCCACAAGCTTTATTCCCACAAGCATTTCATATTATGATCGATAAATTTGTAGTACAATGTTTCTTTGACTCCCTCTTGTAGGGTCAGAAGTTTGTTTTCCCATGTCCTTGCTAGGCTTAGGGTTTGGCGGCAGTCCCATGACTTCATGGACTTGAGAGCAGAGAGGTAAGACACATGCGTGGTTGTCACAAAGGATAAGGACATCAGTCACCCTCCAAGGCCCAAATGCGAACTATTAATAAAGTCAGAGAGAAACATGTTAGAATACAAAATTAAATGAATTCACTGTATACCACTTACTTCTACTCTAACCCCATTTACTTAATAAATCTTTTGCATTAATAGCTTAGTAGAGCTTGCATGGGTTAGTTTCAGCTCAGCATGTGAGTTAGTGCATTACTTTAAAGTGGCCATTTTAGAAGCTACTGCGCAGCTGCAAAGTTTTCCCCCAAGCGACAGAAAACGTCATACTACATAGATGTAGTAGATGCATGTGCAGAAGAATTCCCGCGTTTTAGTGGCCATTTTAGGACACTCGGATTACTTATTAGTGAAGCACATAGGAAAGCGTCCCCTAGATACAATATGTTGAATGTGGTGCACTGTTAGTACTCATGGACAGGATAATTATAGTGTTACAGGTTATTCGAGAGAATTGCATACAAGCAAGTTTCCTTTTTATGCGAAACCTTGCTCCATCAATCCCTCTCTGATGGCATGTTATGCCATCACTAAATTCTATTAAACCAGATGCCAACTTTAGCATTCTACCATTCTGATGTCTTCAAATCTTTTATTCTTTCCCTTATCTTTCTTAAATTGTGATCCTTTCATTCTTTTATAGATATTTGCCTTCAATTCTTCTAGTCGTATTTCTTCTAATTTTCTTTTTCTACCTTTCTCATTCACTTCGTACTTTTTCTTTTCACACTGCATTTGCAACAACACATTATCATAAGAACTAACAAAGTTATGCCCATGATTGGCAATAATATTTGACCTAAGATACCTTTACCTATATTAGAAAACGAACTACTTATGGTGGAAACACTAGTTGTTATTTTCTTCCATACACTGTCAGCCTCCAGTGGTTTCAGTTCTTCTTCCAAATGTATAATATTTTTAATATATCTTCCAATCTCTACACTTTTGTCAGGTATATACGTGCAACAATGTTGCGCTTTCAGCATTTTACAGACTCTACCCTCTTTTGCCAATAAGATATCAAGGGCAAGTCGATTTTGCAAAACCGTAGATCTGACAGCAACTAATTCTATATTGATCAGTAGAAATCCTCCAGCAGTATCAGTAGATAACCTATCAACTACTGTTGACAATTGACACATTTTTCGAGAATTTAGCAGAACCCCCACTGAAGGTATCAATACACCAAATATATCACCTACTATTTCAGAAAAACAAGCTCTTTTATATCTAGTTAGTCCACTACTGTCATTATTGCTTCCAGTGATTCTTTTAACATGATAGACTTTAGGGAATACTATTCCAAAATAGCATCTCCCATACCAGTGATTAGGTAACCTAAAATAGGCTTTACTCCCTCAAATATAATAAATTCCAGGAAATACTGGATCAGTTCCTTCTTTTAGTCCCCAACCCCCAATTACTAGGAAATTGTGTTCACATTCACTGGAACCAATAAATACGTTGTTATATTCTGTTTTAAGTCTATGGAGACAGATTTTCCCTTTCTTTTCAAAGTCCAGAGACATAGCAGCATAAGCCTTGCCAGTTACTAAAAGGTCTTACCGTTCAGCCGATTTAGGTATCTGAGGTTTCGGTTCAGAGGCTCTCCTTTGGAAATCCTGTCTCCTGTTTTCTACTAAATTCAAAAATATATTTTCTTCTTCATGTAATTTACAGGTTAAGTTGTGTTTATGTGAATCAGCTATATCTATTGTTTTCATTGTTAGGAAATATTCCCCCATGAATTGTGAGTCTCTATTACTAAGGACAGGGTTCATGCTCTTTCGCATGGGAACTTCTGGAAATATTACATTTACATTTGAATAATAATACTGCAATTTTCCAGTTCTATAGAATAAACTAGCTAGTACACTACAAGATATTCCATATGTCAAGGGTAAATGATGATAAGTTACCCCTTCAGCTCCTGAGCTTGGCAATTTCATGCAAACATAACAATCACTAACTTCCATAATTTGTACACAATGTACTAAGAGATTTGCAAATACATTTAAATCAGTTTCATTCTTATCTACAGTGTGGTGTAAATCTAGCTCATCTGGTGTTTCTAAGTCTACTCTATCTCCTTTAATGTTTGCAACTTCTGTATGTGTGTTAGTACTATTTTGTTTGTCATTAACCATCAGATAGGGAATAGCTATTGCTAACATCACCCATATATAAGGACTAATATTAAACTACATATACAGATCCTGCAAAACTCCTTTATACAGCTTTGTTTTGGTTTTCCAGCAACATTATTATCAGACATCTTGGGCAAGAAGATTATATCTTCTTAACTTCAGAACCTTGTATGAGATAACACCTTAGGTGCCTTTTCTCTTTCAGGTCGGTATCACATCTTCTTTGATTGGCTCAAAATTCAGTTCTTCATCACTTTCTTCATTTAAATCAAGGTTTCAAACTCTTCAAGAATAACATATGTCCATTCAGGACCCGTGAACTTGTTATTCAATGTCTTCAATCTTTGACTCCTTCTCTTTGGTATTACTTTGGAAGGGCCAGATTGACTAGTTACTTCATTTACTTGATCAGGTTCTTGATTTATTGTCTTAAGTCGATATCTCAGTCTCTTGATAATTCTTGGCCAATTATCACCTTTTCGACTCTCCTTAAACTTCACTGCACTGCCAGGTTCTACAAGACTCCTTTTATTTTCTTTAGACTTTGTCACAACTTAATCAGCTTCGTCTTCAGATTTTCTCACTATCTGACCTTGTCCAGGGCTTATTGTTTTGGCCTGTTATGCCTGGATGGGCTCATCTACCTTAATCTGACCCTGTTCAGGATTAGTGATGTCTGTTTCTTCTTCTGTATCCTGAACCTGTGTTTCTATGCCTATCTGGTCCTGTTCAGGTCTTTTTACCTTTTTACCTTCTTCTGCCTGAACGGTTTCTCTAATGTCCTAACTGTCCCTCCTCAGACTCTGGAACAGTGCTTTGAGTTTCTTCTGTCTAAGTCTATTGTTCTCTCCTTATCTGTTTCTGCTCAGGCTCCCTAAAAGGCATGTCCCTACTTTCCTGAGTGACTTCTTCTATACCTGTCTGGTCCTCACTCTCCTCCTGTCTATCTAACTGTGTTTGACTTCTAGTTCTTATAAGTTCTTCAGGTATGTCGACCACTGGGATCCAGTCGTCCTGATAAGTGCTCGGTTGATCTTGGGCAGCTACTTCTGCATCTTCCATAGGAAGTTCTTCAGCTCCACAACCTTCAGCACCACCGATTTCTGGTTTCAATTGTAACTCTTCTTCTTCAGGAGCTGGTACCCTTTTGGTATGACTTGTATGAATCCAATTAGGCAACCCTGTACATTTTACAGCTGTTGAGGTAGTCAGAATAACTTGTTGCAGTTTATCCCACCTTGGTGCTAGGCACGATTCTCGAGTGTGATTCTTCACAACTACCCAGTCACCGGGATTCAGATCATGTGAGTGGCTCAGCTGTCTGTTGAAAGCGTCTTCCCCAACCTGATGAGAGATAGAACGCACTCTGTCAGCCAACTCTTTGCAATACTCCAAAACCAAGTCATCAGTTATATTCAACAGCTTGTGTCCTGGTACTCATGCTTGTCTCATTGCTCTTTCCATGAGTATTTCATGGGGACTCGCTCCAGTATTTCTGTCTGGAATACTTCTGAGTCCCATCAGAACAAGAGGCAAAGCATCAGGCCATTCCAGTGGGGTGGATGCACACACCTTTCCGAGTCTTGACTTGATTGTGCCATTCAATTGTTCTACCACTCCAGAAGCCTCTGGACGGTAAGCGCAGTGCAATTTCTGTTCAACTTTAAACGCTTCACAGATTAGTCGAATTATTTCATTTTTACTGGAAAACCAAATCTAGGAATGAGTTCTCTTAATAAAAGATTGGCCACTGTCAAGCTGCCATTTCTTCGGGTCGGGTATGCTTCCATCCACTTTGAAATTAAACAAACTATGACAAGTACATATTTCAACCCTCGACAAGCAGGCAGTTGAATGAAATCTAACTGGAGTCTCACAAAAGGTCCCTCTGCCTTTCCAATCTTTCCCATGCAGACCACAGTTTTCCTGCCAGCGTTCATTTGTTGACATATTAAACATCTCTGGCAAAGGCTCTCTGCTACATTCCTGAACTTGGCGTTAAACCAATCTTGTCTGAAGAGTCGAATCATTGCATCCCTGCCCACATGTGTGTCTCCATGGTACATTCTAGCCATTGGCGCAAGCATGCTGTCTGGCATGACTGGTCTGCCATCATAACAAACCCACACACCATCTTCTGCCCTTCTTTGACATCCTATTTTCACCCACTCTTCCTTTTCTCTCATGTCAATTGCATCCTGCAGACCTTTCATCTCCTCCCAGGTTCCCACTCCTGCAAGTAGCATAAGTTGGCAGCTGATTCCGCAAGTTTCGATTTTCTGGTTTAAGGCAATCTTATGCCTTGCACAATGTTGAGCAACCTGGTCAGCAGATCGGTTACCGGCTGTCACATAGTCATTTCCTGATTGGTGAGCAGCACACTTAACCACGGCTACCTCTTTTGGTAATTGAATTGCCTCAAGTAATTCTTTCACAAAAATTCTATTTTTAATAGGAGTCCCTGAAGAAGTCAGGAAATCCCTCTGCATCCACAGTTGGCCAAAATCATGCACAACCCCATAACCATATTGACTGTCAGTGGATATGGTTACTCTCCAATTCTTCCCAATTTTGCATGCTTTAATTAAAGCTATCAATTCTGCAACTTGTGCAGATCTGACCTCTGGTAAATAGGATGCTTCGACTATTCCAGTTAATGTACATACAGCGTAAGCAGCACTTAATCCTCTCTCCTCGTGTCTCATACATGAGCCGTCTACAAACAGCTTATGTTCTGCATTTTTCAAAGGTTCCTCTTGAATGTCAGGACGAGTTTGGGGCTAAGTTCAGTCACGTCAATACATTCATGCTCAACCTCATCTCTCACTTCCTCTTCATATGGATCAGGTAGTAAGATAGCTGGATTAAGAACAGTACACCTCACTATTGTCACATTTTCAGCTCCAAGTATTATTCTTTCATATTTTGTCAGCCTACTGGGAGTTAGGTACTGTGTTCGGGTCCTGGTCAGTAAAATAACCAGTGCATGAGGAACATACGCCTTGACAGGGTGTCCCATCACAATTGACTCACTCTGTTCTATGCTTACGCAAGTTGCAGGCACAGCTTTCAGGCAGCCTGGTAATGCACAGGCCACAGGATCCAAGGTAGCAGAAAAATAGGCCACTGGCCTTCTCATTAATCCCTGTCTCTGTGTTAGGACTGGAAGTGCACAATTAACCCGCTCATAGCAGAATAATACAAATTCCTTTGAATAGTCGGGCATTCCTAAAACAGGAGCTTCACACACACATTCCCACAATTTTCTAAAAGCTCCCATGCTTTCATTATCCCACTCTATGGGATCTTTCATTCTTTTTCTATTCAGCTGTATCAAAGGCTTAGCTTGTAACGCAAACGTGTTTAGTGGTGGCTGGAAGATGGGTGGAGAGGATGATTCAAGAGTAATTAGGTGGATAAGTGGGGGATGAATATTGGGTCAAAGACGAGTACGAAGAGGGATCAGGAAGTAGGCGAATTAATGTGTGAGTAGCTGAATGGGTAAGTGAATGAAAGAGGGGGTGGATGGATGAATGAATGAATAATTGGGTGAGTGAGAGGGTGGAAGAGTAGATTCAGCTACATGTGGACGAGAAGCTTGCAATACAATACAATGAGAAGGATGCTATGTATATTGTTTGGACATGCAAATGTAAATGGGTGAGCTTCATAAGATTCTGGCTTGTGTGGTGCTGGGCTCTCCTCTGGTAGAGCGGATGGGACACATGGCAGATATACCCACGCCAGTGCACAGACCAGCCGTCTTGTTGCTGCTGGCGAAAAGATGTGTGGCGATTTAATGGGGGAAAGTTCCCTGCCAAAGTGTGTCCACCTGAGTGAGAGATGCCATTTGGCGAGACCTAAAAAACGGAGGTTATATCCAACTCAACTGCACTCCACTAAAAAAACCTCAAAAGAATCAAAGTCTCAGTCACTATGCCAAGATGGAACTCTCTGACCTGGAGGTTGTACAAGGCCTCCACAACAAACACATTAACCCACTGATGTATCTGACCAACAGATGGTCAAAACAATGACTGTCTGAGCATCATGCCTCTGCTGCAGAAACCATTGAACAGCGTTAAATAAATGACCGCACATTCAACAAGAAGTCAAAAAGCATGCACATTTTTGCCTCAGTTACTCTTATGGCAGAAGGAGATCGGATGGTAGTGCTCTGAAACAGATGCGACTGGCACGCAGTGCTTAAGAAATAAGCGATAAATAAAATTAGTCCATGAGCACTGCTATAGCGGAAGCCCGGCTGTCTGAAATGATTGGATTGGGAGGGATATGGAACGAGCAATAAAATCCACTCTCCTTTTACTAAGTTGAATAATCAGAGTACAGTAGACAGCATAGAGCCGACTGTAAAGCTCATAAAACAATTGAATGAAGTCATATTTCTCTTAGAACAGGAAATCTGTTAAGTGGCTATAACAACCTTAAGCAGATTAGAAGGTACAGTGACTTTCTTTTCTGTTTAACTAAGATAAACATAGTTAATACTAAATAGATCAATAACTCCCAGTGGGGGGAAAAACGTGGTGGAATCTCGTGGATGGAAGCAAACAGGGATATGTCAGCGATGTAAAGTCTCCCAGGAATAACGGAGCATAAGTAATGGGCAAAACGGGCAACAGCCATTACAACGCGGTTTTTACCACGCGCAGCTTTTACATCGCATGCGTTACAACGCATGCGATGTTACAACGCAATGCCATTACAACGCAAGTCTTTACATCGATTTGCGCTAGATGGCGTGCTAACATTACAAATAGTGTAGTTTACTATCCCAACACCTTCCCTACTGTTACGTGGACTGGAGTTGGAATAGTAAATTACACTTTTCTAATGTTAGCACGCCATCTAGTGCAAGTCGATGTAAAGACTTGCGTTGTAATGGCATAGCGTTGTAACATCGCATGCGTTGTAACGCATGCGATGTAACTGCATGCGTTGTAATGACACGCGTTGTAATGTCATACATCCCATGGGAGAGGATGCATGAAACTAGAAGCGCCCACGGCAATGCAATTAACATGCTGCGATAGATACACAACCGCCTCGTTCTTTCAGACTGTAAGGAAAAGGGGCAGGCCGTGGAAACTGTGGGATCACGGAAAAAGAGCTCAGAACACACCGCATACAAAGCACAAGTGCAAACACCAGTGCGAGAGCGCAGGCCCCAAAAAGGAAGGGCTCTGTGAAGGACTGTTCATGTCCCAGGGAACAGAATAGGGCACGGCTCTCAAAAGTGCAGATGGTGCAGTGGCACCACAAGTAAGGCTCGCTTAATAGTGGGAAAATGGACGATATGGGGGGGGGTTTCACGGCTTGCCAGGGCCCATAGCATCTGACCGAGAGGCTGCCGCCATATCCCAGGACTCTTTGGAGCACGTAGGAGACTCATGTGCAGCAGACCAACATGTACCAACATAATGGGGGAGACTTGTTGAACGGAACTTATGCCAATCATGATGTGTATCCTTAAGCTAGAGGCGAGTTCAGGAGACAAGTAGAACAGGACTAGGTTCCTCCAGTACTCATGACACGTAAAAAGGAGACCAAGTCTGTATTTCAGCAGCATTTACAACTTTGTGTTGTGTGAGCACCAAACTGACGAGGGTCAGCAAACACCAGTGAGATCAGTTGGTAAAGCGCAATCCACATAGGATATAAAAAGTGTCAGGCAGGCAATTCGGCCACGTTTAATCTCCAAAGTCCCAGTATTTCATTTTTTCATCTTACTGATAAGAAAATTAAGGCCGCTGAACAGAGGAGCATCAATACCGCAAGTTCAGAGATTTTTTTCATCTGCCACCACTCATCGACACCCTTTTTTTGCCGTTGTAGCTGCTCGCGTCTCCATTTCATATACCGCTCCCGTTCAAGCTGCTCACCATAGTGGGCTCGATAGAACTCGTCGAAGTCGAAGATTGGCTTGGCGGGAGTGTAGCGGGACGACGAAGACGTGCTCTCTGTCTTCTTGGGCATGATAGAGCCATCCACCTTCCCCGGAGGCTTCCCCGCCGCCCGCACGTCCTTTAAGCTTAGGGTTCCTCGGTTGTACTTCTTACGCAGGGTGATGCTGCCCAGGATGAGGTACGCCTCGCTAATCTCGGTGAAGCGCAGTGTTGCCGCCTCGTTGCCATTGTTGCGGTCCGGGTGGTAGCGGAACGACTGGCGGTAGGTTGTCTTGATCTGGGTCTGCGTGGCTGAGCCGGTGATACCAAGGATATCGTAGTAGGCAGTCGGGCTGCGGAAGAGCGGTTGTTTCAGGGAGCCCTTGTTCCTTCCAGCTCCATTAGTGGTAGAGTAGACCCTGGTAAAAGAGTTTTGTTGGCCGGCTGCAGAGAACAGCCCCCTGGGACTTGCTGAAAGCCTGTAACTCATAAAGGGCACGATAGTACGCTACCTGAAAGCAACTGTAAGCAACCTGTGGTGTGTTGGGTGGACAGGAGCACCCACAACTGTCTCTGTGGAGCCGCTGATCAAGCTGTTCTTTCCGGCTGTGCTGAAGCTTTGACGTAAGGATGACAAAGGCCAGTGATCGGCTGAGGCAGCACGACAAAGAAGGTGCAAATAGAGTACCCGCAGAGCATCTAGCTTATGACTGATGACTCCCTCCTGCCGTTTTCAATGTCTTGGGCCACATCCCCCCGCTTTAGGGCCCACTGCCCCTTTCTGGTGTTTAAGGACCGCTCCCTCTTGCCGTCCCACAACCCATTCTCCCATAAAATTGGTTCCCTGCCCTAATGACTTCACATCCCAACTAGATGAAGCGTGATCTTTTTCCGGTTGGCGGCCCCAGACTGCAGCTCTTGAAACTCTCTTTGCAACCCCAATAAAAGATTCTCCTCCTCAAAATGCCCTACCTCTTTGGTCACTGACAGGTACTCTTTGCATTTTCCCCAGTGCCCAAACGACACCTTCTTCAACCCTAATACTCCCCTGTGGTGTTCCCGGGCCCCCTTTACGCGGACAACTTGGTTCCAAGGCGCCGGGACACAGAACAACCTCCGGCCGACCTCCGTCATATTTCTTGAGTGGCCAGCAGGCAGCACCGGCCATGCTGACCAATCACAGAGTGAGTAACAAACAGGAAACACACGTGCTCCAGCGACAGCCAATCATAAGGTGGAACGAAAGAAATCTCACGCCACGCTAGCCAACCATAATGAACAAGCTCTCCAAACAGTGCTTGTTTGTTACCACCCTGTCTCCTTTTGGGACGGCCCATCCGGACTGAATCTCACGGTTTGTTCATATAACACGCCTCATAAAGATAAGAAGTTGCTTCACGGCAGCTGTGAAGCAGGCGATCCAGTCCAGATGGGCCGTCCCAAAAGGCGAAAGGGTGGTAGCAAAGAAGCCTCGTTTTCAATGGGAGGCCACCGTTTACCATAAACAATGATCCCTTCCAATGAAAATGAGGGGCGGGGCTTCAAGCCCCCTTCTGAAATGTACTCTCTCACAATATCTCTCGCCGAGTGAGCAGCGCATGCGCGCTGCAACACTAGGCAAGACCTAACAACCTACACACGTCCTCCCTAACTACAACACTATAAGACAAAAAAGGTGCCTGGAGTCACTTTCTCTGTCTCCTTATGGGGATTTCACCGCTTCCACCCTCCGCCACCTTTAGTCCAGGAGTAGAATGGCATATGAGCAATATGCAAGGATAACTTGGAGGACACAACTATAACACTATAATGGTACTGCGATGGAGGTTTGTGCTTAGGTACGGAGGGAAATATGGGCGGAGGCTAAGTTTAACTAAACAGAATTACTATTAGTCTGTTGATGGACTTTCCTCACCCTTTTTTATTAATATGTATATTTCTGAAATATGCCTTTTTGTTCTCAGATGTATTTTTACTCAACATTGTACAGAAGCAACTAAATGAATACCAAGCATTTGCAATGCAATCGGTCTCGCCTTTGGGACCTCATGTGTATTTAGAAATACAGCACATTAGCCTGGGTGCTGAAATAGCTACTGGTCTTGAACATGGAGGGAAAGTAAGCACCAAACTGCGTGACACGCCAGGTATGGGAACACATGAAGCAACACAGAGTAGTCTGGAAATTTAGAACACAACAGCACAAGGACTTTGCAAGAATGCACTGCCTTTTGTACTACAAGAAAACAACAGTCCCTCCTATAGTTTACTGCTGCCTAATATCAGTGGCCTTTATCCCAGAAATTGATGTTGGGACCAGTGGCGGTGCGTCCATTGGGGGCGTTGAGGCGTTGCCCCACAGTCCCACGGCCCACGCACAGTCACAGTGACACAAATAATAAATTATAATTCCCCCAATTGTTATTTGCAAATCAAATGGCAGCGCAGCGCACTAGTAGAGTGCAGGATGCAGTGTGAAGTCAGTGACAAGCGAGCGCGCGCCGCGCACTCACTCGCAGCAGTCTGTGTGGGTGTGTGTGGGGGCGGGGCTGCCGCTGACATGGGAATAGCGCTGACATTGATTCAATTCACTACTGCGCATGTCACGTTTTGGGCTATTATTGTTGAATCCTGGCCCGACCATGTGCACACGTGTGTGTGCTGTAGTGCTATAGCACCCATCGACTTCAGTGGCGACTAGGACCCGAGGGTGCTTCTCATGACGCAGCCCCCCGGGTCTCATTATGGGCAGGGAGTAACCCTGCTCTTAAGCCAATCCTGGCGCTGCTGGCGCAGTGGCACTGGTAATGCAGCGCCAGGATTGGCTGTCTTTCACCACGCGCGCAGTGCAGCAGCATGGTCATCATCATGATGACTCATGGTGCCGCGTATGGCCAATCACACTGCGGCAAATGTGAAGCTCTGCAGTAGGGATTGGCCGTTCCTACGCTGTCGGTGCACCACGTCACCGCGCCAGTGCGCCTGCACACTGTCGAGTCACCTCACCAGTCAGGCAGTCACGAGCACGAGTCGCCGAGAGAGAGTTCTCCCATTATCCATTCATCGATCTAATTCTTATTCTTTCCATAATGTAAGTTTTTTTATTAATGTGTGTGTAACACTAACAGTAGTTATTCGTTAAGAGTTATTGGGTTCAGTGTGTTTTTCAGCTCCGCAACGCCAATTCATTACCCTGCTATAAACAACGCTTGATGGATGGATACATCTGAATGAATGGATGGATGAAAGGGTAGGACGAATGACTACACCGATGTCCACAGTCAAGTTCATGGCAGGAGGCCAGGCCCAGACTTCACTCCTGCCACCACTGCTCAGTTACGTGTCTATCGTAATGAAAGGCCAGACCTTTTGGCTTCGCCATTCGCCAATGCTTGTGTGCCCTGGTTTCCTAATTAGTTCATTTCCCACATATAATAATTATTGCAGTCTGGTGACCGATTTATACAAAGTGTATAAGTTTGACTTTCAATACATACTTAGACAAGACAAGACATACTCCCGCGCAGCCTATTGGAGACGGGTCTGAATGACACGACG
This sequence comes from Triturus cristatus, assembly GCF_964204655.1. Taxonomy (NCBI): domain Eukaryota; kingdom Metazoa; phylum Chordata; class Amphibia; order Caudata; family Salamandridae; genus Triturus; species Triturus cristatus. The sequence goes on from NC_140579.1 coordinate 1,150,736,705, forward strand.
GAGGCCCGCGAGCTCGTAAAATGGCGGCGACGCCAAATAACACTGCCCTGCATGCATCTGAAATCTCCGGCTGCCCGGGCCGCGCTGTAATGAAATGCATGACTAGGGCAGATAATAATAATTGCGGCAATAGCTCCTTACAGCTCCCAGATGATTTTGTGCTGTCAGGAGTGCACTGTCCTCTGACATCCCAGGAGACGAGCCGCATCCCCGACTGCAGTGCAGGCCCTGATTGGAGCGGTGAAATATTGCCGGCGAAAATTAAAAGGTCTCCGTGTCAAAATAATTCACGATATGCATATCTCCCATTCTGATGAAACGGCTGATATCCGGATTAGCAAGATAATAAAACTGATCAGGCTACAGTTAAACAATTTCGGCTGGAGGATCGTTCATTTATTTTGCAGGTGTCACTGACTTGTCAGATCACGGGGTCAGGGTAGGATGAAAGGCTCTCCCCATCATCGGTAACCCTCCGCTGATTCGGGACTGAAATATTTTTCATGATTTGCCCAAAGTTTTCATCAGAGCACTGCCGGAGAGCATTACCAGAGCGGCCTGTATTGTGACATTCAAATCCTGGGAATTACAGGTTATTAGTGGGAGAGAACTGGCTGTACATACATTAGGCAGCATATCTCTGACCTGTAATTTGAACTGATGGCAGCATTGTAATTGAGTGAGTAGAAAAAAAGTGAATACTTTATTAAAACACAGGGAGATGAGGAAAGCATTTACTTCAGTACTATTGCTCCGAGGTCAGACTTCCCGGCCTCCCCCCTCCCGCATACGAAAATGAAGGCCCAGTGTAACTTCGAAAACATTCTGTCTGTATTTATCATTAAAGGCAAAAAATGGGAGTCTTATTTGGGTAGATTTGTCTCGACGCCATGTTTTCACGAAGTTTCGATAAATTGAGAACTGGAGCCACGTAGGTGGGAAACACATATTGTATTAGGGCATTGCATATTTTGTGTTTTCTTTGCTTTGTAATTTGTTGTGCAAGTATTTTCATTGTCTAGCTATAGTGCAACGTACCTGTGTCATGTCATAGCCCGTTGTCTCGTCAAAGCTAGGAGATTAATTCCCTATATAACTGTATATTAATCAAAAAAAACTCCTGGTTGATGATGTGGTGCGTGTCTCCTCTGCGACCATAGCTCCATCTCTCTGATTTCGCGGACCTGTCAGCAATCATGTCCTCGAGACATGTCAACAACTTCACCCATTGAGTAATAGGCCAGCCCATGAGCCCAATTGGACGGATACACTGTTATTTTCTTGAGGGATTGGGATTTGTGAGGAAGGTCTAAATGAAAAGAGGCGATATATTTTCATCATAAAGTGGTCAATTTAATTCCAAAAAAGACGCGCTGGACAATGTGCGGGGGAGATGGCCGGAGCGTACCATGGCTGCGTAGATTATAACGCTAGTTAATTGAATTGAGCAGTTCGGTAACAGACATATTAATATCATCAGGGCTGTTGGCTGCCCTGGGGGCGCGTGCTTTACACCAGCTTTTGTTTCCTAAAATGCTTCGAGCGAACAGAGGCCATGTAGAAAAAGGTCTCTTCAGCTAGGGTACGAAGATAAAAAACACATTCCCTCTTCCATGTTGCACTTCCTATGCACCTCGTTTCCCGCAAAGCATTTTGGGAGCCCTGCAGGATGCTAACGATTTTCTTGCATTTTAACTAAATGCAATTCGTGATGGTTTAAGCCAGAAAAAATTGTTGCAGCATTTTGCTCAAAGTATCACAAGGGCATGTTTTTCTGCTTTTTACTCTGAATTGGAACATTAGTAACACAGCCTACCTGTTTCAGTGATCTTGGAATTGTACCTTCAGTAAACAAGACGTGGCAATGATAAGCATCACTTCTATATATAATTAAGGACCAATCATTATAATGTGTGAAACACTGAGTAACACAAGAGGGTATTTACTGTAAATAATTATTTTGAATTTGGAATTAAGTTGAAGTAAAAAAAGAGCTGATGTAGTGAAGTACAATGAATGCACATTTCCTCCCTCTGACTCAGCTAAAGAATCTGCAAACAGCTATTGTGGCAACAAAGGACAGATCTTGATTTATTGGGTTAGGATTTCCAGACTTTTATGTTGACAGATCAAATGTATATGTGTGAAAATTCATTGGTGGGGAATGGGCTCCTATTTCCACAGGCATTAGTTGAGGGAAATTAGTGGGAACCGGGGCATTCCTGGAAGGTCGTGGCCATCGGGATTGTTGTAAACACCTATAAAGTCGGATCTTTAAGTGGCGGCTGCTGAACTTTCCTACAGTGGGGAGTAAAAAGGTGTTGAAATTCTAACGATCGAGCATAGCTGCTCTGACTGCCTCTAAGAGGCAGTGTATTTGGGAGCAGTGGTAAAGTCATTCTCCATTAATTTTTCCTATATCTTTGTCTACATCTTGTAACTTGTAACTCGCTGATCCTCATGTAAAGCGCTCTGATACCTCCGGGTCTAGCCAGTGCTATTTAAAACTCTGCAAATAAATAAATAAACATCAGGTAAAAATTGTAGCGTTATGTTTTTCCCCCCCCAGTCTTTGTTTGATTACCCTAATGTTTCAAAAATAAATTGTTATATTTTTATTTTCAGCACCTGGTAAAGCCTGAAACATTAACTGAACCGGTCCACTACCTAATTTTTGGGCAATTTTTGGACAGAGAACAGGAAGACCCAACCTCCTTTGCTGCTCTTTCATCCCGTCTAAGACCCAGCGAACAACAGTGTTAAAGGTAAGGAAACTGATGATATCTTTTATTAGATTGGAATTAGGGCTATGTTTGTGGTCACTGGTCACTCTAGATGGTGGTTGGGGTGGGTGCACATTCTGAAGATTGTTCTCTCAGTGGATAGCATTTACTAATACTGAGCCTTAGCCCTGTGCTTTGGGCAATAACGGTTGTTAAAGGCACTATCTATTCCTTCCTTGCCTTGTTCAAGGCCCTCAAACAGTCTCTTTTGCAGTGTCTTCAGCAACCACTATGGCACACAGAGGCAGCAGGCAGTAAGGCTGTATTTTTAGCAGTCCTGTTGTCCAAAGGGGAGCTTTGAAGATATATTGCGATAATGCACATGATAGATGTACTTATACTGAAATTTGATATTATTGCACCAAATCTTATACGTTGTACTTTGACTATTGACAGGCTTGTTTCTATTGGTAAGGACAGCATCGACATCCATGATGAATATGGTAGAACAATTAATTACACGGTCATTCCATGCACGGCCACTACAAGATAAACTACATATAAAGAGATTAGGACCTGATCGGCCAGACCTACAACTACAACAAGTTACCCAGGACAGAGGAAAATTGTACACACGTACATTCTCAAACACCTGGTACACAAAAGCTGAATGGCTTACAGGGTGTCCGTCAAGAAACAAACTGTTCTGCTTCCCCTGCTTGCTGTTTAATTTTGATTTTCCTTGGACAAGAGAAGGAGTGATAGACTTGAAGCATCTGTCTGAAAAAATCAAAAAGCATGCACACACAAGAAAGCATATGGAAAACGTAACAAGACTGGGAATGTTGGCAGACACACCGATTGAGCAGCACATAAACAGTGCATACCGCCAAACAATACAGAAACACAATGAAGCAGTTGATCGGAATAGGCACATACTATCAAAAATAATTGATTGCATTCGTTTCTGTGGTGCTTTTGAACTGGCATTGCGAGGCCATGATGAATCTGAAGATTCCACAAATCCAGGAAAATTCAAAGGCCTTGTGGATTTAATAGCAAGCATAGACAAGGAAATGGAAGCACATTTAGCAACTGCTACAGTCTTTAAGGGCACCTCTAAAACTATACAAAATGAACTCCTTGAGTGTATGCTCGAAATTATGAGAAGCCATATTGTCCAAGAGTTCCAAAACACAGACTTTGTGGCTATTCAGGCTGATGACACCACTGATGTGGCCACACAAACACAGTCCGTATTAGTCTTTCGGTACCTGGACAATGACAATAATGTTGTGGAGAGGTTCTATGGTTTCACTCATTTAAGAGACTCTACTGCAGAAACCATTACTGCAGCTATACTGCGTCAACTGAACTTCATTTTTCCAGAGGTGCACCAAAAAAAAAAACTTATTGCACAAAGCTATGATGGTGCGTCCGTAATGAGTGGAAGCCTTGGTGGAGTACAGAAAAGAATTAGAGATGTGTACCCTTATGCTCATTACGTGCACTGTTACGCCCACCAACTTAATCTTATTATGCAGCAGGCAGTATCAAAGATCTCCGAGACACGAATTTTCTTTCACGATGTAGGAGGCATGGCAGCACTCTTCTCACGTTCCCCAAAAAGAACGGAAGCACTTCAGGAGATTGTGGACAAAAGGGTTCCAAGGGGATCCTCAACTCGTTGGAACTTTAACATACGTACAGTCCAACTAATATATCAATATAGGGAGGACCTTGTGAAATGTGTTCATAATATAGAAGTCAATGAAACCTTTGATTTCAAAACTCAAAGTGAAGCCCGTGGCTTTGCTAGAACACTAGAAGATAGAGAGTTTCAATTCTTTCTGTTTTTATTTCAAGACATAATGTCAGCTGTCGAAAATGTATACAATCAGTTACAAGCACGAGAGATCGATACTGTCTCTGTGAAAAGAAATACCGCTATGTTTGTCGAGCGCATAAGCATAGTGAGAAATGAGGTTGACAATTTAGACAGCAAACTGCCAGAGGCTTCAATTTTTGCAAACCACAGGAAAAACATCAAATCACTCTGGTCCGAAATGCAAAGGAGATATGTGACATTGTAATTGTGCATGCACAAGAACGTTTTGCTTTCACAAAACATTTGGTGAGTGCCGCATTATTGGAAAGTCAAAACTTTGCAAAATATGGTGAATCCTTTCCTGAGCATGCTCTGCATGAGGCTGGGGAAGCTTATCCTATGCTCAACCAAGAGGACCTCAAAAGTGAGCTGACTGTACTGTACTCAGTGCCTGTGTACCGAAATGCCAGAGATGCTAGGGCTTTACTGACTTTAATTCATAAACTTAATATGGAAAAGACATTTACAGAGACAGTGACTTTACTTAAAATTGTCATAACCACTCCTATGACAACAGCAGAGGCAGAACGATCTTTTTCCGCCTTAAAGAGGATTAAGACATTCCTTAGAAACACCATGCTTCAGGAAAGACTGAATGCTTTGGCAATGCTCTCTATAGAGAGAAAGTTAGTTAAAAATATCTCTGAGTAATTGAAAAGTTTGCTGCTCTTAAAGACAGACGTGCTGATTTTAGATACAAAAAGTAAACATATGTATGTTCAATGCTGCTAGTTTCCGACCACCTGTTTAGTTGTTTGTTAAATAAAAAACACCTGTGAGGTACTCAGAAATGCATTATATCTCAAAGTCTGTTATGAAGCTCTGTGGTTATACTGAATAAGCAGCTACCTATGTTATATGACATGATCTCTTTATTACTGTAATAACTGCACTTTCTTCATTGCTTTATTAACCTTTCTGCTTTCTCAAATTTGCTTGAAAATGCACCATTTTTCCACTCTTTTTTCAAAATTTTCTCGGGGGGAGAACCCCCCCCAACCCCCCTTAGGTTGTTCGGGCTCGCTCGCTACGCTCGCTCACTATGCTGAAGTATGCCAAACATTTTTTGCCCTTCACCACTTTCAAATGTCACCGTCCGCCACTGGTTGGGACACAGAAGCCTTTACAGACCAGGTTTCAGATCCCGATTATGGATATCATTTTCCCCAGTTTGGAAAAATACCAGTTACATTAAAGTCACATTATATTAACCGACTGAATATTGCATATCCCTATTAAGCCAACAAGACATAAGACAAAATGACGACTTCAATATCCATACATTTTCAATTACAAATCCACAATGTAAAGATAATATATTAACAGCCAAGAATATCGGCATATTAAATAAAAGGCAAAGAGCACAAGGTGTGCACGACTGGGACTCTTGGCAATAAATAACTTCCAGGGCACCAGTAACATGCAGAGGTTAGGCGGGTAGAAGCAAAAGCAACAATGCATTCCCAAATGAACAGAGACAAGTGATGCTTTAGCGACCGCCCCATATTCCAACTTTCACAACAACCTCGAAATTAATAGCATCAAAGAAGGTCAACTAGATGAGACAAGTCACCTAGGAAGCATTTACTGGTAAAGCATTACCTGACTCAAGTAACTGCACCGGGTATGGAGGATTCCTTCCCGGGATTCCCACGCCTAAACAATGTTCTTACCCAGAGGTTTACATACAACAGTCACAAAAACCTAGACAGCTGCGCCTTATTTTCTTTACACCAATGCGGGCACAAAATGTACTAAACTTGCGAGAGTGTTTACATCAGTCTGTGATGCGAAATGATGGAGCCCAGAGCCGACATTGATACCGCACATTTCCAAGCGGCGTTGCTGCAAAGAGTTGCAATTCCGGACCTCAGTCTTTTTCACCAGCGGGCTCGCATTACACCGAGAATTATTTCACCCAAAACACTAGCTAAACAGAATTGTTTTCGCCTGTGTTACACTTTGCTAGTTACAACGCCATAGAAATTACAAAAATACAACATACAACTCTGGAAGCAAACAAGTCACCCTACTTCTGTCAGTTGTATAGTATTACAACTTGCAATTTAGACTTATTTACAAGTTGTGACGATTACCTTATATCAGTAGTGATATCTGTTATCTAAACTCTAGACCAAGGATTCGACCTGTATTTTTCAGTATGACAGGTGCAAGTCACAAACTGGATAACAGGAACGAAAACCTGAAGACAACAAATAATGGCAACATGAAGCAAAATACAACCGTATTATAGTATAAACATGCTGTATTTATGAACACTGGGGTCCAATTGTGAAAGGGGGTTAGAGATATGTTTAAAAAGTGATTAATCATGGAAACCCGGATATATGACCCACGGTCTGCTTGGGTCTGTGCACCCACCTTCTAGCCTGGCCAGAAGGCACGAGCTCTAGAGCTAACGGTGACTATGGGGTTGGAAGGTAGAGGGTACGGGTTTGGTAAAACCCTCTCGTTTGGACGCATGATGGTCTAGAAATGATGACAAGCAAGCAATGGAGTCTACAGACCTAAACACTCATGAAAACCCCTATTCAGCCTCCCAGGTACATCTCATAAGGAAGAGGCAGGGTGTATCTTACTTGAGAAGCTGTGCTACTGGCTGTCCGGATGACGACAGCAGATCCACGCCTGTCACATGTTGTTTGCAACAGTCGGTGGAAGCTGGAGATAGTCAGTGCGCCTCCCACTGTGGCTGCTAATTGCATCACACACGAGAAGAGCCACATCCTGTTTTTAGGAAATAATATGAGTCCCATTAAGCAAGTCTTGGAAATGGGTTAAAAGCTAGCACTGTATCGGCAAAAAAAGATATTTGGCAAACTAAACCACAACTCAAATTAGCATCTGTTGCAATCAAGTACAGAATAAGAGTTTGTAGCTGTGCCGCTGTTTGGGTATCTCTGGCTAAGGTAGGATGTGAGCAACTTAATACCAAAACAGGGGTATCAAAGAAGATTTATTCTCCTCTTACCTTCGCTGCTACAGCCACAACAAAACAGTCTTCCCAACGGAATTAAACTCGGCGCACGGTACACGACGCGGGCTCGCTTCAAGACCTCATCACGTACGTGGAGCCACAGAAACCATGGAGAAAACGATCCAAAACCAAGCACCGCCCACAAAATGACACGCACAATTGTATGAGCGGCTCAAGTACAAAGGAACACGACCTCAAACAAGCATTTGCAAGGCAATAGGACTCGCAATTACGTGAGATATATTGCATTGAAAATGGGAGTGTGGGGGGCGGAAAGGTATGAACGGGAGTGGGGGGAGAGGGAGGGCCGAGAAGTCATGGACTGCGGAAGGGGCGGGGGAACAGGGAACAAAATAGTGTTCGGAGTAATGGGGCCAGTAGCCGTGGAAGGATACAAATGGCGACATGAGCATCATGAGGAGGGACTAACAAGCCTAAAACCAATCCGAAGGCAGCATTTAGGACCAAAGCCAAGGAGAGTGGGCGGAGCTTCCACTATACTGAATACTGCATGCCTTGCAAAGCGAGCAGCGCATGTGCTGCAACGCTAGGCTCGACCTAAAAATAAGATCCAGGAGGTTCCCTAGCAAGGTTTCTATTTGTCCTAATCAGGGGAACCCCTTTAATATGAGATTCAGGATATTAAAGCATGCTGGTACAGGAGTGGAGAAATACAGAAATAAAACAACAAATTAAAAAGCTGCAATGTACCTGGCTCAAAACAAACACCAATCAAGACAAACTTCACCTACAGAAATTTTTATTATACCAGTCAGCTATCAAAAAAGCTAAGAAAAGGTACTATTCAGACAGAATTCAAAATGCTAAATGCGCAAATAAAGAATTCTATTAAATTATCACTGAATTATGTGAACCAAATTGCCTAGAAGGAGCTCATCCTGTTACTCAAGATTTCACAGACATACTGTCAAATCATTACACAGCCGAAGCAGACACATTGAAGCCAAAGAAGACACATTGGACTCATATTTAAAACAAAGAAAAAGCACCAGCACCGACCTTTTTCCAAAACAACAATCCAAGAATGCTCTAACCCAGCCTCTCCATTCCTTCTAACAAATTTCACACAATGAATTTTTGGGCCTGGTCAAAGCAAGCAGGTCTGCCCGCAGCCCTTCTGACCTTTGTCCAACACAAACCTTCAAGAGAATCCTTCTAACAACCTCTGCTTCCACACCAGTAAGAAGAATCATCAACAATTCCTTAACTAACATGATATTTCTAGAAGAACTAAAAAAGTCATACATATGCCCATTACTGAAGAAAACAAACCTGGACCCACTGAACCCCGACAACTACAGACTGATTGCAAATGGACCTTTACTGGGCAAACTGATAGAAAGAGCAGCATTCTCCCAGATGTCACAATTTATTAAAGATAATGCCATACTTTTAGAACTCCAAACCGGATTCCGTCCAGGGAGAGGCACAGAATCTGCCCTTATTGTCATCTGGGATGACCTGAAGAATACAGTTGACCACAACGGGGTTGCTGCGCTACTTCTCTTGGACCTCTCAGCTGCCTTTGGAACGGTTGACCATGACACTCTGATAGAAAGAATCTACGAAGCAGGCATAGAGGGACCTTCACAACTGAACAAATGTCATCCATACACCCGTTTCTCGTCCAAACCGTACTTCACAAAAGTAGGGGCGCCTCAAGGCTAGGGGTGGGCAGAATTTGCATAGTCGTGCTACGCAAAGCTCTGCGAAATGGTAAAAAATCTCCACGAGCACGCAGAGTTCCACGAACATGCGGAATTGCTTGTTCTGCCCGTTCGCGATGCTTTTTTCCTGTTCGTGAATGCTGTTTGCATGCTCGGGGGGAAATATCTCACAAACATGCATTTTGAAAGCACGAACAAGCAAAAAATTCAACATCTACATGAAGTCATTACCGGCACTGATCAATCAATTTCACCACACGTGCTATAACTATGCAGATGACACGCAAATAATCCTTCAACTGGAATGCCCCAAAGACATTGAAAACTCACAAATTTTCAGTTGTCTCAGAGCTGTGGATCAATGGATGGCATGGAGCCATCTCAAATTGAATGCTTCCAAAACGGAAAAACTCACGTGTGGCGATTGGAAAAAATATGACCCACTCGCCGCCTGGCCTGATGATCTGGGAACACGCCTAAAGTATCAAAGGAAGTAAAAAACCTTGGAATGACCATGGACTCCAAGCTATCAATGAATGCCCAAGTGGACAAACTAGCAGATCACACTTCATTACTATAAAAAATTCTGCAACGCATCTTCCCCCATCTGGGATTTCCACACAAGGTCCAGGCTACCATCTCTCTTGTTCTGTCCAAACTCGCTTACGCCAACAGCCTCTACCACGGATCACCTTTAACAACTATGAATCGACTACAATGGATTCAGAACTCTGCTGCCAGACTGCTCTTTCATATAAAGCCACAAGCCCACATCTCCCTTGCCTTATAAGCCCTGAATTGGTTACCAGTTGCCAGAAGAGCCACATTCAAGCTGCTTTGTATCACCCACAAAGCCATACATGGAACAGGACCGCTCTTCATCAGGAATTAAATTACAAATTATATTTAACAAAGTAGCCTCCACTCTAGAGTGGCACCTCGCCTCAAAATCCCACTGTACAAGAAAAAAAACATGGGTGGCACATTCTTCTCTGTTCAAGGAGCCAAACTATTGAACTCTTTACCCCCAAACATAAGATCCACGGATAACCACCTTATCTTCAGAAGACTACTCAAAAATTGGCTCTTCCCCACATAACCACCATAGGCAAACATAAATATACAGCATATAACTCTGTAATCTAAGCATTTATTTGGGCTATGGATATGTATCTACATATGTGTTTTGGTTTGTATAAACGTATAATAATTAGGGCTCCCGGTTTTATGGTATTTATATATTTGTTATTTACGTATGTATTTATCCATATTTATTTTTTGCTAATTTTACCTGTATTTATCCATATTTATTTTAGGTATTCTGAAATGTGTATATTTCTGCATTTATTTAACCATTTAATGTGCCCTCATGCCTGAACACCTGACAGGTTTCAATGATATATACACACTCAGATGGTGAAATTTGCACTTGTAAGCAAATATGTACATTTTATTTTCAAGGTTGTGCAAATCTACTGCTGTTTAAGGATCTTTACTAAAATCCCGATATTTTTTTTAATCCCCTTGCCGGTCAATCTGCACAGCTATTGGCCTGGCAGTCACGACAGACAGTATATAGAATCACTCAACAACAACCCATTTTCTGCTTTTATAAATACAGACAGGAAAATAAATTGTTTTCTGTCTGTATTCATCTGTAAAAATCAATTAAAACGGCAAACAGGGTGCCTTAATAATAATTTTGTTTTTAAAATATAAATATTCCTTAGTTCTGCTTAAAAAATGTACATATAACTTATAGTTACATTATTCTATGCTTTAACATGGATATAGGTGACAGCATAAATAAATGAATAGTTTATCATAACTATTAATCTACAATTGCTTCACTATTAAATTACAAAAAATACAAACAAATAAATTAATTTAAAGTACAACAACACTTGAAAGCCAGAGTTTATTAAAAGTGACTTTAATCTACATATATTACCTTCCTTATGCATATATATACCTTCCATGTACTTATGTATCTATATATTTATTACTTTGCTTCTAATTCAGCATATCCAATGCACTATCCTATTTCTCACCCTATATCACTCTCAATATATCCTCTACCTCAAATCTCTGACTCATCTCAAACCTCATTCTACTACTCTTTCCAGTGCACTACCCTATTTTTCTCCCTATACCTCCATCAATATATCATCTACTCCACTATCTCCTTCATCCCATACCACTACTATGATCCCCAAAATAACCCTTTCTAGACTCTTCCCTCCTCTACCCCTCCTAGAATCATCTAATACCTCTTTTACTATTATCCCAAAAAAGCCTTTCTAAGCCCCTCCCTCTGACTCTTCCCTCTCCACCTCCCCTTTACTCATCCCAAACCCCCTCCTACTGTCTGAACTCCAGGAAAAAGAACAGAATCTAGACCCTTCCCTCTTCTATCCTTCCACTATTCCTCTATTCCTTTTCAATCCAAATAACAGACTAACATGTCCACCACTCAATTTAATTTTTTATTTCCCTATACTAATTCCCCACTAATCCTTTATGGCTTCCCGAGTAGTCTGCGACATGCCAAAAAAGTGCTTCAACACCTCATCAGGGGTAGAAAGCGCTATAAAAATGCAAACCTTTCCCTTTTCTTTCCTTCCACTATCCTTCTCGATCAAAATAACAGACTAACATATCCACCGTTCAAATTACTTTCATATTTCACTATACTAATTTGCCTCGTCAGGGATAGTAAGCGCTATATAAATACAATTACAATTACGTAATTCAGGGAGTCCTTATGGTGCTGGTGCTGGAGTAACTTGCACTTGTCTAAGCCTAAGATCTCATTCTCAGGAGGGGTTCCTAATATGAGTGGCCATTTAATTCCATTGTGACAGCCCCATCACGCCAAACCCGGGACCTTGTAATGAGGCCCTATGTATCTACTGGTTCATAAAGGGTGGATATCTGACCAGTGCATGTCTGAATCAGAAGCAGTTCACGGAACATAATCAATACATAATCCTTACAGTCTAACCCCTGGACCCTCCTAAATCGTTCTGAATCACATGATGCCCCAGCAGTACCCAGGGTCTGGTGTACGAGGCATTTTAACGGTCGCAAATGGCAAATGGTCAGCTTGGCATTAGCAACCATTAAAATGCTTTTTGCTATGTACTAATCCCTTTTTAGAAGTCGGAAAAGGCTTTACAACTCCTAAATTGGGGCTCTAAATGGATGCTGATTTGTTATTTGAAAGGGTTGTGTTCAACACGTCCCTTCCAAATACCAAATCGGTATCATATGTATCAGCGTTCTGCGACTACAATCTGGTCTAACTCTCAATCCATTGAAATTTTGCCTACCCCTCTAAGCTTGGGTGGTAACCCATTCGGAAAAGGGAAGGGGAACCTTTAGGACCCCTGATGCAGCGGAGTTTACCAACTCTATACATACATACACACAACACTCATTTGAGCCCATATACATTCATACACTCAATGAGCTGGCAAATATCCGCTGGTCATCATTTTTTTTTATTTACCCTAGGAAACCCTTCACACCAGTAATCTTACCATTCCTGTCTCCTGAATAAATGTACGTTCAAAAGATCTAGTAGTAGATTAGAATAGGGAGGAAATTATAATGGTAAAACAATACATTCAATTTTATTCAAAGAACCACAGACTCAGTAGGAGTTTTAAAGGTTTATCCGAATTAATAATTTTGTTTGTGAGTCAAATCAAATACACGTAAACACATCAAGATTCTCCATCAGGAAAGGTAGTTCAATTAGTTTGTAATTCAATTCACATGAATTAATCTCATATGATGACAGTACCCGAGGAGAGAAAGAACAGAGACCAAATACGGAGCACAACCAACCCACAGAACTATATTTACTTAGAATGGTGTAAGGACTTAGACATCAGAGTATCAAGGATTCAGGACAGGTTCAGGACAGGGAAGGTGACCTCTTCTAGTATAACGCCAGAGTTACACCCCTCTCTGGTGCTACTCTCTCCGGCTTGGGCTCGTCCGGACCCCATCCTAGATGTGCCTCCTCGGTTGTTCTGCGAATTTTCCCTAGTGTTGGATTCTACAGTCAGATTGCAGTAAAATCAGGCAGCATCTCAGCATAGCATCGGCATCTCGTGGGTCAAGTGTGCCTATCTAGAAATTACCTCTGTTATACCAATTCAAATGTATGATCCACCCCCAAATGTTTCAATTCCATGTACACCCGCAATTTGATTGGGCCAAGCAGTGGGGTGAGGACATCACACCATACTAAGAGCAATAATCTTTACTTCTATTGTCTAGCTCCCCGCCCCTTAATATTAATACCCACAAGCTTTATTACCACAAGCATTTCATATGCAGATCGATAAATCTGTACTACAATGTTTCATCTTCTTCCTCTGGTAGGGTCAAAAGTTGTATCTTTTCTTCTTCAGCTACTGAGTTTGGCAATTTCATGTAAATATAACAATCACTAACTTCCATTGTTTTTACATAATGTACTAAGAGATTTGCAAATACATTTAAATCAGTTTCATTCTTATCCACTATATGGTGTAAATCTAACTCATCTGTTGTTTCTAAGTCTACTCTATCTCCTTTAATATTTGTTACATCCGTATGTGCAATATACTATTCTGTTTGTCAGTAACCATCAAATATGGAATAGCTATCGCAAATATTACCCATATTATGAGGACTAATATTAAACTAAATATACAGATCCTACAACACTTCTTTATACAGCTTTGTTTTGTTTTTCCAGTAACTTTATTATCAGACATTTTTGGACCAAAATACTAGGGAGGATCCTGGCGGACAGAATCACAGAGGTACTCCCAAGACTGATATAGTCAGATAAGAGCGGATTCGTCCCTGGGAGGAACACCTCCCAAAATATACTTCGGCTGTTCCAGATCCAGGACGGGGTGCGGGGCAGGTTCCCAAATGCAGCGTGCCTTGTACTGGATCTCGAGAAAGCGTTCAATACCCTGGCATGGCAGTATTTATTTGAGGTGCTCCAGAGGGTGGGCTTAGGGCCCCAATTCATAGCGTACACCTGGCTATTGTACACTGATCTCACCACACGGGTCAGAATCGGTTGCCACATTTCATCCCCATTTCGATCATGCGCGGCACACACCAGGGTTGCCCCCTGTCCCCCGTCATATTTGCCATCGCTATGGAACCACTGGCGGCACGACTGCAAGAGGTGGGCAAGCAGTGGGGCATTCCGCTGGGAGGCCGCACCCATAGCGTCTCCCTATATGTGGATGATCTCCTCATCTACGTCAGAGACATCACAGCAGACCTTACCACTCTATGGACCACGCTTGCAGACTTTGAGAGGGCCGCAGGGCTAAGGGTGAATTGGGATAAATCCTCTATCTATCCCCTACACCCGAACACACCACACAGAGAAATTTGGCTGGGAGATGCCTCACTGGCATGGACAGGGGACGCCCCGCGATACCTGGGTATCAGACTCTACCATGCGCCTCGGGACCTCCTGGAGGGCATCCACTACCGAGCCCTCCGAGGGCTTAAAAGCCAAATTAGCTTCTGGCGGACCCTACCCTTGGCTCCCATAGGGAGGGTAGCATTATCCAAAATGATCATGGTGCCCCAACCGTCATCCCACCATGGTCTTTTTTCCAAGAGCTAAATTCATTACTAATCTCCCAGATCTGGGGGAAGGGCCGATGCAGAGTGGCCTTGTCGACCCTGCAATTGCCCAGTGATAAGGGTGGGATGAGCGTCCCGTCCTTTGAAGCCTATTTTGTGGCAGCGCAACTGCAGTGGCTGTCACGCTAGACAGCACATCGCAATCTCGGGGAGACAGACTCCCAGGACGGACAGATAGCAATCCCGGAACTAACCCGAATACTCCTCCCAGGGACTAAACCCAACCCTGCTCATCCTCTGTTGGTCAAAGTGGCTAGATCGTGTACCATGAGGATTCACTGTCTGTCCAAAGGGACACCTATGTATTCCCCATTACTGCCGCTAGTAGGCCTCCCTAAGGGGCACGGGTACTACACCGCGGGAGAGTTCAGGATTTGGACCAAACACATGCTCACTGAAGCTGAAGCCCTATTCACCGACGGCCAACTGATCTCGTTCGCAGGCTTGGCTGAAGAAAGCGGGCTCCCGGTCGGTCAATTCCTACTGCACCGGCAGCTGGTGGCAGACTGCAGACGGACCTGGGATCTCGGGGACGGAGAACCCAAGACACACCCGGTGTTGAACACACTACTTCACATTGGGAAGGGCAGACATCACATTACATGGATCTATAAATCCATTATGGAACTTATACACACACCACTGACATGATTACGGCTCCATTGGGAGGAGGACTTAGGCTGAGCCCACCATGATAGAGAGTGGATCATAGCCCTAGAACACCACAAAAAGTGTCCCTCAATCAAAGATTAAAAAATGTACAGTTTAATGTGCTGCACCGTGCTTATCTCACTCTGGCACGGCTAAAACGCTTTTACCCGACGTCCTGCTTTGAATGTCCCCGCTGCCACACTCCAGATGCCCCATTCATCCACATGTTTTGAACATGCCCCACGATACAAACCCTTTGGGCAATGGTACACACTACACTACAAACAGTCACGGGTCTATCAGATTTCCACACGTGGGAAGCGTGCGCCCTGGGCATATTTAAACGTAAGAAGCGAAAGAAGGTAGAAACCAAATTTGCTATGCTAGCCATACTTCTAGCAAAACGCAGTATAGCAATGCACTGGCATTCACCGGGCGGCCCCCCGATAGCAGCATGGTGAGGGTGGTAAAGAAATGGGCCACGGCCAAGGAAGATCTCATCTGGCAGGAGGAAGCTCGCAGCATGCGACGGCAACCTATTTCATTAGAATGGGCGATGCTCCTCCATGACTTCAAGCAAGCATTGCTGGCGCAGAACTGCCACAAGACACCCAGACGGAACCAGGGCCCAGCACACATTGATCCTTCCAAATTTCCCCTCCATCAAACTAGCTCACCCCCCCATGCCACCCGTAGGGGAACACACCGTTCGGAATGGTGGGAATTCTTGCCCGCAGTTAACGTGACAATATGGAGCTGTACCGCACCTACCCCCACCTTCTGTCCCCCCCCTCCCCGATCCCTATCCTCCCAAGTTATGAATCCCCAGTTCAGTTTAGAACCTGGATTGCCATTTAGCATTACCCTATACAGAGAACAAAGGACTAGTGACTGTCATACGGGTATGGGTGGTACGGTAACCTTACCAACAGCATATTTTACTGTGTTTCCCGGCATATCCTTTAGAGGTGGAGAAGCGCTCCCCCCAATAATAGTCACTCGACGATTTGACGCAGAAGTGTTGACATCAATTGTAATGTCGCAACAGATGAGTCGGATTATTGTATGACATGTTTAACCCCTTTGATGCTCATGACAGAGCGGTTCCGTCATGAGCATCGGTTGGGCTGTGCTTATGACGGAACCGCTCCGTCATGAGCACAGCCACTGGAGGAAGCGCTGGCGCTCCCCCCCTCGGGGCTCGATTTATTTACCAATTGGGGGGTTGGCAGCGGAAGAGTTTCCGCTGCCACCCCGAGCCCCCCCACGCTTCCCCATGACGTCAGCGCGCACCAACGTCATCAGGAAGCGTTGGACGCGCTGGAATTCATTTCTTCCAAAGCGTCCAACGAGCAAGGTAGGTGTTTGGCTCCGGTGTGGCGGGGGGGGGGGGAATTGAGATGCCTCGAGGCATCAGGGGAGAGGAAAGAGAATTTCCTCTCCCCTGATGTCTCAATGCTTGGCATTCCTGCTTCACGATCGCGCACAGCGTCGCACTCGTGGAGCAGGGATGCCCCACTAGACACCAGGGACGTCTTGTGCAGTGTTAGGAAGCGGCCCCTTGGGCAAGGGTCGCTTCCTGGGGGTGAAAAATTTAATTAAGACTTTTCTGCCCCCCCTGGGGGCAGATCGGTCGCATAAGTCGCCGTTTCTGCTCCCAGGGGGGGGCAGAAAAGCCCACTAGACACCAGGGATGTCTTTTCTAGGTTTAGGAAGTGACCCCTTGGGCAAGGGTCGCTTCCTGGGGGTGAAAAATGTAATTAAGACTTTTCTGCCCCCCCTGGGGGCAAATCGGTCGCATAAGTCGCCGTTTCTGCTCCCAGGGGGGGCAGAAAAGCCCACTAGACACCAGGGATGTCTTTTCTAGTTTTAGGAAGCGACCCCTTGGGCAAGGGTCGCTTCCTGGGGGCCAAAAATGTTATTAATACTTTTCTGCCCCCCCTGGGGGCAGATCGGTCGCATAAGTCACCGTTTCTGCTCCCGGGGGGGCAGAAAAGCCCACTAGACACCAGGGATGTCTTTTCTAGTTTTAGGGAGCGACCCCTTGGGCAAGGGTCGCTTCCTGGGGCTAAAAATATAATTAAGACTTTTCTGCCCCCCCTGGGGGCAGATCGGTTGATTATGTAGCCGTTTCTGCTCCCAGGGGGGCAGAAAAGCCCACTAGACACCAGGGATGTTATTTTTTGAGTAAAGGAAGCGACCCCTTGGGCAAGGGTCGCTTCCTGGGGGCCCAAATATTTATCAAGACTTTTTTGGCCCCCCCTGGGGGCAGATCGGTCTTGTGTGTAGCCGTTTCTGGTCCCAGGGGGGGCAGAAAAGCCCACTAGACACCAGGGAATTAGTTTAAATAAAAATGGAAGTGACCCCTTGGGCAAGGGTTGCTTCCAGGGGGCAATTTTTTATAATATGTATTTGGACCCCCCGCCCCTGGACAGATTAGCCTGTTTTTTTTTCCTGCTGTTTTCTGCCCCACCTGGCACACAACCCGATTGACCATTTGGGTAGTTACATAGCATATTATAATGTTTATTGTTATATTTTTTGTGATTTGCAATTGTAATGTTTTTTTTTTAAACTTTTTTGTTCTAGGTGAAGGCTTTTGCTCTTTCCAGTTTGCGGTTTCGTTACTGGTGTTTCTGCTGTTTGTGTAGTTTGGTAAGAGACTTTTTTTTTTACAATGTAAATGTGTTTGATTTCTCTGCATGAATTATTTTTTGCAAATGGTGTAATAATAGCAGTATGTTTTGTTTTTGAGTGTCAAAAACTGTTTGCATTGGTGCTTGATGTGTATTTTGTTGTCTTGTGAGTAATTTGTTTTTTTTTCTTCTTTCTAGTTGGATATCGTTGGTTTTTGCTGTGTCACTGCAGAGTAGGTTCTGGTGAGTGCAGCTGTCTCTTGTAATTGAATTGTATAGTTTTTGACTACATTGATCTTCGTGATAAAGGTACACATTTCTTTACTTACTTGGTTTACACATTGTTGGTTGTTGTTGACTTGTTTGTGCAGTCTTCTATCTTAGTAAGTATAATGGCTAGCCGCAGGAATACTGCTCAGCAGGTTGTTGGTTTGCTGTTTGAGTCTTCCTCTGACCATGGTTCAGAGACTGACTCTGCATCTGAGGGAGAGGAGGCAGGGGACGATTCTGGCAGTGAGTTTTCTCTCCATATGGAGTCATCGGATGATGAAGATACTCTTAGTGCGGATGAAGTGCCTGTGTTAGAGGAGGAGTCTGATGTGCCGATAGTGCGGCAAGAGGCATCTGGGCTGCAGCCTGGGGCTGCAAGGCTTCCCGTTGGTGTAGTGCGGCAAGAGGCTTCTGGGCTGCAGCCTGCGGCTGCAAGGCTTCCCGTTGGTGTAGTGCGGCAAGAGGCATCTGGGCTGCAGGCTGGGGCTGCAAGGCTTCCCTTTGAAAGTGATGACCTCTGGGTTGCCCCTGGCATGGTGCAGCCGGCATTGCCAGACTTTACTGGTGTTCCAGGGTGTAGAGTGAATACTGAAAACTTTTTGCCGATAATTTTTTTTCAGTTGTTTAAGGACAATGTGTTTTTGGCAGAGATTGTTGAGCAGACTAATTTGTATGCCGAACAGTTTTTGAGGGACAACAGTGCCAGTCTTAAGCCACACTCTAGAGCTACCCGGTGGACTCCCACAAATCTTGAAGAGATGAAGAAGTTCTTGGGTTTAACTTTTTTGATGGGCTTGCTAAGGAAGCCATCAATGTCTTCATATTGGTCTACTAGTCCCTTGATGGCAACTGCTATTTTTCCGGCAGTCATGAGTCGTGACAGGTATTTGCTTCTGCTTCGGATGATGCATTTTGTTGATAATGGTTTAGCGTTGCCACGAGATCACCCTGAGTGTGACTGTCTTTTTAAGATTAGGCCTGTCCTTGATCACTTTGTTGATCGATTTTCTGAGATCTATGCTCCTGGGAAAGAAATTGCAGTGGATGAGTCTTTGGTGTTGTTCAAGGGCCGCTTGGTTTTTAGGCAATACATTCCTAGTAAGAGGGCACGCTATGGAATTAAGCAGTATATGCTGTGTGACAGTAGGACTAGATATGTCTCTAATTTCAGGGTGTACACTGGTAAGGAATCCAGGATTAACCCCCCTGGTTGTCCGTCCACTTTTGGAGTGACTGAGAAAATTGTTTGGGACCTTGGTAGAGGATTTTTTAACAAAGGCCACCATTTATATGTAGATAACTTCTACACTGGTGTGCGGTTGTTCAGGGAATTGGCCAAAGTGGACACTGTTGCTTGTGGCACAATCCGCTCTAACCGTAAAGGTTTCCCAAAAGAACTTGTTTGTCAAAAGCTTGTGCGGGGACAGTGCAGTGCGTTGTGTTGTGAGGAGCTTCTTGCTGTGAAGTTTTCAGACAGGAGAGATGTCTACATGCTGACTACCATCCATGATGAAACACTGCACCTGTGACTGTTTGGGGTCAGGTCGCTGAAGCGAGCAAACCTGTGTGCATTTTAGACTATAATAGGCACATGGGTGGTGTTGACAGAGTAGATCAGAGGTTAGAACCTTACGCTGCTCTTCGTAAGGCTTACATTTGGTACAAGAAGTTGGCTATCCATCTTTTCCACTTGGCAATGTTTAATGCTTTTGTTGTGTTCCAGGATTCTTGCCCTGAGTCAAAGATGACTTTTGCTAAGTTTCGGGAGTCTGTAATAGGCAGCCTTGTTGTAGTGGAACAGGCAAGTGTTCCTAGAGTAGGAGTGGTGGAGGATGTTGCTAGATTGAGAGATCGCCACTTTCCTGATCACATTCCGCCCACACCCTCAAAAGATTTTCCCAGTAGGAGATGTAAAGTCTGTTGGAGAAGAGGTACGCGGAAGGAGATTCGTATGTACTGCCCCGACTGTCCTTCTAAACCTGGGCTGTGTGTCCCTGCTTGTTTTAGAGCGTACCACACGCAAAATAATTTTTGGGAGCATTCATGAGTGGTAAAGTGAACTGCCTGGTCTGTATTCTTTGGAAAATTTGATTCTGTTTCAACGTTGGCGTTAGTGCAATGTAGTTAGTTGCTGATTTTGTGTTTGTAGATTTGTATCTATTTGCGATTTGTTTGTGTTTTTATTTTTTTCTAAAACAATCCTAAATGTGATGGCGGTGTGTGTAGTGTGGAAATGTGGATTTTCCTGGTCAGTTATGTCCCCTATCTTGGACCCCAACGGTTCTATGTGCATGTCACAAGTACATGTATGTTCCCTCCAGTTCCAGTTATGAAGACGCAAATATATGTGCGTCCACCGTCAACATGTCCTCTGTCAGATCCGCCATGAATATGTCGGATATTCCATTCCTAAATATGAAAGGCCACCGGCTTTATATGGTTCACTTATGCCACTTTACAGTCCAGGCAAGTAGGCCCTGATTCTGTCATCAAACTCCTTTTTCCTTCTGCCTCTGAAAGCTCCAGTCTGAGCCTGCATCTGTGACCATGAACTCTGTCTCATTCTCTGCGCGGCCCACGAAGCCTGACATCAGCCTATTCTCTGCCAAGAGCTGTATTTCACCTTCGAATTATCTGCTTCCCCCTCAGCCGATGCATTCCTGCCTAGTAGCTTAAGTAAACATTCTTCCAGTTACCAAGCAAAAAGGCCCATCTTCTCTGCCCTCATGCAAGTAATTCATAGCCCTGTCACCATGGAATATTCCCATCCCCTCGCATTCAGTGTAGACACTTAGACGCTTGTACACACACGCACAGTCAGTATAGAATAGATTCTGTCCGAGAGTCCTTCTTTATGGATAACATAGTTCTTTAAACATAGGATGTTAGATATGATTTGGGATTAGGTTGATCTGACCCCCAGACTTTTCGTCTCCAAATGTAGAGCTAACGTCAAGTTCCCTTCACCCCCTAGTTACACGTCAATTACACGTCATGCTGCTGCGCGCGCATCTATGTCAAGTATTATCTTATAGATCCACCTATGCATGATATCATAACCAATCATGTGTCTTTTTTACTCCTTGTAAACACCCATTTTCGGTTACGCAGGTACCACGTCAAGTTCCTTATCAATTATTACGCCTACTGTATTTGCTTCATTATAACGTATGTACTATAAAAGTTACTTCTTGTCAATAAAGTATGTACTTCACTTCCTGAACCCCCGTGGTGATGGAACTCGAAGCATCCGATTATAATCGTTTATTGGAATAAAGCCCATTCCGAAACTCTAATATCACGGATTCTGCCTCTCATTTTACTGAGCTATTTTATAATGTTTCTGTATCAAATTCAGTCCCGGTAAAGGAATTTTTATTTACCACATGATGGCGCCCGAACAGGGACACTTTCTCATCTCACGCGCCGGCGGTGCGTTGCAGGCCCGGTCTCCTGCCACAGCTGGACGGACAATAACGCGTACCAGCAGGATTTCCTGTATCTCCCTCCGGTCAAGCGGGGGCGACTGAGACTGCGATCAACACCCAGACGAGGCGGTGAGAAGTGCGAAGTATCCCGACCAGAGCCTAGCTGAGAGAGCAAGATCCGAGGTATACAGAGACCCACCAGTCCGAAGTCAAGCCCAGTGTCCGACGAGTCGAGTCGAGTCGAGTCCAGTCCGGTTCAAGTTCAAGTTACTGAGGCCTTCCGTTTCCGAAGCTACCCGGTGAGTACCATTGCTGGGGAGGCATTTCTGACGTGCACATAGGTTGTGCCGGTCAAGACGGGTTTGGGTACACAAATCCGGTCTGCACTGTTTTAGCAGTGTATCTGTACTGTTTAGCAGTATATCAAGTATTCCGAAGTATTCCGAAGTATCTAGTTATTGTCTAGTTATTGTCGAGAATTAAGCTTGGTGATTAGTTATGCAGACGATCATCATTGTTGTTTCAGTTAAAGGTTTAATGTTAAATGTTTAAAGTGTTTAAGTATGTTCTGTATATCGTGGTATGAATGACTGTTCATTATCGTGTTTATTGTATTAAGTCTGTTCAAATTCAAGTATCAGGTCAAAATCAAGTATAAGGTCAGTTCTCAATATGCCGCTCTTTTCGAAATTAAGACAGATCACTACCAGAAAAGGGGTTCTCGAAGAAGCCGTCCCTATTCCTCCTAGGGACACTCCAGGGCACTTCATGTATCACAAACATGGCTTAGACGCTATATTATTTCTTGATTTATGGGTAGACTATACCAAGGGATTACCAGAAAGTCAGAGGTGGCCCACAGCGGGGACCTGGGATGCAGAATGCATCATGAAAGTCGAGGAAGAGTTATGGAAAAGAAAAGTCAGACAGTCACAGAAAGACGCCGTTGAATTATGGCGTAAAGAATCACATAGACGAACAGAAAAAGCACGTAGACAGGAAGAGAAGAGTAAAGAGAATTCCAATAAAGTTCGAGAGAATCTATTAATTGAGGAAGGTATCCGAGTGAAATCAGAACAAGTAGACAGACAAAGAAATGCCCTTATGAATGGTATGTATCCCCTTCTGGCCGAAGGATTACCTAAGGCTACTCCAGAGATACCGAAAGACTTGCCACCCCCATTATTCCCAATCAAGGTACATCCTAAGGGGCATCCTAGAACCGCAGAAGATGTTTTTCTTTCCTCATATTTAGATGACGCAGCTCCCGAGTATGCTAATTCCGCCCCACGTAGACCGCATACCAGGGAGGTCCAACGCCAAGATCCAGCACCCGTATCCCTGCAGCAACAAATCGAGTCACAAGTTCCGGCAAGCACATCTGTTTCTGCATCTGTTCCTACAAGTACTTCTATAGCTGAGTCCACACCTATAGTTACTGTGTCACGTTCGACGAATCCTTTCACACCCGACGCCCCAGACGGGGCCACGGGAGGTGCTACCAATATTTTTTCTACGCCACCTAGAATAAATAAACTTATTTTCCAAGAGTCAGCGCATTCACGTACACCCAAATTCGTAAGTGATCGTACGCTTAAGGAACTTCTTATAGATTGTAGATATGACCCGGTGCTCGGTAAAGAGGACGAAATGATCCTGGCATCATTACGTATCAGACGAGCCGCAGGGTATTTAGCGAAGCTACCAGGAATGACTGCGCATCTAGATAAAATATATCATTTTGTTCAAACAGGGCGAGATCCAGAATGTATTAACAGAGCTATGGAATACCAGAAAGTAGAGATACAGGGGGAACTGTTGCGTTTCCTCATAAACTGTATGATCAGAAATCAAGACCGACCGGGGGTAGATCCGGAAGCAATGAAAATTCTTACAAAATGGAGCCAGAATATATCAGAAGGGAGACACGATAAGCAAAATTGTATAATAGCCATGTGCCGAAAGATCCGTAAAGAAATAGAACGCCTACACGAAGAGAGATTAGAGACAGACGAGTTCGAGCAAAGCGAGGAAGAAGGGTCAGGACTGCCCGCCGGACAGTCAGACACCATAGCCTATGTAGGTAGAGGAAGATCTTGTAATAGGAATCAGACTAGATGTCATACTGACCCAATACGTCCAATATGTCCAGATAATGACAGGAATCTCCAAATACCTATAATTAACATAAGGTCTAACGAGCATTCGTTCCAAACCGCCGACAAACTACTCCGAGAACGAAGAGGTTATCATTTTCTCGATTCTATGGATGAACAAGATTTAGCGAGGGCAGCTGTTCATTGGGTGGACAGTCCCGGAAAATATAGTGATGAGACAGTAGTACGCACATTTTTGAATCTCACCCCAGATGAGCAGAGGTTAGCTGGGATTTATATGATTCAACAACTCATTATACTATATCAGAGTCAGCATTCGGACCCTGGTCCCTTACCTGACATATTGACTGAATTGCTTATGAATAAATGGAGAGGTCCAGGTACCAAATTAATTAAAGAAATTCTAGTATCTAGAAAGCAGTATATTCTTTTTGTATGCTCAGAACATGTCTCATTGCCTGTCAAGGAAAGAACGACGTATCACCTGGATAGACAGAATCCTTTACGAGAAGTACACCCAATAAAAGGCGAGGACAATCAGTTTAAACGTGTATTTGTATATACGCCTATATCGAAAATAGAATTGTTAGAAATGAAGAAAGTAGTACCCAGTCATGACAAGGACCCAGCGGGTTTTCACCGAGAAATTAAAGACATGTTACTCATGGGAGAGTATACCTACCCCGACATTATGACAATATTAAAGGTGTTGATGCCTGCTGGCATTTATGAAAAACTCAAGGAAAAAGAGTGGGAGGTAGGTGATCAAAAGATAGAATGGTCAGCATTAGAAGCAGAAGAAAGGGCCCGAGGTCCAGGTTCGGGGCTTGGGGACAAAACTAAAGCACTACCAGGTCTACTAGTACAAGTACTGCCACGTTTATTAACTACGAAAAAGGAAGATTGGGGTACAATTTCAGCCTGTAAACAGAAGCAAGATGAAGACACTAGCGATTACTATGCCCGATTCGAGAAATGTTTTGGTATAAATAGTGGCATAAAAGCAAGTAGCGAATCATACTCGCATCTGTTTGTAACAAAATTAGTGGAAAATGCCCTGCCCCCAGTAAAGAATAGAGTATTAAATTTCGAGAGTACCTGGCAAGGTAACACTCCAACACAAATGTTACAAATGTTACAGTACCACCACAATAGAATTAAAGAGGAACAAGAACATGAACACAGACGCATGAAAGACACGAAAATGAAAATGCTAGTTTCCCAGACAGTTCCAGCTGAAGGACACAAAAAGGGTATGACACATTCCGATTCAGCAGGACCTGTAAAAGGGACATGCAATTATTGTAAAAAGCCAGGTCATTACGTACACGATTGTCCAGTGCTAAAACATAATATCGCCATAGGCAAAACACAAGAAAGATCACGGCCACTAAGACAAGATCAGAATGAACAAGGAGCTACGCAGCATGCCCAGGCCATGCCAGCCGCACAACAGCCAATACAGTTTGTGCCAGCTGCACCACCGTTGCCTGTTGCTGCCACACAGACAACAACACGACAAATGTATCAGACTGCACAGTATGAATATCCGGAGTATCAACGTTACGCATGAACTAGCCTAGAGAGGGAAGTTGACTTACCCCTTATCGAGATTCCTGTAGATCAAGAAGGACCTTATGTACATAGTGAATTATTAGGTCAAGATAGAAAATTTTTACTCGATACAGGGGCAAGTCGAACAACTATAAAACGAAGTGAAGTCCCAGGGGCACCCCTCTCAGGCTCTCAGAATATCTCCCTTGGTTTTTCAGGAAAACCTATTGTTAATGAAGTATCACAGCCTCTGCCACTTACGATAGGACCTCTGACCCGAACTACAGATTTATTGCTTACTAAATCATGTCCAGAAAACTTGTTAGGAATAAAAACGTTGAAAGCCCTAGGAGCCATAATATGTTGTTCTCCGGAAGGAGTAAGGTTGTTTTTACGTGATTTTAAAGGTCACTATGTATCTAGAGACATGGATCCCCGACTGCAGACTTTACCTACACATCTATGGGCACAAGGCCCTACTGATGTTGGTTGCATGAATATTACACCATATCGAGTCACACTAAAGGCAGGAGTGGTGCTACCACGAATGCGACAATACAAGTTACCACCAGATGCTGTAACGGCTTTACTACAAATCATTGACGAGCTCATTACCCAAGGAGTGGTTGTAGAAACCGACTCCAATATATGTAATTCACCGATAATTCCGATTCTTAAACGAACAGATCCTACAGCTCCGCCAGTATATCGATTGGTTATTGATCTGCGCGAGTTAAACAAATGTATTGTGCCACAATTTCCCGTGGTCCCAGATATATCGTCATTATTGACAGCTATTGATTCCGAAGCAACATTGTTTACTGTAATTGATCTCAAAAATGCCTTTTTCAGCGTCCCAATAGATCCGGAAAGCCAATATTTGTTCGGATTTAGTTTAAATGGGCGTAGCTTTAAATTCACCCGCGCACCTCAAGGATTTACAGAAAGCCCCAGCATCTATAGCCAAGCACTGAAACGAGAACTTGACAGTATCCACATGCCGGTTAACACTGCCCTGCTTCAATATGTCGATGATCTGCTGATCACCGCTAGAAGCGAACCCGAATGTGAGAAAGCATCACTGACAGTTTTACAATTTCTAGCCGAAAAGGGGCACAAGGTGTCCCCTTCTAAGCTGCAATTCTGTGTCCAGCGAGTTATTTATCTTGGTCACTCGCTGTCCAAGGAGGGAAGGCAGCTTACACCCGACCGCATTCAGTTAATTGCTAACATGTCAATACCCAAGACACAGAAGGAGGTGCGGGCTTTCATAGGCCTCACTTCATATTGTAGACAGTGGATCCCTCAGTATGCATTTCTAGCAAAACCACTCATTCAGTTAACCACACAGGAGGCAGCCACATCGACTGTTCTCCCTTGGACTCAGGAACACACACAAGCTTTTGGAAGCTTAAAGAAAGCTCTATGTCAAGCACCCGTTTTAGTAACGCCATGTTACAGAAAACAGTTTACACTCTTTGTTACAGAACGCGAAGGTACGGCCTTGTCAGTACTCACACAGGAACAAGCAGGAGCACACAAACCATGTGCTTATTTTTCTAGTACATTAGATCCCGTAGCTCAGGCTTTGCCTGCATGCCTAAAATCAGTAGCAGCAACAGCTTTAGCAATCAGACAAAGCGATGCCATAGTGTTAGGACATCCATTGACAGTTCAAGTACCACATGCAGTAGAGGTTCTTGTAAATAGAACGCAAACACAACACTTGACTGTAGCGCGACTTACAGGATACGAGCTTACATTGTTTCAGCCACATATAGAAATCAGACGCTGTAACACATTGAATCCTGCCACACTTTTACCAGTAGTCGGAACAGACCCACTAGCCCATGACTGTATTGAAGTTATTACAATAACAACAAAACCCAGACAAGACTTAACCGATGTCCCATTGTCAGATCCAGACCTGACCTTGTATGTAGATGGTTCATGCATGAGAACAAGTACAGGAGAGTTAGTAGCCGCCTACGCAGTCACAACAGATACTGAGGTCATTGAAACTAATCGTATAACTACTTTGTCAGCTCAAGCCGCAGAGCTCATCGCTCTGACACAAGCCTGTATTCAAGCCACGAATAAAAAAGTCAACATATACACTGACTCACGTTATGCATTCGGAGTTGTACACGATTTCGGCGTGCTGTGGCGAGAGAGAGGTTATTTAACTTCCCACGGTGCCCACATTCAGCACGGACCCCTCATTCATGCCTTATTAGATGCAATACATCTGCCCACTGAAATATCAATTATGAAATGTAAGGCTCATACGAAGGTTACTGATATCATTTCCCAAGGCAATGATCTAGCCGACAGAACAGCTAAACAGACTGCTCAAACTCAAATCCCCGACGTGACAAAGACAATAGTCCCGACACATTGTATGACAGTTAAAGATCCTACTCTTGACGTAATTGACATACAGACACATGCTACACCAGACGAAATAAAGAAATGGACTGAATTAGGAGGGATCCAAACGGACCAAGGATGGATGATGAAGGAAAGGTCTGTATGGTTCCTTCCTGATTCAATGGTCCAAGTTATAATTAACACTATACATAGTCCAGCACATCTAGGAGAAAAAGCTATGCTAGACAGCATTCAACGCATTTGGTTCAATAAACATTTACGAGCAGCAGCAAAACAAAAAGTCCGTACCTGTATGATCTGTTGTCAGTTTAACCCAGGAAAAAGCGTTCCCGTAGAACAGGGTGGATTTCATACTCCTAACCATCCTTTTGAAGTACTCCAGATGGACTATATCCAGATGGAACGATGTCGAGGATTCAAATATGTTCTTGTAGTTGTCTGCGCTCTGTCCCGTTGGACAGAGGCATACCCAGTTTCAGATTACACTGCCCCGACTACTGCCAAACAGTTGGTTCGAGAATTCTTCCCACGATACGGTTTACCACGTGCTGTTTACTCAGATAACGGCCAGCCGTTCTCATCCGAATTAATGAAACACGTTTCACTTCTGTTAGGATATCAGTGGAAATTCCACTGTGTCCGACATCCCGAGGCAGCAGGTCTCGTAGAAAGACATAACCAGATACTGAAAATTAGAATGTCCAAAATATGCAGAGAGAAAGGTGTCGACTGGGTAGTAACGTTACCAGTTGCACTCTTTTACATGAGAATGGTAGCACACTCTCGAACAGGGCTATCCCCGTATGAGGTGATCTTCGGTAGACCACCGAATATGTGGGGGACGCCCATACCACGCAAAATAACTGATATTGACTGTAATATGCTGACAGATTACTTGGCTTCCTTGATGTCTGCACTACAATCTTCTCGTTCACAGGTAGCTGCAGCCTTTCCCGACAACACTGAGGTGAAACCCCATGACGTTGTTCCGGGTAATCTTGTCTTTGTGAGGAATTTCGACCGAAAGACTCAGCTGGAGCCCAGGTGGAAAGCACCCAAGTTGGTCCTGTTGACCACAAGAACAGCCGTGAAGATCGAGGGCCGCAAGGGCTGGATTCATTCAAGCCACATCAAGAAATTCCATGGACTATCTTCGGATATAGACATTGTGCCCTGCACTCCCTCACAGACTGATTCAAAACTTCCTTTGGTGGAAAAAACTGAAAGCGAACTTTACAAAGTTAAGTTAAGGCCTAGGACGTCAGACGGTTTGATTGTTTAAGTCCTCCCCTAGGTGAAGCGGTTGAATCTGTCTCTGACATGTATCCTCTAGACCTGAATCATGAACAGTCGCGAAAAATGATGAAACGACAGGCGTATTGTAAATCACTGCGTAGCCACTGCATAGTGACATTATTAATTTTGTTTTTATTGAGTCTTTTAATAATTATTACAAGTATGTTGTTGCACATATATTACCCTATTTCTAGACATGTTTATAATGTTACTACTGAACATTCTTTTAGTGACTTACCTCCGCATGAATTGTCTTATAGACTTGCGCTGCGCAATAACACTTTCATTAGTATGTTACATCATTCCCATCAGACTAGTAATGCCACCAATTGTTGGGTGTGTGGCCGACTCCCTCCCTATCAGAATTATGAAGGAGTCCTGCCTTTCTTTCCACATCCATTTACACATAATGGCTCCTGTGGAGCATGGTTTAGTTTAATCAATTCCATAGACTCAGACACAGCAGTTTACCAAGATCATTGGATATGGGGAAACCTGAACCTAGTCTTACTCAAGGTCTGCTACCCTGACAAGGAGGGTCGCCCCAAAAGAACAGGAACTGATCTAGAAAATGAAGTATATGGATTAGGTAATTTTACACCTAATCTCATGATTCTAAATGTCGTATCTGAAATTGAACTAGTCTTACCCACCATGTCAGTATTCCCAGCGAAGGGTGAATTGTGTGTAAGAAAGGTTGGTTCCATACCTATGGGCCATAGTAAATGCAATACTATAGTAGAATTCCGTGATCAAGGCAAATCTTCATTTAGAGCTTCTCGCCACTCCTACTTTATATGTGGTCAGACTGCATATATGCGTCTACCTCTAGATTGGGATGGTACCTGCTACATTGCATTCCTTTTGCCACCTGTTTTTCTAGCTCCTCCTGATTACTACAGAAATATTCATTTAGTACACAACAGAAAGCGGAGAGATCTCCCCATTGTCGATTACACTGAGACGGCATGGGACAAGTATGTAGATTTTAATAAAGGCATCTTTCCCTATATAGGTACCGTTACTAATAGTAAGCTGATACGTAGATTAACCAGAACCCTTGAAGCAGTAGTGAATGAGACTATTTCCGCCTTAGGCAATTTAACAGAAGAGCAGTCTGCTATGCGGATTGTTGTGCTTCAAAATCGTCTTGTCCTTGACGTCATCCTGGCTGATAGGGGCGGAGCTTGTAGGGTCATCGGATCAAGTTGCTGCGTATTCATACCAGAAAATTCGCCATCTGTATATAAAGCCATCACTCGCCTTCATAAGATTGTAAACCAGATACACCAGAACCCAGGCACTTGGACTTGGTCCAGTTGGTTTTGGAGTGTGATATCAGCCTGGGGATGGAGAGTTTTATCCTTCCTAGGTATTGGCTTTCTCATACTATTCAGTTGCTGTCTATGTCTACAATGTGGACCAGCGATTTGTGGTCTGTGTGCCACATCGTGTATTCCACCACCAAGATTTCATTCAAGATCCCGGAAGAAGAAAGAAGAACAAATGATGCTATATGAACAGATCGATGGATTGATGAAGATCGATATCTCTTGAAGGGCAAGTAGGGGGACAAGGAGGGAATGTGGAAATGTGGATTTTCCTGGTCAGTTATGTCCCCTATCTTGGACCCCAACGGTTCTATGTGCATGTCACAAGTACATGTATGTTCCCTCCAGTTCCAGTTATGAAGACGCAAATATATGTGCGTCCACCGTCAACATGTCCTCTGTCAGATCCGCCATGAATATGTCGGATATTCCATTCCTAAATATGAAAGGCCACCGGCTTTATATGGTTCACTTATGCCACTTTACAGTCCAGGCAAGTAGGCCCTGATTCTGTCATCAAACTCCTTTTTCCTTCTGCCTCTGAAAGCTCCAGTCTGAGCCTGCATCTGTGACCATGAACTCTGTCTCATTCTCTGCGCGGCCCACGAAGCCTGACATCAGCCTATTCTCTGCCAAGAGCTGTATTTCACCTTCGAATTATCTGCTTCCCCCTCAGCCGATGCATTCCTGCCTAGTAGCTTAAGTAAACATTCTTCCAGTTACCAAGCAAAAAGGCCCATCTTCTCTGCCCTCATGCAAGTAATTCATAGCCCTGTCACCATGGAATATTCCCATCCCCTCGCATTCAGTGTAGACACTTAGACGCTTGTACACACACGCACAGTCAGTATAGAATAGATTCTGTCCGAGAGTCCTTCTTTATGGATAACATAGTTCTTTAAACATAGGATGTTAGATATGATTTGGGATTAGGTTGATCTGACCCCCAGACTTTTCGTCTCCACATGTAGAGCTAACGTCAAGTTCCCTTCACCCCCTAGTTACACGTCAATTACACGTCATGCTGCTGCGCGCGCATCTATGTCAAGTATTATCTTATAGATCCACCTATGCATGATATCATAACCAATCATGTGTCTTTTTTACTCCTTGTAAACACCCATTTTCGGTTACGCAGGTACCACGTCAAGTTCCTTATCAATTATTACGCCTACTGTATTTGCTTCATTATAACGTATGTACTATAAAAGTTACTTCTTGTCAATAAAGTATGTACTTCACTTCCTGAACCCCCGTGGTGATGGAACTCGAAGCATCCGATTATAATCGTTTATTGGAATAAAGCCCATTCCGAAACTCTAATATCACGGATTCTGCCTCTCATTTTACTGAGCTATTTTATAATGTTTCTGTATCAAATTCAGTCCCGGTAAAGGAATTTTTATTTACCACAGTAGGCTGGCGCTTGGCTGTTGGTGTGTGTGGACTGGCACTTGGTTGGTGGTGTGCGTGGAATGGTGCTTGGCTGGCAGTGTGCGTGGACTGGTACTTGGCTGGCGGTGTGCGTGGACTGGTGGTGTGCGTGGACTGGTGCTTGGCTGGTGGTGTGCGTGGACTAGAGCTTGGCTGGCGGTGTGCGTGGAATGGTGCTTGGTTGGTGGTGTGCGTGGACTGGTACTTGGCTGGCGGTGTGCGTGGACTGGTGGTGTGTGTGGACTGGTGCTTGGCTGGTGGTGTCCGTGGACTGGAGCTTGGCTGGCGGTGTGCGTGGATTGGCGATTGGCTGCCGGTGTGCCTGGACTGGTGATTGGCTGGCGGTGTGCCTGGACTGGCGCTTGGCTAGCGGTGTGCGTGGACTGGTGTTTGGCTAGTGGTGTGCGTGGACTGGTGCTCTGCTAGCAGTGTGTGTGGACTGGCGCTCGGCTGGCTGTGTGTGAGTAGTGACTTTCTGCTGGTCACTACACACACTGCTAGCTGAGTGCCACTCCACGCAATCCATCAGCCTGTGTAGTTGCTGTGTCAGGATTGTGGGCGTGTGAAAGTGATGGGCCCTTGAATGGCGCGGTGTGCTGGAGTGAGTTTTGTTATGTGATGGGCCCGCGGCTGGTGGTGTGAATGGTTTTGTATGTCTCACACGTATGAAAGGTGTATGAATGGCCTGTAAAGAGGTTGGTGCCTTGTCGTGGCTTTACAGCTCACGAGCTGTGAGTCAATGGTTCAGTTTCTCGCCCTTTCAATTATTAACAGTGCATTTCATTTTTGTGAAATCACTTGCTAATACAATTGTATCTACTGAAACATCACTCACCCTCGTGCCAAATCCAACCAGTATGTGTGTATGCTTGAGGATTAGATGGCTGTGCAGTAATATTTGTTTTTCTGAAGCAGGGTGTACCTTGTCCCTTTTTGTGAATTTTGTAATGTGTTGTTTTTGTGCCTGGTGGTGTGAATGGTCTTGTTTATATCACGTATGAAAGGTGTGTGAATGGCCTGTAAAGTGGTTGGTGCCTTGACGTGGCTTTACAGCTCACGAGCTGCGAGTCATTGGTTTGGTTTTTTGTGCATTTAATTATTGACAGTGCATTTCATTTTTGTGAAATCTCTTGTTAATAAAATTTAATACACTGAACCATGACTTGCCCTCGTGCCAAATCCAACCAGTATGTGTGTTTGTTTGAGGAATAGATGGTTGTGCAGGAATCTTTGTCTTTAGTTTCTCTGCCAAGGTGTACTTTCCATGTTAGAATAACCCACCAACTGTAGATATTGTCGAAAACCCATGGGAGTTCATGGTGATGTCTCTCTTGTGAATTCAAAAAGTTTTTTTATCCCCAATGTCCTGCAAACCTCAAAATGTCTGCCACATTTTCATTGCAATATTGTTCCAAAATTCTCACGCTGTAGGAACAAAGCAATAGTTATGTCTAAACAATCTAGTTTTGCGAGGGGGGTCACTTGGGTTTTTGGCCCGGTGCTCGGCGGCCATCTAGGGACACCTACCAAACCCATACATTTCTGAAAACTAGACACCCGGCGGCTTCCAGGGAGGTATGGCTTGCATGGATCCCCCAACGTTTCCTTACCCAGAATCCCCTGCAAACCTAAATGTTAGCTGGAAAAATCACTTTTTTCACACATTTTGGTGTGGGAAAGTTGTGGCATCACCGGGCTCACACAAATTTTCCACCACCCAGCGTTCCTCAGGTCTCCCGGTAAAATTGGTGCCTCACTTGTGTGGGAGGCCCAAGTACCCGCAGCAGGCAAGGGCCCAAAACGTAGTGAGGCGACATCAAAATGGCCTATCGCAAAACCACCTAGTTTTGCAAGGGGGGTCACTTGGGTTTTTGGCCCGGTGCTCGGTGGCCATCTAGGGAAAACTACCAAACCCATACATTTCTGAAAACTAGACACCCGGCGGCTTCCAGCGAGGTATGGCTTGCTTGGATCCCCCAAAGTTCCCTTACCCAGAATCCCCTGCAAACCTCAATTTTAGCTGAAAAAATACACTTTTTTCACACATTTTGTTGTGGGAAAGTTGTGGCATCACCAGGGTCACACAAATTTACCACCACCCAGCGTTCCCCCAGGTCTCCCGGTAAAAATGGTGCCTCTCTTGTGTGGGAGGCCCAAGTACCCGCAGCAGGCAAGGGCCCAAAACGTAGTGAGGCGACATCAAAATGGCCTATCGCAAAACCACCTAGTTGTGCAAGGGGGGTCACTTGGGTTTTTGGCCCGGTGCTCGGCAGCCAACTAGGGAAACCTACCAAACCCATACATTTCTGAAAACTATACACCCGGCGGCTTCCAGGGAGGTATGGCTTGCGTGGATCCCCCAACGTTTCCTTACCCAGAATCCCCTGCAAACCTCAATTTTAGCTGACAAAATCACTTTTTTCACACATTTTGGGGTGGGAAAGTTGTGGCATCACCGGGCTCACACAAATTTACCACCACCCAGCATTCCTCCAGGTCTCCCGGTAAAAATGGTGCCTCACTTGTGTGGAAGGCCCAAGTACCCGCGGCAGGCAAGGGCTCAAAACGTTGTGAGGCGAAATCAACATTGCCTATCCAAAAAATGTTTGGGCCCTTGCCTGTCGTGGGTACTTGGGCCTCCCACACAAGTGAGGCACCATTTTTACCGGGAGACCTGGGGGAACATTGGGTGGTGGTTATTTTTTGTGAGCCCGGTGATGCCACAACTTTCACACACCAAAATGTGTGAAAAAAGTGATTTTTTCAGCTAAAATTGAGGTTTGCAGCGGATTCTGGGTAAGGAAACGTTGGGGGATCCACGCAAGCCATACCTCCCTGGAAGCCCCCGGGTGTCTAGTTTTCAGAAATGTATGGGTTTGGTAGGTTTCCCTATGTGCCGGCAGAGTTAGGGTTCAAAAACTACAGCTATGCACTTTGCCAAAAAAGGGTCATTTTTCACTGCAAAATTGAGGTGCGACCACGTTGCGTTTTGTGCCGTTTCCTGTCGCGGGCACTAGGCCGACCCGCACAAGTGATGTACCATTTTTCTCGTAGGACTTTGGGGAACACGGGGTGGGTGGAAATTTGTGGATCCACGCAGATTCCAGAACTTTCCATCACAGAAATGTAGGGGAAAAGTGGTTTTTTTGTAAATTTTTTGGGTTTGCAAGGGATTCTGGGTAACAGACCCTGGTGGGAGGCACTCAAGTCACCCCATCCTGGATTCCCCTGGGTGTCTAGTTTTCAAACATATGTAGGTTTGCTAGGTTTCCCTAGGTGCCGGCAGAGCTAGGGTTCAAAAACTACAGCTAGTCACTTTGCCAAAAAAGGGTCATTTTTCACTGCAAAATTGAGGTGTGACCACGTTGCGTTTTGCGCCGTTTCCTGTTGCGGGCACTAGGCCGACCCGCACAAGTGATGTACCATTTTTCTCGTAGGACTTTGGGGAACACGGGGTGGGTGGAAATTTGTGGATCCACGCAGATTCCAGAACTTTCCATCACAGAAATGTGGGGAAAAAGTGTTTTTTTGTCAATTTTTTAGGTTTGCAAGGGATTCTGGGTAACAGACCCTGGTGGAAGGCACTCAAGTCACCCCATCCTGGATTCCCCTGGGTGTCTAGTTTTGAAAAATATATAGGTTTGCTAGTTTTACCTAGGTGCCGGGAGAGCTAGGGTTCAAAAACTACAGCTAATCACTTTGCCAAAAAAGGGTCATTTTTCACTGCAAAATTGAGGTATGACCACGTTGCGTTTTGCGCCATTTCCTGTCGCGGGCACTAGGCCGGCCCGCACAAGTGATGTACCATTTTTCTCGTAGGACTTTGGGGAACACGGGGTGGGTGGAAATTTGTGGATCCACGCAGATTCCAGAACTTTCCATCACAGAAATGTGGGGAAAAAGTGTTTTTTTGTCAATTTTTTAGGTTTGCAAGGGATTCTGGGTAACAGAACCTGGTGGAAGGCACTCAAGTCACCCCATCCTGGATTCCCCTGGGTGTCTAGTTTTCAAAAATATATAGGTTTGCTAGTTTTACCTAGATGCCGGCAGAGCTAGGGTTCAAAAACTACAGCTAGTCACTTTGCCAAAAAGGGTCATTTTTCACTGCAAAATTGAGGTGTGACCACATTGCGTTTTGCGCCATTTCCTGTCGCGGGCACTAGGCCGACCCGCACAAGTGATGTACCATTTTTCTCGTAGGACTTTGGGGCACGCGGGATGGGTGGAATTTTGTGGATCCACGCAGATTTTTCCATCACAGAAATGTGGGGAAAAAGTGTTTTTTTTGTCAATTTTTTAGGTTTGCAAGGGATTCTGGGTAACAGACCCTGGTGGGAGGCACTCAAGTTACCCCATCCTGGATTCCCCTGGGTGTCTAGTTTTCAAAAATATATAGGTTTGCTAGGTTTACCTAGGTGCCGGCAGAGCTAGGGTTAAAAAACTACAGCTAATCACTTTGCCAAAAAAGGGTCATTTTTCACTGCAAAATTGAGGTGTGACCACGTTGCGTTTTGCGCCATTTCCTGTCGCGGGCACTAGGCCGACCCACACAAGTGATGTACCATTTTTCTCGTAGGACTTTGGGGCACACGGGGTGGGTGGAATTTTGTGGATCCACGCAGATTTTTCCATCACAGGAATGTGGGGGAAAAGTGGGTTTTTTGTCAATTTTTTAGGTTTGCAAGGGATTCTGGGTAACAGACCATGGTGGGAGGCACTCAAGTCACCCCATCCTGGATTCCCCTGGGTGTCTAGTTTTGAAAAATATATAGGTTTGCTAGTTTTACCTAGGTGCCGGGAGAGCTAGGGTTCAAAAACTACAGCTAATCACTTTGCCAAAAAAGGGTCATTTTTCACTGCAAAATTGAGGTATGACCACGTTGCGCTTTGCGCCATTTCCTGTCGCGGGCACTAGGCCGATCCGCACAAGTGATGTACCATTTTTCTCGTAGGACTTTCGGGCACACGGGGTGGGTGGAATTTTGTGGATCCACGCAGATTCCAGATTTTTCCATCACAGAAATGTGGGGAAAAAGTTGTTTTTTTGTCAATTTTTTAGGTTTGCAAGGGATTCTGGGTAACAGACCCTGGTGGGAGGAACTCAAGTCACCCCATCCTGGATTCCCCTGGGTGTCTAGTTTTCAAAAATATATAGGTTTGCTAGGTTTACCTAGGTGCCGGCAGAGCTAGGGTTCAAAACTACAGCTAGTCACTTTGCCAAAAAAGGGTCATTTTTCACTGCAAAATTGAAGTGTGACCACGTTGCGTTTTGCGCCGTTTCCTGTCACGGGCACTAGGCCGACCCGCACAAGTGATGTACCATTTTTCTTGTAGGACTTTGGGGAACACGGGGTGGGTGGAAATTTGTGGATCCACGCAGATTCCAGAACTTTCCATCACAGAAATGTGGGGAAAAAGTGTTTTCTTGTAAATTTTTTAGGTTTGCAAGGGATTCTGGGTAACAGACCCTGGTGGAAGGCACTCAAGTCATCCCATCCTGGATTCCCCTGGGTGTCTAGTTTTCAAAAATATATAGGTTTGCTAGTTTTACCTAGGTGCCGGCAGAGCTAGGGTTCAAAAACTACAGCTAATCACTTTGCCAAAAAAGGGTCATTTTTCACTGCAAAATTGAGGTGTGACCACGTTGCGTTTTGCGCCATTTCCTGTCGCGGGCACTAGGCCGACCTGCACAAGTGATGTACCATTTTTCTCATAGGACTTTGGGGCACACGGGGTGGGTGGAATTTTGTGGATCCACGCAGATTCCAGATTTTTCCATCACAGAAATGTGGGGAAAAAGTATTTTTTTTGTCAATTTTTTAGGTTTGCAAGGGATTCTGGGTAACAGACCCTGGTGGGAGGCACTCAAGTTACCCCATCCTGGATTCCCCTGGGTGTCTAGTTTTCAAAAATATATAGGTTTGCTAGGTTTACCTAGGTGCCGGCAGAGCTAGGGTTAAAAAACTACAGCTAATCACTTTGCCAAAAAAGGGTCATTTTTCACTGCAAAATTGAGGTGTGACCACGTTGCGTTTTGCGCCATTTCCTGTCGCGGGCACTAGGCCGACCCACACAAGTGATGTACCATTTTTCTCGTAGGACTTTGGGGCACACGGGGTGGGTGGAATTTTGTGGATCCACGCAGATTTTTCCATCACAGGAATGTGGGGGAAAAGTGGGTTTTTTGTCAATTTTTTAGGTTTGCAAGGGATTCTGGGTAACAGACCATGGTGGGAGGCACTCAAGTCACCCCATCCTGGATTCCCCTGGGTGTCTAGTTTTGAAAAATATATAGGTTTGCTAGTTTTACCTAGGTGCCGGGAGAGCTAGGGTTCAAAAACTACAGCTAATCACTTTGCCAAAAAAGGGTCATTTTTCACTGCAAAATTGAGGTATGACCACGTTGCGTTTTGCGCCATTTCCTGTCGCGGGCACTAGGCCGACCCGCACAAGTGATGTACCATTTTTCTCGTAGGACTTTGGGGCACACGGGGTGGGTGGAATTTAGTGGATCCACGCAGATTCCAGATTTTTCCATCACAGAAATGTGGGGAAAAAGTTGTTTTTTTGTCAATTTTTTAGGTTTGCAAGGGATTCTGGGTAACAGACCCTGGTGGGAGGAACTCAAGTTACCCCATCCTGGATTCCCCTGGGTGTCTAGTTTTCAAAAATATATAGGTTTGCTAGGTTTACCTAGGTGCCGGCAGAGCTAGGGTTCAAAAACTACAGCTAGTCACTTTGCCAAAAAAGGGTCATTTTTCACTGCAAAATTGAAGTGTGACCACGTTGCGTTTTGCGCCGTTTCCTGTCACGGGCACTAGGCCGACCCGCACAAGTGATGTACCATTTTTCTTGTAGGACTTTGGGGAACACGGGGTGGGTGGAAATTTGTGGATCCACGCAGATTCCAGAACTTTCCATCACAGAAATGTGGGGAAAAAGTGTTTTCTTGTCAATTTTTTAGGTTTGCAAGGGATTCTGGGTAACAGACCCTGGTGGAAGGCACTCAAGTCATCCCATCCTGGATTCCCCTGGGTGTCTAGTTTTCAAAAATATATAGGTTTGCTAGTTTTACCTAGGTGCCGGCAGAGCTAGGGTTCAAAAACTACAGCTAATCACTTTGCCAAAAAAGGGTCATTTTTCACTGCAAAATTGAGGTGTGACCACGTTGCGTTTTGCGCCATTTCCTGTCGCGGGCACTAGGCCGACCTGCACAAGTGATGTACCATTTTTCTCATAGGACTTTGGGGCACACGGGGTGGGTGGAATTTTGTGGATCCACGCAGATTCCAGATTTTTCCATCACAGAAATGTGGGGAAAAAGTGTTTTTTTTGTCAATTTTTTAGGTTTGCAAGGGATTCTGGGTAACAGACCCTGGTGGGAGGCACTCAAGTCACCCCATCCTGGATTCCCCTGGGTGTCTAGTTTTCAAAAATATATAGGTTTGCTAGTTTTACCTAGGTGCCGGCAGAGCTAGGGTTCAAAAACTACAGCTAATCACTTTGCCAAAAAAGGGTCATTTTTCACTGCAAAATTGAGGTGTGACCACATTGCGTTTTGCGCCATTTCCTGTCGCGGGCACTAGGCCGACCCGCACAAGTGATGTACCATTTTTCTCGTAGGACTTTGGGGCACACGGGGTGGGTGGAATTTTGTGGATCCACGCAGATTTTTCCATCACAGAAATATGGGGGAAAAGTGGGTTTTTTGTCAATTTTTTAGGTTTGCAAGGGATTCTGGGTAACAGACCCTGGTGGGAGGCACTCAAGTTACCCCATCCTGGATTCCCCTGGGTGTCTAGTTTTCAAAAATATATAGGTTTGCTAGGTTTACCTAGGTGCCGGCAGAGCTAGGGTTCAAAAACTACAGCTAGTCACTTTGCCAAAAAAGGGTCATTTTTCACTGCAAAATTGAAGTGTGACCACGTTGCGTTTTGCGCCATTTCCTGTCGCGGGCACTAGGCCGACCCGCACAAGTGATGTACCATTTTTCTCGTAGGACTTTGGGGAACACGGGGTGGGTGTAAATTTGTGGATCCACGCAGAATCCAGACCTTTACATCACAGAAATGTGGGGAAAAAGTGTTTTTTTTGTAAACTTTTTAGGTTTGCAAGGGATTCTGGGTAACAGACCCTGGTGGGAGGCACTCAAGTCACCCCATCCTGGATTCCCCTGGGTGTCTAGTTTTTAAAAATATATAGGTTTGCTAGGTTTCCCTAGGTGCCGGCAGAGCT
Source organism: Triturus cristatus (assembly GCF_964204655.1). Classification (NCBI taxonomy): domain Eukaryota; kingdom Metazoa; phylum Chordata; class Amphibia; order Caudata; family Salamandridae; genus Triturus; species Triturus cristatus. The sequence goes on from NC_140579.1 coordinate 1,150,777,018, forward strand.
AGGGTTCAAAAACTACAGCTAGTCACTTTGCCAAAAAAGGGTCATTTTTCACTGCAAAATTGAGGTGTGACCACGTTGCGTTTTGCGCCGTTTCCTGTTGCGTGCACTAGGCCGACCCGCACAAGTGATGTACCATTTTTCTCGTAGGACTTTGGGGAACACGGGGTGGGTGGAAATTTGTGGATCCACGCAGATTCCAGAACTTTCCATCACAGAAATGTGGGGAAAAAGTGTTTTTTTGTCAATTTTTTAGGTTTGCAAGGGATTCTGGGTAACAGACCCTGGTGGAAGGCACTCAAGTCACCCCATCCTGGATTCCCCTGGGTGTCTAGTTTTCAAAAATATATAGGTTTGCTAGTTTTACCTAGGTGCCGGCAGAGCTAGGGTTCAAAAACTACAGCTAGTCACTTTGCCAAAAAAGGGTCATTTTTCACTGCAAAATTGAGGTGTGACCACATTGCGTTTTGCGCCATTTCCTGTCTCGGGCACTAGGCCGACCCACACAAGTGATGTACCATTTTTCTCGTAGGACTTTGGGGCACACGGGGTGGGTGGAATTTTGTGGATCCACGCAGATTTTTCCATCACAGAAATGTGGGGAAAAAGTGTTTTTTTTGTCAATTTTTTAGGTTTGCAAGGGATTCTGGGTAACAGACCCTGGTGGGAGGCACTCAAGTTACCCCATCCTGGATTCCCCTGGGTGTCTAGTTTTCAAAAATATATAGGTTTGCTAGGTTTTCCTAGGTGCCGGCAGAGCTAGGGTTCAAAAACTACAGCTAATCACTTTGCCAAAAAAGGGTCATTTTTCACTGCAAAATTGAGGTGTGACCACGTTGCGTTTTGCGCCATTTCCTGTCGCGGGCACTAGGCCGACCCACACAAGTGATGTACCATTGTTCTCGTAGGACTTTGGGGCACACGGGGTGGGTGGAATTTTGTGGATCCATGCAGATTTTTCCATCACAGAAATGTGGGGGAAAAGTGGGTTTTTTGTCAATTTTTTAGGTTTGCAAGGGATTCTGGGTAACAGACCCTGGTGGGAGGCACTCAAGTTACCCCATCCTGGATTCCCCTGGGTGTCTAGTTTTCAAAAATATATAGGTTTGCTAGGTTTACCTAGGTGCCGGCAGAGCTAGGGTTCAAAAACTACAGCTAGTCACTTTGACAAAAAAGGGTAATTTTTCACTGCAAAATTGAAGTGTGACCACGTTGCGTTTTGCGCCGTTTCCTGTCGCGGGCACTAGGCCGACCCGCACAAGTGATGTACCATTTTTCTCATAGGACTTTGGGGCACACGGGGTGGGTGGAATTTTGTGGATCCACGCAGATTCCAGATTTTTCCATCACAGAAATGTGGGGAAAAAGTGTTTTTTTTGTCAATTTTTTAGGTTTGCAAGGGATTCTGGGTAACAGACCCTGGTGGGAGGCACTCAAGTTACCCCATCCTGGATTCCCCTGGGTGTCTAGTTTTCAAAAATATATAGGTTTGCTAGGTTTACCTAGGTGCCGGCAGAGCTAGGGTTAAAAAACTACAGCTAATCACTTTGCCAAAAAAGGGTCATTTTTCACTGCAAAATTGAGGTGTGACCACGTTGCGTTTTGCGCCATTTCCTGTCGCGGGCACTAGGCCGACCCACACAAGTGATGTACCATTTTTCTCGTAGGACTTTGGGGCACACGGGGTGGGTGGAATTTTGTGGATCCACGCAGATTCCAGAACTTTCCATCACAGAAATGTGGGGAAAAAGTGTTTTCTTGTCAATTTTTTAGGTTTGCAAGGGATTCTGGGTAACAGACCCTGGTGGAAGGCACTCAAGTCATCCCATCCTGGATTCCCCTGGGTGTCTAGTTTTCAAAAATATATAGGTTTGCTAGGTTTACCTAGGTGCCGGCAGAGCTAGGGTTAAAAAACTACAGCTAATCACTTTGCCAAAAAAGGGTCATTTTTCACTGCAAAATTGAGGTGTGACCACGTTGCGTTTTGCGCCATTTCCTGTCGCGGGCACTAGGCCGACCTGCACAAGTGATGTACCATTTTTCTCATAGGACTTTGGGGCACACGGGGTGGGTGGAATTTTGTGGATCCACGCAGATTTTTCCATCACAGGAATGTGGGGGAAAAGTGGGTTTTTTGTCAATTTTTTAGGTTTGCAAGGGATTCTGGGTAACAGACCATGGTGGGAGGCACTCAAGTCACCCCATCCTGGATTCCCCTGGGTGTCTAGTTTTGAAAAATATATAGGTTTGCTAGTTTTACCTAGGTGCCGGGAGAGCTAGGGTTCAAAAACTACAGCTAATCACTTTGCCAAAAAAGGGTCATTTTTCACTGCAAAATTGAGGTATGACCACGTTGCGTTTTGCGCCATTTCCTGTCGCGGGCACTAGGCCGACCCGCACAAGTGATGTACCATTTTTCTCGTAGGACTTTGGGGCACACGGGGTGGGTGGAATTTTGTGGATCCACGCAGATTTTTCCATCACAGGAATGTGGGGGAAAAGTGGGTTTTTTGTCAATTTTTTAGGTTTGCAAGGGATTCTGGGTAACAGACCATGGTGGGAGGCACTCAAGTCACCCCATCCTGGATTCCCCTGGGTGTCTAGTTTTGAAAAATATATAGGTTTGCTAGTTTTACCTAGGTGCCGGGAGAGCTAGGGTTCAAAAACTACAGCTAATCACTTTGCCAAAAAAGGGTCATTTTTCACTGCAAAATTGAGGTATGACCACGTTGCGTTTTGCGCCATTTCCTGTCGCGGGCACTAGGCCGACCCGCACAAGTGATGTACCATTTTTCTCGTAGGACTTTGGGGCACACGGGGTGGGTGGAATTTTGTGGATCCACGCAGATTCCAGATTTTTCCATCACAGAAATGTGGGGAAAAAGTTGTTTTTTTGTCAATTTTTTAGGTTTGCAAGGGATTCTGGGTAACAGACCCTGGTGGGAGGAACTCAAGTTACCCCATCCTGGATTCCCCTGGGTGTCTAGTTTTCAAAAATATATAGGTTTGCTAGGTTTACCTAGGTGCCGGCAGAGCTAGGGTTCAAAAACTACAGCTAGTCACTTTGCCAAAAAAGGGTCATTTTTCACTGCAAAATTGAAGTGTGACCACGTTGCGTTTTGCGCCGTTTCCTGTCACGGGCACTAGGCCGACCCGCACAAGTGATGTACCATTTTTCTTGTAGGACTTTGGGGAACACGGGGTGGGTGGAAATTTGTGGATCCACGCAGATTTTTCCATCACAGGAATGTGGGGGAAAAGTGGGTTTTTTGTCAAATTTTTTAGGTTTGCAAGGGATTCTGGGTAACAGACCATGGTGGGAGGCACTCAAGTCACCCCATCCTGGATTCCCCTGGGTGTCTAGTTTTGAAAAATATATAGGTTTGCTAGTATTACCTAGGTGCCGGGAGAGCTAGGGTTCAAAAACTACAGCTAATCACTTTGCCAAAAAAGGGTCATTTTTCACTGCAAAATTGAGGTATGACCACGTTGCGTTTTGCGCCATTTCCTGTCGCGGGCACTAGGCCGACCCGCACAAGTGATGTACCATTTTTCTCGTAGGACTTTGGGGCACACGGGGTGGGTGGAATTTTGTGGATCCACGCAGATTCCAGATTTTTCCATCACAGAAATGTGGGGAAAAAGTTGTTTTTTTGTCAATTTTTTAGGTTTGCAAGGGATTCTGGGTAACAGACCCTGGTGGGAGGAACTCAAGTTACCCCATCCTGGATTCCCCTGGGTGTCTAGTTTTCAAAAATATATAGGTTTGCTAGGTTTACCTAGGTGCCGGCAGAGCTAGGGTTCAAAAACTACAGCTAGTCACTTTGCCAAAAAAGGGTCATTTTTCACTGCAAAATTGAAGTGTGACCACGTTGCGTTTTGCGCCGTTTCCTGTCACGGGCACTAGGCCGACCCGCACAAGTGATGTACCATTTTTCTTGTAGGACTTTGGGGAACACGGGGTGGGTGGAAATTTGTGGATCCACGCAGATTCCAGAACTTTCCATCACAGAAATGTGGGGAAAAAGTGTTTTCTTGTCAATTTTTTAGGTTTGCAAGGGATTCTGGGTAACAGACCCTGGTGGAAGGCACTCAAGTCATGCCATCCTGGATTCCCCTGGGTGTCTAGTTTTCAAAAATATATAGGTTTGCTAGTTTTACCTAGGTGCCGGCAGAGCTAGGGTTCAAAAACTACAGCTAATCACTTTGCCAAAAAAGGGTCATTTTTCACTGCAAAATTGAGGTGTGACCACGTTGCGTTTTGCGCCATTTCCTGTCGCGGGCACTAGGCCGACCTGCACAAGTGATGTACCATTTTTCTCATAGGACTTTGGGGCACACGGGGTGGGTGGAATTTTGTGGATCCACGCAGATTCCAGATTTTTCCATCACAGAAATGTGGGGAAAAAGTGTTTTTTTTGTCAATTTTTTAGGTTTGCAAGGGATTCTGGGTAACAGACCCTGGTGGGAGGCACTCAAGTCACCCCATCCTGGATTCCCCTGGGTGTCTAGTTTTCAAAAATATATAGGTTTGCTAGGTTTACATAGGTGCCGGCAGAGCTAGGGTTCAAAAACTACAGCTAGTCACTTTGCCAAAAAAGGGTCATTTTTCACTGCAAAATTGAAGTGTGACCACGTTGCGTTTTGCGCCATTTCCTGTCGCAGGCACTAGGTCGACCCGCACAAGTGATGTACCATTTTTCTCGTAGGACTTTGGGGAACACGGGGTGGGTGGAAATTTGTGGATCCACGCAGAATCCAGACCTTTACATCACAGAAATGTGGGGAAAAAGTGTTTTTTTTGTAAACTTTTTAGGTTTGCAAGGGATTCTGGGTAACAGACCCTGGTGGGAGGCACTCAAGTCACCCCATCCTGGATTCCCCTGGGTGTCTAGTTTTTAAAAATATATAGGTTTGCTAGGTTTCCCTAGGTGCCGGCAGAGCTAGGGTTCAAAAACTACAGCTAGTCACTTTGCCAAAAAAGGGTCATTTTTCACTGCAAAATTGAGGTGTGACCACGCTGCGTTTTGCGCCGTTTCCTGTTGCGGGCACTAGGCCGACCCGCACAAGTGATGTACCATTTTTCTCGTAGGACTTTGGGGAACACGGCGTGGGTGGAAATTTGTGGATCCACACAGATTCCAGAACTTTCCATCACAGAAATGTGGGGAAAAAGTGGGTTTTTTTTCAATTTTTTAGGTTTGCAAGGGATTCTGGGTAACAGACCCTGGTGGAAGGCACTCAAGTCACCCCATCCTGGATTCCCCTGGGTGTCTAGTTTTCAAAAATATATAGGTTTGCTAGTTTTACCTAGGTGCCGGCAGAGCTAGGGTTCAAAAACTACAGCTAGTCACTTTGCCAAAAAAGGGTCATTTTTCACTGCAAAATTGAGGTGTGACCACATTGCGTTTTGCGCCATTTCCTGTCGCGGGCACTAGGCCGACCCGCACAAGTGATGTACCATTTTTCTCGTAGGACTTTGGGGCACATGGGGTGGGTGGAATTTTGTGGATCCACGCAGATTTTTCCATCACAGAAATATGGGGGAAAAGTGGGTTTTTTGTCAATTTTTTAGGTTTGCAAGGGATTCTGGGTAACAGACCCTGGTGGGAGGCACTCAAGTTACCCCATCCTGGATTCCCCTGGGTGTCTAGTTTTCAAAAATATATAGGTTTGCTAGGTTTACCTAGGTGCCGGCAGAGCTAGAGTTCAAAAACTACAGCTAGTCACTTTGCCAAAAAAGGGTCATTTTTCACTGCAAAATTGAAGTGTGACCACGTTGCGTTTTGCGCCATTTCCTGTCGCGGGCACTAGGCCGACCCGCACAAGTGATGTACCATTTTTCTCTTAGGACTTTGGGGAACACGGGGTGGGTGGAAATTTGTGGATCCACGCAGAATCCAGACCTTTACATCACAGAAATGTGGGGAAAAAGTGTTTTTTTTGTAAACTTTTTAGGTTTGCAAGGGATTCTGGGTAACAGACCCTGGTGGGAGGCACTCAAGTCACCCCATCCTGGATTCCCCTGGGTGTCTAGTTTTTAAAAATATATAGGTTTGCTAGGTTTCCCTAGGTGCCGGCAGAGCTAGGGTTCAAAAACTACAGCTAGTCACTTTGCCAAAAAAGGGTCATTTTTCACTGCAAAATTGAGGTGTGACCACGTTGCGTTTTGCGCCGTTTCCTGTTGCGGGCACTAGGCCGACCCGCACAAGTGATGTACCATTTTTCTCGTAGGACTTTGGGGAACACGGGGTGGGTGGAAATTTGTGGATCCACGCAGATTCCAGAACTTTCCATCACAGAAATGTGGGGAAAAAGTGTTTTTTTGTCAATTTTTTAGGTTTGCAAGGGATTCTGGGTAACAGACCCTGGTGGAAGGCACTCAAGTCACCCCATCCTGGATTCCCCTGGGTGTCTAGTTTTCAAAAATATATAGGTTTGCTAGTTTTACCTAGGTGCCGGCAGAGCTAGGGTTCAAAAACTACAGCTAGTCACTTTGCCAAAAAAGGGTCATTTTTCACTGCAAAATTGAGGTGTGACCACATTGCGTTTTGCGCCATTTCCTGTCGCGGGCACTAGGCCGACCCACACAAGTGATGTACCATTTTTCTCGTAGGACTTTGGGGCACACGGGGTGGGTGGAATTTTGTGGATCCACGCAGATTTTTCCATCACAGAAATGTGGGGGAAAAGTGTTTTTTTTGTCAATTTTTTAGGTTTGCAAGGGATTCTGGGTAACAGACCCTGGTGGGAGGCACTCAAGTTACCCCATCCTGGATTCCCCTGGGTGTCTAGTTTTCAAAAATATATAGGTTTGCTAGTTTTACCTAGGTGCCGGCAGAGCTAGGGTTCAAAAACTACAGCTAATCACTTTGCCAAAAAAGGGTCATTTTTCACTGCAAAATTGAGGTGTGACCACGTTGCGTTTTGCGCCATTTCCTGTCGCGGGCACTAGGCCGACCTGCACAAGTGATGTACCATTTTTCTCATAGGACTTTGGGGCACACGGGGTGGGTGGAATTTTGTGGATCCACGCAGATTCCAGATTTTTCCATCACAGAAATGTGGGGAAAAAGTGTTTTTTTTGTCAATTTTTTAGGTTTGCAAGGGATTCTGGGTAACAGACCCTGGTGGGAGGCACTCAAGTCACCCCATCCTGGATTCCCCTGGGTGTCTAGTTTTCAAAAATATATAGGTTTGCTAGGTTTACATAGGTGCCGGCAGAGCTAGGGTTCAAAAACTACAGCTAGTCACTTTGCCAAAAAAGGGTCATTTTTCACTGCAAAATTGAAGTGTGACCACGTTGCGTTTTGCGCCATTTCCTGTCGCAGGCACTAGGTCGACCCGCACAAGTGATGTACCATTTTTCTCGTAGGACTTTGGGGAACACGGGGTGGGTGGAAATTTGTGGATCCACGCAGAATCCAGACCTTTACATCACAGAAATGTGGGGAAAAAGTGTTTTTTTTGTAAACTTTTTAGGTTTGCAAGGGATTCTGGGTAACAGACCCTGGTGGGAGGCACTCAAGTCACCCCATCCTGGATTCCCCTGGGTGTCTAGTTTTTAAAAATATATAGGTTTGCTAGGTTTCCCTAGGTGCCGGCAGAGCTAGGGTTCAAAAACTACAGCTAGTCACTTTGCCAAAAAAGGGTCATTTTTCACTGCAAAATTGAGGTGTGACCACGCTGCGTTTTGCGCCGTTTCCTGTTGCGGGCACTAGGCCGACCCGCACAAGTGATGTACCATTTTTCTCGTAGGACTTTGGGGAACACGGCGTGGGTGGAAATTTGTGGATCCACGCAGATTCCAGAACTTTCCATCACAGAAATGTGGGGAAAAAGTGGGTTTTTTTTCAATTTTTTAGGTTTGCAAGGGATTCTGGGTAACAGACCCTGGTGGAAGGCACTCAAGTCACCCCATCCTGGATTCCCCTGGGTGTCTAGTTTTCAAAAATATATAGGTTTGCTAGTTTTACCTAGGTGCCGGCAGAGCTAGGGTTCAAAAACTACAGCTAGTCACTTTGCCAAAAAAGGGTCATTTTTCACTGCAAAATTGAGGTGTGACCACATTGCGTTTTGCGCCATTTCCTGTCGCGGGCACTAGGCCGACCCGCACAAGTGATGTACCATTTTTCTCGTAGGACTTTGGGGCACATGGGGTGGGTGGAATTTTGTGGATCCACGCAGATTTTTCCATCACAGAAATATGGGGGAAAAGTGGGTTTTTTGTCAATTTTTTAGGTTTGCAAGGGATTCTGGGTAACAGACCCTGGTGGGAGGCACTCAAGTTACCCCATCCTGGATTCCCCTGGGTGTCTAGTTTTCAAAAATATATAGGTTTGCTAGGTTTACCTAGGTGCCGGCAGAGCTAGGGTTCAAAAACTACAGCTAGTCACTTTGCCAAAAAAGGGTCATTTTTCACTGCAAAATTGAAGTGTGACCACGTTGCGTTTTGCGCCATTTCCTGTCGCGGGCACTAGGCCGACCCGCACAAGTGATGTACCATTTTTCTCTTAGGACTTTGGGGAACACGGGGTGGGTGGAAATTTGTGGATCCACGCAGAATCCAGACCTTTACATCACAGAAATGTGGGGAAAAAGTGTTTTTTTTGTAAACTTTTTAGGTTTGCAAGGGATTCTGGGTAACAGACCCTGGTGGGAGGCACTCAAGTCACCCCATCCTGGATTCCCCTGGGTGTCTAGTTTTTAAAAATATATAGGTTTGCTAGGTTTCCCTAGGTGCCGGCAGAGCTAGGGTTCAAAAACTACAGCTAGTCACTTTGCCAAAAAAGGGTCATTTTTCACTGCAAAATTGAGGTGTGACCACGTTGCGTTTTGCGCCGTTTCCTGTTGCGGGCACTAGGCCGACCCGCACAAGTGATGTACCATTTTTCTCGTAGGACTTTGGGGAACACGGGGTGGGTGGAAATTTGTGGATCCACGCAGATTCCAGAACTTTCCATCACAGAAATGTGGGGAAAAAGTGTTTTTTTGTCAATTTTTTAGGTTTGCAAGGGATTCTGGGTAACAGACCCTGGTGGAAGGCACTCAAGTCACCCCATCCTGGATTCCCCTGGGTGTCTAGTTTTCAAAAATATATAGGTTTGCTAGTTTTACCTAGGTGCCGGCAGAGCTAGGGTTCAAAAACTACAGCTAGTCACTTTGCCAAAAAAGGGTCATTTTTCACTGCAAAATTGAGGTGTGACCACATTGCGTTTTGCGCCATTTCCTGTCGCGGGCACTAGGCCGACCCACACAAGTGATGTACCATTTTTCTCGTAGGACTTTGGGGCACACGGGGTGGGTGGAATTTTGTGGATCCACGCAGATTTTTCCATCACAGAAATGTGGGGGAAAAGTGTTTTTTTTGTCAATTTTTTAGGTTTGCAAGGGATTCTGGGTAACAGACCCTGGTGGGAGGCACTCAAGTTACCCCATCCTGGATTCCCCTGGGTGTCTAGTTTTCAAAAATATATAGGTTTGCTAGGTTTTCCTAGGTGCCGGCAGAGCTAGGGTTCAAAAACTACAGCTAATCACTTTGCCAAAAAAGGGTCATTTTTCACTGCAAAATTGAGGTGTGACCACGTTGCGTTTTGCGCCATTTCCTGTCGCGGGCACTAGGCCGACCCACACAAGTGATGTACCATTTTTCTCGTAGGACTTTGGGGCACACGGGGTGGGTGGAATTTTGTGGATCCACGCAGATTTTTCCATCACAGAAATGTGGGGGAAAAGTGGGTTTTTTGTCAATTTTTTAGGTTTGCAAGGGATTCTGGGTAACAGACCCTGGTGGGAGGCACTCAAGTTACCCCATCCTGGATTCCCCTGGGTGTCTAGTTTTCAAAAATATATAGGTTTGCTAGGTTTACCTAGGTGCCGGCAGAGCTAGGGTTCAAAAACTACAGCTAGTCACTTTGACAAAAAAGGGTAATTTTTCACTGCAAAATTGAAGTGTGACCACGTTGCGTTTTGCGCCGTTTCCTGTCGCGGGCACTAGGCCGACCCGCACAAGTGATGTACCATTTTTCTCATAGGACTTTGGGGCACACGGGGTGGGTGGAATTTTGTGGATCCACGCAGATTCCAGATTTTTCCATCACAGAAATGTGGGGAAAAAGTGTTTTTTTTGTCAATTTTTTAGGTTTGCAAGGGATTCTGGGTAACAGACCCTGGTGGGAGGCACTCAAGTTACCCCATCCTGGATTCCCCTGGGTGTCTAGTTTTCAAAAATATATAGGTTTGCTAGGTTTACCTAGGTGCCGGCAGAGCTAGGGTTAAAAAACTACAGCTAATCACTTTGCCAAAAAAGGGTCATTTTTCACTGCAAAATTGAGGTGTGACCACGTTGCGTTTTGCGCCATTTCCTGTCGCGGGCACTAGGCCGACCCACACAAGTGATGTACCATTTTTCTCGCAGGACTTTGGGGCACACGGGGTGGGTGGAATTTTGTGGATCCACGCAGATTCCAGAACTTTCCATCACAGAAATGTGGGGGAAAAGTGTTTTTTTGTCAATTTTTTAGGTTTGCAAGGGATTTTGGGTAACAGACCCTGGTGGAAGGCACTCAAGTCACCCCATCCTGGATTCCCCTGGGTGTCTAGTTTTGAAAAATATATAGGTTTGCTAGTTTTACCTAGGTGCCGGGAGAGCTAGGGTTCAAAAACTACAGCTAATCACTTTGCCAAAAAAGGGTCATTTTTCACTGCAAAATTGAAGTGTGACCACGTTGCGTTTTGCGCCGTTTCCTGACGCGGGCACTAGGCCGACCCGCACAAGTGATGTACCATTTTTCTCGTAGGACTTTGGGGAACACGGTGTGGGTGGAAATTTGTGGATCCACGCAGATTCCAGAACTTTCCATCACAGAAATGTGGGGAAAAAGTGTTTTTTTGTCAATTTTTTAGGTTTGCAGGGGATTCTGGGTAACAGACCCTGGTGGGAGGCACTCAAGTCACCCCATCCTGGATTCCCCTGCGTGTCTAGTTTTAAAAAATATATAGGTTTGCTAGGTTTACCTAGGTGCCGGCAGAGCTAGGGTTCAAAAACTACAGCTAGTCACTTTGCCAAAAAAGGGTCATTTTTCACTGCAAAATTGAGGTGTGACCACGTTGCTTTTTGCGCCGTTTCCTGTCGTGGGCACTAGGCCGACCCGCACAAGTGAAGTACCATTTTTCTCGTAGGACTTTGGGGAACACAGGGTGGGTGGAAATTTGTGGATCCACGCAGATTCCAGAACTTTCCATCACAGAAATGTGGGGAAAAAGTGTTTTTTTTTCAATTTTTTAGGTTTGCAAGGGATTCTGGGTAACAGACCCTGGTGGGAGGCACTCAAGTCACCCCATCCTGGATTTCCCTGGGGGTCTAGTTTTCAAAAATATATAAGTTTGCTAGGTTTCCCTAGGTGCCGGCAGAGCTAGGGTTAAAAAACTACAGCTAGTCACTTTGCCAAAAAAGGGTCAATTTTCTCTACGAAATTGAGGTGTGACCACATTGCATTTTGTGCAATTTCCTGTCACGGGCAGAAGGCCAAACTGCACAAGTGAGGTACCATTTTTCTCGTAAGACTTTGGGCAACATGGGGTGGGTGGAAATTTATGGATCCACGCAGATTCCAGCACTTTCCACCACAGAAATGTGGGGAAAAAGTGTTTTTTTTGGCCAATTTTTAGGTTTGCAAGGGATTCTGGGTAACAGATCATGGTGGGAGGCAGTCAAGTCACCCCATCCTGGATTCCCCTGGGTGTCTACTTTTCACAAATGTATAGGTTTGCTAGGTTTCCCTAGGTGACGGCAGAGCTAGGGTTCAAAAACTACAGCTAGACTCTTCGCAAAAAATGTGTAAATTTTCATTGTGAAAATGTGGTCTGTTCACGTTAGGTTTTGAGCAACTTCCTGTCGTGGGCACTATGCCTACCCGCACAAGTGAGGTACCATTTTTATCGGGAGACTTAGAGTAGTTCAGATTTGTAAAGCAACTGTTATTACCTATTGATTTTTGATGCATTTCTCCATTCCAAATGAAAGACATTGTGTAAAAAAGTCATTTTGAAAAATGACCAATAATTCTCATGCTAGTATGAGTATTCCCAATTTCGAAAATGTGCAAATATGCACTGTTTCTAAACTCTGTAATTTGTTCCCATTTCAGAAATACATAGGTGTCTTTCATACCGATTTTTCCATGTATACACTTTCCCACAATAATTGCTATATACCCGGAACATAATAAAAAACCATTACAAAATGCTGCTCAGTTTTTTACTCTGGGTTCGTTGGATTCTTGGTGAACCTACAAGTCCTATATATCCCCACAACCAGGAAGGTCCAGCGGATGTAACGGTACATTGCTTTCAAAGAGATGTCATAATTAGAAGAAGTTACAGGTGAAAACGTTGACACAAAAGGCTGCTTTTTTCAACTAATTTTCAATTTTTCCTATATTTAACTGTTAGTTTCTATAAAGAAAACTTTATGGATCTACACAAATGACCCCTTGCTGAATTCAGAATTTTGTCTACTTTTCAAAAATGTATAGCTTTCCAGGATCCATTATTGCTTTTGTACCCATTTCTACCATTAACTGGAAGGAGGTTGGAAGCACAAAAAATAGCAAAAATAGGGTATGTCCCAGAAAAATGACAAAAATGTGTAAAAAATGTTGGAATTCTGACAAAAATCTGTCATTCCCTAAAAGCTGGAGAAATGGTGATTTCAGCCCCACAAACCCTTTTTGATACCTTTAGCAGAGAAAAACCCAGACGCTTTCATTTGCAGCCAGTTTTTCCCATTTTTTACAAAAAAAACAAAATTTGGCTGTATTTTGACTAATATCTGGGAACCCTCTAGGAGAATCCACAAACCCTGGGTACCTTTAGAATCCCCATGATGTTGGAAGAAAAGGACGCAAATTTGGCGTGGATACCTAATGTGGTCGAAAAGTTACAGGGGCCTAAGCACGCACTACCCGAAATAGCCCAAAAAAGGCTTAGCACAGGAGGGGAAAAGGACTAGCAGCGAAGGGGTTAATGCTAAAATCCAGTAAAAAGGTTTTGCAAACAAATCAGACATTTTTGGACAAGAAGATTGTCTGTTCTTTAATTCAGAACCTGGGACGAGATAACACCTTAAGCATCTCCTCTCTTTCAAGTCGGTCTCACTTCTTCATCAATTCGTTCAACATTCAGCTCTTCATCGCTTTCTTCATTTAAATCGAGATTTTCAAAGTCTTCAAGAATGACATAGGTCCACTCAGGACCCTTGAACTTGTTATTTAATGTCTTCAACCTTTGACTCTTTCATTTTGGTGTTACTGTAGAAGGTCCAGATTCACTGGTTACTTTGTTTACTTGATCAGGTTCTTCACTGGTAGTCTTAAGACGGTATCTCACTCTCTTGATAATTCTTGGCCAATTATCACCTTTTCGACTTTTCTTAAATTTCACAGCACTGCCAGGTTCTTCTAGACTCCTTTTATTTTCCTTTAACTTTGGCTCAACTTGATCAGCTTCGTCTTCAGATTTCTTCTCTATCTGACCTTGCCCAGGGCTTATTACTCTGGCCTGTTCTGCCTGGATGGGTTCATCTACCTCAATCTGACCCTGTTTAGGACTGGTGATGTCTGTTTTTTTTTCTGTATCCTGAACTTGAGTTTCTATGCCTATCTGGTTCTGTTCACGTCTTTTTACCTCTTTACCTTTTTCTGCCTGAAAGTTTTCTCTAAAACCTATCTGTCCCTCCTCAGACTCAGGAATGGGGCTTTGGTTTTCTTCTGCCTTAGTATATTGTTCTTTCCTTAACTGTTCCTGCTCAGGATCCCTAACAGTCGTTTCCCAACTCTCCTGAGCGATTTCTTCTACACGTGTCTGGTCCTCACTCTTTTCCTGTCTGTCTAACTGTGTTTGACTCCTAATTCTTATAAATACTTCAGGTATGTCCACCACTGGGATCCAGTCGTCCTGATAAGTGCTCGGCTGTTCTTGGGCAGCTACCTCAGGATCTTCTACAGGAAGTTCTTCAGCTGCACAACCTTCAGCACCATCAATTTCTTGTTTCAATTGTAACTCTTCTTCTTCAGGAGCTGGTACCCTTTTAGTATGACTTGCATGGATCCAATTAGGCAATCCGGGACACTTTACTGCTGTTGAAGTAGTCAGTATAACTTGATGCGGTTGGTCGTACCTTGGTGCTAGGCACGATTCTCGAGTGTGATTCTTCACAACTACCCAGTCACCGGGATTCAGATCATGTGATTGGCTCAGCTGTCTGTTGAAAGCGTCTTCCCCAACCTGATGAGATAGAACACACGCTGTCAGCCAATTCTTTGCAATACTCCAAAATCAAGTCATCAGTTATATTCAACAGCTTAAGTCCTGGTACACATGCCTGTCTCATGGCTCTTCCCATGAGTATTTCATGGGGACTCAATCCAGTATTTTTGTCTGGAATACTTCTGAGTCGTATCAAAACCAGAGGCAAAGCATCAGGCCATTCCAGTGGGGTGGATGCACACACCTTTCTGAGTCTTGACTTGATTGTGCCATTTAATTGTTCTACTACCCCAGAAGCCTCTGGACGGTAAGCGCAGTGCAATTTTTGTTCGACTTTGAATGCTTCACAAATTAGTCAAATTATTTCATTATTAAAATGAGACCCTCTATCTGATTCAATCGTTACTGGAAAATCAAATCTAGGGATGAGTTCTCTTTATAAAAGTTTGGTCACTGTCAAGCTGTCATTTCTTCGGGTCGGGTATGCTTCCACCCACTTTGAAAATAAACAAATTATGACAAGTACATATTTCAACCCTCGACAAGCAGGCAGTTGAATAAAGTCCAATTGAAGTCTTACAAAAGGACCTTCTGCCTTTCCAATCTTACCCATACTAACCATAGTCTTCCTGCCAGGATTCATTTGTTGACATATTAAACATCTTTGGCAAAGACTCTCTGCTACATTCCTGAACTTTGCGTTAAACTAATCTTGTCTAAAAAGTCGAATCATGGCATTTCTGCCCAAATGTGTGTCTCCATGGTACATTCTAGCCACTGGTGCAAGCATACTGTCTGGCATAACTGGTCTGCCATCATAACAAACTCACACACCATCTTCTGCCCTTCTCTGACATCCTATTTTCACCCACTCTTCCTTTTCTCTCATGTCTACTGCATCCTGCAGATCTTTCACCTCCTTCCAGGTTCCCACTCCTGCAAGCAGCAGAAGTTGGCAGCTGATTCCACATGTTTCGATTTGTTGTTTAGGGCAATTTTATGCCTCGCACAGTGTTGGGCAACTTGGTCAGCATATCGGTTACCGGTTGTCACATAGTCATCTCCTGATTGGTGAGCAGCACACTTAACCACGGCCACCTCTTTTGGTAATTAAATTGCCTCAATTAATTCTTTCACGAAAATTCCATTTTTAATAGGAGTTCCTGAAGAAGTCAGGAAATCCCTTTGCATCCACAGTTGGCCAAAATCATTCACAGCCCCATAACCATATTGACTGTCAGTGAATATGGTTACTCTCCAATTTTTCCCAATTTTGCATGCTTTAATTAAAGCAATTAATTCAGCTACTAGTGCAGATCTGACCTCTGGTAAGTAGGATGCTTCGACTATTCCAGTTAGTGTACATACAGCGTAAACAGCACTCAATCGTGTGGCATGCATGAGCCATCTACAAATAACTCATGATCAGCATTTTTCAAGGGTTCTTCTTGTATGTCAGGACGTGGTTTGGTGCTAAGTTCAGTCACGTCAAGACATTCATGTTCAACCTCATCTTTCACTTCTTCTTGGTAAGGATCAGGTAGTAAAGTGGCTGGAATAAGAACAGTATACCTCACGATAGTCAAGTTTTCAGCCCCCAGTATTATTTGTTTATATTTTGTTAGCCCACTGTGAGTAAGGTACTGCATTCGTGTTCTGGTCAGCAGAATTACTACTGCATGAGGATCGTACACCTTGACAGGGTGTCCCATCACAATTGACTCACTCTGTTCTATGCTTACACAAGGTGCGGCTACAGCTTTCAGGCAACCTGATAATGCACAGGCCACAGGATCTCGGGTAACAGAAAAATATGCCACTGGCCTTCTCATCAATCCATGTCTCTGTGTCAGAACTGAAAGTGCACAATTACCCCGCTCATAGCAGAATAATGCAAATTCTTTTGAATAGTCCGGCATTCCAAAAGCAGGTGCTTCACACAATCTGAAAACCAAAGGAAATGATGGACGGAGTGTTGAACATTGCAAGCACTCACCCCCAGTCAACTGATCTGGGTTTAATCCACCACCGTTCTTTAGCCCACTCTGCCACCCCAGTTCAGACATGGCCATATGCAAATCAGTCTGACCCTGTGCCTTATGGGAACAGTCCAGCCCGAACTGCCAAGCCATGTCTTCCCTGGACCGGAGACAAGCTTCCTAGGACCGGTTTATGGCATTTCAGCCGTCTTCAGCCAGGCTTGCTTGAATCCAGTGGCAAAGTGAGCAAGGGACTCACGTCTGAACATACCCTGCCAACTTATGGCGAACAAAGCGAAAACCAAAGGAAATTATGGATGGAGTGTTGAACATTGCTAGCACTCACCCCCAGTCAACTGATCTGGGTTTAATCCACCACCGTTCTTTAGCCCACTCTGCCACCCCAGTTCAGACATGGCCATATGCAAATCAGTCTGACCCTGTGCCTTATGGGAACAGTCCAGCCCGAACTGCCAAGCCATGTCTTCCCTGGACCGGAGACAAGCTTCCTAGGACCGGTTTCTGGCATTTCAGCCGTCTTCAGCCAGGCTTGCTTGAATCCAGTGGCAAAGTGAGCAAGGGACTCACGTCTGAGCATACCCTGCCAACTTATGGCGAACAAAGCGAAAACCAAAGGAAATGATGGATGGAGTGTTGAACATTGCAAGCACTCACCCCCAGTAAACTGATCTGGGTTTAATCCACCACCGTTCTTTAGCCCACTCTGCCACCCCAGTTCAGACATGGCCATATGCAAATCAGTCTGACCCTGTGCCTCATTGGAACAGTCCAGCCCGAACTGCCAAGCCATGTCTTCCCTGGACTGGAAACAAGCTTCCTAGGACCGGTTTCTGGCATTTCAGCCATCTTCAGCCAGGCTTGCTTGAATCCAGTGGCAAAGTGAGCAAGGGACTCACGTCTGAGCATACCCTGCCAACTTATGGCGAACAAAGCGAAAACCAAAGGAAATGATGGACGGAGTGTTGAACATTGCAAGCAATCACCCCCAGTCAACTGATCTGGGTTTAATCCACCACCGTTCTTTAGCCCACTCTGCCACCCCAGTTCAGACATGGCCATATGCAAATCAGTCTGACCCTGTGCCTCATGGGAACAGTCCAGCTCTAACTGCCAAGCCATGTCTTCCCTGGACCGGAAACAAGCTTCCTAGGACCGGTTTCTGGCATTTCAGCCGTCTTCTGCCAGGCTTGCTTGAATCCAGTGGCAAAGTGAGCAAGGGACTCACGTCTGAGCATACCCTGCCAACTTATGGCGAACAAAGCGAAAACCAAAGGAAATGATGGACGGAGTGTTGAACATTGCAAGCACTCACCCCCAGTCAACTGATCTGGGTTTAATCCACCACCGTTCTTTAGCCCACTCTGCCACCCCAGTTCAGACATGGCCATATGCAAATCAGTCTGACCCTGTGCCTCATGGGAACAGTCCAGCCCGAACTGCCAAGCCATGTCTTCCCTGGACCGGAAACAAGCTTCCTAGGACCGGTTTCTGGCATTTCAGCCGTCTTCAGCCAGGCTTGCTTGAATCCAGTGGCAAAGTGAGCAAGGGACTCACGTCTGAGCATACCCTGCCAACTTATGGCGAACAAAGCGAAAACCAAAGGAAATGATGGACGGAGTGTTGAACATTGCAAGCACTCACCCCCAGTCAACTGATCTGGGTTTAATCCACCACCGTTCTTTAGCCCACTTTGCCACCCCAGTTCAGACATGGCCATATGCAATTCAGTCTGACCCTGTGCCTCATGGGAACAGTCCAGCCCGAACTGCCAAGCCATGTCTTCCCTGGAACAGAAACAAGTTTCCTAGGACCGGTTTCTGGCATTTCAGCCGTCTTCAGCCAGGCTTGCTTGAATCCAGTGGCAAAGTGAGCAAGGGACTCACGTCTGAGCATACCCTGCCAACTTATGGCGAACAAAATGAAAACCAAAGGAAATGATGGACGGAGTGTTGAACATTGCAAGCACTCACCCCCAGTCATCTGATCTGGGTTTAATCCACCACCGTTCTTTAGCCCACTCTGCCACCCCAGTTCAGACATGGCCATATGCAAATCAGTCTGACCCTGTGCCTCATGGGAACAGTCCAGCCCGAACTGCCAAGCCATGTCTTCCCTGGACCGGAAACAAGCTTCCTAGGACCGGTTTCTGGCATTTCAGCCGTCTTCAGCCAGGCTTGCTTGAATCCAGTGGCAAAGTGAGCAAGGGACTCACGTCTGAGCATACCCTGCCAACTTATGGCGAACAAAGCGAAAACCAAAGGAAATGATGGACGGAGTGTTGAACATTGCAAGCACTCACCCCCAGTCAACTGATCTGGGTTTAATCCACCACCGTTATTTAGCCCACTCTGCCACCCCAGTTCAGACATGGCCATATGCAAATCAGTCCGACCCTGTGCCTCATGGGAACAGTTCAGCCCGAACTGCCAAGCCATGTCTTCCCTGGACTGGAAACAAGAATCCTGGGACCGGTTTCAGGTTAACAGCCCTCATCAGACAGGCTAGATTCAATCCAGTGGCAAAGGGAGCAAGGTACCCACATCTGGGCATACCCTGCCAACAGTATTATTTGTTTATATTTTGTTAGCCTACTATGAGTAAGGTACTGCATTCGTGTTCTGGTCAGCAGAATTACTACTGCATGAGAATCGTACACCTTGACAGGGTGTCCCATCACAATTGACTCACTCTGTTCTATGCTTACACAAGGTGCGGCTACAGCTTTCAGGCAACCTGATAATGTACAGGCCACAGGATCTCGGGTAGCAGAAAAATATGCCACTGGCCTTCTCATCAATCCATGTCTCTGTGTCAGAACTGAAAGTGCACAATTACCCGCTCATAGCAGAATAATGCAAATTCTTTTGAATAGTCCGGCATTCCTAAAGCAGGTGCTTCACACAATCTTGCAACTTTCTAAAAGATCCCATGCTTTCATCATCCCATTCTATAGGATCTTTTGCTCTCTTTCTGGTAATCTGTATCAGGGTTTTAGCTAGTAAAGCAAATCCTACAATCCATTGCCAACAATATCCTTCAACTCCAAGGAACATTCTTATTTCTGGGGGGCGCACACGCAAGATGGCCGCACAAATGTGAGGCTCCGGCGGCCCGATGCATTTATCCTACATTTATCCTGCTAATCAGGTGTCCCCCCTGTCTGGAAGAGGTGGGATTGGATGCCTTTATGCTATCTGCTGCCTTGAGGTGAATTGCGGCGAATCAGGGGAAAAAATGTGCGAGAACTGACCCCATGAGTTTCCGACCGAGAGGGACGGCGGAGCGAGCAAGTGACCCGGGGCGGCCCTAGCTGCTAGGGGAGTCCGCTGCTTCATGCGTGGCGACCAGGCCAGGAGGTGCGGCCCAGGTGTCAGTGGGGACCAAGGTATGGCACTCCAGAGCTGTGTGCAGTGACTTCCCTGTCAGCGGGAGCCTCGGACTACTGCGGCATCGGTGGGAGCAGCGTCGACCCGTGTCGCAGAGGCCTCCGACTGCTGTGATATCGGAGGTGACAGCATTGCCTTTGCGCCGCAGAGGCCTCTGACTACGGCGGCATCGGGCGGGGACAACATCGACCCGCGCCGCAGAGAGTGTGGGTAGTCGAGGGGCAGCGGACACGACTGATGGCAACGAAGGGTGGAGGCAGAGCCTGGAGGGGTGCCGTGGGCATTGCTGCTCACGGGGCCCGGTAGATTGATGAGTGCCGCGGGCACTATCGCGCTTTCCTGCGACAGAGCGGCCTGATGCTGGCGTGAACCTCGGGCTGCCGGAGATTGAGCGGCGCCTTCGACTTGGACAGCGGAGGGGGGAGATCTCCCGCTGTGGGACGACGGTTACTGCTGACCTGGTACCCGGTGGCGGCTGGAGCGGCGGTGGAAGCGAGGCGAGCTTGGCGCTCGCGAACCTTCGCCTGGAAGACGCGGAGGGTCGAACAGGCGGTTCCAAGCATGCGATAAGTGACTTAGACTTTGCATATCAGTTAAAGCTTGTGACTGTGTGGGTTTTGGTCGAAGCATGGATGCATCTGAAGGCCACAAGAGGTGAGGCTCGGGACACCGGGGGTGTCCCCCCTCCCCCCTCCGGGCGCGCTGAGTATATCTAGGGCACGTAGACCAGGGGCGACTGGAGAATCCTTTATAGGACTACGTGCCCTCCCCCAGTTGAAGGTTGGAGCGACTGATTGGCCCCTGGTCCGACACCAGCACATGCAGAACTAACGAGACTCGAGTTGTGGGGTTCTGGGGACCTGGCATAATTGTCCCGCTGGCATTGGGCAGTGGCGGAGATACATGCGAAACACTACGCCATTGAGCTTGTCACTGCGGAGGGGGTGGAGGTGGCGACTCTGCTGCTGTACCGGATTGTCCTTGGCTAGCACTGATTAGCGCAGGTGTGAGTCCTCGCAGAAGGAGCTGCTGGGCCGTTCCAGAAAGGTACGGCGTATACGAATATACTGCCCCCTGTACTGCCGCCGCCATGGGCAAGTCGGATGCTCGACAGCCGAAATTGTATTTTGACGCCTCAAAGAAGGTCCCGAGGGCCTCCCAGGATGATCGGAACGTGGACACAAGGGTGGTGGAACAAGGGGGTGCGATGTCCCCTGATGCCGACGTCCAGAGTATACTGCAAGAAGTCAGGCAGAGTTTTGCCACCATAGTGGACAAAGTGGACAGAATGTCCACGCGAATAGATGCTATAGGCCATAAGCTGGAGGGGCATGACGACCGTATAAAGGTAGTGGAACAGCGTGTATCGGATGTGGAAGACGCGACGATCGGCCACACAGCGCAATTAGCCCAAATGGACAAGCTTCTTAAGATCATCGCCGCAAAGAACGAGGACTTGGAAACGCGCAGTCGACGCAACAATATACACGTCATAGGTATTCCCAAGTCCCCCAATATAGGGAAAATGGAAGAGTATGTTGAGAGGCTGCTGTTGGCCGCCATTGGAGCTGAATCTTTTTCCAATCAGTTCATTGTAGAGCGGGCTCATCGCTCACTGGGGCCGCGTCCTACACCTGGCAGCAGCCCTAGGCCAATTATAGCACGATTAATGAACTACAGAGACCGGGATGCGGCTTTGAGAGTTGCAAGAAGAAAACGGAATCTGACGTATGATGGGAATGCGTTTTCCATCTACCCGGACTTCACGCCAATAGTTCAAGAGGAGCGGCGCAAATTTGTATATGTAAAGGGCAAGCTGCGAAAGGCACAAATAGATTATGCATTATTGTATCCGGCGCGGCTCAGAATAACTCATCAGGGGAAACAGCATTTTTTTACCAAGCTGCAACAGGTAGAAGATGTCCTCAAGCGTCTCAAGCGCACGCATCGCGCGGATAGAGGCAGAGAATCGCCACAGCATTTGTCGCCATTAAGAGAGGAAAAGGATTCGCGAGAACAGTGACTTTACTGAAGAGCTGTGATGTCTTTGTCTTGTGTTACACAGCTCGTGTAGCATTTGGACACATAGTCTGACTCGCTGGTTGTTTCTGTTGAGCGGCAGGGTGGTACCTGTTTTTGAGCACTACCCATGACACATCGGGAATCCTCTACCTATGTGGGCCCTGATTGACTGTCAGCAACGGGCTCCATGGGTGTGAGGCATCTGTGCCGCCACCTAGTAATGTCCCTCTTTGGGCGTACCCCGGGGAATGCTTTTTTCAGGTTCATTGCAGGGGTGGTATTGTTGTTTTTGTTTACGTTGGAAGTAGGGGAAGGCGGGTGGGTGAATATTTCTGGCAGGTTGGGGTTGCTTCAGTGGGAGGGGGTGGGCAGAGGGCGGGCCTGTTCTGAAATTTATGTGTCATTCATCTTTCAGGCTCTTTTTGTTGAGGTTCCGACAATGTTCCCGGCTGGGTTGAAGTACGAGCATATTAAACGAATGCAGGAAGTTTTTTACACTAGCGTACATGGCATGGAGGGCCTTTTAGAGGGTAGCATGCCAGTTGATGATGCAGGACTTGGAATATGACTGATACAAACTCTGGTGTGTTGAACATCATCACATGAAATATTAGGGGCATGGGAGACCCAAGAAAGAAGAGACACATACTAGCATATCTGGATAGGCACAGGGTGCGCATAGCCATGCTACAGGAGACACATCTCACTCCCCAGAAACCAAGTAACTTTGCGCAGAAATGGGCGGAGTATAGAATTTTCTCCTCATATTCATCGTATGCATGGGGAACGGCAATTCTTATTAAGAAACAGGTACCGTTTCAGTTGGCTGGCACCGCATGTGACTCGCAGGGTAGATACTGTCTGGTGTGGGGGAGATTGAGCTCGATTTCAGTCACTTTAGTCTGTTGTTACGGCCCAAACTCGGATGCACCTGAGTTTTTCACTTCGTTGTGGGCTAGGATCTTCGATATTGGCTCCAGTCACTAATCTGGGGTGGGGACTTCAATGTGGCGTACGATCCAGGATTAGATAGATGACATCCTGCACCTCACCACTATGCCAGGGCGTGCGCAGCTCTCCAGGATATCATAAACACCTATCATTTAATAGATGCTTGGAGACACACCCACCCACATGATCGTGAGGGGACGCATTACACAGCGCAGGCAGCTTCCTGGGCGCGGTTAGATTATTGGTTGCTGTCCCGGGGGTGGGACCAGCGATAGTCCAAGTGCAACATTTGGCTCGAACTTATTCGGAACACGCCCCCGTCAAGATTACGATGGCATCCTTCGAATTCTGCATGCCCCATTTGGCTTGGCGAATGCACGCTCCCATTTTGTGAGATACAGTCTTTCAGACAGAGTTGCGAGAAGAGATTAAAGATTTCTTTGTACATAACAAGGACTCGGTGGATAGTGTGGAGATCATTTTGGAGGCGTTCAAGGCCACGCTCCGGGGGTTTTGCATTGCAAAGGGATCGGGGGTGCTCAAAGATATCACTAATACCCTGAATAGACTGGAGAGGGAGCTCAAGTCCTTGGAAGCACAACTAGCCTTGGCCCCGAGCAATGATACTCAACTCAAGTTTAGGGAGACGCTTACGGAATACATAGATATGTCGCAGAGGGAGACCCGTTTCAGGGATAAATACTGGGTGGCGCGTTGTTATGGTGAGGGAGATCGCCCTGGTAAGGCCTTGGCACAAATAACAAGGAAACCACGCTACTCAGGTTATGTTCTGGAGCTGGAGGATACAAACGGAGTGGTTTATTATGATACTGACCGCATTCTTAAGGCCTTTACGCACCACTATACCCAGTTGTACACCACCCAGGGGAGGGATAGCCTGGATTTGGAGAATTTTTTAGGGGACGTAGCACTGGCCTGGTTAAGTGATCAGCAGAGGAAATTTTTATGTGCACCATTTGAGTTGGATGAGGTTCGGGAGGCTATTATGAGCCTGCAGTCCGGGAAGGCTGCGGGATCGGATGGCATTCCGATAGAGTTTTATAAAAACCTATATAGACCTAATGGCCCCCATTTTGCGGGAGGTGTATGAAGAATCCTTGGAGGTTGGCCGTCTCCCTGCATCTATGAGAGAAGCTACCATTGTCTCTCTCTTGAAGCCTGGGAAATCACCCCGGCACTGTGACTCCTATAGGCCGCTGTCGCTTCTTAAATGCGATGCTAAAATCTTGGTTAAACTCATTGCCACACGCTTGAGTTTGCTCATGGAGAACTTGATTCTCCCAGATCAATCGGGCTTTGTGCCCGGCAGGGCCACCTCCCATAATCTATGCACGCTTTTTGCTGTTATGAATAATGTTGCACCGGAGTTGCCATTGGCTGCTGTATTTTTGGACGCCACTAAGGCGTTTGACTCCCTTGAATGGGATTATATTTTTGGAGTTCTACTGCGGAGGGGTTTCCCGCCCCTATTCCTGTCCTGGATTCGATTACTGTACCAATCGCCTGCTGCCAAGGTGCTCATTAACGGCTACATGTCCCAGACTTTCCAAATCACTAGGGGCACCAGACAGTGGTGTCCGCTATCCCCATTGCTTTTTGCCATTGCAGTAGAGCCGCTGGTGGCAAAGCTGCGTCAGCACCATAATGACAAGGCCCTGCGGTGTAATATGTGGCAAATTCTTATATCTCTATACGCCGATGATATCACCTTATATATACGAGACCCGCAGCAGAATATGAATCCGATACTACGAGAATTTATAATATTTGGGGCTCTGTCGGGAATTCAAATTAATTGGGGAAAGTCCTGTATCTTCCCGTTACGACGTCGATGACGCGCTACCCGCTGGATTATCCATTGGAGTGGTGTGATGACGAGCTGAAATATCTGGGCATTAGGATCACAAAAGATAAGGAGGAACTCCTGCGCTTGAATTATGGACCTGCTATGACCCACATTTCCAAAAATATTAATTGCTGGATAGCACTTCCCCTCTCTATGGCGGGAAGGGCTTCACAAATCAAAATGGTAATACTTCCCCAACTGCTTTACCTCTTTTTAAATATCCCATACTATCCCGGGGCCTTTTTTTTTCAAAACACTCAGATCGGAGTTAGTGCGACTCGTGTGGGGAGGGAAGCAGCCCAGACTACAATGGCAGGTGCTAATTAGGCCGTATGCACAAGGTGGGTTCGGATTACCGGATTTTGAGCTCTACTATCTTAGCGCGCAGGCTCATCATGTGTGGTTCTGGTTAAAGCAACCAAGGTATATGCCGCAAGTCGCAGCTGAGCATTGGCTTGCGCACCCCACCCCATTGGAGGGAGTGTTATTTGACCCAACTACATCCAGAGATCGGGCGTGGACTACACTCACGTGCACAGTGGGGGCTTGGCAACGTATTGGCCGTATGTTGAATGCCGCCATGCTTTACTCCCCATTGATGCCTCTCCGTTAGCATCCGAGTGTACCCCTGCTACAAGAAACAATATTCCATCGTTTCAGGGAGCGCACTCGTATCGACACTTGGGGGGACCTCTTTCAGGGTGGCTGCTTTCGCACTGCTGAACACATCTTCCGGGGCCTGCAGCAAACCCGATGGATGTCTTCCTATATATCCACCTTCGATTAGGCATTCGGGCTATACTTCCGGACTTCCCGGCAGAACCACAGGCGCTGGCCCCGCTTCAATCGATACTGAAAACTACGACGAATAAATGTCTTGTCTCCACAATTTATAGGACGGTGCATGCGCAGAGGGAATTGCCAGCCGCACTCTCCCGCTCTCGATGGAGCGAGGAGTTGGGTTTTGCACTGACGGATGAACAGTGGGAATACTGTTGCCTGCAAACTGAGAGAGTTTCGGCTAGCAGCAGGCTTCGTATACTTCATTACAAATTTCTTCATAAATTATATTATACTCCGGTCAGGATGCACAAATATAATTGGCAGGAATCGGACTGTTGCAAGAGGTGCCAGGCCCCAGGAGCAGATTTTCTTCATCTGGCATGGGACTGCCCGGGGTACGCGAATTTTGGGGACAGATCTTTGACGCTTTGGCCATAATGAAGAATACGCGCATTGAGCCCACGCCGTTGTTGGCGTTGCTAGGATATGTCAAACCAGTACAGGCGATACATCGTAAATACGTCGCTCTCGCTTTGCTCATGGCTAAGAGGCGGGTGGTGTGCCACTGGGGCAGGGGGCGTGCGCCCAAATTTAAGAACTGGGTGGATGACTTGGTGGTTTGCCAAGACAAACTCACCACATATGCTGAAATGTTGCCAAACGCCTCCAGACCTAGGGACATCTGGGCCCCCTTGACATGCTACTTACTATCGCGCCCGCATGGGACGGATCCCCCTAGCGCGGAGGGGCCCATGCAGTCAACTTCGTGATAGAGATGGGAGCTCTGTGGCGGCCCCCTCTGCGCACCATTTGCTGCACACTTAGATAGACGGTCCTCTCGAACGGGGGTGGGGTCTGCGGTGCGGGCTCCATGCTGGTGATTCATACGGATATTTTGGGCCATGTGCTGAGCCATCGGGTGTCAATGAGGGAAGGGGTGAAGGCCAAGATCGCATGGGTCTCCATGATGTGCCTCTAGATGTTAACGGCAGCACCGATAGCCCCAATCGCCTGCTGAATATAGAACTGCCTGCACGTAGATCTTCGTGGCTGGGGAGCTATGGCAGGCTGACATGTGGTGGAGCTGAGTATACGATATCGAAGGGGTAGCCTAATAGTCTCTCATATATTGACAATGAAATGTGACGTTCAATTATGTTCTGAAAACTAGTCTCAGGCCATCCATGCTGGAGAAACATGTGTACTGCTGATGTGCTAATTATTGCTTGTATTGATGCTCGTGCTGTTTGCTGGTGTGTTGAAAATCAATAAACAGAATTTAAAAAAAAACATTCTTATTTCTTTTGGTGTCCGTGGCAACTGCATTTGTCTTATTACTCTGATTCTTCCAGAGGTCACTCTTCTAATTCCTCTCTCTTTTTGATGTCCCAAATACTGAACTGAATGTTTGCAAAACTGAAGTTTCTCAGGGGACACTTTGGGCCATATGTAGGTAGCTAAATACCAGTCGGTAACGGCCGAAATTCGGTAAATATCCCGTTACCGACCGGTATTTAGGCATTTGAGATGTAGGAGGCATGATTTAAGGATTCGGTAATTTACCGAATCGGTAATGGATCGGTAAAATACAGATTCGGTAAATTACCGAATCCTCAAATCATATGTAGGGAGCACTCAAGTGAGTGTTTTATTGTATTCAGGATTCGGTATTTACCACCAAATACAGGTTGGTGATAAATATCGAATACCTTTCAAAAATCTATTTTTTGCTGTTTTGACAGTGCCATGTGGCAGACATACATGCCCTTAGGGCATGTATGTGCGCCACATGTGCACACATGCACGATTCAGGGGTGCAACAGGGTGTCAATGTGACACCCTGCCACCCTTGAATATGCTCCCCCCTATTACCGATTCGGTATTTACCGAATCGGTAATAGTGAATGGCTTCCCATTGATTCCTATGGGCCTCCAGGCCCATAGGAATCAATGGGAAGGTATGCCTCATTACCGATTCGGTAAATACCGAATCAGTAATACCGAATCTTTCCCAATCGGTAAAATTTACCGATTTTTTACCTACATACTATTTACCGATTCTTAAATACCGAATCGGTAAAATTCGGTATTTATGAATCGGTAAATAGTATGTTACCCACATATGGCCCTTTATGTCTACCTTTTGCCAAATGATTTAGCAGTGCAATTGAATCAGTAACACAGTCATCTCGTGTATTTGACTCCACCAATAGGTCGTCAATATATTGCACCAAGACTGACTCTCGGGGCAATACAAGAGATTACATTTTTTTGAGAATCTGATTAAAGATTGAAGGACTTTCAGTGTACCCTTGAGGCACACGATTCCACACGTAAACATGCTTTTCAAATTTGAACGAAAATAAAAGCTTTCTATCTGGATGCAATGGAATAGAAAAGAATGCATGCATGACTTAAATCGATTACTGTGAACTACCCTGCTTTCCATGGTATCTGATAAAGAATAACAGCCGGGTTAGGCACTACTGGATAGCACGGTACAACAATCTTATTCATTTTCCTAAGATCTTGAACCACCCTATACTTTCCGCTAGGTTTCTTAATGCCAATTATCGGTGAGTTACAAGGGCTACTCATTATTTCTTTCAGGATACCTTGTTTGACCAATCGCTCAATCTCTGCTGCAACACCTGCTTTTACTTCTGGACTCATTTTGTATTGTCGGGTATTCAGATAAACAGCACCTTCTTTCACTGTCACTTTTACGAGATCTACATTTGCCATTAATCCTATTTCTTTTCCAGCAAAATCCCATATCTCTGCATTTACAGTCAGTTTGACTCTGGCAGGTAATTCATTTTGTGTCATCATCAAATATAATTCATTTACTTCCGTTCCCTGTTTAGCTAACATGAACTTGTAAACTCCATCTTCATCTGGGGTTTGTATTGCAACACCATCCGGTGTGCAAAATATGGTGCAATTCATTTTGCAAAGTAAGTCCCTTCCAAGCAAGTTTACAGGGTTTGAATCACACACCACGAATGTATGCATTTCTTTGAAATTTCCAATTCACACCTCCATTGTTTTTTTTATCTAATCCGTTTGTTTGAAACACCTACGACTTGAATGTCTTCACCCGAGAGGGGGAGGTTACGAATGTCTGCTGTTCTCACAGTAGACTTGGTGGCACCAGTATCCAACAAGAAAGTGATATAATTTATTTCTACTTTACCTTCTACGTATGGACCTGACTGATCTACCGGTAGGGATGCGCCAAGTACGCACTCCCCTTCCTCCCCCCTCAGGCACCGTCATTCCTGCTCATAATCAATTAGGGGGTCCTGCAAAAGAAACTGTGATGTTGCAAAATGTTTCTTACCACTTCCTTCTGGAAATCCGGCGTCCACACTCTACTTGGCTTGACTCACAAAATTTGATTTAGGGGAAGGTGGCAATTGACTCTGTAGATCTATACCCTGTTGCTGATGACTCATTAACACCTCATTCTGCGTCTGTGGATTTAAATTTTGATTCGGGCCATTATTAACTGATATGACTTTACACTCGTTTTTCCAATGCCCCAACTTCCCGCACCCATGACAGGGAATTTGTTTTTTTTACCTCTTCCCGATTCATCCTTCCCCGTGGTTTTCCCCCATTATTGTCACCTTGACCTTGTGCTCTTCTTTAATTTTCTGACTGTTTATTTAATTGAAGTTCTTGCTGTTCAGCCAGTTTTACCTGAGCCCACATTACTTTTTCTTCTAAAGCTTTTCGTTTCTTGTCAATTTCATCCCCACAATATTTAGCATATTTTAAAATGTCATCAATAGGCTTTGATTGCCAACACAGCATGTGCTGCTTAATCATTTGAGATATATCCAATCTCAGCCCGGTCACAAATCGATACACAAAATGAGTCATGTCCTTGTTTTCTAAACTTTCAAAGCCACTATACTGTTTGAACACCTGTAAAAGACGTTCGTAGTAAGCATGTACAGACTCATTTTTCTCTTGGGTTGTCCTGTCTATTTTTACCCAATCAGTTTCTTTAGTAGGAATTTTACTACAGAAGAGTGATTACTTGATGATATTTTTTCATTACATCTTCTGACGGGGTTCCTGTTTTTGAATCTCTTGGATATTCCTCATTTATACTCTGTCTACATATCTGCAAGTACTACTATGTCAAACAGACCATCCAGATCCAGAACCTTTGAAACTTTCACAAACCTCTTAACTTGTCTGTACCACTCCACTGGTTTCTCTGTCAATTTTGGAAAATCATTCGTAAATGACAAAATGTCCTGTCTAGTTCATGGTACATGTACGTACCCCCCTCCGGGTACTTCCCTCATTGGATACAACCTCTCAGCCTTTTCTGTTTCTCTCATGGCATATTCAGATGGCGTTCGATTTACCTGTGCTTCTTACTTTTTCTTTGCCCACATAACTTTCCATCTTTCAAGATCCTCCCATTTTTGTAACAGAAATAACAAACTCCCTTAGCTGCAACTTTCATCCAGACATATTCATGTTTTCCAAATCCTTATCAGAAAAGTCTGCTCTATATGGTTTCTGCAACACTTTTGATTTCTCTATGTCAATTCCCATTTCCGATGCCAAATTGGTCAGTTTTTCATGGAATGCCTTTGTATTACGTGTAATGCTTCCAAAAATAAATAGTAATTCTTCCTCACTATATGTGTTTAATCTGTCTAAACCCACATTTCCAGCAACCATTTCTTCCAATTCTACTCATAATTTGAAAATATCTAATAATTTTGGCTGTGACTTTGGTTTCTCTATTTCTTGAGCCCATCTCTCTATATCTTCTGGGGTTACTATTGTGGCACTTCTAGTTCCTGATGATGTTTCTAATGTAACTTCCTTGGAATAACTGGGCAAATTTCTCTTCGGGGTTTCCATCATTGGCTCTCTTTTGGTAAAATCCATTAATGATATTACTGATTCACATTCACTTGCATGGTCATCTACTATCAGCTTTTCTTTTCTATGTTCTATGCTTGGGGTAGGCATTACAGGAATTTTAGAACAGTTGGACTTTTCGCCATACAATGGGACTACCGGACCTATTGTCACTGGTATAGTCAATGCTTCGGGATGTGCATTTATCTGAGCTATTTTCTGGATCAATTCATCTCTATTCTTAATTATTGCTTCCTTTTCCTTTTCTTGAAGTACCCTGTCTGCTGTGTCATGTACTTTCTGGGGAACCAAAGGTGTTCCTATCATCTGGGTACTGGGGGTCATTCTATTGAATCCATCAAATAAGGTGGAGGACTTTTCATCAATATGTCTTCTAAGTATCCCTCTTCTGCTTTTCCCATACCTATCATGGTTAAGTGCTTGGTTTTCTCTGTACATTTACCTCCCGTCTGGTCTTCTGATGTTAACACAGGATATAAACCTTCTGCCACGATGGCCTGTCTCCATTGTTTCATTTGACTATCTCTAGTCTCTCGGGGAAATTTTGGATAATATTTGCTTGAGGTCCTGTTACTTCGTGGTCTATCACGTTCAAAGGCTTCCATTTCCCATTCTTCTAAAGCCTCATACTGGGTCAATCTAGGTCTGGGTTCTAATTCATTCATTCGTGTTCTTAAATTGTACAATATTCTTCCATTAAAACTTACGTACTCAGGAAATGGTAATATTCCATCATCTTGTGTGTATTCTACCCAATTATCTAACCATACACAGGTATGATAGCCTCTCTCCACCCCATCATGTATGATGCAGGCGTATTAGGAGGAGGAATGAGAATCCCCTCTCTACTCTTAATGGGTTTATCCTTTTTAAAATAATTCTTAACCTTTTACATAAATTAAATTTTTCTCTTTTCTCCGTACATTGCGTGCTTGTGCTTGTTAATGTACTGTTCGTAAGCAAACCCTATAAATCTTCTATCTGGACGAGTCCCTGTTAAGGTTGGATCGTACATGCAAACTCCACTATCTATTATTATTCTTGGGACTTCTATTTTGATGACCAATCAGACGTTCGCTTTAATTCTAATAATTCTCTTACCAGCGTGTTTTCTAGTCTGAGGACCAATCAACTTCTACTCTGCTCGCTCCCTCAGCCAATGCTTACGCGGCTTTTTCTGTGACGTCACTATCACTGCTTACTACTGACCCCTCCCTTACAATTTCACATCAACTACACGCCCGCTGTTTCAACCAATCCCAGTGCGGCTCTCAGTGACATCAGTGCAGCACCCTCAACTGACCCCTCCTTTACAAGGTAATGCGAAAACTTATTTTCTCACAAATTTCACACAAATTTCATTAATTAACAACGTATAAACATTCGCTATTGTGTCTGACCCACTAATTCAAAGAATAGTAAGATTTATTTCACTGCGAGTAAAACCCTTCCGCTTACTCTGCCCCCACTACTAGTAAAACCTTTCTGCTTACACTTCACACAAGCATCAGAGAACCTGCTACTCCTTCAGTATTTCCCTTTCTAGGTGATATAATACCAACATTTCACCAGCGAACTCCTCATTACCAATTACTCTCACTATCATACAAGAAATTATTCCCGGACGTAGTGCTTCTAGTCCTGCATAACTTTCAGCACCTTCTCGATCCAGACCAATAACCTCACTGCAGTGTGGCTTCCATTTACCATCCGCTATTCAATATTCCCAGGAATTTCCAGACAACATAAAACAATACGTAACAGGTTTTGGTTAAACATAAATCAATAATTCAAAATTTCAAATATAATTCTCACCTAACTAACTATACTAACCATGCCTCTGCTACCAAGAAAAACTGATGCAGGGGAGTTTACCAACTCTATACATACATACACACAACATTCATTTGGGCCCATATACATTCATACACTCAATGAGCTGGCAAATATCCGCTGGTCATCAATTGCTTTTATTTACCCTCGGAAACCCTTTACACCAGTAATCTTACCATTCCTGTCTCCTGAATAAATGTACGTTCAAAAGATCTAGTAGTAGATTAGAATAGGGAGGAAATGATAATGGTAAAACAATACATTCAATTTTATTCAAAGAACCACAGACTCAGTAGGAGTTTTAAAGGTTTATCCGAATTAATAATTTCGTTTGTGAGTCAAATCAAATACACGTAAACACATCAAGATTCTCCATCAGGAAAGGTAGTTCAATTAGTTTGTAATTCAATTCACATGAATTAATCTCATATGATGACAGTACCTGAGGAGAGAAAGAACAGAGACCAAATACGGAGCACAACCAACCCACAGAACTATATTTACTTAGAATGGTGTGAGGATCTAGACATCAGAGTATCAAGGATTCAGGACAGGTTAGGACAGGGAAGGTGACCTCTTCTATTATAACGCCAGCATTACACCCCTCTCTGGTGCTACTCTCTCTGGCTCGGGCCCGTCCGGACCCCTTCCTAGATGTGCCTCCTCGGTTGTTCCGCGAATTTTCCCTAGTGTTGAATTCTTCAGTCAGATTGCAGTAAAATCGGGCAGCATCTCAGCATAGCACTTGCGCCTCGTGGGTCAAGTGTGTCTAACTATCTAGAACTTACCTCTGTTATTCCAATTCAAATGAATGATCCAACCCCAAATGTTTCAATTCCATGTACACCCGCAATTTGATTGGGCCAAGCAGTCGGGTGAGGACATCACACCATACTAAGAGCGATAATTTTCTTTACTTCTATTGTCTAGCTCCCCGCCCCTTAATTTTAATACCCACAAGCTTTATTCCCACAAGCATTTCATATGCAGATCCATAAATCTGTACTACAATGTTTCATCTCCTTCCTCTCGTAGGGTCAAAAGTTGTTCTTCGCATGTCCTTGCTTGGCTTAGGGTTTGGCAGCCATTCAATGATCTCATTGGTCTCAGGACAAGCAGATGTCGCGCATGTGTAGTTGCCACAAGGAAACAGAGATGTTGTCACCCTCCAAGGCCCAAATACGAGCTATTAATAAAATCTGAGAAAAACATGTTAAAATACAAAATTAAATGAATTCACTGTATACCACTTACTTCAACTCTAACCCCATTTACTTAATAAATCTTTTGCATTAATGGTTTAGTAAAACTTGCATAGGTTAGTTTCAGCACAGCATATGCATTAGTGCAAGGGTTTCGAACAGCCATATTAAAAGCTATTGCGCAGCTGCAAAGATTTCCCCCAAGCGACAGAAAAAGTCACACCACGTAGATGTGGTAGACGCATGTGCAGAAGAGTTCCCGCATTTTTGGTGGCCATTTTTAGGACACTCGGGTTATTCATTAGTAAAACACATAGAAAAGTTTCCCCTAGATACGATATGTAAAATGTGGTGCAAAATTTGTACCTACTGACAGGTTGGTTATAATGTTATTCGAGAGGATTGCATACGAGCAAGTGTCTTTTATACGAAACCTTGCTCCATCACCCCTTTCTGTTTGTGAATTTAAAAAAAATGCTGGCAGTTAGGCAGTGGTTCCGAGGATCACTGCCAGCTCTCAAAAAAATTAAAGACACTTTTATTTTTAAACGCTGCCTCATTTCATTTAAGAAAGACCAGGTTACATTTTAAAAAGAAAGCTTCCTTTATTGAAAGGCAATCACAGAGATGGTGTTCAACTGTCCGCTGCAGGCCACCATCCCTGTGATGGCCTCCAAGCGGAGTGAATCGAAATATGCAACTTACCTTGAAGTGAAGACCAAGGACTCTGCTTGCACACATTGCTACGTTAGCATAAGCGTATTAGAAGTTTAAATGCCATTTTGCCACTTGGACGCTTTTGCACACAACACTATGTGTATCTGTTCTTGTAAGTTAAACTGCTTGCTTTTCTTCACATGAGAACGGTCTGTTTTTTACATCCCTAGACTTACACCACGACCTTAGTCTGTACACTGTGTTTAGAAGTTTTCAAGGTCATAATAACAATGTATGCTGTCGATTCAGGTTGATCGGCCCACGCTCTAGACACAACACGCACAGAGCTGCAAATATTTGAAACTCGGGTGCCTTTAATATTACATTGCATGCATGATGCTGGTGTAGAATCTGAAATAAAGGCAAGAAATGAATCCACACAAACAGTTCTCAGTCAAGGGTGAAACAAGAGCGTTTATTGGAGAAACCACCCAAAAGAGAACGTGCAGCATGGGGGTACCAGCCTAAATACTGAGTGCCCAAAGAGGTGACGTGCTGGACAGTTTTTATAGGCCCAAACCACAAAGGATGCAGCATCATATCATCCGTTGAGCAAATTAAGCGTAGTTCGTCTGACCAATTAGCGAGGGCCTAAATGGTTGCATACCATTTAAGGACCGAACAAGTGCTGTTGCTGGCTGCGTGACCCAAATCTGCTTTTGGGACTTTCCACTATAATGCAAGCTATAAGTCTGGTGCTTTTCCACATAATGATTGCAACACAATAGAGATGTCCAAACACATAATTGAGAAATGTGATATGCAAGTGTACGTGCTGAAGCGAGCATCTTTTCCTGCCACGTATCTGTTTATGAGCAAACCTTGCGTTACTGAAGCTGTTTCTCTAGAGCATAATATATGCAAGTGTGCAAAGTTTGTCATGCTAACTTAACAGGGCCTACAGATCTGCTGCATTTGGTATCACCACCGAACGTGGCTTCTACACTGGCACTTGGAGAAAACCTTTCCATCTACAGAGAGCGTTGCTGATCCTGTGATGTGATTCACCTCAGTTGATCTTGGAGGTATGGGGTTCCTTATTCAAACCTAGAGACCTTCTATTATTATAAAACTAGCTTCTAGCCAGGGGAGGGTGGTACACAAGGCGCTATAAGACCTGTTTCCACTATCATTATAACAGGATTCCTCCCTTTGTGTTTTATGGAATTGTAACAATGCTGATTGTTTTATTTCTAGTCATTTGTCTGCTTATGTTAGCCAAAATACTGCATCTTAGAGCACGTAGTTAAAAATAAACATTTTTAACTTTTCCGTGTCTCTGATTACTAATGTTGTGGGCTGGTATGAGAATAAAAACGAAAGAGTGTTCTTGATTCCCACTATTCCTGAGAGTATCCTTAGTAGCTTGTTCTGGGTTGTCTAATCATTGGTAGCTTCGCTGTAGTACGGAGAACAAATGAAACACTGATGCTATTCAGATAGGGGTTCTGGGTACTGAGATGAGTTTTTGGTACACCACAATTCACTGAGGTCCTGGTTTCCTTGGCATAGTTCTGTACATGAGCAGAATCACCGCAACATGGCACACCTAACGTTTGGTCTTGTATTCGAGACGCTTTAGTAGTAGTGCTTATATTTGTCCACAACACCCTCACTCCTGTTTCCGGATTAACCTACCTATATGGATAAATTATAGGTTCATTCAAGCTTGACAATTAAAAAGGTTTGCTTTTTGATTTACTACCCTTTTTGTGCTAGACTGTTTTTCTTCACTGTGTCCTTATGGGTGACATTAATATAGCACCGCATAGTCGCGGGGCGCACCGGCGTCATCTGATGCAGTTTGCTGTGCCCGACGATGGTATGTCTGTAATCTTTGTGGTGAGTGCCGATGCAGCGTTCCCCTTTGAGCTTTTCTACTCTTGGGTTATATTTCCTGCAGTGGATGCGGATGATAAAACATTCCATTCTTACACTCCCACCACGATACCTGCAAATTACACACCATATAGGACTCCGGAGATTCAGATTTTGGCATGGTAGCATCGTATTTGGTTTAATGGTGCCCTCCCCAACACCGCAACTCCGGTTCGGTTAGGCCCCTTGTCTATCCCTGGTGTCACTTGGCCAGTCTTGGCCGGGTTCACACCACATCCACGTTATTTGCAAGCCCCAGTGGACGACGTACGTCAGCTACATACCGCATTGATTGCGGTATACAGGGCTTTAGTGCAATACGTTTCACGCATCCTCCAGATTGGGGCACCTGGAGTTGCGACGCAACCAGTTGGATCGGCCGGGATTTCTATTAGTCCTATCATGCTTAAATAGGTAATGGGCAAACACCCCCAGAATAAGGACGATATGCCTTATTGGCTTGCTGAGAAATTTGACCAGCTGCAAGCAGTATTTCCGAATACGACTCCTGTTGAAAAACACAGGATTCTGACGATTAGTTTGCAGAAAGACTTGGTACCAGAGGTGACTGATTGTGAGAACTGGGGTGAAGTATTTGCAGAAGTCTATGCGAAGTGCTTTGGCACACCGTCTATGACTGTACTGCCCTCTGTGATTAAGCTTGGACAGGATGAGCACGGTCCAGAGGCGAAGGTCGAGTTACGAATGAGACTTGTCGGAGTATTTGACGTGGTTGCTGATCTCATCCTTGCTAATGTCAAGGGAGAAGCGGTTAACTTTCAAGTTTCAAATGAGTTACGCCTCGTCGCCGACGCCGATAAACCCCAGCAGTTACCGAAGATTATTGCGGAGGCAATAGTTCAGGTGTAAAGCCTTTTGCTAAAATAGCAGCTCAACCGCAAACTCATACATCTAAGCCTACTAAGGACGACCGTCCAGTTTTTCCTAAACAAAATTGGAAAAATAAACAACAGGGGAAGCAGCAAAGGAAAAAAGAGTCACGTCCTGCATCACCAATACCAGTGTCTACTGAACGCACATATGAGTTGCGCAATCGCGCAAGAATTAGGTCTCCTAATTGATTTCAGGTTCCTGATCAATGTTCTTCACAGGAAACATCAGTCTCACAAGCCGGTGGAGGAGAACGGGGTAGAGGTCGGGTGCCCCGCAAGGACGTGAACAGCCCCGCCCGACTGATGGTAAAGGCAGAAAAAGAAAGTTGCTGCATTAACCACGAGGTATGCCACAGATAGTGAGAACACAGCTTCGGAACCTGACATGGTCACTAACGCTGCTAGACAGCGCAGCGGATGTTACAATAGTGTGGCAAGCACTGCGTCTGTATCTGAATGCGACAGCAACTGACTCGTTCATTACTGTAGAAACTGCTGACACTAGAGTGGCTCCCCCTGACAGACTATATAAAATAGTCCTTTTAATTGAAGGTGACATACAACGTACAATAAGAGGGATTTTTGAGGAAAATCTGACCTCTACATATGAAATTTTCTTAGCGGAGGCGGACTGGCCCCCACCTTTCATTTTGGCCGCTCCTAGAGGGGAGGAGGTAATCCTCCCTAGTTTTGCACATACTGTGCCAAAGGAGCAGGCGCAGAGCTTTGCAGAAGTGTGGGCTCAGGCGCTTGGACCGGCGTTATACCGTACTCAGGTCGGTTGGGATAAACTCTTTCCCAGGCATGAGATTCATTGCGGTCAATACCACAGCCACAACCCCAATATCCCATGCGGTGGGAAGCGAAAGCTCCAGTTGTGGAAATCCTTGAACAATTGGAATATCAAGGCGTAATTGAAACATGTGTGTCGCCCATGAATAATCCTCTATTCACTGTGACCAAACCTGATGGGTCGTACCTCCTAGTTTTGGATTATCGACATTTGAACTCTCATTGTCGTACGTGTGCGGTACAGAATACCCACAATTCAGCCCTGGTCAATAGTCTTGTGAGAAAAAGGTTTAAGACCACAGTTGAGATTTACAATGGCTTTTATAGTCATAACCTGTCCTCTATTAGTAGTCAATGAACAGCCTTTACTTCTGGCGGCAAAAAAAACAGTTTCAAAGATTAGCCATGGGCTATAAAAACAGCCCGGGCATCTTTGCCGCACGTGTTGTCTCTCTGTTAGAGAGCATTGACCCTGATGCGTACTCATATGTTGACGATATTTATCTCACAGACGACGAATTATGGCCACATCTGTGTCGCATTGACCGCATCGTTGTCATGTTTGCGGACTTTGGTTACAAATTTAACTTTGAGAAATCACATATTGCAGAGTACACAGTGTTGTTTTTGGGCTATGAGCTCAACAACGAAGGACGAGGTTTAGCACCTCACTTCCTGGAGAAATGCGCATGTTTGCGCGCTCCAACGACTCTGAAAAAGTTACAATCTTTGGTGGGTTTTTTTAATTTCGGGCGTACTTATATTCCCGATTATGCCCAGCGTGTCAAACCGCTATATGCCTTGATACAACCTACTTTTACAAAATCTTGCTGGCTTCCAGAACATTCAGCTATACTGCAGTCTTTGCAGGCTGATCATTTTGCATCTAAATACTTACTGACTCGTGACAACCACACTAACCTGGCAATAAGAATTGTGCCAGGCGCAGTGGGTTTCATGTATTTAACATTTAATGGAGGTGACACAGTCCCTATTGCTCACAAATCACACTTGTACACTTCGGCTGAAACGCGCTTTTCTTCTGTCGAAAAAGTATTGACTGCTGTGCAGATGGCGATTCTAAAAGAAAGAGCGTTGTCGCAGGGGAAACGCATTTTGATTGTCACACCGTATCCTGCCCTTAAGACAGTGATGGGAGCCAGTGTACCAAATTCTAAAGCTTTGCATCCGCGTTGGATATAGTGGGCCACTTCCTTGACGTCTCCGGATATCACGTTTATCTTTGATTCATCATTACAAACTCAGGAGTATTTCCAGTATGAATTTGTTCATCCAGCTCCTCAGTCCATGTGCCCGCTTGAGGATTACCATTGTATAATTTACACTGATGGTTCGGCGCAACCGGCGATGGAAGCAAAGCATGCTTATTCAGCATCCTGCGCAATAGTGGCGGGTACCATGGCGAATGGTGAATTCAAGTCCGATGTCGTGCATACGCAGTCATTAGGGGACTGTACCACCCAGTTGGCAGACCTATGTGCTTTAGTGCTTGCACTAGAGTTTGCTGATCCCCTGTGACTACTCTTATTGTAAGTGACTCTTACTACTGTGTACAATCTATCAATTAAAATGTATTCTTTTGGACTCAGAATGCTTTTTGTGATTCCAAAGGTAGCACAATCAAACATAAAATGCTTTGGGTTTGACTTGCAGAACTTAAAGAACGTCTGCCTCTCGTGAATGTAATTCATACTTTTGGTCACCAGTGCGTAGGAGTACACGCTGTTGGTAGCAGTTTAGCTGACGAAGCAGTGAAAACAGCAGTGGCAACATATCTAGTAGCAGCAGTTACAAGATCCAAAAGTAAGATTGATGATGACATCTTGGCAGCTATTGCTGCGACCAAGAAGGGAGATAATTACCCTAAAGGTTTTCCTTCTAAATTCTTAAGTCCTGATAAAGTTCCATATGTGAGAATTAACGACATTGGTGACAGATTCATTCCAATGTGGACTGCAGACTTTCCTTGATAACAGCCGCTCACGAGGGCATGGTCTCGGCTCATGCAGGCGTTCCAGCGACTGTTACTATCTTGCAGCAACGTAACTGGTGGTGAGGATTGTATGAACAGACTTGTGATTATGTCCTTACTTGTGACATTTGCCAGAAGATTATGCCTTTAACTGCTGCGCGTCCACCTCAAACACAGTTGTACATATCTAATAAACCACTTGGGTGTGTTTATTTAGATCACTGCGGTCCATTCTCCTCTGATACTGCGTATAAGTACATCTTAGTTGCAGTGGATTCGTGCACACTCTTTCTATGGGTTTGGTCACAACGCAGCGCTGATGCTCTAACTGTCGTCAGGGATTTGCATGTCTTTGTGGGAATTTTTGCATGTGGTACCTTTCATTCGGGCGAGGGTCCGGCGTTCGCCTTTAAGGCGTACAAAGAAGCCATGAGGTCTTTGGGGGTCCAAGTCAAATTTTCGTCTCCATACCGGCCTGAGGGCAATTCTGTTGTGGAGCGAATAAGCTTTGACTTAAAGCAATCCTTGACAGCTAAGGTTTTAGGCACTGGCAGAAACAGGTTGACCCATTTGTATAGCGTACAACGTGCACTTAATAATCTCCCTAGAAGGTCTCTGGGTGGGCGAACCCCATACGAGATGCTCTTTGGCAGAAAAATGTTTCTCCCGGACCTTGATGGTCTAGCCCCTTCGATGCTCATGATGGAATGGTTCTGTCATGAGCATCGGTGCACCAGTGCTCGTGATGGAACCATTCCATCATGAGGCATGGGGCACGAAATCCCTCTGCTGCAGACAGCAGAGGGATTTCTATTTCACCCCTGTGACCTTGGGAGCTGGAGAAGAGCTTCTCCGCTCCCGAGGCTCCCTCCCTGGTTTCTGTGCCATGAAAATCAGCGCGCACGTCGCGCTGTCTTTATTGCACAGAAACCGAAACTGAAATGAGCCTTTAGGCTCATTTCAGTTTCACTTTCTATGTGCTGAGGGGGCTATCTCAGCCCCCTCGGGCACGTGGAAAGACGGGAGAGGTATCATTGGATAGGGGAGAAGCTCCCCTTTTCAATGGCACCCCTCCCCAGTGGATCCCTGCTTGGGGATCACCCCAGGAGGGCGAACCCCAAGCAGGGATCCACCCACTAGACACCAGGGAGGGGGGAGCGGCCGCTTGGGCAAGAGCCTTCGCTCCCCCATAAACAAATGGGCTAAATTCAGCCTTTCTGACCCCCCTGGGGGGAAGATGGGGCAGAAGCCCCAATCTGCCCCCGTGGGGGCGGGGGGCAGAAAGCCCACTAAATGCCCGGAATTTTTTGGTGCATTTATTTTAGAGTGGGGGCTGCCCAAAATGGGCATGCCAATGCCCCCACACCCCCACCACCATTATAGCCTTTCTGCCCCCGGGGTGCAGATGAGGGCAGTAGCCCCCAATCTGCCCCCCCAGGGGGGCAGTAAGCCCACTAAACGCCAGGGATTTTTTTTGTACCATTTATTTTACTGTGGGGGCTGACTTAAATGGGCACACCAATGCCCCCACCCCCTGACCACAATTACAGCCTTTCTGCCCCCCTGGGGGGCAGTAGCCCCCAATCTGCCGCAGCGGGGGGCAGAAAGCCCACTAGACGCAGGGATATTTTGGAGCAAATTTGAATTAGGGTGGGGCTGGCCAAAATGCCAAGGCCCCCACCTCTCCCCCACAATAATTACAGCCTTTCTGGTGGGCAGATGAGGCAGTAGCCCCCAATCTGGCCCCCCCGGGCGGCAAATAGCCCACTAGACACCAGGGATTATTTTGGGCAAGTTTTTATTAGGGTGGGGGCATTGGCATGCCCGTTTTTGGCAACCCCCACCATAATTAAAATGTGCTAAAAAAAATCCCTGGTGTCTAGTAGGCGTTCTGCCCTCCCAGGGGGGCAGATGGGTGCATTAGCCCCCAATCTACACCCCCAGGGGGCAAAAAGCCCACTAGTCGCCAGGGATCTTTTTAGGCAAATTGGAATTGGGATGGGGGCTGCCCAAAACAGGCATGCCCATGCCCCCACCCCCTTCCCCGCAAATATTACAGCCTTCCTGCCCCCCCTGGGGGGCAGATGGGGGCATTAGCCCCCAAACTGCCCCCCCGGGGGGCAAAAAGCCCAGTAGATGCCAGGGATTTTTTTGGCAAATTTTAATTAGGGTGGGGGCATTGGCATGACTGTTTTGGGCAGCCCCCACCCTAATTAAAATTTGCCCAAAAACTCCCTGACGTCTAGTGGACTTTCAGCCCCCCCGGGGGGCAGATGGAGGGATTAGTCCCCAATCTGCCACAGCGGGGGGGCAAAAAGCCCACTAGTCGCCAGGGATCTTCTTAGGCAAATTTGAATTGGGATGGGGGCTGCACAAAACAGGCATGTCCATGCCCCCACCCCCTTCCCTGCAAATATTACAGCCTTCCTGCCCCCCCTGGGGGGCAGATGGGGGCATTAGCCCAGTAGATGCCAGGGATTTTTTGGGCAAATTTTAATTAGGGTGGGGGCATTGGCATGCCTGTTTTGGGCAGCCCCCACCCTAATTAAAATTTGCACAAAAAAATCCCTGGCATCTAGTTGGCTTTCTGCCCCCCTTGGGATAAGCCCCTAATCTGTACCCCTGGGGGGGGCAAAAAGCCCACTAGTCGCAGGGGATTTTTTGTGGGCAAATTTTGAATTAGGGTGGGGGCTGCCCAAAACAGGCATGCCCATGCCCCCACCCCCTACCCCACAAAAATTACAGCCTTCCAACCCCCTGGGGGGCATATGGGGCAGTAGCCCCCAATCTGCCCCTCCGGAGGGGCAAAAAGCCCACTAGATGCCAGGGATTTTTTTAGGCAAATTTTTATTAGGGTGGGGGCATTGGCATGCCCGTTTTTTGCAACCCCCACCCTAATTAAAATTTGCTCAAAAAAATCCCTGGCGTCTAGTAGGCTTTCTAGGGGCATTAGCCCCCAATCTGCACCCCTGGGAGGCAAAAAGCCCCCTAGTCGCCAGGGCTTTTTTGGGGGCAAATTTGAATTAGGGTGGGGGCTGCCCAAAACAGGCATGCCCATGCCCCCACCCCCTCCCCCGCAAAAAATTACAGCCTTCCTGCCCCCCGAGTAGCAGATGGGGCAGTAGCCCCCAATCTCCCCCCCAGAGGGGCTAAAAACCCACTAGACGCCAGGGATTTTTTTGGGCAAATTTTAATTAGGGTGGGAGCTGCCCAAAACCGGCATGGCAATGCCCCCACACCCACCTACATTAATTACAGCCTTTCTGTCCCCTGGGTGGAAGATGGGAGCAGTAGCCCCCAATCTGCCCCCCGGGGGCAAAAAGCCCACTAGACGCCAATGATTACGCTGGCTTTTATATGTGTGGGGGTGGGGGCTGCCCAGAATGGGCATACCAATGCCCCCACCCTCCACAAAGATAGCCACAGTGTTTCTTCCCCCCTTGGGGGCATATCGGGGCAACCCCACCCCCGATATCACCCCCAGGGCAGCAGAAAGTCGACTATGCACAGATTTGTTTTTAGCAATATGCCTACCTGTCGATTTTGGGCCCTAGAGCAGCCGGCACATAGGGAAACCTAGCAAACCTGTACATTTTTACAAACTAGACACCCAGGGGAATCTAGGATGGGGTAACTTGACTGGCTCTCACCACGCAAGCCATACCTCTCTGGAATCTCCCGGGTGTCTAGTTTTCCGAAATGTGTGGGTTTGGTAGGTTTCCCTAGATGGCCACCAAGTACGGGGTCAAAAACCCAGGTGACCACCCCTTGCAAAACCAGGTTGTTTGGTGATAGGCAATTTTAATGTTGCCTCAATTCATTTTAGGCCACTGCCTGTCGCGGGTACTTGGGCCTCCCACACGAGTGAGGCACCATTTTTATCGGGAAGACCCGGGGAAAAGCTGGGTGGTAGGAAATTTGTGTCAGCCCAGTGATGGCACAACTTTCCCACACAAAAATGTGTGAAAAACGTAATTTTTTCAGCTAAAATTGAGGTTTGTAGGGGATTCTGGGTAAGGAAACATTGAGGGATCCACGCAAGCCATACCTCCCTGGAATCCACTGGGTGTCTAGCTTTCAGAAATGTGTGGGATTGGTAGGTTCCCCTAGATGGCCGCCGAGCACGGGGCCAAAAACCCAGGTGACCCCCTTGCAAAACCAGGTTGTTTGGTGATAGGCAATTTTGATGTTGTCTCAATACGTTTTGGGCCCCTGCCTGTCGCGGGTACTTGGGCCTCCCACATGAGTGAGGCACCATTTTTATCGGGAGACCTGGGGGAACGCTGGGTGATAGGAAATTTGTGCCAGCCCTGTGATGCCACAACTTTCCCACACAAAATGTGTGAAAAAAGTGATTTTTTCAGCTAAAATTGAGGTTTGAAGGGGATTCTGGGTAAGGAATCGTTGGGGGAACCACACAAGCCATACCTCCCTGGAATCCCCGGGTGTCTAGTTTTCATAAATGTATAGGTTTGGTAGGTTTCCCTAGATGGCCGTCAAGCACGTGGCCAAAAACCCACGTGACCCCAATAAATTTTGGCCCCTGCCTGTCGCGGGTACTTGGACCTCCCACACGAGTGAGGCACCATTGCTATCGGGAGACCCGGGAGAATGCTGGGTGGTAGGAAATTTGTGTCAGCCCGGTGATGCCACAACTTTCGCTCAGAAAAATGTGTGAAAAAAGTGATTTTTCCTGCTAAAATTGAGGTTTGTAGGGAATTCTGGGTAAGGAAACGTTGGGGGATCCACGCAAGTCACGCCTCCCTAGATGCCTGCTGAGCATGGGGCCAAAAACCCAGGTGACCCCCTTGCAAAACCAGGTTGTTTTGTGAGGCAATTTTGATGTCGCCTCA
The DNA here is from genome assembly GCF_964204655.1 of Triturus cristatus. Taxonomy (NCBI): domain Eukaryota; kingdom Metazoa; phylum Chordata; class Amphibia; order Caudata; family Salamandridae; genus Triturus; species Triturus cristatus. The sequence goes on from NC_140579.1 coordinate 1,150,821,367, forward strand.
CTACGTTTTGGACCCTTGTCTGTCATGGGTACTTGGGCCTCCCACACGAGTGAGGCACCATTTTTATCGGGAGACCCAGTTGAACGCTGGGTGGTAGGAAATTTGTGTCAGCCCCGTTATGTCACAATTTTCCCATACAAAAATTTGTGAAAAAAGTGATTTTTTCAGCTAAAATTGAGGTTTGTAGGGAATTCTGGGTAAGGAAACGTTGGGGGATCCACGCAAGTCATGCCTCCCTGGAATTTCCCGGGTGTCTAGTTTTCAGAAATGTGTGGGTTTGGTAGGTTTCCCTAGATGCCTGCTGAGCACGGGGCCAAAAACCCAGGTGACCCCCTTGCAAAATCAGGTTGTTTTGTGAGGCAATTTTGATATCGCCTCACTACGTTTTGGGCCCTTGCCTGTCGCGGGTACTTGGGCCTCCCACACGAGTGAGGCACCATTTTTATCAGGCGACCCGGGGGAATGCCGGGTGGTAGGAAATTTGTGTCAGCCCAGTGATGTCACAACTTTCTCACACAAAAATATGCGAAAAAAGCTATTTTTTCAGCTATATTTGAGGTTTGCAGGGGATTCTGTGTAAGGAAATGTTGAGGGATCCACGCAAGCCATACCTCCCTGAAATCCCACGGGTGTCTAGTTTTAAAAAATGTATAGGTTTGCTAGGTTTCCCTAGGTGCTGGCAGAGCTAGGGTTCAAAAACTACACCTAGGCACTTTACCAAAAAAGGGTAATTTTTCACTGTGAAATGTGTTGTGTCCACGTTGCGTTTTGTGCCGTTTCCTGTCGGGGGCACAAGGTCTACCCAGACAAGTGAGGTACAATTTTTCTCAGAAGACTTTGGGGAATGCGGTGTGGGTGGAAATTTGTGGATCCACGCAAATTCCAGAACTTTCCACCACAGAAATGTGAGGAAAATGTAGTATTTTTTTGACAATATTTTAGGTTTGCAAGGGATTGTGGATAACAGAACCTGGTGAGAAGCAGTCGAGTCACCCCATCCTGTATTCCACTGGGTGTCTAGTTTTCAAAAATGTATAGGTTTGCTAGGTTCTCCAAGGTGCCGGCAGAGCTAGGGTTAAAAAACTACAGCTAGGCACTTTGCCAAAAAAGGGAAATTTTTCACTGTGAAATTGTGGTGTGTCCACATTGCCTTTTGCGCAGTTTCCTATCGCAGGCACTAGGCCTAGCCACACAAGTAACATATAATTTTTCTCGGAAGACTTTGGGGAATGTGGGGTGGGTCAAAATTGGTGGATCCATGCAGATTCCAGAACATTCCACCACAGAAATGTAAGGAATATGTGTTTTTCTTTACTTTTTTTTTAAGGTTTGCAAGAGATTCTGGGTAACAGAACATGCTGAGAGGCAGTCAAGTCACCCCATCCTGGATTCCCCTGGGTGTCTATTTTTCAAAAATGTATAGGTTTGCTAGGTTTCCCTAGGTGCCAGCAGAGGTAGGGTTCAAAAACTACAGCTAGGGACTTTGCCAAAAAAGGGTAATTTTTCATTGTGAAATTGTGGTGTGTCCACGTTGCATTTTGCGCCGTTTCATGTCGCGGGCACTAGGCCTACCCACGCAAGTGAGGTACCATTTTTCTCAGAAGACTTTGGGGAATGCGGGGTGAGTGGAAATTTGGGGAGCTACGCAGATTCCAAAACTTTCCACCACAGAAATGTGAGGAAAATGTGGTTTTTTGGACAATTTTTTAGGTTTGCAGGAGATTCTGGGTAATCAGAACCTGGAGGGAGGCAGTCGAGTCACCCCATCCTGGATTCCCATGGGTGTCTAGGTTTAAAAAATGCATAGGTTTGCTAGATTTCCCTCGGTGCCAGCAGAGCTAGGGTTCAAAAACTATAGTTAGGCACTTTGCCAAAAAAGGGTAATTTTTCACTGTGAAATTATGGTGTGTCCACGTTGCGTTTTGAGCCGTTTCATGTCGCGGGAACTAGGCCTAACCATGCAAGTGAGGTACCATTTTTCTTGGAAGACTTTGGGGAACGTGGGGTGGGTGGAAATTTGTGGATCCACGCAAATTCCAGAACTTTCCAACACTGAAATGTGAGCAAAATTTATTTTTTTGTCAATTTTTTAGGTTTGCAAGGGATTCTGGGTAACAGAACCTGGTGGGAGGCAGTCAAGTCACCCCATCCTGGATTTCCCTGGGTGTCTAGTCTTCAAAAATGTATAGGTTTGATAGGTTTCCCAAGGTGCCGGCAGAGCTAGGGTTAAAAAACTACTGCTAGGCACTTTGCAAATAAAAGGGTCATTTTTCACTGTGAAATTTTGGTGTGTCCATGTTGGGTTTTGTGCCGTTTCCTGTCACGTGCATTAGGCCTACCCACGCAAGTGAGGTACCATTTTTCTCGGAAGACTTTGGGGAACAAGGGGTGGGTGGAAATATGTGGATCCACGCAGATTCCAGAACTTTCCACAACAGAGAGTTGCGGAAAATGTGTTTTTTGGACTTTTTTTAGGTTTGCAAGGGATTCTGGGTAACAGATCCTGGTGAGAGCCAGTCAAGTCACCCCATCCTGTGTTCCCCTGGGTGTCTAGTTTTCAAAAATGTATAGGTTTGCTAGGTTTCCCTAGGTGCCAGCAGAGGTAGGGTTCAAAAACTACAGCTAGGCACTTTGCCTAAAAAGGGTCATTTTTCACTGTGAAATTGTGGTGTGTCCACGTTGCATTTTGCGCCGTTTCATGTTGCGGGCACTAGGCCTACCCACGCAAGTGAGATACCATTTATTGGGAAGACTTTGGGGAACACGGGGTGAGTGGAAATTTGTGGAGCCACGCAGATTCCAGAACTTTCCACCACAGAAATGTGAGGAAAATGTGGGTTTTTTTTACACTTTTTTAGGTTTGCAAGGGATTCTGGGTAACAGAACCTGGAGGGAGACAGTCAAGTCAACCATTTCCTGGATTCCTCTGGGTGTCTAGTTTTAAAAAATGTATAGGTTTGCTAGGTTTCCCTAGGTGCCAGCAGAGCTAGGGTTCAAAAACTACAGCTAGGCACTTTGCCAAAAAAGGGTCATTTTTCACTGTGAAATTGTGATGTGTCCACGTTGCGTTTTGCGCCGTTTCATATTGCGGGAACTAGGCCTACCCATGCAAATGAGGTACCATTTTTCTCGGAAGACTTTGGGGAATGCGGGGTGGGTGGAAATTTGTGGATCCACGGAGATTCCAGAACTTTCCACCAATGAAATGTGAGGAAAATTTGGTTTTTTTGTCCATTTTTTAGGTTTGCAAGAGATTATGGGTAACAGAACATGGTGAGAGGCAGTCAAGTCACCCCATCCTGGATTCCCCTGGGTGTCTAGTTTTCAAAAATGTATAGATTTGCTAGGTTTCCATAGGTGCCAGCAGAGGTAGGGTTCAAAAACAGCTAGGCACCTGGCCAAAAAAGGGTCATTTTTCACTGTGAAATTTTGGAGTGTCCATGTTGCGTTTTGTGCCGTTTCCTGTCACGTGCATTAAGCCTACCCACGGAAGTGAGGTACCATTTTTCGCGGAAGACTTTGGGGAACACGGGGTGGGTGGAAATATGTGGATCCACGCAGATTCCAGAACTTTCCACAACAGAGATGTGAGGAAAATGTGTTTTTTTGGACATTTTTTTAGGTTTGCAAGGGATTCTGGGTAACAGATCCTGGTGAGAGCCAGTCAAGTCACCCCATCCTGTGTTCTCCTGGGTGTCTAGGTTTCAAAAATGTATAGGTTTGCTAGGTTTCCCTAGGTGCCAGCAGAGCTAGGGTTCAAAAACTACAGCTAGGCACTTTGCCAAAAAAGGGTCATTTTTCACTGTGAAATTGTGATGTGTCCACGTTGCGTTTTGCGCCGTTTCATATCGCGGGAACTAGGCCTACCCATGCAAATGAGGTACCATTTTTCTCGGAAGACTTTGGGGAATGCGGGGTGGGTGGAAATTTGTGGATCCACGAAGATTCCAGAACTTTCCACCAATGAAATGTGAGGAAAATTTGTTTTTTTTGTCCATTTTTTAGGTTTGCAAGAGATTATGGGTAACAGATCCTGGTGAGAGCCAGTCAAGTCACCCCATCCTGTGTTCTCCTGGGTGTCTAGGTTTCAAAAATGTATAGGTTTGCTAGGTTTCCCTAGGTGCCAGCAGAGCTAGGGTTCAAAAACTACAGCTAGGCACTTTGCCAAAAAAGGGTAATTTTTCACTGTGTAATTTTGGTGTGTCCATGTTGCGTTTTGTGCAGTTTGCTGTCACGTGCACTAGGCCTACCCATGTAAGTGAGGTACCATTTATTCGGAAGACTTTGGGGAACACGGGGTGAGTGGAAATTTGTGGAGCCACGCAGATTCCAGAACTTTCCATAACAGAAATGTGAGGAAAATCTGTTTTTTTTTTACACTTTTTTTAGGTTTGCAAGGGATTCTGGGTAACAGAACCTGGAGGGAGGCAGTCGAGTCAACCATTTCCTGGATTCCCCTGGGTGTCTAGTTTTCAAAAATGTATAGGATTGCTAGGTTTCCCTAGGTGCCAGCAGAGCTAGGGTTAAAAAACTACAGCTAGGCACTTTGCCAAAAAAGGGTCATTTTTCACTGTGAAATTGTGATGTGTCCATGTTGCGTTGTGCGCTGTTTCATGTCGCGGGAACTAGGCCTACCCATGCAAGTGAGGTACCATTTTTCTCGGAAGACTTTGGGGAATGCGGGTGGGTGGAAATATGTGGATCCACGCAGATTCCAGAACTTTCCACAACAGAGATGTGAGGAAAATTAGGATTTTTTTTACATTTGTTTAGGTTTGCAAGGGATTCTGGGTAACAGAACCTGGTGAGAGTCAGTCAAGTCACCCCATCCTGTGTTCCCCTGGGTGTCTAGTTTTAAAAAATGTATAGGTTTGCTAGGTTTACCTAGGTGCCGGCAGAGCTAGGGTTCAAAAACTACAGCTAGGCACTTTGCCAAAAAAGGGTCATTTTTCACCGTGAAATTGAGGTGTGTCCACGTTGCGTTTTGCACAGTTTACTATCGCAGGCACTAGGCCTACCAACACAAGTGACATACCATTTTTCTTGTAAGACTTTGGGGAACACGGGGTGGGTGGAAATATGTGGATCCGCGCAGATTCCAGAACTTTCCGCCACAGAAATATGAGGAAAAAGTGTTTTTTTGGACATTTTTTAGGTTTGCAAGGGATTCTGGGTAACAGAACCTGGTGAGAGCCAGTCAAGTCACCCCATCCTGTATTCCCCTGCGTGTCTAGTTTACAAAAATGTATAGGTTTGCTAGGGTTCCCTAGGTGCTGGCAGAGCTAGGGTTAAAAAACTACAGCTAGGCACTTTGCCAAAAAAGGGTCATTTTTCACTGTGAAATTGAGGTGTGTCCATGTTGCGTTTTGCGCAGTTTCCTATCGCAGGCACTAGGCCTACCCACACAAGTGATGTATCATTTTTCTCGGAAGACTTTGGGGAATGTGGGGTGGGTCATAATTTGTGGATCCATGCAGATTCCAGAATATTCCAAAACAGAAATATGAGGAATTATTTTTTTTTACATTTTTTAGGTTTGCAAGGGATTCTGGGTAACAGAACTTGGTGGGAGGCAGTCAAGCCACCTCATCCTGGATTTCCCTGGGTGTCTATTTTTCAAAAATGCATAGGTTTGCTAGGTTTCCCTAGGTGCCAGCAGAGGTAGGGTTCAAAAACTACAGCTAGGCACTTTGCCTAAAAAGGGTCATTTTTCACTGTGAAATTGTGGTGTGTCCACGTTGCATTTTGCGCCGTTTCATGTCGCGGGCACTACACCTACCCACGCAAGTGAGGTACCATTTATTCGGAAGACTTTGGGGAACACGGGGTGAGTGGAAATTTGTGGAGCCACGCAGATTCCAGAACTTTCCATCACAGAAATGTGAGGAAAATGTGGGTTTTTTTTACACTTTTTTAGGTTTGCAAGGGATTCTGGGTAACAGAACCTGGAAGGAGGCAGTCGAGTCACCCATTTCCTGTATTCCCCTGCGTGTCTAGTTTTCAAAAATGTATAGGTCTGCTAGGTTTCCCTAGGTGCCAGCAGTGCTAGGGTTCAAAAACTAGGCACTTTGACAAAAAAGGGACATTTTTCACTGTGAAATTGTGATGTATCCACGTTGCGTTTTGCGCTTTTTCATGTCGCGGGAACTAGGCCTACCCATGCAAGTGAGGTACCATTTTTCTCGGAAGACTTTGGGGAATGCGGGGTGGGTGGAAATTTGCGGATCCACAGCGATTCTAGAACCTTTCCACCAATGAAATGTGAGGGAAATGTGTTTTTTTTGTCCATTTTTTAGGTTTGCAAGGGATTCTGGGTAACAGAATCTGGTGGGAGGAAGCCAAGTCTCCCCATCCTGGATTTCCTACGGGTGTCTAGTTTTCAAAAATGTATAGGTTTGCTAGGTTTCCCTAGGTGCCGGCAGAGCTAGGGTTCAAAAACTACAGCTAGGCACTTTGCCAAAAAAGGGTCATTTTTCACTGTGAGATTGTGGTGTGTCCATGTTGCGTTTTCCGCCGTTTCCTGTCACGGGCATTAGGCCTACCCATGCAAGTGAGGTACCATTTTTCTCGGAAGACTTTGGGGAACGCGGGGTGGGTGAAAATATGTGGAGCCACGCAGATTCCAGAACTTTCCACAACAGAGATGTTAGTAAAATGTGGTTTTTTGGACATTTTTTTAGGTTTGCAAGGGATTCTGGGTAACAGAACCTGGTGAGAGCCAGTCAAGTCACCCCATCCTATGTTCCCCTGGGTATCTAGTTTTCAAAAATGTATAGGTTAGCTAGGTTTCCCTAGGTGACGGCAGAGCTAGGGTTAAAAAACTACAGCTAGGCACTTTGTAAAAAAAGGGAAATTTTTCAGTGTGAAAATGTGGTGTGTTCATGTTGCATTTTGAGCGTTTCCTATCGTGGCACTATGCCTACCACACAAGTGAGGTACCATTTTTATCGGGAGACTTATGGTAATTCAGATTTGTAAAGCAACTGTTATTACCTATTGACTTTCAATGTATTTCTGCCTTCCAAATGAAAGACAATGTGTAAAAAATAAGTCATTTTGAAAAATGACCGATAATTCTCATGCTAGTATGATTGTTCCCAATTTCGGAAATGTGCAAATATCTACTGTTTCTAAACTATATATTTTGTTCCCATTTCAGAAATACATAGGTGTCTTTCATACCAATTTTTCCATGTATACATTTTCCCAGAGTAATTGCTATATACCCGCTACATAATAAAAAAACATTGCAAGTCGCTGCACAGTTTAAGGCTCTGGGTTCATCGCGTTCTTGGTGAACCTACAAGTCCTATATATCCCCACAACCAGTGAGGTCCTGTGGATGCAACGGTATATTGCTTTAAAAGAGCTGTCATAATTAGAAGAAGTTACAGGTGAAATCGTTGACACAAAAAGCTGTTTTTTTCAACTAATTTTTAATTTTTCCTATATTTAACTGTTAGTTTCTATGAAGAAACCTTGAAGGATCTACACAAATGACCCCTTGCTGAATTAAGAATGTTGCCTATTTTATAGCTTTCCAGGATTCATTGTTGCTTTTATACCCATTTCTACCATTAACTGGAAGGAGGTTGAAAGCACAAAAAATAGCAAAAATAGGCTATGTCCCAGAAAAATGCCAAAACTGTGTAAAATGTTTTGGTTTTCTGACAAAAGTCTGTCATTCCCTAACAGCTGGGAAAATGGTGATTTCAGCCCCACAAACCCTTTGTGGCAGGGAAAAACCCAGATGCTTTTATTTGCAGCACTTTTTTCCCATTTTAAAGAAAACCCCCCAAATTTAGCTCCCTCCAGGGGAATCCACAAACCCTGGGTACCTTTAGAATCCCCATGATGTTGGAAGAATAGGACGCAAATATGGCGTGGATACCTTATGTGGTCAAAAAGTTACAGGGGCCTAAGAGCAAACTACCCCAAATAGCCAAAAAAAGGCTTAGCACAGGGGATAAAAAGCTTAGCAGAGAAAGGGCTAGACATGGCAGCGTTGGCCGCACCCTTTGACGTAGAGAACCTACAGGAGGCTCGAGACAGTCTTGCAAAGGAACATTTGCCCTCCACAACTGATGCTGCACTTCGATTCCGGTAGTTGGCTGGCTACCTCGAGTCGGTGACCTGGTCCGTGAGAAGGTGGAGAACAAGAAGGAGTTCGACCCCTCTTATTGTGCACCTGTTCCAGTGCTTGGTGTGCAGGGTACAAGAACAGTCATTTTACCTCCACTTCCTGGTCGCAAGGATAACAGGTACATGTCCATTGACAATGTCAAACTACAAAGAGTGGCCTATTATTCTTAGTATGACTCCAGCGGTCTCTTGTACAGCAATGCTGAGAAATTCTGTCTTTTCCACGGCAAATACCAACAGGCCTGACATTGCCATCGATATGCATACAGTTACTAATCCATTATTGAATCCACCGGCTGGTGATCCCATGAAGATACTGAGTATACCTATCCCACAGATGTGTCGTTGTCTGGTGAGCAGACAAGTGCAGTTGACCAGTCACGTTTTTCATTTGACACTAACTCTACAACATTGAGTGCCCCATCGAAAATTTCTATTTTTGCTGTTTGGTTTAAAAGACATTTTTTAATTCCCCCTTGGACTTATATTTGGTTGGTGTTCATCTCTATTTTTTGTTCATGTCGATTGAATTTGTGGTTTTCTTTTTTTGTCTTGTAAATGGACATTATCTTACAGAAAGATCTACAATTAGATTAATTGATGGAACTTTGGCACCCCACTCCTCATCACACATCATGAAGAGGGACCAGACTTTTGTCAATATTACTGCCTGGCCTGTGTTAGATGGGATTGTATGGGATGCAGTGAAATTTCGAATTCATGGACCTACAGAGGTGATTAATGTCCCTGTGACGGGAAGCCCCAGGACGACCGACAGGCATACCCCGGGGGCACCGAGCCGGATCAACTTGTGCTGACTCTGACGACGGCGGAAGGGCGGCGCTTGACAGGACTGAAAAGCCCGGAAGCACTCTCAGGCTGTGTGGAAGGCCGAGGAAGCGAGGAGCAGAGCAGAGAACCACAAACTGAGGAGAACGAGAGACCCACGGAAGACGGGATCGAGGAGACGGAACCACGAGGCATCCGGGACGAGTACAGGAGGATCCAGAGGGAAGCCAGGATGTGCCCAGAGGAAGGCACTCCGGACGAGACGGACGTGACCCTGTTATCGGGTCCCGGCTTCAGGCAAGTCATAGGGAAGACCGGGCACACATTGGTGGGGTGGTAGCATGCGCATTCGAGCTTTTCTGGCCAGTAATGGACTGCCTTGATGAAGGGAGCACAGAGTAGGGAACAGGAGGCACTTTAAAGGGACAGGAAAGGTGGGTGGAACCAAAAAGGCAGCGAAACCTAAACATGCCTCCAGCTGGAAACTATCTGATTTAAGGGCACGGGGATGGTACATGCACACCTTGGATAACGACCTGCATCACAGAGTGTATCAGGTGGTTGGGCGTACAAAAGGGGAACCACAGTGAAAACACACGCGCGTAGGAAGGTTCACAGGAAGCGGGGAACAGGGCACTGACCGCCTCTTGTCTTTTTACCGAGAGGATGACCGGTCGGACAGCCAGTGGGAGAAGAAAGCGGCGGAGAAGACCATCACCGACAAGACCAGACCACACCTGGAACGTCGGGCAATGGCAAAGACAGTCCTTCACCCACCTTATCCACCATTCCTAGCCTGTGTACTCCAATAAAGCTTATACACAGCACACCTCTGCCTCGTCTGCCTTGTGGGCGCGTGCCAGTCCCCAATGTACTTCGTGTTTCTATAGGGGATGTTGTGTAACAAAACATACGTTCTGATGATTGGGATGTCCAAGCCGTTGAGGCTCTTTTTTCTGATTTGAAATATTATGCTGCTTTTGATGCTGAAGATTTGTACTTAGACTCAGCGAATTATGCAGAGTTGTTTTGTTACCAGCACTATGGCAGTCATTTCCTGCATAAAGCTAATACATTTTGAAATGTGGTTAATTATACACAATGGGAACACGTTCTGCCCAGCTCCCATTGAAGGTAGTTCTAAAACTATATTGAAAAAATGTACATATTTTATTGATTTTAGTCGATCCAATCCTGAAGCCTTTTATTTCAAAATGACTGCTGGGTTCCCTTCGAAAGTTAGACTCACACACACTAAATTACTGTATTCAAAGTCCTTTATGGATCAATTAGCTATAGGGGGCTATGAGCTGTGGAAAGATACAATTTATCTTTAATCTGTTTGGGGTTCTAAAAGCTGGCAGGTGAAAGGCATAGAAGCTTTACATCATGCATGACTCATCCCTAACCACATGTTGTTTTTGAATTCTAGTATTTCCCAAACTACTTGTGTTGCAGGGATTCTGCTCATGCACAGAACTATGCACAGGAAACCAGGACCTCAGTGAATTGTGGTGTACCAAAAAACTCACCTCAGTACCCAGAACCCCTATCCAACTAACATCAGTGTGTCATTCGTTCTCCGTATCATCTCGAAGCTACCAATGATTAGACAACCCAGAACAAGTGACTTAGAGTACTCTCAGGAATGGTGGGAATCAGAAACACCTTTTCATTATTATTCTCATATCAGTCCACAACAAGAGTAATCAGAGACACGGAAAAGTTTAAAATGTTTATTTTTAACTACGTGCTCTAAGGTGCAGTATTTTGGCTAACAGAAGCATACAAATGATTAAAAATAAAACCATCAGCATTGTTACAATACCATAGAAAATGAAGGGAGAAATCATATTAAAAATGATTGTGGAAAACAAATCCTATAATAGTTTGTGAACCACCCTCCCTTGGCTAGTGAGCTAGTTTTATAAACTAATAGAAGGTCTCTAGGTTTGAATGGGGAACCCCATACCCCAAAGATCAGCTTAGGTGAATCACATCACAGGATCAGCTCTGCTCTCTGTGTCTGGAAATGTTTTCTCCAAGTGTCTGTATCATGCATGCAAATGCAATATTAAAGGCACCCGAGTTTCAGATATTTGCAGCTGTGTGCTTGTTGTGTCTAGAGCGTGGGCCGATCAACCTGAATTCAACAGCATACATTGATATTTGACCTTGACGGCTTCTGCACACACTGTTCAGACTAAGGTCGGGGTGCACGTCTAGGGATGTGAACAACAGACTGTTCTCATGTGAATAAAAAGCAAGCAAGCAGTTTTACTTGTAATAACAGCTACCTATAGTGTCGTGTGCAATAGCAGCAAAGCGGCAATATGGCGTTTAGCTTCTAAAACGCTTATGCTAACATAGCAATGTGTGCATGCAATGTCTCCACTACACCCTCCCTTGATCGAACCATGAACAGAGTAGGGAAGCAATGTAGGAACGCAGAGTTCAAGTTTGAGTGAGACAGAACCAAGTTCATATATTGCCAAGCCGTATAATTGGTAGTGAAAGTTCGAAAAATTTGTTGGGAAAAGTAAAACACTAAAACATCTCTCAGGGGCGGCATACAGCCCAATGTGGAGTAAAAAAGAAAAATTAAACAATCCGGATTAGGACGTGCGGAAGATGGACAACTGCCAATTTGATCCATCAACGTGTAGGCACAATATGTTGCAACTGCCTCCAAGAGGAAGTCATTGTAATGTTCAGTTAATGAGTCAGCCATCCAGTCAAGTAAAGTAAATGAACATACATGTTCTTCGATAACCGGAGCCTCTAGCACCATCAGAGGACAACTTGCGTGTTCTTCAAGATAACTTCGCCCCAGGAAGTCATATGCTGCCGCATATATATCCCAATTCCCTAGGACTCTGTGCACTGCTCCACAGGCCATAATCCTGATACCAGAAGAGTCGAACTCATAAGCCACTAAGGGACTCATTAGTCGATCATAATCCGGGGCAGGAGACGCCGTGTTCGACAGGCACAAATCCAGAGCCCATTCGAATGGACAATCTAAGCAATGGAAAACAGGTTGCACGCAAGTAAAGAATGAGAACTGGAAGGATAATCCATAGGCTACGCTCAAAGTGGCCAGTGATAATGTTCCACAGTATTCAAGCATCCGGTTGCGCAGTTGAAGCAGCCGGGGCAGGCTGTCGTGTAATACAGATCGTGCAGCCATTGCGGAGCAAGCAAACCAACAGCAGCACACCAGCAGTCAAGGTGAGAATTAACGGAAGCCCGCCGAAGACGCTGGAAAAAATAGAATGAAAAAATGCCGGTATCACACCAAATATTGTTTGGAAGGAGGTCACAAGTCCAGAGCCCACAACTTTGAAAAACTGCACCAAGCTAGTTGTTGATGAGGCATTGAATATAGTGTGAATCAGAGCACCGAAATGAAGTGGGAGATCAGTATTTAAAAGTGCATGCACCTCTGTGTGGGTGTTTGCTACGTGAAGGACAAATGTTACACAGGAGGAAGTCAGGGCGACTTCTTTTTGAGACAATAGAGCCCTTATTCTGCTCATCTTGTTGAACTCTGCTTTCAAGGTTGGTATGGAAGGCCAGATGGATACATCCAGTCCCCCATGCAGGGGTGGGAAAAGGACATTCTTACAACAGACTACTCGTTGTGAGACAGTTACAATGTACGGAATCCCTACTAGCATCCCACAGCATGTTTCATTATTTAAAAGCAAATAACTGCCATTAGCTAATAACGTGAAAGTGGTTGTAATCGCTAGCACAGGATTTCCCTTCAGAATGAAAGCTAAATTGGGTGCGTGAGCATTGCAAGCGCCATGCAATTGGATGTTCCTACAGACTACTGAATGATCAGGTGTGGAAGTGCATTCCTCCCCTTTTAAATAAACCTCTTTACCCTCTCTCAGGCACCTGTATGTAAATGGGATCAATCCATGGATAAGCCACACAGCTGAGTTCGATTCGGACACAAAGAATGGTAAAGGTTCCAACTTTTCAATATGCAATAATGAGTATGTTGCAGCTTTCATGGACATGAACTGTTGTTTTGCAGTCAGATTAAACGGCAGGAATAAAGATGATGTATTCATGTAGTCCCAGGGAACTTTCTCAGCCTTCAATGTTTGTAAAGTACATGCAAAATGCATTATAGAACGCAATTGATTTTGACCATGGTATAAAACAGACATATCATCTTGTACAATGTCCACAACAGATGAAACAATATTATCGAATGTGTGAATTCTGGAAGAAAGGGTGTTAATGCTATTATCAATGACAGCAAGCACTTTTTCCAAATTTGCTTGATCAATAGCTCTTAATCTAGAAGCAGCTTCAATTTGAGATAATTTCCAAACTTCGTTGTAAACAGCATACACCCATCTTTTGGACCTGCTACCCACAGGGCCCTTAACAAAAGCAAAGGTTTTCTCCAAGTGTCTGTATCATGCATGGAAATACAATATTAAAGGCACCCGAGTTTCAGATATTTGCAGCTGTGTGCTTATTGTGTCTAGAGCGCAAGCCATACCTCCCTGAAATCCCACGGGTGTCTAGTTTTCAAAAATGTATAGATTGCTAGGTTTCCCTAGGTGCTGGCAGAGCTAGGGTTCAAAAACTACAGCTAGGCACTTTGCCAAAATAGGGTCATTTTTCACTGTGAAATTGTGTTGTGTCCACGTTGTGTCTACCCAGACAAGTGAGTTACCATTTTTCTCTGAAGACTTTGGGGAAAACGGTGTGGGTGGAAATTTTTGGATCCACGCAAATTCCAGAACTTTCCATCAAGGGATTCTGGGTAACAGAACCTGGAGAGAGGCAGTCGAGTCACCCCATCCTGTATTCCCCGGGGTGTCTAGTTTTAAAAAATGTGTAGGTTTGCTAGGTTTCCATATGTGCAGGAAGAGCTAGGGTTCAAAAACTACAGCTAGGCACTTTGCCAAAAAAGGGACATTTTTCACTGTGAAATTGTGTTGTATCCACATTGCGTTTTGCACCGTTTCCTGTCGTGGGCACTAGGCCTACCCACACAAGTGAGGTACCATTTTTCTCAGAAGACTAGGAAGAACGCGGGGTGGGTGGAAATTTGTGCATCCATGCAAATTCCAGAACTTTCCACCACAGAAATGTGAGGAAAATGTGTTTTTTTGTGTGCAAAGTTTAGGTTTGCAAGGGATTCTGGGTAACAGAACCTGGTGAGAGGCAGTCGAGTCAACCCATCCTGGATTTTCCTGGGTGTCTAGTTTTCAAAAATGTATAGGTTTGCTAGGTTTCCCTAGGTGACGGCAGAGCTAGGGTTCAAAAACTTCAGCTAGGCACTTTACAAAAAAAAGGGTCATTTTTCACTGTGAAATTGTGTTGTGTCCACATTGCGTTTTGTGCCGTTTCCTGTCACGGGAATAAGGCCTACCCACAAAAGAGAGGTACAATTTTTCTCTGAAGACTTTGGGGAATGTGGGGTGTGTCAAAATGTGTGGATCCATGCAGATTCCAGAACATTCCACCACAGAAATGTGAGGAAAATGTGTTTTTCTTTACTTTTTTTTATGTTTGCAAGAGATTCTGGGTAACAGAACATGGTGAGAGGCAGTCAAGTCACCCCATCCCGGATTCCCCTGGGTGTCTATTTTTCAAAAATGTATAGGTTTGCTAGGTTTCCCTAGGTAGGGTTCAAAAACTACAGCTAGGCACCTTGCCCAAAAAGGGTCATTTTTCACTGTGAAATTGTGGTGTGTCCATGTTGAATTTTGCGCCGTTTCATGTCGCGGGCACTAGGCCTACCCACGCAAGTGAGGTACCATTTTTCTCGGAAGACTTTGGGGAACGCGGGGTGAGTGGAAATTTGTGGAGCCACGCAGATTCCAGAACTTTCCACCACAGAAATGTAAGGCAAATTTGTTTTTTTTAACAATTTTTTAGGTTTGCAAGGGATTCTGGGAAGTCGGAACCTGGAGGGAGGCAGTCGAGTCACTCCATCCTGGATTCCCATGGATGTCTAGGTTTAAAAAATGTATAGGTTTGCTAGGTTTCTCTCGGTGCCAGCAGAGCTAGGGTTAAAAAGCTTTGCCAAAAAAGGGTAATTTTTCACTGTGAAATTGTGGTGTGTCCACGTTGCGTTTTGCGCCGTTTCATCTTGCGGGAACTAGGCCTACACATGCAAATGAGGTACCATTTTACTTGGAAGACTTTGGGGAACGCGGGGTGGGTGGAAATTTGTGTTCCACGCAAATTCCAGAACGTTCCAACACTAAAATGTGAGGAAAATGTATTTTTTTGTCAATTTTTTAGGTTTGCAAGGGATTCTGGGTAACAGTGATGGAGCGGGTAAAATATTTTGTTTTTATATACCCAATCCATTTATATAAGTTTATATTAAAAGGACTAAACGACTAATTTTAATGATTAACAGAATGCTGTGATAAATTAATCAACCTTATTAACCAAGAGAATATACGTGGGAATGCATTTGTATTGCTAAAATAATAAGTGAACTAAGTTTGTATGCATATTAAACTTATATGTTTCATTTAAGCAGTGTTAACGTGAATTGCGCTTAAATAAACCAGCATTAACGTCTTTAAATGTCACATATGGCTAGATAAATGCATACACATAAGGGTATTAGTAAGGGAATAACACTGTTTTAGTCATTTCTATGTATTAATTGCGATTTTGTGTTTCCTTTACTTAGGTTGACTATTTCGGCCTACTAAAAGATGGCTGCTGACTGAATCCTCACTAAAGTACATGACTTCATGCACTGAGCAATGGAGGAAGGCGCCTGCACTGACTTCATCGTAGCTTTACCTTGAACTTTTGAACCAGGTCTATGAAGACTACTCTGGGCGAGATGCCAATGTCCCTGAACATGGAAGAAATGTTGCCATCTGGGAACCAAAAGCCACCTATTCACAATAGACGGATACTTTCCTGACCTGGGAACAGTTTTCCCATGCGCCTAGTTTATACATCATCCGTATGTGAAATTTTGAAAATGTTGCTTAAAGTATTGGGACGGGGCTGAATTCACCCAATCAACGACCTGGAAATAAAGAAAATGCT
The DNA here is from genome assembly GCF_964204655.1 of Triturus cristatus. Classification (NCBI taxonomy): domain Eukaryota; kingdom Metazoa; phylum Chordata; class Amphibia; order Caudata; family Salamandridae; genus Triturus; species Triturus cristatus. The sequence goes on from NC_140579.1 coordinate 1,150,837,354, forward strand.
ACTTGTATATGTAAATTTTGGTATAAATATTAGTAGTCTAGAGAGGGAAATTAGGTTATCACCCAAAGAGCTCGAGACGCACCCTGATCGATGCTACTCTATGCGGCACTCCACGCTGACAGCAGAGGACGGGACGGTAGAATCTCTGATGAATTTCTGAGGACCAGTTTCTGACTTAGAAAACAACAATTAGCCAGAATAGGTAATTATGACAAAGATAATATTGCATTGCTAGGATTTAACCTGAAAATTTAATTAGATCTTTTACTATTCTGTGGTTAGCGGAGCAGACAATGGAGATGTTTGTATGTTGCAACTAACAAGTATTGTAAAATCGAAACAAAGTCTACCGAGTAGTCTTGTAAAGGAGGGGTAGACTGTAGACAGGAGACAGGAGCAGGAGCTGCTGCAGCGACTGTTGACGTCAGGTGGACCGCGCTGGCATTGGACAGTTAGTCAGTGACGTAGACGCTCCAGGATTGGTGCGTTGGTGCGTTAGCGTTAGTGTGAGCCGCGCTAGGATTGGAGGTTGTGACAGTGACGTAGACGCCCCAGGATTGGTGCGTTAGTGTGAGTCGCGCAAGGATTGGAAATTGTGACAGTGATGTAGATGCGCCAGGATTGGTGCAGGAGTAAGAGTCGTGTTGCTATTTGACTAAAGATCGTACTGTAGCAGGGACGATTAAAAGGGGTTCACGAAAGGAAGGAAAATGTATTATCATTCACCTGAAAAGAAGAAAAAATCATTATTTAGTAAAATGCGGAATTGGTTTGTGAAAGACAGAGATTGTGACTAGGGAAGGACAGTTACTTCCCCCAGCGAAAACCCCTGCATCCTTCATGGTTGCGAAATACGGGTATCATACTTGCATTTGGTTAGACAATTGGGCAAAGTATATAAAGGAAGATGGAGTTCTAGCGTTTCCAGAGGATGGGTCCTTTAATTTGGCAATATTGAGGAACTTACGAGAGAGGATGATGAGCTTAGATCCGCGACCTAGGCCTACGCAGTTCGAGGCATTAACAGAGTGGGAAGATGAGATGCATGAGCGAGAAAAACAGAGAAATGGCAGTAGGTATCGGTATATGTTTGGACGGCCAAACGATCGCGAAACTCATTGTGATCGGATGAGAAGGTGGCGAGATGAGAGTATGACTGAAGGATTGTTTCCCGTTAGAACAGAAGAAGAAAGTGGAGGAAGGAAATGCCTAGAAAAGAAGAATCATGTAGAAACCCGGAGGTATGGGGCTAACGAAACAGATGACGATGTCCTAGATGATATGTTTTACAAAAGTCCACCTCCATACAGGCAGGAACCAGAAACGCCGACCGCAGGTACACCAGTGAGGGAAACTCTGAGAATCATTAAAACAGAAGTTGTGACCCCAGAAGTAAGAAGAAGAAATTCTCTTAAGGAAAAGGAAAAGGGAAAGGAAAATACAGCTGAGAGTGAAAATTCTAAGAAATTAGCAAAAACCACATTAGAACTGACAGAGAAAATAAGAGAATTGACGAAAAATCTAGAAGCAGTTACAGTTCCTGTGACCATAGGTCCTGTTATGCCTATTTTTTGAGAAGCAGAAAGACAGTGAGCACGGATTAACAGTCCCATATGTAAGCAGTAGACAGGAAGAACAGCCCCTGATAAGAGCAAAGGAGAATTCCTGGGAATATTCTATGGGTAAAGGTGAATTGCATATGTCAAAGAACCCATTTTACTGTTCAGATACTGCCGAGAGAAGCAGAATGGTAGGAGGATCAATATTAGAACCACAGAGACTGACAGAACCAGGAAATGTAGAGAAATCAGTGAGCATAACTACTGAAGAATTGAATGTATGGCTAAAAAACTTACAGGATAAAGAAAAAGAATCTCATACCGTTGATGTGGCGAGATTACGGATGGTATTGGATGAATTGATTGTAGGGACCATCCCCATAGAAAGGCTGAAAATTTACCAAGATGAGGAACTGCTGTTCCTCTGTAAAAGTGTCACTTGGAGAGCAAAGAATTTACATGACAGACTAGCTGAAATAGCGAGTGAAATGGGAATTGACATGGACAAGGTAAAGGCTTTATAAAAGCCATACCGAGTGGATTTTACAGAAAAGGACATAGAGAATCTGAACGCTGCAGGGCGGATAGGGCAGATTAGGGACATAATCACGGTATTGAGGAAATGGGGAGATGTGGACAAATGTAAGAGCAGGTGGTATAGGAAGCGGGATGACACCTCAGACAGAACATTTACAGCATTTCCTGTGAGAGAAAAGGAGAAGGTGGTGATGGAGTTCCCTATGAGAGAGATTCCAGGAGGGGGATATGTGCATGTCCCAAGTCAAAAGTGCTGTGGATTGATTTGAATAGTCTGTTTGATATAATAGTGCCAGCAGACTTGTGGGCAGAATGTAAGATAGTCATAGACTGGCCCACTAAAGAATACCCGAGAGATCCCAAAACAGGAGCCCCAGACCCGGAGGGTATGAAGAAATACGAACAGGTCATGGCATACCTGAAGAACAAAGTGCCTCCAAAAGAAACAGATTGGGTTAAAATAGATCGAACACATCAGGAAGCGAAAGAGTCAGTCCACGCATACTATGAGAGGCAAATTCTGGCTTTCAAACAGTTTAGTGGGGATGACAGTCTGGGAGAAAAGGACCTGAGTCATTTTGTGTACAAATTTGTGTATGGTCTGCGTCCCGAGATTGGGGACATGATCAAGCAGCACACCGTGGACTGGCAGAGCAAGAAAATAGATGAGATCCTGAGGCATGCTAAATACTTTAGTGATGAAATTGAGGCAAAGCAGCGAAAACTAAAAGAGAAAGCAATGTGGGCTCAAGTAAAGGTTGCAGAGAGACAGGAAGCTCAGCTGATAGAACAAGCAAATAATCCAGGCATAAGATCAAAGTTCGGTCCAGGAAAGGGAAAGGGTAATATAGAAGAAGCCAAGAAAAAGTTTCCCTGTCACAATTGCGGCAGATTAGGGCACTGGAAATCCGAGTGTAAAAATCCACCTCTTGCTAATGATGAAAATCCGTCATTAAATCCACAGGTGCAGTGTGAGGGGAGTGGCCCATCGCCGCAACAACAGAAGGCTATTAATCTACAGAATCAGGTGCCAAAACCGCCCTTACCACAGAGCCGGAGTACACAGAGATATAGCAAAGAAACAGGATTATACAATGAAGAACAGGTAAACAAACCGCAACGCGCGAGCGCTGTGTCACAGTATTGGCTGCAAAATGACGAAAGTGAGCCGGAAGAGATTTATTGACGGTGCCGAAAAGAGGAAGCAGAGTGCGTACTTGGCGCATCTCTAGAAATAGATCAGACAGGACCATTTGTAGATGGGAAAGTTAATAATGAAAACATTACTTTTCTAGTAGACACTGGAGCTACGCGATCCACTGTCAGATCAGCAGATGTGAAAAATCTTCCTCTTTCGGATGAAACAATCCAAGTAGTTGGTGTGTCTAATACCCAGATTAAAACTGATCTTACTGATCCTGTAAAGGTTAGAATAGGGAAATTTTCAGACATGCATAGATTTGTGGTGTGTGATACCAGTCCCGTGAATCTATTAGGAAGGGATTTGTTGTGCAAGATGAATTGCACCATATTCTGTACGCCAGACGGAATAGCCTTTGAAACACCAGATGAAGATGTTCTGTACAAAATGACCATAGCTAACCGAGAGTGTGAGGTCGCTGCAGTATTTAATCCCGACGAATTACCCCCAGAATTGAAACAGACAGTGAAAGCAGCAGTCTGGGACTTCACTGGGGAAGATGTAGGCCTGATGAGAAATGTAGACCCAGTGAGAATTGCTGTAAAGGAAGGAGCTGTTTACCCAAACATTCCACAATACAGACTGACCCCAGAAATAATAGCAGGGGTAACCCCTTTGATTGAAAAGATGATCCAGCAAGGAGTGTTGAGGGAAATAATGAGCAGTCCATGTAATTCGCCTATTATGGGACTGAAAAAGCCAAGTGGGAAATTCAGGATTGTGCAAGATTTGAGAAAGATTAACAAGATCGTTGTCTCATGTTGTCCAATTGTTCCAAATCCCTCAGTGATTTTGTATCAGATCCCCCACGATGCAGAATGGTACACAGTAATTGACTTGTGTCATGCTTTCTTTTCCATTCCGTTGCATCATGACAGCCAGCCACTTTTTGCATTTCGGTTTGGAAACCGTATTTTGGCATGGTGCCGAATCCCACAGGGGTACACAGAGAGCCCCTCCATTTTCAATCAGTTGTTAAAGAAATCTCTGGAAAGTCTTACTATGCCTGAGAGTTCAGTTTTAGTCCAGTATATTGACGACCTACTAGTGGCGTCAAAGACACGTGAGGCTTGTGAAACAGACACCATAGCTTTGCTAAATCATTTGGCATATGGAGGGCTTAAGGTATCTCCAACAAAATTGCAACACTGTAAGAAGGAAGTGACATACTTGGGTCATAATATTGAGAAAGGCCTGAGAAAAGTAACCATAGACAGCATCCGAATCATTAGAGGAATGAGAGCTCCAATGACCCAAAGAGAGGTGAGAATGTTTCTAGGAATGGTTGGTTACTGTCGTCCGTGGATAAGTAATTTTTCCCTGATTGCCAAACCATTGGTGAAATTTACAAAAAGTGAGGTAAGAGACCCCCTTGAACTGAACAAAGAAGAATTGGCAGCATTTAAACAGTTGAAGAACAGTCTTTGTGAAGCCCCTGCACTGGGTATGCCAGACTATGAAAAGGAGTTTGAGCTATACTGTAGTGAGCGAAATGGATGCGCACTTTCAGTGTTGATACAGAAACATGGAAGGCAAAGGAGACCAGTGGCATATTTCTCGTCCATGTTAGATCCAGTGGCAATAGGACTGCCAGGATGTCTAAAAGCAGTAGTGGCTATATGCCGAAGCCTAGAGCAGAGTAAAGGAATTGTGATGGGGTATCCAGTAAGTGTTTGAACCTCATAGTGTGGCGATCCTTTTAACAAGGAGTCGAACACAGTTCATGTCACATAGTCGGCTGACTAAGTATGAAAAAGTCATTCTAGGTGCAAACAATGTGAGTCTGGAAAGATGCGTGAATGTGAATCCAGCTACCCTTTTGCCTGATGCAGAGAGAGTGGAGATAAGAGAAGAGGCTGATCATGATTGTCTGGATGTGCTTGACTATTGCACAAAACCTCATCCTGACATAAGAGATCTACCACTGCCAGAGAGTGATCATGTGTTTTTTGTAGATGGATCCTGCCTGAGAACGGATGAAGGAGTGTTGAGTGCAGCCTATGCAGTATGCACAGTTTCAGCAGTTATAGAGGCATCGCCCTTGAAAGGAGTTAGATCCGCTCAAGTAGCAGAAATAGTGGCATTAACCAAGGCATGCAAGATTGGGAGGAATGCGAGAGTGACTGTGATGACTGATAGCCAGTATGGCTTCGGAGTTGTCCACGACTTCGGCCAATTATGGCTGCAAAGAGGTTTCCTGACCTCAAGTGGAACTCCCATAAGGAATGCAGAAGTGGTTGGAAAATTGCTCGAGGCAATACAAATGCCCAAAGAATTGGCTGTGGTAAAATGTGCTGCTCATGGACAAGGTAGTGATTATCACTACTGGAAACCGTTTTGCCAACGACATGGCTCAGTATTGTGCCCGAAACAAGTACTCAATTAATCGGTCAAAAGAAAAGGAAATGTCTTCTTGCTCCATAATGTTTACTAATGTTGTGGGAACATGGGATGAAGTGAGGCAGTTGCAGGATGAGGCAGTGGATGAAGAAATGAGGCAGTGGGTAAAAGCAGGATGTGCACCCAGGGAAAAGGATCATGTGTGGGTCTATCGGGATGGAAGACCAGTAATGCCTGATAGCATGATGTCAACCATGGCACGGATGTATCATGGCCAAGGACATCTGGGAAGGGATGCCATGATAAGGGCTTTCAAGCAGACCTGGTACAATCCAAAATTCAGGTTGATAGCAGAAAGTCTCTGTCAGAGATGCCTGACATGTCAGCAGTACAACCCAGGAAGGAAAACTGTGGTGAGTCTAGGCACCATAGGTCGGGAGGGAGGACCTTTCACCAAAATGCAAGTAGATTTCATTGAAATGCCCCCTTTTAACAAATTGAGGTATGTGTTGGTGGTAGTTTGTCTGTTCTCTAGGTGGGTGGAAGCATACCCAACCAGAAGAAATGATGGAATCACAGTGGCCAAGCTGTTGTTGAGGGAATTCATTCCAAGGTACGGGTTCCCAATAACCATAGAATCAGACAGAGGAAGACACTTCTACAACGAGATCATGAAATTGATTTGTGAAGCATTGGGGGTACAACAGAAACTGCATTGTGCCTACCGACCAGAGGGATGTATGACATTACAACGCGTGTCATTACAACGCGTGCAGTTACATCGCATGCATTACAACGCATGCGATGTTACAACGCTATGCCATTACAACGCAAGTCCTTACATCGACTTGCACTAGATGGCGTGCTAACATTAGAAAAGTGTAATTTACTATTCCAACTCCAGTCCACGTAACAGTAGGGAAGGTGTTGGGATAGTAAACTACACTATTTGTAATGTTAGCACGCCATCTAGCGCAAGTCGATGTAAAGACTTGCGTTGTAATGGCATTGCGTTGTAACATCGCATGCGTTGTAACGCATGCGATGGAAAAGCTGCGTGTGGTAAAAACCGCGTTGTAATGGCTGTTCCCCGACCAGAGGCTTCTGGTGTGGTCGAGCAAATGAATGGTACTATCAAAAACAGAATAGGGAAAATGTGTTTAGCCACAGGTTTGGAATGGCCTGATGTCTTGCCTCTGGTTTTGATGACCATTAGGTCTACTCCAGACAAAACCACAGTTTTGAGTCCACACGAGATCATCATGGGACGCACCATGAGACATGTGTTTGTACCAGTCAACAAGCTGATGTCTATAACTGATGACATGATTTTGGATTACTGTAAAGGCCTGGCTGACGCAGTTCATTCTGTGTTTCACCAGGTTGGAGTGGATGCCACCACACTTGAAAAGAAACCAGCCCATGATTTGAGCCCAGGGGACTGGGTGAGGATAAAAGTCCACAGAAGAATAAATTGCCTGGTTCCAAGGTGGGGAAGGCCAAGACAGGTCATCTTGACCACAACAACTGCTGTGAAGTGTGCAGGACTGAAAAATTGGATACATGCAAGTCACACTCTGAGAGTTCCAAATCCAGCAGACGGCATTGGAAAAGAATACTTTGACGAATCAGAATCAAGTGATGAGTCAAGCAATGAGAATATAAAAACAAAAGAAAATCCTGAAAGGGGGGAGAATGAGCCAAGACTAGTTCAGATCCCCAGAGAAGAAATTCTGAGGAAAAGATTGCAGATTTCAGATACTTCAGATTCTGGAGATGAGCAAAACGCTAGTGGTGAACACAGAAAGAAGAAAAGAAAAGAAAAGAATGTCCAGTCAGAAGTAACTTTTACACCAGATGAGAGAGTAGAAGAAATTCCACCTGAGAAAATACTGGAAGAAGAAGAAGGGACAGTCACAGAAAGAGAGGGACAGTCTGCGGAAAATCCCCAAGGAGGTGTAGGGAACTGCAACACCCAGCTAGGTGAAGGGACAAATAGTCAGCAGAAGAATTGCGTGCCGGAGACCCGAGGAGGGGCAGAAGTAGGGCCAACACATGAGGTGGAAAAAGAGACTGTTGAGACAGAAAAACCAAACGAAACAGAATCTGAAGACAGTGAAACAGAGATACCAGAAGGTCGAGTTCTGAGAAAGAGAACTTGGATCGAGGAAAGAAACGGCAAAGACGGCAAAGCAAGAAGGAACGCCAAAGGAGATATTTGGCCAAACAAAATTAAGAAACTAAGATACAGATTGACACGAGCTAAACCCTCAGAGGCTGAACAAGTGAATGAAGTAACCAGTCAGCATCCAGAGAGAGAGGGAGAAACAGAGGTGTCAGAAGCAAACAAACGAGCAAGGAAACCAAACCAGAAGTATAAGTCACCTGAATGGACGTACGTGGCACTGCCTGAACAAGGAGAAGAGGCAGATAGTCAAGGAAATCCAGAGGAGACTTGGCTAAAATTGATAAAAGAAGAAGAAACTGGGGAAATCCTGAGAGTTATCTTATCCGACATTGGAGAAGAAGCGGAAGATCAGGAAATCCTGCATGTGGATGACAAGAAGGAAGTGAAAACTGACGAAAAGCCAAGCTGAGTAATTTATATAGATCCTTGTAGGAATACACAGGATTGAATAAGAAAATCGAAGTATTTGGACAACCTGATAAGTTTTAGCTCTTGTAGGAAAGCTATAAGAGGCGGAGTAGAAGAGGTTAAGTCAAAAGACACGGTTAGATCTAACAAGATGGCTAACATAGATGATAACAAGAGTAGATGTACCTTCATGAGAAGATGGTGCAAGACATGTTGCTGTTGTACAGGACTATTAATGCTTCTTTGGAGCGTACTCGCTCTTTTGATCTCTTTTAAAGTAACTCTAGATACATTAGCAGGACATACTGAGAATATGATTAATATAGTGAAAAACTCACAAAAAGTAATACCGGTTAGAACAAGCACAGAGCATGTGCATGAAGATAGGTCAATAAATGATTTCTCTAGTAATGTGTTTTCGAAATTGTTGTATGAATATGTTAAAACGATGGAAGTAAGGGATTGCTACGTCTGCATGCAATTACCTGCATCCGTTTCAAAAGGGGTGACTTATCATCACCTCCCAGCAACTTATGGAATAACATGTAGCGTCTTAACTAGTATATTTTATCAAGTAGGAAAATTAAAGTATAATATGTCTAACATAGATAATATTCTTGGACGATTGCCCATGAATAAGGAATTAAATCCAGCTAAAGATGCTAATGTATTAGGAGAAATTTTTATAGAAACTAAAGGACTAACTCTAGAATATATTTTTTAAGAACAATTTAACTTGCAGTTTGAAACCAGAAGAGAAAACATTCTTAGATATGGTTGAGGAGAGGAGGTTGAAAATACACAAGAATGCAGAAGGACATAAAGAAGGGAAAAACATTTGGGCAATAGATGGGAACAAGGAAACGAAAGGTGATGTTAGACAAACAATAGCTATAGATTCACCACAGAAAGGCAAATTATGCATCATGAGAGAAAGATCTCAATATGATTATATATACATAGGGACAAGTGAGTGTCATGATACATACTTTATTGCATCCGGATGGGGATTTAGAGGTGGAGAAGACCCAGTTTTTCCTGGATTGTATTATATTTGTGGGAACAAGGCTTATTACAGGTTGCCTGAACATTGGTATGGCACATGTTATGTAGGCCTGGTCTTTCCAAAGATCTTTCACATGGATAGAGTAGAAAATAGTGGACCAAATAACCTACTAATGCGTAGCAGAAGAGAAACTTGGTTAGAAATTGTAGGTGATATTTTTGGAGCCTTGATACCAGCAGTGGGAATATCTTTGAATGCAAATAATATTCGGAAGCTGTCCACCATAGTGGATCGTTTGTCAACAAGCACCGCTGGAGGATTTCTATTGGTAAACACAGAATTGGTTGCCATGCGTGCTATGATTATGCAAAATCGACTTGCCCTTGACATTTTATTGGCAAAAGAGGGTGGAGTCTGTGGAATGCTGAAAGTTCAACATTGTTGCACTTACATTCCTGACGAAAGCAGAGATCTAAAAGTCTATATCAAGAATATTACAGAATTGCATGATGAAATAAAACCACTGGAGGTTGAAAGTATCTGGACTAGAATTAGTAATAAAATGGCTGCTATTAAAGCTTTCTTAGGTAAATTAGGTAGTACTATAATAGAGAAAATATTATTCCCATTAACCTGTGTGATTTTCGTATTATTAATACTTAGATTAGGATGTATATGTTGTAGATATAGAAGAAATAAAAAGAAGGTTAAAAGAGAAATTTACAAAAAGAGGGAAAAGAAACCAGAAAAAGATCTCAATGAAATAGAAATGGAAGAGTGGAAGGAGAGTATGTATGATAAAACCAAGAGAGAAGATGAAAGAGAAACAGAATTTTAATTAAGCAAAAAGACATTTCAAATTTCTGCAAAAAGGGGAAATAAATTGAAATTTTGTGGGTTGTTTTGGTGGTGATAAAATCACCAAAGGGGGGATTGATGGAGCGGGTAAAATATTTTGTTTTTATATACCCAATCCATTTATATAAGTTTATATTAAAAGGACTAAACGACTAATTTTAATGATTAACAGAATGCTGTGATAAATTAATCAACCTTATTAACCAAGAGAATATACGTGGGAATGCATTTGCATGGCTAAAATAATAAGTGAACTAAGTTTGTATGCATATTAAACTTATATGTTTCATTTAAGCAGTGTTAACGTGAATTGCGCTTAAATAAACCAGCATTAACGGCTTTAAATGTCGCATATGGCTAGATAAATGCATACACATAAGGGTATTAGTAAGGGAATAACACTGTTTTAGTCATTTCTATGTATTAATTGCGATTTTGTGTTTCCTTTACTTAAGTTGACTATTTCGGCCTACTAAAAGATGGCTGCCGACTGAATCCTCACTAAAGTACATGACTTCATGCACTGAGCAATGGAGGAAGGCGCCTGCACTGACTTCATCGTAGCTTTACCATGAACTTTTGAACCAGGTCTATGAAGACTACTCTGGGCGAGATGCCAATGTCCCTGAACATGGAAGAAATGTTGCCATCTGGGAACCAAAAGCCACCTATTCACAATAGACGGATACTTTGCTGACCTGGGAACAGTTTTCCCATGCATCTAGTTTATACATCATCCGTATGTGAAATTTTGAAAATGTTGCTTAAAGTATTGGGACGGGGCTGAATTCAGCCAATCAACGACCTGGAAATAAAGAAAATGCTACTTGTATATGTAAATTTTGGTATAAATATTAGTAGTCTAGAGACTGAAATTAGGTTATCACCCAAAGAGCTCGAGACGCACCCTGATCGATGCTACTCTATGCGGCACTCCACGCTGACAGCAGAGGACGGGACGGTAGAATCTCTGATGAATTTCTGAGGACCAGTTTCTGACTTAGAGAACGACAATTAGCCAGAATAGGTCCTTATGACAAAGATAATATTGCATTGCTAGGATTTAACCTGAAAATTTAATTAGATAAAGAAAAATCATTGTTTGAAGAACTGTGTCGGGTGGTTATTTCTTTGAAATGTTATTGAGTAAATCAAGAGTTAAGTGTTTCATCAAATTTATATAACAACTAAATGATCCGATCGTCCTCCGGATGGAGGAATTGTTAGGGTAATTTAATAGATGTGGTTTCCTCCATCCAAGTAAAGATCTGTAGTTCGGGATTTGAAGATCCCTCTGTAGGCGTGGATAGGATTGATGTGGAATGAATATTGGTGTTATGGGCCCCACCAGCGTGTGATGTGTGTATGTGTGTGTGACTGAGGAATCATTCCGTCCGTGGAAGCAGGAGGAGATTTTGTGTTCGGAACTGCACCAACAGAACCTGGTGGGAGGCAGTCAAGTCACCCCATCCTGGATTTCCCTGGGTGTTTAGTTTTAAAAAATGTATAAGTTTGCTAGGTTTCCCTAGGTGCCGGCAGAGCTAGGGTTAAAAAACTACAGCTAGGCACTTTGCAAAAAAGGATCATTTTTCACTGTGAAATTTTGGTGTGTCCAAGTTGTGTCTACCCAGACAAGTGAGGTACCATTTTTCTCGGAAAACTTTGGGGAATGGGGTGTGGGTGAAAATTTGTGGATCCACGCAGATTCCAGAAATTTCCACAACAGAGATATGAGGAAAATGTGTTTTTTTGGACATTTTTTAAGGTTTGCAAGGTATTCTGGGTACAGAACCTGGTGAGAGCCAGTCAAGTCACCCCATCCTGTGTTCCCCTGCATGTCTAGTTTTCAAAAATGTATAGGTTTGCTAGGTTTCCCTAGGTGCTGGCAGAGCTAGGGTTCAGAAACTACAGCTAGGCACTTTGCCAAAAAAGGGTCATTTTTCACTGTGAAATTGTGTTGTCTCCACGTTGCGTCTACCCAGACAAGTGAGGTACCATTTTTCTCGGAAGACTTTGGGGACTGCGGTGTGGGTAGAAATTTGTGGATCCACGCAAATTCCAGAACTTTCCACCATAGAAATGTGAGGAAAATGTGTTTTTTTCGCAATTGTTTTGGTTTGCAAGGGATTCTGGGTAACAGAACCTGGAGAGAGGCAGTCGAGTCACATCATCCTGTATTCTCCGGGGTGTCTAGTTTTAAAAAATGTATAGGTTTGCTAGTTTTCCCTATGTGCCGGAAGAGCTAGGGTTAGAAAACTACAGCTAGGCACTTTGCCAAAAAAGGGACATTTTTCACTGTGAAATTGTGTTGTATCCACATTGCGTTTTGCACCATTTCCCGTTGTGGGCACTAGGCCTACCCACACAAGTGAGGTACCATTTTTCTCAGAAGACGAGGGGGAACGCGGGGTGGGTGGAAATTTGTGGATCCATGCAAATTCCAGAACTTTCCACCACAGAATTGTGAGGAAAATTTGTTTTTTTGTGTGCAATGTTTAGGTTTGCAAGGGATTCTGGGTAACAGCACCTGGTGAGAGGCAGTCGAGTCACACCATCCTGGATTTTCCTGGGTGTCTAGATTTCAAAAATGTATAGGTTTGCTAGGTTTCCCTAGGTGCCGGCAGAGCTAGGGTTAAAAAACTACAGCTAGGCACTTTGCAAAAAAAGTGTAATTTTTCAGTGTGAAAATGTGGTGTGTTCACGTTGCATTTTGAGCGTTTCCTATCGTGGCACTATGCCTACCACACAAGTGAGGTACCATTTTTATCGGGAGACCTCTGGTAGTTCAGATTTGTAAAGCAACTGTTATTACCTATTGACTTTCAATGCATTTCTGCCTTCCAAATGAAAGACAATGTGTAAAAAGTAAGTCATTTTGAAAAATGACTGATAATTCTCATGCTAGTATGAGTGTTCCCAATTTCGGAAATGTGCAAATATCTACTGTTTCTAAACTCTATATTTTGTTCCATTTCAGAAAAACATAGGTGTATTTCATTCCAATTTTTCCATGTATACATTTTCCCAGAGTAATTGCTATATACCCGCTACATAATAAAAAACCATTGCAAGTCGCTGCACAGTTTATGGCTCTGGGTTCATCGCGTTCTTTGTGAACCTACAAGTCCTATATATCCCCACAACCAGTAAGGTCCTGTGGATGTTACGGTATATTGCTTTTAAAGAGCTGTCATAATTAGAAGAAGTTACAGGTGAAAGCGTTGACACTAAAAGCTGTTTTTTTCAAATAATATTCAATTTTTCCTATATTTAACTGTTAGTTTATATAAAGAAACCTTGAAGGATCTACACAAATGACCCCTTGCTGAATTTAGAATTTTGCCTACTTTTCAAAATTGTATAATTTTCCAGGATCCATTATTGCTTTTATACCCATTTCTACCATTAACTGGAAGGAGGTTGAAAGCACAAAAAATAGCAAAAATAGTCTATGTCCCAGAAAAATGCCAAAACTGTGTAAAATTTTTGGGTTTTCTGACAAAAGTCTGTCATTACCCAAAAGCTAGAAAAATGGTGATTTCAGCCCCACAAACCCTTTGTGGCAGGAAAAAACCCAGATGCTTTTATTTGCAGCACTTTTTTCCCATTTTAAAGAAAAAAAACAAAATTTAGCTGTATTTTGGCGAACTTCTGAGACCCCTCCAGGGGAATCCACAAACCCTGGGTACCTTTGGAATCTCCATGATGTTGGAAGAAAAGGACGCAAATTTGGCGTGGATACCTTATGTGGTCAAACAGTTACAGGGGCCTAAGAGAAAACTACCCCAAATAGCCAAAAAAAGGCTTAGAACAGGTATATCTCCATTGACAATGTCAAACTACAAAGAGTGGCCGATTATTCTTAGTATGACTCCAGCGGTCTCTTGTACAGCAATACTGAGAAATTCTGTTTTGGCCACGCCAAATACCAACAGGCCTGACATTGCCATTGAGATGCATACAGTTACTAATCTATTATTGAATCCACCGGCTGGTGATCCCCATGAAGATACTGAGTATGCCTATACCACAGATGTGTCATTGCAGTTGACCAGTCACGTTTTTCATTTGACACTAACTCTACAACATTGAGTGCCCCATCAAAAATTTCTATTTTTGCTGTTTGGTTTAAAAGACATTTTTTAATTCTCCCTTGGACTTATATTTGGTTGGAGTTCATCTCTATTTTTTTGTTCATGTCGATTGGATTTGTGGTTGTCGTTTTTCGTCTTGTAAATGGACATTATCTTACAGAAAGATCTACAATTAGATTAATTGATGAAACTTTGGCACCCCACTCCTCATCACACATCATGAAGAGGGACCAGACTTTTGTCAATATTACTGCCTGGCCTGTGTTAGATGGGATTTATGGGATGCAGTGAAATTTCGAATTCATGGCCCTACAGAGGTGATTAATGTCCCTGTGATGGGAAGCCCCAGGACGACCTACAGGTATACCCCGGGGGCACCGAGCTGGATCAAATTGTGCTGACTCTGACGACGGCGGAAGGGCGGCGCTTGACAGGACTGAGAAGCCCGGAAGCACACACAGGCTGTGTGGACGGCCGAGGAAGCGAGGAGAACCACAAACTGAGGAGAACGAGAGACCCACGGAAGACGGGATCGAGGAGACGGAACCACGAGGCATCCGGGACGAGGACGGGAGGATCCAGAGGGAAGCCGGGTCCTGCCCCGAGGAAGGCGCTCCGGACGAGACGGCCGTGACCCTGTCATCGGGTCCGGCTTCAGGCAAGTCATAGGGAAGACCGGGCACACATTAGTGGGGTGGTGGCATGCGCATTCAAGCTTTTCTGGCCAGTAAGGGACTGCCTTGACGAAGGGAGCACAGCATAGGGAACAGGAGGCACTTTAAAGGGACAGGAAAGGCGGGTGGAACCAAAAAGGCAGGGAAAGCCAAACATACCTCCAGCGGGAAACTACCTGATTTAAGGGCCCGGGGATGGTACATGCACACCTTGGATAACGACCTGCATCACAGAGTGTATCAGGTGGTTGGGCGTACAAAAGGGGAACCACATTGAAAACACACGCGCGTAGGAAGGTTCACAGGAAGCGGGGAACAGGGCACTGACCGCCTTTTGTCTTTTTACCGAGGGGATGACCGGTCGGACAGCCAGTGGGAAAAGAAAGCGGCGGAGACGACCATCACCGACAAGACCAGACCACTGCTGGAACGTCGGGCCACGGCAAAGACAGTCCTTCACCCACCGTATCCACCATCCCTAGCCTGTGTACTCCAATAAAGCTTATACACAGCACACGTCTGCCTCGTCTGGTCTGTGGGCGCGTGACAGTCCCCAATGTACTTCGTGTTTCTATGGGGTATGTTGTGAAACAAAACATACGTTCTGATGATTGGGATGTCCAAGCCGTTGAGGCTCTTTTTTCTGATTTGAAATATTCTGCTGCTTTTGATGCTGAAGATTTGTACTTAGACTCAGCGAATTATGCAGAGTTCTTTTGTTACCAGCACTATGGCAGTCATTTCCTGCATAAAGCTAATACATTTTGAAATGTGGTTAATTATACACAATGGGAACACTGCCCAGCTCCCATTGAAGGTAGTTCTAAAACTCTATTGAAAAAATTTACATATTTTACTGATTTTAGTCGATCCAATCCTGAAGCCTTTTATTTCAAAATGACTGCTGGGTTCACTTCGAAAGTCAGACTCACACACACTACATAACTGTATTCAAAGTCCTTTATGGATCAATTAGCTATACGGGGCTATGAGCTGAGGAAAGTTACAATTGATCTTAAATCTGTTTGGGGTTCTAAAAGCTGGCAGGTGCAAGGCATAGAAGCTTTACTTCATGCATGCCTCATCCCTAACCACATGTTGTTTTTGAATTCTAGTATTTCCCAAACTACTTGTGTTGCGGAGATTCTGCTCATGCACAGATCTATGCACAGGAAACCAGGACCTCAGTGAATTGTGGTGTACCAAAAAACTCACCTCAGTACCCAGAACCCCTATCCGACTAACATCAGTGTCTCATTCGTTCTCCGTATCATCTCGAAGCTACCAATGATTAGACAACCCAGAACAAGGAACTTAGAGTACTCTCAGGAATGGTGAGAATCAGAAACACCTTTTCGTTATTATTCTCATATCAGTCCACAACAAGAGTAATCAGAGACACGGAAAAGTTTAAAATGTTTATTTCTAACTACGTGCTCTAAGGTGCAGTACTTTGGCTAACATAAGCAGACAAACGATTAAAAATAAAACCATCAGTATTGTTACAATACCATAGAAAATGAAGGGAGAAATCATATTAAAAATGATAGTGGAAAACAAATCATTTAATACTTTGTCAACCCCCCTCCCTTGGCTAGTAAACTAATTGTATAAACTAATAGAAGGTCTCTAGGTTTAAATGGGGAACCATATACCTCAAAGATCAGCTTAGGTGAATCACATCACAGGATCAGCTCTGCTCTCTGTGTCTGGAAAGGTTTTCTCCAAGTATCTGTATCATGCATGCAAATGCAATATTAAAAGCACCCGAGTTTCAGATATTTGCAGCTGTGTGCTTGTTGTGTCTAGAGCGTGGGCCGATCAACCTGAATTCAACAGCATACATTGTTATTTGACCTTGACGGCTTCTGCACACAGTGTTCAGACTAAGGTCAGTGTGCACGTCTAGGGATGTGAACAACAGACTGTTCTCATGTGAATAAAAAGCAAGCAAGCAGTTTTCCTTGTAATAACAGCTACCTATAGTGTCGTGTGCGAAAGCAGCAAAGCGGCAAGATGGCGTTTAGCTTCTAAAACGCTTATGCTAACATAGCAATGTGTGCACGCAAAACCCTGTCTCCACTACACCCTCCCTTGATCGGACCACGAACAGAGTAGGGAAGCAGTGTAGGAACGCAGAGTTCAAGTTTGAGTGAGACAGAAACAAGTTCATATATTGCCAAGCCGTATAATTGGCAGTAAAATTTCGAAAAATTTGTTGGGAAAAGTAAAAAATTAAAACATCTCTCAGGGGCGGTATACAGCCCAATGTGGAGTAAAAAAGAAAAATTAAAAAATCTGGATTAGGACGTGCGGAAGATGGAGAACTGCCAATTTAATCCATCAATGTGTAGGCACAATATGTTGCAACTGCCTCCAAGAGGAAGTCATTGTAATGTTCAGTTAATGAGTCAGCCATCCAGTCAAGTAAAGTAAATGAACATACATGTTCTTCGATAACCGGAGCCTCTAGCACCATCAGAGGACAACTTGCGTGTTCTTCAAGATAACTTCGCGCCAGGAAGTCATATGCTGCCGCATATATATCCCAATTCCCTAGGACTCTGCCCGCTGCTCCACAGGCCATAATCCTGATACCAGAACAGTCCAACTCATGAGCCACTAAGGGACTCATTAGTCGATCATAATCCGGGGCAGGAGACACCGTGTTCGACAGGCACAAATCCAGAGCCCATTCAAATGGACAATCTAGGCAATGTAAAACAGGTTGCACGCAAGTAAAGTATGAGAACTGGAAGGATAATCCATAGGCTACGCTCAAAGTGGCCAGTGGTAATGTTCCACAGTATTCAAGCATCCGGTTGCGCAGTTGAAGCAGCCGGGGCAGGCTGTCGTGTAATACAGATCGTGCAGCCATTGCGGAGCAAGCAAACCAACAGCAGCACACCAGCAGTCAAGGCAAGAATTAACGGAAGCCCGCCGAAGACGCTGGAAAAAATAGAATGAAAAAATGCCAGTATCACACCAAATATTGTTTGGAAGGAGGTCACAAGTCCAGAGCCCACAACTTTGAAAAAATGCACCATGCTAGTTGTTGATGAGGCATTGAATATAGTGTGAATCAGAGCACCGAAATGAAGTGGGAGATCAGTATTTAAAAGCGCATGCACCTCGGTGTGGGTGTTTGCTACTTGAAGGACAAATGTTTCACAGGAGGATGTCAGGGCGACTTCTTTTTGAGACAATAGAGCCCTTATTCTGCTCATCTTGTTGAACTCTGCTTTCAAGGTTGGTATGGAAGGCCAGATGGATACATCCAGTCCCCCATGCGGGGGTGGGAAAAGGACATTCTTACAACAGACTACTCATTGTGAGACAGTTACAATGTACGGAATCCCTACTAGCATCCCGCAGCACGCTTCATTAATTAAAAGCAAATAACCACTGTTCGCTAATAACGTGAAAGTGGGTGTAATCGCAGGCACAGGATTTCCCTTCAGAATGCAAGCTAAATTCGGTGCGTGAACATTGCATGCGCCATGCAATTGGATGTTCCTACAGACTACTGAATGATCAGGTGTGGAAGTGCATTCATCCCCTTTTAAATAAACCTCCTTACTCTCTCACAGGCACCTGTATGTGAATTGTAGTGACCAAACGTCATGGAGAAAAGCGCTACCTAATGGTTCGTAGATGCCTAAGGCATAGTGTTTCATACATGAACTGAACTTAAACAAGGGAAAAAGTAGTGTTATTAACCCATGAATGAACCATACAGCCGAGTTAGATTCGGCCACAGATAATGGTAAAGGTTCCAACTTTTCAATATGCAAAAGCGAATATGTTGCATCCTTCATGGACATGAACCGTTGTTTATCAGTCAGATTAAAAGCTAAAAATAAAGATGAGGTATTCATGTAGTCCCAGGGAACTTTCCCAGACTTCAACGTTTGTAAAGTCCATGCAAACTGCATTATAGAACACAATTGATTTTGACCATGGTATAAAAAAGACACGTCATCCTGTACAATATCCACAACAGATGAAACAATATTATCTAATGTGTAAATTCTGAAAGAAGAGTATTAATGCTATTATCAATGACAGCAAGCACTTTTTCTAAATTAGCTTGATCAATAGCCCTCAATCTAGAAGCAGCTTCAATTTGAGATAATTTCCAAACTTCGTTGTAAACAGCATACACCCATCTTTTGGACCTGCCACCCACGGGGCCCTTAACAAAATCATTCAAATCTACTTTGTAATTCAATTTGGATAAATGTTGTTTACCTGAAGCCAAGGTGGAATGTTGCAGCCAGGTTTGACATAACTTTCCTACAGAATAGGTAGTAACAGAATGGGAAGATTCAAATCGGGGGTCCACCCTAACCTTTGTATAACTGGGGAGCAGAGCCAGAAAAAGATGTTGACAGGAATCTGACCTTTTCTGCCATATTAACCATCTTTCAGGATCTAAGTTGGAAATGTTGAAGGATGTTTTAGTAATGAATGACTGCAATTCATCAAGGGACAGATCTGTGTGATTATCCCATTTTGGATAAGCGCCCAGATCAGGAATAGTAGGGGAATTCATCTTTTTAGAAGTAGCGAATCCAAAGCAGGTGGTCTGAAAAATGGTAGAATTCAAAAACAACATGTGGTTCGGGATAAGGCATGCACGATACAGAGCTTCTGTGCCTTGTACCTGCCAAGCTTTAGAACCCCAAACAGATTTAAGATCAATGGTATCTTTCCACAGCTCATAGCCCCCCTATAGCCAAGTCATTCATAAAGGATTTCGAATACAATAATTTAGTGTAGGTCAGTCTGACTTTGGAAGCTGACTCAGCAACCATTTTAAAATAAAAGGCTTCAGGTTTAGATACACTGAAATCAGTAAAATATGTAAATTTTTTCACTAGCGTTTTGGAGCTGCCTTCAATTGGTGCTGGACAATGTTCCCATTGTGTATAATTGACGATATTTCTAAATGTATTTGCTTTATGCAGGAAATGATTGCCATAGTGTTGGTAGCAAAACAACTCTCCTTAATTTGCTGTGTCTAAATACAAATCTTCAGCATCAAAAGCAGCATAATATTTCAAATCAGAAAAAAGAGCCTCTACGTCTTGAACATCCCAATCATCAGAGCGTATGTTTTGTTTCACAACATCCCCCATAGAAACACGAAGTACATTGGGGACATTAATCACCTCTGTGGGACCATGAATTTGAAATTTCACAGCATCCCATACAATCCCATTTAACACAGGCCAGACAGTAATATTAACAAAAGTCTGGTCTCTCTTCATGATGTGTGATGAGGAGTGGGGTGCCAAAGTTCCATCAATTAATCTAATTGCAGATCTTTCGGTTAGATAGTGTCCATTTACTAGACGAAAAAAAACAACCACAAATCCAATCGACAAACAAAAAAATAGATATGAGCACCAGCCAAATGTAAGTCCGAGGGGGAATTAAAAAATGTCTTTTAAACCAAACAGCAAAAATAGAAACTTTCGATGGGGCATTCGATGTTGTAGAGTTAGTGTCAAATGAAAAACGTGACTGGTCAACTGCACTTGATTGCACACCAGGTAAAGACACATCTGTGGGAAAGGTATACTCAGTATCTTCAACGGGACCACCAGCTGGTGGAGTCAATAAAGGATTAGTAACTGTATGCATCTCGACGGCAATGTCAGGCCTGTTGATATTTGCCGGAGCCAAAACAGAATTTCTCAGCATTGCTGGACAAGAGACCGCTGGAGTCATACTAAGATGAATCGGCCACTCGTGGTAGTTTGACATTGTCAATGGGGATGTACCTGTTATCCTTGTGACCAGGAAGTGGAGGTAAAATGACTGTTCTTGTACCCTGCACGCCAAGCACTGGAACTGGAGCACGATGAGAGAGGCCGAACTCCTTCTTGTTCTCCACCTTCTCACGGGCCAGGTCACCAACTCTAGGTAGCCAGCCAACTACCGGAATCTGAAGTGCAGCCTCAGTTGTGGAGGGCAAGTGTTCCTTTGCAAGACTGTCTTGGGTCTCTTGTAGATTCTGTAATACAGCAGAATGATCATCTATGTCAAAGGGTGTGGCCGACGCCGCCATGTTAGGCCATCAAGGTCTGGGGCAAACATCTTTATGCCAAAGAGCATTTCGTATGGGGTCCGCCCACCCAGAGACCTTCTAGGGAGATTATTAAGTGCACGTTGAACGCTATACAAATTGTCCAACCAGTTCCTGCCAGTACCTAAATCCCTAGCTCTCAGGGATTGCTTTAAGTCACGGTTAATTCGCTCCACAACACTATTGCCCTCAGGCCGATGTGGAGACGAAAATTTGACTTGTACCCCCAACGATCTCATGGCATCCTTGTATGCCTTCGAGGCGAATGCTGGACCCTGGTCTGAATGAAGGGTACCACACGCAAAAATTCCCACAAAGAGACGCAAATCCCTGATGACAGTTCGAGCATCAGCACTCCATTTTGGCCAGACCCATAGAAACCGTGTGCACGAATCCACTGCAACTAAGATGTACTTATACGCAGTATCAGAGGAGAAAGGACCGCAGTGATCTAAATAAACACACCCAAGTGGTTTATTAGATATGTACAATCGTGTTTGAGGTGGACGCGCAGCCGTGGAAGGTTTAATCTGCTGGCAAATGTCACAATTAAGGACATAAGCACGAGTCTGTTTATACAATCCGCACCACCAATAACGTTGTTGTAAAATAGGAACAGTTGCTGAAACGCCAGCATGAGCAGAAGCCATATTTTCGTGAGTGGCTGTTATCAAGGAAAGTCTGCAGTCCACGTTGGGAATCAATCTGTCACCAACGTTGTTAATTCTCACATAGGGAACTTTATCAGGACTTAAATGATAAGAGTATTTGGAAGGGAAACCTCTAGGGTAATTATCGCCCTTCTCTGTAGCAGCAATAGATGCCAAGATGTCATCATCAATCTTACTTTTGGATCTTGTAACTGCTGCTACTAGATATGTTGCCACTACTGTTTTCGCTGCTTCGTCAGCTAAACTGTTGCCAACAGTGTGGACACCTACACGTTGGTGCCCAAGAGTATGAATTACATTCACAAGCGGCAGACGTTGTTTAAGTTCTGCGACTCGAACCCAAAGCATTTTATGCTTGATTGTGCTACCTTTGGAATCAAGATACTCATTTTGAGACTAAAAGAACAAATTGTCGTTGAAAGACTGAACACAGTAAAAAGAGTCACTCACAATAAGAGTAGTCACTCGAGGATCAGCAGACTCCAATGCAAGCACCAGAGCACGTAGCTCTGCCAACTGGGCGGCACAATCACCCAATGTCTGCGTGTGCACGACATCACACTTGAATTCTCCATTCACGAAAGTACCAGCCACTATTGCGCAGGCCGCTGAATATGCATGCTTAGATTCCGTCGCCGGTTGCGCCGAACCGTCAGTGTAAATGATACAATGGTAATCCTCAAGTGGGCGCAAAGACAGAGGAGCTGGATGAACAAATTCATACTGCAAATACTCCTGAGTCTGCAATGAGGCATCAAAGATGTAAGTGACATCCGGAGACGCCAAAGAAGTGGCCCATTGTATCCAACGTGGATGCAAAGCTTTAGAATTTGGTACACTGGCTTTTGTCACTGCCTCTAGGGCAGGATACGGTGTGACAACCAACATGCATTTCCCTCTTTCAGAATCGCCATCTGCACTGCAGTCAAAACTTTTTCAACAGCGGAAAAGCGCATTTCAGCTGAAGTGTACAAGTGTGACTTGTAAGCAATAGGGACTGTGTCTCCCTCATTGAGCGTTAAATACGTGAAACCAACTGCGCCTGTCACAATTCTTATTACGAGGTTAGTGTGGTTATCACGCGTCAGTAAGTATTTAGAAGCAAGTAGATCTGCCTGCAAAGATTGCAGGATAGCTGAATGTTCTGGCAGCCAGCTCGATTTGGAGAAAGTAGGTTGTACCAAGGCATATAGCGGCTTGATACGCTGGGCATAATCGGGAATGTAAGTACACCCGAAATTCAAAAAACCCAGCAAAGATTGTAGTTTTTCAGAGTTGCGGGAGCGCGCAAACATGCGCATTTCTCCAGGAGGTGAGGTGCTAAACCTCGACCTTCATTGTTGAGTTCATAGCCCCAAAACAACACTGTATACTCTGCAATGTGTGATTTTGCAAAGTTAAATTTGTAACCGAAATCCGCAAGCATAACAAGGATGCGGTCAACGCGTCACAGATGCGGCCATACTTCGTCGTCTGTGAGATAGATATCATCAACATATGAGTACGCATCAGGGTAAATGCTCTCCAACAGAGAAACTACACGCTCGGCAAAGACACCAGGGCTGTTTTTGTAGCCCCTGGCTAATCTTTTAAACTGTTTCTGTTTGCCGCCAGAGGTAAAGGCTGTCCACTGACTGATAATAGAGGACAGGTTATGGCTATAAAAGCCATTGGAGATGTCAAGTGTGGTCTTAAACCTTTTTCTCATGAGACTATCAGCGAGGGCAGGACTGTGGGTATTTTGTACGGCGCAGGTCCGACAATGAGAGTTCAAATGGCGATAATCCAAAACTAGGCGGTACGACCCATCAGGTTTGGTTACAGTGAAAAGTGGATTATTCATGGGTGACACACAGGTTTCAATTATACCTTGATATTCCAATTGTTCAAGGATTCCTGCAACATGAGATCTAGCTTCGCGGCGCATGGGATATTGGGGTTGTGGCTGGGGCATAGACCGTAATGGAATCTCATGGCTTGGCGACAATTTATCCCACCCAACCTGAGTACGGTACAACGCCGGAGCAATCACCTGTGCCCACTCTCCTGCAAAGTTGTGAGCTTGCTCCTTCGGCACAGTGTGCGCGAAAGATTGGAGAATTACCGGCTCCCCTCTTGGAGCTGCCAAAACAAAAGCTGGGGGCCAGTCTGCCTCTGCCAACAGAATGTCATATGTAAAGGTCAGATTTTCCCAAAAAATCCCTTTTTTGGTACATTGTATGTCACCTTCAATTAAAAGGACTATGTCATATAGTCTGTCAGGGGGAGCCACTATAGTGTCAGCAGTTTCTACAGTAATAAATGTGTCAGTTGCTGTCGCCTTCAGATATGGTCGCAGTGCTTGCCGCACTATTGTAACCTCCGCTGCACTGTCTAGCAGCGTTAGTGGCCATGTCAGGTTCGGAAGCTGCGTTCTCACTATCTGTGGCATACCTCGCTTTTAGTGCAGCAACCTTCTTTTTCTGAAACGGGGGTCATTGACGTGCAAACTCTTCCTGCTTGCCTTTACCATCAGCCAGGTGGGGCTGCGCACGTCCTTGTTGAGCACCCCGACCTTTGCCACGTTCTCCTCCACTGGACTGTGAGATCGATGTTTTCTGTGAAGAACGAGGAGAACGTTGTTCATGAACCTGAAATCTATCAGGACACCTAATTCTAGTGCGATCGCGCAATTCATATGTGCGTTCAGTAGTCGCTTTTACCGGTGATGCAGGACGAGACCCCGGTTTCTGTTGCTGCTTCCCCTGTTTCTTACTTTTCCAATTTTGTTTAGGAAAAGCTGGGTGGTCGTCTTTAGTAGACGTAAGCGTCTGAGTTTGCGGTTGCGCTGTTGTTTTAGCAGAAGGCTTAACTCCTAAACTATTGCAGCCAATGGTCTTATAAGCCTCCGCAATAATTTTCGGTAACTGCCGGGGTTTATCGACATCGGCGACGAGGCACAGCTCATTCGACACTTGAAAGTTAACTGCATCTCCCTTTACGTTAGCAAGGATGAGATCAGTAACTACGTCGAACACGCCGACAAGCCTCATTCCAAACTCGACCGCCGCCTCCGGACCTTGCTGATCCTGAACACGCTTGATCACGGAGGGCAGTACAGTCATAGACGGTGTGCCGAAGCACTTCGAGTAGACTGCTGCAAACACTTTACCCCAGTTCTCACAATCAGTTACCTCTGGGACCAAGTCTTTCTACAAACTAATGGTAAGGATCCTGTGTTTTTCCACAGGAGTAGAATTTGGAAATACTGCTTCCAGCTGGTCAAATTTCTCAGCAAGCCAATAAGGCATACCGTCCTTATTCTGGGGGTGCTTGCCCATAACCGAATTAACCATGACGGGACTAATGGTAATCCCGGCCGGGCCAGCTGGTTGTGCCGCAAGCCCAGGTGCCCCCACATGGACATTGCGAGAGACGTATTGCACTAAAGCCCTATGCACCGCATTCAGGGCGGTGTGGAGTTGACGTAAGTCATCTAGCGGGGCTAGCAAATATCGTGGATGTGGTGTGAACCCGGCCAAGACTGGCCAAGTGGCCCCTGGAATAGACAAGGGACCCAAACGAACCGTTGTAACGGTGTGGGGGAGGGCGCCATTGAACCAAATGCGGTGCTGCCAAGCAGAAATGGGAATTTCCTGCATCCTATACGGCGTGTAATTTGCTGGGACCGCCGTAGGAGTGTATGTGTGAAACGTCTTATCATCCGCATTCACCTCCGGAAAAGTAACCCAAGAGTAAAACAGCTCATAGGGGAACGATGCATCAGTACTCACTACAAAGATAATAATCATCCCATCGTCAGGCACTCCGAATTGCGTCAAATGATGCCAGAGAGGTGCGCGACTATGCGCTGCAATAGCGATTTCAGCCATAAGCACACAGAGAAGAAAAACAATCTATTTTAAACCGTAGCACAAAAAGGGTATTGTTATAAAGTATAATGAATCACAGCTTCCAAGACAGGTGAGTCCAAGTATCTTTATTCCTGATCATCCACTCTCCATCTCACAAGATGGTACACCAACATTCTAACTTGAGTTCCCTGGGAGGGACCAACAACTGGGGACAGGCAGGGGGAGCGGAGCGAACCATTGCATAGGTAATACATATGACATTATAAAAACATGCCTGTGAACTTACAATATTTAATAAATTACAACAGGTATAAGATAAAATGAAACCTTTTTAATTGTCAAGCTTGAGAGAACCTATGTATTAACTATTTAGGTAGGTTTAAACCATGACTCCTGTTAAACAGAAACAAGAGTGAGGGTGTTGTAGACAAATATAAGCACTACTAAGGCGTCTCAATCATAAGACCAAGACGTTAGGTGCAAAATGTTGCGGGGATTCTGCTCATGCACAGAACTATACACAGGAAACCAGGACCTCAGTGAATCGTGGTGTACCAAATAACTCACCTCAGTACCCAGAACCCCTATCCGACTAGCATCAGTGTCTCATTCGTTCTCCGTATCATCTCGAAGCTACCAATGATTAGACAACCCAGAACAAGCTACTTCAGGAATGGTGGGAATCAGAAACACCCTTTCGTTATTATTCTCATATCAGTCCACAACAAGAGTAATCAGAGACACGGAAAAGTTTAAAATGTTTATTTTTAACTACGTGCTCTAAGGTGCAGTACTTTGGCTAACATAAGCAGACAAATGATTAAAAATAAAACCATCAGCATTGTTACAATACCATAGAAAATGAAGGGAGAAATCATATTAAAAATGATAGTGGAAAACAAATCCTATAATACTTTGTGAACCACCATCCCTTGGCTAGTAAACTAGTTTTATAAACTAATAGAAGGTCTCTAGGTTTGAATGGGGAACCCCATACCTCAAAGATCAGCTTAGGTGAATCACATCACAGGATCAGCTCTGCTCTCTGTGTCTGGAAATGTTTTCTCCAAGTGTCTGTATCATGCCTGCAAATGCAATATTAAAGGCACCCGAGTTTCAGATATTTGCAGCTGTGTGCTTGTTGTGTCTAGAGCGTGGGCCGATCAACCGGAATTCAACAGCATACATTGTTATTTGACCTTGACGGCTTCTGCACAGTGTTCAGACTAAGGTCGCGATGCACGTCTAGGGATGTGAACAACAGACCGTTCTCATGTGAATAAAAAGCAAGCAAGCAGTTTTACTTGTAATAACAGCTACCTATAGTGTCGTGTGCAAAAACAGCAAAGCGGCAAGATGGCGTTTAGCTTCTAAAACACTTATGCTAACATAGCAATGTGTGCATGCAAAACTCTGTCTTCACTACACTTGCTTTGGATTGGCTACTTCTACCATTCCTGATCTGGGTGTTTATCCTACATGGGACAATCACACAGATTTGTCCCTCGATTAATTGCAGTCCCTAATTACTAATAACTCCTTCACTATTTCCAAATTGGATCCCCATGGATGGTTAATATGGCAAAAAAGTTCGGATTCATGCCAACATCGTTTTCTGGGTCTGGCCCCAGGCTATACACAGGTTAGGGTGGACCCCCATTTTGAAAACTCCCATTCTGTTACTACCTATTCTGTAGACAAATGTCAAAACTGGCTTAAACATTCCACCTTAGCGTCAGTTAAACTTCATTTGTCCCAATTGACTGACGATATTGATTTGAATGACTTTGTTAAAGGCCCTGTAGGAGGCAGGTCCAAAAGATGGGTATATGCTATTTACAACAAAGTTTGGAAATTATCTCAAATTGAAGCTGCTTCTAGATTGAGGGCTATTGATCAAGCTAATTTAGAAAAAGTGCTTGCTGTCATTGATAATACCATTAATACTCTTTCTTCCAGAATTTACACATTAGATAATATTGTTTCATCTGTTGTGGATATTGTACAGGATGACATGTCTTTTTTATACCATGGTCAAAATCAATTGTGTTCTATAATGCAGTTTGCATGGACTTTACAAACATTGAAGTCTGGGCAAGTTCCCTGGGACTACATGAATACCTCATCTTTATTTTTAGCTTTTAATCTGACTGATAAACAACAGTTCATGTCCATGAAGGATGCAACATATTCGCTTTTGCATATTGAAAAGTTGGAACCTTTACCATTTTCTGTGGCCAAATCTAACTGGGCTGTATGGCTCATTCATGGGTTAATAACACTACTTTTTCCCTTGTTTAAGTTCAGTTCATGTATGAAACACTATGCCTTAGGCATCTACGAACCATTAGGTAGCGTTTTTCTCCATGACGTTTGGTCACTACAATTCACATACAGGTGCCTGAGAGATGGAAAAGAAGTTTATTTAAAAGGAGAGGAGTGCACTTCTACACCTGATCACTCACTAGTGTGCAAGAATATACAATTGCACGGCACGTGCAACATCCAAGCCCCGAATTTAGCTTTCATTTTAAAGGGAAATCCAGTGCCAGCAAATACACCCACTTTTACATTACTAGCTAACGGTAGTTATTTGCTTTTAAATAATGAAGCGTGTTGCGGGATGCTAGCAGGGATTCCGTACATTGTAACTGTCTCCCAACGTGTAGTTTGCTGTAAGAATGTGCTCTTCCCGCCCCTGCATGGGAGACTCGATATATCCATCTGGCTTTCCATACCGACCTTGAAAGCAGAGTTCAACAAGATGAGCAGAATAAGGGCTCTATTGTCCCAAAAAGAAGTCGCCCTTACTTCTTCTCGTGAAACATTTGTCCTTCACGTAGCAAACACCCGCACCAAGGTGCATGAGCTTTTGAATACTAATCTCCCACTTTATTTCGGCGCTCTAATTCACACTATATTCGATGCCTCGTCAACAACTGGCTTGGCGCATTTTTTAAAAATTGTGGGCTCCGGCCTTGTGACCTCGTTCCAAACAATATTTGGTGTGATACCGGCATTTTTTCATTCTATTTTTCCAGTATCTTCGGCGGGTTACCATTAATTCTCGCCTTGGCTGCCGGTGTGCTGCTGTTAATTTGTTTGCTCCAAAATGGCTGCACAATCTGTGTCACAAGACAGCCTACCCCAGCTGTTCCAGTTTCGCAACCGGATGCTTGAATACTATAGAATGCTATCTCTGGCCACTTTGAGTGTAGCCTATGGATTATCCTTCCGGTTCTCATACTTTACTTGCGTGCAACTTGTTTTCCATTGCCTGGATTGTTCCTTTGAATGGGCTTTGGATTTGTGCCGCTCCAATACGGTGTCTCCTGCCCCGGATTATGATCGACTGATGTGTCCCTTAGTGGCTCATGTGTTGGACTGTTCTGGTATCGGGATTATGGCCTGCGTGACTGCGCATGGAGTTCTAGCAAATTGGGATATATGTGCAGCGACACATGACTTCCTGGCACGAAGTTACCTCGAAGAACACGCAAGTTGTCCTCTGATGGTGCTCCGGCTATCGAAGAATATGTATGTTCATTTACTTTATTAAATTGGATGGCTGACTCCTTTACTGACGATAATAATGACTTCCTCTTTGAAGCTGTTGCAAAATAATGTGCCTACACGCTGATGGATTGAATTGGCTCATGTTCATCTTCAAAGCCTACGATTTTTTCCCTCCCTCTTCAATGATGGGCGTTGTATCGCCCTTTTGTGGTCTGTTTCATTTTTTACTTCACAACTTCAAACTTATCACTTCCAATTATCCGGTTTGGCAAAATATGAACTTGGTTCTGTCTCACTCGAACTTGAACTCTGCGTTCCTAAATTGCTTACCTGTTATGTTCGTGGTCTGATCAAGGGAGAGTGTAGTGAAGAACAGGGTTCTGCTTGCACACATTGCTATGTTAGCATAAGCATATTAGAAGTTTAAACGCCATTTTGCCACTTGGCCGCTTTTGCACACAACACTACGTGTATCTGTTATTGTAAGTTAAACTGCTTGCTTTTCTTTCACATGAGAACGGACTGTTTTTTACATCCCTAGACTTACACCGCGACCTTCGCTGTACACTGTGTGCAGAAGACTTCAAGGTCATATTAACAATGTATGCTGTTGATTCAGGTTGATCGGCCCACGCTCTAGACACAACACGCACACAGCTGCAAATATCAGCAAATATCAGAAACTCAGGTGCCTTTAATATTGCATTGCATGCATGATGCTAGCACTTGGAGAAAACCTTTCCATCGACAGAGAGCGTTGCTGATCCTGTGATGTGATTCACCTCAGCTGATCTTGGGAGGTATGGGGTTCCCCATTCAAACCTAGAGACCTTCTATTATTATAAAATTAGCTCTAGCCAGGGGAGGGTGGTACACAAGGCGCTATAAAACCTGTTTCCACTATCATTATAACATGTTTTCTCCCTTTGTGTTTTATGGAATTGTAACAATGCTGATTGTTTTATTTCTAGTCATTTGTCTGTTTATGTTAGCCAAAATACTGCATCTTAGAGCACGGAGTTAAAAATAAACATTTTACATTTTTCCGTGTCTCTGATTACTCATGTTGTGGACTGGTATGAGAATAAAAACGAAAGAGTGTTCTTGATTCCCACTATTCCTGAGAGTACCCTAAGTCGCTTGTTCTGGGTTGTCTAATCATTGGTAGCTTCGAGATGATATGGAGAACGAATGAGACACTGATGCTAGTCGGATAGGGCTTCTGGTTACTGAGGTGAGTTTTTTGGTACCCCACAATTTACTGAGGTCCTGGTTTCCTATGCATAGTTCTGTGCATGAGCAGAATCCCCGCAACAACCTCATGAATGTTAAGGAGGTAGGTTGGATGCAGCCACCCCCAAACCTGAATCTTTGTATCTGACTTATTTGTATATAGGTTGGTTCAGAAAATTATTTATTGGTCTCGTAAATATTGGTGTTAAATTGCAGCCAATATTTTGCAAGCAGTAATTAGTACATCTGGCCCTAAGTTCCAGAGTCTTGATTTTGCCTTTATCATTATGGCCAATGTCTCTTGTACATTTCATAAATGTACCTAGTTCAAGCTTGGAAGGGTAATGTCACTGTAAGCAGTTTTTAAGCCTCTATTATTTTCATCATTAGTGATCTAAACAGTTTGAGTCACAGAGCATGTGATTGAGCAACATGCCCATCTTCCAGCTCCAGACGAGCCCCAGGACCACGCTACGCGGTACACTCATCTACAGACCGCCAGGACCCCGCGCCCAGCCCGCAACCACCATCGCCGAACTCGCCGCACCCCACGCCATCACCTCCACTGACTACATCCTGCTCGGAGACCTGAACTTCCACTTCGAGAACAGCCAGGACCCCGATTCCACCGCTCTCCTCGAGAACCTCACCAACTTGGGACTAAAACAGCTCGTGAGCACTCCCACTCACAGAGCAGGGCACATCCTCTCCCCATCCTCGCGGAAGGATCGAACATCCGCTTCAGCCACACCACCCAGCCCTTCTGGACAGACCACCACTGCGTCCATTTCACTTTCAACACCACCACCGCAACCAAACCCGCCCCGCGCCCGCCTCGACGGAACTGGAGAAAGGTCACCGAGGAACACCTGAACTCCACCCTTCCCCTAAACCCCCCCCCCCCCCAAGGCCACCACCGACACCAACTCCGCAGCCAGGGAATTCCACCACTGGGTCGCCTGCTGCGCCGACAAGCTGACACCTCTCCGACAGACTGCCAAACAACGTCTGCCTAAGGCTGCCTGATTCACCACCGAACTCCAAGAAGTCAGATGCACCTGCAGACGTCTGGAAAAAACCTGGCGGAACCAGAAGACCACGGAAGCACATAACAACCACAGGATCGCCTTGAAGGACTACCACCAGCGTATAAGGGACACCAAAAGAACCTTCATCAGTGAGAAAGTCAAGACTAATGCATCCAACACAAAGGAACTGTTCAACGTCATTCAGCAGTTCGCTAAACCCTCCTGCGAGGCCACCGACATCGCACCCTCCCAGGAACTCTGCAACAAACTCAGCTCCTACTTTCACCTGAAGATCCAGTCCTTTTACGACAATTTCATCGAGCCTGCAGAAGACAGCACCACACCACCCACCACCGCTGAGAAGCCGACTATCACCTCCTGGGACACCGCGTCCGGCGAACTCATCTCCTCAACCATGAAGAAGACACACTCAGGAGCCCCAATGGACCCATGCCCCCTGCACATCTTCCACAGGGCCGCCACTGCCATCGCTCCCGAACTACGCCATACTATCAACTCCTCCCTCACATCCGGCACCTGCCCCGATGACTGGAAATGCGCAGAGGTGAAACCCCTCCTCAAGAAACCAACGGCCGATCCTACTGACCTGAAGAACTACCGGCCTATCTCTCTCCTCCCTTTCGCAGCCAAAGTCACCGAAAGACTCGTGAACGCCCAGCTTACCACCTTCATCGGAGAAACTGCATCCTGGATACCTCCAAGTCTGGCTTCCACAGCAACCACAGCTGCCACCGACGACATCCGCATGCTGCTTGACCAGGGACACACCGCAGCCCTCATACTCTTAGACCTCTCCGCAGCCTTTGACGCCATCTCAAATCGCACACTAGCCGCCAGGCTCCACAACGCAGGAATACAGGGGTCCGCCCTCGACTGAATCCGATCCTTCCTCTCCGGCAGAACCCAGAGGGTCAGACTTCCCCCCCTTCATCTCCGACCCGACTGACATCATCTGCGGAGTACCCCAAGGATCTTCACTAAGCCCGACGCTTTTCACCATCTACATGGCCCCCATCACCGCCATCGTCAGAAAGCATGGGCTCAGCATCGTATCCTACGCTGATGACACCCAACTCATCCTCTCCCTCACCAAGAACCCAGAAAGCACCAGACTCAGCTTCCAGGAAGGAATGAGAAACGTGGCAGCCTGGATGAAGGACAGCTGCCTAAAGCTCAACTCCGAGAAGACCAAGGTCCTCATCCTCGGACCCTGCACCTCTGCCTGGGACAACACCTGGTAGCCCTCTGCCCTCGGAAGCCCACCCACCCAGACAGACCACGCCCGGAACCTCGGCATAATCCTCAACTCCTCCCTCTCCATGAACCGCCAAATCAACGCTATTTCCTCCGCCAGCTTCAACTGCCTCCGCATCCTCCGTAAGACCTTCAAATAGATCCCCCCGACTGCAGAAAGACCGTCACCCACGCACTCATCACCAGCAGACTTGACTACGGCAACGCCCTCTATGCCGGAATCAACAAAACTCTTCTACGCAAGCTCCAAACCATCCAGAACGCTGCCGCCAGGCTCGTCCCAGGTACACCGCGCCGCACACATATGACCCAACACCTGCAAGACCTCCACTGGCTCCCCATCGAGAAGACGGTCACCTACAAACTCCTCACCCACGCCTACAAATCCCTCAACAACATCGGACCCAAATACCTCAACGACCGAGTATGTTTCCACGCACCCGAGATGAACCTCCGCTCCGCCGACCTCGCCCTGGCAGAGGTCCCCCGCATCCACAGAAGCAGAACGGACGGGAGGGCTTTCTCCTACATCGCAGGCAAAACCTGGAACGCACTCCCTATAAACATCAGACGCTCCCCAACCTTGCACATGTTCAGGAAAGACCTCAAGACCTGGCTCTTCGACTGAACCAGAGCTCCCCCCCCCCCCCCAACGCCTTGAGACCCTTGCGGCTGAGTAGCACGCTCTACAAACCCCTGATTGATTGATTGATCTGGGCTGAAATGTCCACTGGGGTGGGGACAGATATATCTGATTGTGGTCATTAGTCTGTGGCTGGGAGTGTTTACCTCCCACACAACTCCACATCGCGGGTATTGCACTGAGAACTAGGCCTGGGCGAAAATTTCGTTCCGTTCGCGGAAATTGCGATAATTTGACATTTTCGCGTTCCGCGGAATGCGCGAAAATGTCAAAATTTCCGCATTCCGCAGCTTAGCGATAATTTGGTTCTTGCACGCGCTGTAAAATAATACATTCTCGCGCGCGATCACCTTACCTGAATCCCTGCGTTCGCCGACAAGTTTTCTTGATCCGGTCGCGTTCTCCATGAGATGTTGTATTGTTTTTAGCCATTTGCGCTGTCTCGCGACAGTTCGCGCCCGCAGTGACGTCATGCGTCGCGCGATCACGTCTTTCTTCTCGCGATCATGCAGCGCGAGACAACTGAAAACAAGATGGCCGCGCCTGCGAGCAACCACATGGGTAAGTTGGCGAGCCGCAACCATGCAGAAAATCTCGCGAACATGCGGGAAAAAAACTACCGCATCTTCGCAATATTTCCGCGTGTTTGCGATCATTTTTAACATTTTCGCGATAATTTGCGAAAGTGGATTTCGCAAATTCTGCCCACCCCTACTGAGAACTCTGTAAATAGCTACTGTCTGCAGTCTCTCAGGACGGGGCTTGTGTACTAAGAGTTCACATGTGCTCCTTCGTGTCTCTTACTAAAAAAAGACAAGCTCTCTGGCAGGTTTGGGCAAGAGGACTGAGAAGCAAAGGTGAGCATGGGTGTCAGCATAATCTTGCATAAGATGCACGAGAAGCACAGTTAATGGCGGGTAACCGACCCCAATCAGGCAAAGTGAATTTGCAATACATGTAGCATGCGTAAAGTGTGTAATGAAGTTGCAGCACAATGGTAACATGACAAAGCGCTGCAAATGACAACAAAAGTCTAGGTGAATTAGAGCACGCTAACAGAAAATCGCACTGCAGACTTGTGGATTGTGTTATGTAAATCGTAGTGTGTATGTGAAAAAAAAGCTACCTTTTCAAAGTTTGTAAATCCATCCTCAAGTTGAATCAATAGCACTGGCATGGCACTAATTAAAAGTAGGGATCAACCAGAAGGATCAACAAATAAAATGTATACCAGAATGGAACACATCCACGCCTGGGCTCTATACTGTGGTGAGAGACGCGAGTCTACTGATTGCCATCAACAGGAGAAGGGAGAAGTTGTTTAGTTTTGTCTGATGCCCACAATACTTGAACAGGGCGAGTAAAATAGACAGGAGAAGCAGATCTATTAGGGAAGTCGGATATAACGGTACACTTGAGTTAAACCCAATACTGTCACATCATATCCACATGAACCAGGCCAGGTACACCCAGCTTATGAGCAGGTACTACTGCACCGCATCTACTATTTTCTTGGACTTATAGTTTCACAGCAGACATGATAAGGAGCGCACCTTAGACTGATGTAAAATCGTTCACTCCTTCGTTCTTCACTGTTGTGCTAAAAAAAAATCAGTACCCAGATACACTTTCCTGATACCCCTGCGGACCTAACCCGCCTACAGGAACAGTTCTATAACACTGCCCTGTTCCTAAGTATAAAAAAAACAATGATTATGTTCAATAGTATACAAATTAAATATACTTTTACAATGTTTACAACAATAAAATGTTAACTGAGTCTAATTAATGAGGCTCAAGAGCAGACACAAAACAAAAACATCAATACACCAAGTGCGCATTGGTGTTGCACCCAATGGCAGGCAGCACAGGTAAGAGGGGTGGGTCCAGGGCACAGCACAGGTAAGAGGGGTGGGTGAGGGTTGGGAAAGTCGACATACAACAGGATAAGTTAAATTAAACAAATAAATAAATAAAACCACTTTCCTTGCACTCGCTGCATCGCCGCCTCGTAGTTTTATTTTTTTTAGTTGAATTTAACTTATCCCGTTGTATGTCGACTTTCCAAACCCCATCCCCGCCCTGCCTCACCCCACCACTCCACAGCTCCTACAATGCCGGCCGCAACTGGTAGCACCCAGTGCAAATGATAACTAGTTGTCTAACATGCAAGTCTAAGGGCATCATTATGAGTTTGGCGGTGTGGGAGCGAGTCCACCTCACTCCCGCACCGCCCAACCCATGGTTGAACTGCTCGCCAGATTAGGAGTTTTCTCCTGTCTGGCGGGTGGTTCTTTGGCATTCTAACGGCGGTGCGCACCGCAATGGGAACGTCCAAATCAGTACCTGCACGGCATGGACTGTTCCACCCCATGCCGTGCAAGTACTGGGGTGCACAACATACATGCATCCCATGGCGCAGAGGTACAAGGGAGTCTTCATTTCCTCACCCCACACTTTTTATGGCAGTCGCACTGCTATAAAAAGTGTCGCAGTGAGGAAACTCGTAATATGCTTGGAGGGCCCTAGCAACCCCGCAAAGCATATTACGGTCTCAAGACCGCTGCGCCACTGCCAGGGATTTCTGATCCCTGGCAGTTGCAGTGGTCCATGGGCGGCCTGACCGCCCTGCTCATAATACGGCAGTCGGGAGACCACCCCCACCATGCCCCCACGAGTCTGGCTGTCCCTGGACCGCCAGACTCGTAATAAGCCGTAATAATACTCTAATAAACCCAAAAACTTTAAACCATCCTTATGATGACCCACACAGACAGTCGATCAGGCTGCAACGTCACCTACTACAAGTGGCACTGCACAACGAGATAGTAAGGATTCTTGGCTTGTCATGTCATTATGACATTGAGATTTTGTTGGACTAGCCCCTTACTAAATATTTTGCCACTTGTTGTTATTACTGGTGTCCATTTTTCACTTTTCATTTTGTTTCCGTTATCATGAAAGTGTGTTACATATTTTCACTGAGCTCTAAATCATTCACACTTGAGGCTCATTCACATACATGTTATGCATTAAATACCATGATCTAGAATGTTTTCGGTGTGTATCTTCTTTTAATTCCATATATTGTGCTCAGTTAACATTTCATTATTATTAAAATCGTAAAAGCATATTGGATTTGTATACCCCTGAAAAGAACTTTTGTTTTCCTCGTATCGTGCCAGTACCCAGGCTCCACTCTGGATAGTGTTTCTCTGCAGGTCCTCACAATTGATTGGGGCTACTTGACAGCGCTCACATCCCATCATGCCCACCCACTGTGGCAAAGCACATGCTCTGTAACAAGCACTTCCACAGTGTGCAGGTAGTATGTAACTATGCCATCACAGCTTAGAGCAATGACACCATGGCAGCACATATGATGCCTACATACTAAGACACTGTGCAATACATCAACTTCTGGCGAATGGCGAGCTAGGTCGGGGATGGCTAACAGAAAGAAAGTATATGTTCTAGAGTGACTAAGATAGCTAGAATATGCTAGACACCTTAGGAACCAGCGTGACCTGGCAAAGAAATAACACATCGCATTGTTGCACACAGTGTATGGTGGCACATACCTTCAGCAACCGAAAGTCAGGATTCATGTGTCTGTGTTTATCTGGCAGTGCTTAATTTGAGCCGATGGTTTCGGGTGCTTGGCACCGGCACTTAATTGGATTCTGGTGCTGGGCACCGGCACTTAATTGGTTTCCGGTGCCTGGCACCTGCACTCAGATGTCATCAACATATTTATGACACTCTGTCACATGGTGGCACTGCTCATCTAATTTAGAGATGAGCAGAACAACGGTTGTTTATGCATACAATATACATACAAAAATACTAATACCTGCCTCCCCAGCCATTCCTTTAGCTTTGGGGACCTGGAATAATCTGGACTGTCGCACTTGCAGACAAGAGTATTTGTTTTGGTACCGTCGTTGGCAGCCATGACGGGGCAATGGGTGGTTCAAGCTGCAGTGGCCTCCTGATCAGCGCCCCGGGAATTATTATTTTACAAATTAAGCACCGCACTGATATCTGGTGATGTAATGCTATATGAGCAAGTAACATACAGCAAATTCATGAGCACTTGCGCAGCAATGCACAACAAAGACATGTGCAGGGGTATTACAATGTACACTGTAGACCTGGATGCAGTGGTCGAAGTGCGGGAAATAATGTAGGGGAACTGTGGGCGGAGAATCAGAGGGCGGGGAAAACCCAAGGATTGGATCCCTGGGCCAAGCCAGAGGCATGGCCAGAAAGCGCAAACATCCCCATTTTTAGTATTTGTTTGGCATTTCACTGCCCAGTTAAATCAACCAATGGATACACATGATTATTTAAGGTTATAATGAGTTATTGACATTAAAACACATTCACAAAATGGAATATGCTTCTAATCACCGAATGTCCCAAA
This sequence comes from Triturus cristatus, assembly GCF_964204655.1. Taxonomy (NCBI): domain Eukaryota; kingdom Metazoa; phylum Chordata; class Amphibia; order Caudata; family Salamandridae; genus Triturus; species Triturus cristatus. The sequence goes on from NC_140579.1 coordinate 1,150,874,959, forward strand.
TAGGGTAAAATGTGGAAGCACAAGCAATTTGTTCGCCGAGCCATGGAGTTTGTCATCAGCACTTCTCCTTTTTTCCACAACAGCAGTTCAAACATGAATGGCAAAATATCCTAGTTTGCAAATGTTCTCTATATAAATATGGCTCTGCCATATTTTCCTCATAATGCAAGTTCTGCTTGCATGATCTGACCATTTAAACTAATAAATTGTTTGTAGCTCAAACGTATCAAAAGCTAATAAAAAAAGTAACTTGTGTTGCCGCGAAGTTGAGGGCACCTTGCAAAGGTTGACTGATCACCTTTCTCACTGCTGCATTTGTATGTTACACTGGTACAAATAAGGCAAAATCTTTCCAGGGACTGTTAGCATGTGTACAAATGGCAAAATAAGAAAATATAAGAAAATATACTGCATTACGCTGCAGCCTTTTTTTAAATGCATAATTTAGTCAACACTGCGGCATAATTTTGTCCTCCTTCGCTGCATAATTGATTCCAGTGGCCCCACAGCAGGCAGCACATGTTAAAAGTGCTTGTGAATGAAGCAGAGAGACTGTGAAGTTTGCAAACTTAGTTTGCTGTGCGTTCAAATCCTGCATTGCCAATCCCTGGTGAGTTGCAGCTACTGCTGCTGAAACAATGCCAATGGAGGTACCTATGGGTGAGGCAGACTGGCCTCAAGGGCAGGGCCGGCCTTAGCACTGGTGGTGCCCCATGCATTAATGTTCGTTAGTGCCCCCCAATGACCACCTCTGACATGGATTCCCTCACTACCACCCTTTAACAGTGCCCCTCAAGTCTCCATAACCACACTCTCTCTCAGATGCATTTAATTTGATTTACAGCACCACTCATACCATTGTAGGGTGTCAGAGCACTTTGCATCACACACATTACACAGAGACAATCAATATGTGTGCAAATCACTGTATAGAAAATGTTACATAATTCTAAGGACTACAAGGTGTAGGATTCACATGGCAACCATACTAGTAGGCTGTATAGTTTAATATTGATTGGTCTGGAGAAACACAAACTCAGAATTTTAAACGTAATACCATGGTTGGGTGGTTCTCTTTAATAATCAGAAATGATTTCTGTCCAAAAGAACACTTATTGCAACATTATGAAAATCAAAGACTGGGGGGAAAAACATAACGTTTGTATGCAGCTCTGAGCTGACAGTTAATAGCTCACTGTTCTATGTTAGGATTTTAACGTATAAACTGCAAGTAACAAAAGGCTCGCTGACAAAAGCAGTAGCCCACTGACCTATTTACATTATGTGCACTTTGTGATCTGCATGGTATGTGTTCTTTGCAGCAGGCACATTAACCCTCTGAGCTACCTTTCCATGAATCAAAACTTCCACTAAACAAAATTCTAGGAAGAACATTCATCACCAGAGTCATCATGACATTTTTATTGTTGCTGAAAATTGCTGGAGGCCAAGAAGGAGGCAGCAAGTGCTTTAAAAACCATAATATACTAGCAAACATAATGCCTCCACCCAAAGTCAGCACCCAGTGCGGTCACACCGGTTGCACCGCCCTAGAGCTGGCCCTTCTTAAGGGTCCTGTGATCTCAGTGACAGAGTCACTGTTGTTCTTGGCTGTGCTGCTGCATAGGCCTGCCCGAAAGACTGGAGGTGACCTTCCAAATGGATTGTGGTGGACAAACCTTGAAGGTTAACCCACACTTGTCATGCTAGGGTCCTCCTGCTGGTGCTAAGACACCAGGGCTTCTAAGCTCTTGCGAAGCCTTCTAAGGTCTAGCATGGGATTGTGCTCTCTCAAGAGAGTGGTCTGGTGAACTGGTTATTAAGGTTGAACCTGGTTCCCCAGTTTCAAATTCAGCAGCTCTGGCCATAGTGCCACATCCACTCCCCCACTGAACACCATACTGCCCCACTGAGGAAAACTCACACTGCCTTCAACTACAACCCAATTGTTGCCAGCTATAAACACCTGGATGTGGCTCAATTTAAATTACGCACTAGACAAGAGCAATATGCGGCCTACAAAAAAACAGTAACACAATCCTGGAAAAAGCAAACACTCATAGGGAATGCAAAATTTAGCAAACTATGTGAAATGTAAGCAGGAACAACATGGTCACCCTAACGCTTTTACACTCACTATTCAGAATCAGTGAGTGCTTTTGCCTGAAAAGTTAAGGAATGACTACAGGGCCCTGAATGAAGCCATTTCAATGTCCATTGCTTATATCCTTACAAAACGTAAGCAGTATGGTAAAAAGACCCCATCCCTGGATGCAGAGCCACAGTACACATTTTGTTTTCCAATCCACACTTTGCAGTACCTCCAGGATTGGTGCACTAGTTGCAAGTCCAGGGAAAACAAGGACAATAAAACAAAAATAGCGCTTCACTGGCAAACTCTGTAAAAGTGGCGCTAATGTGTTTGGGTGTGAATAAAATCAATCTGGCCAGTTTGCTTCCAATCTATCTTACTTTATTTAGTTATTTTTCATATTTGTAACCTTTTATTCCTGATGCTGCACTTTGGAATTAAAATGTCGGAAAAATACGATATTTCCAGCAAAAGTGTTTTTCTTTTTTGGATCCATTTCACAGGGGAGCAAATAAAAGAAAGGAGTGGAAAGAGAGTGAGAGCCCCGTCTTGAAGTCACGGTTTTCAGTAAGAGAAGAACTGTTAGACAGAAAGAGAGGGAAGAAGGAAAGAGTGGGGGGCAGCTGAAGCGGCAGAGCAGAAGTGGACACTGTCTTTTCTTCTCTGGGCAAGAAGGAAAAGACAGAGTCCTCTTACTTCTCTGCCGTCCCGCCCGTCACGAATGCCAGGAACGCCGAGCTTTATTTATAGACGGTGGCGAATTCTTGCGTCCTGGGACGCATTTTCAGAATAAAAGAGTAGGGGAACGGAATCATTAAAATTAAAGAAATGGGGGCACGCCGTGCACTGCGATCCCGCCCACTTCGACCACTGCCTGGATGGCATGGACGGTGCTGATGATGGACAGGCAGCACATGGGCAGGAAGGTCGCCAGGTCATGGAAGGACGCGGCATCTGGAATGGAGTGATCTATTTTTAAGGTCAGTGCACGTACATCATTACAACATATGTCCAAGGGCACGTGTTCAAACGGTCGAACATCTTGTTTAACCGATTTTTAAATGAGCACCAAAAGTATATATCCCACTAGGCAAAAACGCAAAGATGATAACTAACATTAAGAACATCTAAAGGAAACAAGTCGAAGAGTGCTTGACAGAGGAAGATTCTGTAATGGATACGTCTGAGAGACATCTATGGGGCAGATTTATGTGGGACTTGCGCCCCTTTTACGCCGCCGTTGCGTCACTTTTGTGACGCAGCGGCGGCGTAAACCCTGCGCCACGTTGCGCCCGATTTATATCGTGACGCATATATGGAGATGTGTCATGGTGTAAAGCCCTGCGCCACGTGAAACCTGCGTCAGGTTTCATGTGGGCGTTGCGACACAGGGGGGGGCGTTCCGTCGCAGGAACGCCCCTGAAAAGTGACTCAGTGAAATCTATAAGATTTCACTGAGTCACTTTCCCAACGCTGATGCGTCAAAACCCTGCGCCTGCTTGAAGCAGGCGTAAGGCTTGACGCACCATGTTAGGGATAGGGTAGGTTGGAACAGTGCTGGAGTTGCGTCGCGCTTGCGACACGACTTCAGCACTGCGCCAACCTTACACCGGCAGATACGTCACGCATCTGCTTGTCCTTGCGCCACGAGCACTGCATTGTAAATGCGGCGCATCTGCGGTGGCGCAAGGGCAAACTTGCGTGACGCATCTTCCCTGGCGCATCCATGCTGATTTGCAGGGATGCGCCAGTCCTTGTAAATCTGCCCCTATGTGTTTATCGGCCATGGCTCATTGCAGCTGTTGACGCCTCTGGGGCGAGCATTTCTGCCCTAGACCCTCTGGCATTGCGCAATTTCGCGATTCACGAAAAAATCGCGTAATCGGCTGACTAGCGCGATGGCCGCGATATTTACAATTATCGCTGTGATATTTTTCAAAAAGTGTCTGCAAAACAAACAATGCCTGTTAATTATCTGTGCGGGCACACGTCAGTACGTGCCGCCGTCCTGCTGTCCAATACCTGCTTCCTCCTGTCCAAGATCCTTCCTTGCTTGTCTGTTAGTCTGACACTGGCCATTACATTATGACACTTGGCTGACACATACAGAATGAAAAAATACCACAGTATGCAAAAACAGCACTGAATGCCAGCTGCCAAAGAACAACAAAAGCGCAGAAGTGCCAACAAAGTTGCCAAAGTAAACATATTTTCTTTTGTCGTTAAAATCTTATTGAAGAGGCAATATTGCTCATGCAAATTCAAAGCTGATGAGTACGTTTTGTAGTTTACATGTATTCAGCCACTGCCAGTAGCATTCTGTTGTTGTTGTTGCCCTTACCAACACGTGTAGGCAACAAATTGTGCATTCTAACCCCCGAGAGTCCACTTTTGTTCTAGGATGAATTGTATTGTTGTAATTAGAAAATACATCTAGGACACCATGCATGTTTGCTTTTCGCCGCTGTCAGCATTGGAGCATTGGAGTGCCAGAGCGTCGGAGCTGCGGCCGTAGCGGTTGTGGTGGCAGCCAAGTTGGATTGGACATTGGCAATTTTGACGGCGTTTGGTGTGTTTGCCCCCCCTACTCCCCCCCCCTCGCCTCTTGTGGGTGTAGGACTGTGCCAATGCACGTAGTTCTTCACCAATAATCCCACCACAGTGTAACACATTTTAAAGTGAGCCAGGAAAAATAAGTCAGAGCTGAAAGTTGGGGAAGGCACTTGCAATGTCAGATGCACTTCGGAACCTTAAAGAAATTAGCATGGATAGTATTTTACCAAAGACTTTCATTTAAAAATGCTAAACACCTTAAGTCATCGGATCCCCCTCTTTCCCCCTTTATCGTTTCTTCAAGCAGTAATTAACAAAATGGATATATCAAGTCAAAAGGCATGGGTTTGGCAAATACACGCAGACAGGAGATAGCAAGTCTGAGAACAATAGAGGACTTATTTGCAGGGCTTTCTTACCACTGCTACTTCAGCCACATACGTGTTTCTGGTCAGAGGTCACCAACATGCTTTTTTGAAGGAGGCATTAGTAGACATATAAGTGTAGCTTTTATATGTAACAAAACGTATTCCATTTAATAAAATTGTCATTCTATCATCTAACTTAATGTTATGTAAATACTATGTGAGAAGTTGGCCTGGCATATGCTGTCTCCTAGTTATAGGGACACCTTGCACCAGTCCAATTCGACTCTTATTTATGATAGGTTTAAGACAACCTTTCAAGAAAGCTATCCTAGTGGTAGCTGTGGGGAGCAGCCTTCAGGCTAAGTCTTGAAGGAGTGTTAAGCTTATTATTTTACCATAATAACCTCTTGAATAACCAAATGAAAGAGTAGCCCACACAGGTATATATATATATATAACATATATGTATTTATTCTAGACAGAATCCCACAGTCTCTTTAGGAGTCTAGTGGCAAAGTTACAATTCAAACAAGCATTTATAAACACAATAAATAGCACAGGAATCACAGGGCCTCGGGGGGGGACCAAACCATATATCAAAAAAGTGGTATAAGAACCACGACAATTCTACAGACAATGCCTAGGGCATTTAGGATCGCTGGCCCATTAAGAATCGACCCCAGGTTATGAGGAAGGGGACCCACGGGAGGCGCGTGCAGTGGAAATAGCTTCTATCGGGATCTCTATTATAGCCTATGGAGAATGTCGCGGTTGAAATTACACAGATTAAAGTCACTTCTAGCAGGAGTACATAGTTAAAACTTTAGACTTAAGCTTTTGAGGGGCCCACTACCACGAGAGTACCGAGGTACCACTGTTACCTGCCCCAGGGATGCCGGGTGCATAGGTCGTTTTCGATGTCGGGTCGCGGGCTGATTTTCTATAGGAAAATGTTCAAAAGTGCTGCTAGCCAAAAGCGTCGATGATGCTGTGAAGATCAAAGATGTGAAGATTGTAGAGAAGAACCTGCAAGCAGAGGGGACAGAGTCTGGGTCACGGCAAAGTGACCAGGAGGCTCAAAGCAAAGAGCCCTTCGATGTTGGGTGCTTCAGGTGGGAAGTGGTGTAGCTTGGATCTGCAGCCACGGGCTTCCGGAGGCTTCAAGGAAGGCCAGCTTCTGGAGGGCGACTGTCCCATATCGGATGAGGGTCGCTGTGGTGTTAGTGTCCGGATTGGATCCACTAAGCCTTGGCAACCGCAACCCACGCAAGATGAACAAATCTGCTACAGTACAGACCCACGAGGTCTGGGAGAGGTCTCCTTTGGGGAGACTGTAGAGCAGGCCTGGAGCAACCAGGGGAACTCTTGATTGTTGAAATAGACCTCCGCTGGGGCCCACAAGGCGAGAGACAAGGGACTGCGGGAGGCGGCAATTTGGAGTGCGTAAAAGGGCACCCACGGGCCACCGGAGGGGGCTAGGGTGCTGGTCTTTGGCACAATTGCTGTAGAGTGGTTGGCTCGTAAACGGGCCAAAGCACAACTTCCCCACTGGTCAGGGTTGTGTGCTACGCAAGAGGTGGCCGGTGTCCTGGGATATTGGGGATCTCGGCACCCACGTGGTCCACAGTGCCCAAACTCGTTGAGCACACTCACTGGCCTCTGGGATGCGCTGGAAACCCACCTCAAGGGTGCTGGAAGTTGTCGAAGTCCGTAGGAGCAGCGAGGTTCCAACCGGGTCACTTGCAGTGTTTCAGGGGCCTGCCAAGCAGGGGGATAACTCCTTTATCCCAAGGGAGATTTCTTCCGTCAGCTGGGCAGCAGCAAGTCGAAGGTCAAGACTGTAAAGTTCAAGATTAATCTGAGGCTCTGGGGCCACGTTATTCTCCATTATCCCCAAGATTAGGGGAGTGTCCAGAGTAGTGTCCACCAATGAGCGGTGAGGCGGGAAAGGGTGGCTACACCCTCTCCCCTTTGTGTGTTTCCCGCCTGGGCGAGGGGCAGGATGTCCCTGAACCGGTTCCAAGCGGTGTATGCAGAATGAGGGCTCTGCAGCTGCCTACGTGCAACTCTGAAAGGACATTTGGTGCACCCACCCTGTTCCAATCCACATTATCCTGTCTAGGGAGATGCTAGCACCTCCCTGCCACAGGAGCCCTATTGTCCAGCTGGCGAGGCTGGGGTTTTCCCCAGCAACAGCCATCCAGAGTCATGTGGGTGGCGGGTAGTAGCCATTTTGTACTACATGTGCACTTTTAAATTGGTGTCTCAATTCTGCCGCTTTTCCCATATCGCCCCTCTAGCAGGGGGGAATCGTACCCTCATGCCCATGGCTGGACTGGGGGTATGATTCCTACATGTTTGACACCAAACACGATATGGTTCTGTGTAGCCATTCTCAAGTTATCGCGTTATCGCAATAGACTTATAATGCGGTTAAGAGTATATGGTATGGCTACACTACAAACAACCCAGCAATGATTTTACGAAGGTTGCAGGGAGGTCCTACTCATGTAGGGGTCTCCCCTCACACATACCTCAGCACCCTGCCTTGTAGTATTAGCAAGGCCTGCCATAGGGGTGACCCATGAGAGTACATGTGTTGTATTGGGGTGGGATATAGGGTACCTATATCCCTGTAAGGGGTGCTAGCACCACCTTACCCAGACTACAGTAGTGGTCTGGTGGTGTCAGTTTGTGTGGCTGTCCCAGGGTGGCACAATAAGTGCTGCAGCCCTGGTAGGCCTACTGAGGGACCCATGCCCTGGGTACCTAGGGTACCATCTACAAGGGACTGTCAGGGCATCCTCAGCATCCAATTGGCTTGTACCTAGGGTACTTCACATTAGTTTTAGGGAGAAAGCAGATAGGCTGGGGTCCTGGATAGCAGGATCCCAGCCAGACTAGTCAAAAACCACTCGAATACCAGGCAAAAAGTTGGGGGCAACCACTAGTCAGATTCCACCTTCCTACATAACCCCCCCCCCCCCAAAACGAAAGGAGATAAGGCTAACCTTGTCCAGATAAGCCTTTATTTCCTGAGTGGCCATATAAGGGAGAACCTGCACTAGCATGGTTGCTCCCTGTCTCATGGTCCACTTGGGAAATCCTACCCCAAGGGGTTCTAGAGTTTCTCCAAAGTCTAGGGGAATTACCTGTATTGGTTTTTGGTACAGAGGTGGGCTGGTGGGGTGTCTGAGTCTGGAAGTGAGGCCCTATTTGGGGTGGTCTCAACCTCCTCAGGTCACTGGTCACCATGGAAGCCTTTCTGCCCATGACTGTGTCATATCTGGCCCTAAGGGTCAACCTCTGTCTGCCTACAGCTGGGGGTTGGATCCCTTTGGTTGGAATAGTGGAGGGCACTGGAAGGTTGTGCCCAACAACATCCATGTGAGGGGTACCTATACCTAGGGGTAAGGGGGATCCCTCAGTTTGTAGAGGAATATTCACCTCGCTAAAACTATTCTGCTGGGTGTCCCTAATCTGCTGATGAGGGAGTTCCTCTGGGCAGGGGCCCACTAAAGGTCCACTGACCTCCCTGACCTCTGCAGCCCTGGTCTGACTGAGGCAGGGTAGAGAGGGGCAGGATACCTGCTCCAGACTGGGTACCACCTTGGAAGGATCCCCTGCCATCAGAGAGGTGTCCAGGCCAGGCCTATCCACTTCTGGGGCAGTTACTTCACAAGGGGCAGGATCAGTTCCCTGAGAAACTTGACCCTTACCTTTAGTCTGGTGAGGGGAGGACTGTTCCTCTTCCCCTATGCTCTCTGTTTGGGTGGAGTAATCCATAGTTTCAGGCTTCACTCTGTTTACTTTCTCCTGGGGTGGAGGTGAGGCCTTTAAGGTCTCACCCACTCTCTCAGGGATGCCTACCATTTTCAAGTGGGCCTTGTGGTCTACCTCAGCCCAGGCTGAGATTTCCAGATCATTCCCCAGTAGACAATCTACAGGCAAGGTTGGGGACACTGCCACTCTCTTTGGGCCAGTGACCCCTCCCCAGCTGAGATTTACCACTGCCATGGGACGGTCTGTCCTAATTCCATCTATATTGGTCACCTGGTAGCTAAACCCAGGTAAAAGCTGGTCTAGGGGCACTAGCCTCTTGGTCACCATGGTGAAACTGGCCCCTGTGTCCTTGTAGGCCACAGCCTTCTGACCATTGATCATGGGCTCTTGTCTGTACCTGCCCAAGATGTTGGGATCCATGGTAAAGTTGGCAAACCCCCTGCCACCATCACAGACTAGAGTTGCTTGTGTAGGGGACCTGGTTAGGCCAGAGTCCACCTGAGTTCCCCAAGAAAGCCCAACTAAATGTTTGGGTGCACTCCCACCATCTGGGGGATTACTACTAGTAGTAACAGGAGGTGTTGGAGCTGCAATGGGAGGAACCTTTTCTTTATTGCCATTCTTTGGATAGCTGGAGTCAGTTTTCCAGTGGCCAGGTTGCTTACACACATGGCAATATGGTTTCTTGTTAGAAGAGGAAGGATTTTGGGACCCACCGCCAGCACTGGGTTTTTGGGGCCCTTCAGGGGACTTTTCTGCTTTATTATCCCCACCTTTCTCTTTGGGCTTGGTAGAATCTTTCTTCTGGTCACCACCTTGGTTCTTGGGCCTGAGCCTGGTTCTGACCCATTTGTCTGCCTTCTTTCCCAATTCTTGGGGAGAGGTCAGATCAGAGTCCACCAGGTGCTGGTGTAAGAGTTGGTTCTGACAATTATTAAGAATCTGCTCCCTCATAATGAGATTATACAATCCTTGGTAATCATTTCCTTTACTGCCATTTAACCAACCTTCCAATGCCTTGGTAGCACAATCAACAAAGTCTACCCAATCTTGATTCTGTGCTTTTTGGGTGTCTCTGAACTTAAGTCTGTATTGATCAGTGGTTAAGCCAAACCCATCTATTAAAGCATCTCTCAAGATATAGTAATCATCTGCATCCTCTTCTCTTACAGAGAGGAGCTTGTCTCTACCTTTGTCTGCAAAGGAGAGCCACAGGATTGCTGCCCACTGCTCTACTGGGACCCTTTGTACTTTACAGGCCCTCTCAAGAGCAGAGATCCATTTGTGGATATCATCCCCTGTCTTATAGGGGGGCACAATCTTGTGGAGGCTCCTATTGTCAGGGACTTTCTCTCTAACTCTAGGGGTTTCATTACTGCCACCAGGGGTCTCTAGACCCCACTTTCTTGAAGCTTTCTGAAGCTCCAGGGACTCCCTGTCTAATGCTAACTGTTCTCTCCTGAGCTGTAGCTTTGCCTGCTCAAACTGGATCAGTCTGCATTTTCTCTCTTGGGAGGATTCTCTCATCTGAGGAGAGGCAGAGGTCCTTTTGGATCTCCTAGAATGGTTGGACCCCACTGAGGGGGATCTGTTCCTTCTACTTGGATCCACCACTCTCCCTTTAGGGATGGAGAGAGTGCCTTTTGGGCCATCACCTCCATGTTGTGAGTGGTCTGGTTCTTCCAGGTCAGGATCATCATCCTCTTCCTGGTCCTCACCAGAGTCCTCTCTAGGAGGGTCCTCTTCTGAGGGGTGCCCACCCAACCTGTCTACCCCATCAGACCCTAAAGTCTGCTATGAGCAGGATTTCCCTGTGGCGTTGAGTATTGGCACCTTTGTTTGTCTTAAGTTGCCTAGAGGTGCACATCTCCCTAAGATCAGCAAAGGAGAGATGATCATATTTGTCGACTGGAACCCTTTGGGGTCCTTCCAGAGCCTTATGGGCACCTGAACCTAAAGACATTTCTAGTGTAGTGATAGTGGTGCATCTACCTACTCTAGGTGTGGCCTACTGAAACCTTTGAGTTGTAGTCAAGGTGTGCTAAACCCTCTACACACAACTCCTAAGTTCAGTAGAACTTATTGTATTCTAAGCTTGAATTTATATGTACCTTTGGTACGAAGTGGCTTTCACTTTAGAAATTCAATTTGTTATCTGGTAAAACAATGGCAAGCTTGAATCCAACCGCTGCACACCAATGTGAGAAGTTGGCCTGGCATATGCTGTCTCCTAGTTATAGGGACACCTTGCACCAGTCCAATTCGACTCTTATTGATGATAGGTTTAAGACAACCTTTAAAGAAAGCTATCCTAGTGGTAGCTGTGGAGAGCAGCCTTCAGGCTAAGTCTTGAAGGAGTGTTAAGCTGATTGTTTTACCATAATAACCTCTTGAATAACCAAATGAAAGAGTAGCCCACACAGGTATATATATAAAATATATGTATTTATTCTAGACAGAATCCCACAGTCTCTTTATGAGGCTAGTGGCAAAGTTACAATTCAAACAAGCATTTATAAACACAAAAAATAGCACAGGAATCACAGGGCCCCAGGGGGGGACCAAACCATATATCAAAAAAGTGGTATAAGAACCACGACAATTCTACAGACAATGCCTAGGGCATTTAGGATCGCTGGCCCCTTAAGAATCCACCCCAGGTTATGAGGAAGGGGACCCACGGGAGGCGCGTGCAGTAGAAATACCTGCTATCGGGATCTCTATTATAGCCTATGGAGAATGTCGTGGTTGAAATTACACAGATTAAAGTCACTTCTAGCAGGAGTACAAAGTTAAAACTTTAGACTTAAGCTTTTGAGGAGCCCACTACCACGAGAGTACCGAGGTACCACTGTTACCTGCCCCAGGGAAGCCAGGTGCATAGGTCGTTTTCGATGTCGGGTCGCGGGCTGATTTTCTATAGGAAAATGTTAAAAAGTGCTGCTAGCCAAAAGCGTCGATGATGCCGTGAAGATCAAAGATGTGAAGATTGTAGAGAAGAACCTGAAAGCAGAGGGGACAGAGTCTGGGTCACGGCAAAGTGACCAGGAGGCTCAAAGCAAAGAGCCCTTCGATGTCGGGTGCTTCAGGTGGGAAGTGGTGTAGCTTGGATCTGCAGACACGGGCTCCAGGAGGCTTCAAGGAAGGCCAACTTCTGGAGGGCAACTGTCCCTTGTTGGATGAGGGTTGCTGCGGTGTTAGTGTCCGGATTGGATCCACTAAGCCTTGGCAACTGCAACCCAGGCAAGATAAAGAAATCTGCTACAGTACAGACCCACGAGGTCTGGGAGAGGTCTCCTTTGGGGAGACTGTAGAGCAGGCCTGGAAAACCAGGGGAACTCTTGATTGTTGAAATAGACCTCTGCTGGGGCCCACAAGTCGAGAGACAAGGGACCGCGGGAGGCAGCAATTTCGAGTGCGTAAAAGGGCACCCACGGGCCACCGGAGGGGGCTAGGGTGCTGGTCTTTGGCACAATTGCTGTAGAGTGGTTGGCTCGTAAACGGGCCAAAGCACAACTTCCCCACTGGCCAGGGTTGTGTTCTACGCAAGAGGTGGCTGGTGTCCTGGGGTATTGGGGATCTCGGCACCCACGCGGTCCGAGGTGCCCAAACTCATTGAGCACACTCACTGGCTTCTGGGATGCGCTGGAAACCCACCTCAAGGGTGCTGGAAGTCGTCGAAGTCCGTAGGAGCAGTGAGGTTCCAACCGGGTCACTTGCAGTGTTTCAGGTGCCTGCCAAGCAGGGGGATAACTCCTTTATCCCAAGGGAGATTTCTTCCATCAGCTGGGCAGCAGCAAGTCGAAGGTCAAGACTGTAAAGTTCAAGATTAATCTGAGGCTCTGGGGCCACGTTATTCTCCTCTATCCCCAAGATTAGGGGAGTGTCCAGAGTAGTGTCCACCAATGAGTGGTGAGGCGGGAAAGGGTGGCTACACCCTCTCCCCTTTGTGTGTTTCCCACCTGGGCGAGGGGCAGGATGCCCCTGTACCGGTTTCAAGCGGTGTATGCAGAATGAGGGATCTGCAGCTGCCTACGTGCAACTCTGAAAGCACATTTGGTGCACCCACCCTGTTACAATCCACATTATCCTGTCTGGGGAGATGCTAGCACCTCCCTGCCACAGGAGCCCTATTGACCAGCTGGCGAGGCTGGGGTTTTCCCCAGCAACAGACAGCCAGTCGTGTGGGTGGCGGGTAGTAGCCATTTTGTACTACATGTGCACTTTTAAATTGGTGTCTCAATTCTGTCGCTTTTCCCATATCGCCCCTCTAGCAGGGGGAAATCGTACCCTCATGCCCATGGCTGGACTGGGGGTATGATTCCTACATGTTTGACACCAAACACGATATGGTTCTGTGTAGCCATTGTCAAGTTATCGCGTTATCGCGATAGACTTATAATTCGGTTAAGAGTATATGGTATGGCTACACTACAAACAACCCAGCAATGATTTTACGAAGGTTGCAGGGAGGTCCTACTCATGTAGGGGTCCCCCCTCACACATACCTCAGCACCCTGCCTTGTAGGATTAGCAAGGCCTGCCATAGGGGTGACCCATGAGAGTACATGTGTTGTATTGGGGTGGGATATAGGGTACCTATATCCCTGTAAGGGGTGCTAGCACCACCTTACCCAGACTACAGTAGTGGTCTGGTGGTGTCAGTTTGTGTGGCTGTCCCAGGGTGGCACAATAAGTGCTGAAGCCCTGGTAGGCCTACTGAGGGACCCATGCCCTGGGTACCTAGGGTACCATCTACAAGGGACTGTCAGGGCATCCTCAGCATCCAATTGGTTTGTACTTAGGGTAATTCACATTAGTTTTAGGGAGAAAGCAGATAGGCTGGGGTCCTGGATAGCAGGATCCCAGCCAGACTAGTCAAAAACCACTCGAATACCAGGCAAAAAGTTGGGGGCAACCATTAGTCAGATTCCACCTTCCTACATACAAAATATGTTTAAAATGTTTTTACAAGCAACACAAATCTTTTAAAAACGTCCACCCAAAGACACCGACTTACTGTGATATTAACTGTGCACAAGACCCACCTTTCTTCAAGTGACACAGGCTCGTGCAAAACTAACAATCCAGCCACCTATAGGCAGCATTGTGTTAGGGGATTTATTGTACTTATAGCTACCAGCTTTTAACACTGGGCAGCATGTGTCTGAGTCAACATCTGATTAACTGTTATTTCATGGACCTCTGAGTGCATGCCACTCACTCATGTCCTTGCTGTGTGGGACCTGGAGGCAAGCCATCCACGGGGAAAGCAGCATGGCCCCGGTGTGTATCTCTTGCTACCTCACCCCTCCATCTCATGACCCACTGTATGAGTGATCCATTGGGTGGCTTTAAGTATACAAGAAAGGTGCTGTGAAAGGTACATGGGATTCAGAGTGATGTTACTTGTTGAAGATCACACACTCTTAGTTGGTAGCGGAGACGCAAGTTTTTTGGGAGCAGTTTCATCACAAGGATAGTTACTCAGACACGAGTGCAAATCTTTGGGGTAAAAAATTGAGGATCGGAAGGTAATGAAATAAGGGGACAGGGTGAGGATGGATTGTGGAGCCTGAGGGGGAACTTAAACATTTTGGTGCACCATCAAGAAAGGAAAACTCTGGAGCTGGCCTCGGTGGGTCTTTTATTGTGTGTAGTAATTGTGATCACATGTAGCACGCATATCTGCAAAACCATATTTTATGAGGATAACTGTGAGTTATTGTTTTTCTCACAGAGATCCTTTTGTTTGCTTGTGGAACTTATTCAGCACGGTGCTGAATTCCTTTTGTGTCCGGGAGTTTTCATGTAACAATAAAAATGTCAAGTTAAATGCTGACTCAAGCTCCTGCTGTTGCGAGATTAGCGTTTTGTCATGATAAAATAGGGCAGAAGATTATTATGCCTGCTGCAAAGTACGTGAATCAGGTTACAAAGGCACTAGGCTAGTGCCCTTCCTTTTTTGGCACTTTGCTGCAGTTTCAAGATATTCTTAGAGTTTCTAATTGCTCAAATTGGGGTAATTTTTTATATTTATCGGTTTCCCTAGACTTCATTGCTTGATTTTGTTCAGGCGAAAGCGTCACTCATAGTCATTGAATGTCACTCATATGTACAGTAAATTTATGAAAATGTCACACATAAGCAATCTGAAACCTTGGCAGCTATGTACCCAGCAGCAGCACTTCAGAACTGCTGGGGATATTTTAAGGCCCCTTTCAGACCACTGGGTTTCAGAAAAGGGGATCATTTTTTAAATGATTTTCCTTGTCTTTGTCCACTCACAAAGTGTCCCTTAAATTGCCACACTTAATTCGCTGGATTACTTTCTAGTAAAGCACACTAGTAGCAAAGCAGGGCTTCCTCTATGGGTCATATTTGTATTATCAATATATTTTCAATGTTAAAAAGGGTGATAGAAATTACTGTTTTTTAAAATGGACGGATCCAGGAGGGAGCGGTGCCCCGGCAGGGGTGCATACATGGGTGCTAGAACACCCACGGCAGAAATAGGGCCCCCTCTCATGAGGTGCAGTTGGAGCTGTTCTTCCGTAGAGCCGCAGAGACTTTAAACATTCCAGTTTCACAGTGGAATACCCTGCTGAATCAGTTTACATTGATTTAAGGCTGAAAAGGAATGATTACGAATAAAATAAAGTGCCGCAATCATGCAGCTAAATTTCCACTTTTGTCCAGCTAAATTTCCATTTTTGTGCCGCTAAATTTGCAAATCTATGCCGCTAATACATAAACAAGCGATGACTGGCAGGCTGCGGACCATTGATTCCTCATGCACTTGGTGTGAGTGATGTCTTCTGTGTGTCTGCATGATTGTACTCAGCTGCATTGTTACAATACAATTTTGGGTCAGTGTTATATCAAGCCACCTCCTCGTGTATACAGTAGAGGTGGATGATCCACAAATAAATGAGATGCTGAGCCAGAGCCGAGTCACAGCCTGGCTCTGGCCATAAGAACCCATGCATGAGCCAAGACTTGAAAATATTTGGCATGACAATCATGCCACAAGCATCAATTTAGAATATGATATGGTGCCTTCAAAATACAAAAAAGTGTAATCTTTAACACGCATAAATGTTTCACCGTAGTACATCAGGTTATTTCTCTGTATTGAGAAGTATTTATTAAAAGGGAGAGATTTAAACATGAACTACGAAACACTTCTGCCCCAGTCATGATGGCATTGCTATTAGTGAACTAAGGACCATATGTACTATTTACTGTTGGGACCCGTTAAGATTTTTAAGCACCTACCTATGTACTGATAGGTCAGTTCTTAAAAATCTTAATCACCATGGGCCGAAATTCGACCTACCTCGTCCATATTAATGAGGTAGGTCGCAAATAGCAACCCACTGAGGTTTGTTACCATCAAAAGGATTGTGGCCTACTCGGATCAGCAGATCACCATGCTTGTGAATGTTATTAAATAAAGCAATTTTTTATTTTTAACATGCAGCTTGTTTTCCTTAACGAAAAAATGGGCTGTGTTTAAAAAAAATAAAAAGTTTTCAAAAACTTTGGATTAGTGCCAGCTCCTAAAGTTTTTTGACCATTCACAAAGGGAAAAGGGTTCTTGGAAAACCTTATTTGCGAATCAGTTAACTCCACCTTTGAGTAGTTGGTGAAATATTGTTTTCAGTCTGGTATCTGGTCACAAAACATTAATACATACTATCAGGAATCAGAATTTGGAAGGGATGCTCTAAACACGTTCCTTCCAAATATGCGATTTATTATGGTTTCTCTAACCCATTTAACGATTTGGAAAACCTTTTTTTAAATTGGTAAATTGTCTTACTATATTTGAAAAAGAGCTTTAGCATTTGCTAAATTCAGCAAATTAGAGGGTTTGCAAACACTAAAACCCTTTGTACATGAGGCCCTAAGACACAAATCGGTTGTCATGTAAACGGCATATGTGGCCTAGATTCTTCTTACAGATAGAGCAACATTATAAGTTACTAAATTAAACATGAGAGGTTTTTGTACACCTCACATCCCAAACTCATGTATTCAAGAGTGCTCTTATATGTAATAACGAACAATAAGGAGGAACAGTGAAATAAAGTATTTGTCTAGGATCACACAATTTGGTCAAGCAGAGAAACGGGTATTGAGGCCAGATTTTCCAATTTCATACTGTGCAATTTACCCAATCAAGCAGGGCAGCTTTCGACCGAGTTGACTGTGGGAAGCTGTGGGAAAAACTGGACTCCTGGGGCTTTCCTCAAAAGCTGTTAAAAGCAATAATTGCCCTTCATGAGGGGACCTGGGATCGTATCAAAACCACCCAATGAACTGTAACAACCAAGGTTCCAACCAATAACGGCATCAAACAATGATGCGTTCTCACCCCTCTACTTTTTAATCTCTATACAGCCAACCTATGAAAAGCCCTGGAGGGGGCAAATCTACTAACACCAAGGCTGTGGAATGTGCGGCTCCAAATTCTCTAATACGCCGATGAGATAGTCAAAATGGATCACACTAGGATAGGCCTACAGAAAGCCTTAAAAGATCTGAATAGGTTTAACCAAAAGAACAATTTCTTGGTGAACCAAGAGAATACCAGGATAATTATCTTCAGGAAGTACCACCTAAAGAAGACAGCACAATGGTGCCTAGGTGACCTTCAAAACAGAACATGCAGAAGTTATAACTATCTGGGTCCCAGGTTATCGGAAGGGGCCAAACCCAGAGCCCATCTGAAACATCTAAGAAGCAAGGGGGCCGGCATCATTCACAGTTTGAGAAATCTCATTCGACGACTACATAGTCCGACTGCTGAACCCATCTTGAAAGTCTTAAAATCAAAACTAGTTCCCTCTCTTAACTACAGCCACCTAGCCTTCCCCGGAGCCTTCACTAAGTTCCTCACAAACCACCAAATTTCTGCCTATAAGAAGGTCCTAGAACTCCCACGACAGGCCAGGAAAGCAAGAGTAAGGTTGGAGCTGGGACTCACCCGTCCGGACAGTATCTGCTCAGGGGATATTTTAAAATACTATATTAGCACTCTGCATGCTCCAGCAACCTCTCTGAAAACACAAATTAAAATTAGCGCACAGAGCAGACAGGTTTAATTTAGAGGCAATCTGTGATGTGTTTATGTAGTACTAAAACAGTAACAAATGTAAAACAATAAAAATCCCAAAATTAAGTAGATAAGTAGAGTAAAATTTCACAAATAAAAGGATAAATAGTCAACAAGGGGGCCAGTAGACATGAACTTTTAAAGTTTTAGGTTGAAATAGTGCTAAGAAACCCAAAGTGCCTGTGAGAAGTTGGCCTGGTATATGATGCTCACTAGTTAAAGTGATCACCTTGTACCATGCCAAGCAACCCTTATGGTGTGGTTGTAAGTCAACCTTTTCGGACTAGCTGCCCTAGTGGTAGCGTAGGCTAAGCAGTCTTTGAGGCTAAACTCGTGATGCGTGTTAAGCCAGCTGTTTTACCAAATGTAACCCCCTTTTATACCAATGAAAGGACACCACACAGATATATATTCAAAATATATATGTATTTATTTCTCAAAGTAACCCCTAGTCTCTTTATGAGCACAGGAGCACAAATCGTCAAACAAGATTATCACAGAATACACAGAAGTTGCACGTTATATGGATAGGCCCTGGTGGCCACTCAAACCATATACTAAAATAGTGGTATAAGTACCACGAACAGAAAAGGGAAAAGGCCTAGGGCCTCTAGAATCGCTGGGCCTACAAGGAGCTAACGTCAGTTAGTGACCAGGAGGTCCACGGGTGGCGTGTGCAGAGCAAATAGTCACACGCGTGCTCCCATAGGTTTCAATGGGTGCGTAAAAAGTACAAAGTTACTGCAAAGAGGATCTTCCGGATGGACTAGGAACTCAAGATTTGGAACACAGGCACTAGAGATGTAATACTACACTTGGGCATAGGTGTGCCAGCTTTACCTCACCCACAGGAAGCGGGTGCATAGGCCTCGAAGTGCGTCGGGTTGCTTCTATCTGTTCCGTGGAGCTTGAAGACAAAGATGCTGCAGGCGGTCGGTCCGGGAGAGATGCAGTGGATCCAAGAGTGGATCGGAGATGTTGAAGACCTGTAAGCAGAGGGGACAGTGTTCACAGTCACTAGCCAGTGACCAGCGTGGCACCAGGTGGGTACCAGGCGATGTCGGGTGCAAACAGGTGATGAGGGGTAGCTTGTCTCCGCAGCCACGTGGTCCCTGAAGGTCGACGACGTCCAGGAGTCGGCTCACGAGCTGTCCCACGCAGGCTCTCGCTGTCGGCGGTGTCGGCGACTTGATCGAAGCAAACAAGCCTTGGCAAAAGCAATTGTAGGAGGATTCAGAAATCAGCTGTTGGTTCTGACCAGCAAGGTCAGAGGGATTGCTCCTTTGGAGGGGAGCAAGGGCCAGTCTGGAGCAACCAGACCAGCAGTGTATTTCGTAGAGTTCGTCGCCAAGATGGCCACTAGCCAGCGGGCCAGCAACCGGTTAGGCGCGTCGAGTGGCAAAATGCAGAAGGGCCCCACGCAGATCGTGGAGATGCTGGAGGGCTCACCTTTGGTGCAGATGCTGCTCGGGGGTTGGGCTTCTCAGATCCCAAAGCACAACTTGGAGGGAGCCTCGGTTGTTGCACTTGTCAGCTTG
Organism: Triturus cristatus; assembly: GCF_964204655.1. Lineage (NCBI taxonomy): Eukaryota > Metazoa > Chordata > Amphibia > Caudata > Salamandridae > Triturus > Triturus cristatus. The sequence continues at coordinate 1,150,894,414 of NC_140579.1, forward strand.
TCGTAGTCGTTCCAAGATGGCTGGCTCCACGTGTCTCGGTGCCTCCACGGGTCTCCTCTTTTCAGGGACTGTGGATCGGGCGGTGAGAGGTCTGGAGGTCCAGGTCTTGTCAGTCTCTGGGCTCGGGCTCCGGCGGGAGGCGGCGGCAAAGCAGACGTTGATGCGCTGGATGGTGCTTGCGTTAGCAAGGTGGTCACTCCCTGACCACAGGGGAGATTTTCTTCAGTCTTCTGTGCAGCAGAATGTCGAAGTTCCCGTCTTCTTCTTAGTTTCAAGTTGATTCCAGGATGTCTGAAGTCTTAGGACACAGCTCCTACCTTTAAGCGGATTCTAGGGGCCGGACTACCTGCTAGGTCCCTCCCTATGGGTGGGACCAGGAAGGGGGGTGGTTACACCCCCAATCCTTTGTCCAGCTCGCCCCAGGCCCGGGACTGGTGTGCCCCAGGACCGGTTTGAACTGGCATATGCACCGAGGCTCCTTGTGAGCCACAGGCATGTCTGGTTTCTTTCAAGCCCTACCTGACCAATACACAAAATCCTGTCTGGGGTGGTGCACGCACCTCCCCTGGCAGGAAACCCTTTGTCCACACCTCCCAAGCTGGAAGGCCTCCCAGCAGCAGGAGGGCAGACTTGTGTCTGTGGTGGCAGCATCCATTTTGTGGAGCTGAGGCTATGTCTGATTTTACCCGGGTTTCAGGTACTGTACATGTCGTGTCCCTCTAGAAGGGTGGAATGCTAACCCCGTCGCCAGAATTGGCGAGGGGTTAGTATTCCAATTCGTATGACACCTTACTCGACATGTTTTGATAAAGCCAAACCAAAGATAGCATTTAACCGCGAGGTTCATAATGCACTTAAGAGTATATGGTATGACGATATCTGGAAACAGTAGAAGGAAGTTGTTCCGACCACTGCAGACAGGCTCAGCTCATGCCAGAGCACCATCTCACATGGAACCAAGCACTCTGGCTTCAGGATTGTTAAGGCCTGCCATAGGAGTGACTTATAGGTTACCAGGTGTCCCATTTAAGGGTAGGTATAGGTATACTACACCTAAGTAAGAGGTGATTACACCAACTTACCCCAGCTGAGTGATCAGCCAGTTGTGTCAGATTGTTAGGCCAAGCCTGGGGTGGCATAATACATGCTGCAGCCCTTGGCAGGCCTTGGGTACACCAATGCCCTGGGTACCTAGTGTACACTGGTACAGGGGCTGACAGGGTGATCCACTTCCAATTGGTTATGCACCTAGGGTGCATAGTTTTAATTTAGTAGAGAGAACAGCAGGCTGGGGGTCTGATTGGCAGGCCCACAGCCTCAATATGTCAAAAACCAGTGAAGCAAAAAGCAAAAATTTGGGGTGACCATAGGATAGCAGACCCTACTCTCCTACACAACCCCCCCCCCAAAAGCTGGGACATTAAACTAGCCTTGACCAGTCTCGTCTTCATGTCCTAAGTGGAAGTACCTGGAGAGACCATCTGCATTCCCATGGTCAGTACCTGGCCGGTGCTCCACTGTAAAGTCCATCCCCTGTAGGGAAATGGACCACCTAAGCAGTTTGGGGTTTTCACCCTTCATCTGATTTAGCCACAAGAGGGGCTTATGGTCGGTCTGAATCTTGAAGTGAGTGCCAAACAAGTATGGCCTCAGCTTCTTCAGGGCCCACACCACAGCAAAGGCTTCCCTCTCAATAGCTGACCAATTCTTCTCTCTGGGGGTCAACCTTCTGCTAATAAAAGCAATGGGTTGGTCTTGACCATCTACATTAAGTTGTGACAGCACAGCTCCCACACCCAACTCAGAAGCATCTGTTTGGACAATAAACTCTTTGGAGTAGTCAGGACTTTTCAGGATAGGTGCAGAGCACATGGCCTTCTTCAGGTCATCAAATGCCTTTTGACAGCTTACTGTCCACTGAACCTTTTTGGGCATCTTCTTGGATGTCAGATCATTAGGAGGAGTCACAATGGACCCATAGTTCTTAACAAACTTCCTGTAGTACCCAGTCAAGCCCAAGAAAGCTCGAACTTGAGTCTGGGTGGTTGGAGGGGACCAGTCCTTGATGGATTGTATCTTACTCTCCAGTGGTTGAACTTGGCCTCCACCTACAAGGTGGCCCAAATACACAACCTTACTCTGCCCTATCTGGCACTTAGTAGCCTTGATAGTGAGGCCTGCCCTCTGCAGGGCCTCCAGAGCCTTCTTCAGGTGGATCAGGTGATCCTCCCAGGTGGAGCTAAAGACAGCAATGTCATCAAGATATGCTGCACAAAAGTCATCCAACCCAGTAAGGACTTGGTTCACCAGCCTTTGGAAGGTGGCAGGTGCATTCTTCAGACCAAAGGGCATCACCACAAACTGATAATGCCCACCTGGGGTTGAGAATGCTGTTTTGGCCTTAGACTCCTCAGCTAATCTGATTTGCCAATAGCCAGCTGTTAAGTCAAATGTGCTCAAAAACTTTGCAGAAGCTAGTTTGTCTATGAGCTCATCTGCCCTTGGAATAGGGTGTGCATCTGTCCTGGTGACAGCATTGAGTCCTCTGTAATCCACACAGAACCTCATCTCTCTCTTGCCATCTTTGGTGTGAGGTTTGGGGACCAGAACCACTGGGCTAGCCCAGGGGCTCTCTGAGGGTTCAATGACACCTAATTCCAGCATTTTATGTACCTCAGCCTTTATACAGTCCCTGACGTGGTCAGGTTGTCTGTAAAGTTTGTTCTTTACAGGCAGACTGTCACCAGTGTCCACAACATGGGTACACCAGTCAGTTTGACTAGGTATCAAGGAAAACATATGTGAAAATGATTGTAGAACCTGTCTACATTCAGTCTGCTGATGGGCAGTGAGGTTGCCTCCATGGGTCACTCCTTCAACTGAGCCATCTTCAGGGTTCTGAGACAACAGGTCTGGGAGAGGGTCACTCTCTTCCTCCTGTCCCTCATCTGTAGCCATGAGCAAGCCCATGTCTGCCCTGTCAACATATGCTTTAAGCCTGTTAACATGGAGTACCCGGTGGGGACTCCTGGGAGTTCCTAGGTCCACCAAGTAGGTGACCTCTCCCTTCTTTTCCAGGATTGTATGGGGTCCAGACCATTTGTCTTGGAGTGCTGCTGGGGCCACTGGCTCCAACACCCATACCTTCTGTCCTGGCTGAAACTCAACCAAGACAGCCTTTTGGTCATGCCAAGCTTTCTGTAAGGCCTGGCTTGCCTCAAGGTTTTTGGATGCCTTCTCCATATACTCAGCCATCCTGGAGCGGAGACCAAGTACATAGTCCACTATGTCTAGCTTAGGCTTTTTGAGAGGTAACTCCCATCCTTCCTTCACCAAACACAGTGGGCCTCTCACAGGGTGCCCAAACAACAATTCAAAGGGGCTGTAGCCAACTCCTTTTTGTGGGACCTTTCTGTAAGCAAACAGAAGGCAGGGTAGAAGGATGTCCCATCTTCGCCTGAGCTTTTCAGGTAATCCTTTGATCATACCCTTTAGGGTCTTGTTGAATCTCTCAACAAGCCCATTGCATTGTGGGTGATAAGGGGTGGTGAACTTGTAGTTGACACCACATTCCTTCCACATAGCTGTTAAGTATCCTGACATAAAGTTGGTACCTCTGTCAGATACTACCTCCTTAGGAAACCCCACTCTGGAGAATACTCCCAGCAGGGCCCTGGCCACAACAGGTGCTGTAGTGGTCCTAAGGGGAATTGCCTCTGGATACCTGGTGGCATGATCCACTACCACCAGTATAAATCTGTGCCCAGATGCAGTGGGAGGATCCATGGGACCCACTATGTCTATTCCCACTCTTTCAAAGGGGACCCCCACCACAGGTAGTGGTATTAGGGGGGCCTTTGTTGTGCCACCTGATTTGCCACTGGCTTGGCAGGTAACACAGGAGCGACAAAACTCCTTTGTATCTTCATTCATATGAGGCCAGTGAAAGTGAGGGACAAGCCTGTCCCAAGTCTTGTTCTGGCCTAAGTGTCCTGCTAAAGGAATGTCATGGGCCAAGGTAAGAAGGAAGCCCCTAAATTGCAGAGGTATGACCAACCTCCTGGTAGCACCAGGCTTGGGGTCTCTAGCCTCTGAATAAAGGAGCCCTTCATCCCAATACACTTTATGGGTACCTTGAGCATTCCCAGCAGCCTCAGCAGCAGCCAGCTGTCTGAGGGGTTCAAGAGAGGGACAGGATAACTGAGCCTGCCTCAAGTCAGCCCTTGAAGGTCCCCCTGTCCCCAGAAACTCAACCTGATCAGGTTCAAGCTCTTCAGGGACAGTTCCTTCAGGGTCCTCTAGATCAGCTTCCTGGGAAGGCTGATCATCACTCTGAGGCAGGGGGGAAGGCACAGCCTTGACCCTCCTGTTCTTCTTCTTGGTAGGTGCTTGGTCCATTGTTCCAGGATCCAAGACCTGAGGTTCAGTGAGGCACTTTTTGGCCTGTGACCTGGTCACAGCAAGGACATGTGATGATATACCTAACATCTCTGCATGAGTCCTGTACTCCACTTCTGACCATAGAGAACTCTCTAGGTCATTGCCCAACAAACATTCTACTGGGAGGTCTGCACTAACCACAACCCTTTTGAGGCCAGTTACCCCTCCCCATGAGAAGTTAACAACTGCCACACTATGTGAAGTAGTGGCATTGCTGGCATTGGTCACCAGGTAGTTCTCACCTGGTATGTACTGCCCAGGGTCCACAAAGCCTGGTGTCACCATAGTGACACTGGCACATGTGTCCCTGTAGGCTTGAGCCACTTTGTCATTAATTAAAGGAGTCTGTCTGTACTTGCCCAGGTTACTGGGGCTCACAGTCAGGGACAAATCAATGTCCCCATCACAGATCAAGACTGCCTGTGTAAGGGTTCTGTCTAAGTCAGAATCTCCTTCAGTTCCCATAGTGATTCCCACTACACCCTTTGTCTGGGGACCAACACTGCTAACAGTAGTACTGGGAGCAGGTGCCTTAGGGGCAACAGTGTTGGGGGCTCCACCCTTTTTGCAATCACTAGTCCAGTGAGTTGTATTTTTACAATGATTGCACCAGGGTTTCTTCTGACCTTCTTTCTTCTTCTTGGACTGTTGGGACCCACCCTCCTTAGCAGTAGTTTGGGGCCCTGTTGAAGACTTCTGGTCTTTAGGTTTCTGATCTCCACCCTTTTGGTCTGTTTTCTTCTGATCACCCCCTTGGCCCTGGTTCTGGTTCTTTTGCTTAACCCTGGTTCTGACCCATTTGTCTGCCTTCTTTCCCAATTCTTGGGGAGAGGTCAGATCAGAGTCAACCAAGTGTTGATGCAGTTGCTGGTTTTGACAGTTATTTAAAATCTGTTCTCTCATCATCAAATTATACAATCCTGTAAAATCAGATACCTTACTTCCCAACAACCAACCCTCCAAAGCCTTAGTGGCAAATTCAACATATTCAGACCAGTCCTGAGTCTGTGTCTTTTGGGTGTCTCTGAACATTAACCTGTACTGTTCAGTGGTTAAGCCTAACCCATCTACCAGAACACTCTTCAGGACTCTGTAGTTTCTGACATCCTCTTCTCTAACAGTGAGGAGTCTGTCTCTGCCTCTTCCTTCAAAGGAGAGCCAGAGGATTGCTGCCCACTGGTCTTCAGGAACCTGCTGTACTTTGCAGGCTCTCTCAAGAGCAGTTATCCATTTGTGGATGTCATCCCCACTTTTGTAGGGGGGCACAACCTTAGACAGGTTCCTATTGTCAAAGACCCTATCTTTGTCCTTAGGGACAATGCTGCCACCAGTGGGTATAGACCCACTCTCTCTAGGTTGCCTAGCCTTGTTCAGTTTTTCTTCCATCAGGGCTACTTCTAGCTCCTGCTTCCTGATCCTCAGCTGGGCTTCCTGCATTCTGGCCTCATGTTCCCTCCTCTGAGGGGTGGTCATCCTTTTCCTGGAGTGACCTTGAGAGCCTCTAGAGCCATGAGAAGCATTGGAGTCACCTGAGCGATTCCTTTGCCTCCCAAGCCCTGTGTTAAGTCCACTGGGGAGATCCAATGGGGTGAATCCATTGTCAGTCCCCAATAGCCTTAGTTTAGCTGGGCCAAGTATAATACTTGGCACTGGGCTAGTTCTCCCTTCATCATCACTACTTTCTGTATCCTCACCACTTTCCTCCCCTGTAGTATGGTTCTCATCTAAGGGATGGCTATTGGAACTGGGTACTTCTGTAGTATCTTCAGAAGTGGGGCCTCCTGTTCCTGACCCTAAGGGGGCTAACTGGGAAGCTTTCTTGAGTGCTCTCTGATTCTCATCATTCTGTAAGAGCTCTCTGAGCTCAGCAGAGTTTGGGTTCTTGGGCTGTTTAAGGCCTCTAAGAGTTGCCAAATGCCTGAGCTCATTCTGATTAAGGGTAGCAAAGCTGGATGTTGCCCTCTGGGGGTCACTCTCAACAGAGATGGGTACAGTGGACCCCTCTGCCCCGGCCATTGCTCTTAAGTGTGGGTGGATGTGTTGCAATCTACCTACACTTGTGTTTACCTACTAAACCTATCTAGTAGTTGTAGTCAGGGTGTGCTACTCCCTTTGCTCTACAACAACTAAGTTCAGTAGAACTTATGTATATCTAATCTTGTTTTATATGTACCTACAGGTACCTATGTGATCTTTCAATTGGTAACCAAGAGATTACAATGGTAAAACACAGCAAGCTCAAATCCAACCGCTGCTCACCAATGTGAGAAGTTGGCCTGGTATATGATGCTCACTAGTTAAAGTGATCACCTTGTACCATGCCAAGCAACCCTTATGGTGTGGTTGTAAGTCAACCTTTTCGGACTAGCTGCCCTAGTGGTAGCGTAGGCTAAGCAGTCTTTGAGGCTAAACTCGTGATGCGTGTTAAGCCAGCTGTTTTACCAAATGTAACCCCCTTTTATACCAATGAAAGGACACCACACAGATATATATTCAAAATATATATGTATTTATTTCTCAAAGTAACCCCTAGTCTCTTTATGAGCACAGGAGCACAAATCGTCAAACAAGATTATCACAGAATACACAGAAGTTGCACGTTATATGGATAGGCCCTGGTGGCCACTCAAACCATATACTAAAATAGTGGTATAAGTACCACGAACAGAAAAGGGAAAAGGCCTAGGGCCTCTAGAATCGCTGGGCCTACAAGGAGCTAACGTCAGTTAGTGACCAGGAGGTCCACGGGTGGCGTGTGCAGAGCAAATAGTCACACGCGTGCTCCCATAGGTTTCAATGGGTGCGTAAAAAGTACAAAGTTACTGCAAAGAGGATCTTCCGGATGGACTAGGAACTCAAGATTTGGAACACAGGCACTAGAGATGTAATACTACACTTGGGCACAGGTGTGCCAGCTTTACCTCACCCACAGGAAGCGGGTGCATAGGCCTCGAAGTGCGTCGGGTTGCTTCTATCTGTTCCGTGGAGCTTGAAGACAAAGATGCTGCAGGCGGTCGGTCCGGGAGAGATGCAGTGGATCCAAGAGTGGATCGGAGATGTTGAAGACCTGTAAGCAGAGGGGACAGTGTTCACAGTCACTAGCCAGTGACCAGCGTGGCACCAGGTGGGTACCAGGCGATGTCGGGTGCAAACAGGTGATGAGGGGTAGCTTGTCTCCGCAGCCACGTGGTCCCTGAAGGTCGACGACTTCCAGGAGTCGGGTCACGAGCTGTCCCACGCAGGCTCTCGCTGTCGGCGGTGTCGGCGACTTGATCGAAGCAAACAAGCCTTGGCAAAAGCAATTGTAGGAGGATTCGGAAATCAGCTGTTGGTTCTGACCAGCAAGGTCAGAGGGATTGCTCCTTTGGAGGGGAGCAAGGGCCAGTCTGGAGCAACCAGACCAGCAGTGTATTTTGTAGAGTTCGTCGCCAAGATGGCCACTAGCCAGCGGGCCAGCAACCGGTTAGGCGCGTCGAGTGGCAAAATGCAGAAGGGCCCCACGCAGATCGTGGAGATGCTGGACGGCTCACCTTTGGTGCAGATGCTGCTCGGGGGTTGGGCTTCTCAGATCCCAAAGCACAACTTGGAGGGAGCCTCGGTTGTTGCACTTGTCAGCTTGTCGTAGTCGTTCCAAGATGGCTGGCTCCACGTGTCTCGGTGCCTCCACGGGTCTCCTCTTTTCAGGGACTGTGGATCGGGCGGTGAGAGGTCTGGAGGTCCAGGTCTTGTCAGTCTCTGGGCTCGGGCTCCGGCGGGAGGCGGCGGCAAAGCAGACGTTGATGCGCTGGATGGTGCTTGCGTTAGCAAGGTGGTCACTCCCTGACCACAGGGGAGATTTTCTTCAGTCTTCTGTGCAGCAGAATGTCGAAGTTCCCGTCTTCTTCTTAGTTTCAAGTTGATTCCAGGATGTCTGAAGTCTTAGGACACAGCTCCTACCTTTAAGCGGATTCTAGGGGCCGGACTACCTGCTAGGTCCCTCCCTATGGGTGGGACCAGGAAGGGGGGTGGTTACACCCCCAATCCTTTGTCCAGCTCGCCCCAGGCCCGGGACTGGTGTGCCCCAGGACCGGTTTGAACTGGCATATGCACCGAGGCTCCTTGTGAGCCACAGGCATGTCTGGTTTCTTTCAAGCCCTACCTGACCAATACACAAAATCCTGTCTGGGGTGGTGCACGCACCTCCCCTGGCAGGAAACCCTTTGTCCACACCTCCCAAGCTGGAAGGACTCCCAGCAGCAGGAGGGCAGACTTGTGTCTGTGGTGGCAGCATCCATTTTGTGGAGCTGAGGCTATGTCTGATTTTACCCGGGTTTCAGGTACTGTACATGTCGTGTCCCTCTAGAAGGGTGGAATGCTAACCCCGTCGCCAGAATTGGCGAGGGGTTAGTATTCCAATTCGTATGACACCTTACTCGACATGTTTTGATAAAGCCAAACCAAAGATAGCATTTAACCGCGAGGTTCATAATGCACTTAAGAGTATATGGTATGACGATATCTGGAAACAGTAGAAGGAAGTTGTTCCGACCACTGCAGACAGGCTCAGCTCATGCCAGAGCACCATCTCACATGGAACCAAGCACTCTGCCTTCAGGATTGTTAAGGCCTGCCATAGGAGTGACTTATAGGTTACCAGGTGTCCCATTTAAGGTTAGGTATAGGTATACTACACCTAAGTAAGAGGTGATTACACCAACTTACCCCAGCTGAGTGATCAGCCAGTTGTGTCAGATTGTTAGGCCAAGCCTGGGGTGGCATAATACATGCTGCAGCCCTTGGCAGGCCTTGGGTACACCAATGCCCTGGGTACCTAGTGTACACTGGTACAGGGGCTGACAGGGTGATCCACTTCCAATTGGTTATGCACCTAGGGTGCATAGTTTTAATTTAGTAGAGAGAACAGCAGGCTGGGGGTCTGATTGGCAGGCCCACAGCCTCAATATGTCAAAAACCAGTGAAGCAAAAAGCAAAAATTTGGGGTGACCATAGGATAGCAGACCCTACTCTCCTACAGTGCCAATGACAGTCAATGGTCTCGGCAAAACCTAGGAGCAATTTGACGCTGTCCGTGATAGAGCACATGTTAGATACACTAACCAGATTTGTCCTGGTCAAAGATATTGCCTTCTGACTTTAGTCCTGTAATTCCCAATCCACCACAGGAATACAGTTCTAAGCCCCCAGGACCGGAAGGGAGGCACTTAGAGATACACAAGATGGCAGGCAGAGGCCAGAGCGGGATTCAGTCCAAGTCCAGTTGCAACTGGCCAGCTGGGCAGTCGCAGGAAAAGGCCTCTTACATCTTTGTCGTAGGTACAAGAGGGATAGCAGACCCAGTCTTCTCGGCTTTTCTCAGGTCTTAGACAGCAGGGTCAGTCCTCTTCTGATCTTTAACAAGTCCAGGACTCTTCTGTAGTGGATATCTGGAGGTGCCACATTCATTCCAGGGAATGACCCCAAGGGGAACCTAACAATGGGGTAAATGTTTCCTGAGCTAATCTTTCCCTCTTTGGGCATTTTCAAGATGGCAGAAGTCTTCAGCCACACTAAACTTGGGCTCTGAGGGCTGAGGGTTTAGGTGGAAAGTGTTCTATGACAATCCGGATGTCCTCCCACATCTGAACTAAAATCCAGCTTTAGGCTGTCCCTGTATCCTCAACAATTTTAGAGACAGAAGTCGTAAAATCGAAGCTGAGCTTTCAGGAACCGGACAGTGCACTGCATATACAAAATGCTTTAGCATTCTGTTGTTCTCCTTTAAAGTGCGTCCCAAATGTTATATGTATATCCAGCAGACCTGTCAAACAGGCATTGCAATATCAAAGAGATCCCACTGTGATTGGGCCCTGACTGGTTGGCAGGACAAAAGAGCTAGCATTTGCCTGTGACAGTGAAGGACTCTTTGAAGTGCGCCCCAAGTGTCATATGAAAAACCCCAGCCGACCTGTCAAGCAAGATATGACTTCCAATCAGGACTTGGCACTCCAATGTCAAAGAGGGTGCCGACAGCCCCACCTCAGAGGTCACTCTAAACTGCTCTGGGAGTCATCTCTCTCCCACTGGAGTTGGTGCCTGGCTGAGTAGGAGGACAACGCTAACAAATGATGGACGGAATGCTGAACATTGTCAAACATTCACCTCAAGTCAAAGATCCAGGTTTAATCCATTGTTATTTTGCTTACCACACCATTCCAGCTTGGACCCAGCCATATGCAAATCAGCTTTGACCCGGCACAGCAAGCAAAGGACCCACGTCTGGGTATACCCTTGGCCACTTAGGGCGAAAATAGAAAACACAACAAGATGATGAACGGAGTTCTGAAACGTTTCAACCACTCATCCCAAGTTAATAGATCTGGGTTTAACCCATCGTTCTTTTGCTCACTATGCCGCCCCTGTTTGGACTCAGCCATGTGTAAATCAGTTTTGACCCTGCTCCTCATGGGAACCTGTCCTAGGATACTTGTTTCCGGTTTAGGGAGGACCTGACCTGGCAGTTTGGGTTGGACTGTTCCCATGAGGGTCAATACTGATTTGCATGTTGGCCTAACGGCTAGGGTGGTCGACCTCGAATCTGGGGAACTGGGTTCGAGTCTTGGCAACGACGCTGAACATCCTGTTATTCTGGGCAAATCACTTAATCTCCCTGTGTCTAACAAAAAAATGAATGTGTCCTCATGTAAAGCAACGGGTGCTATGTAAAGCGCTCTGATACCCGATACCTTCGGGTCAACTTCGCGCAACATAAAACTCCATTAAAAAATATATACATCATGCACCTTGCCTTTATGGGCAATAAGTCCTACTTAAGGGTTACTTATAAATATTTAAAAGGAAGGTTTAGACCTGTAAAAATAGGTTATTTTGACAGGCCGAATTTGCAGGTAAAACCTGCACAGCCTACATGTGGCAGACCTGCAGCAATGTTAAATTGCCTCTGTAGTGAATGTACTTGTGACATTTAACTTACAGATTCGGAGCGCACCTTGATACCACATACTAGGGATTTGCTGTAAGTTAAATATCTCAATCAGGAATATACCAATTTCACTATTTTGAAAGGAGGAGCACAAACACTTTACCACTTATTGGCAGGTGATAATGTGCACCAAGTTCTATAACCAGCAAAAATAGACTTCAGCAAAAAGGCAAAAATTCATGGTGACCCTACAGGCTGTGCACATTGTCAGCAATGACAAATTTGCACAGTTGTGAGATGGGCAGTGGGATGGACTGATTGTATTTAATTAAACGAAGCCCTTTTTGTGCTTGGAAATTGCATATTCCAACATGTTGTGTTTTTTCTAAACTGTATACTCTTTCAAAATGAAATATTTCTTTGGTAGGGGTGTCTGCTGTAGACGTCTGCTTTATGAGTCTGAAGGGTAAATGAGGCTCTGCTTCCGTCAGCAAATGATTGGCATGTTAAGGCAGGAGGGAGCAGTGCAATGTGACACCTATAAACAATATTATGTATCTTGTAGTGAGAAGGACATACTCACTTCTAATTGGCTGATGGAGGTAGTGTGATATAAAATGCAGTGTATATTGGGGACAATATGTAACACTTATTGGTTGCTTGGTTTAAGTTTTATAAAACTGTAGTCTACCGTTCCCAATAGTAATCAAACAATCTGTGATGGAGAATAGGTATTTAGTCATAAAAAGATTCAATATATGATTTCCACTGTTACTTACATGAAACGAAACAAGCATACACAAGTGAAATCTGGCACGGTGCTCCAAATTGAAAACAAGCATTGGCAAAGCCCTTTGGTCTTGCCTTTGGGACTTATTGGCCTTGCCAATGCTTTTTGGAAATTCTGTACAGTATTGGGAAGGTGCTGTGTAGCTTGGACAAAAGAAGGTTTGATAATGCAGCCAAAGCAGCCGCGTTATTTTGTAGACCCTTGAATGCAATATTATGCATGCATGCCTGCAAAACGACTTGGGCACCATTTGTTTATTTAACGATCTGAGATGGATGTGTGAATTAAAAATATAAAAAAGCTGTAACTCAAAACGACTGTTTTTTGGTCTCGCCTAGCTATCGCGTAAGCGATTGCTATGCGAGACTATAGTAAGGGGCTCCCAAAAGTGGATTGCATGGCTAGCACGCACACAATCACGTGCATCGTGCCGCCATGCAATCCGTTTGGCATGTACTTCAAAGGGTCCGCTCACCCGCCTGGAATGCGCTACCCTGCCCCCGCCAAGCGCGCGCGAGCGCCATGCTCCGCTGGGCTTGTCTTGTCGTTATTTTCATTCATCATCCACTCCTTTTCGTCAGTTTCATTCAGCATCCGCTCCTCTGCCCCTCGCATTCCCCTGTACTAAAAACATTCAAACCTTCCCTTCTCCGCTGGGCTTGTCTTGTCGTTGTTTTCATTCATCATCCACTCCTTTTCATCAGTTTCATTCAGCATCCGCTCCTCTGCCCCTCTCATTCCCCTCTACTAAAAACATTCAAACCTTCCCTTCTCGCCCAGCCTTGCTCTGCTTGCATCTCCCTCCTCCCTTTCACTCACTTTCAGTCGGTCTCCTTTCTTTTGGTTACTTTCATTCATCATCCGCTCCTTTTCGTCATTTTCATTCAGCATCCGCTCCTCTGCTCCTCGCATTCCCCTCTACTAAATGCATTCAAACTTTCCCTTCTCACCCAGCCTTGCTCTGCTCGCATCTCCCTCCTCCCTTTCACTCACTTTCAGTCGGTCTCCTTTTTCGTTACTTTCATTCATCATCCGCTCCTTTGGCCCTTGCATTCCCCTCTGCTCCAAGCATTCCAACCCTCCCTTGGATCCTATCTTTTTGAGGGTCAGGTCGCATCTCTCTCCATTTCCTAAGAATCCAAATGTGCATGCAAACTCCGTCCAGATATTACATTACACCACACACGCAATGAGACGCTCTGCCGCAGTCACTTGTTGTAAATTAGATCAGTTGTTAACCACAGATTAATCCAAATTGGAATGCAGTGTCCACATATTACATTAGACCACAGACGCAATGAGACGCTCTGCTGCAGTCACTTTTTGTGCATTACGAAAGGTGTTACCCACAGATTACTCGAAATTAGGTTTAGACTGCATTTTTGGAAGTGTACAAATATAACGACACTCGGTTGGGCCCTTCGTGCATTAGCTTACAGATTATACTTGATGTAAGAGTCGATGTAAGAGTAAGTGCATTAGAATAAAATTTACAAGAGTGGGATATACAAACACAACACGGTCATGTTTTTTTAAGGATATTTTAAAAATTGGACATTGGTCAGATTTTTAAGACAACACATAAGATACTAGCAGAATGTCTCACGCATTCTCGGGTGCTTGAATCTTTAATTCGCTCTGGAAACAGATAACAGGCGCCACAGGGCTTGGAGGCACACAGAGCCATCGGGGTGAATTAATACCTTTGCATTCCCATGTGTTTGCAGTAAACATGCCCGAGGCGCCAGCCGAGCGCAAGGCACATGGTGACATCCTTCTGCATTGTTTATTGCGCTGCTCTGCTCGCATCTCCCTCCTCCCTCTCTTTCATTCAGTCTCCTTTTCGTCAGTTTCATTTAGCTCCGATCCAAGCATTTCACTCCTCCTGTTTTCGCCCAGCCTTGAGCAGCTCTGCTTGCATCTCTCTCCTCCCTTTCCCACACTTTCATTCTGTCTCCTTTTCGTCAGTTTCATTCAGCATACATTCCTCTGGCCTTCGCATTCCACTCTGATCCAAGCATTCCACACTTTCCTTCTCGCAAAGCCTTGCTCTGCTCGCATCTCCTTCCTCCCTTTTCCTCACTTTCATTCGGTCTCCTTTTCGTCTGTTTCATTCATCATCCGCTCCTTTGGCCCTTGCATTCCCCTCTGCTACAAGGATTCCATCCCTCCCTTGTACCCCATCCTTTTGATGGTCTGGTCGCATCTCTCTCCATTTCCTAAAAATCCAAATGTGCATGCAAACTGCGTCCAGATATTACATTACATTACACCACACACGCAATGAGACGCTCTGCCACAGTCACTCATTGTAAATTAGATCAGTTGTTAACCACAGATTAATCCAAATTGGAATGCAAACAGCGTCCACATATTACATTAGACCACAGACGCAATGAGACGCTCTGCTGCAGTCACTATTTTGTGCATTACGAAAGGTGTTACCCACAGATTACTCAAAATTAGGTTTAGACTGCATTTTTGGAAGTGTACAAATATAACGACACTCGGTTGGGCCCTTCCTGCATTAGCTTACAGATTATACTTGATGTAAGAGTCGATGTAAGTGTATTAGAATAAAATTTACAACAAGAGTGGGATATACAAACACAACACTGTCATGTTTTCGTCAGTTTCATTCAGCATCCACTCCTCTGCCCCTAGCATTCCCCTCTACTAAAAGCATTCAAACCTTCCCTTCTCGCCCAGCCTTGCTCTGCTCGCATCTCCCGCCTCCCTTTCCCTCACTTTCAGTTGGTCTCCTTTTTCGTTACTTTCATTCATCATCCGCTCCTTTGGCCCTTGCATTCCCCTCTGCTCCAAGCATTCCAACCCTCCCTTGGATCCTATCTTTTTGAGGGTCAGGTCGCATCTCTCTCCATTTCCTAAGAATCCAAATGTGCATGCAAACTCCGTCCAGATATTACATTACACCACACACGCAATGAGACGCTCTGCCGCAGTCACTTGTTGTAAATTAGATCAGTTGTTAACCACAGATTAATCCAAATTGGAATGCAGTGTCCACATATTACATTAGACCACAGACGCAATGAGACGCTCTGCTGCAGTCACTTTTTGTGCATTACGAAAGGTGTTACCCACAGATTACTCGAAATTAGGTTTAGACTGCATTTTTGGAAGTGTACAAATATAACGACACTCGGTTGGGCCCTTCGTGCATTAGCTTACAGATTATACTTGATGTAAGAGTCGATGTAAGAGTAAGTGCATTAGAATAAAATTTACAAGAGTGGGATATACAAACACAACACGGTCATGTTTTTTTAAGGATATTTTAAAAATTGGACATTGGTCAGATTTTTAAGACAACACATAAGATACTAGCAGAATGTCTCACGCATTCTCGGGTGCTTGAATCTTTAATTCGCTCTGGAAACAGATAACAGGCGCCACAGGGCTTGGAGGCACACAGAGCCATCGGGGTGAATTAATACCTTTGCATTCCCATGTGTTTGCAGTAAACATGCCCGAGGCGCCAGCCGAGCGCAAGGCACATGGTGACATCCTTCTGCATTGTTTATTGCGCTGCTCTGCTCGCATCTCCCTCCTCCCTCTCTTTCATTCAGTCTCCTTTTCGTCAGTTTCATTTAGCTCCGATCCAAGCATTTCACTCCTCCTGTTTTCGCCCAGCCTTGAGCAGCTCTGCTTGCATCTCTCTCCTCCCTTTCCCACACTTTCATTCTGTCTCCTTTTCGTCAGTTTCATTCAGCATACATTCCTCTGGCCTTCGCATTCCACTCTGATCCAAGCATTCCACACTTTCCTTCTCGCAAAGCCTTGCTCTGCTCGCATCTCCTTCCTCCCTTTTCCTCACTTTCATTCGGTCTCCTTTTCGTCTGTTTCATTCATCATCCGCTCCTTTGGCCCTTGCATTCCCCTCTGCTACAAGGATTCCATCCCTCCCTTGTACCCCATCCTTTTGATGGTCTGGTCGCATCTCTCTCCATTTCCTAAAAATCCAAATGTGCATGCAAACTGCGTCCAGATATTACATTACATTACACCACACACGCAATGAGACGCTCTGCCACAGTCACTCATTGTAAATTAGATCAGTTGTTAACCACAGATTAATCCAAATTGGAATGCAAACAGCGTCCACATATTACATTAGACCACAGACGCAATGAGACGCTCTGCTGCAGTCACTATTTTGTGCATTACGAAAGGTGTTACCCACAGATTACTCAAAATTAGGTTTAGACTGCATTTTTGGAAGTGTACAAATATAACGACACTCGGTTGGGCCCTTCCTGCATTAGCTTACAGATTATACTTGATGTAAGAGTCGATGTAAGTGTATTAGAATAAAATTTACAACAAGAGTGGGATATACAAACACAACACTGTCATGTTTTCGTCAGTTTCATTCAGCATCCACTCCTCTGCCCCTAGCATTCCCCTCTACTAAAAGCATTCAAACCTTCCCTTCTCGCCCAGCCTTGCTCTGCTCGCATCTCCCGCCTCCCTTTCCCTCACTTTCAGTTGGTCTCCTTTTTCGTTACTTTCATTCATCATCCGCTCCTTTGGCCCTTGCATTCCCCTCTGCTCCAAGCATTCCTCCCTTTAAAGACAACTTACTCGCTGCTGGCCGGCGTCTCGCTGCGTCTTACTGCTTCCGAAACCGCTATGTGAACGGGGGTTTCCGGAATTCACACGGGAGTTCATTGATTACGTCTTTACAATGAAACGTCTGATTGGCTATTGTAGCTGTCAATCAACAATAATACAACGGCATGCAGAAAGTGGTATTTTAAACACAGACAACAACACAGACAACAACACACACACAACCACACACACAACAACACACACACACGGACACACACAGCCACACACAAACACAAACACACAACCACACACACACTACACACACAACTAACTCACTCATCGCATTTTTTATGTCAATACATTGAAACATTATGACAAACGTGAAAATTGAAAGAAATCATCACAGGAGCATTTTGGGTACCCCTTGGTCAGGCCAAAGCTGCTGCGGGTTGACATATAATATGATGATTTTGCAACTAGCATAAAACAGTCCAGAATGGAAAGTGATCTTGGCTTTACAGTTATAAATGTTGGATGGTGTCAGTCATAGAACGCTTAGGGCCATTTAACAACTATGTCATGAGCTTCACACTCCTTATGACCCCGCCCCCACCTTTACAGGGAGGAATGGACACACACAGATTTTCAATTATTGCTAATTGATCTGTATTTTTGCAAAGTGTGTGGCCTGCAAACATTGCCTTAGCAGTGAAACCTTTTTATTCGGATAACATAATAATTCGATTGAAATAAAAAAATGCTACATGTTGCAGAATTACTAATAACGTTGGATGCATGCTCAGCACTAGGCCATTCACAAGAACATCAGCAGGTAGATCCTTCTTAATAACATGAAGTGCTGTAGAAATGCGACAATACAGTAACAATAATAATATAGCACTCAGACGGCTGAAGGGCAGAGTGGGCCCTACCAGGATTTTATCCCATGACCTCCAGATTAGGGACAGGTCTTGGCAGCAGTGGCTAATGAGCCAGCTTGTCATAAATGGACGCCAGGACACTACACCTCAAAGAGTATACCATCAAAACAAATATCACTCAAACAACACGAAATTCAAACAATCTCTCTGACAGTCAGTCTTGGATATTAAGAAGAAATGCAACGTGACTTCACAGCAAAGGTATAAAGTACATGACATCAGTTCTGCTTAAAGGTACCTGTTTTGATGGATAGTTGCAACTTTTCTTGGAAGATATGGCTTCCTTGTACTCTGTCATCCTCGTTTCTCCATTGTATTATTGTTTTGTTTTGTTCAGACTCTCTTTATGGTCTCTATTCCCTTCTTCATGTCTAGTGCCTCTCTCATTCTCACACTCCCTCCTTGCTCCAGAATCTCACTACAGACACACTCTGCAGAAATGAAACTAATAGTGTCTATGTACTGGCGTCTTCCCGCCACCTCACTCCTAACTTGTTCTCCTTCTGTCCCCTTCGCTACCCCCGTGATTCTGTGCCTTTCTCCTTCTAGCCCCTTCACTGCCCCTGTGATTCTGTGCCTTTTTCTCCTTTTGTCCCCTTCACTGCCCCCGTGATTCTGTGCCTTTTTTCTCCTTCTGTCCCCTTAGTTGCCCCCCTGATTATGTGCCTTTTTTCTCCTGTCCAGTTCGCTGCCCCCGTGATTCTGTGCCTTTTTTCTCCTTCTGTCCCCTTAGTTGCCCCCCTGATTATGTGCCTTTTTTCTCCTGTCCAGTTCGCTGCCCCCGTGATTCTGTGCCTTTTTTCTCCTTCTGTCCCCTTCGCTGCCCATGTGATTCTGTGCCTTTTTTTCTTCTGTCCCCTTCGCTGCCCCCATGATTCTGTGCCTTTTTATCCTTCTGTCCCCTTCGCTGCCCCCATGATTCTGTGTCTTTCTCCTTCTGTCCCCTTCGCTGCCCCCATGACTCTGTGCCTTTTGTTCTCCTTCTGTACCCTTCGCTGCCCCCCTGATTTTGTACATTATTGCTCCTTCTGTCCCCTTCGCTGCCCACGTGATTCTGTGCCTTTTTTCTTCTGTCCCCTTCGCTGCCCCCATGATTCTGTGCCTTTTTCTCCTTTTGTCCCCTTCACTGCCCCCGTGATTCTGTGTCTTTCTCCTTCTGTCCCCTTCGCTGCCCCCATGACTCTGTGCCTTTTGTTCTCCTTCTGTCCCCTTCGCTGCCCCCCTGATTTTGTACATTATTGCTCCTTCTGTCCCCTTCGCTGCCCATGTGATTCTGTGCCTTTTTTTCTTCTGTCCCCTTCACTGCCCCCATGATTCTGTGCCTTTTTCTCCTTTTGTCCCCTTCACTGCCCCCGTGATTCTGTGTCTTTCTCCTTCTGTCCCCTTCGCTGCCACCATGACTCTGTGCCTTTTGTTCTCCTTCTGTCCCCTTCGCTGCCCCCCTGATTTTGTACATTATTGCTCCTTCTGTCCCCTTCGCTGCCCACGTGATTCTGTGCCTTTTTTTCTTCTGTCCCCTTCGCTGCCCCCATGATTCTGTGCCTTTTTCTCCTTTTGTCCCCTTCACTGCCCCCGTGATTCTGTGTCTTTCTCCTTCTGTCCCCTTCGCTGCCCCCATGACTCTGTGCCTTTTGTTCTCCTTCTGTCCCCTTCGCTGCCCCCCTGATTTTGTACATTATTGCTCCTTCTGTCCCCTTCGCTGCCCACGTGATTCTGTGCCTTTTTTTCTTCTGTCCCCTTCGCTGCCCCCATGATTCTGTGCCTTTTTCTCCTTTTGTCCCCTTCACTGCCCCCGTGATTCTGTGTCTTTCTCCTTCTGTCCCCTTCGCTGCCCCCATGACTCTGTGCCTTTTGTTCTCCTTCTGTCCCCTTCGCTGCCCCCCTGATTTTGTACATTATTGCTCCTTCTGTCCCCTTCGCTGCCCATGTGATTCTGTGCCTTTTTTTCTTCTGTCCCCTTCGCTGCCCCCATGATTCTGTGCCTTTTTATCCTTCTGTCCCCTTCGCTGCCCCCGTGATTCTGTGTCTTTCTCCTTCTGTCCCCTTCGCTGCCCCCATGACTCTGTGCCTTTTGTTCTCCTTCTGTCCCCTTCGCTGCCCCCCTGATTTTGTACATTATTGCTCCTTCTGTCCCCTTCGCTGCCCACGTGATTCTGTGCCTTTTTTTCTTCTGTCCCCTTCGCTGCCCCCATGATTCTGTGCCTTTTTCTCCTTTTGTCCCCTTCACTGCCCCCGTGATTCTGTGTCTTTCTCCTTCTGTCCCCTTCGCTGCCCCCATGACTCTGTGCCTTTTGTTCTCCTTCTGTCCCCTTCGCTGCCCCCCTGATTTTGTACATTATTGCTCCTTCTGTCCCCTTCGCTGCCCACGTGATTCTGTGCCTTTTTTTCTTCTGTCCCCTTCGCTGCCCCCATGATTCTGTGCCTTTTTCTCCTTTTGTCCCCTTCACTGCCCCCGTGATTCTGTGTCTTTCTCCTTCTGTCCCCTTCGCTGCCCCCATGACTCTGTGCCTTTTGTTCTCCTTCTGTCCCCTTCGCTGCCCCCCTGATTTTGTACATTATTGCTCCTTCTGTCCCCTTCGCTGCCCATGTGATTTTGTGCCTTTTTTTCTTCTGTCCCCTTCACTGCCCCCATGATTCTGTGCCTTTTTCTCCTTTTGTCCCCTTCACTGCCCCCGTGATTCTGTGTCTTTCTCCTTCTGTCCCCTTCGCTGCCACCATGACTCTGTGCCTTTTGTTCTCCTTCTGTCCCCTTCGCTGCCCCCCTGATTTTGTACATTATTGCTCCTTCTGTCCCCTTCGCTGCCCACGTGATTCTGTGCCTTTTTTTCTTCTGTCCCCTTCGCTGCCCCCATGATTCTGTGCCTTTTTCTCCTTTTGTCCCCTTCACTGCCCCCGTGATTCTGTGTCTTTCTCCTTCTGTCCCCTTTGCTGCCCCGTAACACAAACACACACACAACCACACACAAAAACACACAAGCACACAACCACACACAACCAAACACAACCAAACACACACAACCACACACACACAACCAACCACACACACACACACACACAACCACACACAACCACCCTCAGTGCTCGCTTCCACCAGGCACACACCACCAGCCGCCAGTGCACGCTTTCACAAGGCACACACACCACCAGCCGTCAGTGCACGCTTCCACCAGGCACACACACCAACAGCCGGCAGTGCACACTTCCAACAGGCACACACACCACCAGCCATCAGTGCACAATTTCTACCGACACACACACCACCAGCCATCAAGGCACCCATCAATTGTTAACGCGTCCACAATTAACTATTGTAGTAATCGCAGTATGGCACACTTTACTTTTCAACATATTCTTCTAAAGCGCAGCATGCCACCATTGCTACAAAAATAAATACACATTTTTGTGGCCTACAATTTATAGACTTTGGTTGCAATTAGTGTTGCAAGATTTCGCAATGCCAATAGCTCAAACGTAATTAATGCGAGACCTATTGCATTGCAAATGCTTGTTTATCAGTTGTGCCTGAAGGAATGTGCTGTTTTACCTCCTCCACAGTTTTTTGTTTTTTTAAAGTGGGAGCATGAGGAACAACGATGAGCGAGTTGGGGGTGGACAGAAGAGTGGAAAAGCAGCACACAAAGTAAAGCAACACAGGGGCGATGCAAGAAGCACTTGATCCAGAAAAGCAACACGGAGAGCGGAGGAGGCAGGAAATAAGGCAGTGGGAGAAATACACGAGAGAACTTGCAATATGAGGGAGACAGCAACACAGAACTTGGTTGGTGAGTATTTGGGGAGAGAAGCACCTGTGGAAGGGAGCTAGAAATCGCATTCTCTTATGGAGGGCTTAAGCAAAAAGAAAAAGTTCGTTTTCTAAAAACGAGCAGTGGGAGGACATAAGAGATGGCAAAGAGGCTATACTCTGGGAAGGGACAAACACAAGCCCGTGTAAATTCTTGGCAAGCCCAGAATAGGTCTTTTGCAACCAGTAGCCTTGTGCTGTTTGGTAGGATCGACCTAAAAACATACAAAAATTTAACTTTACATTTTGCATGATATTTTTGGGATATATATATACAAGTGGAGTGAAAAGTTTTGATGTTTGTTTAAATATTTGCTTAAGAGTCTTGCGTAGTGCTCTGTGTTTCCTTTTGGTAATTTGAAAGAACTTGCAATTGCCAGGTACACTTTGATTGATGGAAGGAGACGTTAGAGTCAAATTTGGAGCGGCGGGTGAGTAACCATGTCCAACTGAAAATCAAAATTGTTGATGTTTCAGTATGGCTCAGAGAGTTATAATAATCCACTTTTGTAAAGCGCGAACAATCACCCTTACGGGTCTCAAGGCGCTGGGGGCCGTCGGGAAGATTAAGAGCTATTGCCCAGAGTCACATGGTGCTGGGCTGATCTGCCGCTGGGGATCGAACCGTGATCCCCAGCGCGTTCAATGATGCACCATCCCTAGTGGCAGGCTGTCCATAGATAATTGTCAGGACAAGATTGGTGGAGACAGTATGTTTACTAAGAAAGGAAATATCCGTAACTGACAGTAATTAATTGGTAAAATCTACTACTGACAGAAATATAAGAAAATGTCCTTTTTTTTTTAAAGAAAGATATGGTAACTATCAAAAAGCAATATAGCAGGCTGCAAGACAACCCACCAGGGCCAAAAATTATGAATCACTTGAGTCTGCAAGGATCAAAGTGCAGAAACACTTTAGCAAAATAAAGTGCCAAAAGTGAGTACAAAGGGTATCAAATATGTTACCCCTTGGTGGTCTGGTTAGTTAATAATCTAAAATGTTATGGAATGACAATGAGTTGGTGCAAAATACAAAACACCTTTATTTGTACTGACAGCATCAAATATAGCTAGAATGTAAATACATTTTCATGTCACTAGTAGCCTAAAAGGCCCATTTGAGCTTTACCTTATTGCTGCTGTTGGTTATAGATGTTTACCTGTCCTTTGTCCTTATTCTGGTCCATTACTTATTTTACTCTGTCCCTTCCCTTTAACTGAGGTGCCTGCTTACACCTTCCCTTCTATTTTTCTAAGCTCAACTGGTCTTCTTCCTTTCATTTCCTTCATTTATGATTTTCCTTGTTATTTCTCATGCTTTATCCCCCTGCTGTGACACTTGTACCTTAGAGTGTATCACTTCTCTTCTATGCCAGATTAGAAGGAAGTCACCATGATCGCATCTATCCCCCCCTCCCCTTCCAACACGATCTCAGGCTGAAGCACCGCATGAATCAGGTCCCAGATCACTCCAGACCTCTTGTGTGACAGTTGGACATGTTCAAGATGGCTATGACTGCACCACGGGTGGCTGTCCCTGACTACTTTAGGGACTGGGCCCAACAGCCTCTGGGTCTCTTGGGCAAGGCCACTCCATCACATCAACCTAACTGCTGAGAATGTTCCCGCTCCAAATGGATCTCAAGATTGCCACACTTTTGACCTGATTGCAGTGGGTATTAACTGGCTTCCCTTTTAGGAAATATTTATTAAATCCCGGAGAAAAAATATTTCCACATTTACATCTCTGGATAAGGCCGAAGGCAACACCAAACATGTTTTATATAAGCCTTGCCTTTTCGACAAGGCTAGTTAGCAACAGGGGCACTTTTCTGGCTGTGACGGAAGTCAGCACCTCCATCACTCTTTCTGCAGGCACAGGGTTTCATCCTTCAGCTTTGATTTTCAGCTTACTACCCGTGCATAGGAGGTAGGCATGCTCACATCACCTATCGCACCACCCTACATTTCCTGCACTAATATGCTATCCCCTCCTTCCCTACTTGCCCTGACTTTCCAGAGGTGTAGAGTACACCTAGTGCGAATCCTTCCCAATTGACACTCCATTACCTTTGACCCCTGGGTCCTGCAGACACTGGCAGGCTATCAATTAGTTTTTTTGGCCAGCCCTCTCTAGACGAACATCCACCCCACAGGGTGTCCCAAGAAAAGAGCACCCTGATGGATCAGAGTCATATGAATGTTCAATAAATGTACACTATCCCTGCTTTGGTGGATTGCCTGGTATCTCTTCCTTGTCAGGAAGGAGAATGTTCTCTGGCCAGTAATAAACCTTTTCTCCTTCTGTCTCTTGATGGCTTACTAGCATTTCAAATTAAGCATATCCACCATATACAAAACAAATTTATTCCAGGTGACTGGATGGTCAAACTAGACTTAAAATATGCCAACTTGTTGATTCCTATCTGCTAGAAACACCAGTCTCTTTTGAAATTTCGGTGACAAGATCAGATTTGCCTTTTGGTCTTTCCTCTACCTCTTGGTGTTTCAACAAGGTGCTGTGGTAGCTGACCTTCCATCTAAGGGCATCTGCTTAATCATTTAACTGGAAATATCTTGATGTACCAGTATCACACTACTTTTGTTCACCATTTTGCCTTAAGTAGCTTCCTTCTCCACAATCTGAGTTTTCTGGTCAACTTTGAAAAGTCTTCTCATATAGCTTCTGAAATGAGACTTTATGGGGTTCAGGAACACCACATCCGATAATCTCATGGCTCCCCTGAAATAAATCTCCCTGATCAAGCAGGAGCCAAATATGCCACTCTACAACGCATGAGTTTAGAACGTATGCCATTACAACGCGGTCATTACAACAAGTGCGTTGTTACATCGCAGACCATTACAACGCAAGTCATTACAATGACTTGCTGTAGTGGGGGCGCTGGATGTTGTAATAGTATAATTGACTATTCCAACTCCAGTCTGTGCAACAGTAGGGAAGGTGTTGGATTTAAAACCCAACACCTTCCGCCCCCTACAGCAAGTTGTTGTAGCAGCTTGCGATGTAATGGCATGCGATGTAACAACGCGGTTGTTCTAATGACCGCGTTGTAATGGCATGCGATGTATAAACATTGTTGTAAACGATGTTTACCGCAAGAGCCTCAATTCAATCTTTCCATTTGCTTCCACGGAGGGCTTTGCGTCACCTGGTAAGTCTCTTGGCAGCCTTCGTTCAGGCCATCTTTCCAGTCTTGCTCCAGTTTTAGTGCTTTAATGTTGAAAGATGAATCATGTCTGCTGAGAGCTCTCCTATTGTGACAGAGAGAAATTTCAATCCAAATTTCCCTGGTGTTTTTTGAACATGGCATCTGGGAATGTCAGGAATATGGTTCCATACAAGATGACATAGCTGTCATGAATGACAAGTCCAGAAAACTGGCGCACCAGAACACAAAATGCAACAAGAACAGAAAGAGACAAAGGAAAGATATACTATGTCACTTACTGTATTATCAGTACCAGACTTCAGGCAGTGACTTTGTTGGAAAATGGACCTGTGTGTGGCCACGTCATCACCCAAGTAACGTTCTGTTGTGGCTGCATCGTCACTAGCCTATCGGCCTGTGCAAGGCAGTTTTGTCACCAGAATATCCACCTCTGCTTGGCCGCATAATCACAGAATATCAGCTTCTACATGGCAGCATCATAATCAAAGACTTATCCTGTGAGTGACCTCATCATAATCAGAAGAACCAGCCTGTGTCGGACTCCACTACTTGAAACAAATCAGGACTGCGGATTTCGTGTCTGTTGGGTAGGTGTTGCAGCAGCAATGGCAGAGCTCACCAACAGAGAGAGGGACGAGCGCGTTGAGAAAGAAGCCAGGCAGCTACACCTAGGACTGATCCACTGCATGTGGCAAGAAACTTAGGGTCTGATTTAAAATTTAGCAGGTAGCCCGCCATCCATCAGAGTAGCAGAGGTCATTATGTACACAAACCTGATGTAGTACAACCCACCAAATTTAGAGATCAACATCAGTCCAGCAAAGATCTCTATACCTTCAGAGGACTTGCAGTCATGGCGTTTCCTCTGTAGATACCAACATTTTGCTGGATGGCAGCCATCGGTTCTGACAGCAGGCCAACAAACTTTTTGTTTTTCCAAAATAAACTGGCAAAGTGGAAGTTTGTTCTTGAAAAATAAATAACTAATGACCCCCACACCCAGGGAGTTTATTCTCTGAGTGTGGGGGATTTTTTTAAATTTTACTGTACATCACCGCCAGGTTTTCCTTGGCAGTGAGGGATAAAATAAAAGGATTTCAGGAGGTCAGCCACAAATAGAGCAGGCAGTTTGATGTCCTTACTCCGACGGCCAGAACTCTATCAGGCCGCCATAGTACTTTTTCCATTGACAGAGCAAAGCGGCACACCTCAGAGGGAAAGCAGAAGGTCCACCCGACTCTTGGGTAGGTAACTTGGAAGTTTGGCGGACAGGGTACTCCATTGTGTTGTTGACGGAGTACCATATCCACCTAACTTTAAATCAGGCCTCTAAGAATGAGCGATAAGAGGCTGAGAGTACGGCCATCAAGCAGCAAGAACTGCACCTGAGCTCTAATTGTGCTATGGCCTCCTGTGCTGAGGGAAGTGACCACCTAGAAGGGTAGTAGATAAAGGTGAAACGCTGTCTGATAGCACACAGGGAAACTGTGTTTGGTTCTTTGAGTGTGTAGTATTATGTTCTAGTGTGTATTAAAATACGTCCTTTCTTAAAAGTGAAGCACTGGGTTGGACATTCCTTTATTGTGATGTTGTGTGACTTTTGAGCTTTGAGCTTCTGTACCCCACACTACCTCCCTGTGAGGCCTATGATTGAGAGCCACCCCTACCACTGTAAAGTGCTGAAAGGGCTGTACTTGTCTGGGTTTTAAGAATCATAGGAGGAAAACCCAGGGTATCAGAGGCAAATGATCTCAACCCACAGGGTTGCCCTATAGTGCCCCCTGTTTGCCCCATACCCCCCCACCCCCCCCCCCCCCCGAACAGGGTCTGACATTCATCTTTCTTTTCAAGCAAATAAAAAATATGCCTGCACAAAATATGCTCTTCATCTTTAATTCTTCTGAAACATATTCAAGTTTAGAGAGTTTGGTAGGAGAACCTTTCAGCTTGGTACCAGCTACTGGAGATACTAATTAATGGTTGTAGGCAATTGCATCGCCTTCTTGGAAGAACTTCTGCTAATGTGGATGATTTGACATGCAGTGCTGGTTTCCGTGTCAGGGTGCTAGAAAAAAGAAATATAAGTTCCAAGGAATGATCTATCTAGACTTGTTGCACAGGAGTTGCGATTGATATTATCAACAGCAGAGGTTGCAAACACACCAGCTTCTAAATCTGAATTGGTTACAGCCCCAGTATCATGAAAACAGGACACAGTCAAATTTCCTAGTTCATCTGAGAAACTTAATATAAAGTCTTTTGACAACAACATTCTGAAATGAAATAGAAATTCAACATGGGAGTGAAATCTTGTTTTTGAGTGGATACAAGAGCCTAAAATAATGGAAATGGTGTCTCTTGGGGTTGATGGCATCTTATGTCTTTAATGGACTGATATCACTTTTTAAAGATATTGAAAGCGATTAGTTGTGCTATGCTAAGACACGTTTGCGATCCATAAGTACGGTTATGTTATGGTTAAATGAGCCACTTGTATGGTTAAGCCACACATTATCATAGGTGTTAGAGTCAGAAGTGTAGAAGGAATGTCTTTTTCTTCGCATTTTTCTATAAAAAGTCAGAAGAGGGTGATTGCTTGTGTTGTAGAAATACTCAGCATAATATTGTTGCTTTTTGTGCCAAGATGACGGCTTCTGATTCATATTTTAGAAC
Source organism: Triturus cristatus (assembly GCF_964204655.1). Classification (NCBI taxonomy): domain Eukaryota; kingdom Metazoa; phylum Chordata; class Amphibia; order Caudata; family Salamandridae; genus Triturus; species Triturus cristatus. The sequence continues at coordinate 1,150,921,751 of NC_140579.1, forward strand.
ACAGTTTTGCCTCAGAGTGTCTAAATTGTTTGTTTACAACTAATAATATATCCCTGCATTCTGTTTATGCCTCACACTCAGGGAAAGTGTCTAGGAGTTGTTGTTTTAGGCTTGTTGAATGAACACTAGACAAATACCTTCAAAGTTGCTGACTTGAGTAAGCTCAACATTTTTTAAAACTGGCATATTGTCTTCTAATTCTAAAGTGGATGCAATGAAAGCTATAGGTTCTACAAATGTGAATCTGAATATCAAACAAAGTGAATCATCCTTTACATCTCTGGCTTGCTGTTTGCTGCTTTACATTACAATCATATGGAGCACTTGCATGGCAAGTTCCCTTTGCAATCATGTCTCCCTCACTTAGCATCACAAGGGGCCCTTCATCTTTCAGATTCAAAGCATACTGCCATACAGGTATCCACTTTAAAAGTTGATGAAAAGGATAATGGTTTGGGGCTTTCCTCCTTCTCTGGAGAATAATTAACAGAAGAAAGATTTTGTTCTGAATTGTCAAGACTGTAAACATATTTTCCCCTTGTAAACCGATTTGTAGAGGGGGCATCACACTTGCTTTCTGATGCCTTCCATTATTAGACTCAAAGGAGTCATCTTCAGGGCTTAATTTGTGCAGGTGCTTTCCGGTGCTTAGCACCGGCACTTATTTATCAGGGCCGGGTCTATACCAGATTGCCACTGCCAACTCACATCAACAGCGTGCGTCAAAAAATGAATAAAATCGAATGTTCAGTGTTCATAAGATCCGCACTCTCATTCTGTCTCCCCGTGAAGAGCTGAGCCACATATAAATCCATGCCTTCATTTTGTGTTGCGGTGGGTGGGGGGCCTCTGACTGGGCTGGATTTGGTCCATGTGTGGCTGCGACAGGCGGGGCGGCAGCATGCGTGCGTAACCTTTTTTAAATTCCACCGCCATGCCGCCAGCCCGCCTTGTCATCAGGAAGCACACACGCACCGGCAACGGCAGTCCGGCACTATTATTTGAAGAAGGAGCGTGTCGTGAAGTGTGCAGCACCAGATCTCGGGTAGGTATTACTGCAATCAATGTCCAGTTTTACTGACAGACACAACTTTTCTGAATAAAAAAGCAGACACATTTTGTGTACCAGAGATGCTTTCTCCGCAGCAACGTTTACTTATGGCAATTCACTTAAAGATTTAGAGTGACCCCGACTTTCATGGCTCGACGGTTGAGCTCTACCCAGAATCCCAACAGGCTGTACAGGCTGCAGCCCTCGCTCTACAACTCCTCCACATTGCCTGCTGTGCCCCGGAAACTTGCTCGGTTCAGGACTTCTGTCTCTGTGCGCGCACACTCAGCCATCTATCCCTCACATACATTGTCTCTGCTGCTGTCTCTACCTTAATGCCAGAGACCGCTTGACCAGATAGGATGTTTGGAGCTGTAAGGCAGCCAGCGAGCAGCTTACAGATTTTCAGCCATCGCGATGCCTTGCTGGCCAAACCCTTTTCAATTTGCATTGTATGTGTTTTATTCCTAGCCCTTAGACATATTTAAATGTATAGCAGGTGGTGGTGGACTCAGGCACTCAGTTTCGCAGACCAGGCCCAGTAATATGTATCGAGCACACTGCGCTGTGGTATCTATCTCCATTCACAAATGATTATCTGTTGATCTCTATGCCCTGGTGGGGTGCTTGTAGGTGTGTTGGTTCTGGCTGGGTGCACGGAGGCATATACGTTTCATTGTCGTTCTGCATTGGTGCCCGTTTGACTGTTTGCACGCACATCAGGCAGCACGTCTATGTGTAAATGTGAGCATTTTTGTTGTTGGTCTGTGTTCATGCATTAAAACATGCTTCTAAACATCTTGCTTCTCTTCCGGGTCCTGAGAGGGCCTGGATGTGTAATGCCCGAGTGAGTCCCTATGATTGGAACATCATTTTCTCCCCCACCAAAATGTAAAAAAATCAAGCACCCATCTCCTTCAACTGCCGTTCCACGCCCAACTCAGAGTGGTGTAAAGGAAAATAACGTCCATCCCTACAGACTGGGACGAGGAGCGGAGCCTCAAACTTTACTATATGTTCGGGCCTCAGTTCAGCCAAAGACCAATGAATATTTATAAGTTACATATATTCATTGGTCTTCGGCTGAACTGAGGCCCACCTGGGGCATTGGGGGTGGGGGGCTGGGGTTTTACAACCCTCCTGCGCCAGTACCTGCAGAGGCAGCCGTTATGCCCCAGTCCAACTCCTTCTCCTCACACAGGGTTATTATCCTCTTACACATTATTCCGCCCTCACGCGCCCCTTCTATGTTTCACACAGAGAGTTCCCTCCATTTCTCTCTGCCCGACTCCCTGCATTGACGTGGTTATTAGCATTGAGGGAACAGATAATAGGGTGCCTGTGCATGGCGCAAGCAAAGTACATGTGAAGCGCCGAAAGCACAGTCGACACAACAAGAAGTAGCCAGCATAGCAGGGAGCAACCATTATAGGGGCCAGAGTTGGGAGCTTTGCTGAGTAACAGCAGCACACAGAGACATCGCTCTAAGAGAGGATCTGTACATTACAGGCGGCAGCTGAGCATGACGGGCAAAAAACATTAATGTAGGAAAGTAAAGTCACATACAGCATGCATGCAGAAATAAATGCACTATGACAACTGCGTGTATACAGGACATACATGAAAAAAAGCATAGAGCCGTGTCTGCACACCTAGACAGCAAAGCAGCTGTAAATGCCACTTGCACCAATTGAACTCACATGCAGGCACATGCAGGCACAAATCGGCAGCACATGCAGGCAGGCACACATACATTCCGCACCCGAAGAAATACCACATACAAGTGCACATACATACACAAAAAGCACCACCGACATTAGGGTGTTGTGGTGGGGGAGAAAAAACGGTGGGTGAAACAATTTATTTCTCGCATTGTTAAGAGAAAGGGGTAAACTGCTAGAAACAGTAGAGAGAAATCAAGAGACAGACACAGAGAGTGAAAGAGGGTGCAAAGAAGAGAAAGACAGACCCAAAGAAATATGGATGTAGATAAAACGACAGAAAGAGATACAGGATAGAAAGAGAGAAAACAGATACTTGGAGATAAAGTCAATGGAAAGCAAAAAGAAAACAGACACAGAACGCACCTGTAAACCAAAATGTCATGCCAGGTGTGTAATGGACCTAACCTGGGTGTAATTGATAACATAGGAGAGCGAATAGATTGATAAATAAAGCAAGAGAGATGAAGCAAAATTGAAAGAAAGATGAAGAGCCAGAATGAGAGAGAGGAGAGAGTGTGTGTGGGAGAGAGAAGCAATGGATTGTTAGAGAGAACGAGAGAGAGGGGGTGAAACAGAGAGAGATGGAGCTAAGCAGAGCCAGAATGAGAGAGTGGGGCAGAAAGAGAGAGGGGTATAACGATTTTTTGAGCTAGAGAGAGAAAAAGAGGGACATAGGCAGTAAGACAGATATAGGTATTAGCATACGTACACTGTTATCTCTACTATAATCAGACACTGGAACAGACCATTGAATGTTGGAATGTAAAATCTTGTCCCGCTTTGGGGTAACTTAAAATTTTGTCTGCTACAGGAATTTTTAAATATGAGAGAATGTTAACCCCTTCAGTGCCCATGACGAGCTGGACTCGTCATGGGCTGCGGTGGCGCTGTGCCCATGACGAGTCCAGCTCGTCATGAACTCCGCCCGCTAATACAAAGCGCGGCACTGGGCGGGGAAAGGGGCGGGCATGCAAGGGGTTAATTTGCTTTGGCAAGTTATGCATTGTAGACTGCACTTAGCCCACATGAAATGACATGTGGGAGGCCTGCTTTGGCAGTTAATTGGATCTGGAATTTCTGAGTTTGAGTTGCATGGTCAATATTTATGTGTCACTTTCATAGGGGCATATCTACAAGGCAGCGCAAAAAAATTATCGCCGCTTTTGCGGCCGTTTTCGGCCGAAAAGCGGCGATAATTTTATTGCTATATCAGCAAGGTCACGCTATCGCGTGAATTCTTGCCTTAGAGTCTGTTTACTGAACGCCCAGCTTTGCATCTCTAATGAGATGCAAAGTGGGCGTTCCTTCCCGAAATAACTGGAGAAATGTCGCTAACCGACATTTCTCCAATTAGCAAGGGAATCGCTAACAAGCATAGCGATAAGAAAAGTAGCGCTAACCATGGTTATTGCTACTTTCCTTATGCCTGCTTTAGTTCTGACTTAGCCATGTAATTCAATGGGAGGTGGATTACATGGCTAAGACCACCCTGCCCTATCAGCAAGGTATCGCCGGTCACAGTGCGATTATCGCTGGATTTCCAGCGATAATCACACTGTTTTCCAGCGAACGCTTGCATCACTATCGCTTTGGAGATAAGCGTTGCTGATAGCACGCTATCTCCGTGATAGAAAGCAGCGATAGTCGGCGATAATTATCCTAGTGCTAAGTGCGCTTAGCGATAATTATCGCCGGCCCTTGCTGATATGCCCCATAGTTCTTTAGACTGTTTCTGTTTTATACTGTTTCTGCCAATATGTAACCTTGAGCCACAGTTTTGGTTGATTTTGATTGCAGTGTCTCAGTTTATTTGGTGATTCACAATACCAATCATGGGTAAAACCTGGCTTGTTGAACATAGATGAGATGTACTTGCAAATTGTTGGATTGCGTATTGCATTTCAGGTTTTCAATTTGACCAATCTTTTGACTTCTTACCAACGAAATATGAGTGTCTTCCCGGTCAAGGACCACACTGCTTTTTCTCTTATCTGTCTTGTATCAAGACCCTGATGGACCATGGGGTGAAAGAAAGCTTGAATAAGCAGCTACATCTAAAAAATGTATTTTTATTTTTGGCATACAAAAGCTATAAATAACAGACATATATATTTTTTTATCCTAAAAGCTGTACATCTGAGGTAGAAAAATATTGTTTCTGGTATCCAGTAAAGCATAAAAAAGATATACAAAAGTACAATACATGTAAAATATAAAAATGAAAATTGTCCGTTAACTCCATTCACTGCTGGGTTTTTGGTAGCTAGTACACGGTCTAAAGCCTGCCATTTTTCCATAGATAATATGTAGGACTTGAAATGTTGACGGCATCTCTTACTTAATCCAAGTTTTAAATCTTGTGTGGTGTCACTTGTTAAATCTGTTTTTTAAACCAATTGAATTGCCAAAAGACCCCCTGAAGCACTCAGCGGTGCATACGCTGTAGCGCTACTACAATAACAAAGCGGCCGCCATCAGAGCAGGCGCGCTCGCCGGACACGCCCACTAGAGGCCACGCCCCCTCGCCCTACAAATGTGCATCTACAGGAAGCGCAGCGGACGAGCGCAGCGGGAGCGCCGTCTGCGTGCCGAAGGCGCGCCAAAGGCAAGCCCGTCTGCGCCCGTCCGCGACCAGCCGGGACCCAGGGCCACAACCCCTGGCCCCTTCCCCGCCCAGAGCAGGATTTATAGCTCGGCGGCCCTACACAAAATAGGTAGGTTCTGTACTTCCCAATGCCCTCTTATATATGTCCCCACCGAACTACCCAGCTCATGTCAGGGATGCAAGCACCTCTTCCGCAAAACTCCGTCGGCAAAGGTACAGGTGTTCCATATGTTTGCATTAAACTGCCGCTCTCTGCCGAAACACCATACGGAGATTGCCATGTTGCTCGAGGAGAAAAAGCCTGACGCAATCTTCCTGACAGAAACATGGCTCACTGCCCACTCCGATCCAGACGTGGTGCGAGCACTACCCGTAGGTTATCACATTCTCAGAGTGGATAGACCGGTCGGCAGAGGCGGAGGTCTGGCGATCATCTTGAAAAGCCAGTACCAATGCCGTTTCTCGGCAGACACTATCCCTGACTGTGAAAGCGCAACTTTCTGCTTAAAGTTCGATGCAAACAACTCCTTCTCAGGCACCCTGATTTATCGCCCCCCGGAACCTGCAAACATGTTCCACAGGTCCCTGCCAGAAATCATTGCGGAAAGAACCCTCACATCAGCCAACCACACGATTCTGGGGGACCTCAATCTTCATTTTAATTCCCCTACTGATCACAACGCACGGAACTTACTAGAAGATCTGGAGGCCCTCCAACTCACCCAGCTGGTGGCGGCTCCGACCCATGGAAAAGGCAATTTGCTAGACCCCATTTTCAGCAACTGCCTGGACCTAACGGTTGATCCACCCATCCCCCTTCCGTGGTCAGACCATTTTCTGGTCCCCTTCTCGTGGGCCACTTATAAAAATCCCCAAGTACCCCCTCAAGTGACCATCAGGAGGAACTGGTCAAAACTCCCGTTGGAATCCTGGCTGCACCAACTGGATTCCACTTGCCCCTCCCCCTGCTCGGATCCTAATGTGGGAAATGACATCTATAGAGACTGGATCACCCGTTCATTAGACTCCACTCTCCCGATGCGTAAATCCTCCTCTAAGAGACTTCAGAAATCTGCCCCATGGTTTTCTGACTCTCTAAAACAGCTAAAACGCACTTGCAGACAAAAAGAGAGAGCTTGGCGCCTAGATTTCCTCCCAGAAAAGAAGACCTCTTATAAAGAGGCCATCAAGGTATATAAAGAAGGGATTAGAGCAGCCCAGGCTACCTACTTTTCAGAGAAAATAATGGAAGCGAAGTCCAAACCTAAGGAAATCTTCCAAATTATAAAACAATGCTCTAGCGCCACCACGGCTCCCCCCCCTATCAAATCCCAGAAGCAATGTAACGAGCTTGCAGATTTTTTCCATAACAAAGTTTCAAAAATTTATTCCACCTTTCCACCTGCAGCTACCCCCCCGGAAGCATTCAAACCATCTCGCCTCAGACCACCCCCCCGTCCAGGCCAGCCGTCGCTCGAGCACTTTCTCCCCCTTGACCTCGACACTTTAGGCAAAGTGGCCCGTGCGGTCAAGTCGGGATCTCCCCGTGACCCTGCCCCTCCAGATATCCTGATGCAGGCAAGTAAAACCATCCTGCCTGTAATCTTGGATCTCTTGAACTCGTCCATCTCTGCATGCTCTGTCCCCACTGCCTGGAAGCAGGCCATGGTACGGGCACTGCTAAAGAAACCGAGCCTAGACCCAAACGATCTGTCAAGTTACCGTCCCATCTCACTCCTTCCTTGGACGAGCAAGGTGCTAGAGAAGCACATAAATGCCCAGCTGGTGCAGTACCTGGAGGATCACTCGCTGTTACACACATCTCAGACAGGTTTTAGACCTCAACACGGGACAGAAACCGCCTTGTTAGCAGTCACCGAAGATACTAGAAGGATTCTGGACCAAGGAGGATCAGTGGCAGTGATCCTCCTTGATCTAAGCGCCGCATTCGATACGGTCAGCTACTCCACCTTGCTGGACCGTCTCCATAACATCGGAGTTTCAGGTGACGCTTTAAGGTGGCTGGAATCCTTTCTGTCTGGGAGGTCGTTTCAGATCTTCGACGGTGTAACAGTATCCTCAAGCAAACCCCTGAGCTGCGGAGTACCACAGGGCTCTTCCCTGAGCCCTGTGCTGTTCAACGTCTACATGAGGCCGCTGGCAAGTGTCGTCGAACCACATGGCATCAAAATCGTGTCATACGCCGACGACACCCAGCTGGTGGTCTCGCTGGCCACCGAGAACAGTAAGTGCTCCCCTGCCGATCTGCTACACTGCCTAGAGGACATAAAGGGTTGGATGACCAACTCCTCCCTTAAATTAAATGGAGATAAGACGGAACTCATGCTCCTAGGCCCACCTTCTCCAGTTCCATTCACCTCCCTGTGGCCTAATGCACTGGGTCCCCCCCCCACCCCAAAGGAAAGCGTGAAGAGCCTGGGAGTATGGTTGGACAGCAAACTCTCCTTCTCCACCCAGGCCACTAAACTATCTGCCACATGCTTTGGCCTTCTAAGAACCTTGAGGAAGGTTCTTCCACTGCTGCCACTAGAAGCCAAAAAGGTTGCGGTCCAAGGGCTAATCCAGTCTCGCCTTGACTCGAACAATGCCCTATACATGGGGGCACCTGAGTTTACACTTCGAAAACTGCAGGTTGTCCAGAACTGTGCAGCTCGTTCCTTGCTAGAAATCCCGCGCACTCAGTCTGCTAAACCTGCCCTAAAAATTCTCCACTGGCTGCCAGTGAGGCAGAGGATAGCCTTCAAAGCACTGTGCCTGGCGCACCGCACTTTCTGGAACACAAGCCCAGCGATCAACAGAAATCTTGTTAACCCCTACCATCCCAACCGGAACCTACGATCAAAGGAGGCCTTCCTTGCCGTCATTCCCAGAGTAAAGCGAGCCAGAGCAGGGGGAAGAATGTTCTCGCTGAATACCGCCAGGCTCTGGAACGACCTTCCCCTCCCACTCCGGTCCAACTCAAATCTTCTATCATTCCGCAAAAACTTAAAAACATGGCTGTTTGACAAACCCACTGTACCATAGCACCTCCTCCGTCACTTCTGGTCAGCTTAGCGCTTGGACGCCCATGGGCAGCAATCGCGCTCTACAAATACCATTACAATTACAATTACAATTACATTAAAGTAATAACTGCTCTTTCACAATTGCTTTATTAACCTTTCTGCTTTCTCAAATTTGCTTGAAAATGCACCATTGGTCCACTCTTTTTTCAAAATTATCTCGGGGAGAGAATCCCCTGCGCGCTGCGGTGCAGTATGACAATCATTTTACGCCTCGCCGCTTTCAAATGTCACCAGCCGCCACTTGCTCTTTTGTAATCTCTGTCTTGTCTGTGATACAGAACTACATTTGAAAACACCAGTTTAGTTCTATGGTTTTTAATATTTTGAATTTTAATAAATGCACATATATTCCTCCGGGAGTGAGTAATAGTAACAAGCACAATTGTTAAACTAATTGCTTTCACAGAATACTCAACTATAAGTGTACTATATGATTTTTTTTCTCGCAGGGCGGTGTAAACTCTTGCTGAAATTCAGATCCAGTATTACATTTGGCTTTCAGCATTGCCAGTTGAGTTTGTGGGTGGAGCCAATAGAACAAGTGGGCGGGCCATCAGAGACGTTGGTGGAGTCGGGAAAGTGGGTGTGGTCTCCGAAAAAAATTGAGCACCTGCACTTCATTTTTTTACAAATTAAGCACTGGTCATCTTGCTTAAATGTCTTCCTGCAATGCTCAGTAGCATTCTCTGAGTGTACAGTAAATCGCACTTTCTGTGGAAGTTAGTTTTAAACTGCAGAAGAAAAATTTTAATTCCATTAACAACATCCAATTTATTTTTCTCTATAGTTTCATATCATGCGGGCCCCTTTCTACAAACATCATCAAAAGGGCACGTTAGTTTTGCAGTTATTATCTTTTTGACAAAAATAACACCCCGTAGTACGTAGCTGACCCTCCATTTTAGCCCTATACACTGTCAAGTTCCACCAAATTAAAACTTTTCTGCATAGTTTCATATCATGCAGTCAGCTTCCAACTAACAAATACATCATACAAGCACACGGTCCACGAATTTCAGTGTTTTTGAACCTGGAGTCTTTATAAATCTTTAATAAAGCAGATGGGTTTTACCATTTACATTTTGCAACTGCTGTTAAGAAGCACAACAGAATGAATCAGCTGTCCCATCGATCATACCACTATTCGCTTGTGCAAGTGTCAAAGTATGCAATGGGATAAGCAAGCCACAAATCATTGTCCCGTTCAGATATTTTTCTTCAGTTACAATTTAATTTAAAACAATCTTTATACAATTACAGAAAATTGCAAATTTTTTAGATATAACTATAATAATTTGATGTTTGTTCCTAAAAAAAGCAAAATGTTAGACCTATCCTCCAATAATCAAGTACAACAGGCCATGAACTGTAGGTGTTAGCCATTTGTACCACACATGGTAACGCACTGGAGATTGGGTGCTGTCCATGAAAGTGATAAGCACAAAGCTTGGCTGCACGAACATGCAATAAAGATGGGAATTAAGCTGCAGGCTGAAGTCCATGTTTCTTGCAGATGTGCAGTTATGTTTTTCAAGGTAGATCATTACAAAATCCATAAAAGTTACTGTCATAATGTCCTCTGTTTGGACCTAAAGTTCTCTACTGAATAAAATGACTTCCAGATGTTAGTGAAAAAAGTAATTCAAAATCCATGAAGAATGTTGCAATTGGTGGGTTGTTAATAATTAAAAAAAAACGTCCAAAAAAGGCTAGTTGAAGCGGAAACACCGCCTTACATCATCATAACGTGCTGCTCATGACTGTGAACACCACATTGCAAATTACTCACTTGATGTTATGGATGTTCACATCCCATGACATCATCAGTGAAATCACCATGGCTGTCACTCAACCTGAACAAAAAAGAGATCCTCGTTAGTACAAAAAAGTACCAGCCAGGCCACCACATAGTGAACACAGCAAGTAGTCTAAGAATCATCTTGATGCATTCTCGCTCTGGAACAACAAATTGACACTTTAGTGAAATCCTCTCCCAATATGTGCAGAATTCTTAGGTGGATATTCACTTACTTAGGATTCCACCGCTGAGTTCAAGTCACAGCAGCTCTGCTTCTGTCCTCTTGCCTGGGTTATGTGAACAGGCCAGTGCTTAATTTGATCCAGTGGTTTCCGGTGCTCAGCACTGGCACTTAATCATCAACACAGACACTTTTATGTGCACCAGTTAAGGACACATTAATTTATAAAAGGCACGTGGATATTAGGTGATTTGCCCAGAATCACAGGATGTTGAGTCGATACCGAGACTCGAACCTCATTTCCCAGCTCCAAAGTCGGCAACTCTGACCTTTGCGCCACATCCTCTTTTATGGACAGTAGCTGGTTCTGTTTTAGGCGGCGCTAACAGGAGAAATGGGCTGGTGCAAGCTGCCTCCTGACGAGAACCCCGCCACTTATGTTTTTTACCAAATTAACCACTGGAACAGGCTATACACAGGCATCACAGAATTCCTCTAAGCAAATCAAAATGTGGGCACACCCCGGCCGCCAGGCTATTCCTACACTTGAAACACGTAGATCACATAAACCCAGCCCATGGGGCCTTGCACTGGATTTGAGTGTCTTGACAGATAGCATTCAAAGCTCTGTGCAAGACACACTGACTTGTTAAATGAATAGACCAATAGACCTCCAGTAAAAAAAATCTGACACTGCGCCCTAGGCTAAGAACCAGATCCAGTACACTGAGAACTCAAAGTCCCTCGCATCAGGAAGAGCCATCTCAGGTTCACCCCTTTTCAGTCCAAGCTCCCAACCTCTGGAGATCTTGCTCCTTCCAGATTAGGAAAATACAAGACCACCTCGCGTTCCAGAAAGTACACGACTTTCATGATTTCAGCCCATTAGGCAACCATCAATCAACTACTGGCCCACTATGGAAAGAACAGGATATCACACCTTCAGACAAGCTTGAAAAAAGCTGCATATATTACGTTTCTATGTGCCTTATAAATCCATGAGCAGACGCTAGCAGTGACATGACCTGACCTCATACAGGCCTCACACACCTCATCACACTCTTCCCACGTAGGCCATTATACAACCACACACCTCCAATCAGACACTCCAGTCTGCCTGTAATCACACTAGATAGAGCGCTCCAATGCCTCATTAGTGATAGCTGTGTGCTATACAAATACGAGGTTGCACACCTTCCATAACTTGGATCGTAGCACAAGGCCTTCCTCACTCACAAACACTAAGTTTCTAGGGACAAACCTCTATGAAAGTTATATTATCAGGGTTTTTGAGTTGTAAATGACTATAAAATGTTAAACTATATATTTACACAAAGAACCCTATTTATCAAGACCACTAAGTTAGCTCCCAAGTCACATGCAGTACCCGCCATAAAATGCACATTGCATATGCTCTGCTGCTCACGTCAGTGAGAGTCTCCTGTCACCAGCACACACAGTACAGTGAAGCAGCTGCCACCCTTTGCCTGGTGCCCACACACACTCTCTGCCTCTTCGTCACCTGTTAAGATTTAGGAACAAGAGATCACCTTCCGCCCTCCCCCAGGCAAGTTCATACTTTCCCCCTCTTGGACCCGCCCACAGCAGGCTTTCACTGACACAGCAGCATCGGCTGCTATTACCCAGAGATCTTGGAGAGAGGTGTGGCTTTGGCCGGTTGTTAAACTTTCTACCTTTCTCAGAAACGGCTTAGGCCTTCCACATGAAGGGGCAGGACAGCCTGTCTTGCCATAACACATTTGGTAGCTCCTCTCAGCAGAAGAAGCGTTGAAATACTTGACAGTTTAGTAATCTGAACATGGAACAAACCCTGGTGTCTGTACATGCTATGATAAACTTAGGCTGGGCAGGCAGCCCAAAGTCCCTCTCCTTGTCCCAGTCCCTCCCCCTCCTTCTAAGAACTCTGATGATGGGTGAACAGCCGTGCACAACAGTGACAATTATGGATGGCCTTGGCAGAGTTGAGATCACCTATCATGTAAGGGACTATAACGCACCACGTAGCATGTACATGCAGCTGACTAACCACGTATGGGCATGTAACTTACCACATAGCATGTACACGCAACTGACTAGTCATATAAGGCCCTGTAACTCACCAAGTAGCATGTACATGCAGCCGGATAATCATGTCAGGTCCTGTAACTCACCACGTAGCATGTACACGCAACTGGTTAGTCATGTAAGGACCTGTAACTCACCAAGTAGCATATACATGCAACTGGATAATCATGGAAGGGCCTGTAACTCACCATGTAGCATGTATACGCAACCAGTTAACCCATAAGGGCCTGTAACTCACCACGTAGCATGTACACACAACCAGCTAACCCGTAAGGGCCTGTAACTCACCTCGTAGCATGTACACGCAACTGGTTAGTCATGTAAGGCCCCGTAACTCACCAAGTAGCATGTACATGCAACCGGATAATCATGGAAGGGCCTGTAACTCACCACATAGCATGTACATGCACCAGCCTAGCTTCACCCCAATGTTGGAAGCTCAGGCCTGTGCAGCGCATGAGATATGCAGCCAAGGGTCGACTGAGGCACCCACGTGCATACAGCACAGCTGAGGATGAGTCCTTTCCAGAAAGCGCGGCCCCTGAAGCAGATAGGTGACTAAAGGTGCAGCAAACAGCTGCAGACTGCCCAAGGTCAGGCTTGTCAAACATGGAGTCTATTGAGAAGCAATGTGCAAAGTGGCAATTCCAAACACTATTCCATGGCCTCTTAAAACCATCTTGGATGAAAGGTGTGAAACCCACATCATTGCAGCAGGTGCTAATACCTTGGTTTTCGGGGATACACTAATTTATGGTCACACCTGGAGGATGCTGCACCCTGTAAAAGGCAGGTTCCTGCAATGTGATGCCCCATTCTGCATGGGCCGATGGGGGATACCTTGAATTGCCCCAGTAATACAACCAGTGATACAATACGGGGTGCGGTTTTAGTCCCCTGCAAGTACCGCAGGACTCAGACTGGAGGCCACGGCGTTTAGCCTGTTGTTGTCATACACTTTTATAATACTCAGATGTAATAGGGAAGCTTATACTGAAGCAGCCTGAGCTTACTGTTTGCAGTAGGCACAGCTGACAAGTGAACCCAATACAAGAACACAGGGGCATGTAAAAACACTGTCCTTAGCCAGTGGCTGGAAGCTGTGCTTGGTGCTTCTGAATGACACAGTTTACACTTTACAAGTGTCATTTGTCACATCATGTGTGATATGCACGGCATTTGCATGTGCGTCACCACACCTCAGAACTGTACTAGTGTACAACAGCTCCAACGACATAAGATATTTTACTAACACATCCCAAAGTAGCATTGTGACCTCCTGAAAAAACAATATATCAAAAACAAATGTACTTCTACAACTTAAAAACGCCAAATAAATCTGAAAAAAATGAAACTACAGAAACCTAAACCAATGCATTAGTGTAAAAGCACAATCCAAGGACACCAACAATGATTTAAAGACAATCCTAAGTGCAAAATAAAGAAAAAACAACATAAACAATGCCCATCAATCATCTCAAGAAAAAAGCAATGGTTAGACTTGTCGGTTTTGTGCACTTGAGGCATTTCTATTTCACAGTTTTCTCTGTTTAATGAAATAAAATCACCACATAACAAGGGAAAAACCATAACGCAAAGCCACAGGTGAGTTTGCAACACAATCAAAACAAATTGTGTATCAAAATAAATTTGCAATGTGGTGATATGGTTTCTGGTGCTACTTCCTGCTGCTTGTGAACTGGTCCCCATACCACAGAATGGTTGGGGTAAGTAACTGTGTACACTTACGTAAGTGTTAATCGAGGAGTGGCGAACTGAAGGGTTGAGTTTGGACTGTGACAGAGACTGAAGCTGTCCCACACCAAGTGGGAGTAGTCCACCCAGTACCAGGATACAAAACAACAATATAGGGTGCATTACTCACCTCCAACGTGGTAAGACGTGCGATGTCTGCCCTCACCCATGATTTTGCAGTTGTAAATGGTGCGGACTCTCTTGATGTGTTGGAAAATCACTTTAACATTTCCAGAACTTGTTATGCTGATGGCCTGGAAAAACAGGCTGGAAGTTTCTCAACGTCTGTGCCATCAAAACACAGTTTGCTTTTGTTTTTTTTGGTCGAAGATCATTATTATGGTATGTCTGAGGTTTACCTCAGGGACGGCTATCGTCAGAACCCATCTGGCAGTTAAATGATGCAGTCGGCGTTGGAGTGCAGTCACAGACACTGTTCATCTCATTTGCAACTTCCACCAAGTCGCCTCAGTAACCGGAATCATTTGAGCATCAGTGACAGACCCCACCTGAGACCACCACCTCAGGATTGCAGACCCGGCCCCTGTGTTCCCGGTGCCCGCAGTCAACATTCCAGTGGTGAAGACCTCAGTCCATGACCAAGCGTCTGTCCCACAGTCACAACCAGGACATCAGGCCCCCATTCACGTCACGGTGTGACAAAACAACCACGACTGATGGATCATTGCCCAGGAATCAGTATCATTAAAACTCCCCTCTACCACATGTGACTGGGGCCTGGAGAGATGGGGCGCTCAACCATATCTAGAGAAGATTTGGGTCTGAGTGTGCTTGTTACACATTTGTGTTTTTCTTTTTCATTCAAAGTCAATCCGAACCACAGTGTGATTTCTTCATACTTCCTGGAGGGTAGTGTGAGTCACAAACACATTTAAGTTGAGAAGAACTGGGTACTTACCCATTTCCTGAACAACTTATGCCCTTATAGCACAAAAAGAGTGGGGAAGAGGTTTAAACAACTGAGACACCGAACATGTTATGATCTTGCTCTGGTGCGAAACTTGATGGCTTACGGAAAGAACTGTATTGCTTTATCCTACTGAGCGACTAGGTTTCTGATGCCAATTATTTTTCTGACAAAAAACTCAGGTCAGGTACTATTGAAAGCTCGCTGGCAAAATCTAACAGATGGTATTGGTTTGTCAATAACCAGTTAGTGAAATGCAAAAAAATGCATGAGACATATAGTCGCTGTGCTCTATGCCCCACAGGAGCCAAGCTAATGTTATGTTATGGTCATTCATAAAGTCCATGTTCAGCAGTGATTTATGCCAACCTAGATCAGACGGCAACAAAATCAGTTGCTCAAAACCTTTCCTAGACATGCTCAGAGGTTCAGCGAGTCTCACCCTATTAGGGAATGTGTTCTATCTTCTGGCAGCCAACACACATAAGCATTGGCAAAGATAATAGGTTTCGCCTATATAAGAGCTATTGGCTTTGCCAATGTGTTTTAGCCTTGTTTTACACCAGAATGGCTGCTGTCCAGCATGGCTAAAAATTATTCGAGTAGAGTAGAGTGGAGTGGAGTAGAGCGAAATGGCAATGGGTGGTGTAGAGTGGAGTAGAGTGGAATGATGTAGAGTGGAGTAGAGTGGAGTGATGTAGAGTGGAGTAGAGTGGAGTGGTGTAGAGTACAGTAGAGTGAGTGGAGTGGTGTAGAGTGAATTAGAGTGAGTGGAGTGGTGTAGAGTGGCATAGAGTGGAGTAGAGTGGCGCAGAGTGGAGTGGTGTGTGTGTCATTTTTATAACTTTTAAGTTGTTGAGCTTAAGCTGATTGATGCACATCCATTCCTAGATGCACCTAATGTAATGCTGAATACATGCGCCTGACAAAAGACCAGCTCTGAGCCTTTCCTAGAAGTGAGTGTCATCAGCCTACATATAGAAGGTAGCACCAGTAGTGTGGGTAAACTTGCCAGGTGGTGGAACATAAGAGTCAAAGAGTTGCTGTAGAATAAGCTTTGCCAAAGCCAATAGGTCTCACTTACGAAATCAGAGCTTTTGGCCATGTGGTACAGCAGCTGGGATGCCATGAAGCTTGGCTAAAAGTTAAAAAACAAAACATCCTCTATTATGTGCTCAATCTTTTAATTGCTGGAGTATGGGTGATGGGTTGGGAGGCAACACGGAGGGTGAAAGGAGGTAACACGGATAACAGAGAGTGTTGAGGAAAAAGCAGCCACGTCATAGCACTTTTATTTCGTGTGCAGTCAGGTGGGGCAAGCAACAACATGGGAAGGGAGGGTTGTTAGTTCAAGCAACAACACAAAGTAGGGAAGACGGGGGCAAGCAAGAGGGAGGGAGGGGGGACATTAGGGGGCAAGCAACAACACAACAACATGGGGGAGAGCTAGGGAGGGTGGTTGGGGCAAGCAACAACATGGGGAAATGAATGAGAGCGGGAATGATGAAGCGTAGATGGGGAGCGCAACTTGAAGAAGGAACTTGAGGAAGGAAGTGTGAGTGGGGTCAAGCAACAACATGAACAATGGAAGGGTGGTTGGGGCAAGCAACAACATTGACGAGGGAGGGGGAGAAGTACCTGAGGGATCTAGTTAAAAAAGACGCACACTGGTAGAGTGCTTAAACAGAAAGAAAAAAGAAGTGGAAGTACATAAGTAATGCGTCCATACTAGGGACAAACACATGAAGCAGAAGAAAGCCTAGGGCAGATGACCAATAAGAAGCAAGCAAATGAGAGTGACAAATAGCCAACAGGAGGCAAGCAAATGCCCTCTTCCGAACATGATCGCTCATCGTCAAGCAATCGGTTACGTCCTTGTCCTAACCCTCAGCCTAACGATCACTCCCCCCTCACTAAGACTCCTACCTCACTTTCAATAGCTCCTGGATTTCAGTCAGACTCATATGACCATCTTCCTCCTCAGGATCTCCCGCCCACCTCCTCTGACCTTATAGCTAGTCTCCGAGACCTCCCCTTTCTGATAGACTCCCTTCCTCACTCTCCTCCTCTCGCTCAACACACTGACTGGGCGTCGCACCTAGAGAAGATTTATCTTCAGTTGCACCTTCTAACATCCGAGCTACATGGCCTGAAAGCCCTCTCAAATGACCTTTTCCCCATGCTAAGATCTTTCCTCACCGTTGCTAACCTGTCTAATGCTCCATCTTGAGATAGTTACTCACTGGTCAACCCTTTACTTTCCTCCACCATGAAATCCATTCCCCTACCTAATGACACCTCCCGCCCTAGAAGATTTGAGACCTACCTTGCGTCCTCAGAGCTACAGGACCTGCTCAACTCTTACCCTACTTGGTCCAACCCTAACAGGAGCCCGCCGAGACAAATACAGTCCATGCTTTCTAACACAAATAGAGGACCGCCTATCAATAACAGAGGCAGCAATAAGATCAACCTAACTCACGTGAATATCAACCAGTCTCCTCCCTCCACAAAGACACTACGAATTAAATGTGTACTGCTAAATTGCAGATCAGCCAGTAAACACGCCACTGATATCTTCGATCTCATACAACACCTGGACTTAGACATGATCATCCTCACTGAAACCTGGTTAAATCCCGCTTCCACTACGATTCTCGACATCCTAGTACCTCCCTCTCATGATATTATTAGGTTAGACAGAGCTGGGAAACTTGGCGGGGGCTTAGCCTGTATTCATAGAAACACACTCTCGATCTCTCCCGTTGAGTCCTCTGCGCCCTCCTCCTGTGAATATCTCTGTCTCAACATCTCAAGTAAGAACCTACCGGTCTGTAAACTTCACACTTTCTACCACCACCCAGGAGACAATCTTCCCTTCATTGAGGAATTATTTGAAATCATTTCTAGCAATGGTGACTCAGCCGTGTCCCAAATCTTCCTTGGTGACTTTAATCTGCACTGGGCTAACTCCATAGATCCGGCAGTTTCAAGCCTCAAAACCTTTCTAAGTGATCATGATCTGACCCATCATTGTGACCAACCAACCCATAATAAAGGAAAAATTCTTGACCTCATTATTTCGAACGGGCAGACCGTCACCTAGGAGTCCATTACCCCGTGTGATCGGTCAGACCACCACTGCACCCTTTTTTTTATCAACAAGGAGGTACAGCTGTGGAAGGGCCATTCAACGAAATCAAAGATATGGAAAAGGGACCTCAGACTAGTAAATCCTGTTGAGCTATCCGCCCACTGTACATCTGCCCTCTCCTCTCAAGCGGACCTGACGGAGGTGCAGTTACTCACTGACTCCTACAATGTGACCATCTCCAACATCATGAATGACATTGCTCCACTCAAACATAAAAATACCTCAACTAAAATTTCCAAACCGTGGTATAATGAAAACCTAAACACGGAACGTCGCAACCTTAGGGCAGTTGAACGTTCCTGGAGATCGAATCCCTCTTCGCACCAACTTAAACTCCTAAGAGATGCTAGGAGCCTGTACTACAAACAAATCAGGAACGCCAAGTCTAACTATTTCAGACACCAATTAGATCAAGCAGCAAACCGCCCCAAGAAACATTTTGAATTGGTCAAACAGCAATCAATTGTAGGTCCAAACCGATCGGAACCTGGAAGCAGTCCACCCTCATATGACGATCTTGCTTCTTTCTTCATTGAGAAATCTAAACTCATATCATCTGACCTCGCTGCTAAGAACGCTGAACTCCTCTCCTCCAGAGCAGCATCTCTACCTGTCCTCTTTGAAAAGCTCAACTCTAACCCCCTGACCCCTAAGAACAACGCGGCCAGGGACACCTTACCCCGCTCAGTGAACAAGACATCAAAAAGATTCTCCGGAATATCAACCTGTCCAACCACTTCAGTGACCCGTTACCCCCATCCATTTTCAAGGAAATCAAGAATGCACTCATCCCTACCTGGACAAGGATTGTAAATGCGTCTCTGTCACAAGGCACAATCCCTGATTGCTAAAAAGCAGCTCAAGTATCCCCTATACTAAAAAAACCTTACGCTGATAGGACAGACCTCAATAATTTCTGACCTATCTCCAACATACTCACCCTTGCAAAAATGCGTTCAGGCCCAACTCTGTGCCCACATCGAGAACTACCAGCTCTTGGACCAACAACAATCCGGCTTTCGGTCGGGGCACAGCACTGAATCGGCCCTCATTCATGTAATGGATGACATTCTAAAGATTCTCGATCAAAATGAATCCTGCCTCCTGATCCTCCTTGACCTTTCCTCTGCCTTTGATATGGTCAATCATGACAACCTCTTATCCATTCTGCAAAACAGGATGGGTTTTGGTGATCAGGTGCTACAGTGTTTCTCGTCCTTCCTCCATCACAGATCGCAAAGAGTCAAGGCAAATCACTCTCTCTCCAAGCCTTCACCCGTTCTCATGGGAGTCCCCCAAGGATCTGCTTTATCTCCTATCCTCTTCAACCTCTGCTTGGAACCATTAGCTAACGCTCTTAACTCCATGGATATTCATTTCCACATGTATGCCGATGACACGCAACTCTACTTGAAAATCTCATCCCCGGAAAACCTCACTTCACTCAACACCATCCTAACTTATACTCAAAACTGGTTAACTGAGAACAATCTCCTGCTCAACACCTCAAAAACAGAATTCTTGCTTGTCTCCCCTCAGAATTACACCCCCATTATTGACCTCTGGATGAGCCACCTCACTGCTTTCAACCGCACTCCACTCATCGTAAACTCAGCCAAATCTCTAGGAGTCACCATGGATAATAACCTGAATATGAAAAATCATATCAGCAATACATGTAAAGGAGCAAACCACTTGATTAGGACACTCAGAAAAATCAAACCTTTCCTTCCACTGAAGGATTTCAAGCAGGTGGTTCAAGCGCTGGTCCTACCGAGGATAGATTATTGCAGTGCTACCCTCTGTGGCCTGCCCAAATACACCCTGGCTCTGCTAAGGGCTTCACCGAATGCTCCTGCTAGATTGGTTACAGGCTCCAAACGCAATGAGCGCATATCGCGAGTCCTAAAAACTCTAAATTGTCTCCCCTATGCAGCACGAATCCAGCAAATAATTGCCACGATGACGCACAAAGCAATCCACCTCAAGACGCCAGGTATCTCGCGCAAAAACTTGAGCTTTCTGGTGGTGCAAGAGTCTCTAGAAGCGCTACTACTGTCGTACTTTAGAATTTGGGACCGCGTAGGAGTCAGGGCCCTACCCCTGTCTATCCCGGTATTAGCGAACCGCGAATGGTTAATGCGGTATGTACAAGTGCTTTATGTAACGTTTTAGCTATGAATGCACTGTGTATACGCTATTATACATCACTACGTGGGTTCCATTTTAGAGCGGTGGCCATCTTATGGTTGCCCTCACATAGACTACATATCATGAAGCAAATACGGGCCTTTTAGAGCACATGTGCTTTCCTTTGACTTCTCTGTGACCTGGGCAGCTTGGCTCCGCTGCCCCAGGTCAGTCCGGTCTCACGAGCTCCCCGTCCTTCGCTCCACCTGTGATTAGCATCAGGGTTTGACACACCATAAAGCCTTTTCATCCCACACAAGCCTACAGCTAATCTCTTTCACACCTGACTGTTCCTGTTTTATGGCTTGTTTTCCAAACAGGAGATGCTCGTGTTTATTGGGGCCTGTTGATATCTGATGTGGGATCTGAGCCTTGCTGGGTAAATAATTGTGGGCTGGCTTAACTGGAATGTGGGATGGTCATCATGACTCTGCCTTTTCGTTTGAAATGTATACATGTATATTGGCATATCGTAAACCAAGGAATGTGTGCCTGAAGCATGATATTTTGTATTTAAGGAGAAGCCCGTTTCTGTGATTTTTAGCAGTCTCCTGAGAACATACACGCTGTTGTACTTCTAGGATACCTGTAATTGGTCTGCAGCCAATAAACTGATCTTTGACTTCACCCAGAAGACTCTGTGTTTCTGTAGGTCTGAAACAGGAAGAACCCGAAGTCATAGGGTGTGTTCCCCTGCACCGCTGGGCTTAAAATTCCCAGTACTTCAGTTGGCGCCCAACTCGACGCGATTTCAGCGGTACCGGTCCAAGCCAGAGGTTCGTGAGGAGCTTCGTGTGGAAATTCTGGAGGAAGGCCGCCACTTCATCGACCCCTGCATGTCGACGTGGTCCGAAAGTCTTTTCTGCGAGGTTCTCCACGTCCCGACGGCTACAAAGGACTGCTGCCCTGATTAATCGCCCTGTTTTGGACCCTTGACGATTTTGGTACAGCGAAACAATCGAGAGAGTCTTCTGGTGACGACATTGATCATCGATATTCAGTTAAGTATAAGTGGAGCGTCTCCCAGTTTGAATTTGGTATCCTTCGGGATTATTTTGATTTGGAGTTTGCAAACCCCAAAGCCAGAGGACTAGTGTATTCACGAGACTATCGTAATCGATAATCCTTTGAAGTTGGAAACTAGACTAGTGAGCGAAGATGCCTGGTGCTAGTGTATTTGGTAATTGGTTTTGTTTAAGTTGTAGAAGGGATTTCCAGTTAGAGGATTCATGTCCGGTTCCTCCAATTGGTACTCCAACTTATGAGCTTTATGTAAAACATGGCGTGGGCCCCATTGCATATAATGA
The DNA here is from genome assembly GCF_964204655.1 of Triturus cristatus. NCBI lineage: Eukaryota > Metazoa > Chordata > Amphibia > Caudata > Salamandridae > Triturus > Triturus cristatus. The sequence continues at coordinate 1,150,943,615 of NC_140579.1, forward strand.
AGTATGGATCCGATACACCAGAAAGGACGGTGTTTTAAAATGGCCCCAAAATGGTAGTTTCGATACAGATATCTTAGATAATTTGGAAGTTAAATTGTTTAAAAAGAAAGCCCGGCCGGCGATGTTTGATTCTTTCCGCCTATGGCGAAAGGAAGCCAAACAGAAGGAAATTAAGCTAGCAAAGAGGAATAAGAGAGAAAGAGGTATGTCAGTGATGCAAGCAGCTGTGCAATTTAAAGATAATGAGGAGGAACAAATGAAGGAACAGTTACATAGACAGCGCAAACTTGGGATTGATAAATGTTACCCTGTTTTGTCACCCCTTGTGCAAGATGAGACAAAAGAGAAAGAGAAAGATTCCCTAATGTCCCATTTGTTAAGTTCGCCACCCCCGTATGCGCAAAATGCCACCGCGCCTCCACAGCTTGTAAATGCGCAGCCTCCAGTAAATATGCCGCAAGCCTTCCCGCAGCCGCCAGCTCCTCTTCAGCTGGCTCCTATCCCTGCAGTGCAGCCCTCTCAAGGGCCGCCAGTCTTGTTACCTGTTACCCCCGCGCTTCCTGCGACTTTGCCTAACACGCCAGCGGCTTCCCCTGGCGCTCCTTCTTACACTACCCAGGTACCTGTATCTGAATCTGTTTTTCTTCCCTCTGTCTATCCCCCCGTTTTCGCCTCAACCTCTCCTTCAGCACGACAACGACTAGCTAATGTAGTTACTAGTCTAATGTCGCCTCTCTTTGGGTCATCTAGTGCGACTCCTGGTTTACAGCGTAAACAATTGCGCAGTCAGCTGCCTGGTCCTGACGAGAAAGAGGTGTTAGATCATCTGGCACGTAGGTGGATTGGTTTCCCTTTACTCTATAATGTGGAATCAGTTGTTACCGTTTTTCACCAATGGGATGACCCAAAACAGAGGTATGTCTTTGACAAAATGTGTGAATTCCTCTGTGAGGAATTGGAGGATAATGGTGCAAACCCAAACCCACAGGAATTGTGTCAAGTGCGATTTGATTTTGAAAAAGGTACAATTGTGGGCCCCAATGTAGATAAAGCAGTTGCAATTTTACTGTCCTTCGGAAATGGTGATTGTCAGCAATCGTTGTTTGAGCAGGATTTCCCTGTGGGGAAGAAGGTAAAAGCACGCCAATATCCAATGCGTGAGGTTCCTCCAGTTTGGAGACCTGCTGATCCAAATGCTAATCCAGCTGTCTTAGCACATTTTCAGCGTGTTTGGGTGCATGTCCGATGGAAGCGATCTGAGGTGTTAGCACTTAAGCAGACATTGCCTGACCCCCGTAAAAACCCTACCGGTTATTATAAGGAGTTATCACAAACTGCAGAATCATGTGTAATGAATTTGACTGACATAGATATGTTGTTTGGGAATGTTGTTCCACAGCCTTTATGGGGATCCATTCGTAATGTAGATCACGCTGCAGAATTGGGTAACACATGGGCTAATATCATTGCTGCAGATGCTGGCCAAGTTGGTGGCGCGAAACCTGACCCTTTAGTAGCAGAACTCCCTGGTCGAATTATTACCTACATGAAAACTATAATGCCTGCGATGCGCGTAAATTGGGATAAACTATCCGCATGTAAGCAGAAGAAAGATGAGACAGTGTCTGATTTCTTCACCAGGTTTGAAGAAACGTTTATTGACCACAGTGGTCAAGACATGAGCACTGAAGGTGGCCAACGGTTATTTGTTGATAAATTTGTGCAGAATCTACTTCCCGAGTTGTGTAAAAAATTAAAAGACTCAGAAAGTTCTTGGGCTGTTTCCTCTTCAGCGCAAATACTGGCTACTGCACAGTATTATGAGAATAGAGACAAAGATGAGAAGGATAGAACAGATAAAAAAACGAAAGAACTGAAAACAAAGGTCCTCTTGCAGCAGGCTTATCCACCACGTGGAGGACAGAGTAATTATAGGCAAACACAAGGTATCTATCAGCAACCCCAACAATTTCAGAATAGTCAGCAAATGAATGGGTATTATCAACCACGAATCCCTGTAGGTCCCAACCAATGTTCATATTGCAAAGAGGAAGGTCATTTTAAATATAGTTGCCCTAAATTAATGCAGCGTACCAGTAATGCGTATGGCGCAAGAGGTAGAGGTGGTCAGCAAGCTCCTAGAGGCAGAGGGCGTGGAAACGTTCCCCACAACGCGCGTCCTCTTCTGCCTCAAAATACCATAAATAGATTTGATCAGCAAGCCAACGCGACTGGTAATACAGCTCAGTACTACAATAATGATTATTATGCAGAAGACGACAATGTAGAAGATAATGATTACTAGGACAGCCGTAGACAGAGAGAGGGAGTTGTTTCAGTGCCAGTGGATCAGAGCGGACCTTATGTTGAAGTAACTACAGCAAATGTAACGGAGCCCTTTCTGCTGGATACTGGTGCTGCAAAGAGTTCAATTATGCATTCAAAACTCCCTGGCGCGCCTTTGTCTGGCGAAATGAATGTTTCAGTAGGTTTTTCTGGCGCCCCAGTTAGGAATCCGATTTCTAGTCCTATGTCACTTTCTGTTGGATCTTGTGAGCTAAAAGCACCCCTCATCCTAACGACAGGATGTGGTGAAAATTTGCTAGGATTAGATTTGCTAAAAAGATTGCATGCAACGCTATATTGTTCTCCCTCAGGAGTACAACTTACATTAGGCAAGAAAGTGATTTCCCCGATGTATTTGTCTAAAAATGCAATGCCACCTGAATTGTCATCCCTTCCGGATGTCCTTTGGGCTACTGGTCCCAATGATGTGGGTCTTTTGGAAATACCGCCATATGTGGTCACTTTAAAAGCCAATGTCAGATTGCCACGTATTCCCCAGTACAAGATCTCCAATGAAGGTCAGAAAGCATTGTTAGCAATTGTCAGTGATTTGATTAAAAAGGGTGTAATTGAAGAGACAAGGGGCAACGTTTGCAATAGTCCTGTTTTACCTGTCTTAAAACGAACGGACCCTTCACAGCCACCTGTTTACAGATTTGTGATTGATCTTAGAGAGGTTAATAAGATTGTTGTGCCACAGTTTCCAGTTGTCCCTGATATAACTGCCTTGTTAACCATGATTCCAGCCTCCGCTGCATGGTTCTCAGTGATCGATTTAAAGAATGCTTTCTTTAGCATCCCAATTGCAGAGGAGAGCAGAGACATTTTTGGCTTTAGTTTAGGAGGTCGCAGCTTCCGCTTTAAACGCGCTCCCCAGGGCTACTGTGAAAGTCCATCAATATACAGTCAGGCTTTAAAAGCGCAGCTTGATGCACTTGTTTTACCTAGTGGCGCTATCCTCATTCAGTATGTTGACGATTTACTAATCGCCGCGGATACTGAAAAGATTTGCAAAAACGCTACCTTGTCATTGTTGCGTCATTTGTCTGCATTCCATCACAAAGTGTCTCTCTCCAAGCTGCAATATTGTCGACAAGAAGTGACCTATTTAGGTCATCTCTTATCGAAGGAGGGAAGGAAACTGACCCCAGAAAGAATTCAAGCCATTACACAGTTGAGTGTGCCAAGAACACAGAGAGAAGTGTGTGCTTTATTGGGCATTACTTCATACTGTAGGCTTTGGATTCCTAATTTTTCCTTGTTGGCAAAACCTTTGTTAGCATTAACATGCAAAGACACACCGAATCCTATCCCATGGTCTGAAGAGTGTCAGAAAAGTTTTGTGGAATTGCGCAATGCATTGTGTTCAGCTCCTGTTTTGGGTACCCCTGACTACAGCAAGCCTTTTACATTGTATGTTCATGAAAAAGATGGTTGCGCATTATCAGTGTTGACACAGCCTTTTGGCGAGAGACCGCGTCCATGCGCATTTTTTTCGTCAACCTTGGACCCGGTAGCGAGGGCATTGCCAAGTTGTCTGAGAGCCACAGCCGCCGCAGCTATGTCTATTCGACAGTCTGCTGGCCTAGTAATGGATAATACATTGATTGTTATGGTTCCACATGCTGTGGACACATTGTTAAACAGGACCAAGACACAACACTTAACTAGTGCGCGATTATCTGGTTATGAGCTGACACTGTTAGCAAACCATATACACATAAAGAGATGCAACACATTGAATCCAGCTACACTATTGCCAATTCCAGCAGACCTAGATGAGATTGAGCAACATGATTGCCTGTTCAGAACAGAAGAAGAGACGAAAGGGAGAGTAGATCTTAAAGATACTCCCCTGACTGAGTGTGATGGTACTTTATGGGTGGATGGTTCGTGTTTTAAGCTTCCAAACGGTGATACGACTGCTGCATATGCTATCACGACTTTGCACACGATTGTGGAAACTGCGCGTGTGCCACAAAATTCGGCTCAAGCAGCAGAATTGATTGCCCTTACGAGAGCATGCGTGTTGTCTGAAGGAATGAGAGTGAACATATATACGGATAGCCAGTACGCCTTTGGCGTGGCTCATAGTTTTGGGCGATTATGGAAAGAACGTGGGTTCCTGACTTCGCATGGAGCTAAGATTCAGAATGGCAAGTTGGTGAATGATCTCCTTGAGTCACTGACCCTACCGTTGCAAGTTGCGATTATGAAATGCAGTGCTCACAAGAAAATCACTGATGATGTTGGTCGTGGTAATGCGTTTGCTGATGAAGTCGCGAAAGAAACAGCAAAAGATGTGAAGACTCGAATGTATGTTGCAGGCCCTGCAAGATGGGTTGGTGATGTTGGAATGTGTGAAAACACAATAGAAAGTGTAAAGTCCCTTCAAGCTGAAGCCACAGAGAAAGAGTTGAGCAAGTGGAGAGAAAGTATGGGTAAGTTGGATGAGAATGGTTGTTGGATTGATTTGTCAGAACATAGGCGATGGTTGTTACCTGATGCATATGTGCTTCCAGTGGTTACTATGGCACATGGGATGGCACATATCAGTATGAAAGGAATTTGTAAGTTGTTGGCTCCAGTATGGCAGAATGCTGGAATTCCTAAGTGCGCAGAGAATGTGGTCAATAATTGTATGGTATGCTTGAAGTACAACCCTGGTAGGGGAACCCCAACTCCAGCTGGTCATTTTGCACCTCCATCATTTCCATTTGAAGTTTTGCAGCTAGATTTTATCCACATGGAAAGATGCAACAACCTGAAATATGTATTGGTGGTTGTCTGCGCTTTTTCAAAATGGATAGAGGCCTATCCCCTAAAAGACAACACTGCTCTATCCACAGCCAAAGCCCTTGTGAAGGAATTTTTCCCTAGGTTTGGAATGCCAAGAATGGTGTGGAGTGATAATGGGAGTGAGTTTGTGGGTCAAGTGATGAAGAATGTGTGTGAGGGAGTAGGGATAAAACAGAAATTCCACGCTGCAAATCACCCCCAATCAGCTGGATTAGTAGAGCGCTACAATGGCGCTCTAAAACTCAAGCTGGCCAAAATCCAAGCGAGCTCAGGTCTTAAATGGCCTGACGCTCTGCCTCTAGCACTCCTGTCCACCAGAATGACCGTGCATTCACGAGTGGGACTTAGTCCCTACGAGGTCGTTTTTGGCCGCCCGGCTAATGTATGGGGTGTGCCAAGACCGACAAAATTCAGTGAAATCGAACATCCAGTACTGCTTGATTACTTGTATGAATTGACGGCTAAATTACATGTTTTACACCAACAGGTGCACGATACTCTTCCCCAGGCCTCTGAGGCTCCAGGACACCCTATCGGCCCTGGCACGTGGGTTTTGGTAAAAAATTTCCAGCGCAAAAGCAACGATGAGCCTCGTTGGATCGGCCCTCATCTCGTACTTCTGTCTACAAGATCAGCTGTTCGAGTAAAGGGGAAGAAGAACTGGATCCACGGCGCCCACGTTAAGAGGATACCTTTGCCTCTGCCGTATGACCAGTGGGTCCAGGAGGGTATCGCTGACTCTGAAACAGACACTGTACCTCGTTTTGTGCCGTTCAGTGATGCACGCGTAAGAGGCACAGCTTCAACACAAGAAAGTGACGATATTTTGCAAGAAGCTGTGCCACCGTCACTTCGATTGGACACCACAGAGCCTGAACTCTTGTTTCAAGATCAAACAGTACCTGGCCGTCTCCACTATAATCTAAGACCAAGGCCTATGGACAAATAAATATTCTTTTTCTTTTACCTTTTTATTTTTTGATAACCAGAGCTCTCCCATCTGAAGGACTTTCTTGATTTTTGTTTTTCGAACCACCATCCGGGTTCAGCCGCAGGGTCGCGGTGTCAAGACTTTGGGGTACAGGCCGAAGACGTTAGGTCAACGGTTCTGGTTGGTCTAGGGCGTTCCCTGGACAGACAGGCGTACTCCTTAGCAGAAGATACTCACCCGCCGCGAGCGGCACGATTAGAGGATGGAGTTTTTCAAGATGGAGAGACCCGCTGAGGAAATGAACTTTAAAGCAAGAATGTGTAAAATAATGAAGAGCAAACGTTTTGTATTTTTATGCCTGTTTGTATTATGTAGTATGGTAGTGTTTACTGTAGGATTTGTATTCTTCTCCTCTCAAGAGCCCATTGCACCCACTGTACAGCCTATACCTCCTCCTACTGTCTCCTCACACTCTTTCCACCCTCTGCCTGAACACGAACAAGCTAGACGATCAGAGTTTGTGAATAACTCGTTTATTCAGCTCCTGCACCAGCACCAACTAGTCATGAATACAACCAATTGCTGGGTGTGTGGTTTAATGCCACATACCATTAATAAGGGTATTCCCTATCTAGTGCTGCCGTTTAGTTACAATGGATCGTCATGGGCATTCCAGACCATGTTTCTCTTTGCTCTAGATGCCTACTCCCCGCGACAACCGCGTTCCATCAGACCTAGCACCAATAACAAAGCTTTAATGAAAGGAGTTGCCGATATGAGCAGAGATATCGACACATACTCATCTATTCCCAAAGAAGAATTGAGAGCTTATGTAGGGTGGAACGCGACGGGGTATAGTATTAGTCTGGGTGAAAGACAGCGAAAAATCTCATCCCCAATCTGGGTCGTACCCCACATAGGTCGGTTCTGTTTGCAAGGTAATGGTCAGAATCCTAGAGCTCAACTGGGAAGAAGTGACTGTACTGAAAAGTACACTTTTCCGTCACAGTTTTCCCCTGCGTTTTTGGCTGCCAAGGGTACATATTTTATCTGCAATGACCGAGCATATACATGGTTGCCCCTGACTTCTCGGGCACATGTTATATTGCAAATCTGCTACCGCCAACATTTACTGCCGCCTCCGACTATCACAAGACCAGAGTTGTGAGAGGCGTGATTAGTAAGGAGGATACTGCCGGTCAGGAAGCGGGAGATTTCTTTTTGGGTTTCCTGCCATTTTGTGGACCTATGGTCAATAGTAGGAACCTGAGACAACTGACTCGTGTGGTTGAATCCACTGTTAATGTTACGGCTGGTGCCCTTGGTAATTTGACAGCTGAGCTCCAAGCGGATCGCCTCATGACTTTGCAGAACCGCATGGTTCTAGACGTTATACTTGCAGACCGCGGTGGGGTATGTAAGGTTATCCAATCTAGTTGTTGCATTTTCATACCAGATAACGCTCCAACAGTTTATCAAGCCATCTCCAAACTACATAAAATATCTGAGTCCATACACGTGGATAAAGGAGATTGGTCACTGGCAGGGTGGTTCTGGGAACTGATATCTGCCTGGGGTTGGAAAGTTCTGATGGTCATTGGAATGATCTTAGCCATCCTTTTCCTGTTCTGTCTGTGCATACAGTGTGCTCCTGCGATATGTGGCCTCTGTGCTACATTATGTGTAAGGAAACCTGTATCGAGGGACGAGCTAAGTAATAGGATGATGCTACAGCAACATCTCCATGACTTCGTGAATATTGACCTAGACTCGGATTGAAATGAGTATAGTTATTGCCTATGTAAGGGCAAAAGGAGGGTCTGTCGTACTTTAGAATTTGGGACCGCGTAGGAGGCAGGGCCCTACCCCTCTCTATCCCAGTATTAGCGAACCGCGAATGGTTAATGCGGTATGTACAAGAGCTTTGTGTAACGTTTTAGCTATGAATGCACTGTGTATACGCTATTATACATCACTACGTGGGTTCCATTTTAGAGCGGTGGCCATCTTATGGTTGCCCTCACATAGGCTACATATCATGAAGCAAATACGGGCCTTTTAGAGCACATGTGCTTTCCTTTGACTTCTCTGTGACCTGGGCAGCTTGGCTCCGCTGCCCCAGGTCAGTCCGGTCTCACGAGCTCCCCGTCCTTCGCTCCACCTGTGATTAGCATCAGGGTTTGACACACCATAAAGCCTTTTCATCCCACACAAGCCTCCAGCTAATCTCTTTCACACCTGACTGTTCCTGTTTTATGGCTTGTTTTCCAAACAGGAGATGCTCGTGTTTATTGGGGCCTGTTGATATCTGATGTGGGATCTGAGCCTTGCTGGGTAAATAATTGTGGGCCGGCTTAACTGGAATGTGGGATGGTCATCATGACTCTGCCTTTTCGTTTGAAATGTATACATGTATATGGCCATATCGTAAACCAAGGAATGTGTGCCTGAAGCATGATATTTTGTATTTAAGGAGAAGCCCGTTTCTGTGATTTTTAGCAGTCTCCTGAGAACATACACACTGTTGTACTTCTAGGATACCTGTAATTGGTCTGCAGCCAATAAACTGATCTTTGACTTCACCCAGAAGACTCTGTGTTTCTGTAGGTCTGAAACAGGAAGAACCCGAAGTCATAGGGTGTGTTCCCCTGCACCGCTGGGCTTAAAATTCCCAGTACTTCACTACCTTACTCTTGAAACCACCTATCTTTAACAAAAAGAGAACCTCTCACAGAGCTTTCTCTGGTGCGGCTCCAAGGATATGGAACTCTCTTCCTCCAGAAATACGCAAAATCACCAGAACAACGGTGTTCAAACTGGAAGTCAAAAGATTCCTGATGAACAAACTCCTTCAGTAATTGGACTACTCACCTTGGCCCATTGACATTGTTCCTTCCTCCATTGTGTCAACATTTATTACTATACCTTTTTTTTGTTGTTGACATTCTTTGTTCTGCTGTCCTTACACTGTACTTTGTTTATCTTAACTTCAATGTGAACTTTTGTGCACTTTATGGTTCATTTGTGGGTTTTTTTTCCCTATGGTTGTTTCCTGTTCTAGTTTGACTGTAAAGCGCTCTGATATCCCCTGGGATCTTGTTCGTGCTATATAAAACTTAATAAATAAATAAATGGTCTAAGCCCAGTGATAGACAATAAAAGGTTCTGAAAAGGTGATGCATGTGTTGTCTGTGCAAGATGTAAAAAGGGCAGAACCTTGTTGGACACCTTTAGTAAGTGGAAGACGAGTTGCAGAAAGGGACAGTAGCTGTGCTGATTATGTTCTTTCAGTCAAAAAAGAACTTAAACATTCCACGGCAGAGCCAATAATCTCAGCTGATGAAGTTGTTCGCTAATGTGTTGTGCAGACTCAAATTAACGTATCAGAGCTATAAACCTGCAACCTGGATGTGTGATATACTATGTCCCGCTCTCATCCTGCTGACTTGAACTGTGGATTGTAACTCAGTTCATTACCTCTCCCATCCTTCTAACATCCCTGTGGTATGAATCATCTCTTTACCTTAATGGTCCTGCTGACCTTTCCTGTTGGCTGTCCTTCATCTCATTATTCCTCTCTTTAGTCTGTACCTCACCCATCTGGCGTTCTGCTGACTCACCCTGTGAGCTGCACCTCATCCCATTAGCTCTCTTGTCCTACTGACTTGGCTTACAGGCTGTACCTTACTCATCTCATTACCTCTTACATCTGGCTGACTTGGCCTGTGGGCTGTACCTCATCACATTATCTCTCTAAATCCTACTGACTTGGCATACAGGCTGTACCTCATCTCATTCTCTCTACTACTTAATTTGTAAAAGAATGAGTGCTGGTGCCCAAAGCTCTGCCCAGAAGCCTGCAACTGGTATTTTTATGTGTTGAAGCACAAAATAGCAAGGTTGTGTAGTCCTGAATCCACAATATGACACTTTAAACCGCTACAACACACTCCCTTCCCCCTTATCTCACTTGTATAGGTTTCTGCTTTCTCATTTTGCAATGGTTTGTACGCCTTTCACTTTCTCCTTCTATCCCTTTTGTGTTTTTTCCTTCTCTTTCTGTCAGTAAATGTCTAATGAGGGTAAATAAGTGCCAGACACCAAACATGAGTTTCCGTGAGCCTCACTAATAACCACCGGCTCAAATTAAGCACTGATTATCTCTCCCATCCTACTGACTTGACCTGCAGGCTGTATTTGATCTTATTACCTCTCTCGTCTTGATGACTTGGCCTGTGGGCTGTACCTCATCCCTTTACTTCTCTAAACAAGCTAACCCTGCATTGGGCTGTCATTTTGTTACTTCTCTGATAACCTTGCCTGTGGACTGTACATCCTTTCCTAACCCATTTGGTATTCCTGTTGTTCATGCCTTCAGATTATGCAGTTCCATGCACTACTACAGGGACCTCCAACATGTTGGATGCTGTGTCTAGTCACAAGAAATATGAGCACCCATTGCCAGAAAAAGAAGGTCTTCTGATTTTACACTCTGTGGTTTAGGTAACCTTCTGATCGAGGTCTCTGGGACGTGCCAATGAAGCATCTCAAAGTGATACATGGTCAAGGTATAAGTCACTCCTTGATTGGTTGTATTGTGCAGAAGATCTATCATCTGATATCAATGATCTATCTGGTTCACTTCGTTGATCTCTCACATCAAGAATCTCTCTCATCTCACATTGATGGGCTAACTCATCTCATGTCAAGGTTCTTTCTTGTCTTTCTTGCACGGAGTATCTTGTCTCACCTTGACGATGTAATCAGGATCTCTCCTCAACATGAGCATCACTCTCTTCTCACCTCGAAGATATCCCTCGTCTTCCCACCATAACTTCTCTTTAACAGGTCTTGTTCTTCTTAACTCCATGATGTGCTTGTATATTTTGTATCCATCACCCTGACTTCTTAACTATGTCTTGCTCCACTAACTTATAATCTCTCTCAATCCTTGTATTATTGCCTCCTCTCTTACACCTGCCTGACATATCATATGTTAGTCCTCTTCTATGGTATCTCTCCCTCCTCCTCTATAGTATTGTCCTCTCATCTGGAATTGCTCTAAGCTCTTGTTGTTGACTTATCCACTAACCCGCAGATTTACAAATACTTTGTGTTACAAAAGTGATGCGAACTGGAACAAAATGTTTTTTTCATTTACTTTCCAGTGCAAAGCTTGTTTGGGCCTGGAAAGTTTCCTCAAAATAACGCAAAGTAGCAGTTTGTGTTGCTTTGCTTTACTCTGTGTCAAGGGGTCATTTCACTGGTGGTACATGGGCGTTCCCATGCAACCGCCCATTTTCTTTATGAAAAACCCTATCTACTAACAACAGTGGATAAGGTTTTGCACCCAAAAGATTATGCCACTTTGAAGCAGGTTTTACAAGAGGAAATGTTTTTATTTCTCCTAACATGTCCCAATTTGCATGTGTGCTACATTGTACAGCACACATTACAAGTGTGTTAAGTGTCAAATTGTCTAGCGTTGTATTTTGCACTGGAAGGGTACCCTTCTAATACAAAACCTTTGCTAGACCTCATGAGCATAACCTTGCACTATGGTGCAAAAGTGTGTGTGAGGCACTCAGTAGCATAATTGTGCACCAGCACTAGGGAGAGAGCAGGGTAGAGCCATATATCTGTATACACTGTGCTTTTCTGCTGTCATACTGTCTTGCAACGCAGCGCAGCAACTTTGGTTGTTCTACTACATTCTGTGACGTTCCTAAAGCTGGGACAAAGCTCTCCTATCTCTATTCAGAATCGCTCTCTAAAACTCACTCTCACTGCACATTTAGTGTCTCTCCTTGAATGTTGATGGATAATACTTGCATACAAACATTTTGCACTGACTTTGCATCACAAAAGTGTCGCAGACCTGCATAAAATGTTTTGGGGGATTTACTTTCCAATGCAAAACTTGCTTTGGGCTGGGAAGTTGTCCCAAAGTAATGCAAAGCAGTGCATAGCGCAGGTTTGCCTTATTCTGCGTCAAGGAGTGTTACATGAGTGGTTCATGGACATTCCCATGCAACCACCCATGGTTTTTGACACAAATCCGTACCCACTAGCAAAAGTAGGCAAAAAATAACGTCACGTTGAAGACGGCATTAAAAATGCGGAATGGTTCTACTTCTCTTAACTTTTCCCACTTTGAATGTGTGATGCACCGAACAGCACATATTCGAAGGGGGAAACTTTTTAATATTTGCCTAAGCCATGGGTACTCACAAACATTTGCCCAGGGGCCGCAAAGTACAGTCTGTGGTGTCACTGAAGGCCGCACTGATGCCAGCAGGGTGGTGTTAGGGGGTCTGGGTGGGTCAGGGATTGTGTAAGGAGGTCTAAAATAATGTTAAACAAAGAGGCAAGCATTTATTTGCAGGTTAATAAATGCTTGCCCATTTAAGTAACATGTTTTTTTCTGAATATTAGTGCTCTGCAACTAAACTGCACCTCGTGCTGCTGTTCGCCAGGGGGGCCACATGTAAAGGCCAAGAGGTCCACAAGCGCCCCCGGGCCGTACTTTGAGTATCACTGGTCGAGGCATAGTATTTTGTAATGGAAGGGCATCTTTCCAGTACAAAACCTATGCTAAATGTATGCAGACTGCTTTGCCCTATTGTGCAAAAGGTGTGTCAGCGCTAGGGAGAGAGCAGGATAGTGCAATAACTTAGTAGATACAACGCTTTCCTTCTCTCTCCCTCTCACGCAACGCAGCACAGCAACTCTGGCTGCTGTGCTACCTTGTGTGGCAGCTTTGTTAATCTGGGCCACAATGTGGGGACTCCTGCCAGGATGAGCCAGATAGCACAGCACCACCACCCGTGCATGGCGCCCACAGTTGTCCCACAGATGGAGTCACACTGCACAGAAGTGGAAATAGGGAAGAGTCCACCAACTATACGCCTTGAAACTGACCTAGGAGGAAGGCGATTTATCGAATTAAAAATGTTTTAAAGTCAAACTGATGGAATGCCATGAAAGCACTTTGCATTATTTCAGCCAGCGTGGTGTTCAATGATTAACCTCGTGTTGGATACTGTAATCGTGAAACACGCCCTCTGTTCTTTTATCAAGATCAATAAATCCAGGAAGAGGCCTTGATGTGGTCTGCCGGGAGCTCTGAGGGGCACTGTCATACTTCCACGCTGTAGACTCATCGGCCTGGCCTCGGTACGGGTCACCGGAAGCTGGCACCGGTTAGGAAATGACGGTAGCAAGAGGCATGAATTTGAGGGTGCCAGACTGCCCCTGCCTGGAATTTACTCTGGGAGACTGTGGCGGGGGTGACGGGACCGGTGCCAGACCCGCCAATCTCAACAGTTACAGCTGCATCAGCAGAGGACTGGAGGAAGAGGCGGTCATCGGACCGCCATGTTGTATTCGCACATCAGTGCCTGACTGACAGCCTGACAGCCTACGGTGGGATTACAGGAGCGGAGAGAGCACACAGACTGCGCATGGCAGTGCACTGAGAGTGTACGGTCGTTATACTGCTGAGTCGGAAAGACAGGCAAGAATGGAGTGTACTAGAGCAGTGCATAGACTGTACCTACGACAGTTTGGCACACTTCCTGGTCTTACATGTAAGCGAAGTGTAGGGGTGCAGAAAATCAGCACACAGACTATGCATGTGAGTGTATGGTACACAGCATTGACTGACAGACAGACAAAACTGTGAAAGTGCATGCGAGCCGTAAACTGGGACTGGGCGAAATTTGAATTACACCAGAGAACTTGTGTGCATTGTGGGAACTTTTGTGTTGGGTTTATTACCTTAAATTCCCTTACAATTGTTACTAGCACCGTTTGTGTCGAAATTAGAGTGCAGAAGTGTGAGAACCACCAGAACTCGAATAGCTGCTGTTTACGCCACTTGCGTAGCACCATCATGGCAAAGGTCCCCCCCCCCAAAGCATGAATGCCCGCAAATAAATACACACCACACAAGTTTATACTTGGGAAAAAACTGCTGCAGGTTTATTACATACAACGTTATGTAATCTGGTGGGTTAGCTTACGGGCGATCCAAGGACAGACAGCCTTCTCGCCACCTGCCCGCCTGATGAGCCTAGCAGCACCGTGGCGAACCACTTTGTACTGCACCTTCTGGTGATCCCCTTCCCAGATCACCTGACCACCCTAGGTCCATCATACTCACGACCCATTCTGGGCGAAGCGTAACTCGGCAAGCTCAGGCCCACAACCGCCCGAAGGACTAACGGGGCCCCGACATAGATTCCGTGAACCTCCCATGAGGCTCCTGGGGTTCGGCTCTGGCACCCCTATGTGCCGCGCAGAGGTACTGTTCTGTACCCATATGCTTCCAGATCGCCCTGTAGCTCCATCTGCAACGAAAAAGTACAAAATTACAAAGTCCTAGCCATGCTTCCCACTGCCAACATGCCAGGTAAGTGGTAGGGAGGGAGATCGTGTTGGAGACGTGGTGTCCACGGCTCGTCCAGTGCACAAAGAGGCAGAAAAGGGGGCGGGGGGACCTATGTACCCCTCACCCTGCCCTGCGCACCAGACGTGACGCGGGACACCCGCCACCTGATGGGGCTCCTCCCCCAGCCAAACCTCCCCCTGGGGAAAGGGGGGGCAGAGAGGTCAGGGGGGAAGCCCGATGCCACTACAGGGCCGCCCTCTTGAGTGGCTCCCTGCGGTGGCCTCGGGCAGCCGCATAGCTCCATCATGGCAAAGGTCCCCCCCCGCAAAGCATGAATGCCCACAAATAAATACACACCACACAAGTTTATATTGGGAAAAAACTGCTGCAGGTTTATTACATACAACGTTATGTAATCTGGTGGGTTAGCTTACGGGCGATCCAAGGACAGGCAGCCTTCTCGCCACCTGCCCGCCTGATGAGCCTAGCAGCACCGTGGCGAACCACTTTGTATTGCACCTTCTGGTGATCCCCTTCCCGGATCACCTGACCACCCTAGGTCCATTATACTCACGCCCCATTCTTGGCGGAGCGTAGCTAGGTAAGCCCCCGGTTGCTCAGGCTTACAACCGCCCGAAGGACTAACGGGGTGCCGACATAGATTCCGTGAACCTCCCATGAGGATCCTGGGGTTCGGCTCTGGCACCCCTATGTGCCACGCAGAGGTACCGTTCTGTACCTATATGCTTACAGATCGCCCTGTAACTCCGCCACAGCCTTGGAGCCGGCCAACCGTCGCTGCCAGGGCCCCCCACCAACCGCTCTAGTCTATTACCTGCAACCCTTTTGTGCTAGGGCCTCCTGCAAATCTAACAACAAGTCCATCCCCACTGGAGTGAGGTGTACCCCGTCAGCTTCGAAGTATCCTTTGACCCTCTACAGAATAATTTTGTGTCTGATGAATCCCAGGCCCCTCTGCTGAGTGAACTTGCGCATGGAGCTGTTCACCCGTCTCCTGGACCATTCCACCACCTCGCCAGACTTTGCCCCCTGCCACACTCTTCGTGGCACAATCTCTGACCACCAGAGCTCGCACTGACCCAAGCGCTTGCTAAGTTCCCCCAAGTCAGTCTTCATGGCATGCAGGAGCAAAGCCCTCCCAGAGGCAGTCAGGTCATTGCCCCTCAGGTTGATCACCCAAAAATTAGGCGGGGCACCCAGCGCTGCTAGCGAGTGCTCCAGTCTGTTTATGAGGCTGATCCATCTCATCCCTAGAAAACCCAACCACTCAAACTTTGTCTGCGAGAATCGACGCATCCAGTTCCTGATCGATGCCCAACGGGCCAACCGGGAGATGGCAGAGTGCCCAATGACCCACACATGTGACCCTGATGAAACAAAGGACGCGTTTCAACTCAAAAAGTTTATTACCATAAACAATATGCCATTGCACTTAAAACCACAAAACACATAAAACATGTGGCACACAACACTGCACACTACAGTACTATTTACACTCAGCAGGCCCCTTCAGGGGCGAATATATCGCTGACTCCCAGCACCCAGCTTTTTTAACACATGCTAGTTCCAAGCCTGCTGTGAATGCAGTGGTGGCTGCCCCAATCCTGAAAGAGTGACTTGAATATTTGTTATCTGCCTGGAGGAGGCTGGCCCTGGCCAGGCAAGCCCCCATTACACTATCCACCTGGAAGATGGTTAGTGGAACTAAGTCCGTGTGGATCAATAAGTAACCAGGTGCTACTGGGCGAAGTGAGACGTATTCCCGGACTTTGGCAACCGGGCAGTATCTGGGGTCTCCTTAAGGCAGTAACTCCACCTCCACCCCCTTCCCTTCTGGTCCGTCTTCGACCTTCTGAGGTGGATGGTCATATATTTATTTAAAAGAGTAAAAGAGTAAAATACATTGATAAAGCAAAGATCTTTCGCAATTTGTCAATGACCACATATAAAAATACATTTCATTACGTTTTTAAAAATTGCAGACGAGCCCACCACATTGCAGCAAGAAATCGTGAGGTAGCGAATACAATATGTATGCTGGTGTCATGTTTTAAAAGCCTAAACACATCTATGCAATGGATAGCACCTAGCTTCTTACATAATTGCTGTAATTCTCTTCTTCTGATCTTAGAGTAGCCTTGGCAAACAAAAAAAACATGCAGTTCTGTTTCCTCAGCTAGACCACAGGCAGGGCAGGTCATGGGAACATCCTTAGACCATTTATTAACAAATGAATGCAGAGGGAGACAAGCATGACAAAACTGCAAATAAAGTCCAAGCACGGCTCTAGTTGGTAAATGGCTTTTATATCCAGGAACTGGCGAGACAATCTTGGGGTCCTCTGAGATGTTATCAAATTTCGCCTTCCAGTACATGGTGGATAAATATGTTCGCGTGACCCTGGTATGGGCAATTAGAGGACTTGCCCATAGCTCGGGACAGCCTTTCTCATTTAAGCTTTTCTTGATATGCATAAGCCAAGGAAGCTTCCCTGCCCCAGGTAGGCTGAGTACCTCTTGCAATTCGGCTCTGTACTCCGCCAGCTCATTTGTTGCCCACAGACGTCGCCAGGGCTGGACTGGGAATTGAAAGCAGCCCTGGCAAATTTTGGCAGACCAGCCCCCTTATGGTGCGAAGCGAGCGAGCGCAGCGAGCGAGCCCGACTGCTACTAGGAGGATTTGGGGGGGTTCTCCCCCACAAAAATTTTGGAAAAAGACAGACAAAAATGGTGAATTTTCCAGAACATTTTTCATTACATATTCAATTGTATCAACTTTCAAAGCACAGTAAATAGTAGATGATGACCTTAAAGAGCACCAGGTTACCCACCCAGTCATATGTACCCATAGACATACTTTCAGAGAGCACCAAAAATAGACACGAGCACACAGGCCACTGAGGCCAGAAACTGTTGAAATGTCACATATAAGCACCTTGGCACTGAGGGCAGAAACTGTGAAAATGTCACACATAAGCATCTGATAACTAGAAGCTAGGGCACAGAGGCCAGAAACTATGGAAGCGTCACACCCAGGCATGTTCACACGAGGCCAGAAAGCATGGAAACGTCACACATAAGCACCCAGGCCAGTAGGCATGGAAATGTCACACATGAGCCTCCAGGTAACTGAGGTAAGAAACTATGAAAATAGCACACATAAGCACCCAGGCCAGAAGGCATGGAAATGTCTCACACGGTACCCTAGCCAGAAAGCATGAACATTTCACAAAATGGCACCCAGGTCTGTGGCACTGGAACACTTTTCAGAGTGTGGGTGCTGCCATCAATGTTGCCTGTACATCACTGAAGTCATGGGATTGTGAAAAATTCAAGAATTGCACAAAGAACAAGGGTAGTAATTCAGCCTTGCCTGTTCCGGGACATATAAAACTTAAAATTATATGCCAAACCATCTAAATACACTGCACTCAGCACTCTGCCTTATGGAAAGAGCTTGCACTAGTGGTGAAATCCTGGTGACATATGTAGTAAGAGGGAATATTTTTAGGCCTGTTGCCAGGTCAAAATTGCAGTTTTACAACTGCACAGGCAGACTGCAATGACAGGCCCTGGCCTTGACACATTTTTAAATAGGCTACTTACGTGGGTTGTACAATAAGTGTTGCAGGCCCACTAGCAGCATTTAATTTACAGTCCCTGGATACATGTAGAACCACATTTCTAGGGACTTACTTTTTTTTTTTTTTTATATTTTTATTTTATACTTTCACCAATGCACATTTAATACATTCATTTGATCATTAGCACAACATAATCCTTTTTGTACATTATACACAAAATATATTCCAACTAATCAAGCCTGACCGATCCCTAGTTCAGGTATTACCCACTTACCCTATCCCCTCCCTCCACCGCGCTAGAGGCTCCCAAATTCTTACACCCAGGGCTCTCCCTGCTCTGCCCTTTTTTGCATATATAGGTTTTTCCAAATTAAATGTAGCGATTAAATTTGCTAGCCATAATCGCATAGGCGGAGGGGATTTATCTAATCAAGCCCTGGCTAAGATTAGTCTATACACCGCCATTGCCATAAAAACAAATTCCCTCTCTACATTACTACTTCCATCGTGACCTATTCCGAACAAAATCCGCGAGGGGGATAGGGAGATCTGTAACCCTAAAGCCCTATCCAGAAAAACCTCTATATCCCCGATTAAAGTATGTAGTTGCGGGCAGGTGACAAACATATGTACTATATCTGCGTCGAGAGCACTGCATCTAGGGCAGCTAAACCCAGTTGTACCCCCCCATTTAGCAATTCTGGCAGGCGTATGGTATAGTGAAAATAGGGTTTTATAGTGCTGGGATTGTAGAGGAGCTGAGCATAAGATGTTACAACCCAAATCCAACGACCCTTGAAAATCCTCTATTTCCCCTCCAAGCTTCTCAGCCCACTTACGCCTATATTTATCGAGGTCATCCACTTTAGTTTTAACTAATAACGCATACACTGACCTAATGGTATGAAAACCACCCATAATTAAAGTCTCTAAAAAATCATCAGCCTTATAACCTACTGGGCCACCCCGTTTATCACCCAAAAAGCTTCTAACTTGTAGATACTTAAAAAAGTCTCTCCTATTTAAATCATATTTGTTTGCAAGTACATCAAACAGTACAACACCCACAGCATCTCTTAAATCCCCAATTTGGTTGATTCCTGTTCGATTCCATGCGGCCATAACTGCATCTGAGAAAATCTCTTGGGGAAACGACTTATTGTTATACTATTTAACATATCTATTATATCTACCAAGTCCCGTCTTCCTCAGAAAAGCCTTCCATACATTTATGGCCGCGTTGAGAGTCCTGAACTGCTTCCTTCTAAGGTGCCCAAAGTCAGTATAATATAAAAAGCTATTTTCTGTCTCTTGTCCCAACAGAATTGCATAGACATCTGTAGATGAGGAAGCAGTTTTCTGGAGCATCCCCCCTCCTCCAATTAGGCCCTGCATATATTGAAGGGCGGTTGCCAAGTAATACAGTCTAAAATCCGGGGCTCCCCAGCCCCCTCTGTCTCTCGGTAGAGTCATAAATCTATAAGCCCTACGAGTTTTCCCATGGGCCCATATAAACTTATTGAGGATACCTTCCAGTATATTAAACCATTTGGCTTCAAAAGTTAACGGAATTGCTCTGAATAAATAAAGAAACTTTGGTAAAATACTCATTTTTAACAGATAAGTGCAGCCTACTAAAGTAAGATGTAAGTTATTAATTCTATCTAAATCCGTTTTTACTTTATCAAGCAGAGGGGTTATATTAATCTCAACGAGAGTATCCAAATTTGCAGCTATTGCTATACCTAAATAGATAGCAGAAGTAGCCACCCTAGGATCGATACAAGAAATGTATTTATTCCTGACTATCTGGGTCTTAGATCTATTCAAACTATAACCCGAAATTTGCCCGAACATACTAGCTTCCCTTTCAACCTCTATAATAGCTAAATCCGGATTCGGGGTGAGTATGGCGACGTCATCTGCATACGCCAGGATTTTAATTACACGACCATTGGAAACCATTGGGGAAATCTCTCTGTTTCTCTCCAATCTTCGTAAGAAAGGCTCCAAAAATAATGCAAATAGCAGGGGGGATGAGGGACAACCCTGTCTCGTTCCCCTAGAAATTGCTACTGTATCTGAGTGTCCTCTATTTACTCTAATTTTAGCTTTTGGACTTTCATACAAGGCTCGGATAGCTGTTATGAAGCCTTCTCCAATACCAGACCACCTCAGAACTGCCCAAAGGAAGCCCCAGGCGACCCTATCGAAAGCCTTTTCAGCATCTAACAACAGCACTGCGGCAGGGTCACCCAAAGACCCTGCGGCATCAAACATTGTAATGACCGTCCTCACATGCTGAGTAGTTCCCTTGCCCAGTATGAAGCCGTGCTGTGATGAACTTACAAGCTGCTCTATATTACCTGCAGGCCTCATTGCCAGCATTTTGGAATAAAGTTTTATGTCCGAGTTCATAAGGGTGATAGGTCTATATGAGCCCGGGAGTGTCGGGGGTTTACCTTTTTTTTGGGGGATAACTATAATATCTGCCACCCCCCAGGACTCCGGAGGAGAACCCCCCGCTGTGTATGTAGCATAATATTAAACATATCTATGATTAAGATGTTTTGAAACAATTTGTAAAATTCCACCGGGATTTGGTCTGGCCCTGCCGCTTTCCCTGAGGGCAGACTCCCGATGGCTCCCTTAAACTCATCTAAGTGAAAAGGAGCATCCAGCCCCGCTCTATCCTGTGAGGACAGGGAGGGAGCTAAAATGTCCCTAAGGTACCAATCCGCCTCTTCCTCTGCTGAGCTACTCCCCTCATCCCGAGTATAAAGTTTGGCATAGAACTTCCGAAACACTTCCCTGATAAGATCAGGATCTGTGACTAGATTACCCTGACTATCTTGAATTTCTTTAATATCAGCCATGGCTATACGCTGCCTAGTTCTGAGAGCGAGGGTATGTCCAACTCTCTCACTCAGCTCGTAAGAATCTTGTTTATGCACCAGATATTTTTCAGCAACTTTCAAACTAATGCCCTCAGTAGCATCCCCTTTAAGGGCAATTATGCTAACTAAATAGGGCTCAAGTGGAAGACCCAGAATTATAGCTCTAGCAAGATTTTCTTCTGCTGCAAGCAATCCAAGCCTTATATCATCCAGATGTCTTTTTTCCCTTTTTTGTTTAGCCAGTACATAACTCAACGTTTCTCCCCTAACCCCTGCCTTAAAACAATCCCAAACCACACCAGGGGGGGCAGTGTTTCTGTTAACTTCCCAGTAGAACTTAATCCAAGATTCCATATGCATCTGATAGGCCCTATCCCTTAGCAGTGTACGCTCAAAAGTCCACTGGGACTTTCTAACATTTATATGTGTAGTATTTAATGTTAGAACAAGAGGACTATGATCCGAGACAATTCTAGGCTGTTTCTCTATTTTTGAGTGAGAAATTAAGGAATTAGAAATTGAAAAATAATCCAGCCTAACCAATTTTTTATGCGGAGCCGAAAAGTAAGTACTACCATCTATAAGGGGATGCAACTTTATCCACGGATCAACAAGGGAGTTGTGTGGGACCATGCTAACCAGGGCTCTGAATGTCTTCCTCTTTCTCCCTAGGTACCTCCCCCTGGATTCTGTAAAGGAGCTCTTTGGATCATGAATATTAAAATCTCCACAACAGATAATGGGTTCTGGCCACTGCGCCAGTTCCATATCCATAAACTGCCAGACATCTGGATCGTCTTCCGTAGAGCCGTATATTGTGACTAATGTAATCCTTACCCCTTTTATACTCAAGTCCACAATCACCCATCTCCCCCATTGGTCCTCACTTTTTCGATGTACCACCAACTCACTTTTTCTCCCTAGTATTGCTACCCCCCTAGTTCTAGTCCCTAGTTTGCTTGCTGCTAACACATCAAAACCAAGTTGCTTTAAAAGGTAAATCTGTGTTGCTTCAATATGGGTTTCTTGGAGGCAAACCAGATCCAATTTCAAGGATCTCAGCAGCCCTGTTACTTTCACTCTCTTCCCGGGGTTATTCAAGCCACATACATTAATTGAAGCAATCTTACAAGGCATTACAGGAGATCAGCGGGGTTCCTACATCTAGTCAGCCAGAGAATAAGCATCAAAACACTACAGCGACCTACATTCCTTTGGTACCGTCTGCACCATCTAATTTGCATGTACCATGATTCACACAAAAAAAAAGAGAAAATAAGAATGTGCATTAGAATTTGCATTATCAAACCAAAAGAAACACAGCTTTTTTTAACCCATAATGAACCCCCCCCACCCAAACCCTTTCCCCTCCCTTCCCTTGAACCCCACCCCCACCCTCCCCTATACAGGCAAATAGGTCAATGAGACCTATACGTAGGCATTTCTAGGGACTTACAAGTAAATTAAATTTGCCAATTCGGTGTAAGCCAATTTTACCATATTTAAAGGAAAGAGCGCAAGCACTTTAGCACTGGTTAGCGGTGGTAAAGTTCAGTGCGCCTTAAGAGCCAACAAAAATGGCCTTTTTGGATGGAATAAAGCAGATCAAACCTGAATTTTATTTCACACACACCAGGGTGCATGGGACTTTACACATCGATCCATCCATGGTAATTGGTAAATCAGTTGTGAAGTGACTTCACAACTGATTTACCAATTACCATGGATCGATGTATTGTGTACACCCTGTATGAGTCGCGCCAATTTGATGCCCTATTTAGCAGGGGCTCTGACTGCTGACATTGTGCACCACTTGCCTGCTCTGCAAATTAGCTGCAATGTCACGGCGTAAATTTGAGGCGGGTCCTCCCTCACAAATGAGCTGCCGCGACAGCCTGGGCTTTCCCACAGTCCATGCGCTCCACCAATGATGCCCCACAAAGCCTTCAGCACCGTGACCAATGGGCCAGCTCCCAGCGGGCCGGCTGCCACCCACAGACCGGGCCGGCCGCACTGTGTCTGACAGACACGGAGACACCTACCAGCCAGCAGCTAATTCCACGTCAGGGGTCACACCCACAGCAAGTGAGAGGGCTCACAAGACCACATGGGGAGGCCATTGTCTGCCCACCAATATGGCCTAGAGAGGAGGGGATAGATGGAATGGTGGGAGCAAAGGTGCAAGCGATGGATGGATGGATGGATGGATGGATGTATTGAGGTATGGATGGATGGGTGGGTGGCTTGATGGATAGATGGATTAGGTAGGTAGTCATGTAGGTAGATAGACAGACAGATGAAGAGACTCTGGCACCATCAATAAAATGTAACTTGAAATGTGGATAGACACTAGACAGACAGCCTGACTGACTCCGGTAACACCCATAATGTTTACATTTAAATGTAGATAGACAGACAGACAGACAGACAGAAAGACAAGCTGACTGACTCCGTAGAATTCATAGCATGGAAATTACCTAATATGCGTACAACAGAGTATATCGAAGACAGAACGTGTGAAGTCAATATTAAGGTAGAAACAAAAAAAAAGAGGGAGTAAGCAAAATTAAACGGAGTAAAATCAGGTCTCGACAAATCAATGCATAGAAGTATTACTAGAGAGACACAACACAGATCACATGAACAGGCCAGCTTCTAAGTACAAAGAGAGGGAGACGCGAGGACTTCTTTATGGAGGTAACTGGGAAAAGATGCGCTCCTAAACAGACAGACCCCTGTGTTTAAAAACAGACTAACTGGTGTTTACCCTGAGCACATCTTCAAAGCCATGGGTGTGACTCAAGCAAGACACATCATGACATTTAATTAAGGTCATCAAACATATGCCCTTAAAACTAGTCCTCCTTGTGGCCTGCTTGGCGAGAAACGTGCGCGCCTTGAGCGCCCGCACCGCCCCCAGAGTTTTAAAGAGCTATGTTTTGATAAAGCGAAAAGAAATGGTGTTATTGGCATTTTGCTCCGTTTCATCCCTTTTGTTCTCACTTCTCAGGCCCCATTCAAAGTGCGGATAATGGACTCTGCTTCCTTTGCCCTCACAAAACAACTTCAGCTGTATCGGCCTTGCGTGCCGCTCGCCTGCTCCGAGTCCGACCTCATAGCCTAGAGCCAGGACAGAGGCCAGCCCTGATCCCCCTGTTTGTTAGGTGTTGATGGGACAGTGGGCACTGACTCTGCAGAGCCAACATTCTTCACTCTTTTTCTACCTGTTAAATGTTATTTTTTAACATGTAGAAAGCAAATGCCACTTGAGAAGTAAAGTGTTTGTTTTATGCATAATTAGCTCTGCTCAGGTCTTGAAGGACTCGAGGGTTTGACTAGTGTTATAGCGACAGTGAGGTCTCTAATGGTAGATTCTAATGCCCTTTGACACACCTGGGTCTTCCTTTCCGTCATTGCTGAATCCCTCATCATGTGGCCTCTAGTAGAAGTCTTACTTGCTGCTCAGAACGCTTGGCCAGAGCACACCCGACCTCGAATGTCTGCAAGGATGTCAGTGACGTGCAATTGTAACATTAGTCTTCCGGTAACTTATATTTTGTTAGTTCATGTGTCATCATGTCATGGTTGAGAGTGGGGCAGCACAAGTACTAGTAGGCTGAGCTGCAATTGTCTCAGTGCTGGGTTTGACACACCACCTTCCAGGACATTACTCAACGCCACAGCCCAGCCAGTGCAGCCACCACCACCACCTCGCTCCGACCCGCCCTCCGCCCGGTCACTTAGTTAGGCCCCGGCCCGCCCAGTTCCGCGACCGCAGCGCAGTGGATTTATTTAGTGAGCACTGCTCAGGAAATCCGCTGCGGTCGCGGGCCGGGCTGGGGCTTAACCAACCAGGCTTTTTTTACTTTTAATTCTGGCCAGTCCCAGACAGTGCCTTCCTGGCCAATGGCCATTAGCCATGAATTGATCAGGGATTCAATCAGGGTGGCATGCATGGCAAATGCTAACAAACTAAACAAAACGATTACTCACCTGCGGGCGCTGCCTAGAAATAATTAAATTATGAGGGCTCCGGGCTCCGCTCCAGCCTCTGCGTTGTGGCTTCCCTCCTCTGCCTCGCAGTCACGCTCACTTATTGCGCGAGCGTGACCCCCAATACGCTTGCCCATGATCCACCACCAGACTCCAGATCAGCAGACGAGACAGAGAGAGGGGTTAGACATCACTGTGCGCTTCTTGCGCGCGGCGCATGATGTGCATCAAGTGCACTGTGCACTGTGGATTTTTAATAAATAATAGAAAGGCTAATTAATAAAATTTGGGTCACACTGACATCACGGACAAGCAGCAGCTGCATTTTATGCGCAGATAGAGATAGTTGTTGTGGTTGTTTGCTCGGACAGTCACGCTGCCCTCAGGGCCCAAATCATTAACGGCCCCAGCAACAAAAGCGGCCCCCTGTATCAAAACCGGCCCCTACCCCGTCCAGCCTACCGGGGGATTGCCCGGTGCCCGGCATTACCAGTCCAGCCCTGGACGTCGCCAATACAATAGCGGACGCCTTGCAATTTCTTGTGCAATAGGTCTCACCCCCAGATCCATATACAAGGGCAACAGAGGGGAAGTTCGCGGAAAATTATTTTCGGTATGTGTAATGGGCCTAAGGTTGAAGTGCCCCCATAGTTCAGCTCTGTAGAGAGCTGAGCTTCTGGCGTGCGTCTTATAAATCTCTATAGCCGGGGTCAGGGGTTTGTGGAAGGACTTTCTATAATGTTTAGCCAAACCCCCAGCTGTCTGTATTAATTTCAGATTAGATCTGGCCACTTGGGGTTTCCATGTCATATTTTCATTTATGGTAAGACCCAGGTAATCAAATTCTGGTACTCTTTCTAACAGTACACCATTCATGCAGAGATTAGAGCGGACATTCTTACTGGGGTTAAAACCGTACATTTTGTTTTAAGTATATTGATTTCTAAACCCCTACCCCTACAAAATTCGCAGAAGGCATCCAGGATTTTTTGCAGGCCCATGGGGGATTTTGAGAGGACCAAGGTGTCGTCTGCAAACATCATTGCTGGTATACTCTTGGTTGCTAGCTTACGGGCATCGATGTTCGGCATTTATTTATAACATCCACTAAGCGATTAATGAAGATGCAAAACAGTATTGGGGCTAACACGCAACCTTGCCTCACTCCCCTGTTAACCGGAATACGATTAGTGTGTTCCCCGTTTTTACCAAATCTAATTTGGGCGAAGGTGCCAGTGTGTAATTTCCTAAGTAGGAGTAAGAGATAGGACGGAAGTCCCAACTGTTTGAGCACCTTCCATTGTGCCTCTCTTGGAAACAAGTCGTAGGCGCTTTTAAGGCCAACGAAGACCAGATACAGACTGCCGTCCCCCATCGTTACTGTCTTCCAAAAGAGGAGCTGCAGCCTGAAAATCTGGTCTACCTTTGACATTTTGGCCCTGAACCCCGCCTGGAGGGGGGATAGGATATTATTGTCCTCCATCCATAATTGTAGGCGATCCAAAATGATCCTAGCAAACACCTTCTGAGAGACGTCGATCAAACTGATCGGTCTGTAGTTGATTGGGAGAAGAGGCGAACCCTTTTTGAATATTGGTATCACCTCTGCACCCAGCCAAGTCTCAGGAGGATCCATCCCTTCCAGAATGGCACTAAAAACTACCCATAGATAAGGGCCCCAGATCTTAGATCTCCACCTGATACAAGTCACAAGGAACCTTATCAAGGCCAGCTGCTTTCCCTGGGACTATTCTGTCTAAGGAATTATACACTTCCTTCAAGGTAATCTTTAAGCTATCTAAATCTATTTCTGGGAGGACTATAGTTTCCTGCCCCTGACCAGTGCATTCATCGGGACTTTGTGCATATAGGAGTTTGTAATGGGCTTCCCACTTTTCTGCCGCTATATTAGGTTCAACAGCACCCTGTCCTCTTGCAGACCCTGAGCTCACTATATTCCAGAAAGATTTTAAGTCTTTATTTTCCAGAGCCTGTTTGAGATTTGCCGACTGTTCTTCTCCCCACGAGATTTTAGCAGCATGAATGGCGTTTTTATAGACAAGCCTTGCCATTTTTATGGTAGGACTACACTTTGATTTTATAGCCTCTATCAAGGCACTTTTCATTTTCCTGCACTTGGAATTGAACCAAGATTGCCGTGGTTTGTGGGCACCAATCCTACAACATTCCTTCCAGAAGACATCTTTCAGTCTCAGGAAAGCTTGGCGATTAATTTCAGCAACCTTACTCACATGGGGTGCTAAAATATCACAGTGCACGTATTCTAACATAGCCTCAAGGTCTGGGATAAACTCCCTGTATAGTGTTGCCATTTTTTCCTGGGAATTCTCTAACCATGACCACTTCACTCTCTTCCTATTGTTACTGAGGAAAAGCCCATCGTCTTGGTCGATATGATCCGGGCTGTGTTTGGCCCCGGGGGAGATTGCAAGATTTACCATCAGCGCGTTATGGTCACTGTCCTCACGTGGTATAGCACTAAAATCAGAGGCTAACGACCATACTCTGGTCTCCAGAAGTATATAGTCTAGAATTGAGGAGTGGGCCAGCCTATTGTAGGTAAAACTACCTGGGGAATCTAAGGGAAACCGCCCATTGCATGCTCTCAGTGAATATCTGAGAGTTAGCGCTTTAATTTGAAGAGCTAAGGGGGACCATGCTCTGATCCGAGGGATGTTGGGCTCCGGAATAGCCCATATATCATCCTCTTCTGCGCTGTCCAAATCCCCAGATTCCAGTAGGGGCTCAAACTGGCAGTTCAGATCACCTGCCAGAATTATCGCTGCATCCACTGGGATATCCAAGAGGAGATCTTCTAGGTGTGCTAGTGCAGGGGACTCCTTACCCGTCTTAACAGGCCTAGAATAAATGTTAATTAAAAAAAACTTAAGATTGTTAGAAAAGGATAATATAAGGCAAAGGATGTCTGGACTATGTGAGTCCACTTGCCTAACATCGCAACTCAGATGGCATCCCACCCAAATGCTTAGTCCACCAGAAGGCCTGCCCCTAGTTCCAGCAATGGCAGGGATATGGAATGATGCGAAGCCTCTACGAACAGGGTGATCTGTAGCCCATGTTTCCTGAAATAAGCATATGTCACAAGAATCTACAAAGACTCCCCATTCTGGACAATGTAGTTTGTTTTTGATACCAGCCACATTCCAAGATAGTAACTTAATTCTATGGAGAGAGGTCTGGTTGTCTGCTGAGGCCTTCATAACTATTTCCCTTGTGGGTGGGACCACAGGATTATTTACAGAATTTTGATTAAGAGAAGGACCAACGCAGTTACTACGCAATTTTCTGTCTGCTCAAGGGTAGATGAAAACTTGCACGCTGCCCTTCCACTATCAATGACAATCTTCAATTTTCCCGCTGCCCTCACTGTGTTAACTTCGATCGTTGCTGGCCCAGCGTTGCTACATGGGGGCCCTGGGATCAAGAGTCAATCCACCTCCTCCAAGCTCTCAAATCTGTTAAAAAGGGGTAAGTTAAATGGTTGGGGCCGTTGCAAGCCTACCACCTGACCCCTCCCAGATCGATGGGAAGGCCGTACCCTAGTGCCATAGCGTGACCCGACCCCTGTACCACAAGCAAAACCATTGTTGTAAAAATAAGTGATGGGAAGGAGTCTGATGGTAGAATCCCCATTACTCAGGTATAAAACTTGACAACTTCCTAAAATTGACAACTACACAATCCCCACTAATGTCCTTAGCCCAATTGCCAATCCACTTCACCCTTCGAGTCATCAAAATGTCATCTGCGTTGGCATAAGGAAACTGATATTTTCTGGCAAGCAAATGGAGGCATTTGTTTTTAAGTTCCAAATGAGTTTCAGTGTTATCTTCACCCAGTGAGGGCACACCAGCAAGGACTAGTACATATGGTACACTAGCAGGAGGCAGATTAATAAGAGGTAGCTCTTGGCCTCGATGACCATGAGGTGTGGGGGCTACTTCCGAAACTGTGGCAATCTCTTTTCGACAAACGAGACTGTCTGCCTTTGCCTCAGTAGTACAGGCTGTTACATTACTAGAACTTGCTGACCCCTTGTCTGCAGTATGGGCTGTAAAATCTTCCCCTCTGCTTTTCTCAGCAGATGTATTTCCCAGACTAGTGCACAAAGTTGGAGCCGTATTTCTCCCATGTGTGTTGGCTGGGAGTGATGGATTTGGATAAGCCTAGTCTGTGCATGTGCAGGTCTTAGACATGGTGTCCAAACGGGCATGGCTTAGGGCAAATTCTTCTTTTAGAAGCCCACTAATTTGATTGAATAGTATGTTGGAAAATGAAGCAGCCCATGCAGGAGGCGATAGATCCATAGGAATTGGAGGTTCCCAAACTCTCTGGTCGGCTACTACCGACACGGCGGTTCCATTGTTTATTTTCCTCTTTTTGCCCCCCACATTCTTGAATTGAGGATGATGATTGGCCGCACTTGAATTAGCGGGGGTTTTAGTGCACCCTTTACTTCTAGTAGTTGCCCTACATGTAGCTTCTACAATTGGAACAGGCGACATAGGCGTAGAAACCTGACTTTGAATACTGTCGTCCCTTTCAAGGGGAAGGGAAAGGTTAGATGGTGACAAGGCCAGGGGAATGTCCGGAGTTATAGACAGTCGGCGCTCAGTTCGCTGGATTTCTGTGGCCACCACTCGTATCGCCCTTTGTAACATCCGATCGATTGATGTCTGGTGGACAAGTTGAGGGGTGGAACAAGGGGGGGCATGGCATAAGGCTTTTACAGTTTGTTTGCCCATACTCAGCTCTGTGGTGTCGGCTAAAATTGTAGGGTTTTCTTAATACCAACAAAATCGACAAACCCAAAGAAACAGCTTATGTTGGTGAAGTAAATGGTAGGACTTACAGTTGTAGTGGTTAGTCACTCCTGCTTCTTCGTTGCCTGACCCCTATGCAGAACCCCTCACTTCCTGTTACTTCTCTGTAGGCGCGATTTTCAAACCAAGGGGGGCGGTCCGGCCCAGCCTCCTCCGGCCACAGACGGGCCCACCCTTGGCCCGGGTTTCGCAGGAGCCCTGCACTCCTTATATGCGCCTACTGGTGCTTGCTGTGTGCGTGGTTAGTGTGCGCGCCGCGCTCGCCGCTGGTGGTGCCGGGTAATAGAGTCCCGGAATGACGGCACTGGCGGCAGGACTCTGTGGCGGTGGGGCAAGATTGTGGCAGGATTAATGGCCAGTAAATTGCCCCTCAGACAAACAGGGCTCTTTTAGTACTTCAGGGAAGTCTGCGCGTCCCTGTCCGCAATCCTCCCGCTGTTTGCATCGTATACCTCTTTCATCTACCACTCTACTCCTCCTGCTCCTTTAAATCATTCTTGAATGTTCTTTTTCACCCTCTTTCTCCCTTTCTCTCAATTGTTCTGGGTCACAGTCTAATGATGGAAAAATACGTTCCGGTGACCAAAACGGAGTGCAGGTGGGTCCCACCTGCAACCACCGACCCCAATTAAGAACTGCGTTTATTTCGCTACAGTCTTCGGCTCCGTTCCTTTTGGAAAATAAGTGTTGGCAGTAGTATAGGGCAAACAGCAAGCCCCACAGGTTAGCGCTATGACCGGTGAAATGACAAAGCAGTAGGGCGCAATGGACGCCAGTCTGAGTCTCCGAGTTGAACTGTTAGCCGGGAAAGTGGGCCCAGATCCAGAGAGGCGGTCCCCCGCCGATCTAGCGCTGCACGGAAGGCGCCACTGGGGGAGACACAGTAGATTACCCTCTGCAGGTAGACATCAAGGATCATGCAGCCCTGTAGTGATCACGCTGGGCGCGCTGCAACCGGAGCGGATGCAGTGCGGCCACCCACACCAAACAGCCCAATTTCCTCCTAAGGTGCCGGGGGCCAAGGCCCGTTCCCCCATGGCTCTCAACTGTTGTTCCACTCCAAGATCCTCCTCCAGAGGGTTGCCGAGAAGGGGGTCATCTCCGATCTTGCCTGCGACCAGGCCTCCTGGAAACTGAGCCACTTTAAACGAGAGAGAGCGTCAGCTGCCACATTCTTGACCCCCTCAATGTGTCTAGCCCTACACTCAAAGTTGCAGCGCAGACTCCCTCTGGCGAGCTCCCTGAGCAAGCAGAGCACCAGCGGGCACTTGGCAGTCGGCCCGTTGATGGCCTGTACGACTGCCATGTTGTCCGACCAGAAAAGGACATTTTTGTCCGACAAGATCGCGGGCCACAGGTGGAGGGATATGACAATGGGGAAAAGTTCCAAAACTGTGATCTTGGCAGTGATGCCGCGCTTGCGCCAGGCGTTGGGCCATTCCTGTGCGCACCACTCCTCGCCCAGGATTGCCCCAAAGCCCTCCCTCTCAGATGCATCCGTGAGAAGGCTGAGCTCGGGACTGTCCGCCCAGGGGGCCCTCCATATGACCGTCCCATTGAAGTGAGACAGGAACTCACCCCACATGACCAAGTCCTTCTTCAAGCCTGCCGCCAACTTAGCCAGGTGGTGTTTTTTAGACACATTAGCTGTGGCCCTGGCTAATCTCCTGGCGAACACTCGCCCCACCGGGATGACTCTGGCCGCAAAGTTGAGCTTGCCCAATTCGGAAGGGGGGGTTGCATGAAGGGGCTCGTCACCCTCCCCAGGGCCGCTTCCTTCTTGAGCTTTGCCCCTACGACTTTGGGATGGTCCCTGGCAGACCTGAGGTTCTCAGAATCCCTGTTGACCAGTCTGCGCGCACCTGTCCGCAATACTCCCTCTGTTTGCATCTTATACCTCTTTCATCTACCACTCTACTCTTCCTGCTCCTTTAAATCATTCTTAAATGTTCTTTTTCACCCTCTTTCTCCCTTTCTCTCAATTGTTCTGGGTCACAGTCTAATGATGGAAAAATACGTTCCGGTCACCAAAACGGAGTGCAGGTGGGTCCCACCTGCATCCACCGACCCCAATTAAGAACTGCGTTTATTTCGCTACAGTCTTCGGCTCCGTTCCTTTTGGAAAATAAGTGTTGGCAGTAGTATAGGGCAAACAGCCAGCCCCACAGGTTAGCGCTATGACCGGTGAAATGACAAAGCAGTAGGGCACAATGGACGCCAGTCTGAGTCTTCGAGTTGAACTGTTAGCAGGGAAAGTGGGCCCAGATGCAGAGAGGCGGTCCCCCGCCGATCTAGCGCTGCACGGATGGCGCCACTGGGGGAGACACAGTAGATTACCCTCTGCAGGTAGACAGCAAGGATCATGCAGCTCTGTAGTGATCACGCTGGGCACTCTGGAACCGGAGCCGATGCAGTGCGGCCGCCCACACCAAACAGCCCAATTTCCTCCTAAGGTGCCGGGGGCCAAGGCCCGTTCCCCCATGGCTCTCAACTGTTGTTCCACTCCAAGATCCTCCTCCAGAGGGTTGCCGAGAAGGGGGTCATCTCCGCTCTTGCCTGCGACCAGGCCTCCTGGAAACAGAGCCACTTTAAACGAGAGAGAGCGTCAGCTGCCACATTTTTGACCCCCTCAATGTGTCTAGCCCTACACTCAAAGTTGCAGCACAGACTCCCTCTGGCGAGCTCCCTGAGCAAGCAGAGCACCAGCGGGCACTTGGCAGTCGGCCCGTTGATGGCCTGTACGACTGCCATGTTGTCCGACCAGAAAAGGACATTTTTGTCCGACAAGATCGCGGGCCACAGGTTGGGAAAAGTTCCAAAACTGTGATCTTGGCAGTGATGCCGCGCTGCGCCAGGCATTGGGCCATTCCTGTGCACACCACTCCTCGCCCAGGATTGCCCCAAAGCCCTCCCTCTCAGATGCATCCGTGAAAAGGCTGAGCTCTGGACTGTCCACCCAGGGGGCCCTCCAGATGACCGTCCCATTGAAGTGAGACAGGAACTCCCCCCACATGACCAAGTCCTTCTTCAAGCCTGCCGCTAACTTAACCAGGTGGTGTTTTTTAGACACATTAGCTGTGGCCCTGGCTAATCTCCTGGCGAACACTTGCCCCACCGGGATGACTCTGGCCGCAAAGTTGAGCTTGCCCAAGAGGCTTTGGATGACACACAAAGGAGCCTTGTCTTTCCCCAGCAGTGACTGGATGTCCTGTCGCAAAGCCTGCACCTCTCAGCAGGGAGTCTAGACACGCCCGACTCCATCTTACCAGGTGCTAACGGCACCCCAAGGTGTCTTGCCAATTCCTGAAAGCATAGTAGCCCCCTGCTGTACTCCTGCGTACCTGCACCCCCAATGAACAAAAAATCATCAAGGCAGTGGGTCACCCCTTCTACGTTAAATCTCCCTGAGAGAGCCCACTGCAGGAATGAACTGAAGGCCTCAAAGTAAGCACACGACACCGCACACCCCATTGGCATGCACTTGTAGAAGAATTCACCTTGCCACTTGAATCCAAGGAGGTGCAGGCTCTCTGGGTGGACAGGGAGAAGGCAGAAAGCGGACTCAATGTCAGCCTTGGCCAACCACGCTCCCCTTCCCACCCTCCTGACCATGTCCACTGCCATGTCGAGTGAACAGTAAGAGACCGAGCAAGAACCCTCCTCCAGCCAGTGGTTCACTGAATCCCCCACCGGGTATGACAGGTGTTGGATCAACCTGTAAGCCCCTTGCTCCTTCTTAGGGACCACCCCCAAGGGAGAGACCACAAAGTTCGGAAGGGGAGGTTGCAGGAAGGGGCTCGCCACCCTCCCCAGGGCCGCTTCCTTCTTGAACTTTGCCCCTACGACTTCGGGATGGTCCCTGGCAGACCTGAGGTTCTCAGAATCCCTGTTGACCAGTGGCCCCTGATAGGGAATTCTGAAGCCTTCCAAGAACCCATGGGCTAGAGACAATCTATCCTTAACATTGGGGTACTCCCTTAATAGTGGTAGCAGGTTGGAGGTGACAATGGGGGATGGACCTTTGCAGGAGGGGGCACCCCGGAGGGTGCAAGTTGGGCTGACCTGGCGGGAGAGGGGGGAAGGACCTGGCCAGGGAAGACCGGCCCAGGGGCCTACTTATCGTGTCTGGCCGGCATTGAGGCGTGCTTGCGCTTGTCGCAGGAGGTGGCCGAGTGTGGAGAGCCGCACTTGCTGCAGGTGTGGGAAAATCAACAGGCCGTGCCCCAGGAGCATGCCCCTGCATTGAACAGCCTGCACGTTCCACTAAAAACTCTCCTGGGTCCCTGCTTCTGGCCCTCACCACGGTCTCCCCGAAAGGGCTGCTTAAACTGACCCTTCCTGTCCTGCCTCGTGCCCTTGCTCAGCTCTCCCTTCTTCATGT
This sequence comes from Triturus cristatus, assembly GCF_964204655.1. Lineage (NCBI taxonomy): Eukaryota > Metazoa > Chordata > Amphibia > Caudata > Salamandridae > Triturus > Triturus cristatus. The sequence continues at coordinate 1,150,977,823 of NC_140579.1, forward strand.
TGGTGCTAGGCTTCTCGTCGGCCTCAACCATGCCCCTGCCCATGTGCTGGACCCAGAGACGCACCTTCAACTGGTCCCACCCCAGTTCCGGACAAATGGCCATCTTTTTCCTGAACTCGCAGTCATACCTGTACCAGCCCATCCCGCCGTTAGTCTCCGCCTCATTGGTGATGATGCCGGTGTATTGGAACAATCCCGGCCCTTGTTCTGGGTATCGCTCCATGACCACCGCTGCCAGGATAGCGAAGTCCAGCCCCCATCTCTTAATTGTTTTATCAGGCCATGCTTGGAAGCGAACCTTCTTGTCCTCCTCCTTGCCACCCATTTTCCTGGTATCCACCCCTTCTGCCCCGTGCATCAGAAGCGTAAAAATGTTGATGAATTCCCTCCTCCATATTCCTTCCTTGGCTGCAAGTGGCACCTCCCACGCTAGTGAGCACCGGCCGGACAACAGGGGGGGCCAATGTGACTAGTAGCGCAGGAGCGGCGAGCACGGGAGGCGTCACAGCGGGGGGAGGGAGTGCTTGCTGCTGGGGACGCAGGAGGAGATGTCGTGGCGCTGCAGGAACCACGGGAGGAGCGCATTTGTGGCTGCGGGCGGGAGGGCTGGTTCTGCCCGTTGCTGGCCGCCTAGATCAGGCGAGTACCCCCTGCCGCTCTGACTCCTGTAGGAGTGTGGTGTGTACTTAATTGCCCCAGGCTCTGGCACTGGCACTGAGACCCCTTGCTGCAGGCTGCCATGTGGCAACTCTGCTCGGTGACTGCCCCCCCCACCTCCACCCCAAACATTCGTGACTGAAGGGGCATCTGGTGCCTGCGTGGGTGGTGCTGGTCTAGCTACCCCCATGCCACTGTTCGCTATGTTGACCACGCTGGAGTTGTTAACCGCCAGGAGGCCAGCTCTGACCTTCGTCATGAAGTTCGTTAACGTGTCCGTGAGCTTACCCAGGTCGTCACGTGTGGCAAAGTTCAGTGGCGGCGTTGCGTTGACCAGGGGGGCCACTGGACTGGCTGTGGGGGGCAGTTGTGCATCGGCCACTGGCAAGGCCACAGTCCGCACAATGCCCATGGTACGGCTCTTAGCTTGCAGCGAATCTGCTGGGAAGTCCTTAACTGTGGGCCTGCGAACCCTCTTAGATCTGGTGGGACCATTCTCCTCGGCGGGTTCCTGACCCATGCATGGGGCAGGCATGGCGATACCAGAGTCGTCCGGACTGAGCGCCATCAACAGCTCAGTGGCCCAAGCCACTCCTTTAGCACTGACCATCTCCATAACGGCTGACAACTGCGCATCTTGGGAGGTTCCTGGCTGGGATTCCTCCACCTGGGACATCAGCGAGAAAAGCGGAGGGGATCCCTGGCTATTCATCTGGACGGTTCTGCGACAGCCCACCTGGAAAAGAAATTGAACTGTGAGCCAAATACCTAGCCGCTGGTGCCGGATCTACATTCCTGTCCTGGCCTTCGACGCTCGGTCCCAAACCCTCGACCCCTTACTTACTTCCTGTTAGTTGCTACACTCTTTCTGACGATGCTCGTGTTGTCGTGTTGCCTGGGGAGGATCTTGCTGAACCCTGCATGCGGATGATGGAAAAAATTGTTAACCATTGGACACTCATGGTCTGCCGGCCGCTGGCACGGCTCCCATTCCCTGCCTGCCCTTCTTGTCTCCTATCCCCCCTGCGCTGGTAGTGTTCTTGCGTGCTCCCCCACCTTGCCCCTTGGGCTGTGCTCCCCCCCATGTGTTACCTCTGAAAACACCTCTGCAAGAGGGCTTGTGCTGCACCCTGCACCTCGGCAAGCGTCCGGGAGTGCGAGTTGTAGCTGAAAAATAAAACAGCGCGGCGTAAGATGAAGGGGGTGACTTTTTCCTCATCCTGACTACGGTCACCCCGGAAGGCCGGTTTGGTTACACTGGCCATGTGGCACGCGCACCCTGTCCTGTTGAGTGGACGCCTTCGCCCTGCGCCGCACTGGTTGGCGTCTAAATGCCCTTTGTGCTACCTTGCCCCTAGCGGCTCTTACTCTTTAGCTGTGCGCGTCCTAGCGAATCCTTAGGAGGGGTGGTGGGGGTCGTGGCATCAGTCCCTTCCGCATAAACAAACAAATTACGTTAATACATTCACACAGGCTGGAGCTGTCGCAAACAAGGCAATAACGGCAGCCATCGGCAGGTGCACTGTGGTACCCCTATAGCTAGTTACACAATGTATCCCGCATACTCCCGCATGCCAGTAAGAGGGTTGGGTGCTCAGGGGAATCGAGCTGGGGCTCCCAGGTCTAGGACCTGCACCGTTCTCCCTGGGGTAATCGGGACTGACCTTACACCTACGCCCCCCAGGTGCCCAGCCTGGGCTGTTGTCCCCTGAATTACATGCATGCAGCGACCACGGCTCAGGAGGGGTGGCACCTCCACAGGAAGCTGTGTGAGGAGGGTGATGCAGGCACGCAGAGTCAGGGCACCGGGGGCGTGGTGCAAGGCCACTGGGAAGGAGACCGCAAGGTGCCGGGACGAAACCCAGGGCCTCAACACCTGGAGCATGCGCACTACCACTAAGCTTGCTCCCTCTTATGCCATACCGTAATTATTATTATTTTTTTTTTTATTTACAGTATATGGCACAAAGTCTGCCCGAGGAAAATATCACCCAACCTAACTGGGGGAACCACAGTTGCCTACACTTTGATTTAAAAAGAGGTCATACAGAACAGGAACATTGGGAATTGAACTCTTAACCTTGAGAGTAAGAGTCTAAGACCCTAACCGTTGGGCCATAGTGACTCTGACTGAGCAAGCAGAGACGTTGAAAGACCAGGGCAGAAGCATCTAATTTCAGGGTGGAGTCTAAGACCTTAAACCATTGGCCCGGGTGACTCTGGAGGGGGAGGGGAGCACCGCGTGGGCCCCGTCCCGTAACGCGCGCTCAGCACGGGGAGTCACTTCACTTGCGAGCATGGGTGAGCGCGAGGCCGTGTGTTGAGACCAGGCCTCCCGCCCGACTCGGCAGTCCCCACCAGGACACACTCCCCCCTGGTGCTGCTTCGACCGGGGGCGGGGCGCATGCCCCCGCAGCACAGCCACAGGGAGCACTACAGAAATCCTGCGGCGCGAGGTGGAGCCGGAGGTTCTGGGGTGCACCACGCGAGCCCCGCCTCCCATCTGCCAAACAAACCAGGATACATCTGGCCAGCACAGCGTAGCAGGACGTGGGCGCGACCCCGAAGCTCGTGCCCCGGACACCCGCCCCGAGGTCAGCCGTCCAGCGCCGGACCACGACCCATCGTGGGTTCCGGTGCCCCCGCCGGCCATTGAAGATTGTGGAGCCCCGGGGAAGGCGGGAGACTGGGAGCACGAGGGCCTAGCCATGGCTCGCAAGCAGCGGCTCGCAAGCAGCGGCTCGCAAGCAGCGACTCACCGCGCTCCCGGAAGCAGCCCGCCACCATCCTGATGCCGTCCCACACCGGCTGTGGCTGGCCGGAGAGCGCGTCCAACCTACGCCAAGTAAGTGCCATTGCTTCCTAGCATTGTGCCCAGGGCAGCGGCGATTGACCCCGGACATTGGGGGTAAGGGTCTCCGCCCATCACTTAGGCCGCAGTTATCTGGGGGTATGCATGCGGTAGCTGTGCGGTCGGGAGGGCCCAAGAGGGGGGGCACACTGGCTGCTGGCCATGCCCGTCACGGCCTAGTGCTCGCCCACAACCCACAGGCCCAGCTACATCCCCCGTGGCATGTTAGAAGGGCAGGCGGGTGCACTGTGTGGTGGAGTACGGAGGCCCAACGTATGCCATGCGGCGCATGAGGACGGGGCAACACTGCGATCCGAAGCAAGCATCCCCGCAGCAAGCGGGCCCACAGGGTGGGCGACCGACTGCGTGCCCAGCGGCCCACCCCCGGAGCTGCACCCTGCTCCCCCCGTTCCTGGCGGCCTCCAGCTTAGGCTGGACCGCCCGCCCTGAATCACCCACATGGGGAGATCCGGCTTGGGGGGGGGAATGGCCTGCACTCACCATGCAAAGTCGAGTCAGCTCCTATCTGCGAGCGGGGGAGCATGTGGGAGACGTGGTGTCCGCGGCGCGTCCAGTGCACAAAGAGGCAGAAAAGGGGGTGGGGGGACCTATGTACCCCTCACCCTGCCCCACGCACCGGAAGTGACGCAGGACACCCGCGACCTGATGGGGACTCCTCCCCCAGCCAAACCCGCCCCCCGGGGAAAGGGGGAGAGAGGTGGGGGGGCGGGAAGCCCGATGCCACTACAGGGCCACCCTCTTGAGTGGCCCCCTGCGGTGGCCTTGGGCAGCCACATTTTTTATGCTTCTTGACACTAAGACACATTGGGGCATATTTACAAGGGATTGCGCCACTGGAAAGTCACTGTTTTTAACTTTCCAGTGGCACAATGCCCTGCACCATATTTACAAAGTGGTGTTAAGCCACTTTTCGAGGTTTAACGCATCTTTGTAAATATGGTACCCTTTCACGCAGGTATCTGTGTGAAAGGGTCGAGCAATGGGTGTTGCTGTGGGAGTTCCACCACAACATCCATTGCTTTTTTACGCTGCCCCAGATTCACAAGGAGGTGTAAATCTGAGGCAGCGTCAAAACGAACTCTCCTCGTTTCTCCTCATTTTTGCTTTTACTATGTGTGCTGCTTTCTGTAGCACACATAGAAAGGGAAAAATGCCATTGTTGATTGTTTATGTGCAGGAAGGGGCACCTTCCTGCACATAAAGGGGCACCTTCCCGCACATAAACAATCATTCCTTGCATCGCAGGGAACCCTTGCACTATGGTGCAAGGGTGTCTGCGTTTGCACTAGATAGCTATTTTTAGCGCAAGTGCTAGGGAAAACACAGGGGTGCACCATATTGTTGTAAATAAGGCGCATCAGTGAGTTTTGGAAATGGTGAAGGGTGCCGCCGCACAATTTTCTGTAGCTCAGCGTTCCGTCATTTCCTTGTAAATATGCCCCAAATAGCCCGAAGTGATGGGTTTGCATTTCATGTAATTTGATAGAATTTTTTATAATTTTCCTGATTTTTTTTTTTAATTATAGGGAACCAAATTACGCACATTTTGCATACCCCTACTGAACATACACACATACTTCCCATTTTAATGTGTGCAAAGTGTGGGTCTAGCTGACGCTAAGAGAGCGGAGTGCAGCACAGCAGTACACACACTGTGCACATGTGTTTGCGGTGCACTGCTGTGACTGGCAGGCCAGAGAGGGATTGTAGCTGAGCAGTATACACTGACTAGCGGAGATCTGCTGGTTGTCATGCAGGTGAGATTATGGAAGGGCAACAGAGCAGGCTGCACAGCAATGCACTGCTGTGTCTGACAGGCAGTATAAACAAGCAAGGCTTGGGTCCTTAACTGCCTGGACTGGACCACTAAACTGAGAGGAAACAAACAAGATGTCAAGGAAGATTGTTATACCGAAGTCTAAAGGAACCTTAGACCAACAATTCTAAAGTTTACTAGCTTTATTCAGCTTAGTTTGCCTTTTACGCAAAGACATTCAAAATTGATTGTACATGTCTTAGAAAGGGCAACACATTATTAGGTTGCACAATGTTATCCAAAAATCATTTTAACACATAATCATCATAAATACATACAACCCAATACCTTTGTGGAAAAATAAAAGAAGACACTTAAGTACATTGATGATACAGCAAAAAAATATACAAGTCTAAAGCACTTGACCAGTCCTAAATTCGAAATTTGGCACAAGGCGGACACTGTCTCGTTGCTAGGCTGATGTCTACTGTCCTGCCTGTGATTGGAGAATGGGGTTACGCAAACTACCAAGATTTTGTCTAAAAGGGGAAACACAGTTTAACTAATTCCCTTGTGGCACACCCCATCAAAGATAACCCATGCTCAGGAGTCAACACATTTCAAACCCCTGGTTATTTTGGGGTTCTCCTCAGGACTCGTACTCGGTCGTGGACTCCAAAATTACAAAAAACAGTACTGTGAAACCTGCCCTACCCTGTTTAAAATTACAAAAATAATCCAGGACCTACTGATATGTGTCTTTACCTGAATTGCAGCGTTAAGTGGATCTGGGAAAACTGGTTGTAGAAGACGATAGTCCTACTCTTCAAGTCATAAGGCTACAGGAATTAAAGAAATCAGAACAAGTTGTCAAACTGTAAGGGGTGTCGGAATCTCCGCAATGTACCAACATGTTTGGAAGAGGAATAAATGTTCCTACCTTTTGGGCACTGGATCACATCAAGTCTCTATTTATTATGTAGTATGGTTCAAGTTCCCTCAATTGCACGGAATCCAAAACTAACAGATGAGACGGCCTGAATGTTAGAGCTCTAATCTGTGTTTTTTATGGTACAAACACTCGTACGCGAGGTGCTGGGTTAGCCTCAAGCGTCTGAACGCAGACCTGGATGTTACCTTTCAACTGGCTGAGAGCCGCTGAATGCTGTGGATGCGACCTGGCCGGACTCAGTATGAGGTGATCACTTTTCAGTTCCTGCGAACAACAATGTACACCAACTGTTGCACCAACTCGGTCAAGTACCGAAAGTCTGTGTGTAAATAATAGAAGATGCTTTGGGCGGTAGAAGGAATTGGGCACTGACAAATCATTTTCACTTAACATTTAGGGCCCGATTCTGATGCAGTTAGGAAATCTTCCCGATCTAATCAGTTTGGAAATGGTTTCCAACCAACTCGGATCGGGAGAGTCCAACCGACTCAGTATGATGCATGCGGATGCTTTCAGATACAATTTGGTTGGACTCCCATTGACTTCTATGGGAGCCTCTGTTCCTAACCGCATCATAATCTGGCCCTCGGTCGGGAAGACAAGTTCCCGATCCGATTCGGAAAGAGATAATGCCGTAAGGAGGCCTTCCTAACCGCATCGTAATCGGGCCCTAGGTGGGAATACTTTCCTAACCGCATCAGAATATGGCCCTTAGTAGATGAGGAGGGCCTAGAGTAGATGAGGGCACTGAGCTGAAGAAGTAACAGGCACTGGAGAAGGGTATATAAGGGGCACCACGTGAGTAATGGCCTGGAGGGGGTAGAGGGAAGAGACTATGAGAGGGACAGCATAGAGTGGTCAAAGGGCACATATTTGAAGAGTAACAGAGAATGTGTCAGAGACTTATGTGTGACATTTCTGTGTTTTCAACTTTCTTATATGTGACATTTCAGTGCAGTATGTGTGACACTTTGAGTGACATTTGATCATGAGCAGTTCAAGACTGTTGAGATTCATTTTCGGAAACAGCCCGTTTTCTGAAATTCACTAGTGTAAAAGGCAACTTAAAAGTGCAATTTAAAGGTATAAAATTGATAGTGCTCAGATGAAGCACATATGTTTTCGCTGAAGCTGACTTACAGTATTCTCAGCCTGTGACATTACTCCCTGGCAGAGGCGGCTGCCAGGAGGGAAGAGTGGTAGGCAGAGCAGGGGACAATAATAAATACATTGAAAATAAAATGTACCTGCCACCTGCTGCCTCGGTCCTCTGCTCCGGATCACAGGCTCCCAGATTCCCCAGCGTCAATCCAGATGCTGCTCTCATGCTGGCAGTTCTATTACCCAGTATGAGAACAGCACCGGTATTGGGCAGGGCGGGCTGGTTTTACGCTTCCAGAGGGAGTGGAAGCCTGTGCCTGCTGTTCTCCATGCAATAGCCTGGAGACACCTAAGTGCTGATGACTGTTTGGCTGTCCTAAGGCAGTCATGCGCACTTGTAGTTCCCGCTACTGCAAGTGCCCTCCATGCTTGCCTGTCAGAGGATGGCCCGCCACCAAGACTCGGATTGGTTCCGGTCATGAAAAATTAAATGATAATAAAACAGATTAATATGATTTTATTAGAGATGTTTGTAACTGCTTGCTGAGGCAGTGGGGCGATGCACCTCCGCCATAAAGGAGGAGCTGCCGCTGCACCTGGGTGGTCGCTGTCTTGCAATCTCAGAGGCACAGAGTGCACCAATCTAGACCATGTCACCACAGATTGGCACAGTATGCACTCCCCCCACCCACAAGCATGTGACAGACATTGCATCACTCACCTTCACCTAACAGGTAGGTAGACATCTTAACAGGGAGGGGTGTTTGTGGGTGGGAAGACTGCACCACAACTCACTCTAGGCCCCTTGTCCCACAGCTCAGCAGGATGGAGCACCCCCCTCACCCTACCCACAAGCATGTGTCAGACATTGCATTGCTCACCTTCACCTAACAGGTGGGTAGCCATCTTAACAGGGAGGTGGTGTTTGTGGGTGGGAAGCCAGCACTACTACTACCACCAGGCCCCCTTGTCCCACAGCTCAGCAGGATGGAGCACTTCCCCACACCCAGAAACATGTGTCAGTAATTCCCCTCAACTGTGTCACAGAACAGGTAGGTAGACAGTGCATCTACCCTGCCATTCCTCTCAAAACGTTTGGAGCCATATGACCACACTAGCTCTCACATCCCACCCAACTTGGCATAGATCCAATAGTCACTTCCAGTGTGCAGACAGCTAAGCGTATGCAACTGTCCCAAAAATTAAAGTTTGGCTCACCAAATCACATGTTGAATGAATTCAGGGCACAATCATGCACAGCAGTGAATGCTATCTGTAAGTGCTATGGGGGCAGAGCATCAAGGCCCATATGAACACAAAATATGCATGGTCAGTTGTAAAAAGAAAGCAAAGCACATGATATGGCAGAGGGATGCATGAGATAACAATGGCTAATACATGCTCAGATGTATCATCTTCCATGCAGAGTAAACAACAAAGACGCTTCACATAAAGTTGTTGTGCTGCTAGTCGTCAGATGATGACATGTCCTTGTAATCACACAATCTGTATGTGGAACACGTTCTCTATTGACATGTCATTCCATGGACAAGTGATGTGTGTACCTCCACTGCATGTCATGATGCTCAGTACTGTGCAGCCATACAATGTGATATCAATGCAAACTGCGTGGTGTATAACATGTAACAACCAAACATCTAACACCATGCTTGTGGCGCGCAATTCAATGACCATTTCATCTCTGTCCAACAGGTGAACAACAATTGACTGCTGCAGATGACATCACCAACCTGCAGAGCCAGTCTCATCTCCCAGAACATGGACTCTCGGATGAAGACTCCCTAAATTCCTTGGATAAGGACCCAAAACCTGGCCCATCAGGACTGCCAGGTCCCAGGCCCCCACTGTCCCCACCACCACCACCTCAGCAACAACTACGCTGACCCCTGCTGCAACGACCTGTGTGGCCTCAACAACCACCACCACCACCAGTGCTGCCTACAACACTCTCCCTGCCTCAGAGGGTACCCACACCACCACACAATCAGGAGGGCATGAAGAGTCTGCGGGTGCTTCGAGTGGTGACGCCACAGGTCCGGGACAGCAGGGCAGGTGGGAGGGCAACTGGGTGACAAATTCAGCAGGACACTGGGGCCAAAGCCCTGGTCAACATCCCCAGAGTCCTTGGGGCATATGAACAAACCCAGGGACAAATAGGCCAGGTTCTGGCCCATGGAAACACATATGGGCCAAATCGTGGACCTCTTGGTCCAGCTTGTGGGTGTTCTGAGGGGCAGGCCTGCGGCCCAAATGACAGCTCAACCTCACTCCAGTGGCCTGCAGGATGACAGTTCCACCACATCACCTGCGGCCACAGAGAAGGGTGAGCTGGAACAGGATGAGTCCTCAGACACCGCTGAGCCCACAGCAGAGACCCCCCTGCCAAACGCTCAAGAGGCCATCTGAGGAAAACCACGCCAGTCAAAGAGCCAGTCATGATGGCACCTCTCTTCACCTTGACATTGAATATGTTGATTATTCTTACTTACACTGGCATATTGATGGCAGGAGTCTGGTTGGACTGTGTCACCACATCAATGTGGTGACTGCTCTATTGTCTCGTCTACCATCACTAAAAACACATTGATTCACTTTGCATCTTTTTGTACATAATCACTTCTCTGTCCCAAATAATCATTGTAAATAAACACTCTTTACACACCTATGTTTTCGTGTCAGCTCCATGTTTATCACAGGATGTACAATGTTGACTCTGATTCCAATATACCAGAAGCCCTGATTGTTTTGAGGCATTGAGAGGCTGAAGGGACCTAGAAAGACATAAGAGAACAACATTCACTTGTGAGGTGATGGCATCACAGCCACTACCCAACACTTGTTATCAAGGTACACAAACCTGCACACATTACAATGAGCAACAATATCAACATACAAATCATGTAGTTGTGCATAACTACCCTGTGGCACAAACATTAGCCCTCAGCACAGAGCCAACAACAGGCAGCAGTCAAAAAGCTCCCCTAGGCCTTTTCACCAACATCAAAAACAGCAGACAATGGCACCGTTGTACAAAGTCACTCACCTTCAAGGGAAGTAGCGGTTGATGAGCTGTTGACGCAGGTCGACACCTTCCTCCTCTCCACTATCCACGTCACTGGACATGTATGGGTTTGCAGATGGGGGCATCTGCTGCTCATCATCGTCCAGGATCAGGGGGATCTCTTTGTGCAAGGCCAGGTTGTGGAGCATGCAGCATGCAACTATGATCTGACACACCTTTTGGGGAGAGTACATCAGTGCACCTCCGGTCCTGTCCAGGCACTGAAATCAAGACTTAAGAAGACCAAAGTACGCTCCACCACACGACGTGTTCTCCCATGTGCATCATTGTAGCGGACTTCACTCGGGGTCCTGGGATTCCTCAGTGGGCTCAGCAACCAAGGCTGGTTGGGATATACAGGGTCACCTATAACTGTGGCAGAGGACAGCATGTCACACATACAGCACGCTACTTGACTCTGCTTACTCACCCACAATCCACGCACACTTTGGATGCAGATTTTCTATCAGCTATGGTACAATGCTGTTACGCAGGATGTAGGAGTCATGGGCTGATCCCGGATATTTGGTACAGACATGGGAGATTATCATATCTGCCTGGCATACCACTTGCACATTAATGGAATGGAAATGCTTCCTGTTCCTGTAGATGTGCTCACGTGCCTGTGGTGGAACCAGACCAACATGTGTGCAGTCAATGGCACCAACAATATTAGGGATGTGGGTAAGGTCATAAAATCCACCCTTCACAGCTGCCAATTCATGCCTCCTGGGGGAATAGATGTAGCTGTCCTTTTAGGTCATCATAGCGGATAGCACATCAAGTAGCACCATGATGAACATTGTTTGAGACATCCCACTGGCGCTGGACACCGTGTACTGGAATGAACCAGTTGCAAAAAAAATGCAGGGCCGCCATCACCTTACACGGTGTCAAAGCAGTTGGATAGGTTCTGCACAGCCTCAGATGGGGCTCCAACTGAGCACATAGGTCCTGAAGGGTAGGTCGATCCACACGGAATTTTCATATGATGTCCTCATCCTCCATGTCCGCAAGCAATGTGAATGGATGATGCACATTTGGTCGTCTCCTAGGTAGGATGAAAGGGAACACATGTCAATTCAATCCCCCTATGAGATGTGTCCAACATCTTATGTTTTGACTGTTACAGCGCCAACAATGAATGGCCTGAAACTACAGCTTACATCACAAGTAACATGTAGGGACACCTTGATCTAAAGTAGTTGTACACTTGTCCAGTATTTACACAGTGAGTACCCCAAAACAGAAGTTCATTCCAACATCTTGTGTCACCAGCCCTGACAGTAGTTGACACAGCAAATGTGTGGAACAATAACACTGCTGGCTTCTACGTAGCTGCTGTACCTGCCACACCTTCTTGCATTATTCGGACAGGGCACACATTAACAACACAATGAGCACAGTGTGTGCATAAAGATCAAGTATAAACATGAGTTCAGCAATCTACTCAGTGAAATAGGCACATTCTGTAGTCAGACCTTCATTACTGTGTGTGCTTAGCCATCTCACACATTGACGTGTAAATACTTGAGAGTCCATCACACCACAGATCTGTGTACATACATGCACAACAATATCATAAGCCACATGTGAGGGAGTACATGACAATGCATGGAATCCTGTGCACTGTCATGGCATGTGTAGTTATCAGTGGGTAAATGTCCACACTAGCATTGAGTTACACTATCTGGTGGCATGATTCATAGTAAGGGTCTACTGTTCAATGCTGAGAACCAGCATTACCATTGCCACAGCATGATGTGTCCATAGGTGCCGTTAGGCGTACACGGCCACTGCAATCACGGCCATAGGCACCCATGTCAAGCTGCCAAATTGTGGTAGCGCCCACCTGAGCCCCACGGTGTGACACCGCCTATGCCCCTGCCCATTCAACCAATGGGAACCGCAATTGTGGTAGTGATATACTCATTTGAAAATGGCGGTAGGAGTGCTCTGCTACCGCTGGGCCGGTCATTGGCACCAATGTAAAGTTGCCAAATCACGGTAGCGACCGCCTGGGCCCTGCGGTGTGACACCGCCAAAGCCCATGCCCATTCAACCAATGGGAACCACAATCGCGGTAGACAAATGCACTTTTGAAAATCGCGATAGGCGTGCTCCGCTACCGCGGGGCCGGTCACTGGATGCAATTGAAAGATGCATGATCGTGGTAGCGACCGCCTGGTCCCTGCGGTGTGTCACCGCCAATGCCCATACCCTTACAGCCAATGGTAACGCCAATCACGGTAGACAAATGCACTTTTAAAAATCACTGTAGGCGTGCTCTGCTACCGCGGGGCCGGTCATTGGTCACATTTGAAAAACGCTGACCTGGAACACCAATTGCAGCAGCTGAGTACCACTGAAACAACCCCAGGGGGCTATATATGTGTGGGAGAGAGCCACACATTTCCACTGCTTCCAGACACTGCTGACTGACACTCTTTACCACCAACTGCTGCTGTTCCTGTTTCCTGGACCCAGTGATGGCGAGAACTGAGAACATCTGGGCCCGTCCCTTCACCACAGAGGAGCTGGAGGTCTGGTGGATGAGGTGCTCTCACAGTATGGGAGGCTATATGGTGCTCCTGATGTCATGGTAAGTGTTTCAGAGTGGAAGTAGGAGAGTGCAGGGAGTGCACACATGAAGTTGATCTGCTGCAGTATGTGCCTGAGAGTGGGTTTGTGTGATACACTGCCTAGCTAGCATGCTGACTTCAGGTAAATGGGGTCTGTAGCCTAATTTGCCCAGATCCCGGGCTGCATTTCAGGATGGGAGGGACATGCAGTGTTTTTGCAGCCATACAGTGACACTGCTGGTTTGGAAAGTGGAAGTCAGAACAGACATTGCCTGTGCTAATGGATGTCTGAGTCTATGAGGTTTTCACATGCTCATTTGTGACATTACAAAGTCTTTTCGTCCAGAGGGTAAAGATGGAAGTGTGCTTTACTTTATATTGCCATCATGGATCTGTGAGCATTATGCACAAGAGTGAAATGCCTGAGGGTGACACTCTTGGTGGAAATTCCCATATGACACATCCCCCTTCCATTCATTTCATTATGCGTACTGAATCTCATGTGTAGGCACTGTTTGCCCTCTCATATTGTACATGCATGTGACTGTTCTGATGTCCCACGTTTAACCTCAGTGTGATCCCCCCTGGCCTGCACATGTATTGCCCAATTTGACAGGGACCCATCACTGAATGGACACAGTGAGACATATGTGTTGTCTGCCACCCTATTCCTCAATGAGCTATCTGTGGTACTTTAAATTTTGGGACCACGTAGGAGGCATGGCCCTACCCTGCCTATTTCGGTATCAGCAAACCGCGAATGGCCAATGCGGTATGTACAAGTGTTTTGCATAACGTTTCATCGACAAATGCACTTTGTATACGATATTACATATTGACTTCGTGGGTTCCATTTTAGAGCGGTAGCCATCTTATGGTTGCCCTCACATAGGCTGCACATTAAGGACAAGCACAGGCCTTCAGAACACATGTGCCTTCTATTGACTTCTCTGTGACCTATGCGATTTGGCTCCACCGCCCCAGGTCAGTCCGGTCCCACGAGCTCCCCGTCCTACGGCCACCTGTGATTAGCATCAGGGTTTGACACACCATAAAGCCTTTTCATCCCACACAAGCCTCCTGCTAATCTCTTTCACATCTGACTCTTCCTGCTTTATGGCTTGTTTTACAAACAGGAGGTGCCCGTGTTTATTGGGGTCTGCTGGTATCTGATGAGGGATCTGAGCCTTGCTGGGTAAATAATTGTGGGCTGGCTGAACTGAAATGTAGGATGGTCATCATGACTCTGCCTTTTCGTTTGTAATGAATACATATAAATGACCATATCGTAAAACGAGGAATGTGTGCCTGAAGCATGATATTTTGTATATAAGGAGAAGACTGGTTTTGTAATGTTGAGCAGTCTCCTGAGAACATACCCGTGTGTACTTCTAGGATTGCTGTTACTGGCTGCAGTCAATAAAAAAACGATCTTTGACGCCACCACAAGACTCTGTGGTCCAAGACAGGAAGAACTCGAAGTCATAGGGTGCTACCCCTGGCACCGCTGGGGTCCTAAATTACTCAGTACTTCAGTTGGCGCCCAACTCGGGGCGATTTCAGCGGTACTGGTCCAAGCCAGAGGTTCGTGAGGAGCTTTGTGTGGAAATTCTGGAGGAAGGCCGCCACTTCATCGACCCCTGCATGTCGACGTGGTCCGAAAGTCTTTGCTGCGAGGTTCCCCGCTTGCTGACGGCTACGAAGGACTGCTGCCCTGACTATCGCCCTGTTTTGGACCCTTGATAATTTGGTAGAGCGAAACGATTAACCGAGCCTTCTGGTGACGTCATCGATACCTCAGTTAAGTATAAGTGGAGCGTCTCCTAATTCTTAGTTTGGTTCTTAGTTTTGGTATCCCTTCGGGATCGCTTTGATTTGGAGCATGCAAGCGCCAAAGCCGAAGGACTCGTGTATTCACGAGACTATCGCGTTTTGATAATCCTTTGAAGTTTGAAACTAGACTAGTGAGCAAAGATGCCTGGTTCTAGTATATTTGGTAATTGGTTTTGTTTGGGTTGTAAAAGGGATTCCCAGTTGGAGTATTCGTGTCCGGTTCCTCCAATTGGAACTCCAACTTATGAGCTTTATGTAAAACATGGCGTGGGCCCCATTGCATATAATGAAGTATGGATCCGATACACCAGGAAGGACGGTGTTTTAAAATGGCCCCAAAATGGTAGTTTCGATACAGATATCTTAGACAATTTGGAAGTTAAATTATTTAAAAAGAAAGCCCGGCCGGCGATGTTTGATTCTTTCCGCCTATGGCGAAAGGAAGCCAAACAGAAAGAAATTAAACTAGCAAAAAGAAATAAGAGAGAAAAAGGTATGTCGATGATGCAAGCAGCTGTACAATTTAAAGATAATGAGGAGGAACAAATGAATGAGCAGTTACATAGACAGCTTAAACTAGGGATCGATAAATGTTACCCAGTTTTGTCACCCCTTCCACAAGATGAGTCAAAAGAGAAAGAGAAAGATTCCTTAATGTCCCATTTGCTAAGTTCGGCACCCCCGTATGCGCAAAACGCCACAGCGCCTCCACAGCTCGTAAATGTGCAGCCTCCAGTTAATGTGCCGCAAGCTTTCCTGCAGCCGCCAGCTCCTCCTCAGCCGGCGCCTGCTCTTGTGGTGCAGCCCCCTCAAGGGCCGCCGACTTTGCTGCCTGCACCCCCTTTGCCTTCTGCGACTTTGCCTGCCCCACCAACTGCCTCCCTTGGCGCTCTCCCCGATAATGTACTTGCATCTGCATCTACACCTACTGTGCTTCCCTCTGTTTTCTCCCCTGTTCTTATGTCAGATTCTCCTTCTGCACGACAACGCATAACTAGTGCGGTTACTAGTTTTGTGTCGCCTCTCCTTGGGTTATCTAGTGTACTCCCTGGCACACAACGAAAGCAGTTGCGTAGTCAGTTGCCTGGTTCTGAAGAGAGAGAAGTATTAGACAGCATGGCACGTAGATGGATTGTTTATCCTTCTAGATATGATGTAGAATCTGTTGTTAATGTTTTTCATCAGTGGGAAGCGCCACAACAGCGGTACGTTTTTGAGAAAATGTGTGAAATCCTATGTGAAGAATTGGAAGAGAATGATTTAGACTCCAGTCCGCAGGAGTTGTGTCAAGTGCGATTTGAATTTGGAAAAGGTACGATTGTGGGTTCTGATGTTGGGAAAGCGGTTGCGACACTGCTGTCTTTCAGGAATGGGGATTGTCAGCAATCATTGTTTGGACAGGAATTCCCTGAAGGGAAACAGGCAAAAGTGCGACAATATCCAATGCGTGAGGTTCCTCCAGTTTGGAGACCTGGTGATGCGAATGCTGTTCCACCTGTTCTACCACATTTCCAGCGTGTTTGGGTACATGTCCCTTGGAAACATTCTGAAGTAATAGCGCTTAAACAGACATTGCCTGATCCCCGTAAATACCCTGCAGGATATTATAAGGAGTTGTCACAGACGGCAGGATCATGTATCATGAATCTAGCTGACATAGATATGTTGTTTGGAAATGTTGTTCCACAGCCTTTGTGGGGATTGATTCGTAATGCAGATCATGCTGCAGAGTTAGGTGACACATGGGCTAATATTATTATTGCTAATGATAGACAAGATGGTGGTGCCAAGCCTGACCCTTTGGTAGCAGAACTCCCTGCTAGAATCATTGCTTACATGAAGACTTTAATGCCCGCGACGCGTGTGAATTGGGATAAATTGTCTGCGTGTAAGCAGAAGAAAGATGAAACAGTGTCTGATTTCTTCACCAGGTTTGAGGAAACGTTTATTGACCACAGTGGTCAAGATATGAGTACGGAAGGTGGTCAACGATTATTTGTTGATAAATTTGTGCATAATTTGCTTCCCGAGTTGTGTAAGAAGTTAAAAGATTCAGAGAGTTCTTGGGCTGTTTCCTCATCAGCGCAAATACTGGCTACTGCACAGTATTACGAAAATAGTGATAAGGATGAGAGAGATAAAGCAGACAAGAAAACGAAAGAATTAAAAACGAAGGTTCTTTTACAGCAAGCTTACCCGCCACGTGGTGGCCAGAGTAATTATCAGCAACCGCCACAGTTTCAGAGAAACGTGCAAAGGTACGAGTATTCTCAACCACGTGTTCCTGTAGGCCCTAATCAATGATCATATTGCAAGGAAGAGGGTCATTACAAGTATAGTTGTCCTATTCTGTTACAACGCGCTAATGGCGCTTTTAGCACCAGAGGTAGAGGTGGTCGACAAGCTCCTAGGGGTAGGGGACGCGGGAGTGGTCCCCAGAACGCGCGTCCCCTTCCATCTCAAAATACGATTAATAGTTTTGATCAGCAAGGCAATGCAACTGGTAGGACAGCTCAGTACTATAACAATGACTATTATGCAGAGGATGAAAATGTAGAAAGTAATGATCACTAGGATAGCCGTAGACAAAGAGAGGGAGTTGTTTCAGTGCCAGTGGATCAGAGTGGACCGTATGTCAAGGTGACTACAGCGGGTGTGTCAGAACCTTTTCTGTTGGACACTGGTGCTGCAAAAAGTTCAATTATGCATTCAAAACTCCCTGGCGCACCTTTGTCTGGCGACACAAATGTTTCAGTAGGATTTTCTGGCGCCCCGGTTAGGAACCCAATCTCTAGTCCTATGCCCCTTTCTGTTGGACCTTGTGAACTGAAAGCACCCCTTATCCTAACGACAGGTTGTGGTGAGAACCTGTTAGGATTAGATTTGTTAAAGAGATTACATGCGACATTATATTGTTCCCCCTCGGGAGTACAACTTACACTTGGTAGGGAAGTGATTTCTCCAATGTATTTGTCAAGGAATGAACTGCCAGCTTAATTGTCATCTCTTCCAGATGCTCTTTGGGCTTCTGGTCTTAATGATGTGGGCCTTTTAGAAATACCGCCATACGTGGTAACTTTGAAAGCCAATGTTAAATTGCCACGCATTCCCCAGTACAAGATCTCTAATGAGGGCGAAAAAGCGTTGCTAGCGATTATCCATGATCTGATTGAAAAGGATTTAATTGAAGAGACAAGAGGTAACGTTTGCAATAGCCCTGTTTTGCCTGTTTTAAAACGTACTGACCCCTCACAGCCACCTGTTTACAGATTTGTGATCGACCTTAGAGAGGTAAATAAGATTGTTGTGCCACAGTTTCCAGTTGTCCCTGATATAACTGCTTTGTTAACTATGATTCCAGCATCCGCTGCTTGGTTCTCAGTGATTGATTTAAAGAATGCTTTCTTTAGCATCCCAATTGCAGAGGAAAGCAGGGACATTTTTGGCTTCAGTTTAGGAAGTTGTAGCTTCCGTTTTAAACGCGCTCCTCAGGGCTACTGTGAAAGCCCATCAATATACAGCCAAGCTTTAAAAGCACAGCTTGATGCAATTGTTTTACCTAGTGGTGCCACCCTTATCCAGTATGTTGACGATTTACTAATCGCCGCGGATACTGAGGAGATTTGTAAAGAAGCTACGGTGTCATTGTTGCGTCATTTGTCTGCCTTCCATCACAAAGTGTCTCTCTCAAAACTGCAATATTGTCGACAAGAAGTGACCTACTTAGGTCATCTCTTTTCGAAGGAGGGAAGGAAACTGACCCCAGAAAGAATTCAGGCCATTGCAAAATTGAGCGTGCCAAGAACACAGAGAGAAGTGCGTGCTTTCTTGGGTATTACTTCCTACTGTAGGCAGTGGATCCCGAGTTTTTCTTTGCTGGCAAAACCTTTAATAGCATTGACATGTAAAGATACACCGAATCTCGTCCCATGGTCTGAAGAGTGTCAGAAAAGTTTTTCTGAATTGCGTGAGGCATTATGTTCAGCTCCTGTGTTGGGCACTCCCGACTACAGCAAGCCTTTTACATTGTATGTTCACGAGAAAGAAGGTTGTGCATTGTCAGTGTTGACACAGTCTTTTGGAGACAAACAGCGCCCATGCGCGTATTTTTCATCGACTTTGGATCCGGTAGCCAAAGAATTGCCAAGTTGTTTGAGAGCCACAGCGGCAGCAGCTGTCTCTATTCGACAGTCTGCTGGGTTAGTAATGAATAACACGTTAATTGTGATGGTTCCACACGCAGTGGACACGTTGTTGAACAGGACCAAGACACAGCACTTAACTAGTGCTCGATTGTCAGGTTATGAGTTGACACTATTAGCGAGTCATGTACACATAAAAAGATGCAACACATTGAATCCAGCTACTTTATTGCCGATTGCAGCAGACACAGACGAGATTGAACAGCATGATTGTCTGTTTAGAACAGAAGAGGAAACAAAAGGGAGAGTGGATCTTAAAGATACTGCCTTGACTGAGTGTGATGGTACCTTATGGGTGGATGGTTCATGCTTCAAGCTTCCGAATGGTGATACGACTGCTGCATATGCTGTCACGACTTTGCACACGGATGTTGAGACCGCACGTATACCACATAACTCGGCTCAAGCAGCAGAGCAAATTGCACTTACGAGAGCATGTGTGTTGTCGAAAGGTATGAAGGTGAACATATACACCGATAGTCAGTATGCTTTTGGCGTGGCCCATAGTTTTGGGCGATTATGGAAAGAACGTGGATTCCTGACTTCGCATGGAACCAAAATTCAGAATGGTCAGTTGGTGAATGATCTCCTTGAGTCACTGGCCTTGCCGCTACAAGTTGCGATTGTAAAATGCAGTGCGCACAAGAGAGTTACCGATGATGTTGGTCGTGGTAATGCATTTGCTGATGAAGTTGCGAAAGAAACAGCGAAGAACGTCAATAATCGAATGTATGTTGCAGGCCCTGCAAGATGGGTTGGTGATGTTGGAATGTGTGAAGACACGATAGAGAGCGTGAAGTCCCTTCAAGCTGAAGCCACAGAGCAAGAATTGAGCAAGTGGAGAGAAAGTACGGGTAGATTGGATGAAAAAGGTTGTTGGGTCGATTTGTCAGAACATCAGCGTTGGTTGTTACCCGATGCGTATGTGCTTGCAGTGGTGACGATGGCTCATGGAATGGCCCATATTAGTGTAAAGGGATTTGCAAGTTGTTGGCCCCAGTGTGGCAAAATGCTGGAATTCCCAAATGTGCAGAGAATGTGGTCAAGAATTGCATGGTGTGTCTGAAATACAATCCTGGTAGGGGAACCCCAACTCCAGCTGGTCATTTTGCACCTCCAACGTATCCGTTCGAGGTTTTGCAGCTAGATTTCATCCACATGGAAAGGTGCAACAATTTAAAATATGTACTCGTTGTTGTCTGTGCCTTCTCAAAGTGGATAGAAGCATACCCTTTAAAAAACAATACTGCCTTGTCCACAGCTAAAGCCCTTGTCAAATAATTTTTCCCTAGGTTTGGAATGCCGAGAATGGTCTGGAGTGATAATGGGAGGGAATTTGTGGGTCGAGTGATGAAAGAAGTATGTGAGGGACTAGGCATTAAACAGAAGTTCCACGCTGCAAATCACCCCCAATCATCTGGGCTAGTAGAGTGCTACAATGGCACTCTGAAACTTAAATTGGCCAAAATCCAGGCGAGCTCCGGTCTTAAATGGCCTGACGCTCTGCCTTTAGCACTCCTATCAACAAGAATGACTTTGCATTCACGAGTGGGACTTAGTCCCTATGAGATCATTTTTGGCCGGCCAGCCAACATATGGGGTGTGCCAAGACCGATAAAATTCAGTGAAATCGAACATCCAATACTGCTTGACTATCTGTATAAATTGACGGCTAAATTGCGTGTTTTACACCAACAGGTGCACGATACTCTGCCCCAGGCCTCTGAAGCTCCAGGACACCCTATCGACCCTGGCTCGTGGGTGCTTAATAAACATTTTCAACGAAAAAACAACGATGAGCCCCGTTGGATCAGCCCTCACCTCGTGCTTCTATCGACAAGATCAGCGGTTCGAGTGAGAGGGAAGAAGAATTGGATACACGGCGCCCACTGCAAACGGGTCCCTTTGCCTCTACCATATGACCGGTGGGTCCAGGAGGGTATCGCTGATTCTGAAACTGACACTGTCCCCTGTTTTGTGCCATTTAGTGATGCACGTGTAAAGGGAACGACTTCAGAACGAGAAAGCGACGATATTTTGCAGGAAGCTGTGCCACCGTCAATTCGAATAGACACCACAGAGCCTGAACTCTTGTTTCAAGACCAGACAGTACCTGGCCGAATTCGCTATAACTTGAGGCCAAGGCCTATGGACAAATAAAAATTCCCTTCCCTTACTATTTTTTGATATTATAGCTCTCCCATCTGAAGGACTTTTTGATTTTTGTTTTTCGAACCACCATCCGGGTTCAGCTGCAGGGTCGCGGTGCCAAGACTTCGGGGTACAGGCCGAAGACGTTAGGTCAACGGTTCTGGTTGGTCTGGGGCGTTCCCTGGACTGACAGGCGTACTCCTTAGCAGAAGATACTCACCCGCCGCGAGCGGCACGATTAGAGGATGGAGTTTTTCAAGATGGAGAGACCCACTGAGGAAATGAACTTTAAGACGAAAATATGTAAAATAATGAAGAGCAAACGTTTTGTATTATTATGTCTGTTTATACTATTTAGTATGATGGTGTTTACTGTAGGTTATGTATTCTTCTCCTCTCAAGTGCCATTTGCACCCACTGTACAGCCTATACCTCCTCCTACTGTCTCCTTACACTCTTTCCACCCTCTGCCTGAACACGAACAAGCTAGACGGTCTGAGTTTGTAAACAACTCGTTTATTCAACTCCTGCACCAGCACCAACTAGTTATGAATACAACCAATTGCTGGGTGTGTGGTTTAATGCCACATACCATTAATAAGGGCATCCCATATCTAGTGCTGCCATTTAGCTATAATGGATCGTCATGGGCATTCCAGACCATGTTTCTTTTTGCATTAGATGCCTACTCCCCGCGACAACCGCGTTCCATCAGACCTAGCACAAACAATAAGGCCTTAATGAAAGGAGTTGCTGATATGAGCAGAGATATCGACGCATACTCATCTATTCCCAAGGATGAATTGCGAGCTTATGTAGGTTGGAACGCGACGGGGTATAGCATTAGTCTGGGTGAAAGGCAGCGAAAAATTTCATCCCCAATTTGGGTCGTACCCCACATAGGTCGGTTCTGTTTATAAGGTAATGGTCAGAATCCAAGAGCTCAACTGGGGAAAAGTGACTGTACTGAAACGTACACTTTTCCATCACTGTTTTCCCCTGCGTTTTTGGCTGCCAAGGGTACATATTTTGTTTGCAATGACCGAGCATATACATGGTTGCCCCCTGATTTCTCGGGCACATGTTATATTGCAAACTTGCTACCGCCAACATTTACTGCTGCCTCTGATTATCACAAGACCAGAGTTGTGAGAGGCGTTTTTAGTCAGGAGGATACTGCCGGTCAGGAAGCTGGAGACTTCTTTTTGGGTTTCCTGCCGTTTTGGGGACCGATGGTCAATAGTAGGAACCTGAGACAACTGACTCGTGTGGTTGAATCCACTGTTAATGTAACGGCTGGTGCCCTTGGTAATTTGACAGCTGAGCTCCAAGCGGACCGCCTCATGACTTTGCAGAACCGTATGGTTCTAGACGTCATACTTGCAGACCGTGGTGGGGTATGTAAGGTCATCCAATCTAGCTGTTGCATTTTCATACCAGATAACGCTCCAACAGTTTATCAAGCCATCTCCAAACTGCATAAAATATCTGAATCTATTCACGTGGATAAAGGAGATTGGTCACTGATGGGGTGGTTCTGGGTACTGATATCTGCCTGGGGTTGGAAGATTCTGATGGTCATTGGAATGATCTTAGCCATTCTTTTCCTGTTCTGTCTGTGTGTACAGTGTGCTCCCGCGATATGTGGCCACTGTGCTACATTATGTGTAAGGAAACCTGTATCGAGGGACGAGCTAAGTAATAGGATGATGCTACAGCAACATCTCCATGACCTTATGAATATAGACCTGGACTCGGATTAATATGAGTGTAGTTATTGCCTATGTAAGGGCAAAAGGAGGGTCTGTGGTACTTTAAATTTTGGGACCACGTAGGAGGCATGGCCCTACCCTGCCTATTTCGGTATCAGCGAACCGCGAATGGCCAATGCGGTATGTACAAGTGTTTGGCATAACGTTTCATCGACAAATGCACTTTGTATACGATATTACATATTGACTTCGTGGGTTCCATTTTAGAGCGGTAGCCATCTTATGGTTGCCCTCACATAGGCTGCACATTAAGGACAAGCACAGGCCTTCAGAACACATGTGCCTTCTATTGACTTCTCTGTGACCTATGCGATTTGGCTCCACCGCCCCAGGTCAGTCCGGTCCCACGAGCTCCCCGTCCTACGGCCACCTGTGATTAGCATCAGGGTTTGACACACCATAAAGCCTTTTCATCCCACACAAGCCTCCGGCTAATCTCTTTCACATCTGACTCTTCCTGCTTTATGGCTTGTTTTACAAACAGGAGGTGCCCGTGTTTATTGGGGTCTGCTGGTATCTGATGAGGGATCTGAGCCTTGCTGGGTAAATAATTGTGGGCTGGCTGAACTGAAATGTAGGATGGTCATCATGACTCTGCCTTTTCGTTTGTAATGAATACATATAAATGACCATATCGTAAAACGAGGAATGTGTGCCTGAAGCATGATATTTTGTGTATAAGGAGAAGACTGGTTTTGTAATGTTGGGCAGTCTCCTGAGAACATACCCGTGTGTACTTCTAGGATTGCTGTTACTGGCTGCAGTCAATAATAAAACGATCTTTGACGCCACCACAAGACTCTGTGTTTCTGTGGTCCAAGACAGGAAGAACTCGAAGTCATAGGGTGCTACCCCTGGCACCGCTGGGGTCCTAAATTCCTCAGTACTTCATATCGTAGGCCTGTGGATTGCACAAGACTGACCTTGTGAGAAGGGTATGAGAATGTAAGATCATGTCCTTAAATGTGACCTCCATGACACAGTGAGCCATTCACAGGCCAAGGACTTTGAGGGGTGTGCAGTGTTGGACACAGTGAGTCTGCCCGACACATCATTTACAATGTAATGAATGTCTTGCTCCCTCACACACTGCATCGCAGATGTGGGCCTTCTTCACATTGTTTTGTGTGCTGGCATTCTGCATGTGTATGAGATGGCCAGGTACTGTGTCCATCCTCATACCTGCATGCATTTAGGTATGATTATCTTATGCTAATGTACTACGTGTCATGCTGTATGGCCTCTGCCAAACATATCTGAATAGCAGTACTAAGTTTGTGCATGCTCCTGTACTAAGACACAGTGGTACATAACCCAGTGTTACTGAAATTTCTTCCTCTTGTCTCCCATGCCTGAAGCTTAAAGTCCACTAGCGTAAGGCCTTATGGAGGGCCATTGCATGCAAGGTTGAGGCTCTGGGTGTCTCCAACTGATGGCACACACACTGTCACAAGAGGTGGGATGGCATCTGCTGGCTGAGCAAAAACGTGGCAGAGATGATGCTGAGGTTGTTCCCTCGGACTGACAGGTTGGCGCGCAGGAGCATGACACCACTAATGGCCAGCATCTTGGCATTGACACAGTCAGAGCTGGATGGATGCTTGAGGGCCCATCAGCAGCAAGTTGGGGGTGAGTATTCTGCGAAGGGTGACTTTGGGTGTGAGTGACTGCATGTATCCCAACCCTGAGACAGTGCGGAGCTCTGTGAAGTTTCTAGTGTGATGCTATCACTTGTAAATGGCCTCTGTGTTGAGTGCAGTTGTCATGCATTTATGTTACATGTACTTTCTCATGTCTTTAATGTAATGGACCTTGACATTGCATGCTGAGATGTGGCCTTATGGCATTGGTTGCATTAGGGGAGTCATGGACATTCCCGGGCAGTGAACAGCAGTGTGCCTCATCTTAGTGTGCTTTCGTCGATCTGTGCAGTGCCTGACCTCGAAATTGTGAGAACTACACATCTGACACCAATGTGCAATTGTAGTTGTGCTTCAAAGCACAACATGGTGTTTGGCAGGAGCTTATGCCCATTGCAAAAGGACATTTGGGGGTCTGTATCTGTGTTGTCCCCTAAAAGTGACTCCATATGTGACTGTGACAACATGTTGAGATGTACATGTTTTTCTCCTACAGGCACGTAGGTATGCTAACAGGAATCTGTATCTCAGGTTACATGGAGGCACGGGCAAGCTATATGGCAGTGTGAATATCACATGGGTCACTAATGCCAAGTATGCATGTTACCATGCATCTTTTGATTTTTGCATTAAGGTTGCACATGCACACTAAACGGGGGGTGTGCAACATGGGGGTATCATCATCTTGTTTTGTGCTTTGCTTGCATATGATGTTTGTAAGTATGGCACTAAACTGAACCTCTGTCTCTGTCTCTTGCAGCATCTACAGAGGGCACAGTAGAACAGGGGACGGACACCAGTGGTGAGGCATCTTGCACGACTGCTACACATGAGCTCACTGACACTGATCTGACCAGCGCCTCGGAGAGGGACAGGAGTGCCCTTGAAGAATCATGCCCAGAAACACCAACCTCAACGTCATCTGACGCCAGTGGTGACTCCTCAATGCTGGTGGGCACAGGGAGTGGGAAATCCTCCTCTTCTTCTACCACACATCGTCCAGTGCCCACCCTCCTGGCTACTTCCACTAGTGCTGCCCGTGCCCGCAGCAGTAAAAAGGGTAGAGTGTCCTCCCCCCAGGCACCGCTGCCCCTGCCCCTGTCTCCCCTGATGCCCTCAGTGTTGAGGCGGTGGACCTTTTGCGCCAGCTGTGTGTTGGTCAGACTACTCTCCTGAATGCCTTCCAGGATCATGACAAGATGCTGGCACAGGTAGTTGCCTTCATAGAGGGCATTTATTCTGATGTGGGTGGGCTACACAGAACTGTCCAGTCATTGTCCTCCACAGTGACGGCATCCAGTCAGCTGTTACAGGCTCAGAGTCCAGCTCCAGTCCCTTTGGCAACCACCCTGCCAGTGGCAACATCTGACGAGAGTGACCACACACCACAGCCCTCCGGTTCCATGTACTCCACACGCAGCACAAAACAGCAGCACTCCAAATGGCCCAGAGCGCAGAGACCATCCCCAAAACAAAAAAAAGTCACACAGGAGCACAAAGGCAAAAGCCCTTCAGGTGACACTCAGGGGCATCAAACCAAGAAGCAGGCCTCAGGCTCACAGTTATCCAAATCAGCTCCATACAAGGACACTCCCATCCCAAATCCTGCTCCCAAAGACAGGCAAACAGTTGCTGTGCCTGCTGTGAAGCTGGTGCCTGCAAAGAGTCTGCAGAAACATCTCTCTAAGGCAGATTCACCCACAACCTCAACTCCCATCCACACCCCTGTGAAGCTGGGACAGGAGGGCAGTGTGGGGGGTTCACCTGTTCAACAGGGGATAGAGGGGAAAAGGCAAGGCCAGGCCAAGCGTACCTTGAGATCCAGCAGATCCCCAGAGGGAGGGCCACAACCTGCACCTGATACACCATTGGTGGAGAGTGTGCCTGTTGTGCCCGCCGCACTCCTACCAAGACAGTTCTTGGCTATCGAATCCCCAAGAAGTGGAGAGGCACCCCTCCACATTCACCCTCACACGCTGTGTCTCACAGCAGCATGTCTCCACCTCCCCGTGCCACCACGTCACCCGGTCCAAGCAGCCCTCCGGCTACCAAAGCCACTGATGCCTCTACCTCAGCTGGTCCTCTCTCTCCCAGGTCAAGTCTCCAACTGGCCCCGACAATCAGCCACCTCTCAGTAGTCAACTGACAGCCAAGTCTGAGACAAAGTCCCCCTCCCAAATCTAGCTCTCCCACAGCGGTGCCTGGACTGCCCATTGTTATCCCCTAGCTGTGTTGATTCCCATGGCAGTGTACGGTGTCACCCATTCGCTGTGCAGGTTCTCATGCACACATGTACCTCCTTTGAACTATGGACTGGCCTCTAGCTTTGCTGTTTGTCACTTTGGATGCCCATTCCCTGTGCAGGTCTCATGCACACATGTACCTCCTTTGAACTATGGACTGGCCACTGGCCTTGCTGTTTGTCACTTTGGATGCCCATTCCCTGTGCAGGTTCTCATGCACACATGTACCTCATTTGAACTATGGACTAGCCACTGGCCTTGCTGTTTGTCACTTTGGATACCCATTCCCTGTGCAGGGTTTCATGCACACATGTACCTACTTTGAACTATGGACTGGTGATTGGCCTTGCTGTAGTCTACTTTTGATGCCTATCTTGGTGATGTGTAATAAAGACAGTTACTCCTGTTGTCTGCTTTGTCAGTGTCCTTGCTAAATATAAGTGTTTTCTGTATGGGTATGGTTGCATGTGACAAATGCTCTGTATGCCACTTTAACATTGCCAATTGCTTGTTTTACTTTTTCAGAGTTTGCCAGTGGTGAAAGACACTTTATTTCTTCTTGACTCTGGGGCTTGAGGGTGCAATAATGGGTGTTTGTGATGATCTACTGTTATCATACTCATCATATGGTCATGTTTGCTAAATTGTACATGTTGGACTTGGCCCTTTTTGCAGAGTTATCCCTGAACTTTTTGCCTTCCTCCTATATTTTCTCTGACCTGTTTTTATTGGTTTTATGACCCTAGGCACTGTACCACTGCTGATCAGTGCTAAAGTGCATATGCTCTCCCTATTGTAAATTGACGTATGGATTAGTGACTCCATGATTGGTTTATTTGTTTTACTGTCAGACCTTAGTATAGTGCACCATGGTTGCCCAGGGTCTGTAAATCAAATACTGCTGGTGGGCTTGCAGCACTGATTGTGCCACCCACAGAAGCAGCCTGTAAAGTGTGTCTCAGGCTTGCCATTGCAGAGCCTGTGTGCAGTTTTGTACTGCCATACCCATTTGGTAAGTGCACCCACTTGGCAGTCCCTAAACCTTCCCTTTTATACATATCTGACACCCCTAAGGTAGGCCCAAGGGCAGGGTGCATTGTATGTAAAAGGTAGGACATGCCCTGATGTGTGTGGCATGTCCTGATAGTGAATTACAACCATTTTCGTTTTTCACTATTGCAAGGCTACCAGTCCTTATAGGCCAGAATGGGCAGTTTGATTATAACACCTTATAATCCTAACGGACCCAGGGAACATGGTAGAGATTCGAGTTTAGTATGCCTGAACTCAGAATGATAAAATACATCTTTTAGTGAAGTTGGTTTTAACATTCTGTGTTTGAAAATACCACTTTTAGAAAGTAGGTATTTTCTTACCTAACCATCCAGCCTGCCTCTGCTAGCTTGTGTATTGTGTGTCTGGCTTTGTGAGTGGCAGGGGCTGGGAGATTCCAGGAGACAGGGTGAGTCAGCACAGGGCTGAATAGACCTATCTGCATGTAGAGTGGTGGGAGGAGTAGCACCTGGGTCTGAATAGGGCTGTGCCTGCTTTTCACAATGCTGGCTCCACCTCCTGTGGTTCGTCTGATGACCCTGGCCCACACTGTCAAAGGAAAGAAGGAGTCCTGTAAACAAAATGCTCCAGGACTGCACATAACTGGTTTGGACTAGGTAAAGGCCCATCTGCCTTCAGAGGACAAAGGATTTAGTAGTATAAATATGGGGACCGAGACCCCAAGACTTTAGATCACTTTTGGAACAACTAGACGAACCTCTGCCAAGGAGAAGAACCAAGGAAGCTGTAGGAGTTGGACTGCCCCCCTGCCAGTGTGCTGTGTTGCTGGGTTGGCCTACAGTGGTGTCTTCAGTGCCAAGGAGAGGAGAAGGAACTTTCAAAGAACTTTCATCATCTTGCAGAACATTACTCCAAGGGCTTAAACTTGTGCTTGCCTCCTGCTGAAGTTTCAGGGACAAAAGACTTCACCACCAGCTCCCCTCTGAATTTCCTTGCTGGGAATTCTGTCTGGAGAAGCCTGCGTGTCGCTGGTAGCTGGAAGCGCGACTCAACGAGAAGAAGTGTGTCGCAGTCGCAGCTGTTGCCATCACATCGCTGGAGAAGCGTGCCGCCGCCCAGAGGTCGCCGCCACATCACCAGAGAAGCGTGCCTTCGTCAAAGCTGTTACCCGACGCATCACCGGAGAAGCGTGTCGCCGCCACCGAGGTTGCCGTCGCATCACCGGAGAAGCGCGTCGCAGGGCCTGTCGCAGCTCCAAAGTTAAAGAGTACGCCGCTCGGCCTCCCGGACGTACACGCATAGTCTTCACGTCTTCACATCAAGGGCGGCATCTTATCGCATCGCACTGGATTGTGGCATCTCATCGAGGTGCTATCTTGTCGCATCGCATCGGAACGCAGTACGAGATTCAACGCATCACCTCCTCTCAGGTAAGGACCAAGACGCATCCCCTACTCTGCGCAAGCATTGAGGCACAACGCATCGTCACCCCCGAAGTAAGGAACCAACGCATCTCCATCCCTACGAACCTTTTGTTTGTTTTGGGTTACGCATCCAGGTACATTTGTGAGAACTTGAACTAAGTGACTTCTACATCTTTAGTCTATTTTTAATACAGTAGTGTGGATTTTTGTCGTTTGTGGTCTTGTGTTAAGTCTATATAAAGAATACTTATTTTTATAAAACCTGTGTGGTGTCCATCTGTAGTGTTTTCACCGTATTACTGTATGTGTTCACAAATGCTTAACACACTGCCTCTGAGATAAGCCTGTCTGCTCGTGCCAAGCTACCAAGGGGGTGAGCAGGGGTTATCCAGTAGTGTAATCCCCTTTCCCTGACTTAGAAGCAAGGGTCCCCATTTGGTCAAAGGTACCTATCTCTGCCAACTAGAGACCCCCAGTTCTAACAGTACACATGTCATGTTATGATGCAATACCACAACAGAGGTGACTTCTATCCACAGGATTACTTGCGGGGTGGCCAGGGTCCATCATATCTGTGTGTTCTTTCTTGATGTGTGTACAGCAGTGTTGATGTGTGTTCATCTTGTGATGGCCTGCCTTCCTAGTCACATGGGTACATTTGAATGTGTTCGATTAAGTGGTCATACAGTGTGAATGGGCTGACATTGTCTGTAGTGTTGATGTGTATGTGCCCCTGCAATGCCAACTGCACACATGTATGACCCAGGAGATGAGTGCCTGTTTGTTTCAATTGTCTGCCATGTGCTTCAGATTGTGGGCACATGTAGGAGTTGTAGGTTGTGCACTGTGCAGTGTGTCGGTGTGTCCTTGCACTCCTGGGGGACACCTACTTGTTGTTCCTGCCAGTTGTTATTATGCAGAGTGTGTGACTGCCAAGTCTGTGTTGTGTTTTGTTGATCACCCATGTGTCTTGTTACTGTCTGTGCTCACTGTGCAGTCCTGCTCAGCCACACTGACATTATTTGTGAGTTTTCTCATGCATTGCTGTCACTTGACCCATTTTTGGCTCCAGTATGGTATGTGGAGTCATGCCATCCCCTACAGGTGCTTTTGATGCCTACACATTGTGAGTGACTCTTCTATGTGTTTGTGTACAGTACACTCCTCACCTTTCCACTACTGACGTACACACTACTTCAATCTCATGTCTTCCACCCCATGGCTTGCCAGTATGTGATCCTCCCCACCACTTAATTTGTTACACTATGCTTTGTGATGCTGAACTGTGTACAGGACCAATGTGCCACTCAGGACAGTTTCCCAATTAGTTATGTGTTATTGTCTTCTACTGGTTTGCTGTCATGGTTGCTCATGTGCAGTGCATATGTTTGGGCAGCACAGTCCTCTGGTCATGTTGTTTGTACCTGGGTGTCCCTGAGTTGTGCATCTGTGGGTGATGGCTAAGCTGTATGTGTGTTTGCTGCAGTACTGCTACCCTTCCTGAGTGTGATGTTCTCTCTGTGCTGTGATGATTTGTGTTGTGGGAGTACATGGTGTGTCACTCAGATGTGTGGGCTACTGGTTTGTTTGGTGTGCATGCAGTGTTGTCAGTGTATGTTGCCTTGCAATTGCTTGTTGTGCATCCCTCTGATGTCCAGCTGAGTTTGCAATGTAATGGATTGGTATGCGCATCTGTTGTGTTTTTGTTGTGAATGTATGCAGTGTTTGGCCTGCGTTTGTTCTTTCTTCTGACAGCTGCTATGTGTGTGTGATGTTCTATTTGCATGAAGTTGTGTGTGAGTAGTTGTTGCTGTGTGATACATTCAGATGTATGTTGCAGGTGTGGTGTGCATTACTTGTGTGTCTGTCTCATGCAGCAAGGTGGATTCTTGTTACTGGGCTTGTTTTGAGTGCACATTGGTGGTGTGTACTTCTAATATTGGACATGTCACTTGTCACGATTGTGCATGTGCATGCTTGTGGTACATTATGGCATCTTGTTCGCTTTATGAGTGGTGTGGTGTCTCTGTCTGTGTTAGCTCATTGTCTCATTGATCTCAGTTAGTGTTCATGATTGATTTTTGAGGATACACTTCTTGTTTGTGTTGAGGTATGGTGTCTGTGCATTTGTCCAGAGTGACAATGTTGTGTATTCCTGTTCTGTATAGGTTCACATTGCCTTTCCACTGTTTGGCTGCCCATGTGTGGGCTTGTTGGACTTCTATGTAAGTTGGTTGTGAGATTTGTGTTTGGCTATTGGTTTTGTGTCTGCATTGGTTCAGGCATCCCTGAGTGTGGGTGTGATGTTTGTGGATGCACCACAGGGAGTGTGATTGGTTGTCAGTGAACTCACAGGACATCATTTGCACCATTATGTGTGTTTTCACACAGGTGTTGAGTGTTGCAGGTGTGTGGTGGGTAGGCGAGGTACATGTGTGAAGGTCCTACTTGTGTTTGACAGTCAGGGAGTGTGACAATGAGCCATGAGTGTTGTGCTGATGACATACACATGTCAAGTAAGTTGACACAGATGTGTGGCTGATCACTGTTTGACTTCAGACACTTCCTATCATTCCTGTGCCTATGCATGGCTTGCCTTGATGTCTCTCTGAGTTGTTGCACAGAGGTCACGTTGGTTTAATTACACTCACTGTGCCATCCAATCCCGATTTGATGGCCTAAGGGTGGTGTGATATGTTCCTTCTCTTGCATGTGCTGTACACATGCTTTGTGGCTTGCTCCATGGCTTTCCAGCACTGTCCACTTCACTTTTTGCTGGCCCATTTGTTGTCCTCCATTGCTGCTGACCTATGGTATGGGTATGTGGCAGAGTGTCAGTGTAGGGTGGTTGTGAGTGACTTGACAGGCAGTGTGAACAGTTCAGTGGATGTTCATATGCAGTATGAGGCTTCATTTTGGAGTTATACTCAGTTTGATTCACGTGAGTGGAAAGTAGGTATCCAGCCCCTGAGCTTCTGTGCAGGGTGTTCCTCTTCACCCCCACCTTCCAAGACAGGCTCCCTTGTCCTTTGGTGTGTGAGGTGCAAGGTCTGGCTACACCTGGCAGATTAATTGTGCAGGGGGGGACAGGAGGAGCACACAGCATGTCCCCTAATGGGTGTTGGAAGTGTAGTGTGTGAAGGGTGGAGGTGGAGCCCTGTAAATCTTTGCGGACTGCCCATGCCTGGCACAGGCCCTACCTACAACGTTTGTGCACAGGTTTTCCCGCGTCTTCACTGCTGCGGTGACGTGACAGGGAGATTGCAGTGGTTTCGCTGTTGATGGGTGACCCAGATGCGGAGGGGTGATTTTCTGACAGGTAGGACATTTGTGGGTAGACTGGGGGATATGTTCCTGTCCCCACCAGAGTGTCTGATGTGGACAGGAACCGTATGTCAGCACAGGAGTTTTGTGTTGTGGTTTTGTGCGGAGTTGTGTATTTGTATACCTGCGGCGTTGTCCGTGAAGGTGCATTATTTGCTGGTAGTGGATGAGGTACAGCAGTGGAAAGGCTTGAAGAGCTGCATCCATTGCGGTCCGGAACGGGTGGAGTGAACCGGGAGTCTGGTTTCGCGCTCCGCAGTCGTGCTTCTGCCATCTCTGGGTGGGTGGATTCTCCACTGCGGTGTGATGGGCTGTTTGGGGCATTGTGTTTTGTACGGCGGACGGGACTTCATTCCGCACGGCGGTGGGTCTCTATTGGCTCCCTCCACCGCGGTGGCAGGCGCAAATTTCTGACGGTTCACATCGCTCCGCAGCGGACGGAAAATGAGCTGTTTGCTCATTGTAATATGGCGGGCGCGAGGACTGCTGCTGGAGAGCGGGAAAGGTCATTTTCCGCCAGCACCGCGGTTGTGCCTCCGCCCGCCATCGTAATGAGTCCCTTAGCTACTTTACGAGAAAAGAGGCATTACAAATGCATGATGGTTATTTTTTATGCAGTGATGCGGGGACTTGCCTTAAAGTGCGATCGGCAATGCACTTGGCAGGGCTGTCCCGGACACAGAAGAGAGGTTGGGCAAAGAGTGAATGGGGGCAGGAGTTGCTTATAAACAAAATGATGGCCCAGCTTGAGGGAAATGACAGTGTGGGAGAGGACATAGAGTAGGGGAGGCTTCCCAGAACAGGGGAGGTTGCACTGCATACCTGTGAACCTCTGAGTCCTCCAAGGAATATGACGTGAGCTGGCTTTGCAGGGTTAGTCCATTGAAATCAATAGAGTTGAGACTTTCGTCTGAGGTATGAGGAAGGAGCAGTAGCTTGTTTGGAATTTAAAACTCTGTCCAAGGTGAGGTGAGGCAAGGTTATATGTGGGGGCTAGCGGGGAGGCACAGAGCTGGTACAAAATGAGTGAATCATAAAGTACAGGAAGTCACACAGGCAAAAATAACAGAGTGATGAGTGGATGAAGGGTGAGTGAAAGGACACAAGGTGGGTGAGAGGTCAGAGAGTGAGAGGCAGACAGAGAGTGGCAGGAGAGGAAAGTGGGTTTAGTGGCAGGGAGCAATTTTCTCTGGGGTTACAAATACTAGTGAGAGGACTCAGAGGACATACGGGAGTAATCTCATGAAGCATGCGGTATAACCTTCAACATCAGACAGATAACAGGAGAGACATCTGTCAGTTTGAAGCACCTTTTCAATTGAAATGTATTGGCAGTGAGAAGCAATTTAATGATGAAAAAAAAAATATATTAAAAACTTTTTTTTCTTTAACTTAGACTTTTTTAAATTATCGTATTTTAAGAGGGGGGTAGCAAGATAAAGAACAAAATAGGATGAACAGATAGAAAGTATATATTCTTACTTAGAATACATATTAACATAGATTTATCACAACTTTTATAGCGAAATGCTAACAGCATCTATTTGTGTGTTTGTGTGTATGTGCGTGTATGTATATATATATATGCAGGCTCCAGATTTTCCCCTAGGCAAGAACGCACTCCCACAACATCTGGCAACCAGTACCTTTAATTGGTAAAGACAGAGACAGGCATCACAATCCATTTTGCAGTCCCAAAGTCGACATAGCCTGACGTGTTTCAGTGCTAAGTGCGCTTTCCTCAGAGGCTCGACAATGTTCTCGTTCAAGGCCGTTTTAAAAAAAGGGAGGATGCACTCAGGATGCGCTCATCCTGCCGTTAAAAAAACCAAATTAAGCTCTTGTTTGGTATTTAGCCCCCGGGGGGGGCCAAATCCCGGGGGCAATGGAGTTTATGTAAAGGGGGGTCCAGAGGGGCCCCCAGCCCCAGGAACTGCCACCCCCGGGACTTTTTAAAATTATGTATGGGGGGTCTCAGGCCCCCCAAGCCCCAGGGACCGCCACACCCCAGGGCTTATTAAAATTGGGTGGGGGGCCCTCAGGCCCCCCCAGCCCCGGGGACCGCCACCCCCGGGGATACTTAAAATTGGGTGTGGGGGGGCTCTGAGGCCCCCCAGCCCCGGGGACCACCACCCCCCAGGGCTTCTTACAAATGTGGGAGGGGGCCGTGCGGCCCTCCTCCTGGAGCCTTGTACAGGCCCTGGGGACCGCCACCCCCCAGGGCCAGCTCCTGCAGTGTCCCGTGGTGCCCACCCCCGGAACACTTCCGTTTGCAATGACAGAGCGGGAGCCTCACGACTCCCACCCTGTCATTTTGCTGGCACATCTTTTAGCCCAGCAATGACCCTGAAAAGTAATTCTAAGCTTACTTACTAGTAACTTGTATTTCCTTCCATAGGAATCCATTGTGTGATTTTCACCAGAAAAGTTTCTGTGTCCATTTTTGAAATGTACAAATATTCCTCTGAAATCAGCCGAACTACGAATTCCGATTTACTCACCTGTTATCATGAGAACCCAGTGCTGCATCTTTTAGACCAGCACTGACCCTGAAAAGTAATTCTAAGCGTACTTACTAGTAACTTGTATTTCCTTCCATAGGAATCCATTGTGTGATTTTCACCAGAAAAGTTTCTGTGTCCATTTTTGAAATGTACAAATATTCCTCTAAAATCAGCTGAACTACGAATTCCGATTTACTTACCTGCTATCATGAGAGAACCCAGTGCTGCATCTTTTAGCCCAGCACCGACCCTGAACAGTAATTCTAAGCGTCCTTACCAGTAACTTGTATTTCCTTCCATAGGAATCCATTGTGTGGTTTTCACCAGAAAAGTTTCGAAGTGTCCATTTTTGAAACGTACAAATATTCCTCTAAAATCAGCCAAAATACGAATTCCGATTTACTCACTTGTTATCAAGAAAGAACCCAGTGCTGCATCTTTTTGACCAGCACTGACTCTGAAAAGTAAATCTAAGCGTACTTACCAGTAACTTGTATTTCCTTCCATAGGAATCCATTGTGTGGTTTTCACCAGAAAAGTTTCTGTGTCCATTTTTGAAATGTACAAATATTCCTCTAAAATCAGCCGAACTACGAATTCCGATTTAGTCACCTGTTATCATGAGAGAACCCAGTGCTGCATCTTTTAGCCCAGCACTGAACCTGAAAAGTAATTCTAAGCGTACTTACTAGTAACTTGTATTTCCTTCCATAGGAATCCATTGTGTGATTTTCACCAACAAACGTTTCTGTGTCCATTTTTGAAACGTACATATATTCCTCTAAAATCAGCCGAACTACGAATTCTGACTTACTCACCTGTTATTATGAGAGAACCCAGTGCTGCATCTTTTAGCCCAGCACTGACCCTGAAAAGTAATTCTAAGCGTACTTACCAGTAACTTGTATTTCCTTCCATAGGAATCCATTGTTTGGTTTTCACCAGAAAAGTTTCTAAGTGTCCATTTTCTCAAACTAAAAATATTCCTAAAAAATTGTCTGTATGACTTAAACACATTCTTTCAACTGTTTACAGGAGATTGGCCAGTGCTGGATCCAGGATCCACCACTGAGTAAGAAAAACTTTTAAAATACAATAATATTCCTTAAAAATCACTACTGTAACCAAAACGCTTTTACTCAACTGTTTACAGGAGATGTCCAAGGACTGAATCTAGGATCCAGTCCTGTGGTTAGAAAAGTAATCCATAAAGTAACTAATTGCATTTGACTAGAAATTCACATTGAGCTCAATGTTGCTTGGTGTTTGAAATTGTGTTGCCCATTGCAACAACTGTAACTACTGTACTTAAAAGTCTATTGCCTATTTGCAAAGTATTTAAACTAAAGTAATTCATTCTGAGAAAGTATATTTTGTATTGTAATGTATAATGTAATTAAAAAAATAAAATATCTAAAAATAAACAGTTTAAAAAATGTAGTAAATCAGTATAAAAAAAATCAGTATAACAATTAATACATTAAAAATTGTCATTTACAAAACCTTTGAAATTCACTGAAAAAACCATAGGTTTCAGGCCTGATATAGTTAGGAATTAGCATTTAACCCCTTCGATGCTCATGACGGAGCGGTTCCGTCATGAGCATCGGTTGGGCTATGCTCATGACGGAACCGCTCTGTCATGAGCACAGCCCCTGGGGGAAGCGCTGGCGCTCCCCCCCTGGGGCATCGATCGTGCCCCCACAGAGGGGGATGGCAGCGGAAGAGTTTCCGCTGCCACCCCCGAGCCCCCCCACGCTTCCCCATGACGTCAACGCGCACAGTGCGCGCCGACGTCATCAGGAAGCGTTGGACGCGCTGGAATCCATTTCTTCCAGCGCGTCCAAGGGAGCAGAGGTACGTTTCCTTGTCCGGTGGGGGCCGCGGGGGTGATTTCTTTAGTATTGAGGCATCGGGGGAGAGGAAAGAGTATTTCCTCTCCCCTGATGTCTCAATACAGGGCATTCCTGCTCCAGGATCGCGCACAGCGTCGCGATAGTGGAGCAGGGATGCCCCACTAGACACCAGGGATGTGTGTTTTGTTATTTGGGAAGCGACCCCTTGGGCAAGGGTCGCTTCCTAGGCGGGCAAAATAATTTGAAGACTTTTCTGCCCCCCCTGGGGGCAGATCGGTCGTCTTTCTGCCCGTTTCTGCCCCCAGGGGCATGAGGAAGCGACCCTGTTTGCATTTGTGCTCGATGTGTATTTTGTTGTCTTGTGAGTAATATTTTTTTTTTCTTCTTTCTAGTTGGATATCGTTGGTTTTTGCTGTGTCACTGCAAAGTAGGTTCTGGTGAGTGCAGCTGTCTCTTGTAATTGAATTGTATAGTTTTTGAGTACATTGATCATTGTGATAAAGGTACACATTTCTTTACTTACTTGGTTTGCACATTGTTGGTTGTTGTTGACTTGTTTGTGCAGTCTTCAATCTTAGTAAGTATAATGGCTAGCCGCAGGATTACTGCTCAGCAGGTTGTTGGTTTGCTGTTTGAGTCTTCCTCTGATATTGGTTCAGAGACTGACTCTGCATCTGAGGGAGAGGAGGCAGATTCTGGCAGTGAGTTTTCTCTCCATATGGAGTCATCGGATGATGAAGATACTCTTAGTGCGGATGAAGTGCCTGTGTTAGAGGAGGAGACTGATGTGCCGATAGTGCGGCAATAGGCATCTGGGATGCAGCCTGGGGCTGCAAGGCTTCCCGTTGGTGTAGTGCGACAAGAGGCATCTGGGCTGCAGCCTGGGGCTGCAAGGCTTCCCTTTGAAAGTGATGACCTCTGGGTTGCCCCTGGCATGGTGCAGCCGGCATTGCCAGAGTTTACTGGTGTTCCAGGGTCTAGAGTGAATACTGAAAACTTTTTGCCGGTAAATTTTTTTAAGTTGTTTATGGACGATGTGTTTTTGGCAGAGATTGTTGAGCAGACTAATTTGTATGCCGAACAGTTTTTGAGGGACAACAGTGCCAGTCTTAAGCCACACTCTAGAGCTACCCGGTGGACTCCCACAAATGTTGAAGAGATGAAGAAGTTCTTGGGTTTAACTTTTTTGATGGGCTTGCTAAGGAAGCCATCAATGTCTTCATATTGGTCTAGCGGTCGCTTGATGGCAACGTCTATTTTTCCGGCAGTCATGAGTCGTGACAGGTATTTGCTTCTGCTTCGGATGATGCATTTTGTTGATAATGGTTTAGCGTTGCCACGAGATCACCCTGATTGTGACCGTCTTTTTAAGGTTAGGCCTGTCCTTGATCACTTTGTTGATCGATTTTCTGAGATTTATGCCCCTGGGAAAGAAATTGCAGTGGATGAGTCTTTGGTGTTGTTCAAGGGCCGCTTGGTTTTTAGGCAATACATTCTTAGTAAGAGGGCACGCTATGGAATAAAGCTGTATATGCTGTGTGACAGTAGGACTGGATATGTGTCTAATTTCAGGGTGTACACCGGTAAGGAATCTGGGATTAACCTCCCTGGTTGTCCGTCCACTTTTGGAGTGACTGAGAAAATTGTTTGGGAACTTGGTAGAGGATTTTTTAACAAAGGCCACCATTTATATGTAGATAACTTCTACACTGATGTGCGGTTGTTCAGGGAATTGGCCAAAGTGGACACTGTTGCTTGTGGCACAATCCGCTCTAACCGTAAAGGTTTCCCGAAAGAACTTGTTTGTCAAAAGCTTGTGCGGGGACAGTGCAGTGCGTTGCATTGCCAGGAGCTTCTTGCTGTGAAGTTTTCAGACAGGAGAGATGTCTACATGCTGACTACCATCCATGATCAAAGCACTGCACCTGTGACTGTTTGGGGTCAGGTCGCTGAAGCGCGCAAACCTGTGTGCATTTTAGACTATAATAGGCACATGGGTGGTGTTGACAGAGTAGATCAGAGGTTGGAACCTTACACTGCTCTTCGTAAGGCTTACATTTGGTACAAGAAGTTGGCTATCCATCTTTTCCACTTGGCAATGTTTAATGCTTTTGTTGTGTTCCAGGATTCTTGCCCTGAGTCAAAGATGACTTTTGCTAAGTTTCAGGAGTCTGTAATAGGCAGCCTTGTTGTAGTGGAACAGGCAAGTGTTCCTAGAGTTGGAGTGGTGGAGGATGTTGCTAGATTGAAAGATCGCCACTTTCCAGATCACATTCCTCCCACACCCTCAAAAGATTTTCCCAGTAGGAGATGTAGAGTCTGTTGGCGAAGAGGTACGCGGAAGGAGAGTCGTATGTACTGCCCCGACTGTCCTTCTCATCCTGCACTGTGTCTCCCTGCTTGTTTTAGAGCGTACCACATGCGAAAGAATTATTGGGAGCATTCATGAGTGGTAAAGTGAACTGCCTGGTCTGTATTCTTTGGATAATTTGATTCTGTTTCAAGGTTGGTGTTAGTGCAATGTATTTAGTTGCTGATTTTCTGTTAGAAGATTTGTATCTATTTGCGATTTGTTTGTGTTTTTATTGTTTTCTAAAAAAAATCCTAAATGTGATGGCGGTGTGTGTAGGCTTGCGCTTGGCTGTTGGTGTGTGTGGACTGGCACTTGGTTGGTGGTGTGCGTGGAATGGTGCTTGGCTGGCGGTGAGCGTGGACTGACGGTGTGCATGGACTGGCGGTGTGCGTGGACTGGTGTGTGGCTGCTGGTGTGCGTGGACTGGAGCTTGGCTGGCGGTGTGCGTGGAATGGTGCTTGGCTGGCGGTGTGCGTGGTCTGGTACTTGGCTGGCGGTGTGCGTGGACTGGTGGTGTGTGCAGACTGGTGCTTGGCTGGTGGTGTCCGTGGACTGGAGCTTGGCTGGTGGTGTGCGTGGACTGGAGCTTGGCAGGCGGTGTGCGTGAAATGGTGCTTGGCTGGCGGTGTGCGTGGACTGGTACTTGGCTGGCAGTGTGCGTGGACTGGTGGTGTGTGTGGACTGGTGCTTGGCTGGAGGTGTCCGTGGACTGGAGCTTGGCTGGCG
The DNA here is from genome assembly GCF_964204655.1 of Triturus cristatus. Lineage (NCBI taxonomy): Eukaryota > Metazoa > Chordata > Amphibia > Caudata > Salamandridae > Triturus > Triturus cristatus. The sequence goes on from NC_140579.1 coordinate 1,151,017,867, forward strand.
GTGTGCGTGGATTGGCGATTGGCTGCCGGTGTGCCTGGACTGGCGATTGGCTGGCAGTGTGCCTGGACTGGCGCTTGGTTGGTGGTGTGCCTGGACTGGCGCTTGGCTAGCGGTGTGCGTGGACTGGCTCTCTGCTAGCGGTGTGTGTGGACTGGCGCTCTGCTAGCGGTGTGTGTGGACTGGAGCTCGGCTGGCTGTGTGTGAGTAGTGACTTTCTGCTGGTCACTACACACACTGCTAGCTGAGTGCTACTCCACGCAATCCATCAGCATGTGTAGTTGCTGTGTCTTGATTGTGGGCGTGTGAAAGTGATGGGCCCTTGAATGGCGCTGTGTGCTGGTGTGAGTTTTGTTATGTGATGGGCCCGCGGCTGGCGGTGTAAATGGTTTTGTATGTCTCACACGTATGAAAGGTGTATGAATGGCCTGTAAAGAGGTTGGTGCCTTGTCGTGGCTTTACAGCTCACGAGCTGTGAGTCAATGGTTCAGTTTCTCGCCCTTTCAATTATTACCAGTGCATTTCATGTTTTGTGAAATCACTTGCTAATACAATTGTATCTACTGAACCATCACTCACCTTCGTGCCAAATCCAACCAGTATGTGTGTGTGCTTGCGGATTAGATGGCTGTGCAGTAATATTTGTGTTTCTGAAGCAGGGTGTACCTTGTCCCTTTTTGGTGAATTTTGTACTGTGTTGCTTTTGTACCTGGTGGTGCGAATGGTCTTGTTTGTATCACGTATGAAAGGTGTGTGAATGGCCTGTAAAGTGGTTGGTGCCTTGACGTGGCTTTACAGCTCACGAGCTGCGAGTCATTAGTTTGGTTTTTTGTGAATTTAATTATTGACAGTGCATTTCATTTTTGTGAAATCTCTAGTTAATAAAATTTAATACACTGAACCATGACTCGCCCTCATGCCAAATCCAACCAGTATGTGTGTGTGTTTGAGGAATAGATGGTTGTGCAGCAATCTTTGTCTTTAGTTTCTCTGCCAAGGTACACTTTCCATGTAAGAATAACCCACCAACTGTAGATATTGTCGAAAACCCATGGGAGTTCATGGTGATGTCTTTCTTGTGAATTCAAAAAGTTTTTTTTATCCCCAATGCCCTGCAAACCTCAAAATGTCTGCCACATTTTCTTTGCAATTTTATTCCAAAATTCTCACGCTGTAGTAACAATAGTTAATCTGGTTTTGCAAGGGGGGTCACTTTGGTTTTTGGCCCGGTGCTCAGCGGCCAGCTAGGGAAACCTACCAAACCCACGCATTTCTGAAAACTAGACACCCGGCGGCTTCCAGGGAGGTATGTCTTGCATGGATCCCTCAACGTTTCCTTACCCAGAATCCCCTGCAAACCTCAATTTTAGCTGAAAAAATCACTTTTTTCACACATTTTGGGGTGGGAAAGTTGTGGCATCACCGGACTCACATAAATTTACCATCACCCAGCGTTCCCCCAGGTCTCCCTGTAAAAATGGTGCCTCACTTGTGTGGAAGGCCCAAGTACCCGCGGCAGGCAAGGGCCCAAAATGTAGTGAGGTGACATCAAAATGGCCTATCGCAAAACCACCTGGTTTTGCAAGGGGGGTCACTTTGGTTTATGACCCGGTGCTCGGCGGCCATCTAGGGAAACCTACCAAACCCACACATTTATGAAAACTAGACACCCGGCGGCTTCCAGGGAGGTATGGCTTGCGTGGATCCCCAACGTTTCCTTACCCAGAATCCCCTGCAAACCTCAATTTTAGCTGCAAAAATCACTTTTTTCACACATTTTGGGGTGGGAAAGTTGTGGCATCAACGGGCTCACACAAATTTACCACCACCCAGCGTTCCCCCAGGTCTTCCGGTAAAAATGGTGCCTCACTTGTGTGGGAGGCCGAAGTACCCGCGGCAGGCAAGGGCCCAAAACGTAGTGAGGTGACATCAAAATGGCCTATCGCAAAACCACCTGGTTTTGCAAGGGGGGTCACTTTGGTTTTTGACCCGGTGCTCGGCGGCCATCTAGCTAATCCTACCAAACCCACACATTTCTGTAAACTAGACACCCGGCGGCTTCCAGGGAGGTATAGCTTGCATGGATCCCCCAACGTTTCCTTACCCAGAATCCCCTGCAAACCTCAATTTTAGCTGAAAATATCACTTTTTTCACACATTTTGGGGTGGGAAAGTTGTGGCATCACCGGACTCACACAAATTTACCACCACCCAGCGTTCCCCCAGGTCTCCCGGTAAAAATGGTGCCTCACTTGTGTGGGAGGCCCAAGTACCCGCGGCAGGCAAGGGCCCAAAATGTAGTGAGGTGACATCAAAATGGCCTATCGCAAAACCACCTGGTTTTGCAAGGGGGGTCACTTTGGTTTTTGACCCGGTGCTCGGCGGCCATCTAGGGAAACCTACCAAACCCACGCATTTCTGAAAACTAGACACCCGGCGGCTTTCAGGGAGGTATGGCTTGCGTGGATCCCCCAACGTTTCCTTACCCAGAATCCCCTGCAAACCTCAATTTTAGCAGCAAAAATCACTTTTTTCACACATTTTGGGGTGGGAAAGTTGTGGCATCAATGGGCTCACACAAATTTACCACCACCCAGCGTTCCCCCAGGTCTTCCGGTAAAAATGGTGCCTCACTTGTGTGGGAGGCCCAAGTACCCGCGGCAGGCAAGGGCCCAAAACGTAGTGAGGTGACATCAAAATGGCCTATCGCAAAACCACCTGGTTTTGCAAGGGGGGTCACTTTGGTTTTTGACCCGGTGCTCGGCGGCCATCTAGGGAATCCTACCAAACCCACACATTTCTGAAAACTAGGCACCCGGCGGCTTCCAGGGAGGTATGGCTTGCGTGGATCCCCCAACGTTTCCTTAACCAGAATCCCCTGCAAACCTCAATTGTAGCTGAAAAAATCACTTTTTTCACACATTTTGGGGTGGGAAATTTGTGGCATCACCGGGCTCACACAAATTTACCACCACCCAGCTTTCCCCCAGGTCTCCCGGTAAAAATGGTGCCTCACTTGTGTGGGAGGCCCAAGTACCCGCGGCAGGCAAGGGCCCAAAACGTAGTGAGGTGACATCAAAATGGCCTATCGCAAAACCACCTGGTTTTGCAAGGGGGGTCACTTTGGTTTTTGACCCGGTGCTCGGCGGCCATCTAGGGAAACCTACCAAACCCACACATTTCTGAAAACTAGACACCCGGCGGCTTCCAGGGAGGTATGGCTTGCATGGATCCCCCAATGTTTCCTTACCCAGAATCCCCTGCAAACCTCAATTTTAGCTGAAAAAGTCACTTTTTTCACACATTTTGGGGTGGGAAAGTTGTGGCATCACCGGGCTCACACAAATTTACCACCACCCAGAGTTCCCCCAGGTCTCCCGGTAAAAATGGTCCCTCACTTGTGTGGGAGGCCCAAGTACCCGCGGCAGGCAAGGGCCCAAAACGTAGTGAGGTGACATCAAAATGGCCTATCGCAAAACCACCTGGTTTTGCAAGGGGGGTCACTTTGGTTTTTGACCCGGTGCTCGGCGGCCATCTAGGTAATCCTACCAAACCCACACATTTCTGTAAACTAGACACCCGGCGGCTTCCAGGGAGGTATGGCTTGCATGGATCCCCCAACGTTTCCTTACCCAGAATCCCCTGCAAACCTCAATTTTAGCTGACAATATCACTTTTTTCACACATTTTGGGGTGGGAAAGTTGTGGCATCACCGGACTCACACAAATTTACCACCACCCAGCGTTCCCCCAGGTCTCCCGGTAAAAATGGTGCCTCACTTGTGTGGGAGGCCCAAGTACCCGCGGCAGGCAAGGGCCCAAAACGTAGTGAGGTGACATCAAAATGGCCTATCGCAAAACCACCTGGTTTGCAAGGGGGGTCACTTTGGTTTTTGACCCGGTGCTCGGCGGCCATCTAGGGAAACCTACCAAACCCACGCATTTCTGAAAACTAGACACCCGGCGGCTTCCAGGGAGGTATGGCTTGCGTGGATTCCCCAACGTTTCCTTACCCAGAATCCCCTGCAAACCTCAATTTTAGCAGCAAAAATCACTTTTTCCACACATTTTGGGGTGGGAAAGTTGTGGCATCAATGGGCTCACACAAATTTACCACCACCCAGCGTTCCCCCAGGTCTCGCGGTAAAAATGGTGCCTCACTTGTGTGGGAGGCCCAAGTACCCGCGGCAGGCAAGGGCCCAAAACGTAGTGAGGTGACATCAAAATGGCCTATCGCAAAACCACCTGGTTTTGCAAGGGGGGTCACTTTGGTTTTTGACCCGGTGCTCGGCGGCCATCTAGGGAATCCTACCAAACCCACACATTTCTGAAAACTAGACACCCGGCGGCTTCCAGGGAGGTATGGCTTGCGTGGATCCCCCAACGTTTCCTTAACCAGAATCCCCTGCAAACCTCAATTTTAGCTGAAAAAATCACTTTTTTCACACATTTTGGGGTGGGAAAGTTGTGGCATCACCGGGCTCACACAAATTTCCACCACCCAGCATTCCCCCAGGTCTCCCGGTAAAAATGGTGCCTCACTTGTGTGGGAGGCCCAAGTACCCGCGGCAGGCAAGGGCCCAAAACGTAGTGAGGTGACATCAAAATGGCCTATCGCAAAACCACCTGGTTTTGCAAGGGGGGTCACTTTGGTTTTTGACCCGGTGCTCGGCGGCCATCTAGGGAAACCTACCAAACCCATGCATTTCTGAAAACTAGACACCCGGCGGCTTCCAGGGAGGTATGGCTTGTGTGGATCCCCCAATGTTTCTTTACCCAGAATCCCCTGCAAACCTCAATTTTAGCTGAAAAAATCACTTTTTTCACACATTTTGGGGTGGGAAAGTTGTGGCATCACTGGGCTCACACAAATTTACCACCACCCAGCGTTCCCCCAGGTCTCCCGGTAAAAATGGTCCCTCACTTGTGTGGGAGGCCCAAGTACCCGCAGCAGGCAAGGGCCCAAAACGTAGTGAGGTGACATCAAAATGGCCTATCGCAAAACCACCTGGTTTTGCAAGGGGGGTCACTTTGGTTTTTGACCCGGTGCTCGGCGGCCATTAGGGAAACCTACCAAACCCATGCATTTCTGAAAACTAGACACCCGGTGGCTTCCAGGGAGGTATGGCTTGCATGGATCCCCCAAAGTTTCCTTACCCAGAATCCCCTGCAAACCTCAATTTTAGCAGCAAAAATCACTTTTTTCACACATTTTGGGGTGGAAAAGTTGTGGCATCAACGGGCTCACACAAATTTACCACTACCCAGCGTTCCCCCAGGTCTTCCGGTAAAAATGGTGCCTCACTTGTGTGGGAGGCCCAAGTACCCGCGGCAGGCAAGGGCCCAAAACGTAGTGAGGTGACATCAAAATGGCCTATCGCAAAACCACCTGGTTTTGCAAGGGGGGTCACTTTGGTTTTTGACCCGGTGCTCGGCGGCCATCTAGGGAAACCTACCAAACCCACACATTTCTGAAAACTAGACACCCGGCGGCTTCCAGGGAGGTATGGCTTGCATGGATCCCCCAATGTTTCCTTACCCAGAATCCCCTGCAAACCTCAATTTTAGCTGAAAAAGTCACTTTTTTCACACATTTTGGGGTGGGAAAGTTGTGGCATCACCGGGCTCACACAAATTTACCACCACCCAGAGTTCCCCCAGGTCTCCCGGTAAAAATGGTCCCTCACTTGTGTGGGAGGCCCAAGTACCCGCGGCAGGCAAGGGCCCAAAACGTAGTGAGGTGACATATAATTGGCCTATTGCAAAACCACCTGGTTTTGCAAGGGGGGTCACTTTGGTTTTTGACCCGGTGCTCGGCGGCCATCTAGGTAATCCTACCAAACCCACACATTTCTGTAAACTAGACACCCGGCGGCTTCCAGGGAGGTATGGCTTGCATGGATCCCCCAACGTTTCCTTACCCAGAATCCCCTGCAAACCTCAATTTTAGCTGAAAATATCACTTTTTTCACACATTTTGGGGTGGGAAAGTTGTGGCATCACCGGACTCACACAAATTTACCACCACCCAGCGTTCCCCCAGGTCTCCCGGTAAAAATGGTGCCTCACTTGTGTGGGAGGCCCAAGTACCCGCGGCAGGCAAGGGCCCAAAACGTAGTGAGGTGACATCAAAATGGCCTATCGCAAAACCACCTGGTTTGCAAGGGGGGTCACTTTGGTTTTTGACCCGGTGCTCGGCGGCCATCTAGGGAAACCTACCAAACCCACGCATTTCTGAAAACTAGACACCCGGCGGCTTCCAGGGAGGTATGGCTTGCGTGGATTCCCCAACGTTTCCTTACCCAGAATCCCCTGCAAACCTCAATTTTAGCAGCAAAAATCACTTTTTCCACACATTTTGGGGTGGGAAAGTTGTGGCATCAACGGGCTCACACAAATTTACCACCACCCAGCGTTCCCCCAGGTCTCGCGGTAAAAATGGTGCCTCACTTGTGTGGGAGGCCCAAGTACCCGCGGCAGGCAAGGGCCCAAAACGTAGTGAGGTGACATCAAAATGGCCTATCGCAAAACCACCTGGTTTTGCAAGGGGGTCACTTTGGTTTTTGACCCGGTGCTCGGCGGCCATCTAGGGAATCCTACCAAACCCACACATTTCTGAAAACTAGACACCCGGCGGCTTCCAGGGAGGTATGGCTTGCGTGGATCCCCCAACGTTTCCTTAACCAGAATCCCCTGCAAACCTCAATTTTAGCTGAAAAAATCACTTTTTTCACACATTTTGGGGTGGGAAAGTTGTGGCATCACCGGGCTCACACAAATTTACCACCACCCAGCATTCCCCCAGGTCTCCCGGTAAAAATGGTGCCTCACTTGTGTGGGAGGCCCAAGTACCCGCGGCAGGCAAGGGCCCAAAACGTAGTGAGGTGACATCAAAATGGCCTATCGCAAAACCACCTGGTTTTGCAAGGGGGGTCACTTTGGTTTTTGACCCGGTGCTCGGCGGCCATCTAGGGAAACCTACCAAACCCATGCATTTCTGAAAACTAGACACCCGGCGGCTTCCAGGGAGGTATGGCTTGTGTGGATCCCCCAATGTTTCCTTACCCAGAATCCCCTGCAAACCTCAATTTTAGCTGAAAAAATCACTTTTTTCACACATTTTGGGGTGGGAAAGTTGTGGCATCACTGGGCTCACACAAATTTACCACCACCCAGCGTTCCCCCAGGTCTCCCGGTAAAAATGGTCCCTCACTTGTGTGGGAGGCCCAAGTACCCGCAGCAGGCAAGGGCCCAAAACGTAGTGAGGTGACATCAAAATGGCCTATCGCAAAACCACCTGGTTTTGCAAGGGGGGTCACTTTGGTTTTTGACCCGGTGCTCGGCGGCCATTAGGGAAACCTACCAAACCCATGCATTTCTGAAAACTAGACACCCGGTGGCTTCCAGGGAGGTATGGCTTGCATGGATCCCCCAAAGTTTCCTTACCCAGAATCCCCTGCAAACCTCAATTTTAGCAGCAAAAATCACTTTTTTCACACATTTTGGGGTGGAAAAGTTGTGGCATCAACGGGCTCACACAAATTTACCACTACCCAGCGTTCCCCCAGGTCTTCCGGTAAAAATGGTGCCTCACTTGTGTGGGAGGCCCAAGTACCCGCGGCAGGCAAGGGCCCAAAACATAGTGAGGTGACATCAAAATGGCCTATCGCAAAACCACCTGGTTTTGCAAGGGGGGTCACTTTGGTTTTTGACCCGGTGCTCGGCGGCCATCTAGGGAAACCTACCAAACCCACACATTTCAGAAAACTAGACACCTGGCGGCTTCCAGGGAGGTATGTCGCCTCACTACGTTTTGGGCCCTTGCCTGCCGCGGGTACTTTGGCCTCCCACACAAGTGAGGCACCATTTTTACCGGGAGACCTGGGGGAATGCTGGGTGGTCGTAAATTTGTGTGAGCCCGGTGATGCCACAACTTTCCCACCCCAAAATGTGTGAAAAAAGTGATTTTTTCAGCTAAATTTGAGGTTTGCAGGGGATTCTGGGTAAGGAAACGTTGGGGGATCCACGCAAGCCATACCTCCCTGGAAGCCGCTGGGTGTCTAGTTTTCAGAAATGTGTGGGTTTGGTAGGTTTCCCTAGATGGCTGCCGAGCACTGGGTGAAAAACCAAAGTGACCCCCCTTGCAAAACCAGGTGGTTTTGCGATAGGCCATTTTGATGTCACCTCACTACGTTTTGGGCCCTTGCCTGCCGCGGGTACTTGGGCCTCCCACACAAGTGAGGCACCATTTTTACCGGGAGACCTGGGGGAACGCTGGGTGGTCGTAAATTTGTGTGAGCCCGGTGATGCCACAACTTTCCCACCCCAAAATGTGTGAAAAAAAGTGATTTTTTTCAGCTAAAATTGAGGTTTGCAGGGGACTCTGGGTAAGGAAACGTTGGGGGATCCACGCAAGCCATACCTCCCTGGAAGCCGCCGGGTGTCTAGTTTTCAGAAATGCATGGGTTTGGTAGGTTTCCCTAGATGGCCGCCGAGCACCGGGCCAAAAACCCAAGTGACCCCCCTTGCAAAACCAGGTGGTTTTGCGATAGGCCATTTTGATATCGCCTCACTACGTTTTGGGCCCTTGCCTGTCGCGGGTACTTGGGCCTCCCACACAAGTGAGGCACCATTTTTACCGGGAGACCTGGGGGAATGCTGGGTGGTGGTAAATTTGTGTGAGCCCGGTGATGCCAAAACTTTCCCACCCCAAAATGTGTGAAAAAAGTGTTTTTTTCAGCAAAAATTGAGGTTTGCAGGGGATTCTGGGTAAGGAAACGTTGGGGGATCCACGCAAGCCATACCTCCCTAGAAGCCACCGGGTGTCTAGTTTTCAGAAATGTGTGGGTTTGGTAGGTTTCCCTTGATGGACGCCGAGCACCGGGCCAAAAACCCAAGTGACCCCCCTTGCAAAACCAGGTGGTTTTGCGATAGACCATTTTGATGTCGCCTCACTACGTTTTGGGCCCTTGCCTGCCGCTGGTACTTGGGCCTCCCACACAAGTTGTGGAAATATGGATTTTTCTGGTCAGTTATGTCCCCTATCTTGGACCCCAACGGTTTCATGTATAAATCACAAGTACATGTATGTTCCCTCCAGTTCCAGTTATGAAGACGCAAACACATGTGCGTCCACCGCCAACATGTCCTCTTTCAGATCCGCCATGAATGGGCCGGATATTCCATTCCTAAGTATGAAAGGCCACCGGCTTTATATGGTTCACTTATGCCATTTTACAGTCCAGGCAAGTAGGCCCTGATTCTGCCATCAAGCTTTTCCTGCCTTCTGCCTCTGAAAGCTCCAGTCTGAGCTCGCATCTGTATCCATGAACTTTGTCCTCATTCTCTGCGCAGCTAACGGTGCCTGACATCAGCCTGTTGCCTGCCAAAAACTGTATTTCACCTTGTGATTATCTGCTCCGCTCCCTAACCAATGCATTTCTGACTAGTAGTTTAAGTAAACATTCTTCCAGCTACCGAGCAAAAGGCCCGGCTTCTCTGTCTTTATACAAGTAATTCATAGCCCTGTTACTATGGAAGATTCCTGCCCCCGCATCTAGTGTAGACACTTAGACGCTTGTATACGCACTAACAGTCAGTATAGTCAGTATAGAATAAGATTCTACTCTAAGAGACCTCTCTCTTGGATAACATAGTTCTTTAAACATAGGATGTTAGATATGATTTGGGATTAGGTTGACTTGACCCTCCAGACTTCTGTCGCCACATGTAGAGCTAAATGTCAAGTCCCCTTTACCCCCTAGTTGCACGTCAATCACACGTCATGCTGCTGCGCGCGCATTTCTGCCAAGTATTTCTGCTGACATTGCGAAATTCTTTCATGGAACCACCCTATTATGACATCATACTTGATGACGTTCTTTATTTACGCCCAGTTACACCCACTTTTGCTACGCATGTATGTTTTATCTTTACTATCAATTGTTACGCCTCCTCCATTTGTTTCACTGTAATGCCTATTGTATAAAAATGATTACCTATTAATAAAGTACGGTCTTCACTTCCTGAACCTTCGTGGTGATGGAATCTGGAGCTCATCGATTTAAATTGATTATGGAATAAAGCCCGTTCCGAACCTCTAATACCACGGATTCTGCCTCTTATTTTACTGAGCTATTGTTATAGATTTTTCCGCATCAAATTAAGTTCCGGTAATTAAATTATTTACCACATATATGGCGCCCGAACAGGGACACTTTCTCATCTCACGCGCCGGCGGTGCGTTGCAGGCCCGGTCTCCTGTCACAGCTGGACGGACAACAACGCGTACCCACAGGATTTCCTGTATCTCCCTCCTGCCGAGCGGGGGTAACTGAGGCTGCGATCAACACCCAGACGAGGCGGTGAGAAGTGCGAAGTATCCCGACCAGAGCCTAGCTGAGAGAGCAAGATCCGAGGTATACAGAGGCCCACCAGTTTCCGAAGTTTCCGAAGTTCCGAGTCGAGTCCAGTCCGGTTCAAGTTCAGTTCCGTTCCGAGGCCTTCCGTTCCGAGCTACCCGGTGAGTACCATTATCGGGGAGGCGTTCTGACGTGCACATAGGTTGTGCCGGTCAAGACGGGTTTGGGTACACAAATCCGGTCTGCACTGTTTCAGCAGTGTATCTGTACTGTTTAGCAGTATATCAAGTATGTCTAGTATATAATTCAGAATTACCTAGTTAGTATCGAGTATTATGCTTAGGGACTAGTTCCCTAAATGACCATCATTGTTTATTCATTAAATGTTAAATGTTAAAATGTTTTAAATACGTTATGTATATTGTGGTGTGAATGACTGTTCATTATTGTGTTTTATGGTATTAAACGTGTTCAAAATTAGGTATCAGATCAGTTCTCAAATATGCCGCTCTTTTCGAAATTAAGACAGATCACAACTAGAAAAGGGGTACTCGAAGAAGCTGTTCCCATTCCTCCTAGGGACACTCCAGGGTACTTTATGTATCATAAACATGGCCTAGACGCCATATTATTTCTTGATTTATGGGTAGACTACACCAAGGAATTACCAGAAAATCAGAGGTGGCCCGCAGCTGGGACCTGGGATGCAGATTGCATTGTGAAAGTAGAGGAAGAATTATGGAAAAGGAAAGCTAGACAGTCACAGAAAGACGCCATTGAATTATGGCGTAAAGAATCGTATAGACGTACAGAAAAAGCACGTAGACAGGAAGAGAAGAGTAAGGAGAATTCAAATAAAGTTCGAGAAAGTGTATTAATTGAAGAAGGTACTCGAGTAAAGTCAGAACAAACAGACAGACAAAGAAATGCCCTTGTGAATGGTACGTATCCTCTTCTGGCCGAAGGACTACCTAAGGCTACCCCGGAGATACCAAGAGACTTGCCACCCCCATTGTTTCCGATAAAAGCACATCCCAAAGGGCATCCCAGAACCGCAGAAGATGTTTTTCTTTCCTCTTATTTAGACGACGCAGCTCCCGAGTATGCTAATGCTGCGCCACATAGACCGCCTGCCGAGGGGGTTCAACGCCGAGACCCTCCTTCGTCTGTACCTCTGCAACAGCAAACTCCGACACAAGTTCCGGAAAGCACATCTGTTTCTACATCTGCATCCACACCTATGGTTGCTATATCTCGTTCAACGAATCCTTTCACATCCAGCACCCCAGGTGGTGCTACCGGAGGTACATCAAGCATTTTTTCTACGCCACCCAGAACAAATAAACTTTCCTTTCAAGAATTAGCCCACCAACGTACACCCAAACTAGTAACTCCCAACACGCTCAAGGAACTTCTAATAGACTGTAGATATGACCCTGTGCCCGGAAAAGGGGACGAAATGATGCTGGCATCATTACGTATCCGACGAGCTGCAATATATTTAGGGAAGCTACCAGGAATGACTGCACATTTAGAAAATATATATCACTTTGTTCAGTCAGGGCGAGACCCTGAGAGTATTAACAGAGCCATGGAGTACCAAAAGGTGGAAATACAGGGGGAACTGTTACGTTTCCTCATAAACTGTGTGATCAGAAATCAAGATCAACCAGGGGTAAATACGGAAGAAATGCAAATTCTTACCACATGGGGTAAGAATATATCAGAGGGGAGACACGATAAACGATCATGTATAGTAGCTATGAGCCGAAAGATCCGCAAAGAAATAGAACGAATACACGAGGAAAGATTAGCAGTAGACGAACAAGAACAAACCGAGGACGAGGAAGAATTAGAACTGCCCACAGGACAGTTAGAAACAATGGCATATGTAGGTAGAGGAAGATCTTGCAATAATACTAGATGCTTTACTGATCCGATATGTCCGATACGTCCAGATAATAACAGAAAATTCCAAACTCCTATAATAAATATAAGGTCCCCCGAACATTCATTCCAAGCCGCTGACAAGTTACTCCGAGAACGAAGGGGTTATCATATACTCGATTCTATGGACGAACAAGAATTAGCCAGGTCAGCCGTTCACTGGGTTGATAGTCCTGGAAAATATGGTGATGATATACTAGTACATACGTTTTTGAACCTCGCCCCAGATGAACAGCGTTTAGCTGGTATCTATATGATTCAACAACTCCTTATATTGTATAAAAGCCAACACTCCGATCCTGGTCCCTTACCTGATATATTGACTGAATTACTCACGAATAAATGGAGAGGTTCCGGTACTAAGTTAATTAGAGAAATACTAGAATCTAGAAGGCAGTACATTCTTTTTGTATGTCCTGAACATGTCTCACTGTCCATCAAGGAAAGAACGACGCATTACATGGATAGACAGAATCCCTTACGCGAAGTGCACCCGATAAAGGGTGATGACAATGAGTTTAAACGTGTGTTTGTATACACACCCATATCTAAAATAGAACTATTAGAAATGAAGAAAGTGGTACCCAGTCATGATAAAGACCCAGCAGGTTTCCATCGTGAAATTAAAGATATGTTACTCATGGGAGAATATACCTACCCCGACATTATGACAATATTGAAGGTATTAATGCCTGCGGGCATTTACGAAAAACTCAAGGAAAAGGATTGGGAGGTGGGAGACCAGAAGATAGATTGGACAGCATTAGAAAACGAAGAAAAAGCTCGAGGTCCAGGTTCAGGGCTCGGGGACAAGATCAAAGCACTACCAGGTTTACTAGTACAGGTGCTGCCACGTTTATTAACTACGAAAAAGGAAGACTGGGGTGCAATTTCAGCCTGTAAACAAAAATCAGATGAAGACACTAGTGATTTCTATTCCCGATTTGAGAAATGTTTTGGTATAAATAGTGGAATAAAAGCAAGTAGCGAGTCGTATCCACATCTGTTTGTGACAAAATTGGTTGAAAATGCCTTGCCCCCAGTTAAGAATAGAGTATTGAAGTTCGAGAGTACCTGGCAAGGTAACACTCCGTCACAAATGTTACAAATGCTACAGTACCATCACAATAGAATTAGAGAAGAACAAGAACATGAACATAGACGCATGAAAGACACGAAAATGAAAATGCTAGTTTCCCAGACAGTGCCAGCTGACGGTCATAAGAAGGGTATAACACAGTCCAGTGTTTCAACAGGTCCTGTTAAAGGGACGTGCAACTATTGTAAACAGCCAGGTCATTATGTACACGATTGTCCAGTTTTAAAACATAATATTGCCATAGGTAACGCAAAAGAAAGACCACGACCAATTAGACAGGATCAGAACCAACAAGGAGCCCCGCAGCATGCACAGTCCATGCCAGCTCCGCAACAGTCTATGCCAGCTCCACCACCGCAGCCTATTGCTGCCACACAAACAACGACACGACAGATGTATCAGACCGCACAGTATGACTATCCTGATTATCAACGATACTCATGAAACAGCCTAGAGAGGGAAGTTGGCTTACCCCTTATTGAGGTCCCTGTGGATCAAGAAGGACCTTATGTACACAGTGAACTGTTAGGTCAAGATAGAAAATTCTTACTTGATACAGGGGCAAGCCGAACAACAATAAAACGTAGTGAAGTTCCAGGGGCACCCCTCTCAGGCGCACAGAATGTTTCCCTTGGCTTTTCAGGAAAGCCTATCGTTAACGAAGTAACACAGCCTCTTCCACTTACGATCGGTCCCTTGACACGAACTACAGATTTATTGCTTACTAAATCATGTCCAGAAAACTTGTTAGGCATAAAAACTTTGAAAGCTCTAGGAGCTATTATATGTTGTTCTCCGGAAGGAGTAAGATTATTTTTACGTGATTTCAAAGGGCACTACGTGTCCCGAGACATGGATCACCGACTACAGACCTTACCGACACATTTATGGGCGCAAGGCCCTACAGATGTTGGTTGCATGAACATTACACCATATCAAGTCACACTAAAGGCAGGAGTGGTACTTCCACGAATGCGACAATACAAGTTACCCCCAGATGCTGTAGTGGCTTTACTACAAATCATTGACGAGCTTATTACCCAAGGAGTGGTTGTGGAAACTGACTCCAATGTATGTAATTCACCGATAATTCCGATTCTTAAACGAACCGATCCAACAGCCCCGCCAGTATATCGATTGGTTATTGATCTGCGCGAATTAAATAAATGCATAGTACCACAATACCCCGTAGTCCCAGACATTTCTTCATTACTGACAGCCATTGATTCCGAAGCAACATTCTTTACTGTAATTGATCTCAAGAATGCCTTCTTCAGCGTCCCCATAGATCCGGAAAGCCAATACTTGTTCGGATTTAGTTTAAATGGACGAAGCTTTAAATTCACACGCGCACCTCAGGGATTTACAGAAAGCCCCAGCATTTATAGCCAAGCACTGAAACGAGAACTCGACAGTATCCACATGCCAGTCAACACTGCCCTGCTTCAATATGTCGATGATCTGCTGATCACCGCTAGAAGCGAACGTGAATGTGAGAAAGCCTCACTGACGGTATTACAATTTTTGGCCGAAAAGGGGCACAAGGTGTCCCCTTCTAAGCTGCAATTCTGTGTCCAGCGAGTTGTTTACCTTGGTCACTCGCTGTCCAAGGAGGGAAGGCAGCTTACATCAGATCGCATCCAGCTAATTGCTAATATGCCAATACCCAAGACACAAAAGGAGGTGCGGGCTTTCATAGGCCTCACTTCATATTGTAGGCAGTGGATCCCTCAGTATGCATTTCTAGCAAAACCACTCATTCAATTGACAACACAGGAGGCAGCCACATCGACTGTTCTCCCTTGGACTCAGGAACATACACAAGCTTTTGAAAGCCTAAAGAAAGCCTTATGCCAAGCACCTGTTTTAGCATCACCATGTTACAATAAACAGTTTACACTCTTCGTTACAGAACGCGAAGGTACTGCCTTGTCAGTACTCTCACAGGAACAAGCAGGATCACACAAACCATGTGCTTATTTCTCTAGTACATTAGATCCCGTAGCTCAGGCTTTGCCTGCGTGCCTGAAATCAGTGGCAGCAACAGCTTTAGCAATCAGACAAAGCGATGCCATAGTATTAGGACATCCATTGACAGTACAAGTACCACATGCAGTAGAGGTTCTCTTGAACCGCACACAAACACAACACTTGACTATAGCACGACTTACTGGTTACGAATTAACATTGTTTCAGCCACATATAGAAATCAGACGTTGTAGTACATTGAATCCTGCCACACTGTTACCTATAAATGGAACAGACCCACTTGCACATGATTGTATCGAAGTTATCACTATCACGACGAAACCGAGACAAGATTTGACAGATGTCCCATTGTCAGACCCAGACCTGACGTTGTATGTAGATGGTTCATGTATGAGAACAGGTACAGGAGAGCTAGTGGCCGCTTACGCAGTCACAACAGACACTGAAATCATTGAAACAAATTGCATAAATACCTTGTCCGCTCAAGCAGCAGAGCTCATCGCTCTGACACAAGCCTGTATTCAAGCCACAAATAAAAAAGTCAACATATACACTGATTCACGTTATGCATTCGGAGTTGTACATGACTTCGGCGTGCTGTGGCGAGAGAGAGGTTATTTAACTTCTCACGGTGCCCACATTCAGCACGGACCCCTTATTCATGCCTTATTAGATGCAATACATCTACCCACTGCAATATCAATTATGAAATGTAAAGCTCATACGAAAGTTACTGATATCATTTCTCAAGGCAATGATCTAGCTGACAGAACAGCTAAACAGACTGCTCAAACTCAAACATCCGACATGACAAAGACAATAGTCCCGACACCAACACATTGCATGATGGTTAAGGATCCCGCTCTTGACGTAATCGACATACAGACACATGCTACACCAGACGAAATAAAGAAATGGACTGAATTAGGAGGGATCCAAACGGATCAAGGATGGATGACGAAGGAAAAATCTGTGTGGTTCCTTCCTGATTCAATGGTCCAAGTCGTTATTAACACTGTACATAGTCCAGCACATCTAGGAGAAAAAGCTATGCTGGACAGCATTCAACACATTTGGTTCAACAAACATTTACGAGCAGCAGCTAAACAAAAAGTCCGTACCTGTATGATCTGTTGTCAGTTTAACCCAGGTAAAAGCATTCCCGTAGAACAGGGTGGATTTCAGCCTCCTGATCACCCTTTTGAAGTCCTCCAGATGGATTATATCCAGATGGAACGATGTCGAGGATTCAAATATGTTCTCGTAGTTGTCTGTGCTCTTTCCCGTTGGACAGAGGCATACCCGGTTTCAGATTACACTGCCCCGACTACTGCCAAACAGTTAGTTCGAGAATTCTTCCCACGGTACGGTTTACCACGTGTTGTCTACTCAGATAACGGCCAGCCGTTCTCATCCGAATTAATGAAACACGTCTCACTTTTGTTAGGCTATCAGTGGAAATTTCACTGTGTCCGACACCCCGAGGCAGCAGGTCTCGTGGAAAGACATAACCAGACCCTGAAAATTAGATTGTCCAAAATATGCAGAGAGAAGGGTGTCGACTGGGTAGTAGCCTTACCCGTTGCACTCTTTTACATGAGAATGGTAGCACACTCTCGAACAGGGCTATCCCCGTATGAGGTGATCTTCGGTAGACCACCAAATATGTGGGGGACGCCTATACCACGCAAAATAACTGATATTGACTGTAATATGCTGACAGATTACTTGGCTTCCTTGATGTCTGCACTACAATCTTGTCGTTCACAGGTAGCTGCAGCCTTTCCCGACAACACCGAGGTGAAACCCCATGACGTACTTCCAGGGGATTTAGTTCTAGTGAGGAACTTTGATCGGAAGTCTCAGCTGGATCCTAGGTGGAAGTCACCTCAGCTCGTACTGCTAACGACGAGGACAGCCGTAAAGATCGAAGGACGAAAAGGCTGGATACATTCAAGTCATATCAAGAAATTTCATGGACTACCGTCAGACGTAAACGACACACCTTGCGTGTCTTCCCCGATTGACTCTAAACTTCCTTTGGTTGAACTGAATAGCCATGAACTATACAGACTAAAACTCAGGTCTAACCAGTCAGGCAATTTGATTGTTTAAGTCCTCTCCAAGGTGAAGCGGTCGAATTTGTCTCTGACATGTATCCCTTAGACCTGTATAGAGAAAGAAACAGAAGGATAAAATTGAAACGATATGCGTACTGTAAATCACTGCGTAGTCATTGCACAGTGACGTTATTAATTCTGTTTTTCTTAAGTCTTTTAGTAATTACTGCAAGTATATTGTTGCACACATATTATCCTATTTCTAGACATGTTTACAATGTTACTGCTGAACATTCTTTTAGTGAATTACCTCCGCATGAATTGTCTTATAGATTTGCGCTGCGCAATAACACTTTTATTAGTATGTTACATCATTCCCATCAGGTTAGCAATGCTACAAATTGTTGGATATGTGGTCGACTCCCTCCCTATCAGAACTATAAAGGAATTCTACCTCTCTTTCCATACCCGTTCACACACAACGGCTCCTGTGGAGCATGGTTTAGTTTAATTAATTCCCTAGATTCGAATTCTGCAGTTTACCAGGATAACTGGGTATGGGGAAATCTGAACTTAGTTTTACTCAAAGTCTGTCACCCTAACAAGGAGGGACTTCCCAAAAGAACAGGAACTGATCTAGAAAATGAAGTATATGGATTAGGTAATTTTACGCTCAATCTCATGATCTTGAATGTCGAATCCGAAGCTACTCCAATTTTGCCCGCCATGTCAGTATTTCCAGTTAAAGGTGAATTATGTGTAAGAAAGAATGGTTCCATACATATGGGCCATAGTAGATGCACCACTGTAATAGAATTTAGTGATCAAGGCAAGTCTACATTTAGAGCTTCCCGCCATTCCTACTTCATATGTGGTCAGACAGCATACATACGTTTGCCACTAGATTGGGATGGTACCTGCTACATCGGATTCCTTTTGCCACCTGTTTTCCTAGCTCCTCCTGATTATCACAGAAATACTTATTTAGTACACAATAGAGAAAGGAGAGATCTCCCAATAGTCGATTACACTGAGACAGCATGGGAAAAATACACAGATTTCAATAAAGGTCTCTTTCCCTATATAGGTACAGTTACCAATAGTAAGCTGATACGTAGATTAACCAGAACCCTTGAAGCAGTAGTGAACGAAACTATTTCCGCCTTAGGCAATTTAACAGAAGAGCAGTCTGCTATGCGGATTGTTGTGCTTCAAAATCGTCTTGTCCTTGACGTCATCCTGGCCGATAGGGGCGGAGCTTGTAGGGTCATCGGATCAAGTTGTTGCATTTTCATACCAGAAAATTCGCCATCTGTATATAAAGCCATAACTCGCCTTCATAAGATTGTAAGCCAGATACACCAGAATCCAGGCACCTGGACTTGGTCCGGTTGGTTTTGGAGTGTATTATCTACCTTTGGATGGAAGGTCCTATCCTTCCTAGGTATTGGCTTCCTCATATTATTCAGTTGCTGTCTATGTCTACAATGTGGACCAGCGATCTGTGGTCTGTGTGCCACATCGTGTATTCCACCACCAAGATTTCATTCATCACGGAAGAAGAAAGAAGAACAAATGATGCTATATGAACAGATCAATGGATTGATGAAGATTGATATCTCTTGACGGGCAAGTAGGGGACAAGGAGGGAATGTGGAAATATGGATTTTTCTGGTCAGTTATGTCCCCTATCTTGGACCCCAACGGTTTCATGTATAAATCACAAGTACATGTATGTTCCCTCCAGTTCCAGTTATGAAGACGCAAACACATGTGCGTACACCGCCAACATGTCCTCTTTCAGATCCGCCATGAATGGGCCGGATATTCCATTCCTAAGTATGAAAGGCCACCGGCTTTATATGGTTCACTTATGCCATTTTACAGTCCAGGCAAGTAGGCCCTGATTCTGCCATCAAGCTTTTCCTGCCTTCTGCCTCTGAAAGCTCCAGTCTGAGCTCGCATCTGTATCCATGAACTTTGTCCTCATTCTCTGCGCAGCTAACGGTGCCTGACATCAGCCTGTTGCCTGCCAAAAACTGTATTTCACCTTGTGATTATCTGCTCCGCTCCCTAACCAATGCATTCCTGACTAGTAGTTTAAGTAAACATTCTTCCAGCTACCGAGCAAAAGGCCCGGCTTCTCTGTCTTTATACAAGTAATTCATAGCCCTGTTACTATGGAAGATTCCTGCCCCCGCATCTAGTGTAGACACTTAGACGCTTGTATACGCACTAACAGTCAGTATAGTCAGTATAGAATAAGATTCTACTCTAAGAGACCTCTCTCTTGGATAACATAGTTCTTTAAACATAGGATGTTAGATATGATTTGAGATTAGGTTGACTTGACCCTCCAGACTTCTGTCGCCACATGTAGAGCTAAATGTCAAGTCCCCTTTACCCCCTAGTTGCACGTCAATCACACGTCATGCTGCTGCGCGCGCATTTCTGCCAAGTATTTCTGCTGACATTGCGAAATTCTTTCATGGAACCACCCTATTATGACATCATACTTGATGACGTTCTTTATTTACGCCCAGTTACACCCACTTTTGCTACGCATGTATGTTTTATCTTTACTATCAATTGTTACGCCTCCTCCATTTGTTTCACTGTAATGCCTATTGTATAAAAATGATTACCTATTAATAAAGTACGGTCTTCACTTCCTGAACCTTCGTGGTGATGGAATCTGGAGCTCATCGATTTAAATTGATTATGGAATAAAGCCCGTTCCGAACCTCTAATACCACGGATTCTGCCTCTTATTTTACTGAGCTATTGTTATAGATTTTTCCGCATCAAATTAAGTTCCGGTAATTAAATTATTTACCACAAAGTGAGGCACCATTTTTACCGGGAGACCTGGGGAAATGCTGGGTGGTGGTAAATTTGTGTGAGCCCGGTGATGCCACAACTTTCCCATCCCAAAATGTATAAAAAAAGTGTTTTTTTCAGCAAAAATTGAGGTTTGCAGGGGATTCTGGGTAAGGAAACGTTGGGGGAACCACGCAAGCCATACCTCCCTGGAAGCCGCCGGGTGTCTAGTTTTCAGAAATGCGTGGGTTTGGTAGGTTTCCCTAGATGGCCGCCGAGCACCGGGCCAAAAACCCAAGTGACCCCCCTTGCAAAACCAGGTGGTTTTGCGATAGGCCATTTTGATGTCGCCTCACTACGTTTTGGGCCCTTGCCTGTCGCGGGTACTTGGGCCTCCCACACAAGTGAGGCACCATTTTTACCGGGAGACCTGGGGGAATGCTGGGTGGTGGTAAATTTGTGTGAGCCCGGTGATGCCAAAACTTTCCCACCCCAAAATGTGTGAAAAAAGTGTTTTTTTCAGCAAAAATTGAGGTTTGCAGGGGATTCTGGGTAAGGAAACGTTGGGGGATCCACGCAAGCCATACCTCCCTAGAAGCCACCGGGTGTCTAGTTTTCAGAAATGCATGGGTTTGGTAGGTTTCCCTAGATGGCCGCCGAGCACCGGGCCAAAAACCCAAGGGACCCCCCTTGCAAAACCAGGTGGTTTTGCGATAGGCCATTTTGATGTCGCCTCACTACGTTTTGGGCCCTTGCCTGCCGCGGGTACTTGGGCCACCTACACAAGTGAGGCACCATTTTTACCGGGAGACCTGGGGGAACGCTGGGTGGTGGTAAATTTGTGTGAGCCCGGTGATGTCACAACTTTCCCACCCCAAAATGTGGGAAAAAAGTGATTTTTTCAGCAAAAATTGAGGTTTGCAGGGGATTCTGGATAAGGAAACGTTGGGGGATCCACGCAAGCCATACCTCCCTGGAAGCCACCGGGTGTCTAGTTTTCAGAAATGCGTGGGTTTGGTAGGTTTCCCTAGGTGCTGGCAGAGCTAAGGTTCAAAAACTACAGCTCATCACTTTGCCAAAATGGGTCATTTTTCACTGCAAAATTGAGGTGTGACCACGTTGCGTTTTGCGCCATTTCCTGTCGCGGGCACTATGCCGACCCGCACAAGTGAGGTACCATTTTTCTCGTAGGACTTTGGGGAACGCGGGGTGGGTGGAAATTTGTGGATCCACGCAGATTCCAGAACTTTCCATCACAGAAATGTTGGGAAAATGCGTTATTTTGTCAATTTTTTACGTTTGCAAGGGATTCTGGGTAACAGACCATGGTGGGAGGCAGTCAAGTCACCCCATCCTGGATTCCCCTGGGTGTCTAGTTTTCAAAAATGTATAGGTTTGCTAGGTTTCCCTAGGTGCCGGTAGGGCTAGGGTTCAAAAACTACAGCTAGTCACTTTGCCAAAAAAGGGTAATTTTTCACTACAAAATTGAGGTGTGACCACGTTGCGTTTTGTGCCGTTTCCTGTTGCGGCCACTATGCCGACCCGCACAAGTGAGGTACCATTTTTCTCGTAAGACTTTGGGGAACGTGGGTGGAATTTTGTGGATCCACGCAGATTCCAGAACTTTCCATCACAGAAATGTGGGGAAAATGTGTTTTTTTTGTCAATGTTTTACGTTTGCAAGGGATTCTGGGTAACAGACCATGGTGGGAGGCAGCCAAGTCACCCCATCCTGGATTCCTCTGCGTGTCTAGTTTTCAAAAATGTATATGTTTGGTAGGTTTCCCTAGGTGCCGGCAGGGCTAGGGTTCAAAAACTACAGCTCGTCACTTTGCCAAAAAAGGGTCATTTTTCACTGCAAAATTGAGGTGTGACCACGTTGCATTTTGCGCCGTTTCCTGTTGCGGGCACTAGGCCGACCCGCACAAGTGAGGTACCATTTTTCTCGTAAGACTTTGGGGAACGTGGGGTGGGTGGAAATTTGTGGATCCACACAGATTCCAGAACTTTCCATCACAGAAATGTGGGGAAAATTTGTTTTTTTGTCAATTGTTTACGTTTGCAAGGGATTCTGGGTAACAGACCATGGTGGGAGGCAGTCAAGTCACCCCATCCTGGATTCCCCTGCGTGTCTAGTTTTCAAAAATGTATAGGATTGCTAGGTTTCCCTAGGTGCCGGCAGGGCTTGGGTTAAAAAACTACAGCTCGTCACTTTGCCAAAAAGGGGTCATTTTTCACTGCAAAATTGAGGTGTGACCACGTTGCGTTTTGCGCCGTTTCCTGTCGCGGGCACAATGCCGACCCGCACAAGTGAGGTACCATTTTTCTCGTAGGACGTTGGGAAACGTGGGCTGGGTCGAAATGTGTGGATCCACGCATATTCCAGAACTTTCCAACACAGAAATGTGGGGAAAATGTGGGTTTTTTGTCAATTGTTTACGTTTGCAAGGGATTCTGGGTAACAGACTATGGTGGGAGGCAGTCAAGTCACCCCATCCTGGATTCCCCTGGGTGTCTAGTTTTCAAAAATGTATAGGTTTGCTAGGTTTCCCTAGGTGCCGGCAGGGCTAGGGTTCAAAAACTACAGCTAGTCACTTTGCCAAAAAAGGGTCATTTTTCACTGCAAAATTGAGGTGTGACCATGTTGCGTTTTACGCCGTTTCCTGTCGCGGGCACTATGCCGACCCGCACAAGTGAGGTACCATTTTTCTCGTAGGACTTTGGGGAACCCGGGGTGGGTGGAAATTTGTGGATCCACGCAGATTCCAGAACTTTCCATCACAGAAATATGGGGAAAATGTGTTTTTTTAGTCAATTTTTTACGTTTGCAAAGGATTCTGGGTAACAGACCATGGTGGGAGGCAGTCAAGTCACCCCATCCTGGATTCCCCTGGGTGTCTAGTTTTAAAAAATGTATAGGTTTGCTAGGTTTCCCTAGGTGCCGGCAGGGCTAGGGTTCAAAAACTACAGCTAGTCACTTTGCCAAAAAGGGGTCATTTTTCACTGCAAACTTGAGGTGTGACCACGTTGCGTTTTGCGCCGTTTCCTGTCGCGGGCACTATGCCGACCCGCACAAGTGAGGTACCATTTTTCTCATAGGACTTTGGGGAACGCGGGGTGGGTGGAAATGTGTGAATCCACGCAGATTCCAGAACTTTCCATCACAGAAATGTGGGGAAAATGTGTTTTTTTTGTAAATTTTTTACGTTTGCAAGGGATTCTGGGTAACAGACCATGGTGGGAGGCAGTCAAGTCACCCCATCCTGGATTCCCCTGGGTGTCTAGTTTTAAAAAATGTATAGGTTTGCTAGGTTTCCCTAGGTGCCAGCAGGGCTAGGGTTCAAAAACTACAGCTAGACTCTTCGCAAAAAAAGTGTAAATTTTCAGTGTGAAAATGTGGTGTGTTCACCTTAGGTTTTGAGCCACTTCCTGTCGTGGGCACTATGCCTACCCACACAAGTGAGGTACCATTTTTATCGAGAGACTTAGGGTAGTTCAGATTTGTAAAGCAACTGTTATTACCTATTGATTTTTGATGCATTTCTCCCTTCCAAATGAAAGACATTGTGTAGAAAAAAAGTCATTTTGAAAAATGACCAATAATTGTCATGCAAGTATGAGTATTCACAATTTCGAAAATGTCCAAATATGCACTGTTTCTAAACTCTGTAATTTGTTCCCATTTCAGAAATACATAGGTGTCTTTCATACCGATTTTTCCATGTATACATTTTCCCACAATAATTGCTATATACCCGGAACAAAAAAAAAAAACATTACAAAATGCTGCTCAGTTTTTTACTCTGGGTTCGTTGGGCTCTTGGTGAACCTACAAGTCCTATATATCCCCACAACCAGGAAGGTCCACCGGATGTAACGGTTTATTGCTTTCAAAGAGATGTCATAATTCGAAGAAATTACAGGTGAAAACGTTGACTCAAAAGGCTGCTTTTTTCAACAAATTTTTAATTTTTCCTATATTTACCTGTTAGTTTCTATAAAGAAACCTTGATGGTTCTACACAAATGACACCTTGCTGAATTTAGAATTTTGTCTACTTTTCAAAAATGTATAGCTTTCCAGGATCCATTATTGCTTTTCTACCCATTTTTACCGTTATCTGGAAGGAGGTTGAAAGCACAAAAAATAGCAAAAATAGGGTATGTTCCAGAAAAATGTCAAAACTGTGTAAAAAATGTTGGATTTCTGTCAAAAATCTGTAATTCCCTAAAAGCTGGAGAAATTGTGATTTCAGCCCCACAAACCCTTTTTTGATATCATTTGCAGCGAAAAACCCAGACGCTTTCATTTGCAGCCACTTTTCCCCATTTTTCACAAAAAAAACAAAATTTTGCTGTATTTTGACTAATTTCTGGGAACCCTCTAGGAGAATCCACAAACCCTGGGTACCTTTAGAATCCCCATGATGTTGGAAGAAAAGGACGCAAATTTGGCGTGAATACCTAATGTGGTCAAAAAGTTACAGGGGCCTAGGCGCGCACTACCCCAAATAGCCCAAAAAAGGCTTAGCACAGGAGGGGAAAAGGCCTAGAAGCGAAGGGGTTAAAAAACCTTTGAAATTCACTGAAAAAACCATAGGTTTCAGGCCTGATATAGTTAGGAATTAGCATTTAAAAAACCTTTAAAATTCACTGAAAAAACCATAGGTTTCAGGCCTGATATAGTTAGGAATTAGCATTTAAAAACCCTTAGAAATTCACTGAAAAAACCATAGGTTTCAGGCCTGATATAGTTAGGAATTAGCATTTAAAAAACCTTTAAAATTTACTGAAAAAACCATAGGTTTCAGGCCTGATATAGTTAGGAATTAGCATTTAAAAAACCTTCGAAATTCACTGAAAAAACAATAGGTTTTAGGGGTATTATAGCTAGCTGGACCTTTCACTCGAACAAAACCATTGAAATTCCTCCGATATAGTTAGTTGTACTAACTACATCTTGCGCGCCCGCAATCCACTGCTGAAGATGTCACATATTACATCATTCATGACATGGTCAGTGACATCACTGATGACATCTCAAATGACATCACTGATGACATCATCCACGTGACAATCAGATAAACCACATACACTAGTATAACCTTTCATCACTCACTGTAAAATACAGAGTGCCAGATTTAAAACCATTCACACAACAATACAAGTTTTTAAACACCCACTCAGTGATTCCTAGATCTATACACACATCTAATCACTTACCTATAGATTCACTCATACATGCTGTCAATGATCAATAGAACACTATCAAATATACTTATACACCGATATCGACATTACACACCAGCACACATCCTAATCACTTATGAAGTCATCCTACTCACTTATGCAAACAATGGATCATACTTACTTTTACTTAGCTATACACTTATAAAAACACCACTTTATCCATTCATATAGATAATAACTCATACTTAGTGTGTTATAAAAACACTATTACAAGTATGCAGTTATCCATACAGTCACTCATACAATCACTGAGTCTTATGTATACTTATTTATATACAACTGACACATACACTGGCTTTTATTTTTCTAGTTTGTTGGACATGTACCATTGAGACATATATTGGCTCATCACCACACCCATAACGCTATTCACTCATCCAAACAACTTTTATAACATGCAGTTTTAACTTCACATTCACTCTCCCATACAAATACTCAGTTAACTAATCTATAAATAATATAGACTTTCACGTAGCTAGTAACCAACTGGTGCAGCAGTTTACACAACAACTGACAAAGTGATACAGATATTCACACAGTTTAGTCACTATCCAATTTATTTAGTGAGACACTATAAATTAGTCAAGTAAACAGTGAATCACACTGCTACTAAATCCTCCATCCAAATATGTATATTTATATATCCACTCATTCTTCATTGCTATCTGTATATAATAATACATATTTAAATAACGAACCAAACTACATACACTGGATGATGTCATCAGTGATGGCATCAGTGATGTAATTTGAGATGTCATCAGTGATGTCAGTGACCATGTCATGAATGATGTAATATGTGACACATCATCAGCAGTGGATTGCGGGCGCGCGAAATGTAGTTAGTACAACTAACTATATCGGAGGAATTTCAATGGTTTTGTTCGAGTGAAATTTCCAGCTAGCTGTAACACCCCTAAAACCTATTGTTTTTTCAGTGAATTTCTAAGGTTTTTTAAATGCTAATTCCTAACTATATCAGGCCTGAAACCTCTGTTTTTTTCAGTGAATATATATATAATATATATATATATTCACAGAAAAAACCATAGGTTTCAGGGGTGTTATAGTTAGCTGCACATTTCACTCATACAAAACCATAGAAATTCCTCCGTTATAGTTAGTTCTGCTAACTATAACTCACGCGCCCGCAATGCACTGCTGATGATGTCACATATTGCATCATTCATGACATGGTCAGTGACATCACTGATAACATCACCGATGACATCTCAAATGACATCACTGATGACATCATCCACTGAATGTGGTTTAGTTCGGAATTTAAATATGTATTATATATATACCAATCTGTATTGAAGATTGAGTGGATATATAACTGTCTGGATGGAGGATTTAGTAGCTGTCTGACTGTCTTTTTAAGTGAGTAATTAAAAGTGTCTCACTTAATACATGGATTAGTAACTAAACTATGTGAATGTGTGCAGCACTGTTCTGTTGTTGTATAACATGCTGCATCAGTTGGGCACTAACTACGTGAGTGTGTATATTAGTTATTGATTAGTTGGGTGAGTATTTGTATGGGACACTGAGTTTGTGTGTGGTTGGATGGGGTGTGTGTAACTCTATGCATAGATGTGTGAATGGTTGATTGACTAGGTGTATGGGTTTAAGAGTGCATGTGGAAACAGTTGTTTGGGTGACTGAGTGTATTTATTTGTGGGTTGGTGAGCAAATATATGTTTTAGTTGTACATTTTCAACAAAGTAAAAAAATAAAAGGCATTGTATGTGAGAGTTGGTGTATATAAATAAGTATGTGTAAGAGTCAGTGATTGTGAGAGTAACTATATGAATGAGTGTATAATTGTAATGGTGCTTTTTTAACATATTAACGATGAATTACTATGTGTTTGAATACATGAGGTGTTGTTGGATAATTGTGTAAGTGAGTAAATTTAAGTACGATACATTTTTTTCATGAGTGAGTAGGATGACTGCATAACCGACTAAGATGACTGATGTGTCAATGTCTATATATGTGTATAAGTGCATTTGATAGAGTTCTTTTAATTAATGACTGCATGTATAGATGATTCTGTTGTTGAATGGGTAGTTGTGTGTGTAGACTTAGGAATCAGTGAGTGGGTATGTAGTAACTGGTATTGGTGTGTCAATGGTTTCAAATATGGTACTCTGTACTTTACAGTGAGTGATGAAAGGTTATACTAGTGTATGATGAGGTGTATCAGATTGTCAAGTGGATGATGTCATCAGTGATGTTATTTGAGATGTCATCAGTGATGTCATCAGTGATGTCACTGACCATGTCATGAATGATGCAATATGTGACATCATCAACAGTGCATTGCGGGCGCGTGAGTTATAGTTAGCAGAACTAACTATAACGGAGGAATTTCTATGGTTTTGTATGAGTGAAATGGGCAGCTAACTATAACACCCCTGAAACCTATGTTTTTTTCAGTGAATTTCAAAGGTTTTTTAAATGCTAACTTTTAAGAGTGATAGTAGCTATATCTATTTTTTTTACTGATTTTCTACAGTTTTTTAACTGTTTATTTATAAATATTTTATTAATTAAATAACATTATATATTTTTCTGAAAATTGCACACAAAATTTTTTTTTAATTAAAATTGGAATATTGATTAATTTTCTTGTTTTCTTTTTTTTTTTTTGAAAAGATTTTATTGTGCATAAAAAGGGTTACAAACACGGGCCTACAACCACCAGGGCCGGCCGCTAGTAGTCGAAGTGTTCCAGCATATCAGAAAACAATGACTGGCCCACAGGGGCTCCGCACTATCACAGTAGATCAGACTGCACATAAGGGAAATCAGAATACACACTTTTAGTATAAATAACAACAAAAAAGAAAAATACAAAAAAAACAACAAACTAGGCGAAACGACTTATGGAGGGCGGCGAACACCAGCCGGGGGAGTCAACACCCAACCACCCGAGGGCGGTCAAAAAAAGAAGACCTGAGAGGGAGGGGGGGGCCACGAGAGAACCAAATCTGTACTCCAAAGTACGAGATACACAAGGAACCCTCAAGGATCAGGGGGACGAGGCAACCCCGGACGTATCCACCAAAGGGGGAGCACAGATAAACCCACGATACGCGTTCCACTGCCCCCAAATTCTACCCCAAGCCCCCGGTTTACCACGAGCCACAGACACCGTTTTCTCCCTGACCATGCACCAGTCCATGTTCTCCTTCCAGACGGACACGGTGGGAGGCCGCTGGGAACCCCAAAGCTGTGCAATATCTCTCTTTGCAATCATGTTCCCCAAGGCCGCCCACCGAGCCTGAGCCGCATTGCAGTCATTGGGCTCCCATACATTCAGCACACAACGACGCACCTCCGGCAGCAGAGCGACCCCGGTGACTCGTCTCATAATATCATGCACCCGGCGCCAGTATTCCGCCACCTCGCGGCATTCCCATAGGATATGGAGAAAGGTAGCACTGAGCCCGCAGCCACGCTTACAGAGTCCGTCGTCTGAAAACCCCATCGAGACCAGGCGGGGGCCCGTCACATATACACGATGGAGAATCTTAAGCTGGACCAGGCGGAGACGGGCCGGGATGGCCACCTCCTTAGGGGATGACAGTGCAGTCTGCCAGTCCTCATCGTCCAGCTCCACCCCATCTCCCGTCCATGCCTCCCGAAGACGCACCAAGAGGTCAGCCCGATTGTTTATCAGTTTTTTGTAAATCAGGGAGATAGTACTGTCGGGGACGTGACCATCGAGTATGCGGTCCTCGAGAGGCGAAGAAGAAGGGACCATGGTCCCCTCCCCAAAGACCGAAAGCAGGGCGTGCCGAACCTGTGCATAACGGAAGAACTCTCTGTCACTAAGCTCATACTCGCGCTGAAGCGCCGCGAAGGATTTAACCGCACCTTTAACCCACAGGTCCCCCACTCTGCTGATGCCGATCGTATCCCAGCGCTCGAAGCCTTTCGTTGTCCAGAGGCTTCCCAAGCGGTCTGAGTCGAATAGAGGAGTGGCGCACGTTAAACGCTCACTCCAGCCCATCGCAACGGTAGCCGCCTTCCATACACTGACCGCAATACTGGTAGGCAGCAGACCGCGAGTAAAGCGCTCTGTTATAGTTACCGCCGGGGAGCAGGAATTTATCCATCTCATATGCCGGGTTCGAACCAGGAGCGTACGTAGCATGATTAATGGCAGACAGCTGGGAGGCCCAATAGTACCGTCTAATATCAGGAAGCGCGATGCCCCCGTCATACCAGGAAAGAGTCAGCTTGGCCAAAGCGATACGCGATCGCCCGTCCCAAACCAGTCTCCTCTGCAAACTCTCCACCTCCCTAAAGTAGGCCGCAGGAATGACATCGAAGGAGTTCTGGAGTGCATAAAGGAATCTGGGAAGGGACATCATTTTAAACAGCGCCGCGCGACCAAGCGGAGACAAGGGCAGCTTACACCACCTAGCCATATCTGCCCTCAAACGCCGGAGTGGAGACAGGAGATTCTGCTCATAGCGGACCGCCGGATCCAACGAAACGTACACCCCCAGGTATTTAAAGCCGGACTGAGATATTTGGAGTGGAAGCCGAGGCGGCAAGAGAGGAAGACCACCAGAGATAGGATACACACAAGATTTGGACCAGTTGATTATCAGACCCGAGTTTTTCCCGAAGGAAGTAAGGACATCAAAGAGAACATTGAGCGACTTCCGCGGTGAGGTGAGATACAAGAGGATATCATCCGCGTACAATGAAACCCGATCCTCGAAGCCTGGGGCCCACCGGAGCCCTCTAATCGAGGGTTCCCAACGGAGCCAGGCAGCGAGCGGTTCCAGGGCGAGAGCAAAGAGCAGCGGGGACAACGGGCACCCCTGCCTAGTTCCCCTCCCGAGAGCGAAAGGCCGAGAAACCCGCCCATTGACAACCACCTGAGCCATTGGTCCAGCATAAAGGAGCTTCACCCAGCTAAGGAACCCCTCCCCAAAACCAAACTTCGCCAAGACGGCCCAAAGAAATGGCCATTCAATGGTATCAAAGGCCATCGTGGCGTCTAGGGAAACCAATATGGCCGGTTCAGCGAAGTACTCAGCCCTAGCGAGGACGCCGTGCAGACGCCGTAAGTTGAGAGCGGTATTACGATGTGGGATGAAGCCACATTGATCCGGATGTATCAAGTCACATATAACGCTCAGCAAGCGATTGGCGAGGACCTTAGCAAGGATTTTGGGTTCGGCATTTAGCAGGGAAATAGGCCTATAGGAGGCACAGCGGTCACGTGGCTTACCCTCCTTGGGAATCACCACTATAGTAGCCAGACGCTGGTCGTCAGGAAGGGAACCCCTCTCGAACGATTCCTGAAACATGTGACGGAGGAAAGGCGCGATTTTATCCGGGCGCAACTTATATAGTTCAATCGGCAGACCGTTGGGGCCCATAGCCTTGCCCGAGCGGAGGGAGCAAATCGCAGTAGCTATCTCTTCGACAGACAAAGGGGCATCCATCAGCTCGCGGTCCTCGACGGATAAGCCGGGCAGGGCAATATCCCGAAGCAGAAGACGAGAGTCGTCCTCATCTCTATCAGACACCGGGGAGTACACTGCACGGAGGTGGTCAGCAAAACACTCAACAATCTCACCAGGCTCAGTCACACACACTCCATCCGACACCCGAAGCTCCGGGACCACACGATTCACTCTCTCCTTTTTGTCCAACCAGGCAATCAGCTTACCCGCCTTGTCTCCGGCGTCATACAACCTACCCTGCTGCTTCCTATACATAGTCTTGGCAGCATCAGTGACGAGAGACTTATATTCAAACTGCTTCAGGCTGAGGGCATGCAGCCCCTCCGGGGTGACACCCGCCTCCAAGGCTGCCTCCAGCCCGGATATTTCAGTCTCCAGCGTCACAACCGCCTCTCTCTTAACCCTCTTGGCCTCCACTATCTGGGACAGGGCATGCCCGCGGAGCACTGCGTTGAAAGCTTCCCACAGGGACACCGAGGACAACACCGACCCCTCATTCTCAGAAAAATATTGATCAATCGACTTAATCAGGCTATCACGGATCTTGGGGTCTCGCAGGTACCAAGGGTTAATAGGTGCGATCCGCCCAGCGGATCGCGACCCGGTGTCAAAAAGCAACCACAGTGGGGAATGATCAGAAATACCCCTGGCCAGGTGTTTGACCTCTCGAATCCGAGTAGCCTGGGCCACGGGCATAAGGAAATAATCCAGTCTGGAGAGACTCCCATGGGCCCCAGAGTGAAAGGTGTACTGACACTGTGTCGGATGCATTAACCTCCAACAGTCCACCAGACCGAAGGTCTCCAGGAGCCCGCCCAGCCACGCCTGGGCAGCAGGGAGGGCCCTGGGCGGATGACGGTCCAGGTCACCCGAGACAACCAAATTAAAGTCCCCACCCATAAGCAAAAGACTGTCAGGAAGCCCAAGCAACATACGACCCAAGTCTGAGAAGGTGGAGTTCTGGAGGCCCGGGGGAACATAGACCGAGATCAAGGAAAGGGACTGCCCCTCCCACCTCCCAATCAGAGCCACATAGCGCCCTCTATCGTCTGGGACCACCCTGGTGATCTCCAACGGAAGTGAAGCTCGCAAGAGAATGCCCACCCCTCTCGAACCAGTGGTGAAACCAGAGTGGGCCACAAGTCGATATCCCCCCCTGTTCATAGCCCGACAAACATTGCCAACCAGATGCGTCTCCTGTAAGAACACCACATCAGGAGTCAGACGACGCAGATATTGCAGCACAACACCCCGTTTGATACGGTCCCCCAATCCATTGACGTTCCAAGACATCAATCTCAACCCGTCCCCCCCCATCCCCTCCAGTAGATCAAGGGCCCCCTAGCAAAGAGCTCAACACCCAAGGATGAACCATAGCCAATACTTCGCCTTGAAAACAAAAAACACAAATCCAAACAACCCCACCCACCCACCAACCCCCCCCAACTCCAACACCCCCCACCCTGCACCCCTGCGGTCCAAAAAACCACCCCAACTTGCAGTGTGCCTGTCGCCCTACAAACCCCATTCTACGAAAAGACCCCGGAGGAGGGAAGGGACCCGTCCCCGCCCGCTCCCCACACACAACATAGTGAAACAAAATGCACAAAAGAAGTAGAACCCAGCCGAACAGTACAACATGGCAGAGTCTGGGACCATAAGTCACTCCAAAGGAGACCCGCCACCCTCGGTACCGGCAGAGGGCCCAGTCCGGTCACCCCGGTCCGGCAGCGAATCCAGCCAGTCACTCACAGTCGCAGGAGAGTCAAAAAAGGTAGTCCGATCTTCATGTTCCACTCGGAGCCTTGCAGGATAAAGCATAGAGTACTTGAGACCGAGGTCCCGGAGACGCCGCTTCACCCCCTGGAAGCCCATCCGCTGTTTCTGGACAAGTTGGGTGAAGTCCGGGAAAAAGTTAATGGACGAGTTCTCATGTCGGACCGGGCCATGGACCAGTGAGGCCTGCAGAATCGCGTCTCGGTCTCTGTAATGGAAAAGTCTCGCAACGATAGGCCTCGGGGGGGCACCCGGTCGCGGCCGGCCACCTGGGACTCGATGGGCCCGCTCCACAGCGAAAAACTTACTCAGGCCAGCGGTTGCAAGATGTTCGAGGATGAGCTCCTCGACCAGGAGATCAACCGGGCGGTTATCGGAGGTCTCCCGAACGCCTATGACGCGGATGTTATTGCGGCGGGCCCGTCCCTCGAAGTCTTCCAGCCGCCGGGCCATCAGATCATTGGCCGACTTGAGATCGCCGAGAGTGGCCTGCAGGTCCGACACGTCCGTACCAAGGGAGGACGTCCGCACATCCAGCGATTGAACCCTCTCGTTGGTCTTAGAGAGATCCGCCCGGATTAGCGTAATGTCAATGGCCACCGTGTCGATTTTACAGGCCAAGGCCTCGTACTGCGTAGCGATGGTCTCTCTGATGCCCTTAATGGCGCCCATGATGTCCTGCAGGGACAGATCCGGAGAAACGGACGGGCCACCACTGGTGTCCTCCGGGGGGACATTGGCCGTCCCGGGGGATCCTTTACCCTGAGTGTAGCGGTCCATGTTGTTCGTCTGGACCGGTCCCCCACGTAGGGATGCTTTGGTCTTACGCCTCTCGGGGTCTCCCTTGCCTCCCATGAGAACTTCGATCGCCGAAGGGGACCACCGAGGAAGCGTCGAGGTGGCACAGGCCAGGCAGACGCGTGTCGCACCACAAGCCGCAATATGGCGGAGCGAAGGGACCACCGTCAATGAGCACACTGGCAGCAGACGAAGCCACCGGCATCAAGCGAAGGCACAATGAAAGCCCAGTCGCACCAAGCAAGTCCACAGTCCAGCCCCTCAAAGACCAAAAGTGAAACCGAAAGTGATGTGACGGCCACCGGCACAGCCCCGCTGCCGTTGTTGTTCAACTACGCCCCGGCTCCCCAGATCACCCTCGCATCGGGCACAGCCGTCGGGTGGGCCTCAAAAGTTCAAACCACCATAACTCCGGATTGCCAGGTCCGATTTGATTTCCGAAAGGAGTTTAGTGTTCAGCCAGCATTCGTCTCCCAGATTCCATCAACCAAGTCAGGATAGAGTCAGGATAAATTCCGAGGAGCAGCGAGGGTCCGGGGAGCCCTGTGCTCACGCGACCATCTTGGATGCGCGCTAGGCTCCCCCCCCCTTGTTTTCATTTTTTATTGTAATATATTTATATTATTTTCTTTAAAAAAAAAAATTCATTTTTTTTCTCGGAGTTGCGCACTCAAAGTGTACACATCACGGTGGGTGCGCGCATTCTAGCTGCCATTTTAGAAAAGTCATGAAGGATCCGCCTATGGTGTGCGACGGCTGCGTGTTTTTCAGTTACATCATATACATTTAATATCACGTGATATGCACGATTGGTATGCGACCTGTCTGCGACTCCTGCTCCTGCGCATTTGCGACACATGCGCATTACGGT
The DNA here is from genome assembly GCF_964204655.1 of Triturus cristatus. Lineage (NCBI taxonomy): Eukaryota > Metazoa > Chordata > Amphibia > Caudata > Salamandridae > Triturus > Triturus cristatus. The sequence continues at coordinate 1,151,052,332 of NC_140579.1, forward strand.
ACGAGATGTTTGCGTGGTTGCGGGTCCCGCGTGACATCATATACGTGCTGGGGCGTGCTGACTCCCGCAAAAAAATTGTATGTTCCAAAATGATATGTATGTGTCTTTAATATACATATTAAGGCAAGAGATTATGTAAGATATTCATCAAAATAATATATTTGTACTTATAATAAACTTATATTATTTTTAAATATATTTTCGCGAAGTCGGGTGCGTGCATCATGAGTGCAGAAAACCAGGTCAGCAGAGCTGCTGTAGAGCCAGAGAACCAGGTCAGCAGAGCTGCTCTAGAGCCTAAGAACTAGGTCAGCAGAGCTGCTCTAGAGCCAGAGAACCAGGTCAGCAGAGCTGCTGTAGAGCCAGAGAAACCAGGTCAGCAGAGCTGCTTTAGAGCCAGGGAACCAGGTTAGCAGAGCAGCTTTAGAGCCAGAGAACCAGGTCAGCAGAGCCGCTTTAGAGCCAGAGAACCAGGTCAGTAGAGCTGCTCTAGAGCCTAAGAACCAGGTCAACAGAGCTGCTCTAGAGCCAGAGAACCAGGTCTGCAGAGCTGCTGCAGAGCCAGAGAAACCAGGTCATTAGAGCTGCTTTAGAGGGAGAGAACCAGGTCAGCAGAGCTGCTCTAGAGCCAGAGAACCATGTCAGCAGAACTGCTTCAGAGCCATAGAACTGGGTCAGCGGAGCTGCTTTAGAGCCAGAGAACCAGGTCAGCAGAGCTGCTCTGTAGCATAAGAACTAGGTCAGCAGAGCTGCTCTAGAGCCAGAGAACCAGGTCAGCAGACCTGCTGTAGAGCCAGAGAAACCAGGTCAGCAGAGCTGCTTTAGAGAGAGAGAACCAGGTCAGCAGAGCTGCTTTAGAGCCAGAGAACCAGGTCAGCAGAGCTGCTCTAGCTGACACCGACTGACTGACACTTACTGACTGACACTGACTGATTGACACTGACTGACACAGATTGACTGACACTGACACTGACTGACACTGATTGACTGACACTGACTGACTGACACTGACTGACTGACTGACACTGATTGACACTGACTGACACTGATTGACTGACACTGACTGACTGACACTGATTGGCTGACACTGATTGACTGACACTGACTGACTGACTGACACTGACTGACACTGACCGACACTGACTGACATTGACTGACTACTCTCTACTACTCTACTACTGACTCTCTACTACTCTCTACTACTCTCTCTCTACTACTCACTCTCTACTACTCTCTACTACTCTCTACTACTCACTCTCTACTACTCACTCTCAACTACTCACTCTCTACTACTCTACTACTCACTCTCTACTACTCACTCGCTACTGCTCTCTACTACTCACTCTCTACTACTCACTCTCTACTACTCACGCTCTACTACTCTCTACTACTCACTGTCTACTACTACTCTCTCTACTACTCACTCTCTACTACTCTCTACTATTCACTCTCTACTTCTCACTCTCTACTACTCACTCTACTACTTTCTACTACTCTCTACCACTCACGCTCTACTACTCTACTACTCACTTTCTACTACTCTCTACTACTCACTCTCTACTACTCTCTCTCTACTACTCTCTACTACTCACTCTGCTACTCACTCTCTACTACTCACTCGCTACTACTCGCTCTCTACTACTCTCTAGTACTCACTCTACTACTCACTCTCTACTACTCTCTACAACACACTCTCTACTACTCTCTCTCTACTACTCTCTACTACTCACTCTCTACTACTCACTCTACTACTCTCTACTACTCACTCTTTACTACTCTCTCTCTACTACTCACTCTCTACTATTCACTCTCTACTACTCACTCTCTACTACTCACTCTCTACTACTCACTCTCCACTACACACTCTCTACTACTCGCTCTCTACTACTCACTCTCTACTACACTCTCTACTCTCTCTCTCTCTCTCTACTACTCTCTACTACTACTCTCTACTATTCACTCTCTACTACTCACTCTCTACTACTCTCACCTACTCACTCTACTACTCTCTGCTGCTCTCTACCACTCACTCTCTACTACTCTACAACTCTCTCTCTACCACTCACTCTCTACTACTCACTCTACTAATCTCTACTACTCACGCTCTACTACTCTCTCTCTACTAATCACTCTCTACTACTCGCTCTCTACTACTCACTCTCCACTACTCACTCTCTACTACTCGCTCTCTACTACTCGCTCTCTACTACTCTACTACCCTCTACTACTCGCTCTACTACTCACTCTCTACTATTCTCTACTACTCACTCTACTACTCTCTCCTACTCTCTACCGCTCACTCTCTACTACTCTACTACTCACTCTCTACTACTCTCTCTCTACTACTCACTCTACTACTCTCTACTACTCACTCTCTACTACTCTCTACAACTCTCTCTCTACTACTCCACTACTCTCTACTACTCACTCTCTACTGACACTGATTGACACTGACTGACACTGATTGACTGACACTGACTGACTGACACTGATTGGCTGACACTGATTGACTGACACTGACTGACACTGACTGACAACTCTCTACTACTCTACTACTGACTCTCTACTACTCTCTCTCTACTACTCACTCTCTACAACTCACTCTCTACTCCTCTCTACTACTCACTCTCTACTACTCTACTACTCTCTACTACTCACTCTCTACTACTCACTATCAACTACTCACTCTCTACTACTCTACTACTCACTCTCTACTACTCACTCGCCACTACTCTCTACTACTCACTCTCTACTACTCACTCTCTACTACTCACGCTCTACTACTCACGCTCTACTACTCTCTACTACTCACTGTCTACTACTACTCTCTCTACTACTCACTCTCTACTACTCTCTACTATTGACTATCTACTTCTCACTCTCTACTACTCACTCTACTACTTTCTACTACTCTCTACCACACACTCTCTACTACTCTACTACTCACTTTCTACTACTCTCTACTACTCACTCTCTACTACTCTCTCTCTACTACTCTCTAATACTCTCTCTCTGCTACTCACTCTCTACTATTCTCTACTACTCACTCTTTACTACTCACTCTCTACTATTCTCTACTACTCACTCTCTACTACTCTCTACTACTCTCTCTACTACTCTCTGCTGCTCTCTACCACTCACTCTCTACTACTCTACTACTCTCTCTATACTACTCACTCTCTACTACTCTCTCTCTACTACTCTCTACTACTCACTCTCTACTACGCACTCAACTACTCTCTACTACTCACTCTCTACTACTCTCTCTCTACTACTCACTCTCTACTATTCACTCTCTACTACTCACTCTCTACTACTCGCTCTCTACTACTCACTCTCTACTACTCTCTACTACTCACTCTACTACTCTCTGCTGCTCTCTACCACTCACTCTCTACTACTCTACTACTCTCTCTCTACCACTCACTCTCTACTACTCACTCTACTAAACTCTACTAATCAATCTCTACTACTCTCTCTCTACTACTCACTCTCTACTATTCACTCTCTACTACTCACTCTCTACTACTCGCTCTCTACTACTCACTCTCCACTACTCACTCTCTACTACTCTCTCTCTACTACTCACTCTCTACCACTCACTCTCTACTACTCTCTACTACTCTCTCTGCTACTCACTCTCTACTATTCACTCTCTACTATTCTACTACCCTCTACTACTCGCTCTACTACTCACTCTCTACTATTCTCTACTACTCACTCCACTACTCTCTCTTACTCTCTACTGCTCACTCTCTACTACTCTACTACTCACTCTCTACTACTCTCTCTCTATTACTCACTCTACTACTCTCTACTACTCACTCTCTACTACTCTCTACAACTCACTCTGTACTACTCACTCTCTACTACTGACTCTCTAGTACTCTTTACTGCTCACTCTCCACTACTCATTCTCTACTACTCGCTCTCAACTACACTCTACTACTCACTCTCTACTAACCTACTACTCTCTCCACTTCTCACTCTCTCTCTCTACTACTCACTCTCTACTACTCTCTACTACTCACTCTCTACTACTCACTCTCCACTACTCTCTCTCTACTACTCTCTCTCTACTACTCTCTACTACTCACTCTCTACTACTCTCTACTAATCACTCTCTACTACTCTCTACTACTCACTCTCTAATACTCGCTGTCTACTACTCACTCTCTACTACTCACTCTACTACTCTCTACTACTCACTATCTGACACTTTCTCTACTACTCTCTACTACTCACTCTCTATTACTCGCTCTCTACTCTCTACCTCTCTCTACCTCTCTCTCTACTAAATGTATGTGTATGTATGTGTCTTGTAAAGCGCACTGCTGCCCTGAGGCGTCGTGGCGCTGTAGACCGCTGGGGAACCCGTCCTGGCTATCCCTGTGAGATGGTCCCTCCTGGGTATCTCCAAGGTGAAACCAGGCATCCCCGGCGAATGTGGGGGGCCGTTGTGGAGATGAGGCAAGCTAATGCCCAGAGTTGCCGAGTGTGTTCCTGTTTAGAGTAGGTACCGAGGCGAGAATTATCGAGTCCGTTTTGACCCTGGTACACGACCCTGCCGCGTCGGGAATTGAACCCTGGTCCCTGGCCGATTCTCTGCTTGCGGATCTGCCGCCTCTAACCAGTGAGCCACACCTCTCCACTACTACTCTCTACCGCTCTACCTCTACCTCTCTACCTCTACACCTCTACCTATACACCTCTACCTCTCTACCTCTCTGTACATGCACACATAAGCACATATATATATTGAGGAAATTCGATTTTCGATCTCGCTTATATTCAGCCACCATTTTGTGTTCCACCGCCATTTTATGTTGCCCTCACTCAGGCAGCACAATGAACGAAGTTTTTTCTGCTGATCTCACTGCGACGTGTCAAAATAACCTCCTGCCTCTGTTTACAAGACTTATGTCAGGGACTGGCTGAGTCCACTAATCCCCGTCTGGTCCGACTGATCCCTGTTTCAACTATCTGTTGGTTTGCACCATTCTTTCCTGACTTTATCTTATCTTCTGGCCTTCGCTATTCTCTACTTGTATTCTCTCGTTTCACAACTATCCTCCAAAGCATACAAATGTGTCCTGCCACCTGCAAGTTGAGTTGTAGACCCAACCACTCATTAACTTTGTGGGGAGGGGTGACAAAAACAGTGGTAAGAGAGGTTTATTTGGGTTACTTGATATCTTGTTTTCAAACTTTTCTCATTGGTTATATCTTGTTTTCAAACTCTTCCCATTGGCTAAACATGTATGCATTGGGTGTGTTCTTGGTGAATCTATGTGCTATAAAAGATTGTGCGCCATGGAGTAAAGTGGCAGTCTCCTAAGAACATACCAGGTGTACTTCTGGACAACTGTACTTAGCTGCAGCTAATAAACCTGATCTTCTACGTTCAACAGAGTGTCCTGTGTCTCTGTTCAACAAAGCAGGTGAACTCAGGAGATTAAGGCGTACCCTGCGCCGCCAGGCCTAATTCAGCCTGGTTCTTCAATATGCATACATATGCATGCAAACATATACATATATGCATATGCATACATATGCATGGTATGTACATGAAAGTTTGAAAAACTCTAAGACAAGCAAAGCTAAAAAGCCACCTAATTACAAACAGAATTGCTTTAACTTAAATGAGGGCCAGACCTATTGCATTTTCATTGCTTGTTTACTTTCATTCCATCAAGAAGGCATTCAGATGTGTCACACATTTTCCATAAATTCTGAATGGTAGCACTCTAGTTGCTCATTAGATCACTGTAGTAAAGCTACTGCTCACCAGGGAAGTATGCTGCTGGTATTCAAAGTGCATGTTTCAGTCTGCATGTCAGAATTTTTAATGAAATGGAAGAGGATTTGAGAAGTCAAAATGTGCCCTAATCTTTCTTTCTGCAGCACTAATAATAATTTCTATGGCAAAATGAACCCCCTCATTTTGTTTCTTTGCAAATTAAATGTTTTAAGTGTTGCCACTTTATTCTAACCAAGATGGCATCAGGTGTGCCATACTTTTGTCATAAGTAAGACTGTTAGCGCTCTAGTTGTTCTTTAAAACACTCTGGGACATTCTGTCATTGGGCTATAATTGGGCTACATCTCGGTGATATTTGTGCTACATTTGTGCTCTTTTGTCTCTGGTGGCCATCTTGGGAGACTTATTTGTTTTGAAGTTTCCTAATTTCCTCATTTACAACAGTCTCCTCAGTAGGAAATACTTTCAGGTTTTTTACTTTCATTCCATCAAGAAGGCATTTAGATGTGTCACACATTTGCCGTAAATTCGGAATGTTAGCACTCTAGTTGCTTATTAGATCACTGTAGTAAAGCTACTGCTCACCAGGGAAGTCTGCTGCTGGTATTGAAAGTGCATGTTTCAGTCTGCATGTCAGAATTTTTTAATGAAATAGAAGAGGATTTGAGAAGTCACTCAAAATGTGCCCTCATTTTCTTTTTTCCGCACTAATCATAATTTCTAAGGCAAAATGAACCTCCTCATTGTGTTCCTTTTAAATTAAATTACTCACTCTCTACTACTCACTCGCTACTACTTTCTACTACTCTCTCTCTAGTACTCACTCTCTACTACTCTCTACTACTCACTCTACTGCTCTCTACTACTCTCTACCACTCACTCTCTACTACTTACTCTCTACTACTCTCTACTACTCTCTCTCTACTACTCCCTCTCTACTACTCAGTCTACTACTCTCTACTACTCACTCTCTACTACTCACTCTCTACTACTCTACTACTCTCTACTACTCTCTACTACTCACTCTCTACTGCTCACTCTCAACTACTCACTCTCTACTACTCTCTCTACTACTCACTATCTACTACTCTCTACTACTCACTCTACTACTCTCTACTACTCTCTACCACTCACTCTCTACTACTCTACTACTCACTCTCTACTACTCTCTACTACTCTCTCTCTACTACTCACTCTCTACTACTCACTCTACTACTCTCTACTACTCTCTCTCTACTACTCACTCTCTACTACTCACTCTCTACTACTCTACTACTCACTCTCCACTAATCACTCTCTACTGCTCGCTCTCTACTACTCTCTCTCTACTACTCACTCTCTACTACTCACTCTACTACTCTCTACTACTCTCTCTCTACTACTCACTCTACTACTCACTCTCTACTACTCTAGTACTCTCTACTACTCACTCTGCTACTCACTCTCTACTACTCTCTACTACTCACTCTCTAATACTCACTCTCTACTACTCTACTACTCTCTACTACTCTCTCTACTACTCACTCTCTACTACTCACTCTCTACTACTCTCTACTACTCTCTCTCTACTACACACTCTCTACTACTTGCTCTCTACTACTCACTCTACTACTCACTCTACTACTCACTCTCTACTACTCCCTACCACTCACTCTCTACTACTCTCTACTACTCCACTACTCTCTACTAGTCACTCTCTACTACTCACTCTGTACTACTCTCTACTACTCTCTACTACTCACTCTCTACTACTCTCTCTCTACTTCTCACTCTCTACTACTCTCTCTCTACTACTCTCTACTACTCACCCTCTACTAATCTCTCTCTACTACTCTCTACTACTCTCTACTAGTCACTCTCTACTACTCTCTACTACTCACTCTCTACTACTCTCTCTATAGCACTCTCTACTACTCATTCTCTACTACTCTCTCTCTGCTACTCAGTCTCCACTACTCACTCTCTACTGCTCTCTAATACTCACTCTCTACTACTCTCTACTACTCACTCTCTACTACTCTCTACTACTCACTCTACTACTCCCTCTTTACTACTCTCTACTACTCACTCTCTAATACTCACTCTCTACTACTCTACTACTCTCTACCACTCTCTCTACTACTCACTCTCTACTACTCACTCTCTACTACTCTCTACTACTCTCTCTCTACTACACACTCTCTACTACTTGCTCTCTACTACTCACTCTACTACTCACTCTCTACTACTCCCTACCACTCACTCTCTACTACTCTCTACTACTCCACTACTCTCTACTAGTCACTCTCTACTACTCACTCTGTTCTACTCTCTACTACTCTCTACTACTCACTCTCTACTACTCTCTCTCTACTTCTCACTCTCTACTACTCTCTCTCTACTACTCTCTACTACTCACTCTCTACTAATCTCTCTCTACTACTCTCTACTACTCTCTACTACTCACTCTCTACTACTCTCTACTACTCACTCTCTACTACTCTCTCTATAGCACTCTCTACTACTCATTCTCTACTACTCTCTCTCTGCTACTCAGTCTCCACTACTCACTCTCTACTGCTCTCTAATACTCACTCTCTACTACTCTCTACTACTCACTCTCTACTACTCTCTACTACTCACTCTACTACTCCCTCTTTACTACTCTCTGCTACTCTCTACTTCTCACTATCTACTACTCTCTACTACTCACTCTCTACTACTCACTCTACTACTCTCTCCTACTCACTCTCTGCTACTCTCTCTACTACTCTCTACTACTCTCTCTCTACTCTCTACTCTCTATTACTCATCCTCTACTCTCTACCTCTCTACCTCTCTCTCTACTACTCTCTACCTCTCTACCTCTACCTCTCTACCTCTACGTCTCTACCTCTACACCTCTACCTCTCTACCTCTCTCTACCTCTCTCTACACGCACACATATGCACATATATATATGTATGTGTATATATATACATACATATATAAACATATATATAATCTGCATATCTATATAAATACAAATATAAATGCATGCATACATATACATATATGCATGTTATGTACATGAAATTTTGAAAAACACTAATAAAAGCAAAGCTAAAAAGCCACCTAATTACAAACAGAATTGCTTTAACTTAAACGAGGGTGAGACCTATTGCATTTTCAATGCTTGTTTACTTTGGTTCCATCAAGAAGGCATTCAGATGTGACACATTTGCCATAAGTTCTGAATGGTAGCACTCTAGTTCCTCATTAGATCACTGTAGTAAAGCTACTGCTCACCGGGGAAATCTGCTGCTGGTATTCAAAGTGCATTTTTCAGTCTGCATGTCAGAACTTTTTAATGAAATAGAAGAGGATTTGAGAAGTCAAAATGTGCCCTAATTTTTCTTTCTGCAGCACTAATCATAATTTCTATGGCAAAATGAACCCCCTCATTTTGTTCCTTTGCAAATTAAATGTTTTAAGTGTTACCACTTTATTCCAATCAAGATGGCTTCAGGTGTGCCATACTTTTGTCATAAGTAAGACTGTTAGCGCTCTAGTTGTTCTTTGGAACACTCTGGGAAGCTGCAGTTGAACACAAAGGAATCAACTGACAGTCTCTGCCCTTGTTGGATGTACATGTTTTACTGAGAATGTCAGACTTCATTCTCACATGACTAAGAAAGATAATGTGAATTTACAGAAAATATGCTCTCAGTTTAGCTTATAGATCACCTTCCAAACCTCTGTGGGAAAAGCATGTGAAAATAGTTTTCTCTCAAACATGATTCATGATATCCCAGCAGAAGGCTTTTTCACATGGTAAAATCACCTTAGAACATACCACAATTCCTAAAATGAGTATGGTACCATCAACAAATGATTTATAATGTAACTAAAGTCTTAAAACCTTCTATTAACTGCAATGCTTTTTAATGAGGTGCTATCATGTATATTGGTCCCAAGATGGCTGCCAACACTTCTTGGATGAAGTGCTGACAGCCAACCAGATCTCACGATGAGATGTGTGGTTAGGCTCTGCCCAGATATATATGTGATTTTACTTTTGATTTTCTCAGGAACTACAGAACGTATTTGCAAAATTTAAGCAAAAGGCACGACTCTGAACCAAGGTCTACCTTTCTGCCAAATTTGGTGTAATTCCGTTCAGCAGTTCGGGCTGTAGCTGCGTCAACAGGTCCTATGGGAAATTGCATGGGGAAAAAGTGTTTTGGGACCCCCCTTTTTTCTCAGCCCCCGCTTGACGAATCACCACAAAACTTTCAGGATAGGAGCGGACCGGAGCTGGCTAAAAGTTTGGAAAATTTTGCGAAGATTCGTCAACCGGCGCCAGACTTATTGGGAATAGACTGTTGCGGATTTCCTATGGAAAATAGGTCCTAACTATAACTACCTACTGGCGACCGCCAGTAGATAATATATATATAAATATATATTTATATATTATCTACTGGCGGTCGCGAGAAAAAAAGGGGGTCCCAAAACGCGTTTTTGCCATGCAATTTCCCATAGGATCTGTTGTCACAGCTACAGCCCGAACCGCTGAACGGAATTACACCAAATTTGGCAAAGAGGTAGTCCTCAGTTCAGACTTGTGCCTTTTGCATATATGGTGTGAATCCGTTCAGTAGTTCCTGAGAAAATCAGAGTTAAAAGTACATAAATATCTATGGCTGCGGAGGATCCGCGGACCGTACACGCACCGTAAGCGCACCCTCCCCGAACTGAGCGCGCACCCTCCAGATCGCGCGCTGAATGCTAATTGGCTGTCGAGTGTCTCTCTACATTCGAAACCAGGAACTGTTGGCGGCCATTTTCTGCCTCGGTAGAAGCGAGGCTGAAGAAGCAAGGGGAAAGGTGTGTAAAACATATAAAGGGGGCAGAGTGGAAATACTCTGACCCTCTAGAGGTGCTTAGGGGGTCCCAGAAGGACCCCCTGGGGCCCCCCTTTTAAAAAAAAAGAAAACAGCGATATGCGCGCATGGTGAGCGCATCCTATCGCGTTGGATGCACGGATTCTCACGCGGTGGGTTCGCGGATCCAAGGGAAAAAAAATGAAATTGTTGGGAGATAAAGATTAAGCTTAAGTGTTTTGTTCTTGAGTGGCTCTAAAAAGAGCTGTTGTGTTCATTCAGAGTTTTTGGTACTTATAAGTAAGTACCTATACAGAGTCTAAAGTTGTTGAGGAAGACTCTGTTTCCTTCATCAGTAAAGTGAACTCCATCTCTCCTATACATCTCTTGCATATGAAAGCGCAGATTGTTATTGTAAATGGGCCCCATTCTGTAGTCTCGGAGAAAAACAGAAACAGATTTATTCACATGTTTCCTAGCTTTCTCAATCTGTGGACAAAAATGATCGGACCAGTTCCATTTCTGCCTTTGGCATATGTTAGAATACACAAAGGCAGTTTTAGGGAAAAGTGAAATCAGTCCTGCAAAGGTGTCCTTCATAAGCATTTCCAGACCTACCCCAGTCAAAGTGCCTAGGTCATTGCCACCACAGTGCACTATTATGAGGTCAGGGTGTTGGATTTGCATGAAGGATTTCACCAATGGCATCAATTGGTGCCACTTTAACCCTCTCTGTCTAATCCATTTAATGTCTACATTTGGCAAACCTAGGTCTTTGTGAATGCCTTTGTTTTCTGCATACCTTTGGCTCCAGAAAATGTAGCTGTGTCCCACAATCCACACTGTAAGCATCTTGTAAGGAGGTCTGGATGCACTCAGATGGTCTCTGAAAATGAAATGGCAGTTTGGAAAGTAAGATGTTTGTAAAATGGTGGCTAAGTTGCAATTTTGAAAAAAGACAAGAAATCATTGGTTGTTTAACAACCTTCTACACTGAAAGGTAGGGTGCATATTTCTGTTTTTTAAATGCATGATTCTTATTGGTTAACCAAAACTTATTGTAAGGAACATTATATATGATAAGCTGATATGTTGAGAAGTCAAGCACATTTGCTGTTTTGATTAGCAACATTGTGTGTGCTGAACTTGTGACCTGTGTGCTCAGTATAGTGTTCCATGACCTGTTTCTATGGTAATGGGCAGAAGGCAGATTGGGGGAAGGGTTGAAGTTTATGTCATTTGGAAAGGGTTAAAATGTTTAACCAATAGAAATGTGTGTTTGCTTTTGAATTTATGTGGGAAGGAATGTGATTTGATGTTTACATGTATATGTGTGGAAAATGAGAGGGAAACTTTGCCATTCTTTGGTTCTGCTGACAGGTGCACAGTGCAGAGATTCTGTATAAGAAAATCTGGTGTGTGACTGATATCTGGTGTGTGACTGATATACTTCTTAATCTACAAAACATCTTGAAAGGTTAGTTATTTCATTGTGAGGGGATGTATGTAGAATATTTTTATTTTAATCAGACTAATGTATTTATTCTGCTAAAGTGTAGGGAGTACTTTTTTTCTCTACAATCTTATTGACAGTGTGTGTGCATGTAGAAACCATTTTGTGATAAGGATTTGTTTTTTTCATGTGTTTGTAGACAGATAACTATGCAGTTTTTATATTTTGGTAGAATTAGAAACCAGTCATTGTTTATGAATTTGCGAAATGAGTTATGTTTCTGCAGTAAAATGTAGTACTCCTTGTAGATGAAGAAATGTGTTTTGGTATAGTGCAAGGGATAGTGTTGTTTGTCTAGAATCACACAGAGAGCCTGTGTGCATTTGGGAACCACTGTGAGATAAGCATTTAGTAACATCTTGTATTTGCTGACAGATAACTCTTTTAAAACCTGTCATGTTGTCAAGTTTTAGTAGCATTAGAAGCCAGTCTTTACTTATGCGTTGATTAAATGAGTCAGGCTTTGACACAAAAGTGCACTTTTGAAATATGCACATTGTGTGCAGTTCCCTTACCACTTCCATAGTAGTAAATAAGGTTTGGTAAACTCGTAGGGATAGTGGTTGTTGTCTAGAATCACACTGTGAGTCTGTGTGCATTTGGGAACCAATGTGAGAGAAGCATTTGGTAACATCGTGTATTTGCTGACAGATATCTATTTTAAATCCTGTCATGTTGTCAAGTTTTAGTAGCATCAGAAGCCAGTCATTGCTTATGCGTTGATTAAATGAGTCAGGCATTGACACTAAAGTGCAGTCGTGAAATATGTAGATTGTGTGCAATTCCCTTACCACTTCTACTGTAGTGAATGAGTTTTGGTAAACTCCTAGGGATAGTGGTGCTTGTCTAGAATCACACTGTGAGTCTGTGTGCATTTGGGAACCACTGTGAGAGAAGCGTTTGGTAACATTGTATATTTGCTGACAGATAACTGTTTTAAAACCTGTCATGTTGTCAAGTTTTAGTAGCATTAGAAGCCAGTCTTTGCTTATGCGTTGATTAAATGTGTCAGGCATTGACACTAAAGTGCAGTCGTGAAATATGTAGATTGTGAGCAGTTCCCTTACCACTTCCACTGTAGTGAATGAGTTTTATTAAACTCCTAGGGATAGTGGTGCTTGTCTAGAATCACACTGTGAGTCTGTGTACATTTGGGAACCACTGTGAGAGAAGCGTTTGGTAGCATCGTGTATTTGCTGACAGATAACTGTTTTAAAACATGTCATGTTGTGAAGTTTTAGTAGCATTAGAAGACAGTTATGGCTTATGCTTTCATTAAATGAGTTAGGTATTGACAGTAAAGTGTAGTCGTGAAATATGTAGATTGTGTGCAGTTCCCTTACCACTTCCACTGTAGTGAATTAGTTTTGGTAAACTCCTAGGGATAGTGGTGTTTGTGTAGAATCACACTGTGAGTGTGTGTGCATTTGGGAACCACTGTGAGAGAAGCATTTGGTAACATCGTGTATTTGCTGACAGATAACTAATTTAAAACCTGTCATGTTGTCAAGTTTTAGTAGCATTAGAAGCCAGTCATTGCTTATGCGTTGATTAAATGAGTCAGGCATTGACACTAAAGTGCAGTCGTGAAATATGTAGATTGTGTGCAGTTCCCTGACCACTTCCACTGTAGTAAATGAGTTTTGGTAAACTCCTAGGGATAGTGGTGTTTGTGTAGAAGCACACTGTGAGTCTGTGTGCATCTGGGAACCACTGTGAGAGAAGCATTTGGTAACATCGTGTATTTGCTGACAGATAACTGTTTTAAAACATGTCATGTTGTCAAGTTTTAGTAGCATTGGAAGACAGATATGGCTTATGCTTTCATTAAATGAGTGAGGCATTGACAGTAAAGTGCAGTCATGAAATATGTAGATTGTGTGTAGTTCCCTTACCACTTCCACTGTAGTGAATGAGTTTTGGTAAACTCCTAGGGATAGTGGTGCTTGTCTAGAATCACACTGTGAGTATGTGTGTATTTGGGAACCACTGTGAGAGACGCGTTTGGTAACATCGTGTATTTGCTGACAGATAACTGTTTTAAAACATGTCATGTTCTCAAGTTTTAGTAGCATTAGAAGACAGTTATGGCTTATACTTTCATTAAATGAGTCAGGTATTGACAGTAAAATGTAGTCGTGAAATATGTAGATTGTGTGCAGTTCCCTTACGACTTGCACTGTAGTGAATGAGTTTTGGTAAACTCCTAGGGATAGTGGTTGTTGTCTAGAATCACACTGTGAGTTTGTGTGCACTTGGGAACCACTGTGAGAGAAGCATTTGGTAACATTGTGTATTTGGTGGCAGATAAGTGTTTTAAAACCTGCCATGTTGTCAAGTTTTAGTAGCATTAGAAGCCAGTGTTTGCTTATGCATTGATAAAATGAGTCATGCTTTAACACTAAAGTGCAGTACCATGTAGTATTGTCTTCACTGCACCAGAACTGAAAATTTAAAATTTTTACCCAGGCACTGTCCTAGAAGTAGTCTGATGATTTAGTCAGTTTCTAAGTACTTATGTTGTGAACCATTCATTACCAAATAGACTGCTTCAAATGTCTATGCAGTATGCATGTAGTTCTCTAACCACCTACACAGTTGATTTTCACACCTTCAATTCCCTAGTCAATATCTATACACTTCCAGGAAACACCCTGTCTCTCCCTTTGCAGTCTTCTAGTGACCCATTCAGCACCATGTAGTAATCCATTCACTGTGCCAAAACCCAAACACTTATAAATTCACCAAGACACTCTCTTTCCAGTACTCTAATGATTCAGTCACTGCCTAAGTATTCATGCACTGAGCCAGGCCTTAGCACATGGACTGCTTCAAACCCCTATGAACTATGCATGCAGTCTTCTAACCACCTAGACACTTGTCTTTTACACTTTCAATTCCCTAGTCAGTATCCACATAGTCCAGCACACATCCTGTCACTCCCTTTGCACTCTTCTAGTGACCCATTCAGTACCAAGTACTAATCCATTCCCTGTGCGAAAAGCCTACCACTTATAAATTCATCCTGGCAGTCTCCTTGCTGTAGTCTAATCATTCAGTCAGTACCCAAGTACTCATGCAGTGAGCCAGGCCTTAGCACATGGACTGCTTTAAATGCCTATCCACTATGCATTCAGTCCTCTAATCAGCTACACAGTTGTCTTTCACACTTTCAATTCCCCAGTTAGTATTCATACACTTCTAGCCAACACCCTGTTACTTACCCAGTGTGTCTCCTTTTAGTACTGTAATCATTCAGTCAGTTAGCATGTAGTCTTTTAGTGAGGTAGGCTTTAGGGCATGAACTGCTTCAAAGAAGTATGCACTATGTATGTAGTGTTTTAATCATCGTCACACTTGTGGTTCAGGGCTATAGTTTCTTAGTCAGTTTTTATATAAAATGTGTTTGTACAGTAATGGAATACTGTAAATTTGAAAGTTATTAATATACATTTATTTGTGATTCTTTTTTGCAGATACTGTTTTTCAACTTTAAAATAGAGAAATTATGCCAGAAAAAGAAAAGAACAGAGACAGGAGGATTATTTGAAGAAACATCAACCACAAGTATTGAATGAACAAGATAATGTGGCTAAAAGGAAAAAATCTTCTGGGAAGATCACAAAGCAATTTATTAAAAATGTTTGTAGGAGCAAACAGAACGTAGATAATGCTGCAACTTCAGAGAATTTTTTAAGTAAGAAAAAAAATCAAAATAAGAGGAAAAGTAAAAAAGCAAATGTTCAGTCAAAGGAGATAGAGTATGGTAAAAGAAGACAAAATCAGTATAAGGAATAACGCAAAAAAATATTTTACAAGAGAGTAGTGCATAATTTGCTGAATGATGTGAAGAAATATAAAAAGAGAGTTTTATTTTATAAAAAGAAGAAGCATATTGAAAGCATTGTGGAAAAGGCTTTTGAAGTAAAAAGGAAACTGTTTATTTTAGTGTTAAAAAGAGTTATTAATAAAAAAAAATGGGTGATGTTTTTTGGGAGAATGGAAACACAGTTCTAGTTCAGAGCCTTTTTTTAATGAAGAGAGTTATTCACTAAGTGAAAAATGATTGTATGCAGTTGACACCAGTGGTAGAGGTTATGAGGTTAGTGATGGTTGTCCAATGGAGAAAGAGAAAATGGTTGAAAGAAATGCAGAAGAAGTGATAGCTGATGAAGTTTTAGGGAGACGTGCTAAAAACCCTGTGTACACTTGGGATTGCAGTAGTGTTTGTAGTGTACGACACGAATCTATTGAAAAATTATGTCGTTTTTTACGAGTCTATACTAAAAAAAGTGTAAAACAAAAGATTAAGCTGTTGCAAGGACTAGACCCTTGCAGAGTGAGAAAACATACTGGTTTGCAAGGTCATTCTCTGGCTTGTCTTTCTAGGAAAGTTTGTGAAAGTGTTTTTCACCATTTCAGAATGCTGGCAGTACATCATACTCAAATGCGGAAGTTAGTGAGAAGGTTGTATTATGCAAAAAGTCCAGCACTAAAGTTAAGTGAGTTGAACAGTGCTCTTTTACGTGGGTCAGTTTCAGATGTGAAGCAGGTCTGTGAGGATATTGAGTTTTGTTACTTTGGGCATCAGCAAGAGAGTGAAGAAACTGACACATTAGTAGAACAAAATGTTGAAGACAATGTGGAACCTGTAATTACAGAAAAATTTGAGAATGAAATCACAAAGTTTAAGGTAATTTCAGGTGAAAGACCAAATGTATCTTGTATTTGTTGTCGGCGAAGTCACTATAAAAATCAGACTAGGGGTGTCAATCTGTATTTAAAAAGTGAAATAGAAGATTATGATAAGTGGATGGAATTTGCAACTTATTTGTTGGTAGAGGATTGTTTTGATTTGGGATGTGAGCAGCGTATTTGCAAATATTGTTATGATAAATTAGATGAGAATAAAATGCCTGCTAGAGCTGTTCATAATAATCTAGAGTTGGTTGCTATTCCTCCAGAGCTGATAGATTTAAATACGTATGAGTCTATTCTGATACAATGTGTTCACCCGTTTCAGGCTATTGTTCGTAAGGAGCCCAAAACAAGTAAATTACCTCCATCAGAGTTGCAAAGAGGATTGAAAGGAAGAGTTGTGTATTTACCATTAGATTTAAGGAAAAATGTTGAAACTATTGGTGTAGATCATGCAGAAAATGAGCCACTAGTCATTCTAGTTAATGGTGTTCCTACTAAGAATAAGAAAATCTGGCAAGAGTTAGTGGATGTTAGAAAAGTGCAAAAGGCATCATTGTATCTGTTAAAAAATAATGAGTACTATAGAAATGTGTTTGTTGGAGAAGAAGAAATAGATTTAGCAGAAGATAGTGAAACATTAAGTGGACTAATTGAAAAAGTGGACATGTCCAGATGTGAAGAGATCTATGAACATTACAGTGTACATCCACTTCATTCCAAAGAGGTGATGGGGAATACAATTGAGTTTTTTCAAATGAAAAAAGCAACAGGAAGTCCCATGAGTGTATGGGAAGAGAGCCTGGAAGCTCGTTGTTTCCCGCAGTTGTTTCCAACAGGAAAAGGTGGACGATATGATGAACGTCCTGTGCAGATTCCTGCATCTGAATATCGGACAACAAGATTATATGCAGAAGATCCAAGATTTCGACAATGTATCCCTTATATGTTTCATCTTCTGTTTGAAAGTGACTTGTCTGGACTTTCATATGCAGTAAATCACATTTTAAAACGTGGAATGCATCTTCAAAATGTAACTGCAAAGGATTTTATGGATAAAGTGCATCAGAGAGATGATCATTTAGAATCTCAGTTGATTAATCTGATGGCATGTCAGCGTGGGACTAATGAATATTGGTACCGTCGACATGGAGAACTGAAATGTATGCTACGGAACTTGGGAACTCCTACATGGTTTGTTACACTAAGCTGTGCTGAGTATGCTTGGGATAATTTACTTGAATTTCTTCGAGAGGCAAATTCCAATATAAAAAATATTGAATACAAGACACCTGGAGAATTGTGCTCTTTGGATCCTGTCAATGTATGCAGATATTTCAATCATAGATTTGAATCTATGATGTCTTTCATCTGCAATAAAAATAATCCTCCTCTTGGAGAAGTTGTGGATTTCTTTTGGAGAAAGGAGTATCAAGCAAGAGGAGCTCCTCACATACATATGTTGTTATGGGTCAAGGACGCCCCCAAATTTGGAACAGATTCAGATGAAACTGTTTTTTCTTTCATTGAAAATTATGCTACATGTGCTCTTCCAAATAGCAGAGAAGAGAAAAACTTGAAACAACAAGTCTTACGATTTCAAAGCCACAGGTGTGGAAAATACTGTCGACGAAAGTACAAGTCAAAGGATAAGTTCTATACCAAATGTCATTTTGGATTTCCACGTCCTGTATTATCCAAAGGAAGAGTGAACAGTTTTATGTCAGCTGTACGACATACCATCACAAGAAAGTCTCCGAAAAACACCTACAACTTAAGAAGAAGCGAAGAATCAAAATACATGAATGACTACAATCCAGTTATTTTATCCATGTGGAACGCTAACATGGATATTCAGTATGTTGCGGACAATTCCATTGCTGTTGCTCGATATGTAACGTCTTACATTACTAAATCAGAAAAGACTGAATTGAAAGAAATGTGGGAAGAGATTTGTCACGAGAAGACTCTAAGTAAGAAATTATACAGTTTCAGTTTGAAGATGTTATTGCATCGTGAAATTGGAGCATCTGAATGTTCAGATCGGTTATCATCTGCAAGTCTATATTCCAATAGTAGAAGAATCATTTGGGTGAGTCTAGGTCTTGCAGGAATGCGAAATCGGGTACTGAAATCTGTTCAAGAAATTGAATATTTAGCAGAAAATGACCCTGAAATACAGATATTTTGAAAACCAATATGTTGGACACATACTATCCAAAGAGAAGTCATCATCTTGAGAACATGTGTCTCTATGAAGTGCTGCAAAACTACACTTTTAAACGGAATATTACAGAGAACATCAACGATGGAAAATATGGAGTGATTGGTTCTGAAGGATGTCTGGTGAAACAAAGGAAAGGAAATTTAATTAATCACAGAAAACTGAGTTGCGACACTGGTGACAAAAGGGAATTTTACTATTTAGCCCTTTTGCAAATGTTCAAACCATGGTGTTCTGAACTGGAATTACTTGGAGATTTTCCCAGCTATGAAGATTCATTTAATGCTTGTAAAGATAGCATACAATGCAGTGCTTTCGCAAATTATGTCAAAATGTTGAATGATGAAATTGATCAAGAAGCTACAATTGCAGCAAGATCCACTAGGACAACCAATTGTTGAAAATGAAGCAGCGATTGCAATGAATGAGGTGGAAACAGCAATGTATCAAGCAGAAGAAGATGCAATACAGTTAGGAAACTTGGAAGAGCAACTAAATGTTGAACAGAAACAAATATATCAGCAAGTGAAAGAGCAGATTGACCATGGATTACTTCATGAAAAGAGAGTGTGCTCATGTACATCATTTCAACCTATCCGAATGTATGTGAGTGGTCAAGCTGGAACAGGAAAGAGTTTCTAAATTAAAGTAATTACAAGTTATCTGCAAAAAACAACGGAGTCGCATTTGTCTTGTGTTGTCACTGCTCCAACTCGGTTGGCAGCACATAACATTAAAGGAATTACTTTACATTGTTTACTAATGCTGCCAGTAGAGCATGAGAACAAATTGGAATACCACAAGCTATCTGGAGAAGCTTGTTGTGAAGTTTCAAGAGTGCTGAAGAAAATGAAACTTCTCATTATTGATGAGGTGAGCATGGTTTCAAACTTGATGCTTGCCTATGTGCATTTAAGAATGCAGCAAATTCTTAAAACAGAGTATGACTTGTTATTTGGAGGAAAACACGTCATCATTTTTGGAGATCTACTGCAACTGACACCGGTAAAATGACAACCGGTATTTAAAACACTTGCCCATGAAGATACCAGAAAGTCTCTTGGCAGTGTTGGTAATGTGAACATTTGGAATAATTTTGAATACAAAGAACTGACAACAAATATGCGACAGGCAAATGATGCTGAATATGGAAGTATTCTTCAAGATATAAGAATTGGAATTCTTTCAAAAAAAGGGAAAGAAGCTTTGGAGAGTCGATTACTTTGCAATGTCTTTCCTGCAAAAGTGTACTTGGAAATTGCTAAAAATAAGTCACTGATTTGCTTAATGCTAACACTGCGTGAGTGTTCAATATTCAACGAAGAGTTATTAAAATTGGAAAATGAAGAAATTGTAAAAATGGAAGCCATCGATAAAATTCTACATGAAGGAATCACTATTATTTTGACGGGTAAGTTGAGATCAAAACTATATTGTTTAGAAAAAAAAATATCTAAAACTGCTGGTTTGGAAAAGACACTGTATGCATGTGTAAACTGTCGGGTAATTTTAAGGCGTAATTTGGATGTAGAGAAAGGTTTAGTTAATGGTGCAATGGGCAAAGTGGTGGATTTTGTGAATTATCACAAAAAAGAAGGAATTGAATTTTTAAAAATTAAATTTGATCAGATTGATGAAGTTAAAGAAATTTGTCGTTGTTCAGTTCGTTTTTTGCTTGTTAAAGATTTATATGTCCGTAGGAAACAATTTCCATTTTCTCTGGCATATGCAGTGACTATTCATAAATCTCAAGGATTAAGTGTAGACAGTTCATTGGTGAACATTGGATCAACTGTATTTAAAGAGGGTATGGCATATGTTGCTTTGTCGCGAGTCAGAACATTATCTGGTTTGTTTTTGATTGATTTTGATGAGACAAAGGTTACTGCAGATGCAAACTGTGTAAAAGAGTATAATAGGTTAAGAAGGGTGTTTGCTCCAAATTTAGGTCAATATCCTGTATTTGAAAAGCGTATGGTTGGTCGAAAAAGAAGGTTAGAGAATATCTGTTCTGAAGGTATCAAGAAAAGAAAAGAACAAGATAATGTTGTGATTGCAGGTAAAAAGAAATTGGACACTGTTGAAGAGATTGTTGGTTATCAGTTTGAAAATAGTTCTGGTGTCAACTGCTATGCTAATGTAGTGGTCAATGTTGTTTTTTATCTGGAAGGTTTGCAAGAACAAATTATGCAGAATCGGGAAAAAAGATTTTGTTCTCTGTTGCACTCTGTTTATGAAAAATTGACAACAGATAGAAGTAAAATACAATCTGTTTCAGATGTTCGTAATCTTTTGGATGTGTGTTCTGGTTCTACACAATTTACACAAAATATCCAACAAGATGCTCAGGAATTTTTAATGTATATGCTTACCATTTTTGATAATGAAGATATAGAAATAGAAAATATGTTTGGCCTTTCTTACAAATGGGAACATTATTGTGAAAATTGCATGTATACATGTAGCACCAATGTAGACACTGAGAGATTTCTGTATTTAACATTAACAGACTGTAAATCAGTGTCTTTCAATACATTAGTGAAAGGTGCAATTCAAAACATGGAGTGTAGCCAATGTAAATCAGAAATGTTATCCACATTATTCTTAACAAAATATGGAAAATACATAATTTTAATGATGCAACGTTGTACAGCTGATGGAAGAAAATTGGATACTTTAATAAAACAATTTGTAGCAGCACAACTATCAATATCAGGAAGGACTTTTGTAGCAATTGCAATAATTTTCCATGATGGTCCTTCCACCACATCTGGACATTACACTGCCTACCTAAAATGTGAAAAAGGCTGGACACTTTGTAATGATGCCCAGTTGGTTTTCAAACAACGTTTGCCTAGTGAATTACCAAATTCCTACCTAATATTTTTAAAGCCAAAGTTTTAGGAAGATAATTCACTCTCTGAGGAATTTATTATTATAATTTAATAGGACTACCATTGGACAATTTACATAAAGAAGAAGTGCAAAAATACCATTTGGCCTCAATGAAAGGTATATTTTTGAATTATGGACTTTTTGGTGGTCATTTATTCGGTGATTATTTTAATGCGGCAACATTTACAGTTTTATAACTTAAAGTTATAACATTTTGTTATCTGTAAGCATTTCATATATGTATGATTTGTATTTTCTGGTATTTTACTGAGAATAGTATGTTGGTTTTTTTTTAACAATCTTTCTGATTGTTTTTTTTTTGCCCGCTGTTAAGTGATGAGTACCATTGAAATCACTATTTCTAGTGAAATTCAATATATTCTGAGAACAGCGAAAAAGGCAAACAAATTACTTTGTGGAAATTATGTTGTGTTGTAAAAAATGTATTATTACATGTTATAATTTTTTTTTTCTTTTCTTTCACAGATGCAAATTTTAAAATAAGCAATTTTTAAGAATTTATATTTGAATGAAAAACAGAAAAAAATGTATACCATTTTTTATTCCTATTACTGTGAAGGTAAATTTAACTAAGTCTCAATATGCAGAAAGAAGAGGCCTGCAAGAAGCTACAAAGTTGAATCACGTTTCTAAAAACACTCTGTTTATGTAGTTTTGAAATCTGACCATAATCAGATATCATGTGACCTGCAAAAAAAGAGATTTGAGGGGTTCATAATATTTCACCTTTTTAGCTGTTGAAGGACCGCATCCATTTCAATCATTCTTCTTTGAACATCTTTGCAGACAAAACTCTGTGCTTACTTTCATCATTCGCAAGGAATTTTAAAAATGGAAATATGTCACTTTTTGTAAGATAGTTATTGTGTAAGATACTGTTTCATATTTAGAAAGAGAGGAAAAGGCACTCTGTGCACTTTTTATACTCCATGTAAATACAACCTCATCATGCAGACCACTTTACGTTGATAGGGTGTTCTATAAGTGTTGTTGTGCATGATTGCACTGAATACTCATAGAACAAGACACATGTCTAGATTTATCAGAAATCATAAATCTCAATATGTGTGTGAATGCTGTACCATTCTAAAATTGGTGTAGGAAAGCACAACAAGGAGAATTGTTTTCATTTTTTCACATTTTTATATCTTCAATGCATGCTGAAATGTTCAGCATACATTGAAGGAGAAAAATGCATTTTCTCATTGTTTTTGTGCAGGAAGGTGTGTCTTCCTGCTGAAAAACAAACAGCACATGACACAGATATCCTTGCACTATGGTGCAAGGGTGCCTGTGTCACCACATGGCTGCAGTTTAAGCAGCCGTGCAGAGAGAAGCATAGATTTGCAACATATTTATGTACATATGTTGCATCCCTATGCTTCGGAAGTACTACAGCACACTGCAGTTAAAGAGGTTACTGTGTGATGCTGCAGCACTTCCTCATAGTTCTGCACTTATACATTCACCATACGCTACTAATGCATTCATTCAGTCAATTACGTACTACACATACATTCATCTAAACTTTCACACACTAACAAAGAAATTTAGCTCTTTTTTTAAACCAGGAAAGTTAGTTCTTACAAGAACTTTTTTTTTTCTTCTTTCTTCTTTTATAATTTTTTTGGGGTTTTCTGAACAATTTAAATTTTTTTTGGTTTTTTCTGCAAAAAAACAAAAAAAAAAACCAGAAGAAAGCAAACAGTGAACTTCAGGGAACAATACCAAAAAAAACAAAAAACTAGCAAATGTGACTTTCTTGGCGGTGGGAGATCGATCGACTGCTCACCATAGCACAAAGTCGCATTGCACTTAGTGCAGAGCACTTTTAAAAATTGAAATTGAGGATGGATGTCCAAGGTTTGGGCTGATGGATGCACTCTTGATGTCTTCAGCTGCGATGAGGTGGATGGCGCTGGAGCAGGAGTGTTTCTCATCCGTCGGCACTCTTCTCGTGCAAGATTGTTTGGATGAAGGGTCCTCATGTGCTTCATCATACTTGCCGTGCCACAAAAGTATTTCTTGTTATGATCCCCTCTCGATCGGACTCTTTTGCAAATCTTGCATGTGACCAAGGTGGCATTGGTCTTATTCTGCCCCTCGGGAAAAGTAAAAAATGTCCACACCACTGAAGAAAAACGTTTTTTGAGTGGTGCCTCAAAAAATTCATCCTCAGAAGTATGAGGTAATGCAGGGGATGCCTGCTGCCCTGAAGGCATTTTTGGTTGAAAAAAGTTAGAGCTAAGTGTAAACTTAGTCTAAAAAATCTTCTCTCCAAGGAGATGGTGCTCTAAAGAAGGTCAAAGAAGAATGATTGAAATGGGTGGGGTCTTTCAATAGTTAGAAGAGGAAGTGTAATGAACCAATCAAATCTCTTTTTTTGCAGGTCACATGGGATCTGCGCACCCTGCGCTTACGCAGCACGCACCCAGCGCGCATCCGCGAAATTGAATTAAAAAAATTATAGTATTAGATGTAAAAATATATTAGTTTTAAGACTAGTTTAGAGTTTGTCTTCAATTAATATTCACATGAAATACATATATATATGTTTTTTTAAATGTTAAATATTTCGCGAGATCCGCGCACCTACCGCGTCATAGACGCAGATGACACATCACGTAAGCGTGTAAACGTCGCGTTACATACATCGAACGTGTCGCGTATAGGCTGGGAGTCACGTACCGGTCGCAATGCGATCGCGCACTAATCACGTACCCAACTTGTACCATGCGCGGATGCTCTCACGTAGGGATCGAGAACGGTGCGCATAGGGTGCGCGGATCCAAAAACATTGAAAAAATATATATATAAAATAAAGTTTTGCACATATAGTTAAAAAAATATAAAAAAATATGTTTGAAAAACCCATTAAGTTCAAATAATATTTTTTAATTTTTAAAAGAATTAATTGAAAAAATAGGTTTAAAAAATGGTGGTAAAAAAGTATTTTAAAAAAAACGTAATAATGAAATTGACACACTGAATTTGAAAAATATAGAAATCCATTTAAAATCATTAAACATGACATCTTTAGAGATAAGTTATAGATAGACATTAGCATTTAAAAAACCTTTGAAATTCACTGAAAAAACCATAGGTTTCATGCACGTTATAGTTAGGAATTGGCATTTCAAAGACCTTTGAAATTTACTGAAAAAACCAAAGGTTTCAGGGGCGTTATAGTTAGGAATTGGCATTTAAAAAACCTTAGAAATTCACTGAAAAAAACATAGGTTTCAGGGGTGTTATAGTTAGCTGGACATTTCCCTCGTACAAAACCCTAGAAATTCCCCTGTTATAGTTAGTTCAGCTAACTATAACTCGCACCCCCGCAATGCACTGCTGATGACGTCACATATTACATCACTCATGACATGGTCAGTGACATCACTGATGACATCACTGATGACATCTCAAATGACATCACTGATGACATCATCCTTGTGATAAATTAGTGCATCTTCTCACACCCTAATATAACCTTTGTTACACTGACTCAAAATTTTAGACGGCCATTTTGAAAACCATAGATACTCCAATACGAATAACTACATACCCACTCATTAACTCTTAGGTCTACATACACCTCCACTCACTCACCTGTACAGTCACTCATTCTTACAGTCACTCCGTACAAGACTATCATATGCATTTATACACCTACATAGACACTCACACACCACCAATCATCCATAGAGGTACTCTCACACCTAGTCAATCATGCAAATAATTAATCACACTCCCATTTACTCACCTCCGCAGTTATACACACTCAAGTTCACTTACTCATAAAAATAGTACCACATTCTTACGCTCTTATACAATCAATGATACAAGCACACACTCATCCATACAGCCACTCTCACAATCACACACTCTCACATATACCCTCTTATATACTCTTACACGCATATATACTGCCTTTCACATACGTAGTTAGTCACACATGTACCACTGAGATATACATTCAATCCCTAACACACCCATACATATACTCACTCAACCATACAGTTCATCACAGATGCACTCTTAAAACCATGCACCCATAGCATCACCCACTCACACATCTATGCATAGAGTCACACACACCCTACCCACACAAACACTCTGGCACCCATACAGATACTCAGACAACCAATCAATAACCCATATAGACACTCATATAGCTATTTACAAAACCATGCAGCCACTTATACACCTACACACAGACACATACAGACATTCACACAGTTTAGTCACTAGTCTGCAGTAAGATACATTTAATGACTCACTTATAGAGTCAGTTACGCACCTAGAAAATCATCCATTCACACACTTGTACACCCACTCATTCTTCTACAGGCCTTTCACTATAAATATATAAAACATATTTTAAACTTTACAGAAACACACAGTCACTGGATAACGTCATCAGTGATGTCATCAGTGATGTCATTTGAGATGTCATCAGTGATGTGCGAGTTATAGTTAGCTAAACTAACTATAACAGGGGAATTTCTAGGGTAATGTCCAGCTAACTATAACACCCCTGAAACTTATGGTTTTTTCAGTGAATTTCTAAGGTTTTTTAAATGCCAATTCCTAACTATAACGCCCCTGAAACCTTTGGTTTTTTTCAGTGAAAAAAAAAAAATATATATATATATATATATATATATATATATTCACTTAAAAAACCATACGTTTCACACATGTTATAGTTAGGTGGATATTTCACTTGTAAAAAACCAATGAAATTCCCCCGTTATAGTTAGTTGAGATAACTATAACTCGCGCGCCCGCAATCCTCTGCTCATGACGTCACGTATTACATCACTCATGACATGGTCAGTGGCATCACTCATGACATCACTGATGACATCATCCTTGTGATAGAGTGGCGGTCGCGCGAGTTATAGTTATCTCAACTAACTATAACGGGGGAATTTCATTGGTTTTTTACGAGTGAAATATCCACCTAACTATAACATGTGTGAAACCTTTGGTTTTTTAAGTGAATTTGCAAGGTTTTTTAAATGCTAATTCCTAACTATAACGTGTGTGAAACCTACGGTTTTTTCAGTGAATTTGTACGGTTTTTTAAATGCTAAGTTATGTATGTATTATAATTTTTTTTATATATTTATTTTTCAATAACCTTTTTTCACCGTGCGCGCAACATGCGCACACCTCCACGATTAAAAAAAAAAAATGTAAATGTTTTTTTTCTGCCTTCGGGGTCCTTCAGGGACCCCCAGACCAAGGCTAGGGGGTCAGGAACTCTCTACCCTGCCCCCTTTTCATGTTCGCCACCTTCCTTTTCCACTCTCGCACTGAAAACAAACAAAATGCCGGCCGACACTTCCTGATTTCGGCCGATTCGAACGTTGACTGACATGTAACAACAGTTTGACTCCATATATGCAAAAGGCACATCCCTGACCTGAGGACTACCTCTTTCAAGTAATTCTGTTCAGCCGTTCGGGCTGTACCTTCGACTAAAGGTCCTATTGGAAAATGCATGGGGAAAACGCGTTTTGGGACCCCCCTTTTTTCTCGGCCCCCGCTTGACGAGTCCCCCCAAGACTTTCGGGGTAGGAGCTGAGCGGAGCACCCCATTAGTTTTGAAAATTTCACGAAGATTCGTCAACCGGCGCCAAAGTTATTCAAAATAGAATTTTGAGATTTCCTATGGAAACACGGTCCTAAATATAACTATCTACTGGCGGCGCCAGTAGATAATATATTCACTGAAAAAAACATAGTTTTTTTTATATTTCAGTGAATATATATATTATCTACTGGCGGTCGCCAGTAGATAGTTATAGTTAGGACCGTGTTTCCATAGGAAATCCGCAACATTCTATTTGGAATAACTTTGGCGCCGGTTGACGAATCCTCGCAACATTTTCAAAATAGGTGGGGCGTTCCACTCCGCTCCTACCCTGGAAGTCTCGGGGTGATTCGTCAAGCGGGGGCCGAGAAATAAGGGGGGTCCCAAAACACTTTTTACCCATGCATTTTTCCATAGGGACCTTTAGTCCATGGTACAGCCCGAACGGCTGAACAGAATTACTTGAAATTTGACAGAGAGGTAGTCCTCAGGTCAGGGAAGTGCCTTTTGCAGGTCTGGTGTCAATATGTTCAGTAGTTCCTGAGAGAATCAAAAGTAAAATCATATATATATGTGGGCGGAGCCTAACCACACATCTCATCCTGAGATCTGATTGGCTGTCAGCACTTCATCCAAGAAGTGTTGGCAGCCATCTTGGGACCAATATACATGATAGCACCTCATTAAAAAGCATTGCAGTTAATAGAAGGTTTTAAGACTTTAGTTACATTATAAATCATTTGTTGATGGTACCATACTCATTTTAGGAATTGTGGTATGTTCTAAGGTGATTTCACCATGTGAAAAAGCCTTCTGCTGGGATATCATGATTGAGAGAAAAATATGTTCTCATGCTTTTTCCACAGAGGTTTGGAAGGTGATCTATAAGCTAAACTGAGAGCATATTTTCTGTAAATTCACATTATCTTTCTCAGTCATGTGAGAATGAAGTCTGACATTCTCAGTAAAACATGTACATCCAACAAGGGCAGAGACTGACAGTTGATTCCTTTGTGTTCTACTGCAGCTTCCCAGAGTGTTCCAAAGAACAACTAGAGCGCTAACAGTCCTACTTATGATAAACGTATGGCACACCTGAAGCCATCTTGCTTGGATTAAAGTGGTAACTCCTAAAACATTTAATTTAAAAAGGAACAAAATGAGGGGGTTCATTTTTCCATAAAAAGTATGATTAGTGCTGCAGAAAGAAAAATTAGGGCACATTTTGAGTGACTTCTCAAATCCTCTTCTATTTCATTAAACAATTCTGACATGCAGACTGAAACATGCACTTTCAATACCAGCAGCAGTTTTCCCTGGTGAGCAGTAGCTTTACTACAGTGATCTAATGAGCAAAAAGAGTGCTAACATTCTGAATATATGGCAAATGTGTGACACATCTGAATGCCTTCTTGATGGAATCAAAGTAAAAAACTGAAAGTATTTCCTACTGAGGAGACTGCAGTAAATGAGGAAATTAGGAAACTTCATAACAAATAAGTCTCCCAAGATGGCCACCAGAGACAAAAGAGCCCAAATGTAGCCCAAATATCACCCAGATGTAGCCCAAGTATAGCCCAATGACAGAATGTCCCAGAATGTTCCTAAAAACAACTAGAGCGCTTACTGTCTTCATTATGACAAAAGTATGGCACACCTGAAGCCATCTTGATTGGAATAAACTGGTAACACTTAAAACATTTAATTTAAAAAGGAACACAATGAGGGGGTTCATTTTGCCATAGAAATTATGATTAATGCTGAAGAAAGAAAATGAGGGCACATTTTGAGTGACCTCAAATCCTCTTCTATTTCATTAAAAAATTCTGACATGCAGACTGAAACATGCACTTTTAATACCAGGAGCAGACTTCCATGGTGAACAGTAGTTTTACTACAGTGATCTAAGGAGCAACTAGAGTGCTAACATTCAGAATGTATGGCAAAGGTGTGACATATCTGAATACCTTCATGATGGAATCAAAGTAAAAAACTGAAAGCATTTCCTACTGAGGAGACTGCAGTACATGAGGAAATTAGGAAACTTCATAACAAATAAATCTCCCAAAATGGCCACCGGAGACAAAAGAGCCCAAATGTAGCCCAAAATCACCCAGATGTAGCCCAAATATAGCCCAATGACAGAAGTGTGCAAAACACTTATTATTTTGTGTTTTTGCAGTATTATATAGTGCAGACTTGTCAGGTATTGGAGTGCTTTACATGAGCATTGGTTACATCACACAAGAACAAATTCATTTTGGTTGTAGACATGGGGAGACTAAGTGATTTGACCAGAATCACAGAATGTCGACCTGAAGCAGAAACTCCAACCTGCTCCCCAGTTGCAAAGTCTGCAGTTCTGGAAGTAACACCACATCCTCTCCCCTAAGTGCAACATTTAATCAAGTGGTCAACTGGATAAAAAAACATAAAGATAACAAATAATTTAAAAGTGCTTTGTCGCTATTTGAAAACTCAGAAAATATGTCCTTATTTTAGTCTTTTAGAGCACTAACCATAATTTTGATGCCAATAAGACCCTCTCATATATGTAATTTCTAAAGGAAATGCTCTAGGTATTACAGTTTTGATTACATCAAGATGACGTCAGGAGTTCCACACTTTTGTAATAAATATAGAATGTTAGCAATCTAGTTGTTCATTAGGATACTGTTGAGAGGCAGAGGCCAGGGGCACGGACTCTGAAAATTGAAGGCAGGTAGGAGGGTGCAAAGGCAACAATTTAACCACACTGAGCAGGCAGGAAGGGCCGTGGCAGCACAACAGACTATGGAGGGCAGTGGAAAGGGGGGCAGGGGCAACAAACCAACAAAACAGGACTTGCAAGAGAGGCTGTGGCAATGTAATAGACCATTGTGGGCAGAAGGAAGAGGCAATGGTAGTACAACCATACATGCCAACAGACCCGATTCAGCCAGGAAACGTCCAATGTTTTTAAGCTCAAACAGGCTTTATTTGATCTGTCTCCTGTCTACAATCTCCTCTTTTTCAATGTAACTCAAAGGGGAAAATCAATACCCCAGTTTCTTTTCAAAATCTCCCTCTTACCAAGTTCAAAATGTTCGCAAGTATGGTATATTGGATCACGGAAGGAAATGGGGTAGGGACATGGACTTGGATAACAGAGGACAGGAGGGACATGGAGAGGTGCACCAAACCGACCCTGCAGGGCAGGCATCAGGGTTTGCAGCAGCACAATACACCACACAGGGCATGCGGGACGGGAGTGCAGCACAACAATCCATAGTAAGCAAGAGGGAGGGGACAGGACCATGCACATGGACAACAGAGAACAGAGGGGCAAGAGGCAATGGTAGCTAGCTGACCATAATGGACAGACAGGAGAGAAAGCTGCAGCATAACAGACCATAAGGGGCAGGAGGGATGGATCAGGGGCATTACAATGGAACAGACAAGCCAGGAGGGAGGGAGTAGGGGTCTGCACATGTAAACAGAGGGCTGGGGGCAAGGGGGCAGGGCAGGAGCAGCAAGATAGCCATGGAGGTCAGGCAGGATGGGCACTAGAAGCAAGACACACCATGAAGAGCAACAGTGAGACTGTGATGGCATACACACAGACCATGGAGGGAGGGTGGGAGGGGGTCAGGGGCAGCTAACTGACCACACAGGGAAGGTGGGAGGGGCCATGGCAGCACAGAAGACCATGCATGGCAAGTGGGAGGGTTAGTGGCAGCACAATGGCTATGATGGGCAAGAAGGAGGGTGCAGGGGCATGCACAAAGGACGATGGAGGATAGAAGGGAGGGTCAGGAC
Source organism: Triturus cristatus (assembly GCF_964204655.1). NCBI lineage: Eukaryota > Metazoa > Chordata > Amphibia > Caudata > Salamandridae > Triturus > Triturus cristatus. The sequence continues at coordinate 1,151,083,685 of NC_140579.1, forward strand.
CTGTGCACAGACAAAAAAGTTCAGGGGAAGGGGCCTCACAACAGACCGCACGGGACAGGCAGGAGGAGCAGTTGCAGCACAACAGACCAGGGAGGGCAGAAGGGTGTGGCAGTACAATGGACCATGTGGACAGGAGGAAGAGGATAGGGGCATGGCATGTGGACAGGCAGGGAGGAGGTGGCAGGGACAGGTTACAGTCATCTGACAATGCTAGGCAGGTGGGAGGGGAGTGGCAGCTCAACAGAACACTCAGAGTAGATAGGAGTGGCAGGAATAGGGGCAGCAAGCTAAGCACAGAGTTTAAGCAGGAGGTCAATTATGGGACATAGAATTGGGCAATGGAGGGCAGGAGGAGTGGACTGGTACATCATACTAAATTGAGGGCAGTGGCAGCACATCAGACCATGCATGGCAGGAGGGAGGAGGCTAGTCCATGGATTCACACAACAGAGGATAGGGAGGAGGGGGATGGGGCAGCAAGCTAACTGTTCAGAGAAGGCGGGTATTAGGAACTTTATTGTTTTTAAAACGTGTGTCTGTGCGAACTACTTAAAATATGAACAAGTATGCAGCATAATCTCACTTTTATTCAGGAAGAAGAGGACGTTTGTGACTGTGACTCCGGGCTCACTTGGCAGAAACACCCCCTGACCCTCCACCCCCTATCGCAAAATGTAATGCCCGTGAAAAGGGTAGGTGAACACAGTGTTATATAGAACATAGTCCTGAGAGCACGATTGAAAATGAAAACTAGATATAGTGTATGGTATGAACTATGCACCAAAAACTGTGATATAAGATGAACCGGGCGTAAAATATAATATGCAATACATTGTGCGCAATGACAGATTCATTGGAGAGCGTGAGATAGCACAGGCACTAGCGTGTGCTATGCGATATGCGCCTTGGAGTGTAATATGCACGGGACAGTGTTGTGTAACCTAACTAGTCTCTAAAGTTGTAATATAAAATATGTGCTGGGGAGTGTAACGTTGCATATGCACTGTGACAAAGATATGGATCCCAGCTTGTAATATATATGGCATAGCACAGTGCGTTATAACATAGGCATCGAGGAAGGCACGTTAGATGGGGCAATATAACCCGTGCGAAGACAAGTGTGGCATGACATATTCACGGGGTGGTGTTACAGTGCACTTGGGCTAGAGAGTGTCATAGCATATGCACTAGCTAGTGGAATACAACACAGAGGTGTGTGGCACTCAGCAGGCAATGGTGGGTGTAACACAGCATTGAGCTCTGCCAGGAGCGCGCTGTGACTCTCAAGTGATGTTCGTCCCCTTTCCAGAGAGTAAAATAAAAAGTATTACACATCCGGCAGTGGATGTGTGTTTTATTAATCGTGAGGGGGGTTTCTTGCATAGTTTTGGTCGAATTTTTGTTGAATCCCCTTTGAATGGCTTGGTGTGAATGCATATTAAATGTGCCAGTCAATAGCTACCCATGTTTGTATAAATAAACGACAAGGGTGTCTACCGGGATTAGGCACGGTAGGGCATCAGACATGTCAGAGCTTCACTAGTGGTGTAAATACATTCCACGTGGATTCATTGTATGCATAGTCGCCTTTTAATGAATATCACGCAAATCGTCATGTGATAGGTACGTACGGTTTGTCCAGCATGTCCTAGGTGTGCCTATAAATATATATTTTTTTTAAATAATAAAAAACAGTGGCCGGCCCTGGGGATTGGGGTCAAAAAAATATAATTAGGAGATAGGCCCTGGGGGATGGGGTCATCAGGGCCAATAAATTAGAATAAGAAGGGGAACCACACAGCCCCTCTTCTTAAAAAAATTCAATAAATAAACGACCGGCATCGCGCCGGAGGCCACGCCTCCTCCTTGCAGCACTCTGCAAATGCGTCCCCAGGCCAGTTGTAAGTTGGGGAATTAATTCCCCTTCAATACTGAGAGTCCCTGAGGGCCAACTAGCCCAACAGCTATCTCCAGTATGCGCCAGGGAGCTGCGTTGCAGACAGGTGTTCTGAGGCCACGCCCCTTTTTACACCTCTATGCAACGCAGCTCTGTGGCGCTTACTGGAGGTACCTAGTGGGCTAGTTTGACCCTAGGGACCCTTAGGATTCAAGGGGACTTAATCTCTCAACTTAGAACGGCCACAGGGCGCGTTTACACAGTGGTGAAGGGAGGGGACGGGGCCTGAGGTGACGTGTGCAGACATGCCCTGTGCACGTTTTAAATTGGGGATATAATTTCCCTTCAATACTGAGGGCCCCTGGGGGCTAACTAGCCCACCAAGTGCTTCCAGTAAGCGCCACTGAGCTGCTTTGCAGAGAGGTGGTCCAGGCCGTGCCACTTTTTACACCTCTCTGCAACGCAGCTCTGTGGCACTTACTGGAGGTACCTAGTGGGCTAGTTGGACCCTAGGAACCCTCAGGATTCAAATGAACTTAATCTCCCAACTAAAAACGGACACAGGGCGTGTTTACACAGTGGTGAAGGGAGGGGATGGGGCCTGAGTTAACGTGTGCAAAAACGCCCTGTGGCCTATTTTAAGAGGTAGTTTTAATCCCCCTGCCCTATTAAATACTAGGGGCTTACAGAGGAGGTCATGCTAATCACAGGGGGACCCCAACGCATAATGTTCCCTAGTGTATGTAGGTGTTTTCACTGTATTCTAAGTGTCTTTTAACATAGCACTGGCTCTAGGACTGGTTAGTCAGACTCAGTTACCACCAGTATCCGTCTGAAAAAGTTGAGGGTATAGGATGATTTTGCAACAAGGCTTCTTTCTGCTCTTCTTTTTGTTCTTTCTGCACATTATCCTTCTTCCTTCACTTTTCTTCGTCTTTGAGGACTTCTGTTGCTTCTTTCTGCACTTCTTTTTTTATCTTTCTGTGCATTTTTTCTTCTTTCTTCACATGTCCTATCTCTGTAGGCATAGTTAGAAATTAGCATTTAAAAAACCTTTGAAATTCACTGAAAAAAACATAGGTTTCAGGCACTTTATAATTAGGATTTAGCATTTAAAATACCTTAGAAATTCACTGAAAAAACCATAGGTTTCAGGGGTGTTTTAGTTAGCTGGACTTTTTCACTCGTACAAAACCATTGAAATTCCCCGTTATAGTTAGTTCAGCTAACTATAACTTGCGCGCCCGCAATGCACTGCTGATGACGTCACATATTACATCACTCATGACATGGTTAGTGACATCACTGATGACATCACTGATGACATCTCAAATGACATCACTGATGACATCACTGATGACATCCTCCTTGTGATAGAGTGGCAGACCTCCTCTCCCCCTAATATAACCTTTGATACACACATTCAAAAATAGAAACTAAAGTTTTCAAAACAATGGACATACCAATACCACTTACAACAACTTATTCAGTAATTCTAAGATCCACATACGCATCCACTCATTCACCAACAGTCCTATACAGTCACTCATACATGTACTCACTCATCATATGTACTCATACACCTATACATCCTGTTACACAACGCCACTCATCCATAGAGTTACTCACACACATAGTCACTCATGCTAATAAAGAATCAAACATCCATTTACTTGCATATACAGTTGTACACACACCACCACACTTACTTCTACAGAAACTTACACATACTTAGTCTTTTAAACAATCACTTATAGAAACACATACTTATTCATACAGGAACTCTTTCAATCTCTCACTCTCAGATATGCTCACTTATATACACCAATAGTCACATATACTAGTTTAAAACATATGTAGTTACTCATAAAGACACTATTGAGACAGTCATTCACTCACTAACACACCCATGCACACACTCATCCACCCATACAGTCCTGTACACATGCTGTCTTCAACACATACAAAAAGTGAGTCACTCATTCATGCACCTATGCACTACATAATACCTCCACCGAACCATACAGACACTCAGACACTATACTGATACTCAAAAAACCAACTAATAACCTATATAGACACTCATGTAGCTACTCACCAACCCATGCAGCCACTTATACACAAAGTGAGAGACTGATACAGATATTTACATATTTAAACATTACTCACTAAGCCATGTATTCACTGAGATACACTTAATCAGTCAGTTATACAATCAATTTTTAAAAAACAAATCATCCATTTAGACACTTATATACCCATTTATTCTTCCATCGACCTTGAGATATACATATATAAAACATATGTAATTTTCAGAAAAACACACATTCACTGGATGATGTCATCAGTGATGTCATCAGTGATGTCATTTGAAATGTCATCAGTGATGTCATGAGTGATGTCACTGACCATCTAATGAGTGATGTAATATGTGACGTCATCAGCAGTGCATTGTGGGCGCGCGAGTTATAGTTAGCTGAACTAACTATAACGGGGGAATTTCAATGGTTTTGTACAAGTGAAAAGTCCAGCTAACTATAACACCCCTGAAAGCTATGGTTTTTTCAGTGAATATATATATATTCACTGAAAAAACCATAGGTTTCAGGGGTGTTATAGTTAGCTGGACTTTTCACTTGTACAAAACCATTGAAATTCCCCTGTTATAGTTAGTTCAGCTAACTATAACTCGCGTGCCCGCAATGCACTGCTGATGACCTTCACATATTACATCACTCATGACATGGTCAGTGACATCACTCATGACATCACTGATGACATCTCAAATGGCATCACTGATGACATCACTGATGACATCATCCAGTGAATGTGTGTTTTTCTGAAAATTAAATATGTTTTATATATGTATATCTCAAGGTCGATGGAAGAATAAAACGCACCACAGGGCTTGTTTGCACACGTTAACTCAGGCCCCGTCCCCTCCCTTCACCACTGTGTAAACACGCCCTGTGGCCGTTTTTAGTTGGGAGAGTAAGTTCATTTGAATCCTGAGGGTCCCTAGGGTCCAACTAGCCCACTAGGTACCTCCAGTAAGCGCCACAGAGCTGCGTTGCAGAGAGGTGTAAAAAGTGGCACGGCCTGGACCACCTCTCTGCAATGCAACTCAGTGGCGCTTACTGGAAGCACCTGGTGGGCTTGTTAGCCCCCAGGGGCCCTCAGGATTGAAGGGGAATTATTTCCCCAACTTAAAACGCGCCACAGGGCATGTCTGCACACGTCACCTCAGGCCCCGTCCCCTCCCTTCACCACTGTGTAAACACGCCCTGTGGCCATTCTAAGTTGAGAGATTAAGTCCCCTTGAATCCTGAGGGTGCCTAGGGGCAAAATACCCCACTAGGTAAGTCCAGTAAGCACCATTGCAGAGAGCTGTCAAAAGGGGAACGGCCTGCACCAACTCTCTGCAACGCAGAGCAGTGGCGCTTACTGGAAGCACCTGGTGGGCTAGTTGGCCCCCAGGGTCCCTCAGGATTGAAAGGGAATTATTTCCCCAACTTAAAACGCGCACAGGGCATGTCTGCACACGTCACCTCAGGCCCCGTCCCCTCCCTTCACCACTGTGTAAACACGCCCTGTGGCCGTTCTAAGTTGAGAGATTAAGTCCCCTTGAATCCTAAGGGTCCCTAGGGTCAAACTAGCCCACTAGGTACCTCCAGTAAGCGCCACAGAGCTGCGTTGCATAGAGGTGTAAAAAGGGGCGTGGCCTCAGAACACCTGTCTGCAATGCAGCTCCCTGGCGCATGCTGGAGATACCTGTTGGGCTAGTTGGCCCTCAGGGACTCTCAGTATTGAAGGGGAATTAATTCCCCAACTTACAACTGGCCTGGGGACGCATTTGCAGAGTGCTGCAAGGAGGAGGCGTGGCCTCCGGCGCGATGCCGGTCGTTTATTTATTGAATTTTTTTAAGAAGGAGGGCTGTGTGGCCCCCCCTTCTTTTTCTAATTTATTGCCCATGGGGACCCCATCCCCCAGGGCCTGCACCCTAATTTTTTTTGTTGAAAAAAATTAATTTGGCCCTCCCAAGGCCTTAATTGGCCCCGGGGACCCCAACCCCCGGTTCATGGCTTTTTTTTTTTTTTAATTCTTTAGGAGGGGGGCTGCGTTGCCCCCCTCCTCAGGCCACTTATGGCCCCTTTGTTTTTTATCATTTAAAAAATATATATATTTATAGAAACACCTAGGACATGCTGGACAAACCGTATGTATCTATCACCATGACGATTTGCGTGATATTCATTAAAAGACGACTATGCATACAATGAATCCACGTGGAATGTATTTACACCGCTAGTGAAGCTCTGACGTGTCTGACGCCCTACCGTGCCTAATCCAGGCACCCCTGCCGGTGGGTACTCTCCAAGTAGACACCCTTGTTGTTTATTTATACAAACATGGGTAGCTATTGACGGGCACATTTAATACACACGCACACCAAGCCATTCAAAGGGGATGCGACCAAAATTCGACCAAACTATGCAAGAAACCCCCCTCACGGTTAATAAAGCACACATCCACCGCCGGATGCGTAATACTTTTTATTTTACTCTCTGGAAAGGAGACGAACCTCATTTGAGAGTCACAGCGGGCTCCTGGCTCAGCCCAATGCTGTGTTACACCCACCAGTGCCCGCCGAGTGCCACGCACCTCTGTGTTGTATTCCACCAGCTAGTGCGTATGCTATGACACTCTCTAGCCCATGTGCACTGTAACACCACCCCGTGAATATGTCATGCCACACTTGCCTTCGTACGGGTTATATTGCCTCATCTAACGTGCCTTGCTCGATCCCTATGTTATAACGCACAGCGCTATGCCATTCATATTACAATCTGGGATCCATATATTTGTCACAGTGCATATGCAACGTTACACTCCCCAGCACATATTTTATATTACAACTTTAGAGACTAGTTAGGTTACACAACACTGCCCTGTGCATATTACACTCCAAGGCGCATATCGCATAGCACACGCTAGTGCCTGTGCTATCTCGCGCTCTCCAATGAATCTGTCATTGTGCACAATGTATTGCATATTATATTTCACGCCCCGGTTCATCTTATATCACACTTTTTGGTGCATAGTTTATACCATATACTATATCTAGTTTTCATTTTCAATCGTGCTCTCAGGACTATGTTCTATATAACACTACGTCCACCTACCCTTTTCACGGGCATTACATTTTGCGATGGGGGTGGAGGGTCAGGGGGTATTTCTGCCAAGTGAGCCCAGAGTCACAGTCACAAACGTCCTCTTCTTCCTGAATAAAAGTGAGATTATGCTGCATACTTGTTCATATTTTAAGTAGTTCGCACAGACACACATTTTAAAAACAATAAAGTTCCTAATACCCACCTTCTCTGAACAGTTAGCTTGCTGACCTATCCACCTCCTCCCTATCCTCTGTTGTCTGAATCCATGCACTAGCCTCCTCCCTCCTGCCATGCATGGTCTGATGTGCTGCCACTGCCTTCCATTTAGCATGATGTACCAGTCCACTCCTCCTGCCCTCCATTGCCCAATTCTATGGCCCATCATTGACCTCCTGCTTAGCCTCTGTGCTTAGCTTGCTGCCCCTATTCTCCTTCCCCCTGCCCTCCGATGCCTTTGTGCATGCCCCTGCTCCATCCTTTTTGCCCACCATGTTCCATGGACCTGCCACTCCTATCTACTCTGAGTCTTCTTTTGAGCTGCCACTTCCCTCCCACCTGCCTAGCATTGTCAGATGACTGTAACCTGTCCCTGCCACCTCCACCCTGCCTGTCCACATGCCATGCCCCTATCCCCTTCCTCCTGTCCTCCATGGTCCATTTTACTGCCACACCCTTCTGTACTCCCTGGTCTGTTGTGCTGCAACTGCTCCTCCTGCCTGACCCACGCGGTCTGTTGTGAGGCCCCTTCCCCTGAACTCTCTTGTCTATGCTTAGGTCCGGACCCTCCCTTCTATCCTCCATGGTCCATTGTGCATGCCCCTGCACCCTCCTTCTTGCCCATCATAGCCATTGTGTTGCCACTAACCCTCCCGCTTGCCATGCATGATCTTCTGTGCTGCCATGGCCCCTCCCACCTTCCCTGTGTGGTCAGCTAGCTGCCCCTGACCCCCTCCCACCTTCCCTCCATGGTCTGTGTGTATGCCATCATAGTCTCATTGTTGCTCTCCATGGTGTGTCTTGTTTCTAGTGCCCATCCTGCCTGACCTCCATGGTCATCTTGCTGCTCCTGCCCTGCCCCCTTGCCCCCAGCCCTCTGTTTCCATGTGCAGACCCCTATTCCCTCCTTCCTGGCTTGTCTGTTCCATTGTAATGCCCCTGATCCGTCCCTCCTGCCCTTTATGGTCTGTTATGCTGCAGCTTTCTCTCCTGTCTGTCCATTATGGTCAGCTAGCTACCATTGCCTCTTTCCCCTCTGTTCTCAGTTGTCCATGTGCATGGTCCTGTCCCCTCCCTATTGATTTCTATGGATTGTTGTGCTGCACTCCCGTCCCGCATACCCTGTGTGGTGTATTGTGCTGCTGCAAACCCTGATACCTGCCCAGTAGGGTCAGTTTGGTGCACCTCTCCATGTCCCTCCTGTCCTGTTATCCGAGTACATGCCCCTACCCCAATTCCTCCTGCCTACCATGATCCAATGTACCATACTTGCGAACATTTTGAACTTGGTAAGAGGGAGATTTTGAAAAAAAACTGGGGTATTGATTTTCCCCTTTGAGTTACATTGAAAAAGAGGAGATTGTAGACAGGAGACAGATCAAATAAAGCCCATTTGAGCTTAAAAACATTGGACGTTTCCTGGATGAAACGGGTCTGTTGGCATGTATGGTTGCACTACCATTGCCTCTTCCTTATGCCCACAATGGTCTATTATATTGCCACAGCCTCTCTTGCCAGTCCTGTATTGTTGGTTTGTTGCCCCTGCCCCCCTTTCCACTGCCCTCCATAGTCTGTTGTGCTGCCACTGCCCTTCCTGCCTGCCCAGTGTGGTCAAATTGTTGCCTCTGCACTCTCCTACCTGCCTTCAATTTGCAGAGTCCGTGCCCCTGGCCTCTGCCTCTCAACAGTATTCCAATGAACAACTAGATTGCTAACATTCTATATTTATTACAAAAGTGTGGAACGCCTGATATCATCTTGATGTGATCAAAACTGTAATACCTAGAGCATTTCCTTTAGAAATTACATATATGAGAGGGTCTTATTTGCATCAAAATTAGGTTAGTGCTCTAAAAAACCTAAAATGAGGACATATTTTCTGAGTTTTCAAATAGCGACAAAGAACTTTTAAATTATTTGTAATCTTTATGTTTTTTTATCCAGTTGACCACTTGATTAAATGTTGCACCTAGGTGAGAGGATGTGGTGTTACTTCCAGAGCTGCAGACTTTGCAACTGGGGAACCAGGTTGGAGTTTCTGCTTCATCTCAACTTTCTGTGATTCTGGTCAAATCACTTAATCTCCCCATGTCTACAACCAAAATGAATTTGATCTTGTGTGATGTAAACAATGTTCATGTAAAGCACTCCAATACCTGACAAGACTGCACTATATAAAACTGCAAATACACAAAAAATAAGTGTTTTCCCCACTTCTGTCATTGGGCTACATGTGGGCTACATCTGGGTGATATTTGTGCTGCAATTGGGCTCTTTTGTCTCTGAAGTTTCCTAATCTCTTCATTTACTGCAGTCTCCTCAGTAGGAAATGCTTTCAGTTTTTTACTTTGATTCCATCAAGAAGGTATTCAGATATGTCACACATTTGCCATAAATACTGAATGCTAGCACTCTAGTTGCTCATTAGATCACTGTAGTAAAGCTACTGCTCACCACGGAAGTCTTCTGCTGGTATTAAAAGTGCATGTTTCAGTCTGCATATCAGAATTTTTTAATGAAATAGAAGAGGATTTGAGAAGTCACTCAAAATGTGCCCTAATTTTTCTTTCTTCAGCACTAATCATAATTTCTATGGCAAAATGAACCCCCTCATTGTGTTCCTTTTTAAACTAAATGTTTTAAGTGTTACCAGTTTATTCCAATCAAGATGGCTTCAGGTGTGCCATACTTTTGTCATAAGTAAGACAGTAAGCGCTCTAGTTGTTCTTAAGAACACTCTGGGACATTCTGTCATTGGGCTATACTTGGGCTACATCTGGGTGATATTTGGGCTACATTTGGGCTCTTTTGTCTCTGGTGGCCATCTTGGGAGATTTATTTGTTATGAAGTTTCCTAATTTCCTCATTTACTGCAGTCTCCTCAGTAGGAAATACTTTCAGTTTTTTATTTTGGTTCCATCAAGAAGGCATTCAGACGTGTCACACATTTGCCATAAATTCTGAATGTTAGCACTCTAGTTGCTCATTAGATCACTGTAGTAAAGCTACTGCTCACCAGGGAAGGCTGCTGCTGGTATTCAAAGTGCATGTTTCAGTCTGCATGTCAGAATTTTTTTATGAAATAGTAGAGGACTTGAGAAGTCAAAATGTGCCCTAATTTTTCTTTCTGCAGCACTAATCATAATTTCTATGGCAAAATGAACCCCCTCATTTTGTTCCTTTGTAAATTAAATGTTTTAAGTGTTACCACTTTATTCCAATCAAGATGGCTTCAGGTGTGCCATACTTTTGTCATAAGTAAGACTGTTAGCACTCTAGTTGTTCGTTAGAACACTCTGGGACATTCTGTAATTGAGCTATACTTGGGCTACATCTGGGTGATATTTGGGCTACATTTGGGCTCTTTTGTCTCTGGTGGCCATCTTGGGAGATTAATTTGTTATGAAGTTTCCTAATTTCCTCATTTACTGCAGTCTCCCCAGTAGGAAGTACTTTCAGTTTTTTACTTTGGTTCCATCAAGAAGGCATTCAGATGTGTCACACATTTGCCATTAATTGTGAATGTTAGCACTCTAGTTGCTCATTAGATCACTGTAGTAAAGCTACTGCTCACCAGGGAAGTCTGCTGCTGGTATTCAAAGTGCATGTTTCAGTCTGCATGTCAGAATTTTTTTAGGAAATAGAAGAGGATTTGAGAAGTCAAAATGTGCCCTAATTTTTCTTTCTGCAGCACTAATCATAATTTCTATGGCAAAATGAACCCCCTCATTTTGTTCCTTTGTAAATTAAATGTTTTAAGTGTTACCACTTTATTCCAATCAAGATGGCTTCAGGTGTGCCATACTTTTGTCATAAGTAAGACTGTTAGCGCTCTAGTTGTTCGTTAGAACACTCTGGGACATCCTGTAATTGGGCTATGCATGGGCTACATCAGGGTGATATTTGGGCTACATTTGGGTTCTTTTGTCTCTGGTGGCCATTTTGGGAGACTTATTTGTTAAGAAGTTTCCTAATTTCCTCATTTACTACAGTCTCCTCAGTAGGAAATACTTTCAGTTTTTTACTTTGATTCCATCAAGAAGGCATTCAGATGTGTCACACATTTGCCATAAATTCAGAATGTTAGCACTCTAGTTGCTTATTAGATCACTGTAGTAAAGCTATTGCTCACCAGGGAAGTCTGCTGCTGGTATTGAAAGTGCATGTTTCAGTCTGCATGTCAGAATTTGTTAATGAAATAGAAGAGGATTTGAGAAGTCACTCAAAATGTGCCCTCATTTTTATTTCTGCAGCACTAATCATACTTTCTATGGCAAAATGAACCCCCTCATTTTGTTTCTTTTTAAATTAAATGTTTTAAGAGTTATCACTTTACTCCAATCAAGATGGCTTCAGGTGTGCAATACGTTTGTCATAAGTAGGACTGTTAGCGCTCTAGTTGTTCTTTAGGACACTCTGGGAAGCTGCAGTAGAACACAAAGGAATCAAATGACAGTCTCTGCCCTTTTTGAATGTACATGTTTTACTGAGAATGTCAGACTTCATTCTTACATGACTGAGAAAGATAATGTGAATTTACAGAAAATATGCTCTCAGTTTAGCTTATAGATCACCTTCCAAACCTCTGTGGGAAAAGCATGAGAAAATAGTTTTCTCTCAAACATGATTCATGATATCACAGCAGAAGGCTTTTTCACATGGTAAAATCACCTTAGAACACACCACAACTCCTAAAATGAGTATGGTACCATCAACAAATGATTTATAATGTAACTAAAGTCTTAAAACCTTCTATTAACTGCAATGCTTTTTAATGAGTGTGAGAATTTGGCCTGGCATATGCTGGTCACTAGTTATAGTGGCCACCTTGCACCAGTCCAATCCGACTCTTAAGGTGATAGGTTTAAAAGACAACCTTTAAAGAAAGCTATCCTAGTGGTAGCTGTGGAGAGCAGCCTTCAGGCTAAGTCTTGAAGGAGTGTTAAGCTTATTGTTTTACCATAGATAACCTCTTGAATGACCAAATGAAAGAGTAGTCCACACAGTTATATATATAAAATATATGTATTTATTCTAAACAGAATCACACAAGTCTCTTTATGAGGCTAGAGGTAAAGTTACAATTCAAACAAGCATTTATAGATACAATAAATAGCACTGGAATCCCCGGGCCCCAGGGGGGGACCAAACCATATATTAAAAAAATGGTATAAGAACCACGACAATTCTAAAGACAATGCCTAGGGCATTTAGGATCACTGGCCCCTTGAGAATCCACCCCAAGTGATGAGGAAGGGGACCCACGGGAGGCGCGTGCAGTGGAAATAGCTGCTATAGGGATCTTTATTAAAGCCTATGGAAAATGTCGCGGTTTGATTTAAACAGATTAAAGACACTTCTAGCAGGAGTTCAAAGTTAAAAACTTAGAGTTAAGCTTTTGAGGAGCCCACTACCACGGGAGTACCGAGGCACCACTGTTACCTGCCCCAGGGAAGCCGGGTGCATAGGTCGTTTTCGATGTCGGGTCGCGGGCTGATTTTCAATGGGAAAATGTACAAAACTGCTGCTAGCCAAAAGCGTTGATGATGCCGTGAAGAATGAAGTTGTAGATCTTGTAGAGAAGAACCTGAAAGCAGAGGAGACAGTGACCAGGGAGCTCAAGGAAAAGAGCCCTTCAATGTCGGGTGCTTCAAGTGAAAAAGGTGTAGCTTGGATCTGCAGCCACGGGCTCCGAGAGGCTTCAAGGAAGGCCAGCTTCTGGAGAGCAACTGTCCCACAAAGGATGAGGGTCGCTGCGGTAATAATGTCTGGATTGGATCCAATAAGCCTTGGCAACCGCAACCCACGCAAGATAAACAAATCAGCTACTGGTGCAGACCCACGAGGTCTGAGAGTGATCTCCTTCAAGGAGACTGTAGAGCAGTCCTGGAGCAATCAGAGGAACTCTTAAAAGTAAAGATTGTCCTCCGCTAGGGCCCACAAGTCAAGAGACAAGGGACCGTGGAAGGCAGCAATTTGGAGTGCATAAAAGGGTACCCACGGGCTACCAGAGTGAGCTAGAGTGCTGATCTTTGCCACAGTTGCTGCTGAGAGGCTGGCTCAATATTAGGCCAAAGCACAACTTCCCCACTGGTCAGGGTCGTGTGCTACGCAAGAGGTGGCCGGTGTCCTGGGGTATTGGGGATCTCGGCACCCATGTGGTCCACGGTGCTCAAACTTGCTGGGCACGCTCACTGGCCTCTGGGATGCTATGAAACCTACGTCAAGGTTGAGAGGAGTCGTCGATGTCCGAAGGAGCAGCAAAGTTCCAACTGGGTCAATTGCAGTGTTTCAGGTGCCTGCCAAGCAGGGGGGTAACTCCTTTACCCCAAGGGAGATTTCTTCAGTCAGCTGGGCCGCAGCTCGTCGAAGGTCAAGTCTGTAAAGTCCAAGATTAATCTGATTCTCCGGGGACACGTTATTCACCTTTATCCACAAGATTAGGGGAGTGTCCAGATCAGTGTCCACCAATGGGAGTTGAGGCTTAAAGGGTGGCTACACCCTCTCCCCTTTGTGTGTTTCCCACCTGGGCGAGGGGCAGGATGCCCCTGAACCGGTTCCAGGCGGTGTATGCAGAATGTAGGCGCTGTAGCAGCCTACGTGCAACTCTGAAAGGCATCCTATGGTGCACCCACCCAGTTCCAATCCACATAGCCTGTCTGGGAAGGTGCTGGCACCTCCCTGCAACAGGATCCCTATTGTCCAGCTGCCGTGGCTGGGGTTTTGCCCAGCAACAAGTAGCCAGAGTCGTGTGGGTGGCGAGTAGCATCCATTTTGTGATACGTGTGCACTTTTAAATTGGTGTCTAAATTCTGCCGCTTTTCCCATATCGTCCCTCTAGCAGGGGGGAATCATGCCCTCATGCCCATCGCTGGACTGGGGGTATGATTCCTACATGTTTGACACCAAACACGATATGGTTCTGTGTAGCCATTCTCAAGTTATCCCGCTATCGCGATATAACTTATAATGCGGTTAAGAGTATATGGTATGACTACACTACAAACAACCCAGCAATGATTTTTACGAGGGTTGCAGAGGGGCCCTACTCAGGTAGGGGTCCCCCCTCACACATATCCCAGCACTCTGCCTTGTAGGATTAGCAAGGCCTGCTTGAGGGGTGACCAATGAGAATACATGTGTTGTACATAGGTGGGATACAGGGTACCTGTATCCCTGTAAGGGGGTGCAAGCACCACCTTACCCAGACTACAGTAGGGGTCTGGTGGTGTCATTTGGTATGGCTGTCCCAGGGTGGCATAATAAGTGCTGCAGCCCTGGTAGGCCTCTGAGGGACCCATGCCCTGGGTACCTAGGGTACCATCTACAAGGGCTGACAGGGTATCCTCAGTATCCAATTGGGTTGTACCTAGGGTACTCACATCAGTTTAGAGAATAAGCAGATAGGCTGAGGTCCTGGATAGCAGGGCCACAGCCTGGCTAGAGTCAAACAACAGTCAAAACATCAGCAAAAAGTTGGGGGCAACTATGCAGTCGATGCTACTCTCCTACAATGAGTTGCTATCATGTATATTGGTCCCATGATGGCTGCCAACACTTCTTGAATGAAGTACTGACAGCCAATCAGATCTCACGATGAGATGTGTGGTTAGGCTCCGCCCAGATATATCTATCTTTTTAACTCTAATTTTCTCAGGAACTACTCAATGGATTTACACCATTTAAGCAAAAGGCATGAGTCTGAACTGAGGACTACCTCTTTGCCAAATTTGGTGTAATTCCGTTCAGCAGTTCGGGCTGTAGCTGCGTCAACAGGTCCTATGGGAAAAAGCATGGGGAAAACACGTTTTGGGGCCCCCCTTTTTTCTCGGCTCCCGCTTGACGAATCACCGTGAAATTTTCAGGATATGAGCGGACCGGAGCTGACCAAAAGTTTGGAAAATTTCGCGAAGATTCATTAATCGGCGCCAACGTTATTCCAAATAGAATGTTGCAGATTTCCTATGGAAAATAGGTCCTAACTATAACTACCTACTGGTGACTGCCAATAGGTAATATATATATATATATATATGTGTGTATATATATATTCACTGAAAAAACCATAGGTTTCAGGCACGTTATAGTTAGGAATTCGCATTTAAAAAACCTTAGAAATTCACTGAAAAAACCATAGGTTTCAGGGGCGTTATAGTTAGCTGGACTTTTCACTCGTAAAAAACCATTGAAATTCCCCCATTATAGTTAGTTCAGCTAACTACAACTCGCGCGCACGCAATGCACTGCTGATGACGTCACATATTACATCACTCATGACATGGTCAGTGACATCACTCATGACATCACTGATGACATCTCAAATGACATCACTGATGACATCATCCAGTGAATGTGTGTTTTTCTGAAAATTACATATGTTTTATATATGTATATCTCAAGGTCGATGGAAGAATAAATGGGTATATAAGTGTCTAAATGGATGATTTGTTTTTGAAAAATTGATTGTATATTCGAATGATTAGGTGTATCTTAGTGAATACATGGCTTAGTGAGTAATGTTTAAATGTGTAAATATCTGTATCAGTCTCTCACTTTGTGTATAAGTGGCTGCATGGGTTGGTGAGTAGCTACATGAGTGTCTATATAGGTTATTAGTTGGTATTTTGAGTATCAGTATGAGTGTCTGAGTGTCTGTATGGTTCGGTGGGGGGTATTACGTAGTGCATAGGTGCATGAATGAGTGACTCACTGTTTGTATGTGTTGAAGACAGCATGTGTGCAGGACTGTATGGGTGGATGAGTGTGTGCATGGGTGTGTTAGTGAGTGATAGACTGTCTCAATAGTGTCTTTATGACTAACTACATATGTTTTAAACTAGTATATGTGACTATTGGTGTATATAAGTGAGTATATGTGAGAGTGAGAGATTGAAAGAGTTCCTGTATGAATAAGTATGTGTTTCTATAAGTGATTGTTTAAAAGACTAAGTATGTGTAAGTTTCTGTAGAAGTAAGTGTGGTGTTGTGTGTATAACTGTATATGCAAGTAAATGGATGTTTGATTCTTTATTAGCATGAGTGACTATGTGTGTGAGTAACTCTATGGATGAGTGGCATTGTGTAACAGGATGTATAGGTGTGTGAGTACATATGATGAGTGAGTACATGTATGAGTGACTGTATAGGACTGTTGGTGAATGAATGGATGTGTATGTGGATCTTAGAATTACTGAATAGGTTGTTGTAACTGGTATTGGTATGTCCATTGTTTTGAACATTGTAGTTTCTATTTTTGAATGTGTGTATCAAAGGTTATATTAGGGTAAGAGGAGGTCTGCCACTCTATTACTAGGATATCATCAGTGATGTCATTAGTGATGTCATTTGAGATGTCATCAGTGATGTCATGAGTGATGTCACTGACCATGTCATGAGTGATGTAATATGTGACGTCATCAGCAGTGCATTGCGGGCGCGCAAGTTATAGTTAGCTGAACTAACTATAACGGGGGAATTTCAATGGATTTGTATGAGTGAAAAGTCCAGCTAACTATAACGCCCCTGAAACCTATGGTTTTTTCAGTGAATTTCTAAGGTTTTTTAAATGCTAATTCCTAACTATAACGTGCCTGAAATCTATGGTTTTTTCAGTGAATTTCAAAGGTTTTTTAAATGCTAATTTCTAACTATGCCTACAGAGATAGGACATGTGAAGAAAGACGAAAAAACGCACAGAAAGAAAAAAAAGAAATGCAGAAAGAAGCAACAGAAGTCCTCAAAGACGAAGAAAAGTGCAGGAAGAAGGATAACGTGCAGAAAGAACAAACAGAAGAGCAGAAAGAAGCCTTGTTGCAAAATCATCCTATACCCTCAACTTTTTCAGACGGATACTGGTGGTAACTGAGTCTGACTAACCAGTCCTAGAGCCAGTGCTATGTTAAATGACACTCAGAATACAGTGAAAACACCTACATACACTAGGGAACACTATGCGTTGGGGTCCCCCTGTGATCAGCATGACCTCCCCTGTAAGCCCCTAGTATATAATAGGGCAGGGGATTAAAACTACCTCTTAAAACGTGCCACAGGGCGTGTTTGCACACGTCACCTCAGGCCCCGTCCCCTCACTTCCCCACTGTGTAAACACGCCCTGTGGCCATTTTAAGTTGGGAGATTAAGTCCCCTTGAATCCTGAGGGTCCCTAGGGTCCAACAAGCATTTGCAATGCAATAGGTCTCGCATTTACGTGAGTTTGAGCTATTGACATTGCAAATGACAATGCCTTATATTTTTGTTTCCGTTTAAAAAAAAAAAAGCACTGTTATTTACAATGCCAATAATTTAAACTCACGTAAATGCGAGACCTATTGCATTGCACATGCTTGTTTTTCCTTCTCCAGAAGAGTCCTTAAATGTACGTTTTGGTTTGCGGGCCTGTTCCAATATATTCAGTCATTGTGTGAACTGTATTTCTTTGTTTGAAATTTGAGAAGCCGGGTTCGTGTTGAATTTCTGCTGACACGCTAAGTCTTTGATTAAAACAATTTGCAGGCTTACTTTGTGCTTTTCTAAAAGTATCTTTTATGTATTTAGTTTGTGCCCTGTTTTTGACAAAAATTTAACTGTTTTTGCTCAGTTTTTGGGGGTTTTAAGTTCAAGAGAGCGCAGCGCACTTTGTCATGAAACCACTGTGAACTCCCTAGCCAGTTTATATGTCTTTATTATGGTGTGTTTCTACTAAGTAAAAAAATCGAAATAAATGGTCTGACCTGTTGCATTGCAAATGCTGGTTGTTACTTTGTCCTGGCACTCCAAGAATGTTTCTTTTTGATACTAACGGCTTCCCTCACAATGCTTCGTGGGTGACTCGTGCTTCCTGCACTCTGCAGATAATTACTGTGCAAGTTTCGGGCTCTGCAGGAGGCACAGTGATTAGTGCTGCCTTGAAAGTATCCAGAGGCGCCAGAAGCAGACCTGCTGGCTGAAACCCTCTTGGTTACTTAAAGAGTCTGTTTAATGTTTGCAACATTTCGTCTTTCAGCCTGTTAATTCGTAAATGCATGAAGACAAGAAGGGAGGTAAAATTCTTCTTGTTTCTAATACTACGGCCGGCTCTACCCCTCCTGCAATGTACAGCCCATGGCTTACAAGAGAAACAGAAAGAATCTTACCTTCCCCCTCCCTGTCTTCATGCCTTTACAAATTAACAGGCTGGCGGAAGAAATGTTTCAAAAATGAAACAGACTTGCTGAGTAACCAAGAGGGTCTCAGCCAGCAGGTCTGCTTCTGACACCTCTGGAAAAAATTAACAGGACGGGGCTACTTTCAGCTGCATGATATCTCACAGAACAAGCAGGAAGGGGGTGGCAAATGGTGTTCACGGGCGCTTTGATGTCCTCAGTGGGCGCGTGGCTCACTGAAAACATCAAAGCGCCCGCGAAATGTAAGTGATCGCAATCGCGATCACACTTCAAGCGCGGCCGTGTGGCAGGCGAAAGTGAAAGTAGTTTTGGAAGTGCAAACAGTGGCTTTTCAGGCCTCCAAATGGTGCGCGTGCCCGGCCGGCGCACATGCACTGTACTTGGAGGCCTGAAAAGCCACTGTTTGCACTTCCAAAACTCGCTTACTATAAGTCTCGCCAGAGCAGCGCTAAAGCGCTGTCTCAGGCGAGACCTAACTAGACCACTAGGTACCTCCAGTAAGCACCACGGAGCTGCGTTGCAGAGAGATGTAAAAAGGGGCACGGCCTAGACCACCTCTCTGCAACGCAGCGGAGTGGTGCTTACTGGAAGCACCTGGTGGGCTAGTTGGCCCCCAGGGTCCCTCAGGATTGAAGGGGAATTATTTCCCCAACATAAAACGCGCCACAGGGCTTGTTTGCACACGTTAACTCAGGCCCCGTCCCTTCCCTTCACCACTATGTAAACACGCCCTTTGGCCGTTTTTAGTTGGGAGATTAAGTTCATTTGAATCCTGAGGGTCCCTAGGGTCCAACTAGCCCACTAGGTACCTCCAGTATGCGCCACAGAGCTGTGTTGCAGAGAGGTGTAAAAAGTGGCACGGCCTGGACCACCTCTCTGCAACGCAGCTCAGTGGCGCTTACTGGAAGCACCTGGTGGGCTAGTTAGCCCCCAGGGGCCCTCAAGATTGAAGGGGATTATTTCCCCAACTTAAAAGGCGCCACAGGGCTTGTTAGCACACGTTAACTCAGGCCCCGTCCCCTCCCTTCACCACTGTGTAAACACGCCCTGTGGCCGTTTTTAGTTGGGAGATTAAGTTAATTTGAATCCAGAGGGTCCCTAGGGTCCAACTAGCCCACTAGGTACCTCCAGTATGCGCCACAGAGCTGTGTTGCAGAGAGGTGTAAAAAGTGGCACGGCCTGCACCACCTCTCTACAACGCAGAGCAGTGGCACTTACTGGAAGCACCTGGTGGGCTAGTTGGTCCCCAGGGTCCCTCAGGATTGAAAGGGAATTATTTCCCCAACTTAAAACGCGCCACAGGGCGTGTTTGCACATGTCACCTCAGGCCCCGTCCCCTCCCTTCACCACTGTGTAAACGCACCCTGTGGCCGTTCTAAGTTGAGAGATTAAGTCCGCTTGAATCCTAAGGGTCCCTAGGCTCAAACTAGCCCACTAGGTACCTTCAGTAAGCGCCACAGAGCTGCGTTGCATAGAGGTGTAAAAAGGGGCGTGGCCTCAGAACACCTGTCTGCAACGCAGCTCCCTGGCACACACTGGAGATACCTGTTGGGCTAGTTGGCCCTCAGTGACCCTCAGTATTGAAGGGGAATTAATTCCCCAACTTACAACTGGCCAGGAGGCGCGTTTGCAGAGTGCTGCAAGGAGGGGGCGTGGCCTCCAGCACGATGCCGGTCTTTTATTTATTTAATATTTTTAAGAAGGAGGGCTGTGTGGCCCCCCTTCTTTTTCTGATTTACTGGCCCTTGGGACCCCATCCCCCAGGGCCTGCACCCTAATTTTTTTTGTTGAAAAAAATTAATTTGGCCCTCCCAAGGCCCTAATCGGCCCCGGGGACCCCAACCCCCGGGTCATGGCCTTTTTTAAATTTAAATTCTTTAGGAGGGGGCTGTGTTGCCCCCCTCCTCAGGCCACTTATGGCTCCGGGGACCCCATCCCCCGGGGCCGGCCTTTGTTTTTTATTATTTTAAAAATATATATATTTATAGAAACACCTAGGACATGCTGGACAAAGCGTATGTACCTATCACCATGACAATTTGCGTGATATTCATTAAAAGGTGACTATGCATAGAATGAATCCACATGGAATGTATTTACACCGCTAGTGAAGCTCTGACGTGTCTGACGCCCTACCGTGCCTAATACCCGCGCCCCTGCCGGTGGGTACTCTCCAAGTAGACACCCTTGTCGTTTATTTATACAAACATGGGTAGCTATTGACGGGCACATTTAATATACACGCACACCAAGCCATTCAAAGGGGATTCGACAAAAATTCGACCAAACTATGCAAGAAACCCCCCTCACGGTTAATAAAAAACACATCCACCGCCGGATGTGCAACACTTTTTATTTTACCCTCTGGAAAGGAGACAAACCTCACTTGAGAGTCACAGCGTGCTCCTGGCTGAGCCCAATGCTGTGTTACACCCACCAGTGCCCGCCAATTGCCTCACACCTCTGTGTTGTATTCCACCAGCTAGTGCGTATGCTATGACACTCTCTAGCCCATGTGCACTGTAACACCACCCCGTGAATATGTCATGCCACACTTGCCTTCACACGGGTTATATTGCCCCATCTAACGTGCCTTCCTCGATGTGTATGTTATAACGCACAGCTCTATGCCATACATATTACAATCTGGGATCCCTATCTTTGTCACAGTGCATATGCAACGTTACACTCCCAAGCACATATTTTATATTACAAATTTAGAGACTAGTTAGGTTACACAACACTGCCCTGTGCATATTACACTCCAAGGCGCATATCGCATAGCACGCGCTAGTGCCTGTGCTATCTCGCGCTCTCCAATGAATCTGTCATTGCGCACAATGTATTGCATATTATATTTCACGCCCCGGTTCATCTTATATCACACTTTTTGGTGCATAGTTTATACCATATACTACATCTAGTTTTCATTTTCAATCGTGCTCTCAGGACTATGTTCTATATAACAATGCGTCCACCTACACGTTTCACGGGCATTAAATTTTGCAATGGGGGTTGAGGGTCAGGGGGTGTTTCTTCCAAGTGAGCCCGGAGTCACAGTCACAAACGTCCTCTTCTTCCTGAATAAAAGTGAGATTATGCTGCATACTTGTTCATATTTTAAGTAGTTCGCACAGACACACATTTTAAAAACAATAAAGTTCCTAATACCCACCTTCTCTGAACAGTTAGCTTGCTACCCCATCCTCCTCCTCCCTATCCTCTGTTGTCTGAATCCATGGACTAGACTCCTCCCTCCTGCCATGCATGGTCTGATGTGCTGCCACTGCCCTCCATTTAGCATGATGTACCAGTCCACTCCTCCTGCACTTCATTGCCCAATTCTATGGCCCATCATTGACCTCCTGCTTAGCCTCTGTGCTTAGCTTGCTGCCCCTATTCTCCTTCCCCCTGCCCTCCGATTACTTTGTGCATGCCCCTGCTCCATCCTTTTTGCCCACTATGTTCCATGGACCTGCCACTCCTATCTACTCTGAGTGTTCTGTTGAGCTGCCACTCCCCTCCCACCTGCCTAGCATTGTCAGATGACTGTAACCTGTCCCTGCCACCTCCACCCTGCCTGTCCACATGCCATGCCCCTATCCTCTTCCTCCTGTCCACATGGTCCATTGTACTGCCACACCCTTCTGCCCTCCCTGGTCTGTTGTGCTGCAACTGCTCCTCCTGCCTGTCCCGTGCGGTCTGTTGTGAGGCCCCTTCCCCTGAACTTTTTTGTCTGTGCACAGGTCCTGACCCTCCCTTCTATCCTCCATCGTCCTTTGTGCATGCCCCTGCACCCTCCTTCTTGCCCATCATAGCCATTGTGCTGCCACTAACCCTCCCACTTGCCATGCATGGTCTTCTGTGCTGCCATGGCCCCTCCCACCTTCCCTGTGTGGTCAGCTAGCTGCCCCTGACGCCCTCCCACCTTCCCTCCATGGTCTGTGTGTATGCCACCATAGTCTCATTGTTGCTCTCCATGGTGTGTCTTGTTTCTAGTGCCCATCCTGCCTGACCTCCATGGTCATCTTGCTGCTCCTGCCCTGCCCCCTTGCCCCCAGCCCTCGATTTCCACGTGCAGACCCCCTATTCCCTCCCTCCTGGCTTGTCTGTTCCATTGTAATGCCCCTGATCCGTCCCTCCTGCCCTTTATGGTCTGTTATGCTGCAGCTTTCTCTCCTGTCTGTCCATTATGGTCAGCTAGCTACCATTGCCTCTTTCCCATCTGTTCTCTGTTGTCCATGTGCATGGTTCTGTCCCCTCCCTATTGCTTTCTATGGATTGTTGTGCTGCACTCCCGTCCCACATGCACTGTGTGGTGTATTGTGCTGCTGCAAACCCTGATGCCTGCCCTGTAGGGTCAGTTTGGTGCACCTCTCCATGTCCCTCCTGTCCTCTGTTATCTGAGTCCATGTCCCTACCCCAATTCCTCCTGCCTACCATGATTCAATGTACTATACTTGCGAACATTTTGAACTTGGTAAGAGGGAGATTTTGAAAAAAAACTGGGGTTTTGATTTTCCCTTTTGAGTTACATTGAAAAAGAGGAGATTGTAGACAGGAGACAGATCAAATAAAGCCCATTTGAGCTTAAAAACATTGGACGTTTCCTGGCTGAATCGGGTCTGTTGGCATGTATGGTTTTACTACCACTGCCTCTTCCTTCTGCCCACAATGGTCTATTATATTGCCACAGCCTCTCTTGCCAGTCCTGTATTGTTGGTTTGTTGCCCCTGCCCCCCTTTCCACTGCCCTCCATAGTCTGTTGTGCTGCCACTGCCCTTCCTGCCTGCCCAGTGTGGTCAAATTGTTGCCTCTGCACTCTCCTACCTGCCTTCAATTTTCAGAGTCCGTGCCCCTGGCCTCTGACTCTCAACAGTATCTCAATGAACAACTAGATTGCTAACAGTCTATATTTATTACAAAAGTGTGGAACGCCAGACGTCATCTTGATGTAATCAAAACTGTAATACCTAGAGTATTTCCTTTAGAAATTACATATATGAGAGGGTCTTATTTGCATCAAAATTATGGTTAATGCTCTAAAAAACTAAAATGAGGACATATTTTCTGAGTTTTCAAATAGCGACAAAGAACTTTTAAATTATTTGTAATCTTTATGTTTTTTTATCCAGTTGACCACTTGATTAAATGTTGCACCTTGGCGAGAGGATGTGGTGTTACTTCCAGAGCTGCAGACTTTGCAACTGGGGAACCAGGTTGGAGTTTCTGCTTCAGCTCAACATTCTGTGATTGTGGTCAAATCACTTAATCTCCCCATGTCTACAACCAAAATGAATTTGATCTTGTGTGATGTAACCAATGCTCATGTAAAGCATTCCAATACCTGACAAGTCTGCACTATATAAAACTGCAAATACACAAAAAATAAGTGTTTTGCACACTTCTGTCATTGGGCTACATCTGGGTGATATTTGTGCTGCATTTAGGGTCTTTTGTGTCTGGTGGCCATTTTGGGAGATTTATTTGTTATGAAGTTTCCTAATTTCCTCATTTACTGCAGTCTCCTCAATAGGAAATGCTTTCAGTTTTTTACTTTGATTCCATCAAGAAGGTATTCAGATATGTCACACATTTGCCATCAATTCTGAATGTTAGCACTCTAGTTGCTCATTAGATCACTGTAGTAAAGCTACTGCTCAACACGGAAGTCTGCTGCTGGTATTAAAAGTGCATGTTTCAGTCTGCATATCAGAATTTTTTAATGAAATAGAAGAGGATTTGAGAAGTCACTCAAAATGTGCCCTAATTTTTCTGTCTTCAGCACTAATCATAATTTCTATGGCAAAATGAACCCCCTCATTGTGTTCCTTTTTAAATTAAATGTTTTAAGTGTTACCAGTTTATTCCAATCAAGATGGCTTTAGGTGTGCCATACTTTTGTCATAAGTAAGACAGTAAGCGCTCTAGTTGTTCTTAAGAATACTCTGGGACATTCTGTCATTAGGCTATACTTGGGCTACATCTGGGTGATATTTGGGCTACATTTGGACTCTTTTGTCTCTGGTGGCCATCTTAGGAGATTTATTTGTTATGAAGCTTCCTAATTTGCTCATTTACTGCAGTCTCCTCAGTGGGAATACTTTCAGTTTTTTATTTTGGTTCCATCAAGAAGGCATTCAGATGTGTCACACATTTGCCATAAATTCTGAATGTTAGCACTCTAGTTGCTCATTAGATCACTGTAGTAAAGCTACTGCTCACCAGGGAAGTCTGCTGCTGGTATTCAAAGTGTATGTTTCAGTCTGCATGTCAGAATTTTTTTGTGACATAGAAGAGGATTTGAGAAGTCAAAATGTGCCCTAATTTTTCTTTCTGCAGCACTAATCATAATTGCTATGGCAAAATGAATCCCCTCATTGTGTTCCTTTGTAAATTAAATGTTTTAAGTGTTACCACTTTATTCCAATTAAGATGGCTTCAGGTGTGCCATACTTTTGTCATAAGTAAGACTGTTAGCTCTCTAGTTGTTCGTTAGAACACTCTGGGACATTCTGTCATTGGGCTATACTTGGGCTACATCTGGGTGATATTTGGGCTACATTTGGGCTCTTTTGTCTCTGGTGGCCATCTTGGGAGATTTATTTGTTATGAAGTTTCCTAATTTCCTCATTTAATGCAGTCTCCTCAGTAGGAAATACTTTCAGTTTTTTACTTGGTTGCATCAAGAAGGCATTCAGATGTATCACACATTTGCCATAAATTCGGAATGTTAGCACTCTAGTTGCTCATTAGATCACTGTAGTAAAGCTACTGCTCACCAGGGAAGTCTGCTGCTGGTATTCAAAGTGTATGTTTCAGTCTGCATGTCAGAATTTTTTTGTGACATAGAAGAGGATTTGAGAAGTCAAAATGTGCCCTAATTTTTCTTTCTGCAGCACTAATCATAATTGCTATGGCAAAATGAATCCCCTCATTGTGTTCCTTTGTAAATTAAATGTTTTAAGTGTTACCACTTTATTCCCTTCAAGATGGCTTCAGGTGTGCCATACTTTTGTCATAAGTAAGACTGTTAGCGCTCTAGTTGTTCGTTAGGGACATTCTGTCATTGGGCTATACTTGGGCTACATCTGGGTGATATTTGGGCTACATTTGGGCTCTTTTGTCTCTGGTGGCCATTTTGGGAGACTTATTTGTTATGATGTTTCCTAATTTACTGCAGTCTCCTCAGTAGGAAATACTTTCAGTTTTTTACTTTGATTCCATCAAGAAGGCATTCAGATGTGTCACAAATTTGCCATAAATTCATAAGCACTCTAGTTGCTTATTATATCACTGTAGTAAAGCTACTGCTCACCAGGGAAGTCTGCTGCTGGTATTGAAAGTGCATGTTTCAGTCTGCATGTCAGAATTTTTTTATGAAATAGAATAGGATTTGAGAAGTCACTCAAAATGTGCCCTAATTTTTCTTTCTGCAGCACTAATCATACTTTCTATGGCAAAATGAACCCCCTCATTTTTTCCTTTTTAAATTAAATGTTTTAAGAATTACCACTTTATTCCAACCAAGATGGCTTCAGGTGTGCCATACGTTTGTCATAAGTAGGACTGTTAGCGCTCTAGTTGTTCTTTAGAACACTCTGGAAAGCTGCAGTAGAACACAACGGAATCAACTGACAGTCTCTGCCCTTGTTGGGTGTACATGTTTTAGTGAGAATGTCAGACTTCATTCTCACATGACTGAGAAAGATAATGTGAATTTACAGAAAATATGTTCTCAGTTAGCTTATAGATCACCTTCCAAACCTCTGTGGGAAAAGCATGAGAAAATAGTTTTCTCTCAAACATGATTCATGATATCACAGCAGAAGGCTTTTTCACATGGTAAAATCACCTTAGAACACACCACAATTCCTAAAATGAGTATGGTACCATCAACAAATGATTTATAATGTAACTTAAGTCTTAAAACCTTCTATTAACTGCAATGCTTTTAATGAGGTGCTATCATGTATATTGGTCCCAAGATGGCTGCCAACACTTGTTGGATGAAGTGCTGACAGCCAATCAGATCTCACGATGAGATGTGTGGTTAGGCTCCGCCCAGATATATATGTGATTTTACTTTTGATTTTCTCAGGAACTACTGAACGGATTTACACCATTTAAGCAAAAGGCACATGCCTGACCTGCGGACTACCTCTTTGCCAAATTTCAAGTAATTCTGTTCAGCCGTTCGGGCTGTACCTTCGATTAAAGGTCCTATGGGAAAATGCATGGGGAAAACGCGTTTTGGAACCCCCCTTTTTTCTCAGCCCCCGCTTGACGAATCACCCCGAGACTTTCAGGGTAGGAGCTGAGCGGAGCGCCCCATTAGTTTTGAAATTTTCACGAAGATAAGTCAACCGGCGCCAAAGTTATTCAAAATGGAATTTTCAGATTTCCTATGGGAACTCGGTCCTAACTATAACTATCTACTGGCGACCGCCTGTAGATAATATATACACTCACACACACATATATATATATATTTATATATATATGTATCAAAAGATCCTTACGTCACTCGTACATAAGGCAAAGTCGCACTCAAGATTGAGGAAACAAATATATTGACTGACGCGTTTCAACCTAACGGTCTTTTTCAAAGTCATAATATATATATTTCCTACTGGCAGTCACCAGTAGGTAGTAATAGTTAGGACCTAATTTCCATTAGAAAAAGCTTTTTAGTTTTTTTGGTTTTGCCAATAATTTTGTGGCCGCTTGACGAATCCTTGTGAAATTTCAAAACTAACATGCCACTCACTTCAGCGGCTATCTTGAAAATTCCATGGTGATCCATCAAGCTGGAGCCGAGAAAAAGTGGGGGTCCCAAAACTATTTTTCTCCATGTTAATTTCCATAGGAAATTTTACACACAGCTACAGCTCGAACTGCTTAATGGAATTACACCAAATTTGGCAGAAAGGTAGCTCTTGGTCCAGAAAGCACTCTTTGTGAAATGGTGTTTATCTGCTCCGTAGTTGCTCAGAAATTTAAAGAAATTTCCAGATGTATATATAGCGACACGGTAGATCCGCGACCCCTCCTGATCTCGTGTTGGTATCTGATTGGCTGCCAACACTTTAAACCAGGAAGTGGGTGGTTCGCCTATTCCCCATTTCTGTGCAATGTTTTGCTTAGCAATGGCAAAACATAAGTTACCAGGATACGTTCCTCACTATTGAGATGTGTCTGTCCCAGGATATCATCCGCATATAAGGAGATTCTGTACTCCCATCCCTCAGTCCACCACAGTCCTCGGATCAACGGGTCTCCTCTTATCCAGGTTGCAAGGGGCTCTAGTATTAAAGCAAAAATCTGAGGTGATAGTGGACATCCCTGTTGTGTGCCTTGTTTAAGGGGCAAGGGGTGCAAAGTATGTCCGTTCACTACCACGTGAGCCAGTGGCTTCGCGTATAGCAACTTAATCCATGCAATGTATTTGAGGAAGAAGCCTAGTCCCTCCAGTACCGCAAATAGATATGGCCATTCTATGGTGTCGAACGCCTTGCAAGCATCAAGCGATAATATTGCAGCCGCCTCTTCGACGGCATCACTCCTGCCCAGCACCCCGTGGAGACGTCGCAGATTTAATGCCGTATTCCTTCCTGCATGAAACCAGATTGACCTGGATGTACCAGGCTTATGATGACCAGCATAAGTCTGTTTGCCAATTTAGCTAGAATTTTCACTTCTGCATTAAGTAGTGAGATGGGGTGATACGAGCTGCAAAGTTCAGCTGGTTTTCCCTGTTTATGAATAACCAAGATAGAAGCTAATCTTTGGTCCTGGGACAGTCATCCCAGTTGTGTACCCTCCTCATACATTTCCCATAGGTATGGTGCAGTTTTCAAGGCAACAAGTTCAAAGGATTCTATTGGGAGACCATAAGGGCCCATTGCTTTCCCGGATTGTGTACTGTTTATTGCTCTGATGATTATCCGTTATGTCACTGTCCAGTAAAGTTGTATCGTCGGTCGTCAGTAAGGGGAGGTGCATTTCTGTGAGTAATTCTCTTGAATCGTCAGATGTCGCTGTGTTGTCGAGTGTATATAGGTACATAAAATGTGTTGCGAATATCTCTGCCACCTCTTTGGGTTCTCTTATTGATGCTCCTTCCCTGGTCCTGAGGAAAGCCACCCATCTATTTGCTTGTTCACGCCTGTCTAGCCATGCCAGGAGTTTCTCGGCTTTATCACCGGTTTCATATATTTTGTGGAGCATTGGATGCCGCTTGCTTTTTGCTTCCTCCATTACTAGGTTTTTATACTCCTGTTGTTTCATGACCAGGGCATATTTAGCCGCTTCACTGTTTGAGTTGGTGACTTGTGATTCTCTCTCTAGAATCTCATTTTCTAATTCTGTGAGTGCTCTCTTTCCATCTTTTTCATGTCCGGTCGTCAAAGAAAGTGCCAGTCCTTTAATTACTGTTTTGTATGCTTCCCAGAGGATCTGCGGAGATGGAACGGAGCCCTTGTATTCATTAACGTAATGTTCTGTGGTTTGCATTAAATCATTGCATATTTGGTGGAGTCTTAGATACCCAGGGTTTAGGGTAATTGTTTCCGTGTGGAAGTAGCCCAAATTGATTAGTGATCTAATATTCCTCGTACAAGATGTCAAACTTCCCTAAAGTAGGGTAATTGACTTGCCAGTGTTAGGATATAGTCTATACGCAACTAACTGTTATGCTCTCCTGAGTGGAAAGTAGATTGTGAGGTGTGTGGGTTGTGCACTCTCCAGACGTCTACAAGACCTATTGCTTGTAAATAGTTTGATAGTGTAGAACTGTCACCTGTTATTTGTCTTGGGGGTTTGCGGTCTTTTTGTCTGCATAGCACCATGTTCAGGTCCCTGCAAAGTATCAAGTCTCCCTCTGGTAGTTCAAGGATTAGTGTACCCAATTCAGGTATAATCCACATTTGTAAAGCGCGAACAATCACCCGTAAACGTCTCTAGGCGCTGGGGGCCATCGGGAAGATTAAGCAAGCTATTGCCCAGAGTCACATGGTGCTGGGCTAATCTGCCGCCGGCGCCGGGGATCGAACTGTGATCCCCAGATTCCGGTGTCAGTCGCCCTGGCCACGGCGCCACACCTCTTCCTGGTAGGGTTATTCTCTGTAATGCCAGTGGTATATAGACAGATAAGATATTCAGTGGCTTACCCTCCCATGTATCTGTGGTTGCTGCAAACCTACTCAATGGATCTGTCCATGATCGTTTTACCATGAACGGGAATCGACTACGTAGAAGTATTCCTGTCCCTGTGGAGCCAGTCATGAATCCTGATTGTGTTACTAATTTATATCCCCATCTATTCAATGCTCTACATGTATTGACTACTAGATGGGTTTCCTATAGTAATACTTTATCTGGCGTGTGTCGTTTAATGAACTTGCTGGGGGATGAGCTTGTCCCCCCGCCCGTTGATGTTCCAGGATAGCAGCCGGAGAGTGGGTTCTATCTTATCAGGTTTAATTGAGGTGTGATAGTGGGTATGTCTCTTCCTACTCCTCCCAGCATAGTGAGGTGCTTTATTGTGCTGGTGATAATGTGCTGTATGCCGTGTCCCAACTGCTGTCCGATTCCACTGTGTGTCCTTTAGTCAAAACTGTGTGTGGTGTGCTTTAACTATTAGACAATACATAATACAACAACTACCCCAACTTACGTTGTTAAAATGGATTTCAGTTTTGGCAATACCATGAAGAATCCCTTCCCCCTCCCTGCATGACGGTTCTGGAACATTGCTGAGCACCTATTGTCCCTCCCCATCAAACTGAAGGGATCTAGGTCTTCCGAAAGCCACTGCCCCCCCTTTCCCTTGTCTCTTATATGTTCTTGTTGCACGGTGCCAACAATATAATAACTTTCTGCTAGTTTCTTTACCTCAGTTTCTTCTTAGTTCAGAGTGTGGAATCTGCACACTGTATTTATAATTATGCAACAGAGGTATGCATTTAATCCCACCTATTGATTCTCTTGCCATTTTATAGCCTCTAGAAGCTCCCAGTGGGGATCATGGAGTATAGTCTTTAATTATAATGTGCGTTGAAGTAGGACATCTGTTCATGTATGATCCATCATTGTCTAGTTCCTCGTTTGTATTCTTGGTCTTTTCCTGGGTTGCCTCTACTCTTTTCATCCACTTCTTGCCCGGTCCTGTCCTACCACCGGAGGAGCTTGCATTCCCTACTGTTCGCCATCTATCTAACCACTCCCAGGTCTCTTCAGGGTTGGAGAAGAACCAAGTCTTCCCCTGGGCCTCCACTCTCAACTTAGCGGGGAACAGCATTGCATACTTGATTTCTTTGTCTCTGAGTGCCTTCTTAACCTCGAGAAAGCTGGGTCTTTGCCGTTGTACGTTGAATGTGAAGTCTGGGAAGAATGTGACTGTTGTGTTGTCGTATTGGACCTGCGGGGCACTGTGGGCTGTTTGCAGTATGATATTACGGCCACAAAAATTAAAGACCCGGGCCAAGATCGGTCTCGGCTGGGCCCCCAGTCTGGGTCTTCAGCCCGGGACCCTATGTGCCCTCTCGAAGGAGAAGTAGTTTGATAATCCACGTGGCTGTAGATATTTCAAGATTAGCTCCTCCACAAAGAGATCTGTCGCTGATCCCTCTGCCAGTTCTGGTACTCCAATGATTCTTATATTGTTTCTCCTTGAACAACATTTATATTCGTCCAGCTTTGCTTCAAATACACTTGTTGTAGTTTGTGAGCTTTTAACTTGCTGTTGAAGGAGCTTAGTATCTACCTTTAGGGAGTTCGTCGTATCCTCTACTTCTTGGACTCTGTCTCCCAGTTTACGTAGATCTGCTCTCATTAGGGAGACTTCTGTAGATACTGTGTCTATTCATGTTTCTAGAGACGTTTGAACTTTATTGATCGTGGCCATGATGTCATTTAGCGTTGGCTCCTCTTTCTCTATTGTCCGATCGGGCAGGATACCTGTCTTCTGGTCTTTTTTGCAGAACATATTTATCTAGTTTAGTTTGGTGCATTCCGCACCCTCCTTTATTGCCCGACAAGTTGTGTTTCTCTGCGAGGGCTGATGATTTTAAACCTGTCTTCCTCCACCCGGGTACTCCCTGCCACCTGCCTTTGGGGGTTCCACCTCACGGCCTGTCGTTTTTTTCCTCAGGTGAGGAATCCCACGAGTACTCGCACTCTGTAATTATGATCTCCACGCTGTGCTTGTTTGACACAGTATTGGTGAGATTGAACTTCTTTGTTGTGTAATCCTCCCCATAGCAGAATTTAATAGGATTGTGTGACTTCGTGTGTCTCCAGTGGAGTGCAGCACCAGACGTTGGTCACCTCTTGCAGTATGAAGGGGAGGGTGGTGAAGTTTACTACTGGGGGTGTTTGTTTTCTCGTGGCTGTCTGTTATTATGCACTGCATGTGCCAGAAGGAATTACTGTACTTTGTTTTATTTGGATTTTCCACCCCCCCCCATCCTGCTCTCCTTCCCTAGCCTGCTATTTCCTGATTTGCTGTGTTTGCTGTGTTTATGGCTCTGTTTCTCGATGGCTCCCCCATTGTGTTCCACGACAATCACTACTCCTCGTGCTTTGCCGCTTCCCCGCATTCGAAACCCCGGAATGGAGGTTCTTTGCCGCCGGCGGAATGGAGGTTCTTTGCCGCCGGTCTCGCCCCACTGCCTCACTCATTGTTCAGAGTTTTGTCCTCTCGGCCTTCTCCTCAATTTTGGTGTCAACGGAGGAAATTGTTTCAGGGCCAGAACCTCCCCGCCGCTGCTGGACTCTCTCTGGTGGCTCTGGCTCTGCCTCAAACACTGAGGCATCTGCCCGCACTTTTCCACCTCTACAGGGATCCGCACCCGGATGGGTGCCCCTCCACCGCTGCGGATCACTCCTCGGTGTCTGACGCTATCTCCCTCCTCCCTTGCGGTCCTCCCATCTGTTGTCGCTGTGGCTGGAGCGGTCTCCATGTGTCTCCACTCCCGCTCGTGGAGGCAAGCTCTCTTTGCCTGCAACACGCCCCGTTCATTCACGGGCAGCGTCTGGCACTATAGCTCCTGGCATGCACACACTCTCAGGCCCTTGGCAGATCTGTAAGTCTCTCTGTCCAGCGGTCCACTGCTGAAGTTTTCCAGTGATCGGACATCAAGCCCGTGTGTGAGAAGTTGGCCTGGTATATGATGTTCACTAGTTAAAGTAACCACCTTGTACCATGCCAAGCAACCCTTATGGTGTGGTTGTAAGTCAACCTTTTCGGACTAGCTGCCCTAGTGGTAGCGTAGGCTAAGCAGTCTTTGAGGCTAAACTCGTGAAACGTGTTAAGCAAGCTGTTTTACCAAATGCAACCCCCTTTTATACCAATGAAAGGACACCACACAGATATATATTCAAAATATATATGTATTTATTTCTCAAAGTAACCCCTAGTCTCTTTATAAGCACAGGAGCACAAATCGTCAAACAAGATTACAGTAGAATACACAGAAGTTGCACTTTATATGGATAGGCCCTGGTGGCCGCTCAAACTATATACTAAAATAGTGGTATAAGTACCACGAACAGAAAAGGGAAAAGGCCTAGGGCCTCTAGAATCGCTGGGCCTACAAGGAGATAACTTCAGTTAGTGACCAGGAGGTCCACGGGTTGCATGTGCAGAGCAAATAGTCATACGCGTGCTCCCATAGGTTTTCAATGGGTGCGTAAAAGTTACAAAGTTACTGCAAAGGGGATCTTCCGGGTGGACTATGAACTCAAGATTGGAAACACAGACACTAGAGATGATACTCTACACTTGGGCACCGGAGTGCCAGCTTTACCTCACCCACAGGAAGCGGGTGCATAGGCCTCGAAGTGCGTCGGGTTTCTTCTATCTGTTCAATGGAGCCTGTGGACAAAGATGCTGCAGGCGGTCGGTCCGGAAGGGATGCGGTGGATCCAAGAGTGGATCGGAGTTGTAGAAGACCTGTAAGCAGAGGGGACAGTGTTCACAGTCACTAGCCAGTGACCAGCGTGGCACCAGGTGGGTACCAGGCGATGTCGGGTGCAAACAGGAAGAAAGGTGTAGCTTGTCTCTGCAGCCACGTGGTCCCTGAAGGTCGACGACGTCCAGGAGTTGGTTCACGAGCTGTCCCACGTAGGCTCTCGCTGTCGGCGGTGTCGGCGACTTGATCGAAGCAAACAAGCCTTGGCAAAAGCAATTGTTGTGGAAAACAAAATAAGCTGATGGTTCTGACCAGCAAGGTCAGAGGGACTGCTCCTTTGGAGGGGAGCAAAGGCCAGTCTGGAGCAACCAGACCAGCGGTGTATTTCTTGAAGTTCGTCGCCAAGATGGCCACTAGCCAGCGGGCCAGCAACCGGTTAGGCGCGTCGAGTGGCAAAATGCAGAAGGGCCCCACGCAGATCGTGGAGATGCTGGAGGGCTCACCTTTGGTGCAGATGCTGCTCGAGGGTTGGGCTTCTCAGATCCCAAAGCACAACTTGGAGGGATCCTCGGTTGTTGCACTTGCAGCTTGTCGTGGTCGTTTCAAGATGGCTGGCTCCACGTGTCTCGTTGCCTCCACGGGTCTCTCTTTTTCAGGGACTGTGGATCGGGCGGTGAGAGGTCTGGAGGTCCAGGTCTTGTCAGTCTCTGGGCTCGGGCTCCGGCGGGAGGCGGCGGCAAAGCAGATGTTGACTCACTGGATGGTGCTTGCGTTAGCAAGGTGGTCACTCCCTGACCACAGGGGAGATTTCCTTCAGTCTTCTGTGCAGCAGAATGTCGAAGTTCCCGTCTTCTTCTTAGTTTCAAGTTGATTCCAGGATGTCTGAAGTCTTAGGACACAGCTCCTACCTTTAAGCGGATTCTAGGGGCCGGACTACCTGCTAGGTCCCTCCCTAAGGGTGGGACCAGGAAGGGGGGTGGTTACACCCCCAATCCTTTGTCCAGCTCGCCCCAGGCCCGGGACTGGTGTGCCCCAGGACCGGATTGAACTGGCATATGCACCGAGGCTCCTTGTGAGCCACAGGCATGTCTGGTTTCTTTCAAGCCCTACCTGACCAATACACAAAATCCTGTCTGGGGTGATGCACGCACCTCCCCTGGCAGGAAACCCTTTGTCCACACCTCCCAAGCTGGAAGGACTCCCAGCAGCAGGAGGGCAGACTTGTGTCTGTGGTGGCAGCATCCATTTTGTGGAGCTGAGGCTATGTCTGATTTTACCCGGGTTTCAGGTACTGTACATGTCGTGTCCCTCTAGAAGGGTGGAATGCTAACCCCGTCGCCAGAATTGGCGAGAGGTTAGTATTCCAATTCGTATGACACCTTACTCGACATGTTTTGAT
Organism: Triturus cristatus; assembly: GCF_964204655.1. Lineage (NCBI taxonomy): Eukaryota > Metazoa > Chordata > Amphibia > Caudata > Salamandridae > Triturus > Triturus cristatus. Next base: position 1,151,118,449 of record NC_140579.1, read on the forward strand.
AAAGCCAAACCAAAGTTAGCATTTAACCGCGAGGTTCATAATGCACTGAAGAGTATATGGTATGACGATATCTGGAAACAGTAGAAGGAAGTTGTTCCGACCACTGCAGACAGGCTCAGCTCATGCCAGAGCACCATCTCACATGGAACCAAGCACTCTGCCTTCAGGATTGTTAAGGCCTGCCATAGGAGTGACTTATAGGTTAACATGTGTCCCATTTAAGGTTAGGTATAGGTATACTACACCTAAGTAAGAGGTGGTTACACCAACTTACCCCAGCTGAGTGATCAGCCAGTTGTGTCAAATTTGTTAGGCCAGGCCAGGGGTGGCACAATACATGCTTCAGCCCCTGGTAGGCCTTAGATACAACAATGCCCTGGGTACCTAGTGTACACTGGTACAGGGGCTCACAGGGTGATCCACTTCCAATTGGTTATGCACCTAGGGTGCATAGTGTAAATTTAGTAGAGAGAACAGCAGGCTGGGGGTCTGATTGGCAGGCCCACAGCCTCAATATGTCAAAAACCAGTGAAGCAAAAAGCAAAAATTTGGGGTGACCATAGGATAGCAGACCCTACTCTCCTACACAACCCCCCCCCCCCCAAACGCAGGGACATTAAACTAGCCTTGACCAGTCTCGTCTTCATGTCCTAAGTGGAAGTACCTGGAGAGACCATCTGCATTCCCATGGTCAGTACCTGGCCGGTGCTCCACTGTAAAGTCCATCCCCTGTAGGGAAATGGACCACCTAAGCAGTTTGGGGTTTTCACCCTTCATCTGATTTAGCCACAAGAGGGGCTTATGGTCGGTCTGAATCTTGAAGTGAGTGCCAAACAAGTATGGCCTCAGCTTCTTCAGGGCCCACACCACAGCAAAGGCCTCCCTCTCAATAGCTGACCAATTCTTCTCTCTGGGGGTCAACCTTCTGCTAATAAAAGCAATGGGTTGGTCTTGACCATCTACATTAGTCAAGTCAAGTCAAAGAATCTTTATTCGGTGATTAAAAAACACCATAAAAGCACACTCATATTTACATGTTAAAAAGTCATTAAACATTTCAGGGTTCTTTGTACAGTGAATTAACAAAACATAAATACAACAATATAGCCATATTTAACACTTAAAAGTTAAAGTAAAAACATTTCAGTCTTCTCCTCTAGTAAGCCTTAAACGAAGTGCTACCTTGATAAAGTTCATAATACTAAACAGTGTTTGGGGTTCCTCAGCTTTCTGTAAGAATACAAGTGCCTCCCTAGCGTGGACCAAATTAGCATTTTTCAAAATATTTACAAGGTATCTGCGTCTGGGCATTAAGTAAAAGGGGCAGAGTAGAACAAAATGAAGGGAGTCTTGCGGAGACCTGTTGTCGCAGCCGCAGGGCCCCTTCTGTTCTATTGATGTAGCAAACCCCGCTGGTGATGCCAACATAAATGGGAGAAGGTTCAATCTGAAACGGCACATCAGGAACCTATCCTGTGCATTGTACATGAGGAACAAGTATGGCTCCATACCTTCCACGCTCTTCACTAGGTGATGGGCCCTCACTGTCTTTTTACACCCTTCAGCCTCATCTCTGCGTAGGTTTTTCCGCTCTAGAAAAATTCTCCCTACATGCAGTTTATTCTGGGCTACAATAGTTACAGGATGAGTAAAGAGGTTCCCAAAACATAGCTCCTCCAGGGTATTCTTCACATAAAGGAGCCAGGGGATGCGCATACACTTGTCCCTTTTTAGGCAGTCCAATAAGATTTCTCTACTAAGTGTCGCATCAGGATTGTACCAGATTTTTAACCAAGCGATAATAGGCCTCAATTTTATCAAATCTTCTATATATGGTCTCCCTAGCTCCCTATGGGCAATCAAACCAGCAGTACTTTGTGGTACCCTCAAGAGTGATTTCAGATATTTATTTTCTTCACGTTGGATACTAGTGGTATTGACAAAGCCCCATACTTCTGCCCCGTAAATTACCTTGGAGCATGATACTGAGCTGTACAGATTTATCACCTGTTCCGGGGACCATCTTCCTAGCCTCCTGCCATAGCTAGCGATTGCCCCGTTAGATGCAATCATTTTACCACAACGTTCCTCCACCAGGGTATCAAACAGCAGGGCACCATCGAATGTTACACCAAGGTATGGAAACGTTTTGACCTCTTCCACAATGTGGCTCCCTATTTTGTATGTAAATTTAGAGGTGGTTTTTTTCCCCGCCAGGAGCACATAGGATTTACTCAGATTTACAGAAAGGTCCAAGGCACTCATGAACCTAACAAAACCATCAATCAGGATTTGTAGGCTCCTTGGTGTCCGTGCGATCAGTACCGCGTCATCTGCATAAAGCAGAACAGGAATATGACGCGACCCAACCCTTGGGCAATCTGCCTTCAGACCCAACAGAAACTGCTCCAAATTATTAATATAAAGGGAAAACAAAAAGGGAGCAAGAATGCAGCCTTGTCGGACTCCACTCTTACAGGGAAAAGAACTAGTCAGCCCCCCCTCCCTATTAAAGCGGACTTTGGCGGTGGTGTCACTGTGCAGTTCCCTCAATATATTAATTAGACCACTCTCTATCCCCATACTAAGCATCATGCCCCACAATTTTTCCCTATTGACGTGATCGAATGCTGCTGCCAGATCCATGAAACCCATGTAAATGGATTCATCACTAGCCATGGTATACTTGGCAGTCAGCAAATAAAGGTTCAGGCACTGGTCACTAGTGGACCTCCCTGCCCTAAATCCGTATTGAGTGTCCGAGAAGATGTTTTTTTCCTCGGTCCACTCGGACAGTCTATTAAGAATTGCCCTCCCCAAAAGTTTTGCTGACACATCAATCAGGGAGATCGGGCGGTAGCACTTTGGGTCATCCCTGTTGCCCTTTTTGAAAATCGGCACAATTACTGCCGTGGACCAAGACGGGGGCAGGCCACAGATGATAGCAGTATTAATAACCCTTGTCATTAGGGGAGCCCAGAGTTCGATGTTACTCAAAAACAGATCAGGGGGGATTCCATCAGGCCCCGGAGCTTTATTTTTGGTCAGGCCCTCAATCCCTGCAATGATCTCCTTAATGGAGAATTCTGCCAGTGGAGCCTCAGTTGGAATGGCCGGTAGGTCTACAGTAGAACCAGGCTCATGATTGTACAGGCCCCTATAGTGGTTGACCCACTGCTCTGGGAGAATATTGGCCCCTATATCCGGGGTATCTTTTTCCTGGAAAGTTGGGTTATTAATTATTTTCCAAAAGCCTGCTAGGTCCTTTCTTTCCCCCGCTTCTCGTAAATCTGCCCATGCTTCCGCCTGCAAGGCAAGTTTCCTCCTCTTAATTTCCTTTTTATAAATTTCTCTGCACACCTTAACTTTGTGGGGGACCCTTGGTTTAGTTTTAAGGCAGCTTTTCAGCTCCCTCAAAGCTTTAGAGCAGTCTTTGTCGAACCATCGGGGATTCCCGTGGTTCTTAAATGGGACACTAGTCTTTAGCAAACCATCGACCAGATTAGCAATCTGGTCGAAAGCTTCCATTATCCTCGGTCCGCGGACTTCTGTGTCCAAACAATCATTAATAGCAAGTATGCCTGCGTCCACCAGGCCCTTGTAGAACTTTTCCCCGTCTATTTTAGCCCATTTTAGTCTCCTGCCTTGGTCTGTTGCTCTCTCAGTGAAGGTGCGTTGAACTCTAATACTTAGACCCACCATATACTGCAGCTCCAAAACAAGAGGGTTATGGTCACGAAAGCCACTCCATTCGATCCCTACACTAGTTGTCTTATTAATTAAGGACCTTGAGACCAGAATGTAATCTATGAAGGAAGAGCATCCTCTACCCTTAAATGTGGGGGGGAGTGTGCCATCCTCCTGCATCCCTACCATATTAATGGTGTGTTCAAGGTCATATTTAAACCGTAACATTCTGAAAGCTGAGCCCAACGGCGTATGAGAGAAATGCGGTCCCTTCTCCATAGGGCATCGGGACCAATCTGTGCTTATTTGGACCAGTACCGGGCACAAGTGGCAATTATAATCTCCCATAACCACCAACCCATGTGGCTGCCCATTTTTTTGGCCTGTTATGACCTGGCCCAACCTATTATCTAATTCAGTAACAAGAGAGATGTTAGATCCCGCTATCTCGTTGTTATAAAGGTTTACTGCAACAAATCTAAGACCTTTCCCAGTGAACCTGACTGCCTGAATCCTGTGGGAATTCCAATCAAGGCAAGTGTAACTTCCCGGAAGGCTCAGATCTATATAAATAGCTAAACCTCCCATGGCTCTCCCTGATCTTGATTTTTGAGCAGGAACAAAAAAACACTTATACCCTTGCAGGTGGAAATTATTCTCCTGGGCCCAGGTCTCCTGCAGACAAATTACATGGAATTTTCTGATATAGTCAAGCCACTCTTTGTTATTAAATTTCCTAGCCAGGCCAGCTATATTCCATGAGATGATTTTTAGTGCCTCACCCCCCTGGACCCCTCCTCCCTGTGACCCACCAGGTGATTCTCGCACTTGTTTTCCCAATTCCGGTCCCTGTGCGTCACCTATACATGCAATATCTACAACCCTAGGTTCATCCAGCACATAACTCCGGGCGCAACTTGATGACTTTTGTTTTGCCTCGGGGCTGTGCTTCTCCCACTCAGCATTTGGAACCCCTCTACCCCCTATACCCCATATACCATTATCTCTTTGTCAATCTACCCCCTCAAGACCATCCAGGCAGTGGAACCGATTGAATGTATGGAAGGGTAGCTCTGGGCGGCTAAATAATGGCCTGGGATTGAACTCGTGATGAACACCCCTTCGACCCACCCTTTCCCAGTTGTCATATGAACGGGTCACGTGTACAGGGGCTGGGGTGGGGGGAAAGAAGAAAGACACATGAAGTGTTTGAATTGTTGTTACCTGTGATCTATTCTTTCCCTGGCATATGTGAGCAACTGTTCCAGCATCCCTGAAGCTCACCAATATGCAATCCCCTATGATGGATTTGCGTGTTCTCCCTATCCAAGGCACCCTTCTGACCATTATGATCTCATTGCTTAAGTGTACGGGTAAGGGTCTATTCAAATTTAGCCACTTAATCACCCTACTTTTCAGAGCACAGAAATCCTCGGCTTCACCTGCCTCTAGTGGTGGGACGCCCGCCATGACTACTGTAAAGTCATTCGCCTCTGGTGGTAAATTGGGTCTACGTGGCCTGGGGGGAAGCTTCATTAGTGGAGTCGGTGCAACACTATCTGGGGGCTGTACAGGGGGAACAGCATTTGCAGGGGGTATAGGTCCTATGGGGTTAGGTGGCTTATTTGGGGCTGGGTTATTCCTCTGGGTTTGTGGTGGGGCGGCTGCAGTTGCAACCTGTGAGGGAGCAAGATGCATAACACTTTTTGGAGCTGTTGGGGTGGCAATAGGTTTAGGAGCCCTCTCATGAGAATTGGCCGGATTTTTCATACTGCTTAGTGTAGCCTCAAGAATGGTTAGTCTGATTTCCACTTTTTTGATGCTTTCACTAATTGGTAACAAAAGTGACCTAAGCAGGAATTCCAAATTACCCAGCGGAGCAACAGAGAGGGGGGCATTAACAATGTTGCTAGCCGTCTCTTTAGTCAGGACGGGAGCCACACCATCCTGTGCAGCGGGTTTAGAATGTAAATCAGCCACCGTTGTCACAGTTGATATGGAGGGTTTGGATGACTTCCCAAAATCAGAATGAGGGATCTTTGGTTTGTTTTTAGCCTGGGCACCCCTCGACTTCCTCCTACGTTTGTTTGGTGGGGGCCCAAAAACCCCTTGTGCTACAGCTATTTTAGGTTTGGCTTTCCTAGACTTTGATGCTGGGGGCGGTTGAGAAATTAAGTCAATCGTCCCCCTACTTGGGCTTGTGCTACTCACTGGGGTTGAGCTCATAAGTACCACTGGGGGCGTTTTTGTAACATCCCTAAGCAGGATCGGAACATCTTCATTTAGTGTCAAGTCTTCGCTAGGTGTGGGAGGATAGTCTCCTAGAGATCTACCTTTCAAATTATCTATAGAGCGTCTCCGCTCAGCTCTGAGCCGGCTTAATGTGTTCTCCTTGTCCCCATCTCCCCCCGCCCGAGGAAAGTAATTCTCTAAGGTCATATTTTTTGTTCCTGCCTGCCTTATGGGGGTACTTTCCTTTACCGGGGACGGCATGGTATCTTAGAGTGTGATGATAGCTATGGGGCAATTTATCAGCTTGTTGTGCTAGGGACTTGATGGCAAACGGCAGAACCAAGAGGGTAGGCCCAGCCCGGCCTACTCCGGCCTATGACGGCCACAGACGGCCCCGCCCTTGTCCCGGGCTTCTCCCGGCGCCCTCCCGCGCGCTCCCGCGCAGCGGGATCCCAGTGCAAAAATAAAAGAGAAGGAGGTGGGGCGGGGGGCGTGGCAGTCAGGGAGAGCGACCCAGGTGTTGTGGGTTGACCTCACGCAGGGGCTCCTGGGAGTTGGGGTCCCTGCGGGTCCGCTCGCAGCCCTGTACTTGCCTGCCAAAGCCCAGAGTCCGGTGTCCAAGATCAGAGCCCCTCTATGCTCAAGGCGCCTCTCTCCTCACCGCGAAGCGGGACCCGCGAAGCTGGTCCGGCGAGGAGCTGCGGCAGAAGAAAAACACCACAGGTGCAGGGAACAGCCCACGGCGAAGTCCAGGCAAACAAGGTATCCCACGTCGATCAGGAAGGGGGCTGCTTTCAAGTGCTAGGGCGGGGGCGTGGCAGTCAGGGAGAGCGACCCAGGTGTTGTGGGTTGACCTCACGCAGGGGCTCCTGGGAGTTGGAGTCCCTGCGGGTCCGCTCGCAGCCCTGTACTTGCCTGCCAAAGCCCAGAGTCCGGTGTCCAAGATCAGAGCCCCTCTATGCTCAAGGCGCCTCTCTCCTCACCGCGAAGCAGGACCCGCGGAGCGGGTCCGGCGAGGAGCTGCGGCAGAAGAAAAACACCACAGGTGCAGGGAACAGCCCACGGCGAAGTCCAGGCAAACAAGGTGCATAGTGTAAATTTAGTAGAGAGAACAGCAGGCTGGGGGTCTGATTGGCAGGCCCACAGCCTCAATATGTCAAAAACCAGTGAAGCAAAAAGCAAAAATTTGGGGTGACCATAGGATAGCAGACCCTACTCTCCTACACAACCCCCCCCCCCCCAAACGCAGGGACATTAAACTAGCCTTGACCAGTCTCGTCTTCATGTCCTAAGTGGAAGTACCTGGAGAGACCATCTGCATTCCCATGGTCAGTACCTGGCCGGTGCTCCACTGTAAAGTCCATCCCCTGTAGGGAAATGGACCACCTAAGCAGTTTGGGGTTTTCACCCTTCATCTGATTTAGCCACAAGAGGGGCTTATGGTCGGTCTGAATCTTGAAGTGAGTGCCAAACAAGTATGGCCTCAGCTTCTTCAGGGCCCACACCACAGCAAAGGCCTCCCTCTCAATAGCTGACCAATTCTTCTCTCTGGGGGTCAACCTTCTGCTAATAAAAGCAATGGGTTGGTCTTGACCATCTACATTAAGTTGTGACAGCACAGCTCCCACACCCAACTCAGAAGCATCTGTTTGGACAATAAACTCTTTGGAGTAGTCAGGACTTTTCAGGATAGGTGCAGAGCACATGGCCTCCTTCAGGTCATCAAATGCCTTTTGACAGCTTACTGCCCACTGAACCTTTTTGGGCATCTTCTTGGATGTCAGATCATTAAGAGGAGTCACAATGGACCCATAGTTCTTAACAAACTTCCTGTAGTACCCAGTCAAGCCCAAGAAAGCTCGAACTTGAGTCTGGGTGGTTGGAGGAGACCAGTCCTTGATGGATTGTATCTTACTCTCCAGTGGTTGAACTTGGCCTCCACCTACAAGGTGGCCCAAATACACAACCTTACTCTGCCCTATCTGGCACTTAGTAGCCTTGATAGTGAGGCCTGCCCTTTGCAGAGCCTCAAGAGCCTTCTTCAGGTGGATCAGGTGATCCTCCCAGGTGGAGCTAAAGACAGCAATGTCATCAAGATATGCTGCACAAAAGTCATCCAACCCAGTAAGGACTTGATTCACCAACCTTTGGAAGGTGGCAGGTGCATTCTTCAGACCAAAGGGCATCACCACAAATTGGTAGTGCCCACCTGGGGTTGAGAATGCTGTTTTGGCCTTAGACTCCTCAGCTAATCTGATTTGCCAATAGCCAGCTGTCAAGTCAAATGTGCTCAAAAACTTAGCAGAAGCTAGTTTGTCTATGAGCTCATCTGCCCTTGGAATAGGATGTGCATCTGTCCTAGTGACAGCATTGAGTCCTCTGTAATCCACACAGAACCTCATCTCTCTCTTGCCATCTTTGGTGTGAGGTTTGGGGACCAGAACCACTGGGCTAGCCCAGGGGCTCTCTGAGGGTTCAATGACACCCAATTCCAGCATTTTGTGTACCTCAGCCTTTATACAGTCCCTGACGTGGTCAGGTTGTCTGTAAAGCTTGTTCTTTACAGGCAGACTGTCACCAGTGTCCACCACATGGGTACACCAGTCAGTTTGGCTAGGTATCAAGGAAAACATGTGTTGAAATGATTGTAGAACTTGTCTACATTCAGTCTGTTGATGATCAGTGAGGTTGCCTCCAAGGGTCACTCCTTCAACTGAGCCATCCTCAGGGTTCTGAGACAACAGGTCTGGGAGAGGGTCACTCTCCTCCTCCTGTCCCTCATCTGTAGCCATGAGCAAGCCCATGTCTGCCCTGTCAACATATGCCTTTAACCTGTTAACATGGAGTACCCTGTGGGGACTCCTGGGAGTTCCTAGGTCCACCAAGTAGGTGACCTCTCCCTTCTTTTCCAGGATTGTATGGGGTCCAGACCATTTGTCTTGGAGTGCTGCTGGGGCCACTGGCTCCAACACCCATACCTTCTGTCCTGGCTGAAACTCAACCAAGACAGCCTTTTGGTCATGCCAAGCTTTCTGTAAGGCCTGGCTTGCCTCAAGGTTTTTGGATGCCTTCTCCATATACTCAGCCATCCTGGAGCGGAGACCAAGTACATAGTCCACTATGTCTTGTTTAGGCTTTTTGAGAGGTAACTCCCATCCTTCCTTCACCAAACACAGTGGGCCTCTTACAGGGTGCCCAAACAACAATTCAAAGGGGCTGTAGCCAACTCCTTTTTGTGGGACCTCTCTGTAAGCAAACAGAAGGCAGGGTAGAAGGATGTCCCATCTTCGCCTGAGCTTTTCAGGTAATCCTTTGATCATACCCTTTAGGGTATTGTTGAATCTCTCAACAAGCCCATTGCATTGTGGGTGATAAGGAGTGGTGAACTTGTAGTTGACACCACATTCCTTCCACATAGCTGTCAAGTATCCTGACATGAAGTTGGTATCTCTGTCAGAAACCACCTCCTTAGGAAACCCCACTCTGGAGAATACTCCCAGCAGGGCCCTGGCCACAACAGGTGCTGTAGTGGTCCTAAGGGGAATTGCCTCTGGATACCTGGTGGCATGATCCACTACCACCAGTATAAATCTGTGCCCAGATGCAGTGGGAGGATCCATGGGACCCACTATATCTATTCCCACTCTTTCAAAGGGGACCCCCACCACAGGTAGTGGTATTAGGGGGGCCTTTGTTGTGCCACCTGATTTGCCACTGGCTTGGCAGGTCACACAGGAGCGACAAAACTCCTTTGTATCTTCATTCATGTGAGGCCAGTGAAAGTGAGGGACAAGCCTGTCCCAAGTCTTATTCTGGCCTAAGTGTCCTGCTAAAGGAATATCATGGGCCAAGGTAAGAAGGAAGCCCCTAAATTGCAGAGGTATAACCAACCTCCTGGTTGCACCAGGCTTGGGGTCTCTAGCCTCTGAATAAAGGAGCCCATCATCCCAATACACTTTATGGGTACCTTGAGCATTCCCAGCAGCCTCAGCAGCAGCCAGCTGTCTGAGGGGTTCAAGAGAGGGACAGGATAACTGAGCCTGCCTCAAGTCAGCCCTTGAAGGTCCCCCTGTCCCCAGAAACTCAACCTGATCAGGTTCAAGCTCTTCAGGGACAGTTCCTTCAGGGTTCTCTAGATCAGCTTCCTGGGAAGGTTGATCATCACTCTGAGGCAGGGGGGAAGGCACAGCCTTGACCCTCCTGTTCTTCTTCTTGGTAGGTGCTTGGTCCATTGTTCCAGGATCCAAGCCCTGTGGTTCAGTAAGGCACTTTTTGGCCTGTGACCTGGTCACAGCAAGGACATGTGGTGATATACCTAACATCTCTGCATGTGTCCTGTACTCCACTTCAGACCATAGAGAACTCTCTAGGTCATTGCCCAACAAACATTCTACTGGGAGGTCTGCACTAACCACAACCCTTTTGAGGCCAGTTACCCCTCCCCATGAGAAGTTAACAACTGCCACACTATGTGAAGTAGTGGCATTGCTGGCATTGGTCACCAGGTAATTCTCACCTGGTATGTACTGTCCAGGATCCACAAAGCCTGGTGTCACCATAGTGACACTGGCACATGTGTGCCTGTAGGCTTGAGCCACTTTTTCATTAATTAAAGGAGTCTGTCTGTACTTGCCCAGGTTACTGGGGCTCACAGTCAGGGACAAATCAATGTCCCCATCACAGATCAGGACTGCCTGTGTCAGGGTTCTGTCTAAGTCAGAATCTCCTTCAGTTCCCATAGTGATTCCCACTACACCCTTTGTCTGGGGACCAACACTGCTAACAGTAGTACTGGGAGCAGGTGCCTTAGGGGCAACAGTGTTGGGGGCTCCACCCTTCTTACAATCACTAGTCCAGTGAGTTGTATTCTTGCAATGATTGCACCAGGGTTTCTTTTGACCTTCTTTCTTCTTCCCTTTAGGCTGGGACCCACCCTCTTTAGCAGTAGTTTGGGGCCCTGTTGAAGACTTCTGGTCTTTAGATTTCTGATCTCCACCCTTTTGGTCTGTTTTCTTCTGATCACCCCTTGGCCCTGGTTCTGGTTCTTTTGCTTAACCCTGGTTCTGACCCATTTGTCTGCCTTCTTTCCCAATTCTTGGGGAGAGGTCAGATCCGAGTCAACCAAGTGTTGATGCAGTTGCTGGTTTTGACAGTTATTTAAAATCTGTTCTCTCATCATCAAATTGTACAATCCTGCATAATCAGATACCTTACTTCCCAGCAACCAACCCTCCAAAGCCTTAGTGGCACATTCAATGTATTCAGACCAGTCCTGAGTCTGTGTCTTCTGGGTGTCTCTGAACATTAACCTGTACTGTTCAGTGGTTAAGCCTAACCCATCAACTAGGACACTCTTCAGGACTCTGTAATTTCTGACATCCTCTTCTCTAGTAGTGAGGAGTCTGTCTCTGCCTCTTCCTTCAAAGGAGAGCCAGAGGATTGCTGCCCACTGGTCTTCAGGAACCTGCTGCACTTTGCAGGCTCTCTCAAGAGCAGTCATCCATTTGTGGATGTCATCCCCACTTTTGTAGGGGGGCACAACCTTAGACAGGTTCCTATTGTCAAAGACCCTATCTTTGTCCTTAGGGACAATGCTGCCACCAGTGGGAATAGACCCACTCTCTTTATGCTGCCTAGCTTTGCTCAGTTTTTCTTCCATCAGGGCTACTTCTAGCTCCTGCTTCCTGATCCTCAGCTGGGCTTCTTGCATCCTGGCCTCATGCTCCCTCCTCTGAGGGGTGGTCATCCTTCTCCTGGAGTGACCTTGAGAGCCTCTAGAGGCATGAGAAGCATTAGAGTCACCTGAGTGATTCCTTTGCCTCCCAAGCCCCTGGTTAAGTCCACTAGGGAGATCCAATGGGGTGATCCCATTGTCAGTCCCCAGTAGCCTTAAGTTAGCTGGGCCACGTATAACACTTGGCACTGGGCTAATTCTCCCTTCATCCTCACTACCTTCTGTATCCCCATCACTTTCCTCCTCTGTAGTATGATTCTCATCTAAGGGATGACTATTGGAAAGGGGTACTTCAGTAGCATCTTCAGAAGGGGGGCCTCCTGTTCCTGTCCCTAAGGGGCCTAACTGGGAGGCTTTCCTGAGAGCTTTCTGATCTTCATCAGCCTGTAAAAGCTCCCTGAGTTCAGCAGAAGTAGGATTCTTGGGCTGTTTAAGGCCCCTGATATTTGCCAACTGCCTGAGCTCATTTTGATTAAGGGTAGCAAAGATGGATGGTGCCCTCTGGGGGTCACTCTCAACAGAGATGGGTACAGTGGACCCCTCTGCCCCAGCCATTGCTCTTAAGTGTGGGTGGATGTGTTGCAATCTACCTACACTTGGGTTTATCTACTAAACCTATCTAGTAGTTGTAGTCAGGGTGTGCTACTCCCTTTGCTCTACAACAACTAAGTTCAGTAGAACTTAAGTATATCTAATCTTGTTTTATATGTACCTACAGATACCTATGTGATCTTTCAATTGGTAACCAAGAGATTACAATGGTAAAACACAGCAAGCTCAAATCCAACCGCTGCTCACCAATGTGAGAAGTTGGCCTGGTATATGATGTTCACTAGTTAAAGTAACCACCTTGTACCATGCCAAGCAACCCTTATGGTGTGGTTGTAAGTCAACCTTTTCGGACTAGCTGCCCTAGTGGTAGCGTAGGCTAAGCAGTCTTTGAGGCTAAACTCGTGAAGCGTGTTAAGCAAGCTGTTTTACCAAATGCAACCCCCTTTTATACCAATGAAAGGACACCACACAGATATATATTCAAAATATATATGTATTTATTTCTCAAAGTAACCCCTAGTCTCTTTATGAGCACAGGAGCACAAATCGTCAAACAAGATTACAGTAGAATACACAGAAGTTGCACTTTATATGGATAGGCCCTGGTGGCCGCTCAAACCATATACTAAAATAGTGGTATAAGTACCACGAACAGAAAAGGGAAAAGGCCTAGGGCCTCTAGAATCGCTGGGCCTACAAGGAGATAACTTCAGTTAGTGACCAGGAGGTCCACGGGTTGCGTGTGCAGAGCAAATAGTCACACGCGTGCTCCCATAGGTTTTCAATGGGTGCGTAAAAGTTACAAAGTTACTGCAAAGGGGATCTTCCGGGTGGACTATGAACTCAAGATTGGAAACACAGACACTAGAGATGATACTCTACACTTGGGCACCGGAGTGCCAGCTTTACCTCACCCACAGGAAGCGGGTGCATAGGCCTCGAAGTGCGTCGGGTTTCTTCTATCTGTTCAATGGAGCCTGTGGACAAAGATGCTGCAGGCGGTCGGTCCGGAAGGGATGCGGTGGATCCAAGAGTGGATCGGAGTTGTAGAAGACCTGTAAGCAGAGGGGACAGTGTTCACAGTCACTAGCCAGTGACCAGCGTGGCACCAGGTGGGTACCAGGCGATGTCGGGTGCAAACAGGAAGAAAGGTGTAGCTTGTCTCTGCAGCCACGTGGTCCCTGAAGGTCGACGACGTCCAGGAGTCGGTTCACGAACTGTCCCATGCAGGCTCTCGCTGTCGGCGGTGTCGGCGACTTGATTGAAGCAAACAAGCCTTGGCAAAAGCAATTGTTGTGGAAAACGAAATAAGCTGATGGTTCTGACCAGCAAGGTCAGAGGGACTGCTCCTTTGGAGGGGAGCAAGGGCCAGTCTGGAGCAACCAGACCAGTGGTGTATTTCTTGAAGTTCGTTGCCAAGATGGCCACTAGCCAGCGGGCCAGCAACCGGTTAGGCGCGTCGAGTGGCAAAATGCAGAAGGGCCCCACGCAGATCGTGGAGATGCTGGAGGGCTCACCTTTGGTGCAGATGCTGCTCGAGGGTTGGGCTTCTCAGATCCCAAAGCACAACTTGGAGGGATCCTCGGTTGTTGCACTTGCAGCTTGTCGTTGTCGTTTCAAGATGGCTGGCTCCACGTGTCTCGTTGCCTCCACGGGTCTCTCTTTTTCAGGGACGGTGGATCGGGCGGTGAGAGGTCTGGAGGTCCAGGTCTTGTCAGTCTCTGGGCTCGGGCTCCGGCGGGAGGCGGCAGCAAAGCAGACGTTGACTCGCTGGATGGTGCTTGCATTAGCAAGGTGGTCACTCCCTGACCACAGGGGAGATTTCCTTCAGTCTTCTGTGCAGCAGAATGTCGAAGTTCCCGTCTTCTTCTTAGTTTCAAGTTGATTCCAGGATGTCTGAAGTCTTAGGACACAGCTCCTACCTTTAAGCGGATTCTAGGGGCCGGACTACCTGCTAGGTCCCTCCCTAAGGGTGGGACCAGGAAGGGGGGTGGTTACACCCCCAATCCTTTGTCCAGCTCGCCCCAGGCCCGGGACTGGTGTGCCCCAGGAGCGGATTGAACTGGCATATGCACCGAGGCTCCTTGTGAGCCACAGGCATGTCTGGTTTCTTTCAAGCCCTACCTGACCAATACACAAAATCCTGTCTGGGGTGATGCACGCACCTCCCCTGGCAGGAAACCCTTTGTCCACACCTCCCAAGCTGGAAGGACTCCCAGCAGCAGGAGGGCAGACTTGTGTCTGTGGTGGCAGCATCCATTTTGTGGAGCTGAGGCTATGTCTGATTTTACCCGGGTTTCAGGTACTGTACATGTCGTGTCCCTCTAGAAGGGTGGAATGCTAACCCCGTCACCAGAATTGGCGAGGGGTTAGTATTCCAATTCGTATGACACCTTACTCGACATGTTTTGATAAAGTCAAACCAAAGTTAGCATTTAACCGCAAGGTTCATAATGCACTTAAGAGTATATGGTATGACGATATCTGGAAACAGTAGAAGGAAGTTGTTCCGACCACTGCAGACAGTCTCAGCTCATGCCAGAGCACCATCTCACATGGAACCAAGCACTCTGCCTTCAGGATTGTTAAGGCCTGCCATAGGAGTGACTTATAGGTTAACATGTGTCCCATTTAAGGTTAGGTATAGGTATACTACACGTAAGTAAGAGGTGGTTACACCAACTTACCCAAGCTGATTGATCAGCCAGTTGTGTCAAATTTGTTAGGCCAGGCCAGGGGTGGCACAATACATGCTTCAGCCCCTGGTAGGCCTTAGATACACCAATGCCCTGGGTACCTAGTGTACACTGGTACAGGGGCTCACAGGGTGATCCACTTCCAATTGGTTATGCACCTAGGGTGCATAGTGTAAATTTAGTAGAGAGAACAGCAGGCTGGGGGTCTGATTGGCAGGCCCACAGCCTCAATATGTCAAAAACCAGTGAAGCAAAAAGCAAAAATTTGGGGTGACCATAGGATAGCAGACCCTACTCTCCTATACCGTGGTTTTGTCACTGTGCCATTGGATTTTGAAGCAGATTTTCGGGGTTAAGGGCTCGGTCTCTTGGGAGCTCAACTAGTGTGAGGCCATTTCCTTGTGGTGCTGCCCCCCTGGGGCATTTTTTAATATATATGCGGGGGTTGCTGCTACCATGGCAAACCCCGCAGCCCCAGAAACAGCCATTCCCCGGTTCTAAAATATATAATGATGTGCTGGGGGCTCCGGCATCCCCACGCAGCACCAGGAACCACCACCTCCCTGGGGCACAAATACATTAATGAAGGGGGTCCATTGCGGACCTCTAGCCCCAGGGACCACCACTTCCCTGGGGTAAATTTAAATATGGGAGAGGGGCCGCACGGCCTAGATGGCCATGGAGACTGCCACCTCCCAGGGACGGCTCTAGCAATGTCCTGGGGTGCCCACCCCGGGACATTGCAGTTTGCTATGGCATGGCGGGAGCAAGATTTCTTTTTTTATTTGGCCCCAGGGTGCTTCCTCTGGCCCCCTCTCCAAAGACCCTAGGGGGGCAGGGTATCCCTAAAGTTCCCCTTATATTATTTTTATTTTCTAATTTCAGGACAGAGGACTAAGTCCCTGAGTCCTATAATGGCTGCCAACAATATTTCTCTCATGTTGCTAGCAGCCTATCAGAGCACTTGCTTCCACAGGAATATGACTCTGTCGCCACTGGGTTAGTTATAGTTAGAATCTGGTTTCCATAGGAAAATAATATTTTTGGTCTCCATACAATTTTGGCACCATTGGATTAATCTTCTCAAAACAGTCCCAAAATACGTCTCATCCACCGCAGCTCCTTCCTGGAAAGTTTCGGCATGATCCATCAAGGGGGGGGGGGGGGATGAAAAAAATGGAGGGATCACCAAATAGGCCTTCACTGTTCATTTTTTCATAGGAAATGTAGACACAGCTACAGCACAAACAGCTGAACAGATTTACACCAGATTTAGCAGAAAGCTAGATCTTGGTCCAGAAATTAAAAATGGAGGCCTGGGATTGGTGGAGAGGCCCGTTTTTCCCATTAACCTTCACGCTCTCGAGGGAGCAAGAGGCTCCAGTGAGTCCCATGCAAGTGAGCGCTCTCATTTGGCCGGCTGTTGGAATTTTAGAAATGAAATGACAGTCATTCCTTTTTGTGTGAAAAATTGGAGGTGTTTGTGGAAATGAAGTAAAAAAACGATTTAAGGGGACAGCAGAAAGATATGCTGTTCCTCCAGATTTAGAGAGGAGGTGCCTAAGGGATAACTGCTGTGAAGAAAAGAAATATATATTGTTTTAAACTAATGTTTACGATCTTACGGGGCTGTCGCGGGTTCGTGAATAGTGAAAAGTAGTATATGAGTTCTCAATACACTCTACTAGTAGGAAAGCATATTGTGGTGCTTGTTTTTGAGAGGAAGTGTATAAGAGATAAGTACTGTGATGAGTAGAAGGGTATTTCTTATTTTTTTTTAAATTACCAATCTCGAGAAACTCTTGTGGGATCATGAAAAGTAGGAAGCAGTTGGTGATCTTTGAAAATACTCTGGTATGCACCCTGGTTACTGTAGGAAGGAGTGTTAGTGGAGATGATGTTTATCAGAGTCTAATATTTACGCCCTTTGGCTTGAGAAGAGTTATGAGTAGAATTAAGGCTCTTCTCACACACACCCTACTATGCACATCCATCTTCTGAGAGAGAGGTCTGACAAGAGAGGTCTGTCGATCCCCATACACCCTACTAAGCACACCTGTCACCTGAGAGAGGGATCTGAAAGAAGAGGTCAGTCCATCCACACACCATACTACGCATACCCATCATCTAAAAGAGAGGTCTGAAAAAAGAGAGCCCATCCATCCACACACTGTACTATGCACACCAGTTATCAGAGAGAGAGAGAGAGATCTGAGAGAGAGGTCTGACACGAGAGGTCAGTCCCTCCCACCTCATTACTACACTCACCTGTTATCTGAGAGAGGTCTGAAAGGAGAGACCTGTCCATGCACATACCCTATTAGGCACACCTGTCATCTGAGAGAAAAGTCTGACAGGAGAGGTCTGTGCTCCCATACACCCTACTACGCACACCCGTCATGAGAGAGAGGTCTGAAAGGAGGGGCCAGTCCATCCCCACACCCTACTATGCACACCCATCATTACTGAGAGAGGTCTCAGGAGAGAGGCCAGTCCCTCCACACCCCCTACTACACACACCTGACATTTGAGAGAGAGGTCTGAAAGGAGAGGCTAGTCCCTCCACACACCCTACTACGCATACCCCTTTTGTGAAATAGAGAGATAGAGGTCTCAAATGAAACAGCAGTATCTCTCCACACTCTACTATTCACACATGTTATCTGAGAGAGAGTTCTCAAAACAATATGGCAGTCCCTTCTTACACCCAAGTATGCACACCCATTATGCAAGAAAAGGTTGTCATTGAGGAGGCTAGACCTTTCCATACACTGCTATTTCCCTACAATACTGTTATGATCTCGTGAGAATCTGGTGAGAGTAGAATGCAAGCTTCAGGGAGTGAAACTTGCTGCACGAGGCTCGTTCAATCCTGCAAGATGCTTGCGAGGCCTGAAGGAAAAATTACTGGGCCAGTCACAAGATATTTATCAATCACACGAGAGTCTCACGAGATCCTACCGAGAGAAGTAGAAAAAAAGGGGCCAAGGTGAAACAGTAGTTAGCATTCTTATTACATGGTTGACAAAATGCTGTGATGTAATGGGCTGCAGAGCCAGAGAGAGCTCAGATTTTCCTTGGTGTGTTGGAAGAGAAGAAAGTCTCTTTGAGTTGTGCTCAGCATATGTGAATTAATTTGGAACTGAGAGGGACTGGGGTCTTCAGCAGCTCTTAAGAAACAGCTCTAAGTTCAGGTATTTAATAATATATTTCATGAATTTGGTTGAGATGTGTCAGTAAGTACACTACTGTTGGTAAACTTATTCTACACAAGGTTGCAGAGTGAAAAGCTGTTTGAAGAGGTGCAAATTTATAATTTAAGTAGACATTAGAATGTAGAGAGATATCATCAAGTATTGCAGGTTGTGTTAAAAAATTAACTGCTCAATCTGTATGTATTTGTAAGTAAAAAAGACAGTATTTCTCAAATTATAAAACAAAGAATCTGCATACTGTACACATACTTTGTTTGAGTGGAAATATTGCTATTTATAGAGTATTACACCATGCTCACTGTTAGGAAATGTGTGTCAAGACAAATGTGTTAATTTATAAAATATTATGCAAACAGAGTTGATGGCGTGTTGTAATTTACTTGTGGAATAAAATTCACTGGTTGAAGGTATGGATTTTTTCAGGAGGAAAAAATAACAATTTAGTGGTACACTAAATATAAATATGTGATTGTGGGTGAAAGATGTAGAAGAGTTTAGATATTATAGTGATGGATCATGTTGTCAATTATTGACCAGTATATAAGTTTTAATTTTCTGGTTATTTTGTCTTTGTATAGGAAGAAAATGAAAAACACAGATTATGAAAAAGAAAAACACCACATATAAAAATATATGGAGGAGAAAAAGAAAACATCTTCCCTTTTAAAGAAAAAGGAAACTGTGTTGAAAATGGAGCGCTGAAACTTTTCAGAAACTCACCCCCAGTCACAGATCTGGATGGAATCCATCATTGTTTTTTAGCTCACTTCATCACCTCAGTTCAGAACAAGCTATATGCAAATCAGTCTTGACCCTGTGCCTCGTGAGAGCAGTCCAGCCTGAACTGCCAAGCCAGGCCTTCCCTGAACCGGAAACAAGCATCCTGGGACAGGTTTTGGGGTAACACCCCTCATCAGCCTGACTAGATTGAATCCAGTGGCAAAGTGAGCAAGGGACCCATATCGGGGCATAACCTACCAACTTAGGACGAACAAAGCAAACACAAGGAGATGATGAATGGAGCTTTGAAACTTTTCAGACACTCACCCCCAGTCACAGATCTAGGCCCAGGATGCTTGTTTCCAGTCCAGGGAAGACATGGCTTGGCAGTTCGGGCTGGACTGTTCCCATGAGGCACAGGGTCAAGACTGATTTGCATATAGTTGTGTCTGAACTGGGGTGGCAAAGTGAGCTAAAGAATGATGGTGGATTTAACCCAGATCTGTGACTGGGGTTGAGTGTTTTAAAAGTTTCAGGACTCCGTCCATCATGTCCTTGTGTTTGCTTTGTTCGCCCTAAGTTGGCAGGGTATGCCCAGATGTGGGTCCCTTGCTCCCTTTGACACTTGATTCAAGCTAGCCTGGCTGATGAGGGATTTTAGTCCGAAACCGGTCCCAGGATGCTTGTTTCCGGTCCAGGGAAGACATGGCTTGGCAGTTTGGGCTGTACTGTTCCCATGAGTCACAGGGTCAAGACTGATTTGCATATAGCTGTGTCTGAACTGGGGTGGCAAAGTCAGCTAAAGAATGATGATGGATTTAACCCAGATCTGTGACTGGGGGTGAGTGTTTAAAAGTTTCAGCACTCCGTCCATCATGTCCTTGTGTTTGCTTTGTTCACCCTAAGTTGGCAGGGTATGCCCAGACGTGGGTCCCTTGCTCACTTTGCCAATGGATTGAAGCTAGCCTGTCTGATGAGGCTGATAGCCCAAAACCAGTCCCAGGATGCTTGTTTCTAGTCCAGGGAAGACATGGCTTGGCAGTTTGGGCTGTACTGTTCCCATGAGTCACAGGGTCAAGACTGATTTGCATATAGCTGTGTCTGAACTGGAATGGCAAAGTCAGCTAAAGAATGATGATGGATTTAACCCAGATCTGTGACTGGGGGTGAGTGTTTGAAAAGTTTCACCACTCCGTCCATCATCTCCTTGGGTTTGCTTTGTTCGCCCTATGTTGGCAGGGTATGCCCAGACGTGGGTCCCTTGCTCACTTTGCCACTGGTTTCAAGCTTGCCTGGCTGATGAGGGCTGTGAGTCCGAAACCGGTCGCAGGATGCTTGTTTCCGGTCCAGGGAAGACATTGCTTGGCAGTTCGGGCTGGACTGTTCCCATGAGGCACAGGGTCAAGACTGATTTGCATATAGGTGTGTCTGAACTGGGTTGGCAAAGTGAACTAAAGAATGATGATGGATTTAACCCAGATCTGAGAATGGGGGTGAATGTTTGAAATGTTTCATCACTCCATCCATCATGTCCTTGTGTTTGCTTTGTTCTCCCTAAGTTGACAGGGTATGCCCAGACATGGGTCCCTTGCTCCCTTTGCCACTGGATTGAAGCTAGCCTGTCTGATGTGGGCTGTTAGCCCGAAACCAGTCCCAGGATGCTTATTTCCAGTCCAGGGAGGACATGGCTTGGCAGTCGGACTGGACTGCTTCCATGAGGCACAGTGTCAAGAATGATTTGCATATAGCTGTGTCTGACCTGGGGTGGCAAAGTGAGCTAAAGAATGATGATGGATTTAACCCAGATCTGTGACTGGGGTTGAGTGTTTGAAAAGTTTCAGCACTCCGTCCATCATGTCCTTGTGTTTGCTTTGTTCACCCTAAGTTGGCAGGGAATGCCCAGACGTGGGTCCTTTGCTCACTTTGCCACTGGATTGAAGCTAGCCTGTCTGATGAGGGCTGATAGCCCAAAACCGGTCCCAGGATGCTTGTTTCCAGTCCAGGGAGGACATGGCTTGGCAGTTCGGGCTGTACTGTTCCCATGAGTCACAGGATCAAGACTGATTTGCATATAGCTGTGTCTGAAATGGGGTGGCAAAGTCAGCTAAAGAATGATGATGGATTTAACACAGATCTGTGACTGGGGTTGGGTGTTTGAAAAGTTTCAGCACTCGGTCCATCATTTCATTGTGTTTGCTTTGTTTGCCCTAAGTTGGCAGGGTATGCCCAGATGTAGGTCCCTTGCTCTCTTTGCTACTGGACTCAAGCTAGCCAGGCTGATGAGGGCTGTTAGTACAAAACCGGTCCCAGGATGCTTGTTTCCGGTCCAGGGAAGTCATAGCTTGGCAGTTTGGGCTGAACTGTTCCCATGAGGCACAGGGTCAAGACTGATTTGCATATAGGTGTGTCTGAACTGGGTTGGCAAAGTGAGCTAAAGAATAATGATGGATTTAACCCAGAACTGAGACTGGGGGTGAGTGTTTGAAAAGTTTCAGCAATCCGTCCATCATGTCCTTGTGTTTGCTTTCTTCGCCCTAAGTTGGTAGGGTATGCCAGACGTGGGTCCCTTGCGCCCTTTGCCACTGGATTCAAGCTAGCCTGGCTGATGAGGGCTGTTAGTACAAAACCGGTCCCAGGAAGCTTCTTTTCAGTCCAGGGAAGACATGGCTTAGCAGTTCGGGCTGGACTGTTCCCTTCAGGCACAGGGTCAAGACTGATATGCATAAAGCTGTGTCTGAACTGGGATGGCAAAGTGAGCTAAAGAATGATGATGGATTTAACCCAGATCTGTGACTGGGGGTGAGTGTTTGAAAAGTTTCAGCACTCCGTCCATCATCACCTTGTGTTTGCTTTGTTCGCCCTAAGTTGGCAGGGAATTCCCAGACGGGAGTCCCTTGCTCACTTTGCCACTGGATTGAAGCTAGCCTGTCTGATGAGGGCTGATAGCCCAAAACCGGTCCCAGGATGCTTGTTTCCAGTCCAGGGAAGACATGGCTTGGCAGTTCGGGCTGTACTGTTCCCATGAGTCACAGGGTCAAGACTGATTTGCATATAGCTGTGTCTGAACTGGGGTGGTAAAGTCAGCTAAAGAATGATGATGGATTTAACCCAGATCTGTGACTGGGGTTGGGTGTTTGAAAACTTTCAGCACTCCGTCCATAATTTTATTGTGTTTGCTTTGTTTGCCCTAAGTTGGCAGGGTATGCCCAGATGTAGGTACCTTGCTCCCTTTGCCACTGGAATCAAGCTACCCGGGCTGATGAGGGCTGTTAGTCCGAAACTGGTCCCAGGATGCTTGTTTCCGGTCCAGGGAAGTCATAGCTTGGCAGTTCGGGCTGGACTGTTCCCATGAGGCACAGGGTCAAGACTGATTTGCATATAGGTATGTCTGAACTGGGTTGGCAAAGTGAGCTAAAGAATGATGATGGATTTAACCCAGATCTTACACTGGGGGTGAGTGTTTGAAAAGTTTAAGCACTCCGTCCATCATGTCCTTGTGTTTGCTTTGTTCGCCCTAAGTTGGCAGGGAATGCCCAGACGTGGGTCCTTTGCTCACTTTGCCACTGGATTGAAGCTAGCCTGTCTGATGAGGGCTGATAGCCCAAAACCGGTCCCAGGATGCTTGTTTCCAGTCCAGGGAGGACATGGCTTGGCAGTTCGGGCTGTACTGTTCCCATGAGTCACAGGATCAAGACTGATTTGCATATAGCTGTGTCTGAAATGGGGTGGCAAAGTCAGCTAAAGAATGATGATGGATTTAACACAGATCTGTGACTGGGGTTGGGTGTTTGAAAAGTTTCAGCACTCGGTCCATCATTTCATTGTGTTTGCTTTGTTTGCCCTAAGTTGGCAGGGTATGCCCAGATGTAGGTCCCTTGCTCTCTTTGCTACTGGACTCAAGCTAGCCAGGCTGATGAGGGCTGTTAGTACAAAACCGGTCCCAGGATGCTTGTTTCCGGTCCAGGGAAGTCATAGCTTGGCAGTTTGGGCTGAACTGTTCCCATGAGGCACAGGGTCAAGACTGATTTGCATATAGGTGTGTCTGAACTGGGTTGGCAAAGTGAGCTAAAGAATAATGATGGATTTAACCCAGAACTGAGACTGGGGGTGAGTGTTTGAAAAGTTTCAGCAATCCGTCCATCATGTCCTTGTGTTTGCTTTCTTCGCCCTAAGTTGGTAGGGTATGCCAGACGTGGGTCCCTTGCGCCCTTTGCCACTGGATTCAAGCTAGCCTGGCTGATGAGGGCTGTTAGTACAAAACCGGTCCCAGGAAGCTTCTTTTCAGTCCAGGGAAGACATGGCTTAGCAGTTCGGGCTGGACTGTTCCCTTCAGGCACAGGGTCAAGACTGATATGCATAAAGCTGTGTCTGAACTGGGATGGCAAAGTGAGCTAAAGAATGATGATGGATTTAACCCAGATCTGTGACTGGGGGTGAGTGTTTGAAAAGTTTCAGCACTCCGTCCATCATCACCTTGTGTTTGCTTTGTTCGCCCTAAGTTGGCAGGGAATTCCCAGACGGGAGTCCCTTGCTCACTTTGCCACTGGATTGAAGCTAGCCTGTCTGATGAGGGCTGATAGCCCAAAACCGGTCCCAGGATGCTTGTTTCCAGTCCAGGGAAGACATGGCTTGGCAGTTCGGGCTGTACTGTTCCCATGAGTCACAGGGTCAAGACTGATTTGCATATAGCTGTGTCTGAACTGGGGTGGTAAAGTCAGCTAAAGAATGATGATGGATTTAACCCAGATCTGTGACTGGGGTTGGGTGTTTGAAAACTTTCAGCACTCCGTCCATAATTTTATTGTGTTTGCTTTGTTTGCCCTAAGTTGGCAGGGTATGCCCAGATGTAGGTACCTTGCTCCCTTTGCCACTGGAATCAAGCTACCCGGGCTGATGAGGGCTGTTAGTCCGAAACTGGTCCCAGGATGCTTGTTTCCGGTCCAGGGAAGTCATAGCTTGGCAGTTCGGGCTGGACTGTTCCCATGAGGCACAGGGTCAAGACTGATTTGCATATAGGTATGTCTGAACTGGGTTGGCAAAGTGAGCTAAAGAATGATGATGGATTTAACCCAGATCTTACACTGGGGGTGAGTGTTTGAAAAGTTTAAGCACTCCGTCCATCATGTCCTTGTGTTTGCTTTGTTCGCCCTAAGTTGGCAGGGTATGCCCAGACGTGGGTACCTTGCTCCCTTTGCCACTGGATTGAAGCTAGCGTGTCTGATGAGGGCTGTTAGCCTGAAACCAGTCCCAGGATTCTTGTTTCCAGTCCAGGGAAGACATGGCTTGGCAGTTTGGACTGGACTGTTCCCATGAGGCACAGGGTCAAGACTGATTTGCATATAGCTGTGTCTGAACTGGGGTGGCAGAGTGAGCTAAAGAATGATTATGCATTTAACCCAGATCTGTGACAGGGGTTGAGTGTAAGAAAAGTTTAAGCACTCCGTCCATCATCTCCTTGTGTTTGCTTTGTTCTCCCTAAGTTAGCAGGGTATGCCCAGACGTGGGTCCTTTGCGCCCTTTGCCACTGGACTCAAGCTAGCATGGCTGATGAGGGCTGTTAGTACAAAACCGGTCCCAGGATGCTTATTTTCGGTCCAGGGAAGACATGGCTTGGCAGTTCGGGCTGGACTGTTCCCTTTAGGCACAGGATCAAGATTGATTTGCATATAGCTCTGTCTAAACTGGGGTGGCAAAGTGAGCTAAAGAATGATGATGGATTTAACCCAGATCTGTGACTGGGGGTGAGTGTTTGAAAAGTTTCAGCACTCCGTCCATCATGTCCTTGTGTTTGCTTTGTTCACCCTAAGTTGGCAGGGAATGCCCAGACGTGGGTCCTTTGCTCACTTTGCCACTGGATTGAAGCTAGCCTGTCTGATGAGGGCTGATAGCCCAAAACCGGTCCCAGGATGCTTGTTTCCAGTCCAGGGAGGACATGGCTTGGCAGTTCGGGCTGTACTGTTCCCATGAGTCACAGGATCAAGACTGATTTGCATATAGCTGTGTCTGAACTGGGGTGGCAAAGTGAGCTAAAGAATGATGGTGGATTTAACCCAGATCTGTGACTGGGGTTGAGTGTTTTAAAAGTTTCAGGACTCCGTCCATCATGTCCTTGTGTTTGCTTTGTTCGCCCTAAGTTGGCAGGGTATGCCCAGACGTGGCTCCCTTGCTCCCTTTGCCACTGGATTCAAGCTAGCCTGGCTGATGAGGGCTGATAGCCCGAAACCAGTCCCAGGATGCTTCTTTCCGGTCCAGGGAAGACATGGCTTGGCATTTCGGGCTGGACTGTTCCCATGAGGCACAGGGTCAAGACTGATTTGCTTATAGCTGTGTCTGAACTGGGGTGGCAAAGTGAGCTAAAGAGTTATGATGGATTTAACCCAGATCTATGACAGGGGTTGAGTGTATGAAAAGTTTCAGCACTCCATCCATCATCTCCTTGTGTTTGCTTTGTTCGCCCTAAGTTAGCAGGGTATGCCCAGACGTGGGTCCCTTGCGCCCTTTGCCACTGGATTCAAGCTAGCCTGGCTGATGAGGGCTGTTAGTACAAAACCGGTCCCAGGATGCTTGTTTTCGGTCCAGGGAAGACATGGCTTAGCAGTTCGGGCTGGATTGTTCCCTTTAGGCACAGGGTCAAGACTGATATGCATATAGATGTGTCTGAACTGGGGTGGCAAAGTGAGCTAAAGAATGATGATGGATTTAACCCAGATCTGTGTCTGGGGGTGAGTGTTTGAAAAGTTTCAGCACTCTGTCCATCATCTCCTTGTGTTTGCTTTGTTCTCCCTAAGTTGGTAGGGTATGCCCAGATGTGGGTAAATTGTTCCCTTTACCACTGGATTGAAGCTAGCCTGTCTGATGAGGGCTGTTAGCCCGAAACCGTTCCCAGGATTCCTATTTCCAGTCCAGGGAAGACATGGCTTGGCAGTTCGGACTGGACTGTTCCCATGAGGCACAGAGTCAAGACTGATTTGCATATAGCTGTGTCTGAACTGGGGTGGCAAAGTGAGCTAAAGAGTTATGATGGATTTAACCCAGATCTATGACAGGGGTTGAGTGTATGAAAAGTTTCAGCACTCCGTCCATCATCTCCTTGTGTTTGCTTTGTTCGCCCTAAGTTAGCAGGGTATTCCCAGACGTGGGTCCCTTGCGCCCTTTGCCACTGGATTCAAGCTTGCCTGGCTGATGAAAGCTGTTAGTACAAAACTGGTCCCAGGATGCTTGTTTTTGGTCCAGGGAAGACATGGCTTAGCAGTTCGGGCTGGATTGTTCCCTTTAGGCACAGGGTCAAGACTGGCATGCATATAGCTCTGTCTGAACTGGGGTGGAAAAGTGAGCTAAAGAATGATGATGGATTTAACCCAGATCTGTGACTGGGGGTGAGTGTTTGAAAAGTTTCAGCACTCTGTCCATCATATCCTTGTGTTTGCTTTGTTCGCCCTAAGTTGGCAGGGTATGCCCAGATGTGGGTCCCTTGCTCCCTTTGACACTTGATTCAAGCTAGCCTGGCTGATGAGGGATTTTAGTCCGAAACCGGTCCCAGGATGCTTGTTTCCGGTCCGGGGAAGACATGGGTCGGCAGTTCGGGCTGGACTGTTCCCATGAGGCACAGGGTCAAGACTGATTTGCATATAGCTGTGTCTGAACTGGGGTGGCAAAGTGAGCTAAAGAATGATGATGGATTTAAACCAGATCTGTGACTGGGGGTGAGTGTTTAAAAGTTTCAGCACTCCGTCCATCATGTCCTTGTGTTTGCTTTGTTCACCCTAAGTTGGCAGGGTATGCCCAGACGTGGGTCCGTTGCCCACTTTGCCACTGGATTGCAGCTAGCCTGTCTGATGAGGGCTGATAGCCCAAAACGAGTCCCAGGATGCTTGTTTCCAGTCCAGGGAAGACATGGCTTGGCAGTTTGGGCTGTACTGTTCCCATGAGTCACAGGGTCAAGACTGATTTGCATATAGCTGTGTCTGAACTGGGGTTGCAAAGTCAGCTAAAGAATGATGATGGATTTAACCCAGATCTGTGACTGGGGTTGGGTGTTTGAAAAGTTTCAGCACTCCGTCCATCATCTCCTTGTGTTTGCTTTGTTCGCCCTAAATTGGCAGGGTATGCCCAGACGTGGGTCCCTTGCTCACTTTGCCACTGGGTTGAAGCTAGCCTGTCTGATGAGGGCTGTTAGCCCGAAACCGGTCCCAGGATTCTTATTTCCAGTCCAGGGAAGACATGGCTTGGCAGTTCGGACTGGACTGTTCCCATGAGGCACAGGGTCAAGACTGATTTGCATATAGCTGTGTCTGAACTGGGGTGGCAAAGTGAGCTAAAGAGTGATGATGGATTTAACCCAGATCTATGACAGGGGTTGAGTGTATGAAAAGTTTCAGCACTCCGTCCATCATCTCCTTGTGTTTGCTTTGTTCGCCCTAAGATAGCAGGGTATGCCCAGACAGTGGTCCCTTGCGCCCTTTGCCACTGGATTCAAGCTAGCCTGGCTGATGAGGGCTGTTAGTACAAAACCGGTCCCAGGATGCTTGTTTTCGTTCCAGGGAAGACATGGCTTAGCAGTTCGGGCTGGATTGTTCCCTTTAGGCACAGGGTCAAGACTGATATGCATATAGCTGTGTCTGAACTAGGGTGGCAAAGTGAGCTAAAGAGGGATGATGGATTTAACCCAGATCTGTGACTGGGGGTGAGTGTTTGAAAAGTTTCAGCACTCCGTCTATCATATCCTTGTGTTTGCTTTGTTCGCCCTAAGTTGGCAGGGTATGCCCAGATGTGGGTCCCTTGCTCCCTTTGACACTTGATTCAAGCTAGCCTGGCTGATGAGGGATTTTAGTCCGAAACCGGTCCCAGGATGCTTGTTTCCGGTCCAGGGAAGACATGGCTTGGCAGTTTGGGCCGTACTGTTCCCATGAGTCACAGGGTCAAGACTGATTTGCATATAGCTGTGTCTGAACTGGGGTGGCAAAGTCAGCTAAAGAATGATGATGGATTTAACCCAGATCTGTGACTGGGGGTGAGTGTTTAAAAGTTTCAGCACTCCGTCCATCATGTCCTTGTGTTTGCTTTGTTCACCCTAAGTTGGCAGGGTATGCCCAGACGTGGGTCCCTTGCTCACTTTGCCAATGGATTGAAGCTAGCCTGTCTGATGAGGCTGATAGCCCAAAACCAGTCCCAGGATGCTTGTTTCTAGTCCAGGGAAGACATGGCTTGGCAGTTTGGGCTGTACTGTTCCCATGAGTCACAGGGTCAAGACTGATTTGCATATAGCTGTGTCTGAACTGGAATGGCAAAGTCAGCTAAAGAATGATGATGGATTTAACCCAGATCTGTGACTGGGGGTGAGTGTTTGAAAAGTTTCACCACTCCGTCCATCATCTCCTTGGGTTTGCTTTGTTCGCCCTATGTTGGCAGGGTATGCCCAGACGTGGGTCCCTTGCTCACTTTGCCACTGGATTCAAGCTTGCCTGGCTGATGAGGGCTGTGAGTCCGAAACCGGTCGCAGGATGCTTGTTTCCGGTCCAGGGAAGACATTGCTTGGCAGTTCGGGCTGGACTGTTCCCATGAGGCACAGGGTCAAGACTGATTTGCATATAGGTGTGTCTGAACTGGGTTGGCAAAGTGAACTAAAGAATGATGATGGATTTAACCCAGATCTGAGAATGGGGGTGAATGTTTGAAATGTTTCATCACTCCATCCATCATGTCCTTGTGTTTGCTTTGTTCTCCCTAAGTTGACAGGGTATGCCCAGACATGGGTCCCTTGCTCCCTTTGCCACTGGATTGAAGCTAGCCTGTCTGATGTGGGCTGTTAGCCCGAAACCAGTCCCAGGATGCTTATTTCCAGTCCAGGGAGGACATGGCTTGGCAGTCAGACTGGACTGCTTCCATGAGGCACAGTGTCAAGAATGATTTGCATATAGCTGTGTCTGACCTGGGGTGGCAAAGTGAGCTAAAGAATGATGATGGATTTAACCCAGATCTGTGACTGGGGTTGAGTGTTTGAAAAGTTTCAGCACTCCGTCCATCATGTCCTTGTGTTTGCTTTGTTCACCCTAAGTTGGCAGGGAATGCCCAGACGTGGGTCCTTTGCTCACTTTGCCACTGGATTGAAGCTAGCCTGTCTGATGAGGGCTGATAGCCCAAAACCGGTCCCAGGATGCTTGTTTCCAGTCCAGGGAGGACATGGCTTGGCAGTTCGGGCTGTACTGTTCCCATGAGTCACAGGATCAAGACTGATTTGCATATAGCTGTGTCTGAAATGGGGTGGCAAAGTCAGCTAAAGAATGATGATGGATTTAACACAGATCTGTGACTGGGGTTGGGTGTTTGAAAAGTTTCAGCACTCGGTCCATCATTTCATTGTGTTTGCTTTGTTTGCCCTAAGTTGGCAGGGTATGCCCAGATGTAGGTCCCTTGCTCTCTTTGCTACTGGACTCAAGCTAGCCAGGCTGATGAGGGCTGTTAGTACAAAACCGGTCCCAGGATGCTTGTTTCCGGTCCAGGGAAGTCATAGCTTGGCAGTTTGGGCTGAACTGTTCCCATGAGGCACAGGGTCAAGACTGATTTGCATATAGCTGTGTCTGAACTGGGTTGGCAAAGTGAGCTAAAGAATAATGATGGATTTAACCCAGAACTGAGACTGGGGGTGAGTGTTTGAAAAGTTTCAGCAATCCGTCCATCATGTCCTTGTGTTTGCTTTCTTCGCCCTAAGTTGGTAGGGTATGCCTGACGTGGGTCCCTTGCGCCCTTTGCCACTGGATTCAAGCTAGCCTGGCTGATGAGGGCTGTTAGTACAAAACCGGTCCCAGGATGCTTCTTTTCAGTCCAGGGAAGACATGGCTTAGCAGTTCGGGCTGGACTGTTCCCTTCAGGCACAGGGTCAAGACTGATATGCATAAAGCTGTGTCTGAACTGGGATGGCAAAGTGAGCTAAAGAATGATGATGGATTTAACCCAGATCTGTGACTGGGGGTGAGTGTTTGAAAAGTTTCAGCACTCCGTCCATCATCACCTTGTGTTTGCTTTGTTCGCCCTAAGTTGGCAGGGAATTCCCAGACGGGAGTCCCTTGCTCACTTTGCCACTGGATTGAAGCTAGCCTGTCTGATGAGGGCTGATAGCCCAAAACCGGTCCCAGGATGCTTGTTTCCAGTCCAGGGAAGACATGGCTTGGCAGTTCGGGCTGTACTGTTCCCATGAGTCACAGGGTCAAGACTGATTTGCATATAGCTGTGTCTGAACTGGGGTGGTAAAGTCAGCTAAAGAATGATGATGGATTTAACCCAGATCTGTGACTGGGGTTGGGTGTTTGAAAACTTTCAGCACTCCGTCCATAATTTTATTGTGTTTGCTTTGTTTGCCCTAAGTTGGCAGGGTATGCCCAGATGTAGGTCCCTTGCTCCCTTTGCCACTGGAATCAAGCTACCCGGGCTGATGAGGGCTGTTAGTCCGAAACTGGTCCCAGGATGCTTGTTTCCGGTCCAGGGAAGTCATAGCTTGGCAGTTCGGGCTGGACTGTTCCCATGAGGCACAGGGTCAAGACTGATTTGCATATAGGTATGTATGAACTGGGTTGGCAAAGTGAGCTAAAGAATGATGATGGATTTAACCCAGATCTTACACTGGGGGTGAGTGTTTGAAAAGTTTAAGCACTCCGTCCATCATGTCCTTGTGTTTGCTTTGTTCGCCCTAAGTTGGCAGGGTATGCCCAGACGTGGGTACCTTGCTCCCTTTGCCACTGGATTGAAGCTAGCGTGTCTGATGAGGGCTGTTAGCCTGAAACCAGTCCCAGGATTCTTGTTTCCAGTCCAGGGAAGACATGGCTTGGCAGTTTGGACTGGACTGTTCCCATGAGGCACAGGGTCAAGACTGATTTGCATATAGCTGTGTCTGAACTGGGGTGGCAGAGTGAGCTAAAGAATGATTATGCATTTAACCCAGATCTGTGACAGGGGTTGAGTGTAAGAAAAGTTTAAGCACTCCGTCCATCATCTCCTTGTGTTTGCTTTGTTCTCCCTAAGTTAGCAGGGTATGCCCAGACGTGGGTCCTTTGCGCCCTTTGCCACTGGACTCAAGCTAGCATGGCTGATGAGGGCTGTTAGTACAAAACCGGTCCCAGGATGCTTATTTTCGGTCCAGGGAAGACATGGCTTGGCAGTTCGGGCTGGACTGTTCCCTTTAGGCACAGGATCAAGATTGATTTGCATATAGCTCTGTCTAAACAGGGGTGGCAAAGTGAGCTAAAGAATGATGATGGATTTAACCCAGATCTGTGACTGGGGGTGAGTGTTTGAAAAGTTTCAGCACTCCGTCCATCATCTCCTTGTGTTTGCTTTGTTCACCCTAAGTTGGCAGGGTATGCCCAGATTTTGGTCCCTTGCTCCCTTTGCCACTGGATTGAAGCTAGCCTGTCTGATGAGGGCTGTTAGCCTGAAACCGGTCCCAGGATTCTTGTTTCCAGTCCAGGGAAGACATAGCTTGGCAGTTCGGGCTGGACTGTTCCCATGAGGCACAGGGTCAAGACTGATTTGCATATAGGTGTGTCTGAACTGGGTTGGCAAAGTGAACTAAAGAATGATGATGGATTTAACCCAGATCTGAGACTGGGGGTGAGTGTTTGAAATGTTTCATCACTCCGTCCATCATGTCCTTGTGTTTGCTTTGTTCTCCCTAAGTTGACAGGGTATGCCCAGACAGGGGTCCCTTGCTCCCTTTGCCACTGGATTGAAGCTAGGTTGTCTGATGAGGGCTGTTAGCCCGAAACCAGTCCCAGGATGCTTATTTCCAGTCCAGTGAAGGCATGGCTTGGCAGTTCGGACTGGACTGCTTCCATGAGGCACAGTGTCATGACTAATTTGCATATAGCTGTGTCTGACCTGGGGTGGCAAAGTGAGCTAAAGAATGATGATGGATTTAACCCAGATCTGTGACTGGGGTTGAGTGTTTGAAAAGTTTCAGCACTCTGTCCATCATGTCCTTGTGTTTGCTTTGTTCACCCTAAGTTGGCAGGGTATGCCTAGACATGGGTCCCTTGCTCACTTTGCCACTGGATTGAAGCTAGCCTGTCTGATGAGGGCTGATAGCCCAAAACCGGTCCCAGGATGCTTGTTTCCAGTCCAGGGAAGACATGGCTTGACAGTTCGAGCTGTACTGTTCCCATGAGTCACAGGGTCAAGACTGATTTGCATATAGCTGTGTCTGAACTGGGGTGGCAAAGTCAGCTAAAGAATGATGATGGATTTAACCCAGATCTGTGACTGGGGTTGGGTGTTTGAAAAGTTTCAGCACTCCGTCCATCATTTCATTGTGTTTGCTTTGTTTGCCCTAAGTTGGCAGGGTATGCCCAGATGTAGTTCCCTTGCTCCCTTTGCCACTGGACTCAAGCTACCCGGGCTGATGATGGCTGTTAGTCCGTAACCGGTCCCAGGATGCTTGTTTCTGGTCTAGGGAAGTCTTAGCTTGGCAGTTCGGGCTGGACTATTCCCATGAGGCACAGGGTCAAGACTGATTTGCATATAGGTGTGTCTGAACTGGGTTGGCAAATTGAGCTAAAGAATGATGATGGATTTAACCCAGATCTGAGACTGGGGTTGAGTGTTTGAAAAGTTTTAGCACTCCGTCCATCATGTCCTTGTGTTTGCTTTGTTCGCCCTAAGTTGGCATGGTATGCCCAGACGTGGGTAACTTGCTCCCTTTGCCACTGGACTCAAGCTAGCATGGCTGATGAGGGCTGTTAGTACAAAACCAGTCCCAGGATGCTTATTTTCGGTCCAGGGAAGACATGGCTTGGCAGTTCGGGCTGGACTGTTCCCTTTAGGCACAGGATCAAGATTGATTTGCATATAGCTCTGTCTAAACTGGGGTGGCAAAGTGAGCTAAAGAATGATGATGGATTTAACCCAGATCTGTGACTGGGGGTGAGTGTTTGAAAAGTTTCAGCACTCCGTCCATCATCTCCTTGTGTTTGCTTTGTTCACCCTAAGTTGGCAGGGTATGCCCAGATTTTGGTCCCTTGCTCCCTTTGCCACTGGATTGAAGCTAGCCTGTCTGATGAGGGCTGTTAGCCTGAAACCGGTCCCAGGATTCTTGTTTCCAGTCCAGGGAAGACATAGCTTGGCAGTTCGGGCTGGACTGTTCCCATGAGGCACAGGGTCAAGACTGATTTGCATATAGGTGTGTCTGAACTGGGTTGGCAAAGTGAACTAAAGAATGATGATGGATTTAACCCAGATCTGAGACTGGGGGTGAGTGTTTGAAATGTTTCATCACTCCGTCCATCATGTCCTTGTGTTTGCTTTGTTCTCCCTAAGTTGACAGGGTATGCCCAGACAGGGGTCCCTTGCTCCCTTTGCCACTGGATTGAAGCTAGGTTGTCTGATGAGGGCTGTTAGCCCGAAACCAGTCCCAGGATGCTTATTTCCAGTCCAGTGAAGGCATGGCTTGGCAGTTCGGACTGGACTGCTTCCATGAGGCACAGTGTCATGACTAATTTGCATATAGCTGTGTCTGACCTGGGGTGGCAAAGTGAGCTAAAGAATGATGATGGATTTAACCCAGATCTGTGACTGGGGTTGAGTGTTTGAAAAGTTTCAGCACTCTGTCCATCATGTCCTTGTGTTTGCTTTGTTCACCCTAAGTTGGCAGGGTATGCCTAGACATGGGTCCCTTGCTCACTTTGCCACTGGATTGAAGCTAGCCTGTCTGATGAGGGCTGATAGCCCAAAACCGGTCCCAGGATGCTTGTTTCCAGTCCAGGGAAGACATGGCTTGACAGTTCGAGCTGTACTGTTCCCATGAGTCACAGGGTCAAGACTGATTTGCATATAGCTGTGTCTGAACTGGGGTGGCAAAGTCAGCTAAAGAATGATGATGGATTTAACCCAGATCTGTGACTGGGGTTGGGTGTTTGAAAAGTTTCAGCACTCCGTCCATCATTTCATTGTGTTTGCTTTGTTTGCCCTAAGTTGGCAGGGTATGCCCAGATGTAGTTCCCTTGCTCCCTTTGCCACTGGACTCAAGCTACCCGGGCTGATGATGGCTGTTAGTCCGTAACCGGTCCCAGGATGCTTGTTTCTGGTCTAGGGAAGTCTTAGCTTGGCAGTTCGGGCTGGACTATTCCCATGAGGCACAGGGTCAAGACTGATTTGCATATAGGTGTGTCTGAACTGGGTTGGCAAATTGAGCTAAAGAATGATGATGGATTTAACCCAGATCTGAGACTGGGGTTGAGTGTTTGAAAAGTTTTAGCACTCCGTCCATCATGTCCTTGTGTTTGCTTTGTTCGCCCTAAGTTGGCATGGTATGCCCAGACGTGGGTAACTTGCTCCCTTTGCCACTGGATTGAAGCTAGCCTGTCTGATGAGGGCTGTTAGCCCAAAACCGGTCCCAGAATTCTTTTGTCCAGTCCAGGGAAGACATGGCTTGGCAGTTCGGACTGGACTGTTCCCATGAGGCACAGGGTTAAGACTGATTTGCATATAGCTCTGTCTGAACTGGGGTGGCAAAGTGAGCTAAAGAGTGATGATGGATTTAAACCAGATCTGTGACAGGGGTTGAGTGTATGAAAAGTTTCAGCACTCCGTCCATCATCTCCTTGTGTTTGCTTTGTTCGCCCTAAGTTAGCAGGATATGCCCAGACGTGGATCCCTTGCGCCCTTTGCCACTGGATTCAAGCTAGCCTGGCTGATGAGGGCTGTTAGTACAAACCCGGTCCCAGGATGCTTGTTTTCGGTCCAGGGAAGACATGGCTTGGCAGTTCCGGCTGGACTGTTCCCTATATGCACAGGGTCAAGACTGATATGCATAGAGCTGTGTCTGAACTGGGGTGGCAAAGTAAGCTAAAGAATGATGATGGATTTAACCCAGATCTGTGACTGGGGGTGAGTGTTTGAAAAGTTTCAGCACTCCGTCCATCATCTCCTTGTGTTTGCTTTGTTCGCCCTAAGTTGGCAGGGTATGCCCAGATGTGGGTCTCTTTCTCCCTTTGACACTGGATTCAAGCTTCCTTGGCTAATTTTTTTGTTTTTGAAACATTTTTTTATTATTTTCTGTCCAACATCTCAATGCAGCCCCCCAACAGCCTCAGCCCTCCACCGGAGAGTGTCACCCTTGATATTTCAGGCATTTGAACATAAGAAAAATCACCCTTCCCGCGTGGGTTCTCCCCACCCTCTCCCTCCCTCAGCCCATGTCAGTGTGCCCCCTTCTGCCTGTCCTCCTCCTGTTGAGACCCCACCTTCCTATGAATCATGTACAGCTACCTAGACCGTTCCCTGGAAGCTCGGGTTGTCCCCCCATGTCTAGCCACGGCTCGTGTGTCCACCTCTCCCCATGGCTTCCCTCCTACTCCCCACTTGCCGCTTCCTCCCGTCGATCGGATGTGTTCCCATCTCCTCCCGTGTCAGACATCAGCCCCTGAAGTTCCACCACCAACGCCTCCCATGCCCGGGCCGTCGCCAATGCCTTATCATCATCCCTCCTAAGTGCTAGCTGCAACCGGAGTGTGCCCTCTGCTCCTGCCCATCTCGCAAACACCGTCCTCCACCTCAGAAAGCTAGGCCCCCCCCCCCGTGATTTCCAATGCATGGTTAGTTCCCTCTTGGCCATAATCAACCCCAAGTCGTAAAACTTACTGGTAATCTTCGTTCGGCGGGTATGGGGAAACCAGAGCAGCAGGCAGAACCCCATTTCCGGGGCAATATCGCGGTCTGTCACCTGATTCAGGCAGTCTATAACATCATCCCAATAGAAGCTTCCCTGGCTGATGAGGGCTGTTAGTCCAAAACAGGTCCCAGGATGCATGTTTCCGGTCCAGGGAATACATAGCTTGGCATTTCGGGCCGAACTGTTCCCATGAGGCACAGGGTTAAGACTGATTTGCATATAGGTGTGTCTGAACTGGGTTGGCAAATTGAACTAAAGTATGATGATGGATTTAACCCAGATCTGACAATGGGGGTGAATGTTTGAAATGTTTCATCACTCCATCCATCATGTCCTTGTGTTTGCTTTGTTCTCCCTAAGTTGACAGGGTATGCCCAGACATGGGTCCCTTGCTCCCTTTGCCACTGGATTGAAGCTAGCCTGTCTGATGTGGGCTGTTAGCCCTAAACCAGTCCCAGGATGCTTATTTCCAGTCCAGGGAAGACATGGCTTGGCAGTTCGGGCTGTACTGTTCCCACGAGTCACAGGATCAAGACTGATTTGCATATAGCTGTGTCTGAAATGGGGTGGCAAAGTCAGCTAAAGAATGATGATGGATTTAACACAGATCTGTGACTGGGGTTGGGTGTTTGAAAAGTTTCAGCACTTCGTCCATCATTTCATTGTGTTTGCTTTGTTTGCCCTAAGTTGGCAGGGTATGCCCAGATGTAGGTCCCTTGCTCTCTTTGCTACTGGACTCAAGCTAGCCAGGCTGATGAGGGCTGTTAGTCCGAAACCGGTCCCAGGATGCTTGTTTCCGGTCCAGGAAAGTCATAGCTTGGCAGTTTGGGCTGGACTGTTCCCATGAGGCACAGGGTCAAGAATGATTTGCATATAGGTGTGTCTGAACTGGTTTGGCAAAGTGAGCTAAAGAATAATGATGGATTTAACCCAGAACTGAGACTGGGGGTGAGTGTTTGAAAAGTTTCAGCAATCCGTCCATCATGTCCTTGTGTTTGCTTTGTTCGCCCTAAGTTGGTAGGGTATGCCCAGACGTGGGTCCCTTGTGCCCTTTGCCTCTGGATTCAAGCTAGCCTGGCTGATGAGGGCTGTTAGTACAAATCCGGTCCCAGGATGCTTCTTTTCGGTCCAGGGAAGACATGGCTTAGCAGTTCGGCTGGACTGTTCCCTTTAGGCACAGGGTCAAGACTGATATGCATATAGCTGTGTCTGAACTGGGGTGGCAAAGTGAGCTAAAGAATGATGATGGATTTAACCCAGATCTGTGACTGGGGGTGAGTGTTTGAAAAGTTTCAGCACTCCGTCCATCATCTCCTTGTGTTTGCTTTGTTCGCCCTAAGTTGGCAGGGTATGCCCAGACGTGGGTCCCTTGCTCACTTTGCCACTGGATTGAAGCTAGCCTGTCTGAAGAGGGCTGATAGCCCAAAACCGGCCCCAGGATGCTTGTTTCCAGTCCAGGGAAGACATGGCTTGGCAGTTAGGGCTGTACTGTTCCCATGAGTCACAGGGTCAAGACTGATTTGTATATAGCTGTGTCTGAACTGGGGTGGTAAAGTCAGCTAAAGAATGATGATGGATTTAACCCAGATCTGTTACTGGGGTTGGGTGTTTGAAAAGTTTCAGCACTCCGTCCATAATTTCATTGTGTTTGTTTTGTTTGCCCTAAGTTGGCAGGGTATGCCCAGATGTAGGTCCCTTGCTCCCTTTGCCACTGGACTCAAGCTAGCCGGGCTGATGAGGGCTGTTAGTCCGAAACCGGTCCCAGGAT
Organism: Triturus cristatus; assembly: GCF_964204655.1. Lineage (NCBI taxonomy): Eukaryota > Metazoa > Chordata > Amphibia > Caudata > Salamandridae > Triturus > Triturus cristatus. The sequence continues at coordinate 1,151,155,710 of NC_140579.1, forward strand.
GCTTGTTTCCGGTCCAGGGAAGTCATAGCTTGGCAGTTCGGGCTGGTCTGTTCCCATGAGGCACAGGGTCAAGACTGATTTGCATATAGGTATGTCTGAACTGGGTTGGCAAAGTGAGCTAAAGAATGATGATGGATTTAACAATCTCTTCAACAGCTTAGCACAGGAGGTATCATCTGGATCACCTCTTGATCCCCTTCCTCATAAAATCTGGAAGGAGTACGGCCCCTTCCTTTTTCCGGCCTTACAGCTCATATGTTGCCAATCCTTGAAAGAAGGAGTGGTACCAGATGCCTGGAAACAAGCGATGGTGAATCCCCTGTTGAAGAAGCCATCTCTGGACCCTTCGCTGCCAGTTAGTTTCCGCCCCATATTCCTGTTGCCTTTTCCTATTAAAATCTTGGAAAAGCTGGTCAGCAGGTCCCTGTCATGCTATTTAGAGGAGAATCTTCTCCTGAACAGGGACCAGTTTGGGTTCCGTCCAGGGCACGGGACGGAAACCGCTTTGATTACAGTAATGGACAAGTTGAGAATGCGAGCCGACAGTGGGACCTCTTCAGTGTTGGTCCTACTGGACATGTCGGCCGCATTTGACACGGTTAATCATGCAGTATTGGTGGCAAGACTAGAGAGCATTGGAGTGAGGGGATGTGCCCTGAAATGGTTTCAATCTTATCTGTCAGGCCAACAGCAGGCGGTCAGTATGGTGCCATATCTCTCCTCCTGGTCCCCAGTATGCTCTGGAGTACCCCAGGGCTCAGAAATCAGCCCGATCCTTTTTAATGTCTATCTTAGCCCCTTGATCCCCATCATAAAATCTTTCGGGATTGACGTTGTCAACTACGCCGATGGCATTCAATTGTTATTCTCCACCAAAGGAAAGCATGCAGTATCCATGAGTTCCTTTCAGGCGTGTATGGGGCAGATCTCAGACTGGCTAGGAGCTAATTCCCTTCAGCTTAATGAGGGGAAAACAGAGCTGCTGTACTGTGGTGCAGCGAAACTGTCCAGACAACTAATGGGCGAATTTAGGTTCGGACCAGAGGATGCTCCCATAGTGGCAGCCAGGACGGTTCGCAACCTGGGAGTCATGTTTGACGAAGACCTCCAAATGAAAACCCAGGCCAATAAAACAATTGGCATCTGTTTTGCACTATTGAGAGCCCTCCGCCAGATCCTTCCTCTATTATCTAGCGAAGTGAGACCACTGGTGGTCCGCAGCATCATCATGAGGAGACTGGACTACTGCAACTCCCTGTATTTGAGTGCACCCAAATACATTTTGCAGGGGTTGCAAAGAGTCCAGTCTATGGCAGCCAAATTGGCCCTCAAAAGACAGCGCAACTCTTCCGCGACGTCGGCACTGAGAGACCTACACTGGCTTCCTATCAAGGATAGAGTCAGTTTCAAATCTCTATGCCTTGTCTGTAGAGCGTTACACGACTCAGGTCTGCTTTCCTTACAAGAACGGCTTACTGGGTATGCGCCCAAAAGACTCCTCCGGTCCACCAGCCAAGGCCTGGCGTCTGTTGCCAGAGTGAATTCGACAAAGCTGGGGGGCAGAGCTTTTGGTTCGGCAGCAGCCCGCCTTTGGAATGAAATTCCCCTAAGCCTCAGACGAGCTGACTCGTTACTGATGTTTAGGAGAAACCTTAAGACCTGGCTATTTGCCAGAAACAGCTAGTAAGATTCCTGTTTAGCAGCCTAATCGTTCTGTTTTGCCTTATCTCATCAGGGTCTCTATGTGCCAGGATACCCGTGGGGTGATAGCTGCGCTATACAAATATTTTATACAATACAATACAATACAACCCAGATCTTAGACTGGGAGTGAGTGTTTGAAAAGTTTAAGCACTCCGTCCATCATGTCCTTGTGTTTGCTTTGTTCGCCCTAAGTTGGCAGGTTATGCCCAGACGTGGGTACCTTGCTCCCTTTGCCACTGCATTGAAGCTAGCCTGTCTGATGAGGGCTGTTAGCCCGAAACTGGTCCCAGGATTCTTGTTTCCAGTCCAGGGAAGACATGGCTTGTCAGTTCGGACTGGACTGTTCCCATGAGGCACAGGGTCAAGACTGATTTGCATATAGCTGTGCTGAACTGGGGTGGCAAAGTGAGCTAAAGAATGATGATGCATTTAACCCAGATCTGTGACAGGGGTTGAGTGTAAGAAAAGTTTAAGCACTCCGTCCATCATCTCCTTGTGTTTGCTTTGTTCTCCCTAAGTTAGCAGGGTATGTCCAGACGTGGGTCCTTTGCGCCCTTTGCCACTGGATTCAAGCTAGCCTGGCTGATGAGGGCTGTTAGTACAAAACCGGTCCAAGGATGCTTATTTTCGGTCCAGGGAAGACATGGCTTGGCAGTTCGGGCTGGACTGTTCCCTTTAGGCACAAGGTCAAGACTGATTTGCATATAGCTCTGTCTAAACTGGGGTGGCAAAGTGAGCTAAAGAATAATGATGGATTTAACCCAGATCTGTGACTGGGGGTGAGTGTTTGAAAAGTTTCAGCACTCCGTCCAGCATCTCCTTGTGTTTGCTTTGTTCGCCCTAAGTTGGCAGGGTATGCCCAGATGTGGGTCCCTTGCTCCCTTTGACACTGGATTCAAGCTTGCCTGGCTGAGGAGGGCTGTTAGTACGAAACCGGTCCCAGGATGCTTGTTTCCGGTCCAGGGAAGACATGGCTTGGCAGTTCGGACTGGACTGTTCCCATGAGGCACAGGGTCAAGACTGATTTGCATATAGCTGTGTCTGAACTGGGGTGCCAAAGTCAGCTAAAGAGTGATGATGGATTTAAACCAGATCTGTGACAGGGGTTGAGTGTATGAAAAGTTTCAGCACTCCGTCCATCATCTCCTTGTGTTTGCTTTGTTCGCCCTAAGTTGGCAGGGTATGCCCAGATGTGGGTCTCTTTCTCCCTTTGACACTGGATTCAAGCTTCCCTGGCTGATGAGGGCTGTTAGTCCGAAACAGGTCCCAGGATGCATGTTTCCGGTCCAGGGAAGACATAGCTTGGCATTTCGGGCTGAACTGTTCCCATGAGGCACAGGGTTAAGACTGATTTGCATATTGGTGTGTCTGAACTGGGTTGGCAAAGTGAACTAAAGAATGATGATGGATTTAACCCAGAACTGAGACTGGGGGTGAATGTTTGAAATATTTCATCACTCCATCCATCATGTCCTTGTGTTTGATTTGTTCTCCCTAAGTTGACAGGGTATGCCTAGACATGGGTCCCTTGCTCCCTTTGCCACTGGATTGAAGCTAGCCAGGCTGATGAGGGCTGTTAGAAACAGCGTCAAGACTGATTTGCATATAGGTGTGTCTGAACTGGGTTGGCAAAGTGAGCTAAAGAATAATGATGGATTTAACCCAGAACTGAGACTGGGGGTGAGTGTTTGAAAAGTTTCAGCAATCCGTCCATCAGGTCCTTTTGTTTGCTTTGTTCGCCCTAAGTTGGTAGGGTATGCCCAGACGTGAGTCCCTTGCTCACTTTGCCACTGGATTGAAGCTAGCCTGTCTGAAGAGGGCTTATAGCCCAAAACCGGTCCCAGGATGCTTGTTTCCAGTCCAGGGAAGACATGGCTTGGCAGTTCGGACTGGACTGTTCCCATGAGGCACAGGGTCAAGACTGATTTGTATATAGCTGTGTCTGAACTGGGGTGGCAAAGTGAGCTAAAGAATGATGATGCATTTAACCCAGATTTGTGACAGGGGTTGAGTGTAAGAAAAGTTTAAGCACTCCGTCCATCATCTCCTTGTGTTTGCTTTGTTCGCCCTAAGTTGGCAGGGTATGCCCAGATTTGGGTCCCTTGCTCCCTTTGACACTGGATTTAAGCTTGCCTGGCTGATGAGGGCTGTTAGTACGAAACCGGTCCCAGGATGCTTGTTTCCGGTCCAGGGAAAACATAGCTTGGCAGTTCGGGCTGGACTGTTCCCATGAGGCACAGGGTCAAGACTGATTTGCATATAGGTGTGTCTGAACTGGGTTGGCAAAGTGAACTAAAGAATGATGATGGATTTAACCCAGATCTGAGACTGGGGGTGAGTGTTTGAAATGTTTCATCACTCCGTCCATCATGTCCTTGTGTTTGCTTTGTTCTCCCTAAGTTCACAGGGTATGCCTAGACATGGGTCCCTTGCTCCCTTTGCCACTGGATTGAAGCTAGGTTGTCTGATGAGGGCTGTTAGCCCGAAACCAGTCCCAGGATGCTTATTTCCAGTCCAGTGAAGGCATGACTTGGCAGTTCGGACTGGACTGCTTCCATGAGGCACAATGTCATGACTAATTTGCATATAGCTGTGTCTGACCTGGGGTGGCAAAGTGAGCTAAAGAATGATGATGGATTTAACCCAGATCGGTGACTGGGGTTGAGTGTTTGAAAAGTTTCAACACTCTGTCCATCATGTCCTTGTGTTTGCTTTGTTCACCCTAAGTTGGCAGGGTATGCCTAGACGTGGGTCCCTTGCTCACTTTGCCACTGGATTGAAGCTAGCCTGTCTGATGAGGGCTGATAGCCCAAAACCGGTCCCAGGATGCTTGTTTCCAGTCCAGGGAATACATGGCTTGACAGTTCGGGCTGTACTGTTCCCCTGAGTCACAGGGTCAAGACTGATTTGCATATAGCTGTGTATGAACTGGGGTGGCAAAGTCAGCTAAAGAATAATGATGGATTTAACCCAGATCTGTGACTGGGGTTGGGTGTTTGAAAAGTTTCAGCACTCCGTCCATCATTTCATTGTGTTTGCTTTGTTTGCCCTAAGTTGGCAGGGTATGCCCAGATGTAGGTCCCTTGCTCCATTTGCCACTGGACTCAAGCTAGCCGGGCTGATGATGGCTGTTAGTCCGTAACTGGTCCCAGAATGCTTGTTTCTGGTCCAGGGAAGTCATAGCTTGGCAGTTCGGGCTGGACTATTCCCATGAGGCACAGGGTCAAGACTGATTGGCATATAGGTGTGTTTGAACTGGGTTGGCAAATTGAGCTAAAGAATGATGATGGATTTAACCCAGATCTGAGACTGGGGGTGAGTGTTTGAAAAGTTTTAGCACTCCGTCCATCATGTCCTTGTGTTTGCTTTGTTCGCCCTAAGTTGGCATGGTATGCCCAGACGTGGGTAACTTGCTCCCTTTGCCACTGGATTGAAGCTAGCCTGTCTGATGAGGGCTGTTAGTCCAAAACCAGTCCCAGGATTCTTTTTTCCAGTCCAGGGAAGACATGGCTTGGCAGTTCGGACTGGACTGTTCCCATGAGGCACAGGGTCAAGACTGATTTGCATATAGCTGTGTCTGAACTGGGGTGGCAAAGTCAGCTAAAGAGTGATGATGGATTTAAACCAGATCTGTGACAGGGGTTGAGTGTATGAAAAGTTTCAGCACTCCGTCCATCATCTCCTTGTGTTTGCTTTGTTCGCCCTAAGTTGGCAGGGTATGCCCAGATGTGGGTCTCTTTCTCCCTTTGACACTGGATTCAAGCTTCCCTGGCTGATGAGGGCTGTTAGTCCGAAACAGGTCCCAGGATGCATGTTTCCGGTCCAAGGAATACATAGCTTGGCATTTCGGGCTGAACTGTTCCCATGAGGCACAGGGTTAAGACTGATTTGCATATTGGTGTGTCTGAACTGGGTTGGCAAAGTGAACTAAAGAATGATGATGGATTTAACCCAGAACTGAGACTGGGGGTGAATGTTTGAAATATTTCATCACTCCATCCATCATGTCCTTGTGTTTGATTTGTTCTCCCTAAGTTGACAGGGTATGCCTAGACATGGGTCCCTTGCTCCCTTTGCCACTGGATTGAAGCTAGCCAGGCTGATGAGGGCTGTTAGAAACAGCGTCAAGACTGATTTGCATATAGGTGTGTCTGAACTGGGTTGGCAAAGTGAGCTAAAGAATAATGATGGATTTAACCCAGAACTGAGACTGGGGGTGAGTGTTTGAAAAGTTTCAGCAATCCGTCCATCAGGTCCTTTTGTTTGCTTTGTTCGCCCTAAGTTGGTAGGGTATGCCCAGACGTGAGTCCCTTGCTCACTTTGCCACTGGATTGAAGCTAGCCTGTCTGAAGAGGGCTTATAGCCCAAAACCGGTCCCAGGATGCTTGTTTCCAGTCCAGGGAAGACATGGCTTGGCAGTTCGGACTGGACTGTTCCCATGAGGCACAGGGTCAAGACTGATTTGTATATAGCTGTGTCTGAACTGGGGTGGCAAAGTGAGCTAAAGAATGATGATGCATTTAACCCAGATTTGTGACAGGGGTTGAGTGTAAGAAAAGTTTAAGCACTCCGTCCATCATCTCCTTGTGTTTGCTTTGTTCGCCCTAAGTTGGCAGGGTATGCCCAGATTTGGGTCCCTTGCTCCCTTTGACACTGGATTCAAGCTTGCCTGGCTGATGAGGGCTGTTAGTACGAAACCGGTCCCAGGATGCTTGTTTCCGGTCCAGGGAAGACATAGCTTGGCAGTTCGGGCTGGACTGTTCCCATGAGGCACAGGGTCAAGACTGATTTGCATATAGGTGTGTCTGAACTGGGTTGGCAAAGTGAACTAAAGAATGATGATGGATTTAACCCAGATCTGAGACTGGGGGTGAGTGTTTGAAATGTTTCATCACTCTGTCCATCATGTCCTTGTGTTTGCTTTGTTCTCCCTAAGTTGACAGGGTATGCCCAGACATGGGTCCCTTGCTCCCTTTGCCACTGGATTGAAGCTAGGTTGTCTGATGAGGGCTGTTAGCCCGAAACCAGTCCCAGGATGCTTATTTCCAGTCCAGTGAAGGCATGACTTGGCAGTTCGGACTGGACTGCTTCCATGAGGCACAGTGTCATGACTAATTTGCATATAGCTGTGTCTGACCTGGGGTGGCAAAGTGAGCTAAAGAATGATGATGGATTTAACCCAGATCGGTGACTGGGGTTGAGTGTTTGAAAAGTTTCAGCACTCTGTCCATCATGTCCTTGTGTTTGCTTTGTTCACCCTAAGTTGGTAGGGTATGCCTAGACGTGGGTCCCTTGCTCACTTTGCCACTGGATTGAAGCTAGCCTGTCTGATGAGGGCTGATAGCCCAAAGCCGGTCCCAGGATGCTTGTTTCCAGTCCAGGGAATACATGGCTTGACAGTTCGGGCTGTACTGTTCCCATTAGTCACAGGGTCAAGACTGATTTGCATATAGCTGTGTCTGAACTGGGGTGGCAAAGTCAGCTAAAGAATAATGATGGATTTAACCCAGATCTGTGACTGCGGTTGGTTGTTTGAAAAGTTTCAGCACTCCGTCCATCATTTTATTGTGTTTGCTTTGTTTGCCCTAAGTTGGCAGGGTATGCCCAGATGTAGGTCCCTTGCTCCATTTGCCACTGGACTCAAGCTAGCCGGGCTGATGATGGCTGTTAGTCCGTAACTGGTCCCAGGATGCTTGTTTCTGGTCCAGGGAAGTCATAGCTTGGCAGTTCGGGCTGGACTATTCCCATGAGGCACAGGGTCAAGACTGATTGGCATATAGGTGTGTTTGAACTGGGTTGGCAAATTGAGCTAAAGAATGATGATGGATTTAACCCAGATCTGAGACTGGGGGTGAGTGTTTGAAAAGTTTTAGCACTCCGTCCATCATGTCCTTGTGTTTGCTTTGTTCGCCCTAAGTTGGCATGGTATGCCCAGACGTGGGTAACTTGCTCCCTTTGCCACTGGATTGAAGCTAGCCTGTCTGATGAGGGCTGTTAGTCCAAAACCGGTCCCAGGATTCTTTTTTCCAGTCCAGGGAAGACATGGCTTGGCAGTTCGGACTGGACTGTTCCCATGAGGCACAGGGTCAAGACTGATTTGCATATAGCTGTGTCTGAACTGGGGTGGCAAAGTGAGCTAAAGAGTGATGATGGATTTAAACCAGATCTGTGACAGGGGTTGAGTGTATGAAAAGTTTCAGCACTCCGTCCATCATCTCCTTGTGTTTGCTTTGTTCGCCCTAAGTTGGCAGGGTAGGCCCAGATGTGGGTCTCTTTCTCCCTTTGACACTGGATTCAAGCTTCCCTGGCTGATGAGGGCTGTTAGTCCGAAACAGGTCCCAGAATGCATGTTTCCGGTCCAGGGAATACATAGCTTGGCATTTCGGGCTGAACTGTTCCCATGAGGCACAGGGTTAAGACTGATTTGCATATTGGTGTGTCTGAACTGGGTTGGCAAAGTGAACTAAAGAATGATGATGGATTTAACCCAGATCTGAGACTGGGGGTGAATGTTTGAAATATTTCATCACTCCATCCATCATGTCCTTGTGTTTGATTTGTTCTCCCTAAGTTGACAGGGTATGCCTAGACATGGGTCCCTTGCTCCCTTTGCCACTGGATTGAAGCTAGCCAGGCTGATGAGGGCTGTTAGAAACAGGGTCAAGACTGATTTGCATATAGGTGTGTCTGAACTGGGTTGGCAAAGTGAGCTAAAGAATAATGATGGATTTAACCCAGAACTGAGACTGGGGGTGAGTGTTTGAAAAGTTTCAGCAATCCGTCCATCAGGTCCTTGTGTTTGCTTTGTTCGCCCTAAGTTGGTAGGGTATGCCCAGACGTGAGTCCCTTGCTCACTTTGCCACTGGATTGAAGCTAGCCTGTCTGAACAGGGCTGATAGCCCAAAACCGGTCCCAGGATGCTTGTTTCCAGTCCAGGGAAGACATGGCTTGGCAGTTCGGGCTGTACTGTTCCCATGAGTCACAGGGTCAAGAATGATTTGCATATAGCTGTGTCTGAACTGGGGTGGTAAAGTCAGCTAAAGAATGATGATGGATTTAACCCAGATCTGTTACTGGGGTTGGGTGTTTGAAAAGTTTCAGCACTCCGTCCATAATTTCATTGTGTTTGTTTTGTTTTCCCTAAGTTGGCAGGGTATGCTCAGATGTAGGTCCCTTGCTCCCTTTGCCACTGGACTCAAGCTAGCTGGGCTGATGAGGGCTGTTAGTCCGAATCCGGTCCCAGGATGCTTGTTTCCGGTCCAGGGAAGTCATAGCTTGGCAGTTTGGGCTGGTCTGTTCCCATGAGGCACAGGGTCAAGACTGATTTGCATATAGGTATGTCTGAACTGGGTTGGCAAAGTGAGCTAAAGAATGATGATGGATGTAACGATCTCTTCAAGAGCTTAGCACAGGAGGTATCATCTGGATCACCTCTTGATCCCCTTCCTCATAAAATCTGGAAGGAGTACGGCCCCTTCCTTTTTCCGGCCTTACAGCTCATATGTTGCCAATCCTTGAAAGAAGGAGTGGTACCAGATGCCTGGAAACAAGCGATGGTGAATCCCCTGTTGAAGAAGCCATCTCTGGACCCTTCGCTGCCAGTTAGTTTCCGCCCCATATTCCTGTTGCCTTTTCCTATTAAAATCTTGGAAAAGCTGGTCAGCAGGTCCCTGTCATGCTATTTAGAGGAGAATCTTCTCCTGGACAGGGACCAGTTTGGGTTCCATCCAGGGCACGGGACGGAAACCTCTTTGATTACAGTAATGGACAAGTTGAGAATGCGAGCCGACAGTGGGACCTCTGCAGTGTTGGTCCTACTGGACATGTCGACCGCATTTGACAAGGTTAATCATGCGGTATTGGTGGCAAGACTAGAGAGTATTGGAGTGAGGGGATGTGCCCTGAAATGGTTTCAATCTTATCTGTCAGGCCAACAGCAGGCGGTCAGTATGGTGCCATATCTCTCCTCCTGGTCCCCAGTATGCTCTGGAGTACTCGAGGGCTCAGAAATCAACCTGATCCTTTTTAATGTCTATCATAGCCCCTTGATCCCCATCATAAAATCTTTCGGGATTGACGTTGTCAACTACGCTGATGACACTCAATTGTTATTCTCCACCAAAGGAAAGCATGCAGTATCCATGAGTTCCTTTCAGGCGTGTATGGGGCAGATCTCAGACTGGCTAGGAGCTAATTCCCTTCAGCTTAATGCGGGAAAAACAGAGCTGCTGTACTGTGGTGCTGCGAAACTGTCCAGACAACTAATGGGCGAATTTAGGTTCGGACCAGAGGATGCTCCCATAGTGGCAGCCAGTACGGTTCGCAACCTGGGAGTCATGTTTGACGAACACCTCCAAATGAAAACCCAGGCCAATAAAACAATTGGCATATGTTTTGCACTATTGAGAGCCCTCCGCCAGATCCTTCCTCTATTATCTAGCGAAGTGAGACCAATGGTGTTCCGCAGCATCATCATGAGTAGACTGGACTACTGCAACTCCCTGTATTTGGGTGCACCCAAATACATTTTGCAGGAGTTGCAAAGAGTCCAGTCTATGGCAGCCAAATTGGCCCTCAGAAGACAGTGCAACTCTTCCGCGACGTCGGCACTGAGAGACCTACACTGGCTTCCTATCAAGGATAGAGTCAGTTTCAAATCTCTATGCCTTGTCTTTAGAGCGTTACACAACTCAGGTCTGCTTTCCTTACAAGAATGGCTTATTTGGTATGCGCCCAAAAGACTCCTCCGGTCCACCAGCCAAGGCCTGGCGTCTGTTGCCAGAGTGAAATCGACAAAGCTGGGGGGCAGAGCTTTTGGTTCGGCAGCAGCCCGCCTTTGGAATGAAATTCCCCTAAGCCTCAGACGAGCTGACTCGTTACTGATGTTTAGGAGGAACCTTAAGACCTGACTATTTGCCAGAAACAGCTAGTAAGATTCCTGTTTAGCGGCCTAATCGTTATGTTTTGCCTTATATCATCAGGGTCTCTAAGTGCCAGGATACCCGTGGGGTGATAGCTGCGCTTTACAAATATTTTATACAATACAATACAATACAACCCAGATCTTAGACTGGGAGTGAGTGTTTGAAAAGTTTAAGCACTCTGTCCATCATGTCCTTGTGTTTGCTTTGTTCTCCCTAAGTTGGCAGGGTATGCCCAGACGTGGGTACCTTGCTCCCTTTGCCACTGCATTGAAGCTAGCCTGTCTGATGAGGGCTGTTAGCCCGAAACTGGTCTCAGGATTCTTGTTTCCAGTCCAGGGAAGACATGGCTTGTCAGTTCGGACTGGACTGTTCCCATGAGGCACAGGGTCAAGACTGATTTGCATATAGCTGTGCTGAACTGGGGTGGCAAAGTGAGCTAAAGAATGATGATGCATTTAACCCAGATCTGTGACAGGGGTTGAGTGTAAGAAAAGTTTAGGCACTCCGTCCATCATCTCCTTGTGTTTGCTTTGTTCTCCCTCAGTTAGCAGGGTATGCCCAGACGTGGGTCCTTTGCGTCCTTTGCCACTGGATTCAAGCTAGCCTGGCTGATGAGTGCTGTTAGTACAAAACCGGTCCCAGGATGCTTATTTTCGGTCCAGGGAAGACATGGCTTGGCAGTTCGGGCTGGACTGTTCCCTTTAGGCACAGGGTCAAGACTGATTTGCATATAGCTCTGTCTAAACTGGGGTGGCAAAGTGAGCTAAAGAATGATGATAGATTTAACCCAGATCTGTGACTGGGGGTGAGTGTTTGAAAAGTTTCAGCACTCCGTCCAGCATCTCCTTGTGTTTGCTTTGTTCTCCCTAAGTTGACAGGGTATGCCCAGACATGGGTCCCTTGCTCCCTTTGCCACTGGATTGAAGCTAGGCTGTCTGATGAGGGCTGTTAGCCCGAAACCAGTCCCAGGATGCTTATTTCCAGTCCAGGGAAGGCATGGCTTGGCAGTTCGGAATGGACTACTTCCATGAGGTACAGTGTCATGACTAATTTGCATATAGCAGTGTCTGAACTGGGGTGGCAAAGTGAGCTAAAGAATGATGATGGATTTAACCCAGATCTGTGACTGGGGTTGAGTGTTTGAAAAGTTTCAGCACTCCATCCATCATGTCCTTGTGTTTGCTTTGTTAACCCTAAGTTGGCAGGGTATGCCCAGACGTGGGTCCCTTGCTCACTTTGCCACTGGATTGAAGCTAGCCTGTCTGATGAGGGCTGATAGCCCAAAACCGGTCCCAGGATGCTTGTTTCCAGTCCAGGGAAGACATGGCTTGGCAGTTCAGGCTGTACTGTTCCCATGAGTCACAGGGTCAAGACTGATTTGCATATAGCTGTGTCTGAACTGGGGTGGCAAAGTGAGCCAAAGAGTGATGATGGATTTAACCCAGATCTGTGACAGGGGTTGAGTGTATGAAAAGTTTCAGCACTCCGTCCATCATCTCCTTGTGTTTGCTTTGTTCGCCCTAAGTTAGCAGGATATGCCCAGACGTGTGTCCCTTGCGCCCTTTGCCATTGGATTCAAGCTAGCCTGGTTGATGAGGGCTATTAGTACTAAACCGGTCCCAGGATGCTTGTTTTCGGTCCAGGGAAGACATGGCTTGGCAGTTTGGGCTGGACTGTTCCCTTTATGCACAGGGTCAAGACTGATATGCATAGAACTGTGTCTGAACTGGGGTGGCAAAGTAAGCTAAAGAATGATGATGGATTTAACCCAGATCTGTGACTGGGGGTGAGTGTTTGAAAAGTTTCAGCAATCCGTCCATCATCTCCTTGTGTTTGCTTTGTTCGCCCTAAGTTGGCAGGGTATGCCTAGATGTGTGTCTCTTGCTCCCTTTGACACTGGATTCAAGCTTCCCTGGCTGATGAGGGCTGTTAGTCCGAAACAGGTCCCAGGATGCATGTTTCCGGTCCAGGAAATACACAGCTTGGCATTTCGGTCTGGACTGTTCCCATGAGGCACAGGGTCAAGACTGATTTGCATATAGGTGTGTCTGAACTGGGTTCGCAAAGTGAACTAAAGAATGATGATGGATTTAACCCAGATCTGAGACTGGGGGTGAGTGTTTGAAATGTTTCATCACTCCGTCCATCATGTCCTTCTGTTTTCTTTGTTCTCCCTAAGTTGACAGGGTATGCCCAGACATGGGTCCCTTGCTCCCTTTGCCACTGGATTGAAACTAGCCTGTCTTATGAGGGCTGTTAGCCCAAAACCAGTCCCAGGATGCTTATTTCTAATCCAGGGATGACATGGCTTGGCAGTTCGAACTGGACTGCTTCTATGAGGCACAGTGTCAAGACTGATTTGCATATAGCTGTGTCTGACCTGGGGTGGCAAAGTGAGCTAAAGAATGATGATGGATTTAACCCAGATCTGTGACTGGGGTTGAGTGTTTGAAAAGTTTCAGCACTCCGTCCATAATCTCCTTGTGTTTGCTTTTTTCGCCCTAATTTGGCAGGGTATACCCAGACGTAGGTCCCTTGCTCCCTTTGCCTCTGGATTCAAGCTAACCTGTCTGTTGAGGGCTGTTAGTCGAAAACCAGTCCCAGGATGCCTGTTTGCAGTAAAGGGGAAGACATGGCTTGGCAGTTCGGGCTGGACTGTTCCCATGAGGCACAGGGCCAAGACTGATTTGCATATAGCTGTGTCTGAACTGGGGTGGTAAAGTAAGGAAAGAATGATGATGGATATAACCCAGATCTGTGACTGGGGGTGAGTGTTTAAAAAGTATCTGCACTCCGTCCATCATGTCCTTGTGTTTGCATTGTTCGCCCTAAGTTGGCAGGGTATGCCCAGACGTGGATCCCTTGCTCACTTTGCCTCTGGATTCAATCTAGCCTGTCTGATGAGGGCTGATAGCCCAAAACCAGTCCCATGATGCTTGTTTCCAGTCCAGTGAAGACATGGCTTGCCAGTACAGGCTGGACTGTTCCTATGAGGGACAGGGTCAACACTGATTTGCATATATCTGTCTGAACTGGGGTGGCAAAGTGAGCTAAAGAGTGATGATGGATTTAACCCAGATCTGTGACAGAGGTTGAGTGTATGAAAAGTTTCAGCACTCCATCCATCATCTCCTTGTGTTTGCTTTGTTCGCCCTAAGTTAGCAGGATATGCCCAGACGTGGGCCCCTTGCGCCCTTTGCCACTGGATTCAAGCTAGTCTGGCTGATGAGGGCTGTTAGTACAAAACCGGTCCCAGGATGCTTGTTTTCGGTCCAGGGAAGACATGGCTTGGCAGTTCGGGCTGGACTGTTCCCTTTATGCACAGGGTCAAGACTGATATGCATATAGCTGTATCTGAACTGGGGTTAAAGTGAGCTAAAGAATGATGATGGATTTAACCCAGATCTGTGACTGGGGGTGAGTGTTTGAAAAGTTTCAGCACTCCGTCCATCCTCTCCTTGTGTTTGCTTTGCTCGCCCTAATTTGGCAGGGTACGCCCAGACGTGGGTCCTTTGCTCCCTTTGACACTGGATTCAAGCTTCCCTGGCTGATGAGGGCTGTTAGTCCGAAACCGGTCCCAGGATGCATGTTTCCGGTCCAGGGAAGACATAGCTTGGCAGTTCGTGCTCGACTGTTCCCTTTATGCACAGGGTCAAGAATGATTTGCATATAGGTGTGTGTGTACTGGGTTGGCAAAGTGAACTAAAGAATGATGATAGATTTAACCCAGATCTGAGACTGGGGGTGAGTGCTTGAAATGTTTCATCACTCCGTCCATCATGTCCTTGTGTTTGCTTTGTTCTCCCTAAGTTGACAGGGTATGCCCAGATATGGGTCCCTTGCTCCCTATGCCACTGGATTGAAACTAGCCTGTCTGATGAGGGCTGTTAGCCCGAAACTGGTCCCAGGATGCTTATTTCTAATCCAGGGATGACATGGCTTGGCAGTTCGGACTGGACTGCTTCTATGAGGCACAGTGTCAAGACTGATTTGCATATAGCTGTGTCTGACCTGGGGTGGCAAAGTGAGCTAAAGAATGATGATGGATTTAACCCAGATCTGTGACTGGGGTTGAGTGTTTGAAAAGTTTCAGCACTCCGTCCATAATCTCCTTGTGTTTGCTATTTTCGCCCAAATTTGGCAGGGTATACCCAGACGTAGGTCCCTTGCTCCCTTTGCCTCTGGATTCAAGCTAACCTGTCTGTTGAGGGCTGTTAGTCGAAAACCGGTCCCAGGATGCCTGTTTGTAGTAAAGGGGAAGACATGGCTTGGCAGTTCGGGCTGGACTGTTCCCATGAGGCACAGGGCCAAGACTGATTTGCATATAGCTGTGTCTGAACTGGGGTGGTAAAGTAAGGAAAGAATGATGATGGATATAACCCAGATCTGGGACTGGGGGTGAGTGTTTAAAAAGTATCTGCACTCCGTCCATCATGTCCTTGTGTTTGCATTGTTCGCCCTAAGTTGGCAGGGTATGCCCAGACGTGGATCCCTTGCTCACTTTGCCTCTGGATTCAATCTAGCCTGTCTGATGAGGGCTGATAGCCCAAAACCAGTCCCATGATGCTTGTTTCCAGTCCAGTGAAGACATGGCTTGCCAGTACAGGCTGGACTGTTCCTATGAGGCACAGGGTCAACACTGATTTGCATATATCTGTCTGAACTGGGGTGGCAAAGTGAGCTAAAGAGTGATGATGGATTTAACCCAGATCTGTGACAGAGGTTGAGTGTATGAAAAGTTTCAGCACTCCATCCATCATCTCCTTGTGTTTGCTTTGTTTGCCCTAAGTTATCAGGATATGCCCAGACGTGGGTCCCTTGCGCCCTTTGCCACTGGATTCAAGCTAGTCTGGCTGATGAGGGCTGTTAGTACAAAACTGGTCCCAGGATGCTTGTTTTCGGTCCAGTGAAGACATGGCTTGGCAGTTCGGGCTGGACTGTTCCCTTTATGCACAGGGTCAAGACTGATATGCATATAGCTGTATCTGAACTGGGGTGGCAGAGTGAGCTAAAGAATGATGATGGATTTAACCCAGATCTGTGACTGGGGGTGAGTGTTTGAAAAGTTTCAGCACTCCGTCCATCCTCTCCTTGTGTTTGCTTTGCTCGCCCTAATTTGGCAGGGTACGCCCAGACGTCGGTCCCTTGCTCCCTTTGACACTGGATTCAAGCTTCCCTGCCTGATGAGGGCTGTTAGTCCGAAACCAGTCCCAGGATGCATGTTTCCGGTCCAGGGAAGACATAGCTTGGCAGTTCGTGCTCGACATGTTCCCTTTATGCACAGGGTCAAGAATGATTTGCATATAGGTGTGTCTGTATTGGGTTGGCAAAGTGAACTAAAGAATGATGATAGATTTAACCCAGATCTGAGACTGGGGGTGAGTGTTTGAAATGTTTCATCACTCCGTCCATCATGTCCTTGTGTTTGCTTTGTTCTCCCTAAGTTGACAGGGTATGCCCAGATATGGGTCCCTTGCTCCCTTTGCCACTGGATTGAAGCTAGCCTGTCTGATGAGGGCTGTTAGCCCAAAACCGGTCCCAGGATGCTTATTTCTAATCCAGGGAAGACATGGCTTGGCAGTTCAGACTGGACTGCTTCCATGAGGCACAGTGTCAAGACTGATTTGCATATAGCTGTGTCTGACCTGGGGTGGCAAAGTGAGCTAAAGAATGATGATGCATTCAACCCAGATCTGTGACAGGGGTTGAGTGTAAGAAAAGTTTAAGCACTCCGTCCATCCTCTCCTTGTGTTTGCTTTGTTCTCCCTAAGTTAGCAAGGTATGCCCAGACGTGGGTCCTTTGCGCCCTTTGCCACTGGATTCAAGCTAGCATGGCTGATGAGGGCTGTTAGTACAAAACTGGTCCCAGGATGCTTATTTTTGGTCCAGGGAAGACATGGCTTGGCAGTTCGGGCTGGATTGTTCCATATAGGCACAGGGTCAAGACTGATTTGCATATGGCTCTGTCTAAACTGGGGTGGCAAAGTGAGCTAAAGAATGATGATGGATTTAACCCAGATCTTAGACTGGGGGTGAGTGTTTGAAAAGTTTAAGCACTCCGTCCATCATGTCCTTGTGTTTGCTTTGTTCGCCCTAAGTTGGCAGGGTATGCCCAGACATGGGTACCTTGCTCCCTTTGCCACTGGATTGAAGCTAGCCTGTCTGATGAGGGCTGTTAGCCTGAATCCGGTCCCAGGATTCTTGTTTCCAGTCCAGGGAAGACATGGCTTGGCAGTTCGGACTGGACTGTTCCCATGAGGCACAGGGTCAAGACTGATTTGTATATAGCTGTGTCTGAACTGGGGTGGCAAAGTGAGCTAAAGAATGATGATGCATTTAACCCAGATCTGTGACAGGGGTTGAGTGTAAGAAAAGTTTAAGCACTCCGTCCATCATCTCCTTGTGTTTGCTTTGTTCGCCCTAAGTTGGCAGGGTATACCTAGACGTGGGTCCCTTGCTCACTTTGCCACTGGATTGAAGCTAGCCTGTCTGATGAGGGCTGATAGCCCAAAACCGGTCCCAGGATGCTTGTTTCCAGTCCAGGGAATACATGGCTTGACAGTTCGGGCTGTACTGTTCCCATGAGTCACAGGGTCAAGACTGATTTGCATATAGCTGTGTCTGAACTGGGGTGGCAAAGTCAGCTAAAGAATAATGATGGATTTAACCCAGATCTGTGACTGGGGTTGGGTGTTTGAAAAGTTTCAGCACTCCGTCCATCATTTCATTGTGTTTGCTTTGTTTGCCCTAAGTTGGCAGGGTATGCCCAGATGTCGGTCCCTTGCTCCCTTTGCCACTGGATTCAAGCTAGCCTGGCTGAAGAGGGCTGTTAGCCTGAAACCGGTCCCAGGATGCTTGTTTCTGGTCCAGGGAAGTCATAGCTTGGCAGTTCGGGCTGGACTATTCCCATGAGGCACAGGGTCAAGACTGATTTGCATATAGGTGTGTTTGAACTGGGTTGGCAAATTGAGCTAAAGAATGATGATGGATTTAACCCAGATCTGAGACTGGGGGTGAGTGTTTGAAAAGTTTTAGCACTCCATCCATCATGTCCTTGTGTTTGCTTTGTTCGCCCTAAGTTGGCATGGTATGCCCAGACGTGGGTAACTTGCTCCCTTTGCCACTGGATTGAAGCTAGCCTGTCTGATGAGGGCTGTTAGTCCAAAACCGGTCCCAGGATTCTTTTTTCCAGTCCAGGGAAGACATGGCTTAGCAGTTCGGACTGGACTGTTCCCATGAGGCACAGGGTCAAGACTGATTTGCATATAGCTGTGTCTGAACTGGGGTGGCAAAGTGAGCTAAAGAGTGATGATGGATTTAAACCAGATCTGTGACAGGGGTTGAATGTATGAAAAGTTTCAGCACTCCGTCCATCATCTCCTTGTGTTTGCTTTGTTCGCCCTAAGTTAGCAGGATATGCCCAGACGTGGGTCCCTTCCGCCCTTTGCCACTGGATTCAAGCTAGCCTGGCCGATGAGGGCTGTTAGTACAAACCCGGTCCCAGGATGCTTGTTTTCGGTCCAGGGAAGACATGGCTTGGCAGTTCGGGCTGGACTGTTCCCTATATGCACAGGGTCAAGACTGATATGCATAGAGCTGTGTCTGAACTGGGGTGGCAAAGTAAGCTAAAGAATGATGATGTATTTAACCCAGATCTGTGACGGGGGTTAGTGTTTGAAAAGTTTCAGCAATCCGTCCATCATCTCCTTGTGTTTGCTTTGTTCGCCCTAAGTTGGCAGGGTATGGCCAGATGTGGGTCTCTTTCTCCCTTTGACACTGGATTCAAGCTTCCCTGGCTGATGAGGGCTGTTAGTCCGAAACAGGTCCCAGGATGCATGTTTCCGGTCCATGGAATACATAGCTTGGCATTTCGGGCTGAACTGTTCCCATGAGGCACAGGGTTAAGACTGATTTGCATATTGGTGTGTCTGAACTGGGTTGGCAAAGTGAACTAAAGAATGATGATGGATTTAACCCAGATCTGAGACTGGGGGTGAATGTTTGAAATATTTCATCACTCCATCCATCATGTCCTTGTGTTTGATTTGTTCTCCCTAAGTTGACAGGGTATGCCTAGACATGGGTCCCTTGCTCCCTTTGCCACTGGATTGAAGCTAGCCAGGCTGATGAGGGCTGTTAGAAACAGGGTCAAGACTGATTTGCATATAGGTGTGTCTGAACTGGGTTGGCAAAGTGAGCTAAAGAATAATGATGGATTTAACCCAGAACTGAGACTGGGGGTGAGTGTTTGAAAAGTTTCAGCAATCCGTCCATCAGGTCCTTGTGTTTGCTTTGTTCGCCCTAAGTTGGTAGGGTATGCCCTTACGTGAGTCCCTTGCTCACTTTGCCACTGGATTGAAGCTAGCCTGTCTGAAGAGGGCTGATAGCCCAAAACCGGTCCCAGGATGCTTGTTTCCAGTCCAGGGAAGACATAGCTTGGCAGTTCGGGCTGTACTGTTCCCATGAGTCACAGGGTCAAGAATGATTTGCATATAGCTGTTTCTGAACTGGGGTGGTAAAGTCAGCTAAAGAATGATGATGGATTTAACCCAGATCTGTTACTGGGGTTGTGTGTTTGAAAAGTTTCAGCACTCCGTCCATAATTTCATTGTGTTTGTTTTGTTTTCCCTAAGTTGGCAGGGTATGCCCAGATGTAGGTCCCTTGCTCCCTTTGCCGCTGGACTCAAGCTAGCCTGGCTGATGAGGGATGTTAGTCCGAAACCGGTCCCAGGATGCTTGTTTTCCGTCCAGGGAAGACATGGCTTAGCAGTTCGGGCTGTATTGTTCCCTTAGGCACAGGGTCAAGACTGATATGCATATAGTTGTGTCTGAACTGGGGTGGCAAAGTGAGCTAAAGAATGATGATGGATTTAACCCAGATCTGTGACTGGGGGTGAGTGTTTGAAAAGTTTCAGCACTCCGTCCATCATCTCCTTGTGTTTGCTTTGTTCGCCCTAAGTTGGCAGGGAATGCCCAGACGTGGGTCCCTTGCTCACTTTGCCACGGTTCAGTGACTAAATATCGAGGGACATAATATAGAATGCCCAAAATATCGACGCCAAAATATAGAAGGACAGAATATCGACTCCCTATCTACAAACAGGTAAGTACTAAAATATCGATTCCAAAATATAGAATGTTAAAATATAGTTAGCTAAAATATCGAATTTTTAAAATGTATTAAAAATAATATAAAAGTAATTAAATATTAAAAACAATTAAATATAACATACATAATATAATATAAAACAGCTTAAAATGTAAACATAATAAAAGTAATGTAAAAAAAGTAGAGCTTTTGTTGGATAGTGAGAGCGTAAAAAATACTATTCCTACTCCAGTAAATGCAACAGTAGGGAAAACGTTGGATAGCATAGGGGTAAAAATTACTATTCCCACTCCAGTGAGTGCAACAGTAGGGAAAGCGTTGGATAGCGTAGGGGTAAAAATTACTATTCCCACTCCAGAGAATGCAACAGTAGGGAAAGCGTTGGATAGCGGGAGGGTAAAAATTACTATTCACACTCCAGAGAGTACAACAGTAGGGAAAGCGTTGGATAGCGGGAAGGGAAAAATTACTATTCCCACTCCAGTGAGTGCAACAGTAGGGAAAGCGTTGGATAGCGTAGGGGTAAAAATGACTATTCCCACTCCAGTGAGTGCAACAGTAGGGAAAACGTTGGATAGCGTAGGGGTAAAAATTGCTATTCCCACTCCAAAGAGTGCAACAGTAGGGAAAGCATTGGATAGCGGGAGAGTTAAAATTACTATTCCCACTCCAGAGAGTGCAACATTAGGGAAATCGTTGGATAGCGGGAAGGGAAAAATTACTATTCCCACTCCAGTGACTCCAACAGTAGGGAAAGCATTGGATAGCGTAGGGGTAAAAATTACTATTCCCACTCCAGAGAGTGCAACAGTACAGAAAGCATTGGATAGCAGCAAGAGAAAAATTACTATTCCCACTCCAATGAGTGCGACAGTAGGGAAAGCGTTGGATAGCGTAGGGGTAAAAATTACTATTCCCACTCCAGTTAGTGCAACAGTAAGGAAAACGTTGGATAGCGTAGGGGTACAAATTACTATTCTCACTCCAAAGAGTGCAACAGTAGGGAAAGCGTTGGATAGCGGGAGGATAACATTTACTATTCCCACTCCAGAGAGTGCAACAGTAGGGAAAACGTTGGATAGCGGGAAGGGAAAAATTACTATTCCCACTCCAGTGAGTGCAACAGTAGGGAAAGCGTTGGATAGAGTAGGGGTACAAATTACTATTCCCACTCCAGTGAATGCAACAGTAGGGAAAACGCTGGATAGTGGAGGGGTAAAAATTACTATTCCCACTTCAAAGAGTGTAACAGTAGGGAAAGCGTTGGATAGCAGGAGGGTAAACATTACTATTCCCACTCCAGTGAGTGCAACAGTAGGGAAACAGTTGGATAGCGGAGGGTAAAAAATACTATTCCCACTCCTGAGAGTGCAAAAGTAGGGAAAGTAATGACTTAAATTTAAATTAAGATTACATTTATTATCAATACCAATAAAAAGTTAAGTAAAAATAATTACCAATTAATAACAATTAATTACCATTTAAAAATATTAATTAGCAATTAATAAAAATTAATTACCAATTAATACAAATTAATTACCAATTAATAATTAATTGTCAATTATCAATACACATAAATAAAAAAATTAATATTTACTTTATTACAATTAATTTACTTCCCACCCAATTTCCCTATAAACCCACAACCCATTCCCAATAATAAAAAATACTATTAACATTATTATCAATAAATCAATTAATAAAAATAATTTAGCAATTAATAAAAATTAATTAGCAAATCATACAAATTATTTACCCATTATTACAAATTAATTACCAATTAATAATTAATTATCAATTAATTATCAATACACATAAATAAAAAAATAATTATTTACTTTATTACAATTAAATTACTTCCAACCCCATTCCCCTACAAACCCACAACCCAGTCAAAATATTAAAAAATACAATTAACATAATTATCAATTAATCAATTAATATAAATTAATTACCAATTAATACCAATTAATTACCAATTAATAATTAATTATCAATCAATTAATTATCAATACATATAAATATAATTAATATTTAATTAACCATAATTAAATTACTTCCCACCCTATTCCCCTATAAACCCACAACCCACTACGGAATTAAATTACGCAAAAATTAAATTACATAACATTCATTAGTTTACAAAATTAAACATACATTACAAAAATAATACATAATTTTAACACATATACTACCATACATAACACAAAAAAAATCGATATTATAGATATCTATATTTTTAAATTTGATATTATGTTAATCTATATTTTACAATTCTATATTATGGAATTCTATATTTTTAAATTCTATATTATGGAATTTGATATTTCGTACCCCAATTTCGATATTCTGACCTATCTATATTTTGATAATTCGATATTCTGTCCACTCTATATTTAAACTTCGATATTCTGGCCAGTCGATATTTTGGAATCGATATTTAGGGTGTTCACCCTTTGCCACTGGACTCAAGCTAGCCTGGCTGATGAGGGCTGTTAGTCAGAAACTGGTCCCAGGATGCTTGTTTCCGGTCCAGGGAAGACATAGCTGGGCAGTTCGGGCTGGACTGTTCCCATGAGGCACAGGGTCAAGACTTATTTGCATATAGGTGTGTCTGAACTGGGTTGGCAAAGTGAACTAAAGAATGATGATGGATTTAATCCAGATCTGAGGGTGAGTGTTTGAAATGTTTCATCACTCCATCCATCATGTCCTTGTGTTTTCTTTGTTCTCCCTAAGTTGACAGGGTATGGCCAGACATGGGTCCCTTGCTCCCTGAACTGGGGTGGAAAAGTGAGCTAAAGAATGATAATGGATTTAACCCAGATCTGTGACTGGGGGTGAGTGTTTGAAAAGTTTCAGCACTCCGTCCATCATCTCCTTGTGTTTGCTTTGTTCGCCCTATGTTGGCAGGGTATGCCCAGATGTGGGTCCCTTGCTCCCTTTGCAACTGGATTGAAGCTAGCCTGTCTGATGAGGGCTGTTAACCCGAAACCAGTCCCAGGATGCTTATTTCCAGTCCAGGGAAGACATGGCTTGGCAGTTCGGACTGGACTGCATCCATGAGGCACAGTGTCTGTGACTGGAGTTGAGTGTTTGAAAAGTTTCAGCTCTCTGTCCATCATGTCCTTGTGTTTGTTTTGTTCACCCTAAGTTGGCAGGGAATGCCCAGACGTGGGTCCCTTGCTCACTTTGCCACTAGATTGAAGCTAGCCTGTCTGATGAGGGCTGGTAGCCCAAAACTGGTCCCAGGATGTTGTTTTCAGTCCAGGGAAGACATGGCTTGGAAGTTCGGGCTGTACTGTTCCCATGAGTCACAGGGTCAAGACTGATTTGCATATAGCTGTGTCTGAACTGGGGTGGCAAAGTCAGCTAAAGAATGATGATGGATTTAACCAAGATCTGTGACGGGTTGGGTGTTTGAAAAGTTTCAGCACTCCGTCCATCATTTCATTGTGTTTGCTTTGTTTGCCCTAAGTTGGCAGGGTATGCCCAGATGTAGGTCCCTTGCTCTATTTGCCACTGGACTCAAGCTAGCCGGGCTGATGAGGGCTGTTAGTCCGAATCCGGTCCCAGGATGCTTTTTTCCGGTCGAGGGAAGTCATAGCTTGGCAGTTCGGGCTGGACTGTTCCCATGAGGCACAGGGTCAAGACTGATTTGCATATAGCTGTGTCTGAACTGGGGTGGCAAAGTGAGCTAAAGAGGGATGATGGATTTAACCCAGATCTATGACAGGGGTTGAGTGTATGAAAAGTTTCAGCACTCCGTCCATCATCTCCTTGTGTTTGCTTTGTTCGCCCTAAGTTAGCAGTGTATGCCCAGACGTGGGTCCCTTGCGCCCTTTGCCACTGGATTCAAGCTAGCCTTGCTGATGAGGGCTGTTAGTACAAAACCGGTCCCAGGATGCTTGTTTTCCATCCAGGGAAGACATGGCTTAGCAGTTCGGGCTGTATTGTTCCCTTTAGGCACAGGGTCAAGATTGATATGCATATAGTTGTGTCTGAACTGGGGTGGCAAAGTGAGCTAAAGAATGATGATGGATTTAACCCAGATCTGTGACTGGGGGTGAGTGTTTGAAAAGTTTCAGCACTCCATCCATCATCTCCTTGTGTTTGCTTTGTTCGCCCTATGTTGGCAGGGTATGCCCAGATGTGGGTCCCTTGCTCCCTTGCTCCCTTTGACACTGGATTCAAGCTAGCCTGGCTGATGAGGGATGTTAGTCTGAAACCAGTCCCAGGATGCTTGTTTCCGGTCCAGGGAAGACATGGGTCGGCAGTTCGGGCTGGACTGTTCCCATGAGGCACAGGGTCAAGACTGATTTGCATATAGCTGTGTCTGAACTGCGGTGGCAAAGTGAGCTAAAGAATGATGATGGATTTAACCCAGATCTGTGACTGGGGGTGAGTGTTTAAAAGTTTCAGCACTCCGTCCATCATGTCCTTGTGTTTGCTTTGTTCACCCTAGTTGGCAGGGTATGCCCAAAGGTGGGTACCTTGCTCCCTTTGCCACTGGATTGAAGCATGCCTGTCTGATGAGGGCTGTTAGCCCAAAACCAGTCCCAGGATGCTTGTTTCCAGTCCAGGGAAGACATGGCTTGGCAGCTCGCACTGGACTGTTCCCATGAGGCACAGGGTCAAGACTGATTTGCATATAGCTGTGTCTGAACTGGGGTGGCAAAGTGAGCTAAAGAATGATAATGGATTTAACCCAGATCTGTGACTGGAGTGAGTGTTTGAAAAGTTCCAGCACTCCGTCCATCATCTCCTTGGGTTTGCTTTGTTCGCCCTAAGTTGGCAGGGTATGCCCAGATGTGGGTCCCTTGCTCCCTTTGACACTGGATTCAAGATAGCCTGGCTGATGAGGGATGGTAGTCCGGAACCAGTCCCAGGATGATTGTTTCCGGTCCCAGGTAGTCATGGGTCGGCAGTTTAGGCTGGACTGTTCCCATGAGGCACAGGGTCAAGACTGATTTGCATATAGCTGTGTCTGAACTGGGGTGGCAAAGTGAGCTAAAGAATGATGATGGATTTAACCCAGATCTGTGACTGGGGGTGAGTGTTTAAAAGTTTCAGCACTCCGTCCATCATGTCCTTGTGTTTGCTTTGTTCACCCTAAGTTGGCAGGGTATGCCCAGACGTGGGTCTCTTGATCACTTTGCCACTGGATTGAAGCTAGCCTGTTTGATGAGGGCTGATAGCCCAAAACTGGTCCCAGGATGCTTGTTTCCAGTCCAGGGAAGACATGGCTTGGCAGTTCGGGCTGTACTGTTCCCATGAGTCACAGGGTCAAGACTGATTTGCATATAGCTGTGTCTGAACTGGGGTGGCAAAGTCAGCTAAAGAATGATGATGGATTTAACCCAGATCTGTGACTGGGGTTGGGTGTTTGAAAAGTTTCAGCACTCCGTCCATCATTTCATTGTGTTTGCTTTGTTTGCCCTAAGTTGGCAGGGTATGCCCAGATGTGGGTCCCTTGCACCCTTTGCCATTGGATTCAAGCTAGCCTGGCTGATGAGGGCTGTTAGTCCGAAACCGGTCCCAGGATGCTTGTTTCCGGTCCAGGGCAGACATAGCTTGGCAGTTCGGGCTGGACTGTTCCCATGAGGCACAGGGTCAAGACTTATTTGCATATAGGTGTGTCTGAACTGGGTTGACAAAGTGAACTAAAGAATGATGATGAATTTAATCCAGATCGGAGACTGGGAGTGAGTGTTTGAAATGTTTCATCACTCCATCCATCATGTCCTTGTGTTTGCTTTGTTCTCCCTAAGTTGACAGGGTATGCCCAGACATGGGTCCCTTGCTCCCTTTGCCACTGGATTGAAGATAGCCTGTCTGATGAGGGGTGTTAGCCTGAAACCAGTCCCAGGATGCTTATTTCCAGTCCAGGGAAGACATGGCTTGGCAGTTCGGACTGGACTGCTTCCATGAGGCACAGTGTCAAGAATGATTTCCATATAGCTGTGTCTGACCTGGGGTGGCAAAGTGAGCTAAAGAATGATGATGGATTTAACCAAGATCTGTGACTGGGGGTGAGTGTTTGAAAAGTTTCAGCACTCTGTCCATCATGTCCTTGTGTTTGTTTTGTTCACCCTAAGTTGGCAGGTAATGCCCAGACATGGGTCCCTTGCTCCCTTTGCCACTGGATTGAAGCTAGCCTGTCTGATGAGGGCTGTTAGCCCGAAATCAGTCCCAGGATGTTGTTTTCAGTCCAGGGAAGACATGGCTTGGAAGTTCGGGCTGTACTGTTCCCACGAGTCACAGGGTCAAGACTGATTTGCATATAGCTGTGTCTGAACTGGGGTGGCAAAGTCAGCTAAAGAATGATGATGGATTTAACCTAGATCTGTGAATGGGGTTGGGTGTTTGAAAAGTTTCAGCACTCCGTCCATCATTTCATTGTGTTTGCTTTGTTTGCCCTAAGTTGGCAGGGTATGCCCAGATGTAGGTCCCTTGCTCTCTTTGCCACTGGACTCAAGCTAGCCGGGCTGATGAGGGTTGTTAGTCCAAAACCGGTCCCAGGATGCTTTTTTCCGGTCGAGGGAAGTCATAGCTTGGCAGTTCGGGCTGGACTGTTCCCATGAGGCACAGGGTCAAGACTGATTTGCATATAGCTGTTTCTGAACTGGGGTGGCAAAGTGAGCTAAAGAGTGATGATGGATTTAACCCAGATCTATGACAGGGGTTGAGTGTTTGAAACGTTTCAGCACTCCGTATATCATCTCCTTGTGTTTGCTGTGTTTGCCCTAAGTTGGCAGGGTATGTCGAGACGTGGGTTCCTTGCTCACTTTGCCACTGGATTCAAGCTAGCCTAGCTGATGAGCCCTGTTAGCCCGAAACCGGACCCAGGATGCTTGTTTCCGGTCCAGGGAAGACATGGCTTGGCAGTTCGGCCTGGACTGTTCCCATGAGGCACAGTGTCAAGACTGATTTGCACATAGCTGTGTCTGAACTGGGGTGGCAAAGTGAGCTTAAGAATGATGATGTATTTAACCCAGATCTATGACAGGGGTGTGAGTGTTTGAAAATTTTCAGCACTCCGTCCATCATCTCCTTGTGATTGCTTTGTTCGCCCTAAGTTGGCAGGGTATGCCCAGACGTGGGTCCCTTGCTCCCTTTGCCACTGGATTCAAGCTAGCCTGGCTGATGAGGGCTGTTAGCCCAAAAGCCCAAAACCGGTCCCAGGATGCTTGTTTCTGGTCCAGGGAAGACATTGCTTGGCAGTTCGGGCTGGACTGTTCCCATGAGGCACAGGGTCAAGACTGATTTGCATATAGGTGTGTCTTAACTAGGGTGGAAAGTGAGCTAAACAATAATGATGGATTTAACCCAGATCTGTTACTGGGGGTAAGAGTTTGAAAAGTTTCAGCACTTCGTCCATCATCTCCTTGTGTTTACTTTGTTTGCCCTAAGTTGGCAGGGCATGCCCAGACGTGGGTCACTTGCTCCCTTTGCCACTGGATTGTAGCTAGCCTATCTGATGAGGGCTGCTCGTCTGAAACCGGTCCCAGGATGCTTGTTTCTGGTCCAGGGAAGACATTGCTTGGCAGTTCGGGCTGGACTGTTCCCATGAGGCACAGGGTCAAGACTGATTTGCATATAGGTGTGTCTTAACTAGGGTGGAAAGTGAGCTAAACAATAATGATGGATTTAACCCAGATCTGTGACTGGGGGTGAGTGTTTGAAAAGTTTCAGCACACCGTCCATCATCCCCTTGTGTTTGCTTTGTATGTCCAAAGTTGGCAGGGTATGCTAAGACGTGGGTCCCTTGCTCCCTTGGCCACTGGATTCAAGCTAGCCAGGCTGATGAGGGCTGTTAGCCCGATACCGGTCCCAGGAAGCTTGTTTCCGGTCCAGGGAAGACATGGCTTGGCAGTTCGGGCTGGACTGTTCCCATGAGACACAGGGTCAAGACTGATTTGCATATAGCTGTGTCTGAACTATTGTGGTAAAGTGAGCTAAAGAATGATGATAGATTTAACCCAGATCTGTGACTGGGGGTGAGTGTTTGAAAAGTTTCAGCACTCCGTCCATCATCTCCTTGTGTTTGGTTCGTTCGCCCGAAGTTGGCAGGGTATGCCCAGACGTCGGTCCCTTGCTCCCTTTGCCACTGGATTCAAGCTAGCCTGGCTGATGAGGGCTGTTAGCCTGAATCCGGTCCCAGGATGATTGTTTCTGGGCCAGGGAAGACATGGCATGGCAGTTCGGGCTGGACAGTTTCAATGAGGCACAGGGTCAAGACTGATTTGCATATCGCTGTGTCTGAACTGGGGTGGCAAATTGAACTAAACAATGATGATGAATTTAACCCAGATCTGTTACTTGGGGTGAGTGTTTGAAAAGATTCAGCACTCCCTCCATCATCCCCTTGTGTTTTCTTTGTTCGCCCTAAGTTGGCAAGTTATGCCCAGACGTGGGTCCCTTCCTCCCTTTGCCATTGGATTCAAGCTAGCCAGGCTGATGAGGGCTGTTAGCCCGATACCGGTCCCAGGAAGCTTGTTTCCGGTCCAGGGAAGACATGGCTTGGCAGTTCGGGCTGGACTGTTCCCATGAGACACAGGGTCAAGACTGATTTGCATATAGCTGTGTCTGAACTGGGTGGCAAAGTGAGCTAAAGAATGATGATGGATTTAACCCAGATCTGTGACTGGGGGTGAGTGTTTGAAAAGTTTCAGCACTCCCTCCATCATCTCCTTGTGTTTGCTTTGTTTGCCCGAATTTGGCAGGGTATACCCAGACATGGGTCCCTTTCTCCCTTTGACACTGGATTCAAGCTAGCCTGGATGATGAGGGCTGTTAGCCCGAAACCAGTCCCAGGATGTCTGTTTCCGGTCCAGGGAAGACATGGCATGGCAGTTCGGGCAGGACTGTTCCCATGAGGCACAGGGTCAAGACTGATTTGCATATAGCTGTTTCTGAACTGGGTGGCGAAGTGAGCTAAAGAATGATGATGGATTTAACCCAGATCTGTGACTGGGACTGAGTGTTTGAAAAGTTTCAGCAGTCCGTCCATCATCTCCTTGTGTTTGCTTTGTTCGCCTGAAGTTGGCAGGGTATGCCCAGACGTGGGTCCCTTGCTCCCTTTGCCACTCAATTCAAGCTAGCCTGGCTGATGAGGGCTGTTAGCCCGATACCGGTCCCAGGAAGCTTGTTTCTGGTCCAGGGAAGACATGGCTTGGCACTTCGGGCAGGACTGTTCCCATGAGGCACAGGGTCAAGACTGATTTGCATATAGTTTTGTATGAACTATTGTGGCAAATTGAGCTAAAGAATGATTATAGATTTAACCCAGATCTGTGACTGGGGGTGAGTGTTTGAAAAGTTTCAGCACTCCGTCCATCATCTCCTTGTGTTTGCTTTGTTCGCCCTAAGTTGGCAGGGTTCGCCCAGACGTGGGTATCTTGCTCCCGTTGCCACTGGGTTCAAGCAAGCCTGGCTAATGAGGGCTGTTAGCTCGAAACCGGTCCCAGGATGCTTGTTTCAGGTCCAGGGAAGACATGGCTTGGCAGTTCGGGCTCTACAGTTCCCATGAGGCACAGGGTCAAGACAGATTTGCATATAGGTGTGTCTGAACTGGGGTGGCAAAGTGAGCTAAAGACTGATTATGAATTTAACCCAGATCTGTGACTGGGGTTGGGTGTTTGAAAAGTTTCAGCACTCCGTCCATCATTTCATTGTGTTTGCTTTGTTTGCCCTAAGTTGGCAGGGTATGCCCAGATGTAGGTCCCTTGCTCTCTTTGCCACTGGACTCAAGCTAGCCGGGCTGATGAGGGCTGTTAGCCCGAAACCGGACCCAGGATGCTTGTTTCCGGTCAAGGGAAGACATGGCTTGGCAGTTTGGCCTGGACTGTTCCCATGAGGCACAGTGTGAAGACTGATTTGCACATAGCTGTGTCTGAACTGGGGTGGCAAAGTGAGCTTAAGAATGATGATGGATTTAACCTAGATCTATGATGGGGTGTGAGTGTTTGAAAAGTTTCAGCACTCCGTTCATCATCTCCTTGTGATTGCTTTGTTCGCCCTAAGTTGGCAGGGTATGACCAGACGTGGGTCCTTTGCTCCCTTTGCCACTGGATTGAAGCTAGCTGATCTGATGAGGGCTGTTAGCCCAAAACCAGTCCCAGGATGCTTGTTTCCGGTACATTGAAGACATTGCTTGGCAGTTCGGGTTGGAATGGTCCCATGAGGAACAGGGTCAAGACTGATTTGCATATAACTGTGTCTGAACTGGTTTGGCAAAGTGAGCTAAAGATTGATGATGGATTAAATCCAGATCTGTGACTGGGGGTGTTTGAAAAGTTTCAGCACTCCGTCTATCATCTCCTTGTGTTTGCTTTGTTCACCCTAAGCTGGCAGGGTATGCCCAGACGTGGGTCCCTTGCTCCCTTTGTCACTGGATTCAAGCTAGCCTGGCTGATGAGGGCTGTTAGCCCAAAACCGGTCCCAGGATGCTTGTTTCTGGTCCATGGAAGACATGGCTTGGCAGTTCGGGCTGGACTGTTCCCATGAGGCACAGGGTCAAGACTGATTTGCATATAGGTGTGTCTGAACTAGGGTGGAAAGTGAGCTAAACAATAATGATGGATTTAACCCAGATCTGTGACTGGGGGTGAGTGTTTGAAAAGTTTCAGCACTTCGTCCATCATCTCCTTGTGTTTGCTTTATTTGCCCTTAGTTGGCAAGTTATGCCCAGACGAAGGTCCCTTGCTCCCTTTTCCACTGGATTCAAGCTAGCCTGGCTGATGTGGGCTATTAGACCGATACCGGTCCCAGGAAGCTTGTTTCCGGTCCAGGGCAGACATGGCTTGGCAGTTCTGGCAGGACTGTTCCCATGAGGCACAGGGTCAAGACTGATTTGCATATAGCTGTGTCTGAACTATTGTGGCAAAGTGAGCTAAAGTATGATGATAGATTTAACCAAGATCTGTGACTGGGGGTGAGTGTTTGAAAAGTTTCAGCACTCCGTTCATCATCTCCTTGTGTTTGCTTTGTTCGCCCTAAGTTGGTAGGGAATGCTCAGGCGTGGGTACCTTGCTCCCTTTGCCACTTGATTCAAGCTAGACTTTCTGATGAGGGCTGTTTGCCTGAAACCGGTCCCAGGATGCTTGTTTCTGTTCCAGGGAAGACATGGCTTGGCAGTTCGGGATGGACTGTTCCCATGAGGCACAGGGTCAAGACTGATTTGCATATAGCTGTGTCTGCAACTGGCATGGCAAAGGGATCTAAAGAATGATGATGGATTTAACCCAGATCTGTGACTGGGGCTGAGTGTTTGAAAATTTCAGCACTTCGTCCATCATCTCCTTGTGTTTGCTTTGTTCGCCCTAAGTTGGCAAGTTATGCCCAGACGTGGGTCCCTTGCTCCCTTTGCCACTGGATTGAAGCTAGCCAATCTGATGAGGGCTGTTAGCCCGAAATCGGTCCCAGGATGCTTGTTTCCAGTCCAGGGAAGACATGGCTTGGCAGATCGGGCTGGACTGTTCCCATGAGGCAAAGGGTCAAGTCTGATTTGCATATAGCTGTGTCTGAACTGGGGTGGCAAAGTGAGCTAAAGAATGATGATGGATTTAACCCAGATCTGTGACTGGGGGTGAGTGTTTGAAAAGTTTCAGCACTCCGTCTATCATCTCCTTGTGTTTGCTTTGCTCACCCTAAGTTGACAGGGTATGCCCAGATGTGGGTCCCTTGCTCCCTTTGCCACTGGATTCAAGCTAGCCTGGCTGATGAGGGCTGTTCGTCCGAAACCGGTCCCAGGATGCTTGTTTCTGGTACAGAAAAGACATGGCTTGGCAGTTCGGGCTGGACTGTTCCCATGAGACACAGGGTCAAGACTGATTTGCATATAGCTGTGTCTGAACTGGGTGGCAAAGTGAGCTAAAGAATGATGATGGATTTATCCCAGATCTGTGACTGGGGGTGAGTGTTTGAAAACTTTCAGCACTCCGTCCATCATCCCCTTGTGTTTGCTTTGTATGTCCAAAGTTGGCAGGGTATGCTAAGACGTGGGTCCCTTGCTCCCTTGGCCACTGGATTCAAGCTAGCCAGGCTGATGAGGGCTGTTAGCCCGATACCGGTCCCAGGAAGCTTGTTTCCGGTCCAGGGAAGACATGGCTTGGCAGTTCGGGCTGGACTGTTCCCAAGAGACACAGGGTCAAGACTGATTTGCATATAGCTGTGTCTGAACTATTGTGGTAAAGTGAGCTAAAGAATGATGATAGATTTAACCCAGATCTGTGACTGGGGGTGAGTGTTTGAAAAGTTTCAGCACTCCGTCCATCATCTCCTTGTGTTTGCTTTGTTCGCCCGAAGTTGGCAGGGTATCCCCAGACGTCGGTCCCTTGCTCCCTTTGCCACTGGATTCAAGCTAGCCTGGCTGATGAGGGCTGTTAGCCTGAATCCGGTCCCAGGATGATTGTTTCTGGGCCAGGGAAGACATGGCATGGCAGTTCGGGCTGGACAGTTTCAATGAAGCAAAGGGTCAAGACTGATTTGCATATCGCTGTGTCTGAACTGGGGTGGCAAATTGAACTAAACAATGATGATGGATTTAACCCAGATCTGTTACTTGGGGTGAGTGTTTGAAAAGATTCAGCACTCCCTCCATCATCCCCTTGTGTTTTCTTTGTTCGCCCTAAGTTGGCAAGTTATGCCCAGACGTGGGTCCGTTCCTCCATTTGCCATTGGATTCAAGCTAGCATGGCTGATGAGGGCTGTTAGCCTGAAACCGGTCCCAGGATGCTTGTTTCTGGTCCAGGGAAGACATGGCTTGGCATTTCGGGCTGGACTGTTCCCATGAGGCACAGGGTCAAGACTGATTTGCATATAGCTGTGTCTAAACTGGGTGGCAAAGTGAGCTAAAGAATGATGATGGATTTATCCCAGATCTGTGACTGGGGGTGAGTGTTTGAAAACTTTCAGCACTCCGTCCATCATCCCCTTGTATTTGCTTTGTATGTCCAAAGTTGGCAGGGTATGCTAAGACGTGGGTCCCTTGCTCCCTTGGCCACTAGATTCAAGCTAGCCAGGCTGATGAGGGCTGTTAGCCCGATACCGGTCCGAGGAAGCTTGTTTCCGGTCCAGGGAAGACATGGCTTGGCAGTTCGGGCTGGACTGTTCCCATGAGACACAGGGTCAAGACTGATTTGCATATAGCTGTGTCTGAACTATTGTGGTAAAGTGAGCTAAAGAATGATGATAGATTTAACCCAGATCTGTGACTGGGGGTGAGTGTTTGAAAAGTTTCAGCACTCCGTCCATCATCTCCTTGTGTTTGCTTTGTTCGCCCGAAGTTGACAGGGAATGCTCAGGCGTGGGTACCTTGCTCCCTTTGCCACTTGATTCAAGCTAGACTTTCTGATGAGGGCTGTTTGCCTGAAACCGGTCCCAGGATGCTTGTTTCTGTTCCAGGGAAGACATGGCTTGGCAGTTCGGGATGGACTGTTCCCATGAGGCACAGGGTCAAGACTGATTTGCATATAGCTGTGTCTGCAACTGGCATGGCAAAGGGATCTAAAGAATGATGATGGATTTAACCCAGATCTGTGACTGGGGCTGAGTGTTTGAAAATTTCAGCACTTCGTCCATCATCTCCTTGTGTTTGCTTTGTTCGCCCTAAGTTGGCAAGTTATGCCCAGACGTGGGTCCCTTGCTCCCTTTGCCACTGGATTGAAGCTAGCCAATCTGATGAGGGCTGTTAGCCCGAAATCGGTCCCAGGATGCTTGTTTCCAGTCCAGGGAAGACATGGCTTGGCAGATCGGGCTGGACTGTTCCCATGAGACACAGGGTCAAGACTGATTTGCATATAGCTGTGTCTGAACTGGGTGGCAAAGTGAGCTAAAGAATGATGATGGATTTATCCCAGATCTGTGACTGGGGGTGAGTGTTTGAAAACTTTCAGCACTCCGTCCATCATCCCCTTGTGTTTGCTTTGTATGTCCAAAGTTGGCAGGGTATGCTAAGACGTGGGTCCCTTGCTCCCTTGGCCACTGGATTCAAGCTAGCCAGGCTGATGAGGGCTGTTAGCCCGATACCGGTCCCAGGAAGCTTGTTTCCGGTCCAGGGAAGACATGGCTTGGCAGTTCGGGCTGGACTGTTCCAAAGAGACACAGGGTCAAGACTGATTTGCATATAGCTGTGTCTGAACTATTGTGGTAAAGTGAGCTAAAGAATGATGATAGATTTAACCCAGATCTGTGACTGGGGGTGAGTGTTTGAAAAGTTTCAGCACTCCGTCCATCATCTCCTTGTGTTTGCTTTGTTCGCCCGAAGTTGGCAGGGTATCCCCAGACGTCGGTCCCTTGCTCCCTTTGCCACTGGATTCAAGCTAGCCTGGCTGATGAGGGCTGTTAGCCTGAATCCGGTCCCAGGATGATTGTTTCTGGGCCAGGGAAGACATGGCATGGCAGTTCGGGCTGGACAGTTTCAATGAAGCAAAGGGTCAAGACTGATTTGCATATCGCTGTGTCTGAACTGGGGTGGCAAATTGAACTAAACAATGATGATGGATTTAACCCAGATCTGTTACTTGGGGTGAGTGTTTGAAAAGATTCAGCACTCCCTCCATCATCCCCTTGTGTTTTCTTTGTTCGCCCTAAGTTGGCAAGTTATGCCCAGACGTGGGTCCCTTCCTCCATTTGCCATTGGATTCAATCTAGCATGGCTGATGAGGGCTGTTAGCCTGAAACCGGTCCCAGGATGCTTTTTTCTGGTCCAGGGAAGACATGGCTTGGCATTTCGGGCTGGACTGTTCCCATGAGGCACAGGGTCAAGACTGATTTGCATATAGCTGTGTCTAAACTGGGTGGCAAAGTGAGCTAAAGAATGATGATGGATTTATCCCAGATCTGTGACTGGGGGTGAGTGTTTGAAAACTTTCAGCACTCCGTCCATCATCCCCTTGTATTTGCTTTGTATGTCCAAAGTTGGCAGGGTATGCTAAGACGTGGGTCCCTTGCTCCCTTGGCCACTAGATTCAAGCTAGCCAGGCTGATGAGGGCTGTTAGCCCGATACCGGTCCCAGGAAGCTTGTTTCCGGTCCAGGGAAGACATGGCTTGGCAGTTCGGGCTGGACTGTTCCCATGAGACACAGGGTCAAGACTGATTTGCATATAGCTGTGTCTGAACTATTGTGGTAAAGTGAGCTAAAGAATGATGATAGATTTAACCCAGATCTGTGACTGGGGGTGAGTGTTTGAAAAGTTTCAGCACTCCGTCCATCATCTCCTTGTGTTTGCTTTGTTCGCCCGAAGTTGACAGGGTATGCCCAGACGTCGGTCCCTTGCTCCCTTTGCCACTGGATTCAAGCTAGCCTGGCTGATGAGGGCTGTTAGCCTGAATCCGGTCCCAGGATGATTGTTTCTGGGCCAGGGAAGACATGGCATGGCAGTTCGGGCTGGACAGTTTCAATGAAGCAAAGGGTCAAGACTGATTTGCATATCGCTGTGTCTGAACTGGGGTGGCAAATTGAACTAAACAATGATGATGGATTTAACCCAGATCTGTTACTTGGGGTGAGTGTTTGAAAAGATTCAGCACTCCCTCCATCATCCCCTTGTGTTTTCTTTGTTCGCCCTAAGTTGGCAAGTTATGCCCAGACGTGGGTCCCTTCCTCCCTTTGCCATTGGATTCAAGCTAGCATGGCTGATGAGGGCTGTTAGCCTGAAACCGGTCCCAGGATGCTTGTTTCTGGTCCAGGGAAGACATGGCTTGGCATTTCGGGCTGGACTGTTCCCATGAGGCACAGGGTCAAGACTGATTTGCATATAGCTGTGTCTGAACTGGGTGGCAAAGTGAGCTAAAGAATGATGATGGATTTAACCCAGATCTGTGACTGGGGGTGAGTGTTAGAAATTTTCAGCACTCCGTCCATCAGCTCCTTGTGTTTGCTTTCTTTGCCCGAAGTTGGCAGGGTATGCCCACACGTGGGTCCCTTGATCCCTTTGCCACTGGATTCAAGCTAGCCTGGCTGATGAGGGCTGTTCATCCGAAACCGGTCCCAGGATGCTTGTTTCCAGTCCAGGGAAGACATGGCTTGGCAGTTCGGGGTGGACTGTTCCCGGGAGGCATGGGGTCAAGACTGATTTGCATATAGCTGTTTCTGAACTGGGGTGGGAAATTGAGCCAAAGAATGATGATGGATTTAACCAAGATCTGTGACTGGGGTTGAGTGTTTGAAAAGTTGTAGCACTCCGTCCATCCCCTCCTCGTGTTTGATTTGTTCACCCTAATCTGGCAGGGTATGCCCAAACGTGGGTCCCTTTCTCCCTTTGCCACTGGATTCAAGCTAGCCTGTCTGATGAGGGCTGTTAGCCTGATACCGATCCCAGGAAGCTTGTTTCCGCTCCAGGGAAGACATGGCTTGGCAGTTAGGGCACGACTGATCTCATGAGGCACAGGGTCAAGACTGATTTGTATATAGCTGTGTCTGAACTATTGTGGCAAAGTGAGTTAAATAATGATGATGGATTTAACCCAGATCTGTGACTGGGGGTGAGTGTTTGAAAAGTTTCATTACTCCATCCATCATCTCCTTGTGTTTGCTTTGTTTTTTCCCGAAGTTGGCAGGGTATGCCCAGACATGGGTTTCTTGCTCCCTTTGCCACTGGATTGAAGCTAGCCTGGCTGATGAGGGCTGTTAGCCCGATACCGGTCCCAGGAAGCTTGTTTCCGGTCCAGGGAAGACATGGCTTGGCAGTTCGGGCAGGACTGTTCCCATAAGGCACAGGGTCAAGACTGATTTGCATTTAGTTGTGTCTCAACTATTGTGGCAAATTGAGCTAAAGAATGATGATGGATTTAACCCAGATCTGTGACTGGGGGTGAGTGTTTGAAAAGTTTCAGCACTCCATCTTGCATTTCCTTGTGTTTGCTTTGTTCACCCTAAGTTGGCAGGGTATGCCCAGACGTGGGTCCCTTTCTCACTTTGCCACTGGATTCAAACTAGCCTTGATCATGAGGGCTGTTAGCCCGAAACCGGTCCCAGGATGCTTGTTTCCGGTACAGTGAAGACATGGCTTGGCAGTTTGGGCTGGAATGGTCCCATGAGGCACAGGGTCAAGACTGATTTGCATATAGTTGTGTCTGAGCTGGGGTGGCAAAGTGAGCTAAAGAATGATGATGGATTTAACCCAGATCTGTGACTGGGTGTGAGTGTTTGAAAAGTTTCAGCAGTCCGTCCATCATCTCCTTGTGTTTGCTTTGTTCGCCCGATGTTGGCAGGGTATACCCAGACGTGG
Organism: Triturus cristatus; assembly: GCF_964204655.1. Taxonomy (NCBI): domain Eukaryota; kingdom Metazoa; phylum Chordata; class Amphibia; order Caudata; family Salamandridae; genus Triturus; species Triturus cristatus. The sequence goes on from NC_140579.1 coordinate 1,151,192,682, forward strand.
GTCCCTTGCTCCCTTTGCCACTGGATTTAAGCTATCCTGGCTGATGAGGGCTGTTAGCCCGATACCGGTCCCAGGCTTCTTGTTTCCGGTCCAGGGAAGACATGGCTTGGCAGTTCGGGCATGACTGTTCCCCTGAGGCACAGGGTCAAGACTGATTTGCATATAGGTGTGTCTGAACTGGGGTGGCAACGTGAGCTAAAGAATGATTATAGATTTAACCCAGATCTGTGACTGAGGGTGAGTGTTTGAAAAGTTTCAGCACTCCGTCCATCATCTCCTTGTGTTTGCTTTGTTCGCCCTAAGTTGGTAGGGTATGCCCAGGCGTGGGTACCTTGCTCCCTTTGCCACTGGATCCAAGCTAGACTTTCTGATGAGGGCTGTTTGTCTGAAACCGGTCCCAGGATGCTTGTTTCTGTTCCAGGGAATACATGGCTTGGCAGTTCGGGATGGACTGTTCCCATGAGGCACAGGGTCAAGACTGATTAGCATATAGCTGTGTCTGCAACTGGCATGGCAAAGGGAGCTAAATAATGATGATGGATTTAACCCAGATCTGTGACTGGGGCTGAGTGTTTGAAAATTTCAGCACTTAGTCCATCATTTCCTTGTGTTTGCTTTGTTCGCCCTAAGTTGGCAAGTTATGCCCAGACGTGGGTCCCTTGCTCACTTTGCCACTGGATTGAAGCTAGCCGATCTGAGGAGGGCTGTTAGCCCGAAAGCGGTCCCAGGATGCTTGTTTCCAGTCCAGGGAAGACATGGCTTGGCAGATCGGGATGGACTGTTCCCATGAGGCAAAGGGTCAAGTCTGATTTGCATATAGCTGTGTCTGAACTGGGTTGGCAAAGTGAGCTAAAGAATGATGATGGATTTAACCCAGATCTGTGACTGGGGGTGAGTGTTTGAAAAGGTTCAGCACTCCGTCTATCATCCCCTTGTGTTTGCTTTGTTCACCCTAAGTTGACAGGGTATGCCCAGATGTGGGTCCCTTTCTTCTTTTGCCACTGGATTCAAGCTAGCCTGGCTGATGAGGGCTGTTCGTTTGAAACCGGTCCCAGGATGTTGTTTCTGGTACAGAGAAGACATGGCTTGGCAGCTCAGGCAGGACTGTTCCCATGAGGCACAGGGTCAAGACTGATTTGCATATAGCTTGTCTGAACTGGGGGGGCATAGTGAGCTAAAGAATGTTGATGGATTTAACCCAGATCTGTGACTGGGGGTGAGTGTTTAAAAAGTTTCAGCACTCCGTCTATCATCTCATTGTGTTTGCTTTGTTCACCCTAAGTTGACAGGGTATGCCCAGATGTGGGTCCCTTGCTCCCTTTGCCACTAGATTCAAGCTAGCCTGGCTGATGAGGGCTGTTCATCCGAAACCGGTCCCAAGATGCTTGTTTCCGGTACAGAGAAGACATGGCTTGGCAGTTCGGGCAGGACTGTTCCTATGAGGCACAGGGTCAATTCTGATTTGCATATAGCTGTGTCTGAACTGGGGGGGGGGCAAAGTGAGCTATAGACTGATGATGGATTTAACCCAGATCTGTGACTGGGGGTGAGTGTTTGAAAAGTTTTAGCACTCCCTCCATCATCTCCTTGTGTTTGCTTTGCTCGCCCTAAGTTGACAGGGTATGCCCAGACGTGGGTCCCTTGCTCACGTTGCCACTGGATTCAAGCTAGCCTGGCTGATGAGAGCTGTTAGCCCGAAACTGGTCCCAGGATGCTTGTTTCTGGTCCAGGGAAGACATGGCTTGGCAGTTCCGGCTGGACTGTTCCCATGAGGCACAGGGTCAAGACTGATTTGCATATACCTGTGTGTTCACTGGGATGGCAAAGTGAGCTAAAGAATGATGATGGATTTAACCCAGATCTGTGACTGGGGGCTGAGTGTTTGAAATGTTTCAGCACTCCGTATATCATCTCCTTGTGTTTGCTGTGTTTGCCCTAAGTTGGCAGGGTATGTTGAGACGTGGGTTCCTTGCTCACTTTGCCACTGGATTCAAGCTAGCCTAGCTGATGAGGGCTGTTAGCCCGAAACCGGACCCAGGATGCTTGTTTCCGGTCCAGGGAAGACATGGCTTGGCAGTTCGGCCTGGACTGTTCCCATGAGGCACAGTGTCAAGACTGATTTGCACATAGCTGTGTCTGAACTGGGGTGGCAAAGTGAGCTTAAGAATGATGATGGATTTAACCTAGATCTATGATGGGGTGTGAGTGTTTGAAAAGTTCCAGCACTCCGTCCATCATCTCCTTGTGTTTGCTTTGTTCGCCCGAAGTTGACAGGGAATGCTCAGGCGTGGGTACCTTGCTCCCTTTGCCACTTGATTCAAGCTAGACTTTCTGATGAGGGCTGTTTGCCTGAAACCGGTCCCAGGATGCTTGTTTCTGTTCCAGGGAAGACATGGCTTGGCAGTTCGGGATGGACTGTTCCCATGAGGCACAGGGTCAAGACTGATTTGCATATAGCTGTGTCTGCAACTGGCATGGCAAAGGGATCTAAAGAATGATGATGGATTTAACCCAGATCTGTGACTGGGGCTGAGTGTTTGAAAATTTCAGCACTTCGTCCATCATCTCCTTGTGTTTGCTTTGTTCGCCCTAAGTTGGCAAGTTATGCCCAGACGTGGGTCCCTTGCTCCCTTTGCCACTGGATTGAAGCTAGCCAATCTGATGAGGGCTGTTAGCCCGAAATCGGTCCCAGGATGCTTGTTTCCAGTCCAGGGAAGACATGGCTTGGCAGATCGGGCTGGACTGTTCCCATGAGACACAGGGTCAAGACTGATTTGCATATAGCTGTGTCTGAACTGGGTGGCAAAGTGAGCTAAAGAATGATGATGGATTTATCCCAGATCTGTGACTGGGGGTGAGTGTTTGAAAACTTTCAGCACTCCGTCCATCATCCCCTTGTGTTTGCTTTGTATGTCCAAAGTTGGCAGGGTATGCTAAGACGTGGGTCCCTTGCTCCCTTGGCCACTGGATTCAAGCTAGCCAGGCTGATGAGGGCTGTTAGCCCGATACCGGTCCCAGGAAGCTTGTTTCCGGTCCAGGGAAGACATGGCTTGGCAGTTCGGGCTGGACTGTTCCAAAGAGACACAGGGTCAAGACTGATTTGCATATAGCTGTGTCTGAACTATTGTGGTAAAGTGAGCTAAAGAATGATGATAGATTTAACCCAGATCTGTGACTGGGGGTGAGTGTTTGAAAAGTTTCAGCACTCCGTCCATCATCTCCTTGTGTTTGCTTTGTTCGCCCGAAGTTGGCAGGGTATCCCCAGACGTCGGTCCCTTGCTCCCTTTGCCACTGGATTCAAGCTAGCCTGGCTGATGAGGGCTGTTAGCCTGAATCCGGTCCCAGGATGATTGTTTCTGGGCCAGGGAAGACATGGCATGGCAGTTCGGGCTGGACAGTTTCAATGAAGCAAAGGGTCAAGACTGATTTGCATATCGCTGTGTCTGAACTGGGGTGGCAAATTGAACTAAACAATGATGATGGATTTAACCCAGATCTGTTACTTGGGGTGAGTGTTTGAAAAGATTCAGCACTCCCTCCATCATCCCCTTGTGTTTTCTTTGTTCGCCCTAAGTTGGCAAGTTATGCCCAGACGTGGGTCCCTTCCTCCATTTGCCATTGGATTCAATCTAGCATGGCTGATGAGGGCTGTTAGCCTGAAACCGGTCCCAGGATGCTTTTTTCTGGTCCAGGGAAGACATGGCTTGGCATTTCGGGCTGGACTGTTCCCATGAGGCACAGGGTCAAGACTGATTTGCATATAGCTGTGTCTAAACTGGGTGGCAAAGTGAGCTAAAGAATGATGATGGATTTATCCCAGATCTGTGACTGGGGGTGAGTGTTTGAAAACTTTCAGCACTCCGTCCATCATCCCCTTGTATTTGCTTTGTATGTCCAAAGTTGGCAGGGTATGCTAAGACGTGGGTCCCTTGCTCCCTTGGCCACTAGATTCAAGCTAGCCAGGCTGATGAGGGCTGTTAGCCCGATACCGGTCCCAGGAAGCTTGTTTCCGGTCCAGGGAAGACATGGCTTGGCAGTTCGGGCTGGACTGTTCCCATGAGACACAGGGTCAAGACTGATTTGCATATAGCTGTGTCTGAACTATTGTGGTAAAGTGAGCTAAAGAATGATGATAGATTTAACCCAGATCTGTGACTGGGGGTGAGTGTTTGAAAAGTTTCAGCACTCCGTCCATCATCTCCTTGTGTTTGCTTTGTTCGCCCGAAGTTGACAGGGTATGCCCAGACGTCGGTCCCTTGCTCCCTTTGCCACTGGATTCAAGCTAGCCTGGCTGATGAGGGCTGTTAGCCTGAATCCGGTCCCAGGATGATTGTTTCTGGGCCAGGGAAGACATGGCATGGCAGTTCGGGCTGGACAGTTTCAATGAAGCAAAGGGTCAAGACTGATTTGCATATCGCTGTGTCTGAACTGGGGTGGCAAATTGAACTAAACAATGATGATGGATTTAACCCAGATCTGTTACTTGGGGTGAGTGTTTGAAAAGATTCAGCACTCCCTCCATCATCCCCTTGTGTTTTCTTTGTTCGCCCTAAGTTGGCAAGTTATGCCCAGACGTGGGTCCCTTCCTCCCTTTGCCATTGGATTCAAGCTAGCATGGCTGATGAGGGCTGTTAGCCTGAAACCGGTCCCAGGATGCTTGTTTCTGGTCCAGGGAAGACATGGCTTGGCATTTCGGGCTGGACTGTTCCCATGAGGCACAGGGTCAAGACTGATTTGCATATAGCTGTGTCTGAACTGGGTGGCAAAGTGAGCTAAAGAATGATGATGGATTTAACCCAGATCTGTGACTGGGGGTGAGTGTTAGAAATTTTCAGCACTCCGTCCATCAGCTCCTTGTGTTTGCTTTCTTTGCCCGAAGTTGGCAGGGTATGCCCACACGTGGGTCCCTTGATCCCTTTGCCACTGGATTCAAGCTAGCCTGGCTGATGAGGGCTGTTCATCCGAAACCGGTCCCAGGATGCTTGTTTCCAGTCCAGGGAAGACATGGCTTGGCAGTTCGGGGTGGACTGTTCCCGGGAGGCATGGGGTCAAGACTGATTTGCATATAGCTGTTTCTGAACTGGGGTGGGAAATTGAGCCAAAGAATGATGATGGATTTAACCAAGATCTGTGACTGGGGTTGAGTGTTTGAAAAGTTGTAGCACTCCGTCCATCCCCTCCTCGTGTTTGATTTGTTCACCCTAATCTGGCAGGGTATGCCCAAACGTGGGTCCCTTTCTCCCTTTGCCACTGGATTCAAGCTAGCCTGTCTGATGAGGGCTGTTAGCCTGATACCGATCCCAGGAAGCTTGTTTCCGCTCCAGGGAAGACATGGCTTGGCAGTTAGGGCACGACTGATCTCATGAGGCACAGGGTCAAGACTGATTTGTATATAGCTGTGTCTGAACTATTGTGGCAAAGTGAGTTAAATAATGATGATGGATTTAACCCAGATCTGTGACTGGGGGTGAGTGTTTGAAAAGTTTCATTACTCCATCCATCATCTCCTTGTGTTTGCTTTGTTTTTTCCCGAAGTTGGCAGGGTATGCCCAGACATGGGTTTCTTGCTCCCTTTGCCACTGGATTGAAGCTAGCCTGGCTGATGAGGGCTGTTAGCCCGATACCGGTCCCAGGAAGCTTGTTTCCGGTCCAGGGAAGACATGGCTTGGCAGTTCGGGCAGGACTGTTCCCATAAGGCACAGGGTCAAGACTGATTTGCATTTAGTTGTGTCTCAACTATTGTGGCAAATTGAGCTAAAGAATGATGATGGATTTAACCCAGATCTGTGACTGGGGGTGAGTGTTTGAAAAGTTTCAGCACTCCATCTTGCATTTCCTTGTGTTTGCTTTGTTCACCCTAAGTTGGCAGGGTATGCCCAGACGTGGGTCCCTTTCTCACTTTGCCACTGGATTCAAACTAGCCTTGATCATGAGGGCTGTTAGCCCGAAACCGGTCCCAGGATGCTTGTTTCCGGTACAGTGAAGACATGGCTTGGCAGTTTGGGCTGGAATGGTCCCATGAGGCACAGGGTCAAGACTGATTTGCATATAGTTGTGTCTGAGCTGGGGTGGCAAAGTGAGCTAAAGAATGATGATGGATTTAACCCAGATCTGTGACTGGGTGTGAGTGTTTGAAAAGTTTCAGCAGTCCGTCCATCATCTCCTTGTGTTTGCTTTGTTCGCCCGATGTTGGCAGGGTATACCCAGACGTGGGTCCCTTGCTCCCTTTGCCACTGGATTTAAGCTATCCTGGCTGATGAGGGCTGTTAGCCCGATACCGGTCCCAGGCTTCTTGTTTCCGGTCCAGGGAAGACATGGCTTGGCAGTTCGGGCATGACTGTTCCCCTGAGGCACAGGGTCAAGACTGATTTGCATATAGGTGTGTCTGAACTGGGGTGGCAACGTGAGCTAAAGAATGATTATAGATTTAACCCAGATCTGTGACTGAGGGTGAGTGTTTGAAAAGTTTCAGCACTCCGTCCATCATCTCCTTGTGTTTGCTTTGTTCGCCCTAAGTTGGTAGGGTATGCCCAGGCGTGGGTACCTTGCTCCCTTTGCCACTGGATCCAAGCTAGACTTTCTGATGAGGGCTGTTTGTCTGAAACCGGTCCCAGGATGCTTGTTTCTGTTCCAGGGAATACATGGCTTGGCAGTTCGGGATGGACTGTTCCCATGAGGCACAGGGTCAAGACTGATTAGCATATAGCTGTGTCTGCAACTGGCATGGCAAAGGGAGCTAAATAATGATGATGGATTTAACCCAGATCTGTGACTGGGGCTGAGTGTTTGAAAATTTCAGCACTTAGTCCATCATTTCCTTGTGTTTGCTTTGTTCGCCCTAAGTTGGCAAGTTATGCCCAGACGTGGGTCCCTTGCTCACTTTGCCACTGGATTGAAGCTAGCCGATCTGAGGAGGGCTGTTAGCCCGAAAGCGGTCCCAGGATGCTTGTTTCCAGTCCAGGGAAGACATGGCTTGGCAGATCGGGATGGACTGTTCCCATGAGGCAAAGGGTCAAGTCTGATTTGCATATAGCTGTGTCTGAACTGGGTTGGCAAAGTGAGCTAAAGAATGATGATGGATTTAACCCAGATCTGTGACTGGGGGTGAGTGTTTGAAAAGGTTCAGCACTCCGTCTATCATCCCCTTGTGTTTGCTTTGTTCACCCTAAGTTGACAGGGTATGCCCAGATGTGGGTCCCTTTCTTCTTTTGCCACTGGATTCAAGCTAGCCTGGCTGATGAGGGCTGTTCGTTTGAAACCGGTCCCAGGATGTTGTTTCTGGTACAGAGAAGACATGGCTTGGCAGCTCAGGCAGGACTGTTCCCATGAGGCACAGGGTCAAGACTGATTTGCATATAGCTTGTCTGAACTGGGGGGGCATAGTGAGCTAAAGAATGTTGATGGATTTAACCCAGATCTGTGACTGGGGGTGAGTGTTTAAAAAGTTTCAGCACTCCGTCTATCATCTCATTGTGTTTGCTTTGTTCACCCTAAGTTGACAGGGTATGCCCAGATGTGGGTCCCTTGCTCCCTTTGCCACTAGATTCAAGCTAGCCTGGCTGATGAGGGCTGTTCATCCGAAACCGGTCCCAAGATGCTTGTTTCCGGTACAGAGAAGACATGGCTTGGCAGTTCGGGCAGGACTGTTCCTATGAGGCACAGGGTCAATTCTGATTTGCATATAGCTGTGTCTGAACTGGGGGGGGGGCAAAGTGAGCTATAGACTGATGATGGATTTAACCCAGATCTGTGACTGGGGGTGAGTGTTTGAAAAGTTTTAGCACTCCCTCCATCATCTCCTTGTGTTTGCTTTGCTCGCCCTAAGTTGACAGGGTATGCCCAGACGTGGGTCCCTTGCTCACGTTGCCACTGGATTCAAGCTAGCCTGGCTGATGAGAGCTGTTAGCCCGAAACTGGTCCCAGGATGCTTGTTTCTGGTCCAGGGAAGACATGGCTTGGCAGTTCCGGCTGGACTGTTCCCATGAGGCACAGGGTCAAGACTGATTTGCATATACCTGTGTGTTCACTGGGATGGCAAAGTGAGCTAAAGAATGATGATGGATTTAACCCAGATCTGTGACTGGGGGCTGAGTGTTTGAAATGTTTCAGCACTCCGTATATCATCTCCTTGTGTTTGCTGTGTTTGCCCTAAGTTGGCAGGGTATGTTGAGACGTGGGTTCCTTGCTCACTTTGCCACTGGATTCAAGCTAGCCTAGCTGATGAGGGCTGTTAGCCCGAAACCGGACCCAGGATGCTTGTTTCCGGTCCAGGGAAGACATGGCTTGGCAGTTCGGCCTGGACTGTTCCCATGAGGCACAGTGTCAAGACTGATTTGCACATAGCTGTGTCTGAACTGGGGTGGCAAAGTGAGCTTAAGAATGATGATGGATTTAACCTAGATCTATGATGGGGTGTGAGTGTTTGAAAAGTTTCAGCACTCCGTCCATCATCTCCTTGTGATTGCTTTGTTCGTCCTAAGTTGGCAGGGTATGCCAAGACGTGGGTCCCTTGCTCCCTTTGCCACTGGATTGAAGCTAGCTGATCTGATGAGGGCTGTTAGCCCAAAACCAGTCCCAGGATGCTTGTTTCCGGTACAGTGAAGACATTGCTTGGCAGTTCGGGTTGGAATGGTCCCATGAGGCACAGGGTCAAGACTGATTTGCATATAACTGTGTCTGAACTGGTTTGGCAAAGTGAGCTAAAGATTGATGATGGATTAAACCCAGATTTGTGACTGGGGGTGTTTGAAAAGTTTCAGCACTCCGTCTATCATCTCCTTGTGTTTGCTTTGTTCACCCTAAGTTGGCAGGGTATGCCCAGACGTGGGTCCCTTGCTCCCTTTGCCACTGGATTCAAGCTAGCCTGGCTGATGAGGGCTGTTAGCCCAAAACCGGTCCCAGGATGCTTGCTTCTGGTCCAGGGAAGACATGGCTTGGCAGTTCGGGCTGGACTGTTCCCATGAGGCACAGGGTCAAGACTGATTTGCATATAGGTGTGTCTGAACTAGGGTGGAAAGTGAGCTAAACAATAATGATGAATTTAACCCAGATCTGTTACTGGGGGTAAGAGTTTGAAAAGTTTCAGCACTTCGTCCATCATCTCCTTGTGTTTACTTTGTTCGCCCTAAGTTGGCAGGGCATGCCCAGACGTGGGTCCCTTGCTCCCTTTGCCACTGCATTGAAGCTATCCTATCTGATGAGGGCTGCTCGTCTGAAACCGGTCCCAGGATGCTTGTTTCCGGTCCAGGGAAGACATGGCTTGGAAGTTCGGGCTGGACTGTTCCCATGAGACACAGGGTCAAGACTGATTTGCATATAGCTGTGTCTGAACTGGGTGGCAAAGAGAGCTAAAGAATGATGATGGATTTATCCCAGATCTGTGACTGGGGGTGAGTGTTTGAAAAGTTTCAGCACTCCGTCCATCATCCCCTTGTGTTTGCTTTGTATGTCCAAAGTTGGCAGGGTATGCTAAGACGTGGGTCCCTTGCTCCCTTGGCCACTGGATTCAAGCTAGCCAGGCTGATGAGGGCTGTTAGCCCAATACCGGTCCCAGGAAGCTTGTTTCCAGTCCAGGGAAGACATGGCTTGGCAGTTCGGGCTGGACTGTTCCCATGAGACACAGGGTCAAGACTGATTTGCATATAGCTGTGTCTAAACTATTGTGGTAAAGTGAGCTAAAGAATGATGATAGATTTAACCCAGATCTGTGACTGGGGGTGAGTGTTTGAAAAGTTCCAGCACTCCGTCCATCATCTCCTTGTGTTTGCTTTGTTCGCCCGAAGTTGGCAGGGTATGCCCAGACGTCGGTCCCTTGCTCCCTTTGCCACTGGATTCAAGCTAGCCTGGCTGATGAGGGCTGTTAGCCTGAATCCGGTCCCAGGATGATTGTTTCTGGGACAAGGAAGACATGGCATGGCAGTTCGGGCTGGACAGTTTCAATGAGGCAAAGGGTCAAGACTGATTTGCATATCGCTGTGTCTGAACTGGGGTGGCAAATTGAACTAAACAATGATGATGGATTTAACCCAGATCTGTTACTTGGGGTGAGTGTTTGAAAAGATTCAGCACTCCCTCCATCATCCCCTTGTGTTTTCTTTGTTCGCCCTAAGTTGGCAAGTTATGCCCAGACGTGGGTCCCTTCCTCCCTTTGCCATTGTATTCAAGCTAGCATGGCTGATGAGGGCTGTTAGCCTGAAACCGGTCCCAGGATGCTTGTTTCTGGTCCAGGGAAGACATGGCTTGGCATTTCGGGTTGGACTGTTCCCATGAGGCACAGGGTCAAGACTGATTTGCATATAGCTGTGTCTGAACTGGGTGGCAAAGTGAGCTAAAGAATGATGATGGATTTAACCCAGATCTGTGACTGGGGGTGAGTGTTTGAAAAGTTTCAGCACTCCCTCCATCATCTCCTTGTGTTTGCTTTGTTCGCCCTAAGTTGGCAAGTTATGCCCAGACGTGGGTCCCTTCCTCCCTTTGCCATTGTATTCAAGCTAGCATGGCTGATGAGGGCTGTTAGCCTGAAACCGGTCCCAGGATGCTTGTTCCTGGTCCAGGGAAGACATGGCATGGCAGTTCGGGCAGGACTGTTCCCATGAGGCACAGGGTCAAGACTGATTTGCATATAGCTGTGTCTGAACTGGGTGGCAAAGTGAGCTAAAGAATGATGATGGATTTAACCCAGATTTGTGACTGGGGCTGAGTGTTTGAAAAGTTTCAGCAGTCCGTCCATCATCTCCTTGTGTTTGCTTTGTTCGCCTGAAGTTGGCAGGGTATGCCCAGACGTGGGTCCCTTGCTCCCGTTGCCACTGGGTTCAAGCAAGCCTGGCTAATGAGGGCTGTTAGCTCGAAACCCGTCCCAGGATGCTTGTTTCAGGTCCAGGGAAGACATGGCTTGGCAGTTCGGGCTGTACAGTTCCCATGAGGCACAGGGTCAAGACAGATTTGCATATAGGTGTGTCTGAAATGGGGTGGCCAAGTGAGCTAAAGAATGATTATGGATTTAACACAGATCTGTGACTGGGGTGATTGTTTGAAAAGTTTCTGCACTTCGTCCATCATCTCCTTGTGTTTGCTTTGTTCGCCCTAAGTTGGCAAGTTATGCCCAGACGTGGGTCCCTTGCTCACTTTGCCACTGGATTGAAGCTAGCCGATCTGAGGAGGGCTGTTAGCCCGAAAGCGGTCCCAGGATGCTTGTTTCCAGTCCAGGGAAGACATGGCTTGGCAGATCGGGATGGACTGTTCCCATGAGGCAAAGGGTCAAGTCTGATTTGCATATAGCTGTGTCTGAACTGGGTTGGCAAAGTGAGCTAAAGAATGATGATGGATTTAACCCAGATCTGTGACTGGGGGTGAGTGTTTGAAAAGTTTCAGCACTCCATCCAGCATCTCCTTGTGTTTGCTTTGTTTGCCCGAAGTTGACAGGGTATGCCCAGACATGGATCCCTTGCTCCCTTTGCCACTGGATTCAAGCTAGCCTGGAAGATGAGGGCTGTTCATCCGAAACCGGTCCCAGGATGCTTGTTTCCAGTCCAGGGAAGACATGGCTTGGCAGTTTGGGCTGGACTGTTCCCATGAGGCACAGGGTCGAGACTGATTTGCATATAGGTGTGTCTGAACTGGGGTGGCAAAGTGAACTAAACAATGATGATGGATTTAACCCAGATCTGTTACTGGGGGTAAGTGTTTGAAAAGTATCTGCACTTCGTCCATCATCTCCTTGTGTTTACTTTGTTCGCCCTAAGTTGGCAAGGTATGCCCAGATGTGGGTCCCTTGCTCCCTTTATCACTGTGAAGAACCAGAACCTTTTGGGCCTGGCGGCGCAGGGTACGCCTTAATCTCCGGGGTTCTCCTGCTCAGCTACACAGAGACACGGGACACTCTGTTAGGCGTTTGAAGATCGGATTTATTAGCTGCAGCTAGTACAGTTATCCCAGAAGTACACAAGATAGGTTCTCAGGAGACTGCCTCTTCACTCCGTGGCGCACAATCTTTTATAGTACATAAGTGACATATACATTAACCAAATACACACCCAGAACATATAAGAAGGAGCCAATAAGAAAAGTTGGAAAACAGGACAGAACCAATAGGAAAGGTTTGAAAACAAAGTATCAGATGACTCGAAGAAACCTCTCCTCCAACTGTGTTTGTCACCCCTCCCTCGAACTAGTTCATTAACAGATCTGCAACTAACTTGCAGGTGGCGAGATACGTTTGTGTGTGTTGGAGGACAGTTGTGAAACGAGAGAATGCTAGCAGAGGACAGTGAAGGCCAGACGATAAGATAAAGTCAGAAGAGAATAGTGTGAACCAACAGATAGTTGAGACGGGGATTAGAAAACCCAGACAGGGATTAGTGTACTCGGCAAGTCCTAACACCAGCTTTGCAAATAGAGGCAGAAGGCTTATTTCGACACGAAGTTGCAGAAAAAGCAGAATAGACTTTGTTCGCCGTGCTGCCTGAGTGAGGGCAACACAAAATGGCGGCGGAGCACAAAATGGCGGGTCGATTCGATCATGATCGAAAATCGAATTTTCTCAGACCCTCCTTTTGCCAGAACTCAGGCAAGATAGACTCATGTTAATCTGAGTCAATGTCGATGGCCATGAGGTCATCGAGCTGTTGCTGTAACATCATTCTTATGTTCTCTGCTCTTTGTGATTTGGGTTTAGGGATGCACATAGTAGCACAAAGGTCGCAGATGGCGGGACCACAGTGCATACAAAGGCAACAAGAGAAAATAATGGTCAAAACTATTCCAAGCAATGTCAATGCTTTCCAACCCCATTTGGACAGTAGTCCCCAAAACCACTCCGATAATGACCAATCTCCTTCATCCTAATGAATCGACTCAGAGATTATATGCAGTTTAGAGATAGCTTGGTATACTGTCGGAGCGTCATTAGGTATGAAAATACAGCAACTTGACCCGATCAATTTGCACACTCCACCACGATCGGGAAGAACAAAATCTAAGGCAACGCGGTTTTGTAAGGTCATAAGACGATCCGCCTGTAGTTCTGCCGTGATATTGCTTAAGGCTCCTACAGTGATGTCATTAGTGGTTTCTATGACACGAACCAGTTGCCTTATATTTCTGCTGTTGGCCATTGGACCCCAAAAAGGAAGAAATCCTTTGAGGAAGTCTCCTCCCTCTTGTCCTGCTGTGTCTTTGGAATCAATAATCCCTCTGCCATATCTGTTTCGATGATAGTTTGCAGAAGCGGTGTATGTAGGGGGAAGAAGAAAAGCTATATAACAGGTACCAGAGAAACCCGTTGGCAACCATGTGTAAGCTCTATTGTGGCAGATAAAATACGTGCATTGAGATGGCACTAGAGGAGGCGAGTTCTTTGTATGGTGTCAGAAGACCGATCATTTATTTGCAGACAGAAATTTCCCTGATTAGGAATAGTCCAAATTGGTGGAGATTTTCTTTGTTTAACCTTATCACTAAGGCTAGTGACATTATGGGTGACGTTCCAGTTTGTGTACGCTTTCCTTTCGTCAACGGAAATCTTACTATTTTCCATGATTTTAGCCATAGCTACCATTCCCTTTATCAACGAGCTATGACTAAAATCTGGACCACCAATATTTGAACTAACGGATCGTTTGAATTTGCTTTGGTAGGCATTGGAGAAGATGACAAAATAAGCCCAAGCAGAACCCTCATAAGAAAACGGGAGAACTAAATATGGCATTCCTTTTTCTGTGGTATGTGGCATAAGTCCACACACCCAACAGTCAGTTGTATTGACCACTAACTGGTGTTGATGTAATAACTGGACAAAGGAATTGTTATAATATTCAGTTCTTCTAATGAGTTCATGTTGAGGAAGGGTATGAAATAGATGTGGAGAGACAGTAGAAGAAGACGAAGAGGAAGAAGGAGAGCCAACTTTTTGCTGCAGAGTATAAATAATCCAACTTATAAACACCAAAAGGACACACAATAATATAATAATACATAAGGTTATACTAAAACAACTGTACATTAATCTACAGGATTCTTTTTTCTTTTCATCCTCTCTCTCTCTGTTGCCTAGTGTAGTTTCCATCTTTTTAAATGGATGCTCACGGCAATCTTCCTCGATCACTTAATTATGATTATCTGCCGTCCTATGACACTGCAAGTCCTGCAGGCCTATTGCCACTACTCAGGTCACAATCAAGACTCCTACCGTGACCCTGCAACCGGGATAGAATACTACACAGGAGGGAAAAAAAAAATCTTAAGTGTTCTTTGGTCTAGATCTCAGATTATAATGTTCTTTATCAGGTATGGTTTGGTCTCGGAACAATGTTCGCGGATTTGTCGTATCCAAGCGCCGATGTGGTGTTATCACTTCCTGCAGAATGTCGTCATCCTCTTTCTCAGATAGTGTTCCATTCAGGCGTGCATCGCTAAAAGGTACGAATCGTGGAATCTTCTCACTCTCAGAGTCACCAATGCCCCTACGGACCCATTGATCGAAGGGTAGAGGGAAAGGCACTTTCTTACAATGCACGCCGTGAATCCAATTTTTCTTTCCTTCGACTTTGACTGCTGTTCTCGTTACTAAAAGTACCAAACGAGGCTCCCTCCACCTGGGCTCCAAATTTCTCGTCCTTTAGAAATTCTTTGTACAGACCCAGTCACCTGGTCAGATGGAATGACCTGGGTCTGTGGAAGCCTCCGGTAAAGCACTCTGAACCTGTTGATGGAGAACACGCAATTTAGTTGTAAGTTCATGCAAGTAGTCAATCAACATTGGATATGGCAAGTCTGAGTATTTCTTAGGGTGAGGGACTCCCCATACATTAGCTGGGCGCCCAAAGACCACTTCGTAAGGGCTAAGTCCCAAACGAGAGTGCACAGCAGTTCTGGTGGACAGGAGAGCCAGTGGCAAAGCATCGGGCCTATTAAGTCCTGTACTAGCTTGGACTTTCGATAGTTTGAGCTTCAAAGTTCCGTTATAACATTCCACTAAACCTGCTGACTGTGGATGGTTTGCCGCATGGAACTTTTGCTTGATACCAAGACCCGCGCAAACGTTTTGCATGACTTGGCCCACAAATTCGCTCCCATTGTCACTCCAGACAATGCGCGGCAAACCAAACCTAGGGAAAAATTATTTCAGTAAAATTTTGGCTGTGGATAAGGCTGTATTGTCTTTTAGAGGGTATGCTTCTATCCACCTAGAGAAGGTGCATGCTACCACCAGAACATATTTAAGATTGTTGCATCGTTCCATGTGTATGTAATCGATCTGCAACACCTCAAATGGATATGTCGGAGGAGCAAAGTGACCCGCTGGAGTTGGGGTTCCCTTTCCCGGGTTGTACATCAAACAAACAATACAATGGTTCACTACATTGGCTGCGCATTTTGTGATTCCTTCATTTTGCCACACTGGAGCCAGAAGCTTGCATATACCTTTCGCACTTAAGTGGGCTGGACCATGCGCCATAGTAACCACTGGAAGTACATAGGCATCTGGTAACAGCCAACGTTGGTGTTCAGATAATTCCACCCAACAACCCATCTCATCTAACATTCCCGTACTTTCTTTCCACTTACTCAATTCCTTCTCTGTAGCCTCTTTCTGAATCTACTTTACACTTTCTACTGTATTCTCATACATTCCTCTTTCTCTGACCCAATTCGCAGGACCCGCCACATACATTCGACTTGTAGCGTCTCTCGCTGTCTTTTTCGCTACTTCATCTGCAAATGCATTTCCTCGGCCAACATCATCTGTTATCTTTTTGTGTGCACTACACTTCACAATTGCTATTTGGGTGGGCAAAGCAAGTGACTCAAGAAGATCAGTCACCAACTGACCATGTTGTATTTTAGTGCCATGTGAAGTAAGGAATCCCCTCTCTTTCCAAAGACGCCCAAAATTGAACGCTACACCAAAGGCGTATTGACTGTCGGTGTACACGTTCACTCTTTTCCCTTTTGACAACACACATGCTCTCGTTAATGCTATCAGTTCTGCTGCTTTGGCTGAGTTGTGTCTGATACGGGCTGTTTCCACAACTGTATGTAAAGTAGTTACAGCATAGGCTGAAACTGTATCTCCATTAGGCATCTTAAAACAAGAACCATCTACCCATAGAGTTCCATCCGGATTCTCTAGCGGCGTATCATTCAAGTCAATTCTTCCTTTTGTCTCTTCCTCAGTACGAAAGAAACAATCATGTTGCTCCTCAACACCTTTCTCATCTGGAAGGGGCAACAGAGTAGCTGGTTTTAGGGTATTACATCGTTTGATGTGTATGTGACTAGCCAAAAGCGTCAGCTCGTATCCAGTTAGACGAGCACTCGTAAGATGCTGCTTTTTTGTTCTGTTTAGTAAAGAATCCACTGCATGTGGCACCATGACAATGAGAGTATTATCTAGCACCACTCCAGCAGACTGTCGAATAGAAATTGCTGCTGCTGCTGTCGCTTTGAGACAACTAGGCAATGCTTTAGCTACGGGATCTAGTGTAGCTGAAAAATAAGCACATGGCCGCTGTTTGTCTCCAAATTGCTGTGTTAAAACTGACAACGCACAACCCTCTCTCTCATGAACATAGAGCGTAAAAGGCTTACTGTAATCAGGAGTACCTAGTACAGGAGCGGAACACAGAGCAGTACGTAAGTCAGTAAAACTCTTTTGGGACTCATCAGTCCAAGGAAGAGGCTGAGGCGTATCTTTCAAAGTGAGTGCCAACAAGGGCTTGGCCAACAGAGAGAAGTTAGGGATCCACTGCCTACAGTAAGAAGTAATACCCAGAAAGGCACGTACCTCCCTTTGTGTGGATGGCACAGACATTTGCGTAATCGCCTGAATTTGTTCTGGTGTTAATCATCGTCCCTCCTTTGATAGGAGATGACCCAAATAGGTAACCTCTCGACGGACATATTGTAGTTTGGAAGGTGAAACCTTATGATTCAGATTAAAGAAATGGCTTAACAATGCAACAGTCAAATTTTTGCAAATAACTTCTGAATCAGCAGCGATTAACAAGTCATCCATGTATTGTATAAGAGCAGCACCAGATGGTAAATGAAAAGTATCAAGATGGCATTTTAAAGCTTGGCTGTAAATGGAAGGACTTTCACAATAGCCCTGAGGTGCGCGCTTAAACCGGAAGCTTCGGCCTCCAAGAGAGAAGCCAAAAATATCTCTACTCTCTTCTGCAATGGGAATACTAAAGAAGGCATTCTTTAGATCGATAACAGAAAACCAAGTCACTGTGGAAGGTATCATTGTCAACAGAGCAGTGATATCTGGAACGACAGGAAATTGTGGTACAACAATTTTGTTTACCTCCCGAAGATCAATTACGAAACGATATACAGGTGGCTGAGAAGGATTAGTGCGTTTAAGAACAGGAAGAATAGGACTATTGCATGTGTTTCCTCTTGTTTCCTCAACCACACCCTTCTGAATCAAATCATGAATGATTTCCAAAAGCGCTTTTTCACATTCAGTGGAAATTCTATACTGCGGAATACGCGGCAATTCAACATTAGGCTTGAGAGTGACAACATAAGGTGGAATTTCAAGACAGCCCACATCGTTCGGACCCGTGGCCCAAAGCGTTGCCGGAAGAGAACGCAATTCAGGTGGAAACTGATCTTTGGACAAATACATTGGAGAAATCAGTTTCTATCCTAAAGTAAGATGTACACCAGAAGGAGAACAATATATCGTAGCATGCATTCTTTTCAACAAGTCCAAACCCAACAGATTCTCACCACAACCATTCGTCAAAAGAAGTGGAGCTTCTAAATCATAAGGGCCAATTGAAATAGGCAAAGGGCAAGAAACCGGGTTACGAACAGGGGCACCAGAAAATCCTACAGATACATTCGTTAAGCCAGACAAAGGTGCCCCAGGGAGTTTAGAATGAATGATAGAACTTCTCATTGCCCCAGTATCTAGAAGAAATGGCTCTAAAACACCCATTGTAGTGACATTAACATAATGTCCATTCTGATCTACTGGAACCGACACAACTCCCTTACTTTGTCCATGGCTGTCCTAGTTAGCATGAAGACTTTCATTTCTGCTTTCAATATAATGGTCTTCATTGTAGTACTATGTAGACCTAACATTTTGCTGATCAAAGTAATTCATGGAATTGGGAGGAGGAACACGCTGTTCTTGAGTCAACACACCTCGACCTCTACCTCTGTTTGCTGACTGGAGGCCAGCACGACCTCATGGATCGGATAATGCTCCACTGCGCTGCAATAAAACCGGACAACTATTCTTAAAATGACCTTCTTCTCTACAATAGGCACATTGATTAGGTCCTAGCAAAGGTCGCGGAATATATGGCTCAGGTTTTTGATACAACCTCTGAAACTGCCGAGGCTGTTGAAATTGAGGCTGAGCATAGCGAGTAGGATAAGCTTGTTGCAAGAGAACCTTCGTTTTTAATTATTTCGTCTTTTTCTCTTGCTTTTCTTTTTCTTCTTTATCTCTGTTTTCATAATATTGTGCAGTAGCCAATATCTGGGCAGAAGAAGAAACAGCCCGTGAACTTTCAGAATCTTTCAATTTGTGTGACAGCTCGGGAAGCAAATTAAATACAAATTTGTCTACAAATAATCGCTGTCCACCCTCTGTAGTCATATCTTGACCACTGTGATCAATAAATGTCTCCTCGAAACGAGTAAAGAAATCAGAGACACTTTCATCTTTCTTTTGTTTGCATGCCGCTAATTTATCCCAATTAACTCTCAATGCAGGCATCATCGTTTTCATTAATGTAATAATCCTACCAGGGAGTTCTGAAATCAAAGCATCAGGCTTCGCACCACCCACTTGATCTCTATCTGCGGCAGTTATAACATCCCAATCAGCACCTAATTCCTGTTCGTGATTCTCCTTACGAATCCTAGCCCATAATGTCTGTGGGACTACATTTCCCATCAACATATCGATATCAGCTAGGTTCATGATGCAAGCGTCAACTGTCTGTGATAATTCTTTATAATAACCGCAGGGTTTTTACGAGGATCCGGTAGAGTCTGTTTAAGGGCCAAAACTTCAGATCTCTTCCAGGGGACATGTACCCATATACGTTGAAAATGAGCAGGAATAGCTGGATTAGCACCTACTGCTGCAACCTCTTCCTTCCATACTGGAGGAACCTCTCTCATGGGATAATTTTTCAGTGTCAGTCTAACCGACGGATCGGAATCAAGGAAAGTCTGAGAGGACAATAAGTTTCTAAAGGAAGTAAATGTCCTTACAGCGTTTTCAACTTTGGAACCCACAATAAGTCCTTTATCAAAGTCAGCCTGAACATCTAGCAGGCCCTGTGGAACCGAATTCAAATTCACATCCTCCCATTCTTTAATGAGAGTATCACACATTACATCGAAAACATATCTTTGCGTGGGTGCATTCCATTGTGAGAAGGTAGGCATAATATCGAGCACACTGTATTGGGGACCCTTTTTGATCCATTTTCGTGCGAGAGATTCCAATCTCTCTCCTTCTTCAGAATCTGGGAACTGACTACGAGATTGTCTTCGAGCAAAAGGCGGAGACACATTTAAAGCTTCAAAGAAAGGAGATAGAATACCAGTGACAGTGTCCGTGAGTCGCTTACGCATAGACGGAAAATTGGACATGAGAATAGGAGACAAAGTATTAGGCGAACTAACAGAAGGAGAACCGATAATTGCAGGAGGTGCAGAAGGCGAAGGAGATCGAAGATCAGGAGATGAGGGCAAAGAAGTCGAAGTTAATGGTAAAACAGGCAGAGGCGGTAATACTGGAGGAGGCAAATGCGGAAGAGCCGGAACAGGCGGAGGTACCGCTGGCGGCTGAACAGGCTGTAACAACTGGGGTACATTGGCACCTTGTGCATAGGGTGGAGGCAATCTCAATAAATGAGACATTACGGGATCTTCTTCTAAATCTTTCTTGTTTTCGGAAGGGGAAACAGGCAACACCGGATAGCATTTATCTATCGCCATACGATGTTGTCTCTCTGAGATTTCCGTTGCATTATCAATTTCATCGTCTTTAAATCGTTGGGCAGCCTGTATAATTGTCATACCCTGTGCTTTCCTATCTCGTTTTGTTTGCTTAATTTCTTTCTGTTTGGCTTCCTTACGCCAAAGGCGGAAAGAGTCAAACATTGCCGGCCAGGCTTTTCTTTTAAATAAGACTGCTTCTAAATTATCTAACACATCAGGCTCAAAGCTACCATTTTCTGGCCATTTTAGAACACCATCTTTCTTCGTGTATCGGGTCCATGCCTCGTTAAAGGCAATGGGGCCAATACCATGTTTTGAATAGAGCTCATATGTGGGAGTTCCAACCGAAGGAATCGGACCAGAGTCCTCAAGCCGGGAGTTCCTATTACAACCAAAGCAACAAAGTTTTCCAAACTTAGTCAGACCAGGCATCTCATGATTTCACCGGACTGTTCACAAACTTCAAGGGGGTAAATCTCAGTTTACGCAGCACAAATGCACTTACCCCTCGGCTTCGGCTATTGCAATTGTCGAATCTAAGGACCAAAGGATCAAAGGTACTAAGAAACAAAATTGTGGGAGCGACCCACCAAATACTTAACTAAGGACGTCTTCTCACGCCAACAGAGGCCTGTCTATCGTCTCGCCTTACCATACATCACCAAAGGAAGGGCCAAGGCAGGGCGGCAGTCAGGGCAGCAGTCGTCAGTAGCCGTCAGGAAGGAGTAACCACGCTGAAAAAGACCTTCGGACCACTTTCGACATACAGGGGTCGCTTGACGTGGCTCGTGAATCCTCCAGAATTTTCTTGCGGGGTTCCTCACGACCTTCAGGCAGAACCGGTACCACTGAAGCCGCCCCATGTTGGGCGCCACTTGAAGAACCAGAACCTTTTGGGCCTGGCGGCGCAGGGTATGGCTTAATCTCCGGGGTTCTCCTGCTCAGCTACACAGAGACACGGGACACTCTGTTAGGCGTTTGAAGATCGGATTTATTAGCTGCAGCTAGTACAGTTATCCCAGAAGTACACAAGGTAGGTTCTCAGGAGACTGCCACTTCACTCCGTGGCGCACAATCTTTTATAGTACATAAGTGACATATACATTAACCAAATACACACCCAGAACATATAAGAAGGAGCCAATAAGAAAAGTTGGAAAACAGGACAGAACCAATAGGAAAGGTTTGAAAACAAAGTATCAGATGACTCGAAGAAACCTCTCCTCCAACTGTGTTTGTCACCCCTCCCTCGAACTAATTCATTAACAGATCTGCAACTATCTTGCAGGTGGCGAGATACGTTTGTGAGTGTTGGAGGACAGTTGTGAAACGAGAGAATGATAGCAGAGGAAAGTGAAGGCCAGACGATAAGATAAAGTCAGAAGAGAATAGTGTGAACCAACAGATAGTTGAGACGGGGATTAGAAAAACCAGACAGGGATTAGTGTACTCGGCCAGTCCTAACACCAGCTTTGCAAATAGAGGCATAAGGCCTATTTCGACACGAAGCTGCAGAAAAAGCACAATAGACGTTGTTCCCCGTGCTGCCTGAGTGAGGGCAACACAAAATGGCGGCGGAGCACAAAATGGCGGGTCGATTGGATCATGATCGAAAATCGAATTTTCTCAACTGGACTGAAGCTCGCCGATCTGATGAGGGCTGTTAGCCTGAAACCGGTCCCAGGATGCTTGTTTCCAGTCCAGGGAAGATATGGCTTGGCAGTTCGGGCTGGACTGTTCCCATGAGGCACAGGGTCAAGACTGATTTGCATATAGCTGTGTCTGAACTGGGGTGGCAAAGGGAGCTAAAGAATGATGATGGATTTAACCCAGATCTGTCACTGGGGGTGAGTGTTTGAAAACTTTGAGCACTCCGTCTATCATCCCCTTGTGTTTGCTTTGTTCACCCTAAGATGGCAGGGTATGCCCAGACGTGGTTCCCTTGCTCCCTTTGCCACTGGATTCAAGCTAGCCTGGCTGATGAGGACTGTTCATCCGAAACCGGTCCCATGATGATTGTTTCCGGTCCAGGGAAGACATGGCTTGGTAGTTCGGGCTGGACTGTTCCCATGAGGCACAGGGTCAAGACATATTTGCATAAAGCTGTGTCTGAACTGGGGTGGCAATGTCAGCTATAGAATGGTGATGGATTTAACCCAGATCTGTGACTGGGGGTGAGTGTTTGAAAAGTTTCAGCACATCATCCATCATCTCCTTGTGTTTACTTTGTTCACCATAAGTTGGCAGGGTATGCCCAAACGTGGGTCCCTTGCTTACTTTGCCACTGGAATCAAGCTAGCCTGGCTGATGAGGGCTGTTAGTCCAAAACCAGTCCCAGGATCTTGTTTCCGGTCCAGGGAAGACATGGCTTGGCATTTCGGGCTGGACTGTTCCCATGAGGCACAGGATGAAGACTGATTTGCATATAGCTGTGTCTGAACTGGGGTGGCAAAGTGAGCTAAAGAATGATGATGGATTTAAACCAGATCTGAGATTCGGTTTGAGTGTTTGAAAAGTTTCAGCACTCCGTCCATCATATCCTCGTGTTTGATTCGCTCGCCCTAATCTGGCAGGGTATGCCCAAACGTGGGTCCCTTGCTCCCTTTGCCACTGGATTCGAGCTAGCCTGGCTGATGAGGGCTGTTAGCCCGATACCGGTCCCAGGAAGCTTGTTTCCGCTCCAGGGAAGACATGGCTTGGCAGTTCGGGCACGTCTGATCTCATGAGGCACAGGGTCAAGACTGATTTGTTTATAGCTGTGTCTGAACTATTGTGGCAAAGTGAGCTAAAGAATGATGATGGATTTAACCCAGATCTGTGACTGGGGGTGAGTGTTTGAAAAGTTTCAGCACTCCATCCATCATCTCCTTGTGTTTGCTTTGTTTGCCCGAAGTTGGCAGGGTATGCCCAGACATGGGTCCCTTGCTCCCTTTGCCACTGGATTGAAGCTAGCCTGTCTGATGAGGTCTGTTAGCCCGATACCGGTCCCAGGAAGCTTGTTTCCGGTCCAGAGAAGACATGGCTTGGCAGTTCAGGCAGGACTGTTCCCATGAGGCACAGGGTCAAGACTGATTTGCATATAGTTGTGTCTGAACTATTGTGGCAAATTGAGCTAAAGAATGATGATAGATTTAACCCAGATCTGTGACTGGGGGTGAGTGTTTGAAAAGTTTTAGCACTCCGTCTTGCATTTCCTTGTGTTTGCTTTGTTCACCCTAAGTTGGCAGGGTATGCCCAGACGTGGGTCCCTTGCTCCCTTTGCCACTGGATTCAAGCTAGCCTAGCTAATGAGGGCTGTTAGCCCGAAACTGGTCTGAGGATACTTGTTTCTGGTCCAGGGAAGACATGGCTTGGCAGTTCGGCCTAGACTGTTCCTATGAGGCACAGTGACAAGACTGATTTGCATATAGCTGTGTCTGAGCTGGGGTGGCAACGTGAGCTAAAGAATGATTATGGATTTAACCCAGATCTGTGACTGGGGGTGAGTGTTTGAAAAGTTTCAGCACTTCGTCCATCATCTCCTTGTGTTTGCTTTGTTTCCCCTTAGTTGGCAAGTTATGCCCAGACGAAGGTCCCTTGCTCCCTTTTCCACTGGATTCAAGCTAGCCTGGCTGATGTGGGCTATTAGACCGATACCGGTCCCAGGAAGCTTGTTTACGGTCCAGGGCAGACATGGCTTGGCAGTTCTGGCAGGACTGTTCCCATGAGGCACAGGGTCAAGACTGATTTTCATATAGCTGTGTCTGAACTATTGTGGCAAAGTGAGCTAAAGAATGATGATGGATTTAACCCAGATCTGTGACTGGGGGTGAGTGTTTGAAAAGTTTCAGTACTCCGTCCATCATCTCCTTGTGGTTGCTTTGTTCGCCCTAAGTTGGCAGGGTATGCCCAGACGTGGGTCCCTTGCTCCCTTTGCCACTGGATTGAAGGTAGCCGATCTGATGAGGACTGTTAGCCCGAAACCAGTCCCAGGATGCTTGTAGGAAGGTGGATATCTGACTATGGTTTGCCTAGTGTCTAGCTGGTTTTTCGACTTAGTTGGCCTGAGATCCTGCCATTCAGGATCTCAGTCCATCTGTTCTCTCTTTAAAATGGACTCCATGTACCCTAGGTACATATCCAATTGGTTGGATCACCCTGTGAGCCCCTGTACCAGTGTACACTAGGTACCCAGGGCATTGGTGTATCTAAGGCCTGCCAAGGGCTGAAGCATGTATTATGCCACCCCAGGCTTGGCCTAACAATTTGACACTACTGGCTGATCACTCAGCTGGGGTAAGTTGGTGTAATCACCTCTTACTTAGGTGTAGTATACCTATACCTAACCTTAAATGGGACACCTGGTAACCTATAAGTCACTCCTATGGCAGGCCTTAACAATCCTGAAGGCAGAGTGCTTGGTTCCAGGTGGGATGGTGCTCTGGCATGAGCTGAGCCTGTCTGCAGTGGTCGGAACAACTTCCTTCTACTGTTTCCAGATATCGTCATACCATGTACTCTTAAGTGCATTATGAACCTCGCGGTTAAATGCTATCTTTGGTTTGGCTTTATCAAAACATGTCGAGTAAGGTGTCATACGAATTGGAATACTAACCCCTCGCCAATTCTGGCGACGGGGTTAGCATTCCACCCTTCTAGAGGGACACGACATGTACAGTACCTGAAACCCGGGTAAAATCAGACATAGCCTCAGCTCCACAAAATGGATGCTGCCACCACAGACACAAGTCTGCCCTCCTGCTGCTGGGAGTCCTTCCAGCTTGGGAGGTGTGGACAAAGGGTTTCCTGCCAGGGGAGGTGCGTGCACCACCCCAGACAGGATTTTGTGTATTGGTCAGGTAGGGCTTGAAAGAAACCAGACATGCCTGTGGCTCACAAGGAGCCTCGGTGCATATGCCAGTTCAAACCGGTCCTGGGGCACACCAGTCCCGGGCCTGGGGCGAGCTGGACAAAGGATTGGGGGTGTAACCACCCCCCTTCCTGGTCCCACC
This sequence comes from Triturus cristatus, assembly GCF_964204655.1. Taxonomy (NCBI): domain Eukaryota; kingdom Metazoa; phylum Chordata; class Amphibia; order Caudata; family Salamandridae; genus Triturus; species Triturus cristatus. The sequence continues at coordinate 1,151,217,653 of NC_140579.1, forward strand.
CATAGGGAGGGACCTAGCAGGTAGTCCGGCCCCTAGAATCCGCTTAAAGGTAGGAGCTGTGTCCTAAGACTTCAGACATCCTGGAATCAACTTAACACTAAGAAGAAGACGGGAACTTCGACGCTCTGCTGCACAGAGGACTGAAGCCAATCTCCCCTGTGGTCAGGGAGTGACCACCTTGCTAACGCAAGCACCATCCAGCGAATCAACGTCTGCTTTGCCGCCGGCTCCCGCCGGAGCCCGAGCCCAGAGACTGACAAGACCTGGACCTCCAGACCTCTCACCGCCCGATCCACAGTCCCTGAAAAGAGGAGACCCGTGGAGGCACCGAGACACGTGGAGCCAGCCATCTTGAAACGACCACGACAAGCTGACAAGTGCAACAACCGAGGCTCCCTCCAAGTTGTGCTTTGGGATCTGAGAAGCCCAACCCTCGAGCAGCATCTGCACCAAAGGTGAGCCCTCCAGCATCTCCACGATCTGCGTGGGGCCCTTCTGCATTTTGCCACTCGACGCACCTACCCGGTTGCTGGCCCGCTGGCTAGTAGCCATCTTGGCAACGAACTTTACAAAATACACCGCTGGTCTGGGTGCTCCAGACTGGCCCTTGCTCCCCTCCAAAGGAGCAGTCCTTCTGACCTTGCTGGTCAGAACCATCAGCTTATTTCATCTCCTACAACAATTGCTTTTGCCAAGGCTTGTTTGCTTCGATCAAGTCGCCGACACCGCCGACAGCGAGAGCCTGCGTGGGACAGCTCGTGAACCGACTCCTGGACATCGTCGACCTCCAGGGACCACGTGGCTGCAGAGACAAGCTACACCTTTCTTCCTGTTTGCACCCGACATCGCCTGGTACCCACCTGGTGCCACGCCGGTCACTGGCTAGTGACTGTGAACACTGTCCCCTCTGCTTACAGGTCTTCAACATCCCCGATCCACTCTTGGATCCACTGCATCTCTCCCGGACCGACCGCCTGCAGCATCTTTGTCTTCAGGCTCCACGGAACAGATAGAAGAAACCCGACGCACTTCGAGGCCTATGCACCAGCTTCCTGTGGGTGAGGTAAAGCTGGCACACCTGTGCCCAAGTGTAGTATTACATCTCTAGTGCCTGTGTTCCAAATCTTGAGTTCCTAGTCCATCCGGAAGATCCTCTTTGCAGTAACTTTGTACTTTTTACGCACCCATTGAAACCTATGGGAGCACGCGTGTGACTATTTGCTCTGCACACGCCACCCGTGGACCTCCTGGTCACTAACTGAAGTTAGCTCCTTGTAGGCCCAGCGATTCTAGAGGCCCTAGGCCTTTTCCCTTTTCTGTTCGTGGTACTTATACCACTATTTTAGTATATGGTTTGAGCGGCCACCAGGGCCTATCCATATAAAGTGCAACTTCTGTGTAATCTTGTTTGACGATTTGTGCTCCTGTGCTCATAAAGAGACTAGGGGTTACTTTGAGAAATAAATACATATATATTTTGAATATATATCTGTGTGGTGTCCTTTCATTGGTATAAAAGGGGGTTACATTTGGTAAAACAGCTGGCTTAACACGCTTCACGAGTTTAGCCTCAAAGACTGCTTAGCCTACGCTACCACTAGGGCAGCTAGTCCGAAAAGGTTGACTTACAACCACACCATAAGGGTTGCTTGGCATGGTACAAGGTGATCACTTTAACTAGTGAGCATCATATACCAGGCCAACTTCTCACATTGGTGAGCAGCGGTTGGATTTGAGCTTGCTGTGTTTTACCATTGTAATCTCTTGGTTACCAATTGAAAGATCACATAGGTACCTGTAGGTACATATAAAACAAGATTAGATATACATAAGTTCTACTGAACTTAGTTGTTGTAGAGCAAAGGGAGTAGCACACCCTGACTACAACTACTAGATAGGTTTAGTAGGTAAACCCAAGTGTAGGTAGATTGCAACACATCCACCCACACTTAAGAGCAATGGCTGGGGCAGAGGGGTCCACTGTACCTATCTCTGTTGAGAGTGACCCCCAGAGGGCACCATCCATCTTTGCTACCCTTAACCAGAATGAGCTCAGGCATTTGGCAACTCTTAGAGGCCTTAAACAGCCCAAGAACCCTACCTCTGCTGAGCTCAGAGAACTCTTGCAAAATGATGAAAATCAGAGAGAGCTCAAGAAAGCTTCCCAGTTAGCCCCATTATGGTCAGGAACAGGAGCCCCCCCTTCTGAAGATGCTACAGAAGTACCCCTTTCCAATAGCCATCCCTTAGATGAGAACCATACTACAGAGGAGGAAAGTGGGGAGGATACAGAGAGTAGTGATGATGAAGGGAGAACTAGCCCAGTGCCAAGTGTTATACTTGGCACAGCTAAACTAAGGCTATTGGGGACTGACAATGGGATCATCCCATTGGATCTCCCCAGTGGACTTAACCAGGGGCTTGGGAGGCAAAGGAATCGCTCAGGTGACTCTAATGCTTCTCATGCCTCTAGAGGCTCTCAAGGTCACTCCAGGAAAAGGATGACCACCCCTCAGAGGAGGGAACATGAGGCCAGAATGCAGGAAGCCCAGCTGAGGATCAGGAAGCAGGAGCTAGAAGTAGCCCTGATGGAAGAAAAACTGAGGAAGGCTAGGCAACCTAGAGAGAGTGGGTCTATACCCACTGGTGGCAGCATTGTCCCTAAGGACAAAGATAGGGTCTTCGATAATAGGAACCTGTCTAAGGTTGTGCCCCCCTACAAAAGTGGGGATGACATCCACAAATGGATGACTGCTCTTGAGAGAGCCTGCAAAGTGCAGCAGGTTCCTGAAGACCAGTGGGCAGCAATCCTCTGGCTCTCCTTTGAAGGAAGAGGCAGAGACAGACTCCTCACTGTTAGGGAGGAGGATGTCAGAAATTACAGAGTCCTGACGAGTGTCCTAGTTGATGGGTTAGGCTTAACCACTGAACAGTACAGGTTAATGTTCAGAGACACCCAGAAGACACAGACTCAGGACTGGTCTGAATATGTTGAATGTGCCACTAAGGCTTTGGAGGGTTGGTTGCTGGGAAGTAAGGTATCTGATTATACAGGATTGTACAATTTGATGATGAGAGAACAGATTTTAAGTAACTGTCAAAACCAGCTCCTCCATCAACACCTGGTAGACTCAGATTTGACCTCTCCCCAAGAATTGGGAAAGAGGGCAGATAAATGGGTCAGGACCAGGATCAGGCCTAAGAATCAGGGTGGTGACCAAAAGAAAGATACCACCAAACCTCAAGAGAAGGGTGGGGATAAAGCAAAAGAGAAATCTTCCTCAGGGCCCCAAAACTCCACACAGGGTGGTGGGTCCCAAGCTCCCTCCTCTACCACAGGTAAAAAGCCTTACTGCCATGAGTGTAAAACTCCTGGGCATTGGAAAACTGACAGCAGTTGCCCAAGGGCTACAAACAAAACTGTTCCTCCAATTACTCCTGTCACACCACCTATTACTGTCAGCAGTAATCCCCCAGGTGGTGGGAGTGCCTCCAAAAATTTGGGTGGGTTTACTTGGGGAACACAGGGGGACCCTGGCTTAGCCAATTCCCCTACAGCAACTACTCTTGTCTGTGATGGTGGCATGGGGTTTGCCAACTTCACTGCCTGTCCCAACACTTTGGGTAGGTACAGACAGGAGCCCTACATCAATGGTACCAAAGCTGAGGCCTACAGAGACACTGGAGCTAGCATCACAATGGTGGCCCATTGGCTAGTTCCCTCTGAGCAGCTTTTGCCTGGTTTCTCCTACCAGGTGACTAACATTGATGGCAAACAGAACAGTCATCCCATGGCAGAGGTATGTCTCAGCTGGGGAGGTGTCACTGGCCCTAAAAGGGTGGCGGTGTCCCCAACCTTGCCTGTAGACTGCTTACTGGGGAATGACTTAGAACTCTCAGCTTGGGCTGGAGTTGAACAAGACACCCATTCTAAAATGGTAGGCCTTTCACAAAAGGGTAGTGGCGTTGTGCCATTCACAACCCCTGTCCAAATAGATTTCCTCCCTGAAAAGGTTGGAAGGGCAGTGGTAGCCACAGCCCAGGCACAGACAGACTTCCCTGTAGAGACTGGCAGAGCTGTGACAGTCACAGCTCAAACACAAACTGAGTGCCCCCCTGAAAAGGTTGGCAAGGCTGTAATGGTCTCAGCCTATACTCAGACTGACATAGGTGTAGTGAAGCCTGAAACTATGGATCACTCCACACAAACAGAGAGTAGTGGGGAGGAAGAAAAGTCTCCCTCTCCCCAGACATTAGGAAAAAGTCAGCCTCCTCAGGGAGCTGACCTCACCCCTTGTGAAGGAACTGCCCCAGAGGTAGCCAGGCCTGGCCTGGCAGAGCCTCTGATGTCAGTGGCCCCTTCCAAGGTGGGACCCAGTCTGGTGCAGGTAGCCTACCTCTCTCTACCCTGCCTCAGTCAGCCCAGGGCTGCAGAGGTCAGGGAGGCCAGTGGACCCCCAGAGGGCCCCTGTCCACAAGAACCCCCCCATCAAAAGAATGAGGATTGCCTGGCTAGTAGCCCTGGTCAGGTGATGGGTAAAAACATTCCTGAGGGATCTCCTTTACAGGTAGTTAGGGACCTCCCCCAGAGGGATTCTGTTGGGCACAGGCAAACATGGGACCTTAGGGCCCCAAACCTGACCTGTCCCTCCAGTAAGCCCACAAGAGGGACCCAGCCTCCAGCTTTAGGTAGCCAGAGGCTGACCCTGAGAGCACAGTGCAACTCAGTTAAGGAAAGAAAGGCATCCATGGTGGAGGATGATTGGAGGAAGCTGAGGCCTCACTTGGAGGACACTCACTTCAGTACTCCGTCTCAACACCAGCCTTTTACTTTGCCAAGACACACCAAAGGTAGAGATTCCCTATGGTGGAGACCCTCTGATACCCTTAGGGTGAGGGATTGCTTAGTGGACCATGAGACAGGGGGTAACCATGCCAGTGCTGGTTCCTCCTTATATGGCCACTTGGGCAATATAGGCTTACCTGGTCAAGGTCAGCCTTATCTCCCTTCGTTTGGGGAGGGGTTGTGTAGGAAGGTGGATATCTGACTATGGTTACCCCCAATTTTTTGCCTAGTGTCTAGCTGGTTTTTCGACTTAGTTGGCCTGAGATCCTGCCATTCAGGATCTCAGTCCATCTGTTCTCTCTTTAAAATGGACTCCATGTACCCTAGGTACATAACCAATTGGTTGGATCACCCTGTGAGCCCCTGTACCAGTGTACACTAGGTACCCAGCGCATTGGTGTATCTAAGGCCTGCCAAGGGCTGAAGCATGTATTATGCCACCCCAGGCTTGGCCTAACAATTTGACACAACTGGCTGATCACTCAGCTGGGGTAAGTTGGTGTAATCACCTCTTACTTAGGTGTAGTATACCTATACCTAACCTTAAATGGGACACCTGGTAACCTATAAGTCACTCCTATGGCAGGCCTTAACAATCCTGAAGGCAGAGTGCTTGGTTCCAGGTGGGATGGTGCTCTGGCATGAGCTGAGCCTGTCTGCAATGATCGGAACAACTTCCTTCTACTGTTTCCAGATATCGTCATACCATATACTCTTAAGTGCATTATGAACCTCGCGGTTAAATGCTATCTTTGGTTTGGCTTTATCAAAACATGTTGAGTAAGGTGTCATACGAATTGGAATACTAACCCCTCGCCAATTCTGGCGACGGGGTTAGCATTCCACCCTTCTAGAGGGACACGACATGTACAGTACCTGAAACCCGGGTAAAATCAGACATAGCCTCAGCTCCACAAAATGGATGCTGCCACCACAGACACAAGTCTGCCCTCCTGCTGCTGGGAGTCCTTCCAGCTTGGGAGGTGTGGACAAAGGGTTTCCTGCCAGGGGAGGTGCGTGCACCACCCCAGACAGGATTTTGTGTATTGGTCAGGTAGGGCTTGAAAGAAACCAGACATGCCTGTGGCTCACAAGGAGCCTCGGTGCATATGCCAGTTCAAACCGGTCCTGGGGCACACCAGTCCCGGGCCTGGGGCGAGCTGGACAAAGGATTGGGGGTGTAACCACCCCCCTTCCTGGTCCCACCCATAGGGAGGGACCTAGCAGGTAGTCCGGCCCCTAGAATCCGCTTAAAGGTAGGAGCTGTGTCCTAAGACTTCAGACATCCTGGAATCAACTTAACACTAAGAAGAAGACGGGAACTTCGACGCTCTGCTGCACAGAGGACTGAAGCCAATCTCCCCTGTGGTCAGGGAGTGACCACCTTGCTAACGCAAGCACCATCCAGCGAATCAACGGCTGCGGTGCTGCCGCCTCCCGCCGGAGCCCGAGCCCAGAGACTGACAAGACCTGGACCTCCAGACCTCTCACCACCCGATCCACAGTCCCTGAAAAGAGGAGACCCGTGGAGGCACCGAGACACGTGGAGCCAGCCATCTTGAAACGACCACGACAAGCTGACAAGTGCAACAACCGAGGCTCCCTCCAAGTTGTGCTTTGGGATCTGAGAAGCCCAACCCTCGAGCAGCATCTGCACCAAAGGTGAGCCCTCCAGCATCTCCACGATCTGCGTGGGGCCCTTCTGCATTTTGCCACTCGACGCGCCTACCCGGTTGCTGGCCCGCTGGCTAGTAGCCATCTTGGCGACGAACTTTACAAAATACACCGCTGGTCTGGGTGCTCCAGACTGGCCCTTGCTCCCCTCCAAAGGAGCAGTCCTTCTGACCTTGCTGGTCAGAACCATCAGCTTATTTCATCTCCTACAACAATTGCTTTTGCCAAGGCTTGTTTGCTTCGATCAAGTCGCCGACACCGCCGACAGCGAGAGCCTGCGTGGGACAGCTCGTGAACCGACTCCTGGACGTGGTCGACCTCCAGGGACCACGTGGCTGCAGAGACAAGCTACACCTTTCTTTCTGTTTGCACCCGACATCGCCTGGTACCCACCTGGTGCCACGCCGGTCACTGGCTAGTGACTGTGAACACTCTCCCCTCTGCTTACAGGTCTTCAACATCCCCGATCCACTCTTGGATCCACTGCATCTCTCCCGGACCGACCGCCTGCAGCATCTTTGTCTTCAGGCTCCACGGAACAGATAGAAGAAACCCGACGCACTTCGAGGCCTATGCACCCGCTTCCTGTGGGTGAGGTAAAGCTGGCACACCTGTGCCCAAGTGTAGTATTACATCTCTAGTGCCTGTGTTCCAAATCTTGAGTTCCTAGTCCATCCGGAAGATCCTCTTTGCAGTAACTTTGTACTTTTTACGCACCCATTGAAACCTATGGGAGCACGCGTGTGACTATTTGCTCTGCACACGCCACCCGTGGACCTCCTGGTCACTAACTGAAGTTAGCTCCTTGTAGGCCCAGCGATTCTAGAGGCCCTAGGCCTTTTCCCTTTTCTGTTCGTGGTACTTATACCACTATTTTAGTATATGGTTTGAGCGGCCACCAGGGCCTATCCATATAAAGTGCAACTTCTGTGTATTCTACTGTAATCTTGTTTGACGATTTGTGCTCCTGTGCTCATAAAGAGACTAGGGGTTACTTTGAGAAATAAATACATATATATTTTGAATATATATCTGTGTGGTGTCCTTTCATTGGTATAAAAGGGGGTTACATTTGGTAAAACAGCTGGCTTAACACGCTTCACGAGTTTAGCCTCAAAGACTGCTTAGCCTACACTACCACTAGGGCAGCTAGTCCGAAAAGGTTGACTTACAACCACACCATAAGGGTTGCTTGGCATGGTACAAGGTGATCACTTTAACTAGTGAGCATCATATACCAGGCCAACTTCTCACAATGCTTGTTTCCGGTACAGTGAAGACATTGCTTGGCAGTTCGGGTTGGAATGGTCCCATGAGGCACAGGGTCAAGACTGATTTGCATATAGCTGTGTCTGAACTGGTTTGGCAAAGTGAGCTAAAGAGTGATGATGGATTAAACCCGGATCTGTGACTGGGGGTGAGTGTTTGCAAAGTTTCAGCACTCCGTCTATCATCTCCTTGTGTTTGCTTTGTTCACCCTAAGTTGGCAGGGTATGCCCAGACGTGGGTCCCTTGCTCCCTTTGCCACTGGATTCAAGCTAGCCTGGCTGATGAGGGCTGTTCATCCGAAACCAGTCCCAGGATGCTTGCTTCCGGTCCAGGGAAGACATTGCATGGCAGTTCAGGCTGGACTGTACCCATGAGGCACAGGGTCAAGACTGATTTGCATATAGCTGTGTCTGAACTGGGGGGCAAAGTGAGCTATAGAAAGATGATGGATTTAACCCAGATCTGTGACTGGGGGTGAGTGTTTGAAAAGTTGCAGCACTCCCTCCATCATCCCCTTGTGTTTGCTTTGTTCGCCCTAATTTGACAGGGTATGCCCAGACGTGGGTCCCTTGCTCACTTTGCCACTGGATTGAAGCTAGCCTGTCTGATGAGAGCTGTTAGCCTGAAACCGGTCCCAGGATACTTGTTTCTGGTCCAGGGAAGATATGGCTTGGCAGTTCCGGCTGGACTGTTCCAATGAGGCACAGGGTCAAGACTGATTTGCATATGGCTGTGTGTACACTGGGGTGGCAACGTGAGCTACAGAATGATGAAGGATTTATCCCAGATCTATGACGGAGGGCTGAGTGTTTGAAACGTTTCAGCACTCCGTATATCATCTCCTTGTGTTTGCTGTGTTTGCCCTAAGTTGGCAGGATATGCCCAGATGTGGGTCCCTTGCTCACTTTGCCACTGGATTCAAGCTAGCCTAGCTGATGAGGGCTGTTAGCCTGAAGCCAGTCCCAGGATTTTTGTTTCTGGTCCAGGGAAGACGTGGCTTGGCAGTTTGGGCTGGACTGTTCCCATGAGGCACAGGGTCAAGACTGATTTGCATATATCTGTGTCTGAACTGGGGTGGCAAAGTGAGCTAAAGAATGATGATGGATTGAACCCAGATCTGTGAATGGGGGTGAGTGTTTGAAAAGTTTCAGCACTCCGTCCATCATCTCCTTGTGTTTGCTTTGTTCGCCCTAAGTTGGCAAGTTATGCCCAGACGTGGGTCCCTTGCTCCTTTGAATACAAAGAAAGGGTCTCTACCCGTAATTTTGCAAACGTACAACGTATTGTTATTGAATAGATCAACACTAGGACTAAGGAAAGGGGAGAGAACAAACAATGAAGTCAAAACATAATCAAAAAAACACAATTTAAATGTAATAATATTTTTTAATTTTTCCCTTGCTCCCTTTGCCACTGGATTGAAGTTAGCCGATCTGATGAGGGCTGTTAGCCCGAAACCGGTCCCAGGATGCTTGTTTCCAGTCCAGGGAAGACATGGCTTGGCAGATCGGGCTGGACTGTTCCCATGAGGCAAAGGGTCAAGTCTGATTTGCATATAGCTGTGTCTGAACTGGGGTGGCAAAGTGAGCTAAAGAATGATGATGGATTTAACCCAGATCTGTGACTGGGGGTGAGTGTTTGAAAAGTTTCAGCACTCCGTCTATCATCTCCTTGTGTTTGCTTCGTTCACCCTAAGTTGACAGGGTATGCCCAGATGTGAGTCCCTTGCTCCCTTTGCCACTGGATTCAAGCTAGCCTGGCTGATGAGGGCTGTTCGTCCGAAACCGGTCCCAGGATGTTGTTTCTGGTACAGAGAAGACATGGCTTGGCAGTTCAGGCAGGACAGTTCCCATGAGGCACAGGGTCAAGACTGATTTGCATATAGCTTGTCTGAACTGGGGGGGCAAAGTGAGCTAAAGAATGATGATGGATTTAGGTTTAAGATATTTTTATTGCAACACATATAGACAAACAATACAAATCAGAGAGTGTTGGGGCACCACAGCGAAGGTCAGATACCGGGCTGGAGGCCGTGCTAGGAACATTCCAACAAAACAGTAGCCCGCTGTGACCCTCGGGGATAAACAGTGTTGCAAAAATCGTAAACAGCCCCCCTCCCAAGCCACCCTCCCCAACCCCCAACCTCCCACACCCCCCCAACCCCTGCCCTCCCCTCGTCCAGTGCGTGGGTCTAATCCTCCCCGTCCCCCCGCCCTCCCCAAGAGGGATTTCCGCCACATGACCAATCAGGATTCCGATTCCTCCAGCGTCGTAAGCCGCAAGAGGCGAAGATATCTCAGGCAGGTCAGTTCCCTAAATTCAGTACCCAGGGACTGAAATGGCTGCCAGAGATCATTGAACTGCTCTATATCCCCTGCCACTGTAAGCGACAATTTTTCCATCCCCAGCACATGCCATAATCTATGAAGCCAGCCCGTGACAGTGGGGAGTGTCGTGGAGCGCCAGTGTGCGAGAATGTTCTGCATCGCCGACCCCAGTGCAATAGCTATCTGTCTACCCCTGCGGGATCTCAAGGGATACATCAACCCGTTCGGGAGGCCTAGTAAGATGTATACTGGGAGGCGCGGCAGTTCAGTGTCAAAATGGGAGTTGATATCATCTATCACCTCTTTCCAGTAAGAATCGAGGAGCGGACAGTCCCACAGGATGTGTGTCAGCGTGCCCACCCGCCCGCATCCCCTCCAGCAAGTAGCGTCTTTGCTGTGGTCCATGTCGTGTATGCGCTCCTGGGTGTAGTACCAGTATGTCGAGACTTTGGTTAATGTTTCAGTGAGTCCCATATGGTACGCCGAGTGCCTGGGCCTATATGCCACCTGATCCCATTCCTTGTGGCTCAGTGACCTGCCCAATTCCCTCTCCCAGCACTCCTGTCCTGGATTATAGAAATGTGAGGAAGGTATTCGTAACAGCTGGTAAAGATTGGTTATCAGCTTCGCGTCGGACGTGCGAGTTAGAAGCCAGCGTTCATAAGGGAGAAGTCTCCTATCAGCCGTCTCCTGCACCTGTGGGTGCAACGCCCAATGGCGGGCCTGTAGGTAACGCAACCTCTCAGTCTCCGGGAGTGCGTACTCCTGTCTGAAGCGCACGAAGGGGATGACCCCTTCCGGGTCGTACATATGACACAGGGCCCGACACCCCGCCGCTCGCCAGAGAGCGAAGGCCCCCCTTTCCTGTCCCGGAGTGAAGTCCGGGTTATCAATCAAAGGTGTGAGAGGCGAAGGGAATGTTGTCAGGCCGTGCGCGGCGTTGGTGGCATCCCAGACCCGCAGGGGCACCCTCGTGACGAAGGAGGCGTATAGATTTGCAGGGCGGTGAGCCCTACGAAGGAAAGGCACCTCTTGCAGGGGCCTACCCGCCACCGCTTGGTCCTGAAAGAGCCAGTGCTTGTCAGATTCCCACCTTATCCACTCCACCAAGTAGCGCATCTGCGCTGCCTGAAAGTACCTGCGGAGGTCCGGAATCCCCAACCCCCCGGCCTCCGGCGCCAGCATAGAGAGCGCCCTCTTCATCCTGGGCTTCTTGCCCCGCCATATGAAACACGCCAAGTCCGACTGCGTCTGCTGGATCCAGCCAGTAGGCGGCTGCAGCGGTAACACCCTAAACAAATACAAAATCTGGGGCAAAACAGTCATTTTGACGGCAGCTATTCTGCCCAGCCACGAAAGGGCACCGCGATCCCACCGGCCCATCTCCTCCCGAATCCTCCTGCCCAAGGCGGCATAATTAGCCGCCACCATAGCCGGCAGGGTGGGGGCTAGCTGGATCCCTAGGTAGGGCACGAAATCCGTCGACCAGAGCATCGGGAAGAGGTCCTGCAACAAAGTCCTAGTAGCAGGCGTGAGAGACACATCCAACGCCACCGACTTCCCTACGTTCATTTTGAAGCCCGAGACCGCAGCAAAGGAGTCCAACTCCTCGAACCAGGCCGGAAGGGCAGTGAGCGGGTCATCCAGCGACAGTATGACGTCGTCTGCATAAAGGCTAATGGCATGAGTGAAGCCCCCAAACCTCACCCCCTTTACCGCCGGGTTGTGACGTATCCAGTGGGCGAAGAGCTCCATGTACAGGGCGAAAAGCAGGGGTGACAACGGGCAGCCCTGCCTCGTGCCCCTCTCGATGTCAAAACTCCTGGAGCTATAACCATTCACCCGCACCACCGCCGTCGGGAATTTGTAGGAATTGAGTATCATTGATCGGAATCTGTCCCCTATACCCACCTTCCGCAGAACCTGCTCCAGATAAGGCCAGTGGACGCGGTCGAACGCCTTTTCCGCGTCCACTGAGAGCATCATTCTCTCCCCGGGAATTCATGATGCCTTTTCTAAGAGGTGAACTATCCGCTTGGTGTTGTCTACCGTCTGCCTTCCCGGAACAAAGCCCGCCTGGTCCGGATCTATAAGTCCCGGTAGGTGGGGGGCCAATCGGGCCGCTAGGATCCCGGTGTACAGCTTGAGGTCCATGTTCAAAAGTGAGATTGGCCTGTAGGAACCGCACTGCGTCCGGTCCTTCCCCGGCTTGGGGATAACCGTAAGAGAGGCTTGCAACAGGTCCAGCGGGATGGCTCCAGGGGCAGAGAACGAGTTGAAGAGGCGCGTGAGGAGCGGGGCCAGCGTCGCACAAAACGTTTTATAGAAAAGGGACGTGTAGCCATCCGGCCCCGGGGCCTTCCCGTGCTTAAGGTTGGCGATGGCGGAAATCACTTCCTCAACTCGTATATCCCTGTCGAGGTGCTCCGCCTGCAAAGGCGTCAGGGAGGGGAGGGAAACCGAGTCCAGATACGCCGCCGTCGCATGTGCATCCGGGGGGTCCCCCGAGTAGAGGTCGGCATAGAACCTACGGAAGGCCTCGGCTATATGGGCGTCCTCCGTAACCATCGACCCCGTGGAGTCGGAGACCTCCCTCACCAGCTGTTGTTGTCGAGCCACTCTAAGCCTGTTCACCAGCAGCCGGCCGCATCTATCCCCTCCCGTGTAGTAGGCATGGCGCAAGCGCAAAGCTGCGTACTCCGCGCGGTCCATGTCCAGGGCCACCAGAAGCTTCCTTGCCCCCTTGAGCTGCCGCCATATTCGGGTAGCCCCCATCCTGCGGTGCATATGTTCCAGTTCGCGGACCCGCTGGGTTAGCTCCTCCCTCTTGCGCAGCCGCTCCTTATTGTCAGCCGAGGAGAGAGCTATAAACTCCCCCGAAGTACCGCCTTCAGAGCAGCCCACTGTGTCGCCCGGGAGGTATCGGAGTCGTCATTATGGGACAGATGGTCCCGAATTGCATGCGTCACGTGCGTGACTACCGCCTTCCTATGCAGTAAGGTGTCCCGCAGACGCCAAACCCACGGTGGGCACGAGATCGGCGGCAGCCCGAGCTCGACGGTGACCGGGGCGTGATCAGTCAGTGAGACCACCCCCATCTCCGTCACGGTGGCGAGTGCACACACCGGCGCGGTGACCAGAAGACGATCCAGGCGCGCATAGGTTTTATGTGCGTGGGAGTAGTATGAATAGTCTCTATCAGTAGGATGCATGCGACGCCAGAGGTCATGGAGGTCCAGCTCTGCCAGCTGTGCCCTACACCCGGCCGAGAATTCCCCAGTTTGCGGAGAGCGATGCGCGGATCTGTCTAAGGCCGAATCAAAGACCATATTAAGGTCACCTCCGAGGATAATGTGCCTGTCCTGTGTGGCAGGGACGTCCTCCAGCGCTGAGCGTAAGAAGCGCTCTTGTTGTTTGTTGGGGCTATACACGGATCCCACTGTGAAGTGGAGACCCCCCACCCTAAACCTGTAGGCTAATAGCCTGCCTTTCTGTTCCGAGTGTTTGTGTAGGACCTCTCCCCTAAACTGCCTGGCCACCAGGATCGCCACCCCCGCTGTCTTAGTGTTGCCAGAAGAGAAGAGTTGTGTCGGGAATTTGTGGGAGCGGAGCCTGTGACAGTCCCTGGGCAACAAGTGGGTCTCCTGAAGGAGGCAAATGTCCGCTTGGGTGCTTTCTAGTAGGGATAACACAGCCCGCGTTTGACCTAGTTGTTGAGGCCCCGAACATTAAGTGTCACGATCTTAAGAGTGGTGGGCGGCATAGGGGAGGACAGATGAGATAGCGCAGAGCCTCCGCATACGCAGAGTTCGTCTCAAAAGTGCCGCCGCGGCGGCCATAACCCCTGTGGTGCACTGGACGACCCCCCCTCCCCTCCCGGTTCCCCCCAACTCCCCTGCTCAACCCCCAAACTACTCCCTTTCCCCCACTCAACCATACAGCCTATGCAAAACCCCCCCACTCCCAATGAACAACCCCTTTGGCAACAATCCAACAACCCCTGACCCCCCCCTCCCTCCCTCCCTCCTCTGACCCCCAACCCCAGTAAACCATAGTCCCAGTCGAGCCCCACGAGGGACAAGTCTGTGGTAAGTGACTTGAGTGGACGTCCAGCCACCGTCTCTTCCCCGCAGCCCCTCCCCCCCTGGAGCCCCCAAACCTGCAGTATGAAGTAGGCTGTGACGATCTCCCCCCGGAGTGTTCTTACGCCGTCAGCGCGACGTCACCGGCGGCAGTGTCCCGGCCACCTCGAGCACTGCGCCGGCCATGCCGGCCATGATGGTGGGTGAGTCCGGCCTCCCGGCGCGGCCAGAAGAGTTCCGCCCCGCCGCCCATTGCCAGCCATCTCTAGTAGAGCGCCTCCGGCGCGGCATAGTCGCGTCCTCTTCCGTCGCAGTGATGCCCAAGACCCCGCAGGTCTCCTGCAGGGAGCGTAGTTGGTGCAAAGTGCCATTCCACCGAAAAATGAGACGGAAGGGGTGACCCCAGGCATAGGGCGTTCCGTGCTCCCTCAGAAAGTTCGTGGCGATCTTGAAAGCTTTGCGTTTCTGAAGCGTTATGGCAGATAAGTCCTGGTATAAAGCTACTGGGTGGCCTCGAAAGTTCAGGGATGGCCTCTTCCTTGCCTCAGCCAGGATGCGCTCCTTGAGTGGGAAGTTCGGGAGAAAGGCCAGAATATCCGGCGGTGGTGCCGACGCACGCCTCGGCTGCCCCACCCTGTGTGCTCTGTCGATCCGGATGGGGAAGTCCGCCTGCTCTCCCAAGATCTCCCCGAACAGGGCCTGTAAGTAGCCGGCCACATCGGACCCCTCGTCCGTGGATGGAACTCCCCGGACCCGAATGTTGTTCCGCCGGGATCTGTTTTCAAGGTCCTCATTATGTGCCTGAAGATCGAGCTGTTGGTCCCGGAGGCGCAGCACCTCCTGCTGCAACTGTTCGATGTCTTCGTCCCTCCTCTGGCCGGCACCCTCCACGGAAGCCACCCGCTCTCCCAGGCCATCCACCTCTCTGTGCACCTCCCGCATCTCACCGCGACCTCCTGTTTCAGCGTTTGGAAGTCATCCCTGAGGGAGCTAAAAAGGGACTCCATGAAGGCTCTAGTGACCGGCGGCTCTCCCTCGCCTGTCTCCCGCTTACCCCCGGAGGAGCCTGGCGACGGCTGTCCCCTGTCCGCTCTCTGGTGGTTCCTGCTGAGCATCTCGGGGAGAGTGCGGTCCCCCCTCTTGCCGCCTCTGTTGCCTGCCATTGTCAGGGGGACGTAAATCAGCCGGCTCTTCCTGTGTCTCGGGTGCTCAGCCGTGCATGCCGCTGCTCGCCAGCCATCCGCGCTATACCTCGGGGGCTCACCCCTCGCTCCTCCGGTCACCTGTCCTCCTCCCGTGCCGGTCGATCGGGTGCCTCCGGCCCTCCAGCACCAGGGCCCGCCGGGCCCACGCCCCGCTTCACGGGCCCGTCATCGCTACCCACCGCAGGAGGGTCTCCTCAGTCCGCACCGCTCTGGAGCCTTCAGCCCCGTTGCTGCCGCCACCGGCCACCGCCTCCTCCCACCCCTGTGGGGCAGTGCGAGTCAGTGGGGCCCCCTCCTCTTCGGAGTCCTGCTCTGCAATCCTTTCCCGGCGGTAGCACCAGCCAGGGGGGGGGAAACCGCCCCCAGCCACTCTCTGGGTCTCGCCGGGCCCCCGAGGTCCTCCACCCGTCCCCGGCTACGCAGGCCGTGTCCGGGACCGACTCCCTCCGATGGTTCCCTCCGCAGACCCCAGGCCGCTCCGCGTATGATGCCACGTGTCCTCTCTGGGGTCGCAAGTCGCCCGATCCAAGCCCTGTTCCACCACTGCAGGTCCCCGGGGCTCGCCGGCTACTCAGCGAAGCGATCGGCCAATCTTTGTGCTCCACAGGGGCGACTCCCCCAGACGGATGCGCGCCGGCCCCAGGCCAGGCCGCAGGGGTGCACCTCGACCTCTTCTCCTGCCACGCTCACCCTTTGCGCTCTTCCTCGCTCCCCACCGGGCCCAGGACCTCTACGCTGCTCCTCCTTTGGCGTCAGGCGGCCGGCGGGGTCACCCGCCGGGGCCCCTGCGGACTCCAGGACCTTCCGCCGCCGGGCCGGTGGCCCCTCTCATAGGCTGTCCCTCCGGATTCCCTCCTCACCGGTGCCTCAGAGTCGTGGCCCCGTCGCCGTCGCTCTCCACCTCGAGCGCCGATGTCCCGCCTGTAGGCCGCACTCTGGGCCAAGCGCAGTGAAATGGCGCCGGGCCCCGGGCTCGGCTCCGCCTCCAGCCGTCTTCCAATGTCCTCTCCCTCTGAGGCTCCTCTGGCAATCCTCCTCCCGGCCACGCCATCAGGCGAGGTTGGCTCACGCCGGCCCAGCCTCGTCAGTGCTCCAGTTCCACGGCGTGGTCCGCGTCGGCAGGCTCCGGCTCTCGGCCCCACCTCCGCACTGCTCCGTCCTGTGCTTGCTGTCCGTGGCCTCCCGCGGTGCTGTCCGGGGGCCACGCCAAGACCACAGCTGGGCCGTCGATATTCCCCCTCTTCCTCCGCGATCTCCTAGCAGACCAGGGGGAGATTCTGCTAAAAAGCGCGGTCCAGGGGCCTAGGGTCTCGGGGGCTCACGGAGAGTGCAACCGCTCACCTCGCCATCTTGGCCACGCCCCCATGATGATGGATTTAAGCCAGATCTGTGACTGGGGGTGAGTGTTTGAAAAATGTCAGCACTCGGTCTATCATCTCCTTGTGTTTGCTTTGTTCACCCTAAGTTGACAGGGTATGCCCAGATGTGGGTCCCTTGCTCCCTTTGCCACTGGATTCAAGCTAGCCTGGCTGATGAGGGCTGTTCGTCCGAAACCGGTCCCAGGATGCTTGTTTCTGGTACAAAGAAGACATGGCTTGGCAGTTCAGGCAGGACTGTTCCTATGAGGCACAGGGTCAATACTGATTTGCATATAGCTGCGTGTGTCTGAACTGGGGGGGCAAAATGACCTATAGACTGATGATGGATTTAACCCAGATCTGTGACTGTGGGTGAGTGTTTGAAAAGTTTTAGCACTCCCTCCATCATCTCCTTGTGTTTGCTTTGCTCGCCCTAAGTTGACTGGGTATGCCCAGACGTGGGTCCCTTGCTCACTTTGCCACTGGATTCAAGCTAGCCTGGCTTATGAGAGCTGTTAGCCCGAAACTTGTCCCAGGATGTTTGTTTCTGGTCCAGGGAAGACATGGCTTGGCAGTTCCGGCTGGACTGTTCCCATGAGGCACAGGGTCAAGCCTGATTTGCATATAGCTGCGTGTGCACTGGGATGGCAAAGTGAGCTAAAGAATGATGATGGATTTAACCCAGATCTGTGACTGGGGGCTGAGTGTTTGAAACGTTTCAGTACTCCGTATATCATCCCTTGTGTTTGCTCTGTTTGCCCTAAGTTGGCAGGGTATGCCCAGACATGGGTTCCTTGCTCACTTTGCCACTGGATTCAAGCTAGCCTAGCTGATGAGGGCTGTTAGCCCGAAAACGGACCCAGGATGCTTGTTTCCATTCCAGGGAAGACATGGCTTGGCCTTTCGGCCTGGACTGTTCCCATGAGGCACAGTGTCAAGACTGATTTGCACATAGCTGTGTCTGAACTGGGGTGGCAAAGTGAGCTTAAGAGTGATGATGGATTTATCCCAGATCTATGATGGGGCGAGTGTTTGAAAAGTTTCAGCACTCCGTCCATCATCTCCTTGTCGTTGCTTTGTTTGCCCTAAGTTGGCAGGGTATGCCCAGACGTGGGTCCCTTGCTCCCTTTGCCACTGGATTGAAGCTAGCCGATCTGATGAGGGCTGTTAACCCGAAACCAGTCCCAGGATGCTTGTTTCCGGTACAGTGAAGACATTGCTTGGCAGTTCGGGTTGGAATGGTCCCATGAGGCACAGGGTCAAGACTGATTTGCATATAGCTGTGTCTGAACTGGTTTGGCAAAGTGAGCTAAAGAGTGATGATGGATTAAACCCAGATCTGTGACTGGGGGTGAGTGTTTGAAAAGTTTCAGCACTCCGTCTATCATCTCCTTGTGTTTGCTTTGTTCACCCTAAGTTGTCAGGATATGCCCAGACGTGGGTCCCTTGCTCCCTTTGCCACTGGATTCAAGCTAGCCTGGCTGATGAGGGATGTTCATCCGAAACCGGTCCCAGGATGCTTGTTTCCGGTCCAGGGAAGACATGGCTTGGCAGTTCGTGCTGGACTGTTCCCATGAGGCACAGGGTCAAGACTGATTTGCAGATAGCTGTGTCTGAACTGGGGGACAAAGTGAGCTATAGAAAGATGATGGATTTAACCCAGATCTGTGAATGGGGGTGAGTGTTTGAAAAGTTTCAGCACTCGGTCCATCATCCCCTTGTGTTTGCTTTGTTCGCCCTAATTTGACAGGGTATGCCCAGACGTGTTTCCCTTGCTCACTTTGCCACTGGATTCAAGCTAGCCTGTCTGATGAGAGCTGTTAGCCTGAAACCGGTCCCAGGATACTTGTTTCTGGTCCAGGGAAGATATGGCTTGGCAGTTCCGGCTGGACTGTTCCTATGAGGCACAGGGTCAAGACTGATTTGCATATAGCTGTGTGGACACTGGGGTGGCAAAGTGAGCTAAAGAATGATGAAGGATTTAACCCAGATCTGTGACAGAGGGCTGAGTGTTTGAAACGTTTCAGCACTCCATATATCATCTCCTTGTGTTTGCTGTGTTTGCCCTAAGTTGGCAGGATATGCCCAGACGTGGGTCCCTTGCTCACTTTGCCACTGGATTCAAGCTAGCCTAGCTGATGAGGGCTGTTAGCCTGAAGCCAGTCCCAGGATTCTTGTTTCTGGTCCAGGGAAGACGTGGCTTGGCAGATTGGGCTGGACTGTTCCCATGAGGCACAGGGTCAAGACTGATTTGCATATATCTGTGTCTGAACTGGGGTGGCAAAGTGAGCTAAAGAATGATGATGGACTGAACCCAGATCTGTGACTGGGGGTGAGTGTTTGAAAAGTTTCAGCACACCGTCCATCATCTCCTTGTGTTTGCTTTGTTCGCCCTAAGTTGGCAGGGTATGCCCAGACGTGGGTCACTTGATCACTTTGCCACTGGATTGAAGCTAGCCGATCTGATGACAGCTGGTAGCCCGAAACCGGTTCCAGGATGCTTGTTTCCAGTCCAGGGTAGACATGGCTTGGCAGTTCTGGCTGGACTGTTCCTATGAGGCACAGGGTCAAGACTGATTTGCATATAGCTGTGTCTGAACTGGGGTGGCAAGGTGAGCTAAGGAATGATGATGCATTTATCCCAGATCTCTGACTGGGGGTGAGTGTTTGAAAAGTTTCAGCACTGCATCTATCATCTCCTTGTGTTTGCTTTGTTCGCCCTAAGTTGCCAGTGTATGCCGAGACGTGGGTCCCTTGCTCCCTTTGCCACTGGATATAAGCTAGCATGGCTGATGAGGGCTGTTACGCTGAAACCAGTCCCAGGATGCTTTTCTCTGGTCCAGGAAAGACATGGCATGGCAGTTCGGGCTGGACTGTTCCCATGAGGCACAGGGTCAAGACTGATTTGCATGTAGCTGTGTCTGACCTGGGGTGGCAAATTGAGCTAAAGAATGATGATGGATTTAACCCAGATCTGTTACTGGGAGTAAGTGTTTGAAAAGTATAAGAACTTCGTCCATCATCTCTTTGTGTTTACTTTATTCGCCCTAAGTTGGCAGTGTATGCCCAGATGTGGGTCGCTTGCTCCATGTGCCACTGGATTGAAGCTAGCCGATCTGATGAGGGCTGTTAGCCCGAAATGAGTCCCAGGATGCTTGTTTCCAGTCCAGGGAAGACATGGCTTGGCAGTTTGGGCTGGACCGTTCCCATGAGGCACAGGGTCAAGACTGATTTGAATATAGCTGTGTCTGAACTGGGGTGTCAATATGTGAGCTAAAGAATGATGATGGATTAAACCCAGATCTGTGACTGGGGGTGAGTGTTTGAAAAGTTTCAGCACTCCGTCTATCATCTCCTTGTGTTTGCTTTGTTCACCCTAAGTTAGCAGGGTATGCCCAGACGTGGGTCCCTTGCTCCCTTTGCCACTGGATTCAAGATAACCTGGCTGATGAGGGCTGTTCGTCCGAAACCGGTCCCAGGATGCTTGTTTCCGGTCCAGGGAAGACATGGCTTAGCAATTCGGGCTGCACTGTTCCCATGAGGCACAGGGTCAAGACTGATTTGCATATAGCTGTGTTTCAACTGGGGTGGCAAAGTGAGCTAAAGAATGATGATGGATTTAACCAAGATCTGTGACTGGGGGTGCGTGTTTGAAAAGTTTCAGCACTCCGTCTATTGTCTCCTTGTGTTTCCTTTGTTCACCCTAAGTTGGCAGGGTATACCCAGACGTTGGTCCCTTGCTCCCTTTGCCACTGGATTCAAGCTAGCCTGACTGATGAGGGCTGTTCGTCGGAAACCGGTCCCAGGATGCTTGTTTCCGGTCGAGGGAAGACATGGCTTGGCAGTTCGGGCAGGACTGTACCCATGAGGCACTGGGTCAAGACTGATTTGCATTTAGGTGTGTCTGAACTGGGGTGGCAAAGTGAGCTAAAGAATGATTATGGATTTAACCCATATCTGTGACTGGGGGTGAGTGTTTGAAAAGTTTCAGCACTTCGTCCATCATCTCCTTGTGTTTGCTTTGTTTGCCCTTAGTTGGCAAGTTATGCCCAGACGAGGGTCCCTTGCTCCCTTTTCCACTGGATTCAAGCTAGTCTGGCTGATGAGGGCTGTTAGCCTGAAACTGGTCCCAGGATGCTTGTTTCTGGTCCAGGGAAGACATGGCTTGGCAGTTCGGGCTGGACTGTTCCCATGAGGCACTGGGTCAAGACTGATTTGCATATAGCTGTGTCTGAACTGGGGTGGCAGAGTGAGCTAAAGAACGATTATGGATTTAACCCAGATCTCTGACTGGGGGTGAGTGTTTGAAAAGTTTCAGCACTCCGTCCCTCATCTCCTTGTGTTTGCTATGTTTGCCCGATGTTGGCAGGGTATGCCCACACGTGGGTCCCTTGCTCCCTTTGCCACTGGATTGAAGCTAGCCTGGCTGATGAGGGCTGTTAGCCTGAAACGAGTCCCAGGATGCTTGTTTCCAGTCCAGGGAAGACATGGCTTGGCAGTGTGGGCTGCAATGGTCCCATGAGGTAGCTGTGTCTGAACTGGGGTGGCAAAGTGAGCTAAAGAATGATGATGGATCTAACCCAGATCTGTGACTGGGGGTGAGTGTTTGAAAAGTTTCAGCAGTCCGTCCATCATCTCCTTGTGTTTGCTTTGTTTGCCCGATGTTGGTAGGGTATAGCCAGACGTGGGTCCCTTGCTCCCTTTGCCACTGGTTTCAAGCTAGCCTGGCTGATGAGGGCTGTTAGCCCAATACCGGTACCAGGATGCTTGCTTCCAGTCCAGGGAAGACATGGCATGGCAGTTGGGGCTGGACTGTTCTCATGAGGCACAGGGTCAAGACCGATTTGCATAGAGGTGTGTCTGAACTAGGGTGGCAAAGTGAGCTAAAGAATGATTATGGATTTAACCGAGATCTATGACTAGGGGTGAGTGTTTGAAAAGTTTCAGCACTTCTTCCATCATCTCCTTGTGTTTGCTTTGTTTGCCCGAAGTTGGCAGGGTATGCCCACACGTGGCTCCCTTGCTCCCTTTGCCACTGGATTCAAGCTAGCCTGGCTGATGAGGGCTGTTCATCCAAAACCGGTCCCAGGATGCTTCTTTCCAGTCCAGGGAAGACAAGGCTTGTCAGTTCGGGGTGGACTGGTCCCATGAGGCACAGGGTCAAGACTGATTTGCATATAGCTGTGTCTGAACTGGGGTTGCAAACTGAGCTAAAGAATGATGATGGATCTAACCCAGATCTGTGACTGCGGGTGAGTGTTTGAAAAGTTTCAGCACTCCATCTATCATCTCCTTGTGTTTGCTTTGTTTGCCCTAAGTTGCCAGTGTATGCCAAGGCGTGGGTCCCTTGCTCCCTTTGCCACTGGATTCAAGCTAGCCTGGCTGATGAGGGCTGTTACCCTGAAACCGGTCCTAGGATGCTTGTTTCTGGTCCAGGGAAGACATGGCATAGCAGTTGGGGCTGGACTGTTTCCATGAGGCACAGGGTCAAGACTGATTTGCTTATCGCTGTGTCTGAACTGGGGTGGCAAAGTGAGCTAAAGAATGATGATGGATTTAACCCAGATCTGTGACTGGGGGTGAGTGTTTGAAAAGTATCAGCACTTCGTCCATCATCTCCTTGTGTTTACTTTGTTCGCCCTCAGTTGGCAGGGTATGCCCAGACGTTGGTCCCTTGCTCCCTTTGCCACTGGATTGAAGCTAGCCGATCTGATGAGGGCTGTTAGCCAGAAACCAGTCCCAGGATGCTTTTTTCCAGTCCAGGGAAGACATGGCTTGGCAGTTGGGGCTGGACTGTTCCCATGAGTCACAGGGTCAAGACTGATTTGCATATAGCTGTGTCTGAACTGGGGGGCAAAGTGAACTATAGAAAGATGATGAATTCAACCCAGATCTGTGACTGGGGGTGAGTGTTTGAAACGTTTCAGCACTCCATCCGTCATCCCCTTGTGTTTGCTTTGTTCGCCCTAAGTTGACAGGGTATGCCCAGACGTGGGTCCCTTGCTCACTTTGCCACTGGATTTAAGCTAGCCTGTCTGATGAGAGCTGTTAGCCTGAAACCGGTCACAGGATACTTGTTTCTGGTCCAGGGAAGATATGGCTTGGCCGTTCCGGCGGGACTGTTCCTATGAGGCACAGGGTCAAGACTGATTTGCATATAGCTGTGTGTGCACTGGGGTGGCAAAGTGAGCTAAAGAATGATGAAGGATTTAACCCAGATCTGTGACGGAGGGCTGAGTGTTTGAAACATTTCAGCACTCCGTATATCATCTCCTTGTGTTTGCTGTGTTTGCCCTAAGTTGGCAGGATATGCCCAGACGTGGGTCCCTTGCTAACTTTGCCACTGGGTTGAAGCTAGCTGATCTGATGGGGGCTTTTAGCCCGAAACTGGTTCCAGGATGCTTGTTTCCAGTCCAGGGAAGACATGGCTTGGCATTTCTGGCTGGACTGTTACTATGAGGCACAGGGTCAAGACTGATTTGCATATAGCTGTGTCTGAACTGGGGTGGCAAAGTGAGCTAAAGAATCATTATGGATTTAACCCAGATCTGTGACTGGGGTTGAGTGTTTGAAAAGTTTCAGCACTTTGTCCATCATCTCTTTGTGTTTGCTTTGTTTTCCCTAAGTTGGCAGGGTATGCCCAGACGTGGGTACCTTGCTCCCTTTGCCACTGAATTCAAGCTAGCCTGGCTGATGAGGGCTGTTAGCCTGAAACCGGTCCCAGGATCCTTGTTTCCGGTCCAGGGAAGACATGGCTTGGCAGTTCAGGCTGGACTGTTCCCATGAGGCACAGGGTCAAGACAGATTTGCATATAGGTGTGTCTGAACTGGAGTGGCAAAGTGAGCTAAAGAATCATTATGGATTTAACCCAGATCTGTGACTGGGGTTGAGTGTTTGAAAAGTTTCAGCACTTTGTCCATCATCTCATTGTGTTTGCTTTGTTTTCCCGAAGTTGGCAGGGTATGCCCACACGTGGGTCCCTTGCTCCCTTTGCCACTGGATTCAAGTTAGCCTGGCTGATGAGGGCTGTTCATCCGAAACCGGTCCCAGGATGCTTGTTTCCAGTCCAGGGAAGACATGGCTTGGCAGTTCGGGGTGGACTGGTCCCATGAGGCACAGGGTCAAGACTGATTTGCATATATATGTGTCTGAGCTGGGGAGGCAAACTGAGCTAAAGAATGAAGATGGATTTAACCCAAATCTGTGACTGGGGGTGAGTGTTTGAAAAGTTTCAGCACTTCGTCCATCATCTCCTTGTGTTTGCTTTGTTTGCCCTTAGTTGGCAAGTTATGCCCAGACGAGGGTCCCTTGCTCCCTTTTCCACTGGATTCAAGCTAGTCTGGCTGATGAGGGCTGTTAGCCTGAAACTGGTCCCAGGATGCTTGTTTCTGGTCCAGGGAAGACATGGCTTGGCAGTTCGGGCTGGACTGTTCCCATGAGGCACTGGGTCAAGACTGATTTGCATATAGCTGTGTCTGAACTGGGGTGGCAGAGTGAGCTAAAGAACGATTATGGATTTAACCCAGATCTCTGACTGGGGGTGAGTGTTTGAAAAGTTTCAGCACTCCGTCCCTCATCTCCTTGTGTTTGCTATGTTTGCCCGATGTTGGCAGGGTATGCCCACACGTGGGTCCCTTGCTCCCTTTGCCACTGGATTGAAGCTAGCCTGGCTGATGAGGGCTGTTAGCCTGAAACGAGTCCCAGGATGCTTGTTTCCAGTCCAGGGAAGACATGGCTTGGCAGTGTGGGCTGCAATGGTCCCATGAGGTAGCTGTGTCTGAACTGGGGTGGCAAAGTGAGCTAAAGAATGATGATGGATCTAACCCAGATCTGTGACTGGGGGTGAGTGTTTGAAAAGTTTCAGCAGTCCGTCCATCATCTCCTTGTGTTTGCTTTGTTTGCCCGATGTTGGTAGGGTATAGCCAGACGTGGGTCCCTTTCTCCCTTTGCCACTGGTTTCAAGCTAGCCTGGCTGATGAGGGCTGTTAGCCCAATACCGGTACCAGGATGCTTGCTTCCAGTCCAGGGAAGACATGGCATGGCAGTTGGGGCTGGACTGTTCTCATGAGGCACAGGGTCAAGACCGATTTGCATAGAGGTGTGTCTGAACTAGGGTGGCAAAGTGAGCTAAAGAATGATTATGGATTTAACCGAGATCTATGACTAGGGGTGAGTGTTTGAAAAGTTTCAGCACTTCTTCCATCATCTCCTTGTGTTTGCTTTGTTTGCCCGAAGTTGGCAGGGTATGCCCACACGTGGCTCCCTTGCTCCCTTTGCCACTGGATTCAAGCTAGCCTGGCTGATGAGGGCTGTTCATCCAAAACCGGTCCCAGGATGCTTCTTTCCAGTCCAGGGAAGACAAGGCTTGTCAGTTCGGGGTGGACTGGTCCCATGAGGCACAGGGTCAAGACTGATTTGCATATAGCTGTGTCTGAACTGGGGTTGCAAACTGAGCTAAAGAATGATGATGGATCTAACCCAGATCTGTGACTGCGGGTGAGTGTTTGAAAAGTTTCAGCACTCCATCTATCATCTCCTTGTGTTTGCTTTGTTTGCCCTAAGTTGCCAGTGTATGCCAAGGCGTGGGTCCCTTGCTCCCTTTGCCACTGGATTCAAGCTAGCCTGGCTGATGAGGGCTGTTACCCTGAAACCGGTCCTAGGATGCTTGTTTCTGGTCCAGGGAAGACATGGCATAGCAGTTGGGGCTGGACTGTTTCCATGAGGCACAGGGTCAAGACTGATTTGCTTATCGCTGTGTCTGAACTGGGGTGGCAAAGTGAGCTAAAGAATGATGATGGATTTAACCCAGATCTGTGACTGGGGGTGAGTGTTTGAAAAGTATCAGCACTTCGTCCATCATCTCCTTGTGTTTACTTTGTTCGCCCTCAGTTGGCAGGGTATGCCCAGACGTTGGTCCCTTGCTCCCTTTGCCACTGGATTGAAGCTAGCCGATCTGATGAGGGCTGTTAGCCAGAAACCAGTCCCAGGATGCTTTTTTCCAGTCCAGGGAAGACATGGCTTGGCAGTTGGGGCTGGACTGTTCCCATGAGTCACAGGGTCAAGACTGATTTGCATATAGCTGTGTCTGAACTGGGGGGCAAAGTGAACTATAGAAAGATGATGAATTTAACCCAGATCTGTGACTGGGGGTGAGTGTTTGAAACGTTTCAGCACTCCATCCGTCATCCCCTTGTGTTTGCTTTGTTCGCCCTAAGTTGACAGGGTATGCCCAGACGTGGGTCCCTTGCTCACTTTGCCACTGGATTTAAGCTAGCCTGTCTGATGAGAGCTGTTAGCCTGAAACCGGTCACAGGATACTTGTTTCTGGTCCAGGGAAGATATGGCTTGGCCGTTCCGGCGGGACTGTTCCTATGAGGCACAGGGTCAAGACTGATTTGCATATAGCTGTGTGTGCACTGGGGTGGCAAAGTGAGCTAAAGAATGATGAAGGATTTAACCCAGATCTGTGACGGAGGGCTGAGTGTTTGAAACATTTCAGCACTCCGTATATCATCTCCTTGTGTTTGCTGTGTTTGCCCTAAGTTGGCAGGATATGCCCAGACGTGGGTCCCTTGCTAACTTTGCCACTGGGTTGAAGCTAGCTGATCTGATGGGGGCTTTTAGCCCGAAACTGGTTCCAGGATGCTTGTTTCCAGTCCAGGGAAGACATGGCTTGGCATTTCTGGCTGGACTGTTACTATGAGGCACAGGGTCAAGACTGATTTGCATATAGCTGTGTCTGAACTGGGGTGGCAAAGTGAGCTAAAGAATCATTATGGATTTAACCCAGATCTGTGACTGGGGTTGAGTGTTTGAAAAGTTTCAGCACTTTGTCCATCATCTCTTTGTGTTTGCTTTGTTTTCCCTAAGTTGGCAGGGTATGCCCAGACGTGGGTACCTTGCTCCCTTTGCCACTGAATTCAAGCTAGCCTGGCTGATGAGGGCTGTTAGCCTGAAACCGGTCCCAGGATCCTTGTTTCCGGTCCAGGGAAGACATGGCTTGGCAGTTCAGGCTGGACTGTTCCCATGAGGCACAGGGTCAAGACAGATTTGCATATAGGTGTGTCTGAACTGGAGTGGCAAAGTGAGCTAAAGAATCATTATGGATTTAACCCAGATCTGTGACTGGGGTTGAGTGTTTGAAAAGTTTCAGCACTTTGTCCATCATCTCATTGTGTTTGCTTTGTTTTCCCGAAGTTGGCAGGGTAT
Source organism: Triturus cristatus (assembly GCF_964204655.1). Lineage (NCBI taxonomy): Eukaryota > Metazoa > Chordata > Amphibia > Caudata > Salamandridae > Triturus > Triturus cristatus. The sequence continues at coordinate 1,151,244,624 of NC_140579.1, forward strand.
GCCCACACGTGGGTCCCTTGCTCCCTTTGCCACTGGATTCAAGTTAGCCTGGCTGATGAGGGCTGTTCATCCGAAACCGGTCCCAGGATGCTTGTTTCCAGTCCAGGGAAGACATGGCTTGGCAGTTAGGGGTGGACTGGTCCCATGAGGCACAGGGTCAAGACTGATTTGCATATATATGTGTCTGAGCTGGGGAGGCAAACTGAGCTAAAGAATGAAGATGGATTTAACCCAAATCTGTGACTGGGGGTGAGTGTCTGAAAAGTTTCAGCACTTCGTCCATCATCTCTTTGTGTTTGCTTTGTTTGCCCGATGTTGGCAGGGTATGCCCACACGTGGGTCCCTTGCACCCCCTTTGCCACTGGATAGAAACTAGCCTGTCTGATGAGGGCTGTTAGCCCGATACCGGTCCCAGGAAGCTTGTTTCCGGTCCAGGAAAGACATGGCTTGGCAGTTCGGGCAGGACTGTTCCCATGAGGCACAGGGTCAACACTAATTTGCACATAGGTGTGTCTGAACTGGGATGGCAAAGTGAGCTAAAGAATGATTATGGATTTAACCCAGATCAGTGACTGGGGGTGAGTGTTTCAAAAGTTTCAGCACTTTGTCCATCATCTCCTTGTGTTTGATTTGTTCGCCCTTAGTTGGCAAGTTATGCCCAGACGAGGGTCCCTTGCTCCCTTTTCCACTGGATTCAAGCTAGCCTGGCTGATGAGGGCTGTTAGCCTGAAACCACTATGCTTGTTTCTGGTCCTGGGAAGACATGGCTTGGCAGTTCCGGCTGTACTTTTCCCATGAGGGACAGGGTCAAGACTGATTTGCATGTACCTGTGTCTGAACTGGGGTGGCAAAGTGAGCTAAAGAACGATGATGTATTTTACCCAGATCTGTGACTGGGGGTGAGTATTTCAAAAGTTTCAGCACTCCGTCCATCATCTCCTTGTGTTTCCTTTGTTTGCCCGATGTTGGCAGGGTAAGCCCACTTGTGGGTCCCTTTCTCCCTTTGCCACTGGATTCAAGCTAGCCTGGCTGATGAGGGCTGTTAGCCCAAAACCGGTCCCATGATGCTTGTTTCTGGTCCAGGGAAGACATGGCTTGGCAGTTTGGGCTAGACTGTTCCCATGAGGCACAGAGTCAAGACTGATTTGTATATAGGTGTGTCTGAACTGGGATGGCAAAGTGAGCTAATCAATGATGATGGATTTAAGCCAGATCTGTTACTGGGGGTAAGTGTTTGAAAAGTATCAGCACTTCGTCCATTATCTCCTTGTGTTTACTTTGTTTGCCCTAAGTTGGCAGGGTTTGCCCAGACGTGGGTCACTTGCTCACTTTGCCACTGGATTGAAGCTAGCCGATCTGATGAGGGCTGTTAGCCCGAAACCGGTCCCAGGATGCTTGTTTCCATTCCAAGGAAGACATGGCTTGGCAGTACGGGCTGGACTGTTCCTATGAGGCACAGGGTCAAGACTGATTTGCATATAGCTGTGTCTAAACTGGGGTGGCAAATTGAGCTAAGGAATGATGATGCATTTAACCCAGATCTGTGACTGGGGGTGAGTGTTTAAAAAGTTTCAGCACTCCGTCCATCATCTCCTTGTGTTTGCTTTGTTCGCCCTAAATAGACAGGGTATGCCCAGACGTGAGTACCTTGCTCCCTTTGCCACTGGATTCAAGCAAGCTGGCTGATGAGGGCTGTTAGCCCGAAACCGGTCCCAGGGTCCTCGTTTCCGGTCCAGGGAAGACATGGCTTGGCAGTTCGGGCGGGACTGTTCCCATGAGGCACAGGGTCAAGACAGATTTGCATATAGGTGTGTCTGAACTGGGGTGGCAAAGTGAGCTAAAGAATGGTTATGGATTTAACCCAGATCTGTGACTTGGGTTGAGTGTTTGAAAAGTTTCAGCACTCCATCTATCATCTCCTTGTGTTTGTTTTGTTCGCCCTAAGTTGCCAGTGTAAGCCCAGACATGGGTCCCTTGCTCCCTTTGGCACTGGATTCAAGCTAGCCTGGCTGATGAGGTCTGTTGCCCTGAAACTAGTCCCAGGATGCTTGTCTCTGGTCCAGGGAAGACATTGCATGGAAGTTCGGGCTGGACTGTTCCCATCAGGCACAGGGTCAAGAATGGTTTGCATATCGCTGTGTCTGAACTAGGGTGGCAAATTGAGCTAAGGAATGATGAGGCATTTAACCCAGATCTGTGACTGGGGGTGAGTGTTTAAAAAGTTTCAGCACTTCGTCCATCATCTCCTTGTGTTTGCTTTGTTTGCCCGAAGTTGGCAGGGTATGCCAACACGTGGGACCCTTGCTCCCTCTGCCACTGGATTCAAGCTAGCCTGGCTGATGAGGGCTGTTCATCCGAAACCGGTCCCAGGATGCTTGTTTCCAGTGCAGGGAAGCCATGGCTTGGCAGTTCAGGGTGGACTGGTCCTATGAGGCACAGGGTCAAGACTGATTTGCATATAGCTGTGTCTGAACTGCGGTGGCAAACTGAGCTAAAGAATGATGATGGATTTAACCTAAATCTGTGACTGGCGGTGAGTGTTTGAAAAGTTTCAGCACTCCATCTATCATCTCCTTGTGTTTGTTTTGTTCGCCCTAAGTTGCCAGTGTATGCCCAGACATGGGTCCCTTGCTCCCTTTGCCACTGGATTCAAGCTAGCCTGGCTGATGAGGTCTGTTGCCCTGAAACCAGTCCAAGGATGCTTGTCTCTGGTCCAGGGAAGACATTGCATGGAAGTTCGGGCTGGACTGTTCCCATGAGGCACAGGGTCAAGAATGGTTTGCATATCGCTGTGTCTGAACTAGGGTGGCAAAGTGAGCTAAACAATGATGATGGATTTATCCCAGATCTGTGACTGGGGGTGAGTGTTTGAAAAGATTCAGCACTCCATCCATCAACTTCTTGTGTTTGCTTTGTTTGCCTGAAGTTGGCAGGGAATGCCCAGACATGGGTCCCTTGCTCCCTTTTCCACTGGATTCAAGCTAGCCTGGCTGATGAGGGCTGTTAGCCTGAAACCAGTCCCAGGATGCTTGTTTCTGGTCCTGGAAAGACATGGCTTTGCAGTTCGGGCTGGACTGTTCACATGAGGGACAGGGTCAAGACTGATTTGCATATACCTCTGTCTGAACTGGGGTGGCAAAGTGAGCTAAAGAACGATGATGGATTTTACCCAGATCTGTGACTGGGGGTGAGTGTTTGAAAAGTTTCAGCACTCCGGCCATCATCTCCTTGTGTTTGCTTTGTTTGCCCGATGTTGGCAGGGTATGCCCACACGTGGGTCCCTTGCTCCCTTTGCCACTGGATTCAAGCTAGCCTGGCTGATGAGGGCTGTTAGCCCAAAACCGGTCCCAGGATGCTTGTTTCTGGTCCAGGGAAGACATGGCTTGGCAGTTTGGGCTAGAATGTTCCCATGAGGCACAGGGTCAAGTCTGATTTGCATATAGGTGTGACTGAACTGGGATGGCAAAGTAAGCTAATCAATGATGATGGATTTATCCCAGATCTGTGACTGGGGGTGAGTGTTTGAAAAGATTCAGCACTCCATCCATCAACTTCTTGTGTTTGCTTTGTTTGCCTGAAGTTGGCAGGGTATGCCCACACGTGGCTCCCTTGCTCCCTTTGCCACTGGATTCAAGCTAGCCTGGCTGATGAGGGCTGTTCATCCGAAACCGGTCCCAGGATGCTTGTTTCTGGTCCTGGAAAGACATGGCTTTGCAGTTCGGGCTGGACTGTTCACATGAGGGACAGGGTCAAGACTGATTTGCATATACCTCTGTCTGAACTGGGGTGGCAAAGTGAGCTAAAGAACGATGATGGATTTTACCCAGATCTGTGACTGGGGGTGAGTGTTTGAAAAGTTTCAGCACTCCGGCCATCATCTCCTTGTGTTTGCTTTGTTTGCCCGATGTTGGCAGGGTATGCCCACACGTGGGTCCCTTGCTCCCTTTGCCACTGGATTCAAGCTAGCCTGGCTGATGAGGTCTGTTGCCCTGAAACCAGTCCCAGGATGCTTGTCTCTGGTCCAGGGAAGACATTGCATGGAAGTTCGGGCTGGACTGTTCCCATGAGGCACAGGGTCAAGAATGGTTTGCATATCGCTGTGTCTGAACTAGGGTGGCAAAGTGAGCTAAACAATGATGATGGATTTATCCCAGATCTGTGACTGGGGGTGAGTGTTTGAAAAGATTCAGCACTCCATCCATCAACTTCTTGTGTTTGCTTTGTTTGCCTGAAGTTGGCAGGGAATGCCCAGACATGGGTCCCTTGCTCCCTTTTCCACTGGATTCAAGCTAGCCTGGCTGATGAGGGCTGTTAGCCTGAAACCAGTCCCAGGATGCTTGTTTCTGGTCCTGGAAAGACATGGCTTTGCAGTTCGGGCTGGACTGTTCACATGAGGGACAGGGTCAAGACTGATTTGCATATACCTCTGTCTGAACTGGGGTGGCAAAGTGAGCTAAAGAACGATGATGGATTTTACCCAGATCTGTGACTGGGGGTGAGTGTTTGAAAAGTTTCAGCACTCCGGCCATCATCTCCTTGTGTTTGCTTTGTTTGCCCGATGTTGGCAGGGTATGCCCACACGTGGGTCCCTTGCTCCCTTTGCCACTGGATTCAAGCTAGCCTGGCTGATGAGGGCTGTTAGCCCAAAACCGGTCCCAGGATGCTTGTTTCTGGTCCAGGGAAGACATGGCTTGGCAGTTTGGGCTAGAATGTTCCCATGAGGCACAGGGTCAAGTCTGATTTGCATATAGGTGTGTCTGAACTGGGATGGCAAAGTAAGCTAATCAATGATGATGGATTTAACCCAGATCTGTTACTGGGGGGTAAGTGTTTGAAAAGTTTCAGCACTTCTTCCAACATCTCCTTGTGTTTGCTTTGTATGCCCGAAGTTGGCAGGGTATGCCCACACGTGGCTCCCTTGCTCCCTTTGCCACTGGATTCAAGCTAGCCTGGCTGATGAGGGCTGTTCATCCGAAACCGGTCCAAGGATGCTTCTTTCCAGTCCAGGGAAGACAAGGCTTGGCAGTTCGGGTGGACTGGTCCCATGAGGCACAGGGTCAAGACTGATTTGCATATAGCTGTGTCTAACTGGGGTGGCAAACTGAGCTAAAGAATGATGATGGATTTAACCCAGATCTGTGACTGGGGGTGAGTGTTTGAAATGTTTCAGCACTCCATCTATCATCTCCTTGTGTTTGCTTTGTTTGCCCTAAGTTGCCAGTGTATGCCCAAGCGTGGGTCCCTTGCTCCCTTTCCCACTGGATTCAAGCTAGCCTGGCTGATGAGGGCTGTTACCCTGAAACCGGTCCCAGGATGCTTGTTTCTGGTCCAGGGAAGACATGGCATAGCAGTTGGGGCTGGACTGTTTCCATGAGGCACAGGGTCAAGACTGATTTGCTTATCGCTGTGTCTGAACTGGGGTCGCAAAGTGAGCTAAAGAATGATGATGGATTTAACCCAGATCTGTGACTGGGGGTGAGTGTTTCAGCACTCCATCCATCATCTCCATGTGTTTGCTTTGTTTGCCCAAAGTTGGCAGGGAATGCCCAGACATGGGTCCCTTGCTCCCTTTGCCACTGTGTTCAAGCTAGCCTGGCTTATGAGGGCTGTTAGCCCGAAACTGGTCCCAGGATTCTTGTTTCTGGTCCAGGGAAGACATGGCTTGCCAGTTTGGGCTGGACTATTCCCATGAGGCACAAGGTCAAGACTGATTTTCATATAGGTGTGTCTGAACTGGGGTGGCAATGTGAACTAAACAATGATGATGGATTTAACCCAGATCTGTTACTGGGGGTAAGTGTTTGAAAAGTATCAGCACTTCGTCCATCATCTCCTTGTGTTTACTTTGTTCGCCCTAAGTTGGCAGGGTATGCCCAGACGTTGGTCCCTTGCTCCCTTTGCCACTGGATTGAAGCTAGCCGATCTGATGAGGGCTGTTAGCCCGAAACCTGTCCCAGGATGCTTTTTTCCAGTCCAGGGAAGACATGGCTTGGCAGTTCGGGCTGGACTGTTCCCATTAGGCAAAGGGTCAAGACTGATTTACATATAGCTGTGTCTGAACTGGGGTGGCAAAGTGAGCTAAAGAATGATGATGGATTTAAGCCAGATCTGTGACTGGGGGTGAGTGTTTGAAAAGTTTCAGCACTCCGTCTATCATCTCCTTGTGTTTGCTTTGTTCACCCTAAATTGGCAGGGTATGCCCAGACGTGGGTCCCTTGCTCCCTTTGCCACTGGATTCAAGCTAGCCTGGCTGATGAGGGCTGTTCATCCGAAACCGGTCCCAGGATGCTTGTTTCCGGTCCAGGGAAGACATGGCTTGGCAGTTGGGGCTGGACTGTTCACATGAGTCACAGGGTCAAGACTGATTTGCATATAGCTGTGTCTGAACTGGGGGGCAAAGTGAACTATAGAAAGATGATGGATTTAACCCAGATCTGTGACTGGGGGTGAGTGTTTAAAAAGTTTCAGCACTCCATCCGTCATCCCCTTGTGTTTGCTTTGTTCGCCCTAAGTTGACAGGGTATGCCCAGACGTGGGTCCCTTGCTCACATTGCCACTGGATTTAAGTTAGCCTGTCTGATGAGAGCTGTTAGCCTGAAACCGGTCCCAGGATACTTGTTTCTGGTCCAGGGAAGATATGGCTTGGCTGTTCCGGCGGGACTGTTCCTATGAGGCACAGGGTCAAGACTGATTTGCATTTAGCTGTGTGTGCACTGGGGTGGCAAAGTGAGCTAAAGAATGATGAAGGATTTAACCCAGATCTGTGACGGAGGGCTGAGTGTTTGAAACATTTCAGCACTCCGTATATCATCTCCTTGTGTTTGCTGTGTTTGCCCTAAGTTGGCAGGATATGCCCAGACGTGGGTCCCTTGCTAACTTTGCCACTGGATTGAAGCTAGCTGATCTGATTAGGGCTTTTAGCCCAAAACCGGTTCCAGGATGCTTGTTTCCAGTCCAGGGAAGACATGGCTTGGCAGTTCTGGCTGGACTGTTACTATGAGGCACAGGGTCAAGACTGATTTGCATATAGCTGTGTCTGAACTGGGGAGGCAAAGTGAGCTAAGGAATGATGATGCATTTAACCCAGATCTGTGACTGCGGGTGAGTGTTTGAAAAGTTTCAGCACTCCGTCCATCATCTCCTTGTGTTGCTTTGTTCGCCCTAAGTTGGCAGGGTATGCCCAAGTTTTCAAGTTTTAAGTTTATTTTATTTGTTTTGGTACTCTACTGAGGACCACAAATTTTATACGATAAAATTCAGTTACATATACTTTTAGAATTTCATATTAATACAAAGCTAAAAAAGGTTTTAAAAATTTATAAAAGTTATAACAAACTAGTTCATTAGGACGAAATTTGCATACTGTGATCAAATCCTTTACGGTGGTGATACGGCAGTTAATGTATATAGGATACAGATGGTTTGTCCTAGCTGCCACTACTTTTGGGTTAGGGCATATGAATAAAAGATGTTCTACATCCTGCTCCCCTCCGTGGCAGAAGTTACATAATGAAGATCCATTTGTTTGCCATCTTGATGTTGTGGTTAGCACTGGTAAAATGGTGAGCCTTAATAGGATAATTGATCTCCTTGCTCCGTGCGAGAGATTGAAGTAGATGTATTGTTGTACTTGCTTAGGTGCGATTGTTTCCGTGAAACTTTTATACAGAGTCAATTTCGCACAGTGTGAAAAATCAAGGTCATAACTGAGTCTGGGGGTGAAACATTTTAAAAAGAGTTTGAGTTGTGACGGAGTCCACGTGAGCAACAGGTTAACATTGATCTCAGCTAGTTTAAATGCAGTGGACATATTGCTGAAGAATACTTGTTTCGGAGCGTCACAGTCAAAGGTCTCGATTTTAAGTAGTGAACGGAGAGTTCCAGCCTTTGCGTGCAGCAAATTATATGCCCACCTGATGACGTTTGCAATAGCTCTTGAGTAGGAGCTCGTGATAGAGAATTCGAGGCGAAGGGCTTGCACCGGGGTGGAGTGTGATACCTTCAGCATTTTCCTCAGTATCTTCCCTTCTTTTTGGTCCAGGAATGGCCACTGTTTTATTGGAATATATTCCAAAGCAAATGATAAAACTGGAGGTATCTTTGTACTATATACTTTGAGAAGGGATGAAAAATGTCTGTTGCCTGAAGCCGCGTATAGTCTTTGAAGGGCTCCGGCATGCACCTCGGATTTCCTAGTCAGGTTATTAACCTGTAAATTGTTTTTTAATGTCTTAGTGAAAATCCTGCCCAGGTATGTATATTCCTCTGTCTCTTCTATTGTTCCAGCGCCGAGTCTACAACAGAATTTGGTGCTCCTTTTTCTTCCTGAGCAGGAGACTATTTTTGTCTTGGTGAGATTCGGGATTAGGAAGTTTTCCTGACTATATTTGTTCAGAGTGTCTAGAAACATTTGCAGGCCAAAGAGCGTAAGATCTAACATTACAATATCGTCTGCATATAAGAGGGCGTGTATATTATGGGCTGCGATCTTTGGAGGCAGACTTGGCGTTTGTTGCAAGTGCTGAGGCAAATCACTAAGATATAGTGAGAATAACAAGGGGGCTAGAAGACACCCCTGCTTAAGACCATTTGCTGTTGGAGCAGAGTATGCCCAGACGTGGGTACCTTGCTCCCTTTGCCACTGAATTCAAGCTAGCCTGGCTGATGAGGGCTGTTAGCCCGAAACCGTTCCCAGGATCCTTGTTTCCGGTCCAGGGAAGACATGGCTTGGCAGTTCAGGCTGGACTGTTCCCATGAGGCACAGGGTCAAGGCAGATTTGCATATAGGTGTGTCTGAACTGGGGTGGCAAAGTGAGCTAAAGAATCATTATGGATTTAACCCAGATCTGTGACTGGGGTTGAGTGTTTGAAAAGTTTCAGAACTTTGTCCATCATCTCCTTGCGTTTGCTTTGTTTTGCCGAAGTTGACAGGGTATGCCCACACGTGGGTCCCTTGCTCCCTTTGCCACTGGATTCAAGTTAGCCTGGCTGATGAGGGCTGTTCATCCGAAACCGGTCCCAGGATGCTTGTTTCCAGTCCAGGGAAGACATGGCTTGGCAGTTCGGAGTGGACTGGTCCCATGAGGCACAGGGTCAAGACTGATTTGCATATATCTGTGTCTGAGCTGGAGAGGTAAACTGAGCTAAAGAATGATGATGGATTTAACCCAAATCTGTGACTGGGGGCGAGTGTTTGAAAAGTTTCAGCACTTCGTCCATCATCTCTTTGTGTTTGCTTTGTTTGCCCGATGTTGGCAGGGTAAGCCCACACGTGGGTCCCTTGCACCCCCTTTGCCACTGGATAGAAACTAGCCTGTCTGATGAGGGCTGTTAGCCCGATACCGGTCCCAGGAAGCTTGTTTCCGGTCCAGGAAAGACATGGCTTGGCAGTTCGGGCAGGACTGTTCCCATGAGGCACAGGGTCAACACTGATTTGCATATAGGTGTGTCTGAACTGGGATGGCAAAGTGAGCTAAAGAATGATTATGGATTTAACCCAGATCTGTGACTGGGGGTGAGTGTTTCAAAAGTTTCAGCACTTTGTCCATCATCTCCTTGTGTTTGATTTGTTCGCCCTTAGTTGGCAAGTTATGCCCAGACGAGGGTCCCTTGCTCCCTTTTCCACTGGATTCAAGCTAGCCTGGCTGATGAGGGATGTTAGCCTGAAACCAGTTCCAGTATGCTTGTTTCTGGTCCTGGGAAGACATGGCTTGGCAGTTCGGGCTGTACTTTTCCCATGAGGGACAGGGTCAAGACTGATTTGCATATACCTGTGTCTGAACTGGGGTGGCAAAGTGAACTAAAGAACGATGATGGATTTTACCCAGATCTGTGACTGGGGGTGAGTGTTTGAAAAGTTTCAGCACTCCGTCCATCATCTCCTTTTGTTTGCTTTGTTTGCCCGATGTTGGCAGGGTAAGCCCACAAGTGGGTCCCTTTCTCCCTTTGCCACTGGATTCAAGCTAGCCTGGCTGATGATGGCTGTTAGCCCAAAACCGGTCCTAGGATGCTTGTTTCTGGTCCACGGAAGGCATGGCTTGGCAGTTCGGGCTGGACTGTTCCTATGAGGCACAGGGTCAAGACTGATTTGCATATAGCTGTGTCTGAACTGGGGTGGCAAATTGAGCTAAGGAACGATGATGGATTTAAGCCAGATCTGTTACTGGGGGTAAGTGTTTGAAAAGTATCAGCACTTCGCCCATCATCTCCTTGTGTTTACTTTGTTCGCCCTAAGTTGGCAGGGTATGCCCAGACGTGGGTACCTTGCTCCCTTTGCCACTGGATTCAAGCAAGCTGGCTGATGAGGGCTGTTAGCCCGAAACCGGTCCCAGGGTCCTCGTTTCCGGTCCAGGGAAGACATGGCTTGGCAGTTCGGGCTGGACTGTTCCCATGAGGCACTGGGTCAAGACAGATTTGCATATAGGTGTGTCTGAACTGGGGTGGCAAAGTGAGCTAAAGAATGATTATGGATTTAACCCAGATCTGTGACTTGGGTTGAGTGTTTGAAAAGTTTCAGCACTTCGTCCATCATCTCCTTGTGTTTGCTTTGTTTGCCCGAAGTTGGCAGGGTATGCCAACACGTGGGTCCCTTGCTCCCTCTGCCACTGGATTCAAGCTAGCCTGGCTGATGAGGGCTGTTCATCCAAAAGCGGTCCCAGGATGCTTGTTTCCAGTCCTGGGAAGACATGGCTTGGCAGTTCGGGTGGACTGGTCCTATGAGGCACAGGGTCAAGACTGATTTGCATATAGCTGTGTCTGAACTGGGGTGGCAAACTGAGCTAAAGAATGATGATGGATTTAACCCAAATCTGTGACTGGAGGTGAGTGTTTGAAAGTTTCAGCACTCCATCTATCATCTCCTTGTGTTTGTTTTGTTCGCCCTAAGTTGCCAGTGTATGCCCAGACATGGGTCCCTTGCTCCCTTTGCCACTGGATTCAAGCTAGCCTGGCTGATGAGGTCTGTTTCCCTGAAACCGGTCCCAGGATGCTTGTTTCTGGTCCTGGGAAGACATGGCTTGGCAGTTCGGGCTGGACTGTTCACATGAGGGACAGGGTCAAGACTGATTTGCATATACCTGTGTCTGAACTGGGGAGGCAAAGTGAGCTAAAGAACAATGATGGATTTTACCCAGATCTGTGACTGGGGGTGAGTGTTTGAAAAGTTTCAGCACTCCGGCCATCATCTCCTTGTGTTTGCTTTGTTTGCCCGATGTTGGCAGGGTATGCCCACACGTGGGTCCCTTGCTCCCTTTGCCACTGGATTCAAGCTAGCCTGGCTGATGAGGGATGTTAGCCTGAAACCAGTTCCAGTATGCTTGTTTCTGGTCCTGGGAAGACATGGCTTGGCAGTTCGGGCTGTACTTTTCCCATGAGGGACAGGGTCAAGACTGATTTGCATATACCTGTGTCTGAACTGGGGTGGCAAAGTGAACTAAAGAACGATGATGGATTTTACCCAGATCTGTGACTGGGGGTGAGTGTTTGAAAAGTTTCAGCACTCCGTCCATCATCTCCTTTTGTTTGCTTTGTTTGCCCGATGTTGGCAGGGTAAGCCCACAAGTGGGTCCCTTTCTCCCTTTGCCACTGGATTCAAGCTAGCCTGGCTGATGATGGCTGTTAGCCCAAAACCGGTCCTAGGATGCTTGTTTCTGGTCCACGGAAGGCATGGCTTGGCAGTTCGGGCTGGACTGTTCCTATGAGGCACAGGGTCAAGACTGATTTGCATATAGCTGTGTCTGAACTGGGGTGGCAAATTGAGCTAAGGAACGATGATGGATTTAAGCCAGATCTGTTACTGGGGGTAAGTGTTTGAAAAGTATCAGCACTTCGCCCATCATCTCCTTGTGTTTACTTTGTTCGCCCTAAGTTGGCAGGGTATGCCCAGACGTGGGTACCTTGCTCCCTTTGCCACTGGATTCAAGCAAGCTGGCTGATGAGGGCTGTTAGCCCGAAACCGGTCCCAGGGTCCTCGTTTCCGGTCCAGGGAAGACATGGCTTGGCAGTTCGGGCTGGACTGTTCCCATGAGGCACTGGGTCAAGACAGATTTGCATATAGGTGTGTCTGAACTGGGGTGGCAAAGTGAGCTAAAGAATGATTATGGATTTAACCCAGATCTGTGACTTGGGTTGAGTGTTTGAAAAGTTTCAGCACTTCGTCCATCATCTCCTTGTGTTTGCTTTGTTTGCCCGAAGTTGGCAGGGTATGCCAACACGTGGGTCCCTTGCTCCCTCTGCCACTGGATTCAAGCTAGCCTGGCTGATGAGGGCTGTTCATCCAAAAGCGGTCCCAGGATGCTTGTTTCCAGTCCTGGGAAGACATGGCTTGGCAGTTCGGGTGGACTGGTCCTATGAGGCACAGGGTCAAGACTGATTTGCATATAGCTGTGTCTGAACTGGGGTGGCAAACTGAGCTAAAGAATGATGATGGATTTAACCCAAATCTGTGACTGGAGGTGAGTGTTTGAAAGTTTCAGCACTCCATCTATCATCTCCTTGTGTTTGTTTTGTTCGCCCTAAGTTGCCAGTGTATGCCCAGACATGGGTCCCTTGCTCCCTTTGCCACTGGATTCAAGCTAGCCTGGCTGATGAGGTCTGTTTCCCTGAAACCGGTCCCAGGATGCTTGTTTCTGGTCCTGGGAAGACATGGCTTGGCAGTTCGGGCTGGACTGTTCACATGAGGGACAGGGTCAAGACTGATTTGCATATACCTGTGTCTGAACTGGGGTGGCAAAGTGAGCTAAAGAACAATGATGGATTTTACCCAGATCTGTGACTGGGGGTGAGTGTTTGAAAAGTTTCAGCACTCCGGCCATCATCTCCTTGTGTTTGCTTTGTTTGCCCGATGTTGGCAGGGTATGCCCACACGTGGGTCCCTTGCTCCCTTTGCCACTGGATTCAAGCTAGCCTGGCTGATGAGGGCTGTTCGTCTGAAACCGGTCCCAGGATGCATGTTTCTAGTCCAGGGAAGACATGGCTTGACAGTTCGGGGTGGACTGGTCACATGAGGCACAGGGTCAAGACTGATTTGCATATAGCCGTGTCTGAACTGGAATGGCAAACTGAGCTAAAGAATGATGAAGGATTAAACAAAGAGGTGTGACTGGGGTTGAGTGTTTGAAAAGTTTCAGCACTCCATCTATCATCTCCTTGTGTTTGGTTTGTTCGCCCTAAGTTGCCAGGGTATGCCCAAATTACGGGTCCCTTGCTCCCTTTGCCACTGGATTCAAGCTAGCCTGGCTGATGAGGACTGTTAGCATGAAACCGGTCCCAGGTTGCTTGTTTCTGGTCCAGGGAAGACATGGCATGGCAGTTCAGGCACGACTGTTCCCATGAGGCACAGGGTCAAGACTGATTTGCATATCGCTGTGTCTGAACTGGGGTGGCAAAGTGAGCTAAAGAATGATGATGGATTTAGTTCAGATCTGTGACTTGGGGTGAGTGTTTGAAAAGTTTCAGCACTCCATCCATCATCTCCTTGTGTTTGCTTTGTTTGCCCTAAGTTGGCAGGGTATGCCCAGATGTGGGTCGCTTGCTCCCTTTGCCACTGGATTCAAGCTAGCCTGTCTGATGAGGGCTGTTAGCCCAAAACCGGTCCCAGGATGCTTGTTTCTGGTCCAGGGAAGACATGGCTTGGCAGTTTTGGCTAGAATGTTCCCATGAGGCACAGGGTCAAGACTGATTTGCATATAGGTGTGTCTGAACTGGGATGGCAAAGTAAGCTAATCAATGATGATGGATTTAACCCAGATCTGTTACTGGGGGTAAGTGTTTGAAAAGTATCAGCACTTCGTCCATCATCTCCTTGTGTTTACTTTGTTCGCCCTAAGTTGACAGGGTATGCCCAGACATGGGTCACATGCTCACTTTGCCACTGGATTGAAGCTAGCCGATCTGATGAGGGCTGTTAGCCCGAAACCGGTCCCAGGATGCTTGTTTCCATTCCAAGGAAGTCATGGCTTGGCAGTTCGGGCTGGACTGTTCCTATGTGGCACAGGGTCAAGACTGATTTGCATATAGCTGTGTCTGAACTGGGGTGGTAAAGTGAACTAAGGAATGATGATGCATTTAACCCAGATCTGTGACTGGGGGTGAGTGTTTAAAAAGTTTCAGCACTCCGTCAATCATCTCCTTGTGTTTGCTTTGTTCGCCCTAAGTTGGCAGAGTATGCCCAGACGTGGGTACCTTGCTCCCTTTGCCACTGGATTCAAGCTAGCCTGGCTGATGAGGGCTGTTAGTCCGAAACCGGTCCCAGGATCCTCATTTCCAGTTCAGGGAAGACATGGCTTGGCAGTTCGGGCTGGACTGTTCCCATGAGGCACAGGGTCAAGACAGATTTGCATATAAGTGTGTCTGAACTGGGGTGGCAAAGTGAGCTAAAGAATGATTATGGATTTAACCCAGATCTGTGACTGGGGTTGAGTGTTTGAAAAGTTTCAGCACTTCGTCCATCATCTCCTTGTGTTTGCTTTACTTGCCCGAAGTTGGCAGGGTATGCCAACACGTGGGTCCCTTGCTCCCTTTGCACTCAATTCAAGCTAGCCTGGCTGATGATGGCTGTTCATCCGAAACCGGTCCCAGGATGCTTGTTTCCAGTCCAGGGAAGACATGGCTTGGCAGTTCAGGGTGGACTGGTCACATGAGGCACAGGGTCAAGAATGAGTTGCCTATAGCTGTGTCTGAACTGGGGTGGCAAACTGAGCTAAAGAATGATGATGGATTTAACCCAAATCTGTGACTGGGGGTGAGTGTTTGAAAAGTTTCAGCACTCCATCTATCATCTCCTTGTGTTTGCTTTGCTCACCCTAAGTTGCCAGTGTATGCCCAGAAATGGGTCCCTTGCTCCCTTTGCCACTGGATTCAAGCTAGCCTAGCTGATGAGGGCTGTTGCCCTGAAACTGGTCCCAGGATACTTGTTTCTGGTCCAGGGAAGACATTGCATGGAAGTTCGGGCTGGACTGTTCCCATGAGGCACAGGGTCAAGACTGATTTGCAAATCGCTCTGTCTGAACTAGGGTGGCAAAGTGAGCTAAACTATGATGATGGATTTATCCCAGATCTGTGACTGGGGGTGAGTATTTGAAAAGTTTCAGCACTCCATCCGTCAACTCCTTGTGTTTGCTTTGTTTGCCCGAAGTTGGCAGGGTACGCCCAGACATAGGTCCCTTGCTCCCTTTGCCACTGGATTCAAGTTAGCCTGGCTAATGAGGGCTGTTAGCCCGAAACCGGTCCCAGGATGCTTGTTTCTGGTCCAGGGAAGACATGGCTTGCCAGTTTGGACTGGACTGTTCCCATGAGGCACAGGGTCAAGACTGATTTGCATATAGGTGTGTCTGAACTGCGGTGGCAAAGTGAACTAAACAATGATAATGGATTTAACCCAGATCTGTTACTGGGGGTAAGTGTTTGAAAAGTTTCAGCACTTCGTCCATCATCTCCTTGTGTTTACTTTGTTCGCCCTAAGTTGGCAGGGTATTCCCAGACATGGGTCCCTTGCTCCCTTTGCCACTGGATTGAAGCTAGCCGATCTGATGAGGGCTGTTAGCCCGAAACCAGTCCCAGGATGCTTGTTTCCAGTCAAGGGAAGACATGGCTTGGTAGTTCGGGCTGGACTGTTCCCATGAGGCACAGGGTCAAGACTGATTTGCATATAGCTGTGTCTGAACTGGGGTGGCCAAGTGAGCTAAAGAATGATTATGGATTTAACCCTGATCTGTGACTGGGGGTGAGTGTTTGAAAAGTTTTAGCACTTCGTCCATCATCTCCTTGTGTTTGCTTTGTTTGGCCGAAGTTGGCAGGGTATGCCCACACGTGGGTCCCTTGTTCCCTTTGCCACAGATTCAAGCTAGCCTGGCTGATGAGGGCTGTTCATCCGAATCCAGTCCCAGAATGCTTGTTTCTGTTCCAGGGAAGATATGGCATGGCAGTTCGGGCTGGACTGTTCCCATGAGGCACAGAGTCAAGACTGATGTGCATATCGCTGTGTCAGAACTGGAGTGGCAAAGTGAGCTAAAGAATGATGATGGATTTAACCCAGATCTGTGACTGGGGGTGAGTGTTTTAAAAGTTTCGCACTCTGTCCATTATCTCCTTGTGTTTGCTTTGTTTGCCCGAAGTTGGCAGGGTATGCCCACACGTGGGTCCCTTGCTCTCTTTGACACTGGATTCAAGCTAGCCTGGCAGATGAGGGTTGTTAGCCCAAAACCCGTCCCAGGAAGCTTGTTTCTGGTCTAGGGAAGATATGGCATGGCAGTTCGGGCTGGACAGTTCCCATGAGGCACAGGGTCAAGACTGATTTGCATATAGGTGTATCTGAACTGGGGTTGCAAAGTGAGCTAAAGAATGATGATGGATTTAACCCAGATCTGTTACTGGGGGTAAGTGTGTGAAAAGTTTCAGCACTTCGTCCATCATCTCCTTGTGTTTACTTTGTTCGCTCTAAGTTGGCGGGGTATGCCCCGACGTGGGTCCCTTGCTCATTTTGTCACTGGATTCAAGCTAGACTGGCTCATGAGGGCTGTTAGCCTGAAACCGGTCCCTGGATGCATGTTTCTGGTCCAGGGAAGACATGGCTTGGCAGTTCGGGCTGGACTGTTCCCATGAGGCACAGGGTCAAGACTGATTTGCATATTGCTGTGTCTGAACTGGGGTAGCAAAGTGAGCTAAAGAATGATGATGGATTTAACCCAGATCTGTGACTGGGGGTGAGTGTTTGAAAAGTTTCAGCACTCCGTCCATCATCTCCTTGTGTTTGCTTTGCTCCCCCTAAGTTGGCAGGGTATACGCTGACGTGGGTCCCTTGCTCCCTTTGCCACTGGATTCAAGCTAGCCTGGCTGATGAGGGCTGTTAGTCCGAAACCAGTCCCAGGATGCTTGTTTCCGGTCCAGGGAAAACATGGCTTGGCATTTTGGGCTGGACTGTTCCCATGAGGCACAGGGTCAAGACTGATTTGTATATAGTTGTGTCTGAACTGGGGTGGCAAAGTGAGCTAAAGAATGATGATGGATTTAAACCAGATCTGAGACTGGGGTTGAGAATTTGTAACATTTCAGCACTCCGTCCATCATCTGCTTGTGTTTGCTTTGTTCGCCCTAAGTTGGCAGGGTATACGCTGATGTGGGTCCCTTGCTCCCTTTGCCACTGGATTCAGGCTAGCCTGGCTGATTATGGCTGTTAGTCCGAAACAGGTCCCAGGATGCTTGTTTCCGGTCCAGGGAAGTCATGGCTTGGCAGCTCGGGCTAGACTGTTCCCATGAGGCACAGGATCAAGACTGATTTGCATCTAGCTGTGTCTGAACTGGGGTGGCAAAGTGAGCTAAAGAATGATGATGGATTTAAACCACATCTGAGACTGGGTTTGAGTGTTTGAAAAGTTTCAGCACTCCGTCCATCATCTCCTTGTGTTTGCTTTGTTTGCCCTAAGTTGGCAGGGTATGCCCAGATGTGGGTCGCTTGCTCCCTTTGCCACTGGATTCAAGCTAGCCTGGCTGATGAGGGCTGTTAGCCCAAAACCGGTCCCAGGATGCTTGTTTCTGTTCCAGGGAAGACATGGCTTGGCAGTTTGGGCTAAAATGTTCCCATGAGGCACAGGGTCAAGACTGATTTGCATATAGGTGTGTCTGAACTGGGATGGCAAAGTGAGCTAATCAATGATGATGGATTTAGCCCAGATCTGTTACTGGGGGTAAGTGTTTGAAAAGTATCAGCACTTCGTCCATCATCTCCTTGTGTTTGCTTTGTTCACCCTAAGTTGGCAGGGTATACACTGACGTGGGTCCCGTGCTCCCTTTGCCACTGGATTCAACCTAGCCTGGCTGATGAGGGATGTTAGGCCAAAACCAGTCCCAGGATGCTTGTTTCTGGTCCAGGGAAAACATAGCTTGGCATTTTGGGCTGGACTGTTCCCATGAGGCACAGGGTCAAGACTGATTTGTATATAGTTGTGTCTGAACTGGGGTGGCAAAGTGAGCTAACGAATGATGAGGGATTTAAACCAGATCTGAGACTGGGGATGAGAATTTGTAACATTTCAGCACTCCGTCCATCATCTCCTCGTGTTTCTTTTGTTCGCCCTAAGTTGGCAGGGTATGCCTAGACGTGGGTCCCTTTACTCCCTTTGCCACTGGATCCAAGCTAGCCTGG
The DNA here is from genome assembly GCF_964204655.1 of Triturus cristatus. NCBI lineage: Eukaryota > Metazoa > Chordata > Amphibia > Caudata > Salamandridae > Triturus > Triturus cristatus. The sequence goes on from NC_140579.1 coordinate 1,151,262,763, forward strand.
CTGATGAGGGCTGTTAGCCTGAAACCGGTCCCAGGATGCTTGTTCCTGGTCCAGGGAAGACATGGCTTGGCAGTTCGGGCTGGACTGTTCCCATGTGGCACAGGGTCAAGACAGATTTGCATATAAGTGTGTCTGAACTGGGGTGGCAAAGTGAGCTAAAGAATGATGATGGATTTAACCCAGATCTGTGACTGGGGGTGAGTGTTTGAAAAGTTTCAGCACTTCGTCCATCATCTCCTTGTGTTTGCTTTGTTTTCCCTAAGCTGGCAGGGTATGCCCAGACGTGGGTCCCTTGCTCTCTTTGCCACTGGATTCAAGCTAGCCTGGCTGATGAGGGCTGTTCGTCCGAAACCGGTCCCAGGATGCTTGTTTCCAGTCCAGGGAAGACATGGCTTGGCAATTCGGGGTGGACTGCTCCCATACGGCACAGGGTCAAGACTGCTTTGAAAGTATGACAGAAAAAGACACCTTCGCATACAGCGAAGAACATATTAAACAACTACTAGACGCCCCTCCCCTTTTTGCATCAGCAACATTAAGTTCCTCTGCAAAAAACCAAAATGAGGCAGATAAACTTTTACGTTTAAAGAAAAAGCAAATAAGGACGGACTTGCACGGACACTTTTTGATTCAACATCTAAAAGCGGGAACTATCCCAGGAGGACTACAAATTAAAAATATTCCGGTCATTTTTACCGAAGATCCACAATACAAAAAAGGATACAGCCTAATTGAGACAAAGTGCAGCAGAGATCTAATGATTCTAACAGTTGAAACAGCACAACGTATCTCGAAACAACAACTAGAAGAAATTGAGACACTCGAATCTGAGATAAAAACGAATCAGATCATAACAGATTCAAAAACATTATTGGACAAAGTGGAAAAAGAAATAGGAGAATTCAGAGATTATACCGTAAATCAAAAAGGGAACAAATTTGACAAAGACAAAAGGAATTTTGCCCTTGAAAAAGTATATCCTTATTTACAGCCAGATTTTTACCTTCGAGTGGATTCACGCAGATACCTTCCGGAATATCAAGGCAGATCATCAAAAAATGTTATCACCTTTTCTGAGACATCATCCTCCTCAAGTGGCAGTGAAGGAGAGACAAATGAAGGATATAGGAATAATAGCAGAAGAGGTAATTTTCAATAACAACAACAACAAGAGACGCCTTTTTTAGGCAGGGGCCAGCAGAAATCGCGAGGAAGAGTCAGATTCAATACCCAACCATGGGAAATGTCCACTCGGCGGCAAAATTACAAAAACTAGAACCATCATTAGTTTACAACCTTTCAAAGAAAATCTTGACTCAAGACGAACAGAGTATACTGGAAAAAGGGCTATCCTTTGTTCCTGCCAAAAATACGAACTTTGTACGATTAAAAATGGAAGCAATAGAATTTTGTAGAAAAATCAGGTTAAAAACCTTCTTTGCTCAAAGTCCATATATCGAAATGACGGAAAACACAGGTTTGAAGAAAAAGTCTTCTTTTTGTCCCCCCACTAATAAAATCCCAAAAGAAGTGGTGATTTTTGAAAAAACAATTCTGTCGGCAATTGCAGAAATGGAAAAGAAAAAAAGATGGGTTAAATTCAACACTTCAAAAACCCAGATGCAAGCACTATCAAATCTTCAGAAAGACACTTCCATTATAATAAAGCAGGCCGATAAAGGAGGCTCAATTGTTGTTTTGGATACCACAGACTATACTGACGAAGTGATGAGACAACTAGAGGACATCAACTGTTATAGGAAAATCAAGAAGGATCCAACAGTAGAGCTGCAAAGTAAACTGTTCCCGATACTTGAAAAAGGCTTTCAACAAGGCTTCCTAAACAAAAAGGAATTCGAGTTCTTACAGAATAAAAATCCAATGACTCCCCTTTTCTATGTGCTTCCTAAGGTACATAAAAATGCTTCAACACCACCTGGAAGACCGATAGTGTCCGGGTGTGAATCACTATTGGAACCAATTTCAAAGTTTGTAGATTTTTTCTTAAAACCATTTATTCAAGAAGTGCCCTCATTCTTACGTGACACGACAGATTTTATCAATAAATTTGAACGATCAGATTTTGAGAAAGATAGACATCATTTAGTCACACAGGATGTTGTCTCTTTGTATACTCAAATACCTCAGGATGAAGGCCTGGCAGTTATCAATTTGTATTTGGACAGCAGACCAAGACCTACAAGAGTCCCCACAGAATTCATTATGGACCTAGCAAGCTTTGCTCTTAAGAAGAACTATTTAAATTTCAAAGGAGACTTCTATTACCAAATCAGAGGAGTAGCAATGGGTTGTCCATTCGCTCCAGAATTGGCAGTCCTCTTCATGGCAAAATATGAAGAAAAAATAATCTACAATGACAACCCATTTTCCCAACACATTGGGAAATGGGTCCGGTATATAGATGATATTTTTATGATTTGGACAAATACTGAAGAAAATCTGGATTTGTTTCATGACTGGCTCAATAATCGAACACAAGACATAAAATTCAGTTTGAATCACTCTAAGATTAAAATACCCTTTTTGGACGTTGAGGTATATCCAACTTTACTGTGCTAGGGGACCTCAATATTCATTTTGATGATCCCCTAGACACAGGGGCTGCTGATCAGATACTAGACCTGGCTGCCTACGGCCTTCAATTGGCCAATACCGGAGCCACTCATATCAAGGGCCACCTGTTAGACCCAGTTTTTACAAATGTTCACACCCTCCAGGCCAAACCTTGTTGCCCCCTCCCCGGGACAGACCACTTTCTGGTTCCTCTCTTCTGGCCAGGAAAATTCAGGAAGCCCCACAAGCCCGTCAAGTACACCCAGGGCAGGGCATGGTCCAGACTCTCTACTGAGGACTGGGCCAGAGCTCTGGAATCGACGACCTACGCTCCCTCGGAGGACCCTGTCGTAGCTGATAGCAATTTTAGGAAGTGGATTTCCGACTCACTCGATTCTATCATACCTATAAAAACCCGTGAAGACAAGAGCGGAAAGACAGGCTCGGCCCCCTGGTTCAGCCTGGAACTCAGAGCCCTCCGCAAGGAATGTAAAAAAGCGGAGCGACTGTGGAGGAAGGACTGGCTCCACTCTAGTAAAGACTCCTACCGGAGGACTGTGAGAGTATACAAACCTGCCCTAAAACTTTCTAAGGCCTCTTACTATGACAATAGGATAAAAAATGCCACAAACCCCGCGAGAGAATCCTATCTCATCGTCAAGGAACTCCTAAAGATACCGCAACCCCCCTCACTGACCAGGGCTCCACCGGACAGGAGCAATGAACTGGCAAAATATTTTGACTCTAAAGTCTCCCACATTTTAACTTCACTTCCTCAGCCTAACCAGCCTCCCTGCTGGAACAACGTGACGCCTGACACTTGCCCGGCAGGCGACCATCGCCCGCAGCTTAATGTTTTTAGGGTGGTCTCTTTGGATGAAGTTGAAAAAACTCTGGCCAAGATGAAAAGTGGCTCTCCCCGTGACCCTGCTCCCATGAGGTTCTTGAAAGCAGTCGCCTCTGTGATTGTCCCTCCAGTCATGGAGTTGATTAATGCTTCACTGTCCCAAGGCTCCGTCCCTCCTAGCTGGAAGGGGGCGGTAGTCAAAGCCCTTCTCAAAAAACCACAATTGGACCCCGTCGACCTGGCCAACTACAGGCCGATCTCGCTCCTCCCGGGCATCAGCAAAATTGCTGAAAAACTGGTGAACATCCAGCTGTCTCAGTTTCTGGAATCCAACAATCTGCTGCGACGTTCCCAAACGGGGTTCCGCCCTGGCCAAGGCACGGACACTGCCCTCCTCGCTGTCATCGAGGAGGCAAGGTGCATTTTGGATTCGGGGGGGTCAGTAGCAGTGATCCTCCTGGACCTTAGTGCAGCCTTTGACACGGTAAATCACTGTGTCTTGCTCCACCGGCTGGCCGGGGCGGGACTTGGGGGCCCTGCGCTGGCCTGGATAGAGTCATTCCTGTCGGACCGTTCGTTCCAGGTCTGGGATGGCAACTCCCGCTCTGACTCTCTTCCTTTGACAAGTGGGGTTCCCCAGGGCTCCTCACTTAGTCCCACTCTTTTTAACGCATATATGGCCCCTCTGGAGGATGTAGTTGCCCCCTATGGCATCAAGATTGTGAGTTATGCGGACGACACACAATTGGTCGTCTCTCTCTCACATCGTGATCAATGCCCAGATAATCTTTTGCACTGCCTCCAGAAAATCCATCTCTGGATGTGCGAGTCCTCACTCAAACTTAATGGGTCCAAAACAGAAGTTATGCTGATGGGGAAGAAGTGGTCAGCAATTCCATCATCTGTCTGGCCCGATATCATGGGTGAGGTTCCCGCCCCTAAGAAAGAAATTAAGAGTCTTGGGGTCTGGCTCGAACCGGACTTATCCATGAAAACCCAGGCAACTAAAACAGCTGGAATCTGCTTTGGACTTATGCGGTCAGTCCGCAAGATCCTTCCTCTGCTTCCCCTTCAATCCAGGAAACTCTTGGTTCAAGGACTGGTCCTTGCACGATTGGACTACAGCAATGCTGTCTATTTAGGAGCCCCTGAAGCTACTCTGGGCAAGCTTCAACGAACCCAAAATGCAGCGGCCCGGATGCTGATGGGTCTTCCGTCCAGAACCTCTGCCAGATCTGCGCTTAAGGCTCTGCACTGGTTACCAGTGCGAGAGAGGATCGAGTTCAAGGCAATGTGCATCTCTTACAAGCTCCTCAATGGACAAGGTCCCCTGATCTTAGGAGATATGGTCACCCCGTACAAAGCTTCTAGATCTCTGCGCTCGGACAATGAGCGACTGGCAATTGTCCCTAGGTTTAGGAAGGTGCGTGCTGGAGGCCGTCGCTTCTCCCTAAAGGCAGCCACTCGCTGGAACTCGCTTCCCCGCAGCTTGCGGTTGGAACCCTGCTACCTGCGTTTTCGCAAGCAGCTTAAAACTCTGCTTTTCCCTAAATAAGTTTTCCCTCCCCTCTTGACTAATCCAAGCTCTTACAGCGCGGGGATGCCTCCGGGTCACCAGGCACTTTACAAATCCTTAAATAAATAAATAAATAAATAAATCCAGCAAATAATGGATTGGTAACCACTCTCTTCAAAAAACCAACAGATCGTAATAAAGCACTACATTTCTCAAGCAGCCATCCTAGAAATTTAAAAGAAAACCTGCCCTACGGGCAATTTCTTAGGATACGAAGGAACTGCTACTATAAGGATGAATATGTATTACATGCAACCAATCTCTTAGACAACTTGAAAAAGAGAGGATATCCAAAAAAACTACTCAAAAATGCCATGAAAAGAGCGTGGTGGACACCACGAGAAGAGCTTTTGACACAGAAAGATAAGTCCCTTTTGAAGAAGATAGTGTGCGTGTCAACATTCTGTTCAAACTCAAACTCATTGAAGAAGGTAATTAGCCAAAATTGGCACTTAATCAAAAACTTAGACCCTTCCTTGAAAGAGAACCCACTTTTCGCCTTCAAAAAAGACCGTAGTATTGCTAATCAAGTAGTACGAGCAGCTATGCCAACAATAAAAAATTCCTTGAGAGATTATGTTGGCCTCCCACCAATAACTGGCCATCATAAATGCGGAACCTGCGCCTGTTGCGATTCTACTGAAGAAGGAATGTTATTTGTGCACAATTCAATTCACTGGAAGCACAAATGCTTTACAAATTGCAAAAGCAAAAATGTCATATACGCAATTCGTTGCCTCTGCGGCCAATTGTACATAGGCAAAACAAGCCAGGAAATTAGAGTCCGAATTTCACAACACAAATCGCGGATCAATAAAAATGTGCAAAACGCACCACTAGTAAATCATTGGAAAACTCACAACCACCTTACAAAAGACTTAAAATGGACTGTGATCTCCAAAGTAGAACAGGATTCAAGAGGAGGTGACTTAGAAATGAAATTATCAAGGAGAGAAGCAATGCTTATAGTGAAATTCAATACAGCGATTAATGGTCTTAACGAATTATCTGAACTATACAATCTCAGATAAAATCATTGAAAGGTCCCAACTGTCCCCTTAAAGTCCAAATTTGCATGGAACATGCAGTGAAGGATATATATATATTTTTCAATGGACTCAACACATACGGGAAATCGCCAGTTCCTTACAGGGCGTCAGAAAATATGCACACTTGCCACTCTCTAACAAGTGCATTGCGCTAGGCTGAATTCTTCTATCTGCCATGGACGGACAAAATGAATTGTGTGACAAATAGGGGTGGTGTACACCGCACTGAAACATATTGAATACATTCCTCCATCCAGAGAAAGGCCAGATACTACATTTCCCAGAAGGCAAAAGCGCCATCAGCAGCGTCCTTAATCACACGAGAACCTGTGCATGAACGCGGAAGCGAGTCTCCTCCGAGTTTGACAAGGAAAAACATACGGATTCAGGTACACATCAAATATGCAGCAGAAACGACAGCCATTCGCAGCAGCGCCGGAAAGATGAATTGATTTTCCTTTCCTCCTTGTTTCAGAGAGTGAATTATGCTGGATACGCCATCCATTTGAGGGGAAACACACGAAGAGATTGTCTCCCTGAAAAAACTCAAAAACTCAAGGTACGCTCTCACACACGCTCTTCCCCTTTTTTAACTTCCTTCGTATAGCGGTGGGGAACGGATTGTAAAGGAATGGCTTCCAACAGTGTCCGTTTGTATTCCCTCTAGTACAAATAAAGCGCGCCGTGTGTACCCACAACGAGCTACACTACTCGCACAAGCCTGTCAGAAAAGTAAGCAATAGAGAGATGTTTTGACTGCAGGCATATAAGCTTAGTTCAATGGTGCTCAGACGCTTATATCCCTTCTTTCTCTCTACAGATATAAGCAGCATCGTCACTGCTGGAACACACAACTTCACGTAAGCATATAAGACGTGTGACACTAGAATGATTGGGAGATTTCATCTTGAATAAGTAACGTGATGTAGCTGAAACTCTGTTTTTGGTTGTATCCTTTTAGATCCAAGAAATCAAGAGGTCTTGTGGATGATTTATTTACCACCAATTAAAGGTATATATAAATGGCAATAGGATAGGTGCAACTAGAGACTGTGGCGGTCTAGTTGTATTATTATTAAAAAAAACCTTTTTTCAGTTTTTTAGCTCCCAGGTCCTGATGATAGCCCCGGTTGTAGAAGGGGCTTGAAACGCGTCGACCTTAGCTCTTTGGCCATAAGAACTTCAAGAACCACTTGAAAAACATTGTACTTTGTTTACGGTGTATAACATTGTCCTATGGCCTTTTGAAAATATATTTTTTAGAAGTGGTCACATGATTAAGAGTTTGTTAGTTGAGAGTATGTCTGTTTCTGGACTGTTCAGTATGGTATGGGACTGAATGCGGATATGAATGATCAGAAATGAATGAAGTGTATATAATAAAAAATGTGAAGTGATAGAAAGTTTTTTATATGTTCACAGTCATACATTTGTGATATTTATTTGAATTGTTTCTTGTAGAGTCACTATCAAATTATGGAGAATCGAAAGAAAAATAGATGAAATTGATTGATTAAAATAGACGGAAAAAGTGGTCTTTGCTCATTTTGTTTTTGTTCAAAATGTTCCCACACAAAAAAAGTGGATAGAAAGTTTAGTATCAGTACTGGTATTCTTGTTGTTATCTACGTTTAGAGGCTTGGCCTTACTGATTGAAGCCTAAACCCAGTTTATGTTCAACTGGATTCAAGCTGGCCTGGCTGATGAGGGCTGTTCATCTGAAACTGGTCCCAGGATGCTTGTTTCCGGTCCAGGGAAGACATGGCTTGGCAGTTCGGGCTGGACTGTTCCCATGAGGCACAGGGTCAAGACCGATTTGCATATAGCTGTGTCTGAACTGGGGTGGCAAAGTGAGCTAAAGAATGATGATGTATTTAACCCAGATCTGTGACTGGATGTGAGTGTTTAAAAAGTTTCAGCACTCCGTCCATCATCTGCTTGTGTTTGCTTTGTTCGCCCTAAGTTGGCAGGGTATACGCTGACGTGGCTCCCTTGCTCCCTTTGCCACTGGATTCAATCTAGCCTGGCTGATGAGGGCTGTTAGGCCAAAACCAGTCCCAGGATGCTTCTTTCCGGTCCAGGGAAAACATGGCTTGACATTTTGGGCTGGACTGTTCCCATGAGACACAGGGTCAAGACTGATTTGTATATAGTTGTGTCTGAACTGGGGTGGCAAAGTGAGCTAAAGAATGATGATGGATTTAAACCAGATCTGAGACTGGGGTTGAGAATTTGTAACATTTCAGCACTCCGTCCATCATCTCCTCGTGTTTCTTTTGTTCGCCCTAAGTTGGCAGGGTATGCCCAGACGTGGGTCCCTTGCTCTCTTTGCTACTGGATTCAAGCTAGCCTGGCTGATGAGGGCTGTTAGCCTGAAACCGGTCCCAGGATGCTTGTTTCTGGTCAATGGAAGACATGGCTTGGCAGTTCGGGCTGGACTGTTCCCATGAGGAACAGGGTCAAGACTGATTTGCATATAGCTGTGTCTGAACTGGGGTGGCAAAGTGAGGTAAAGAATGATGATGGATTTAATACAGATCTGAGACTGGGTTTGAGTTTTTGAAAAGTTTCAGCACTCCGTCCATCATCTCCTCGTGTTTGCTTTGTTCGCCCTAAGTTGGCAGGGTATGCCCAGACGTGGGTCCTTGCTCCCTTTGCCACTGGATTCAAGCTAGCCTGGCTGATGAAGGATGTTAGCCTGAAACCGGTCCCAGGATGCTGGTTTCTGGTCCAGGGAAGACATGGCTTGGCAGTTTGGGGTGGACTGTTCCCATGAGGCACAGGGTCAAGACCGATTTGCATATAGCTGTGTCTGAACTGGGGTGGCAAAGTGAGCTAAAGAATGATGATGGATTTAACCCAGATCTGTGACTGGATGTGAGTGTTTAAAAAGTTTCAGCACTCCGTCCATCATCTTCTTGTGTTTGCTTTGTTCGCCCTAAGCTGGCAGGGTATGCCCAGACGTGGGTCCCTTGCTCCTTTTGCCACTGGATTGAAGCTTGCCGATCTTATGAGGGCTGTTACCCGAAACCTGTCCAAGGATGCTTGTTTCCAGACCAGGGAAGACATGGCTTGGCAGTTCGGGCTGGAACGTTACTATGAGGCACAGGGTCAAAACTGATTTGCATATAGCTGAGTCTGAACTGGGGTGGCAAAGTGAGCTAAAGAATGATGATGGATTTAACCCAGATCTGTGACTGGGGGTGAGTGTTTGAAAAGTTTCAGCACTTCCTCCATCATCCCCTTGTGTTTCCTTTGCTCGCCCTAAGTTGGCAGGGTATGCCCAGACGTGGGTCTCTTGCTCACTTTGAAACTGGATTCAAGCTAGCCTGGCTGATGAGGGCTGTTAGCCCAAAACTGGTCCCAGGATGCTTGTTTCTGGTCCAGGGAAGACATGGCTTGGCAGTTCCGGCTGGACTGTTCCCATAAGGCACAGGGTCAAGACTTATTTGCATATAGCTGTGTGTGCACTGGGGAGGCAAAGTGAGTTAAAGAAGGATGATGGATTTAACTCAGATCTGTGACGGGGTGAGTGTTTGAAAAGTTTCAGTACTCCGTATATCATCTCCTTGTGTTTGCTTTGTTTTCCCTAAGATGGCAGGGTATGCCCAGACATGGGTCCCTTGCTCACTTTGCCACTTTATTCAGGCTAGCCTAGCTGATGAGGGCTGTTAGCCCGAAACCGGTCCCAGGATCATTTTTCCGGTCCAGGGAAGACATGGCTTGGCAGGTCGGCCTGGACTGTTCCCATGAGGCACAGTGTCAAGACTGATTTGCATATAGCTGCGTCTGAACTGGGGTGGCAAAGTGAGCTAAAGAATGATGATGGCTTTAACCCAGATCTGTGACTGGGGGTGAGTGTTTGAAAAGTTTTAGCACTCCGTCCATCATCTCCTTGTGTTTGCTTTGTTCGTCCTAAGTTGGCAAGGTATGCCCAGACGTGGGTCCCTTGCTCCCTTTGCCACTGGAATTAAGCTAGCTGGTGAGGGCTGTTAACCCGAAACCGGAACCAGGATGCTTGTTTCTGGTCCAGGGAAGACATGGCTTGGCAGTTCGGGCTGGACTGTTCCCATGAGGCACAGGGTCAAGACAGATTTGCATATAGGTGTGTCTGAACTGGGGTGGCAAAGTAAGCTAAATAATTATTATAGATTTAACTCAGATCTGTGACTAGGGTGAGTGTTTGAAAAGTTTCAGCACATCGTCCATCATCTCCTTGTGTTTGCTTTGTTTTCCCTAAGCTGGCAGGGTATGCCCAGACGTGGGTCCCTTGCTCTCTTTGCCACTGGATTCAAGCTACCCTGTCTGATGAGGGCTGTTAGCCCGAAACCGGTCCCAGGATGCTTGTTTCCGGTCCAGGGAAGACATGGCTTTGCAGTTCGGGCTGGACTGTTCCCATGAGGCACAGGGTCAGGACTGATTTGCATATAGCTGTGTTTGAACTGGGGTGGCAAAGTGAGCTAAAGAATGATGATGGATTTAACCCAGATCTGTGACTGGGGGTGAGTGTTTGAAAAGCTTCAGTACTCCGACAATCATCTCTTTGTGTTTGGTTTGTTCACCCTAAGTTGGCAGGGTATGCTCAGACGTGGGTCCCTTGCACCCTTTGCCACTGGATTCAAGCTAGCCTGGCTGATGAGGGCTGTTCGTCCGAAACCGGTCCCAGGATGATTGTTTCCAGTCCAGGTAAGACATGGCTTGGCAGTTTGGGCTGTACTGTTCCCATACGGCACAAGGTCAAGACTGATTTGCATATAGCTGTGTCTGAACTGGGGTGGCAAAGTGAGCAATAGAATGATGATGGATTTAACCCAGATCAGTGACTGGGGGTGAGTATTTGAAAACTTTGAGCACTCCGTCCATCATCCCCTTGTGTTTGCTCTGTTTGCCCTAAGTTGGCAGGGTATGCCCACACGTGGGTCCCTTTCTCCCTTTGCCACTGGATTCAAGCTAGCCTGGCTGATGAGGGCTGTTAGGCTAAAACCGATCCCAGGATGCTTGTTTCTGGTCCAGGGAAGACATGGCTTGGCAGTTCGGGCTGGACTGTTCCCATGAGGCACAGGGTCAAGAATGATTTGCATATAGCTATGTTGATCTGGGGTGGCAAAGTGAGCTAAAGAATGATGATGGATTTAACACAGATCTGTGACTGGGGGTGAATGTTTGAAAACTTTCAGCACTCCGCCCATCATCCCCTTGTGTTTGCTTTGCTTGCCCTAAGTTGGCAGGGCATGCCCAGAAGTGGGTCCCTTGCTCCCTTTGCCACTGGATTCAAGCTAGCCTGGCTGATGAGGGCTGTTAGTCCAAAACCAGTCCCAGGATGCTTGTTTCTGGTCCAGGGAAGACATGGCTTCGCATTTCGGGCTGGACTGTTCCCATGAGGCACAGGGTCAAGACTACTTTGCATATAGATGTGTCTGAACTGGGTTGGCAAAGTGAGCTAAAGAATGATGATGGATTTAATACAGATCTGTGACTGGGGGTGAGTGTTTGAAAAGTTTCAGCACTCCGTCTATCATCTCCTTGTGTTTGCTTTGTTCACCCTATTTTGGCAGGGTATGCCCAGACGTGGGTCCCTTGCTCCCTTTGCCACTGGATTCAAGCTAGCCTGGCTGATGAGGGCTGTTCGTCTGAAACCGGTCCCAGGATGCTTGTTTCCGGTCCAGGGAAGACATGGCTTGGCAGTTCGGGCTGGACTGTTCCCATGAGGCACAGGGTCAAGACTTATTTGCATATAGCTGTGTCTGAACTGGGGTGGGACAGTGAGCTAAAGAATAATGATGGATTTAACCCAGATCCGTGACTGGGGTTGCGTGTTTGAAAAGTTTCAGCACTCCGTCCATCACCTCCTTGTGTTTGCTTTATTCACCCTAAGTTGGCAGGGTATGCCCAGACGTGGGTCCCTTGCTCCCTTTGCCACTGGATTCAAGCTAGCCTGGCTGATGAGGGCTGTTATCCTGAAACCGGTCCCAGGATGCTTGTTTCTGGTCCAGGGAAGACATGGCTTGGCAGTTCGGGCTGGACTGTTCCCATGAGGAACAGGGTCAAGACTGATTTGCATATAGCTGTGTCTGAACTGGGGTGGCAAAGTGAGGTAAAGAATGATGATGGATTTAATACAGATCTGTGACTGGGGGTGAGTGTTTGAAAAGTTTCAGCACTCCGTCTATCATCTCCTTGTGTTTGCTTTGTTCACCCTAAGTTGGCAGGGTATGCCCAGACGTGGGTCCCTTGCTCCCTTTGCCACTGGATTCAAGCTAGCCTGGCTGATGAGGGCTGTTCATCCGAAACCGGTCCCAGGATGCTTGTTTCCGGTCCAGGGAAGACATGGCTTGGCAGTTCGGGCTGGACTGTTCAAATGAGACACAGGGTCAAGACCGATTTGCATATAGCTGTGTCTGAACTGGGGTGGCAAAGTGAGCTAAAGAATGATGATGGATTTAACCCAGATGTGTGACTGGATGTGAGGGTTTAAAAGTTTCAGCGCTCCGTCCATCATCTGTTTGTGTTTGCTTTGTTCGCCCCAAGTTGGCAGGGTATAGGCTGACGTGGGTCCCTTGCTCCCTTTGTCACTGGATTCAAGCTAGCCTGGCTGATGATGGCTGTTAGTCCAAAACAGGTCCCAGGATGCTTGTTTAAGGTCCAGGGAAGACATGGCTTGGCAGCTCAGGCTAGACTGTTCCCATGAGGTACAGGATCAAGACTGATTTGCATATAGCTGTGCCTGAACTGGGGTGGCAAAGTGAGCTAAAGAATGAGGATGGATTTAAACCACATCTGAGACTGGGTTTGAGTGTTTGAAAAGTTTCAGCACTCCGTCCATCATCTCCTCGTGTTTGCTTTGTTCGCCCTAAGTTGAAAGGGTATGCCCAGACGTGGGTCCCTTGCTCCCTTTGCCACTGGATTCAAGCTAGCCTGGCTGATGAAGGATGTTAGCCTATAACCGGTCCCAGGATGCTGGTTTCTGGTCCAGGGAAGACATAGCTTGGCAGTTTGGGCTGGACTGTTCCCATGAGGCACAGGGTCAAGACCGATTTGCATATAGCTGTGTCTGAACTGGGGTGGCAAAGTGAGCTAAAGAATGATGATGGATTTAAACCAGATCTGTGACTGGGGGTGAGTGTTTGAAAACTTTCAGCACTCCGCCCATCATCCCCTTGTGTTTGCTTTGCTTGCCCTAAGTTGGCAGGGTATGCCCAGACGTGGGTCCCTTGCTCCCTTTGCCACTGGATTCAAGCTAGCCTGGCTGATGAGGGTTGTTAGTCCAAAACCAGTCCCAGGATGTTTGTTTCTGGTCCAGGGAAGACATGGCTTCGCATTTCGGGCTGGACTGTTCCCATGAGGCACAGGGTCAAGACTACTTTGCATATAGATGTGTCTGAACTGGGTTGGCAAAGTGAGCTAAAGAATGATGATGGATGTAATGCAGATCTGTGACTGGGGGTGAGTGTTTGAAAAGTTTCAGCACTCCGTCTATCATCTCCTTGTGTTTGCTTTGTTCACCCTAAGTTGGCAGGGTATGCCCAGACGTGGGTCCCTTGCTCCCTTTGCCACTGGATTCAAGCTAGCCTGGCTGATGAGGGCTGTTCGTCTAAAACAGGTCCCAGGATGCTTGTTTCCGGTCCAGGGAAGACATGGCTTGGCAGTTCGGGCTGGACTGTTCCCATGAGGCACAGGGTCAAGACTTATTTGCATATAGCTGTGTCTGAACTGGGGTGGGAAAGTGAGCTAAAGAATAATGATGGATTTAACCCAGATCCGTGACTGGGGTTGAGTGTTTGAAAAGTTTCAGCACTCCGTCCATCATCTCCTTGTGTTTGCTTTGTTCACCCTAAGTTGGCAGGGTATGCCCAGACGTGGGTCCCTTGCTCCCTTTGCCACTGGATTCAAGCTAGCCTGGCTGATGAGGGCTGTTAGCCTGAAACCGGTCCCAAGATGCTTGTTTCTGGTCCAGGGAAGACATGGCTTGGCAGTTCGGGCTGGACTGTTCCCATGAGGAACAGGGTCAAGACTGATTTGCATATAGCTGTGTCTGAACTGGGGTGGCAAAGTGAGGTAAAGAATGATGATGGATTTAATACAGATCTGTGACTGGGGGTGAGTGTTTGAAAAGTTTCAGCACTCCGTCTATCATCTCCTTGTGTTTGCTTTGTTCACCCTAAGTTGGCAGGGTATGCCCAGACGTGGGTCCCTTGCTCCCTTTGCCACTGGATTCAAGCTAGCCTGGCTGATGAGGGCTGTTCATCCGAAACCGGTCCCAGGATGCTTGTTTCCGGTCCAGGGAAGACATGGCTTGGCAGTTCGGGCTGGACTGTTCAAATGAGACACAGGGTCAAGACCGATTTGCATATAGCTGTGTCTGAACTGGGGTGGCAAAGTGAGCTAAAGAATGATGATGGATTTAACCCAGATGTGTGACTGGATGTGAGGGTTTAAAAGTTTCAGCGCTCCGTCCATCATCTGTTTGTGTTTGCTTTGTTCGCCCCAAGTTGGCAGGGTATAGGCTGACGTGGGTCCCTTGCTCCCTTTGTCACTGGATTCAAGCTAGCCTGGCTGATGATGGCTGTTAGTCCAAAACAGGTCCCAGGATGCTTGTTTAAGGTCCAGGGAAGACATGGCTTGGCAGCTCAGGCTAGACTGTTCCCATGAGGTACAGGATCAAGACTGATTTGCATATAGCTGTGCCTGAACTGGGGTGGCAAAGTGAGCTAAAGAATGAGGATGGATTTAAACCACATCTGAGACTGGGTTTGAGTGTTTGAAAAGTTTCAGCACTCCGTCCATCATCTCCTTGTGTTTGCTTTGTTCGCCCTAAGTTGAAAGGGTATGCCCAGACGTGGGTCCCTTGCTCCCTTTGCCACTGGATTCAAGCTAGCCTGGCTGATGAAGGATGTTAGCCTATAACCGGTCCCAGGATGCTGGTTTCTGGTCCAGGGAAGACATAGCTTGGCAGTTTGGGCTGGACTGTTCCCATGAGGCACAGGGTCAAGACCGATTTGCATATAGCTGTGTCTGAACTGGGGTGGCAAAGTGAGCTAAAGAATGATGATGGATTTAAACCAGATCTGTGACTGGGGGTGAGTGTTTGAAAACTTTCAGCACTCCGCCCATCATCCCCTTGTGTTTGCTTTGCTTGCCCTAAGTTGGCAGGGTATGCCCAGACGTGGGTCCCTTGCTCCCTTTGCCACTGGATTCAAGCTAGCCTGGCTGATGAGGGCTGTTAGTCCAAAACCAGTCCCAGGATGTTTGTTTCTGGTCCAGGGAAGACATGGCTTCGCATTTCGGGCTGGACTGTTCCCATGAGGCACAGGGTCAAGACTACTTTGCATATAGATGTGTCTGAACTGGGTTGGCAAAGTGAGCTAAAGAATGATGATGGATGTAATGCAGATCTGTGACTGGGGGTGAGTGTTTGAAAAGTTTCAGCACTCCGTCTATCATCTCCTTGTGTTTGCTTTGTTCACCCTAAGTTGGCAGGGTATGCCCAGACGTGGGTCCCTTGCTCCCTTTGCCACTGGATTCAAGCTAGCCTGGCTGATGAGGGCTGTTCGTCTAAAACAGGTCCCAGGATGCTTGTTTCCGGTCCAGGGAAGACATGGCTTGGCAGTTCGGGCTGGACTGTTCCCATGAGGCACAGGGTCAAGACTTATTTGCATATAGCTGTGTCTGAACTGGGGTGGGAAAGTGAGCTAAAGAATAATGATGGATTTAACCCAGATCCGTGACTGGGGTTGAGTGTTTGAAAAGTTTCAGCACTCCGTCCATCATCTCCTTGTGTTTGCTTTGTTCACCCTAAGTTGGCAGGGTATGCCCAGACGTGGGTCCCTTGCTCCCTTTGCCACTGGATTCAAGCTAGCCTGGCTGATGAGGGCTGTTAGCCTGAAACCGGTCCCAAGATGCTTGTTTCTGGTCCAGGGAAGACATGGCTTGGCAGTTCGGGCTGGACTGTTCCCATGAGGAACAGGGTCAAGACTGATTTGCATATAGCTGTGTCTGAACTGGGGTGGCAAAGTGAGGTAAAGAATGATGATGGATTTAATACAGATCTGTGACTGGGGGTGAGTGTTTGAAAAGTTTCAGCACTCCGTCTATCATCTCCTTGTGTTTGCTTTGTTCACCCTAAGTTGGCAGGGTATGCCCAGACGTGGGTCCCTTGCTCCCTTTGTCACTGGATTCAAGCTAGCCTGGATGATGAGGGCTGTTCATCCGAAACCGGTCCCAGGATGCTTGTTTCCGGTCCAGGGAAGACATGGCTTGGCAGTTCGGGCTGGACTGTTCAAATGAGACACAGGGTCAAGACCGATTTGTATATAGATGTGTCTGAACTGGGGTGGCAAAGTGAGCTAAAGAATGATGATGGATTTAACCCAGATGTGTGACTGGATGTGAGGGTTTAAAAGTTTCAGCGCTCCGTCCAACATCTGTTTGTGTTTGCTTTGTTCGCCCCAAGTTGGCAGGGTATGCCCAGACGTGGGTCCCTTGCTCCCTTTGCCACTGGATTCAAGCTAGCCTGGCTGATGAGGGCTGTTCGTCTGAAACCGGTCCCAGGATGCTTGTTTCCGGTCCAGGGAAGACATGGCTTGGCAGTTCGGGCTGGACTGTTCCCATGAGGCACAGGGTCAAGACTTATTTCCATATAGCTGTGTCTGAACTGGGGTGGGAAAGTGAGCTAAAGAATAATGATGGATTTAACCCAGATCCGTGACTGGGGTTGAGTGTTTGAAAAGTTTCAGCACTCCGTCTATCATCTCCTCGTGTTTGCTTTGTTCATCCTAAGTTGGCAGGGTATGCCCAGACGTGGGTCCCTTGCTCCCTTTGCCACTGGATTCAAGCTAACCTGGCTGATGAGGGCTGTTCATCCGAAACCGGTCCCAGGATGCTTGTTTCCGGTCCAGGGAAGACATGGCTTGGCAGTTCGGGCTGGACTGTTCAAATGAGACACAGGGTCAAGACCGATTTGCATATAGCTGTGTCTGAACTGGGGTGGCAAAGTGAGCTAAAGAATGATGATGGATTTAACCCAGATGTGTGACTGGATGTGAGTGTTTAAAAAGTTTCAACACTCCATCCATCATCTGCTTGTGTTTGCTTTGTTCGTTCTAAGTTGGCAGGGTATAGGCTGACGTGGGTCCCTTGCTCCCTTTGTCACTGGATTCAAGCTAGCCTGGCTGATGATGGCTGTTAGTCTGAAACTGGTCCCAGGATGCTTGTTTCTGGTCCAGGGAAGACATGGCTTGGCAGCTCGGGCTAGACTGTTCCCATGAGGTACAGGATCAAGACTGATTTGCATATAGCTGTGCCTGAACTGGGGTGGCAAAGTGAGCTAAACAATGATGATGGATTTAAACCACATCTGAGACTGGGTTTGAGTGTTTGAAAAGTTTCAGCACTCCGTCCATCATCTCCTCGTGTTTGCTTTGTTCGCCCTAAGTTGGCAGGGTATGGCCAGACGTGGGTCCCTTGCTCCCTTTGCCACTGGATTCAAGCTAGCCTGGCTGATGAGGGCTGTTCGTCTAAAACAGGTCCCAGGATGCTTGTTTCCGGTCCAGGGAAGACATGGCTTGGCAGTTTGGGCTGGACTGTTCCCATGAGGCACAGGGTCAAGACTTATTTGCATATAGCTGTGTCTGAACTGGGGTGGGAAAGTGAGCTAAAGAATAATGATGGATTTAACCCAGATCCGTGACTGGGGTTGAGTGTTTGAAAAGTTTCAGCACTCCGTCCATCATCTCCTTGTGTTTGCTTTGTTCACCCTAAGTTGGCAGGGTATGCCCAGACGTGGGTCCCTTGCTCCCTTTGCCACTGGATTCAAGCTAGCCTGGCTGATGAGGGCTGTTAGCCTGAAACCGGTCCCAAGATGCTTGTTTCTGGTCCAGGGAAGACATGGCTTGGCAGTTCGGGCTGGACTGTTCCCATGAGGAACAGGGTCAAGACTGATTTGCATATAGCTGTGTCTGAACTGGGGTGGCAAAGTGAGGTAAAGAATGATGATGGATTTAATACAGATCTGTGACTGGGGGTGAGTGTTTGAAAAGTTTCAGCACTCCGTCTATCATCTCCTTGTGTTTGCTTTGTTCACCCTAAGTTGGCAGGGTATGCCCAGACGTGGGTCCCTTGCTCCCTTTGCCACTGGATTCAAGCTAGCCTGGATGATGAGGGCTGTTCATCCGAAACCGGTCCCAGGATGCTTGTTTCCGGTCCAGGGAAGACATGGCTTGGCAGTTCGGGCTGGACTGTTCAAATGAGACACAGGGTCAAGACCGATTTGTATATAGATGTGTCTGAACTGGGGTGGCAAAGTGAGCTAAAGAATGATGATGGATTTAACCCAGATGTGTGACTGGATGTGAGGGTTTAAAAGTTTCAGCGCTCCGTCCAACATCTGTTTGTGTTTGCTTTGTTCGCCCCAAGTTGGCAGGGTATAGGCTGACGTGGGTCCCTTGCTCCCTTTGTCACTGGATTCAAGCTAGCCTGGCTGATGATGGCTGTTAGTCCAAAACAGGTCCCAGGATGCTTGTTTCCGGTCCAGGGAAGACATAGCTTGGAAGTTTGGGCTGGACTGTTCCCATGAGGCACAGGGTCAAGACCGATTTGCATATAGCTGTGTATGAACTGGGGTGGCAAAGTGAGCTAAAGAATGATGATGGATTTAAACCAGATCTGTGACTGGGGGTGAGTGTTTGAAAACTTTCAGCACTCCGCCCATCATCCCCTTGTGTTTGCTTTCCTTGCCCTAAGTTGGCAGGGTATGCCCAGACGTGGGTCCCTTGCTCCCTTTGTGACTGGATTCAAGCTAGCCTGGCTGATGAGGGCTGTTAGTCCAAAACCAGTCCCAGGATGTTTGTTTCTGGTCCAGGGAAGACATGGCTTCGCATTTCGGGCTGGACTGTTCCCATGAGGCACAGGGTCAAGACTACTTTGCATATAGATGTGTCTGAACTGGGGTGGGAAAGTGAGCTAAAGAATAATGATGGATTTAACCCAGATCCGTGACTGGGGTTGAGTGTTTGAAAAGTTTCAGCACTCCGTCTATCTTCTCCTCGTGTTTGCTTTGTTCATCCTAAGTTGGCAGGGTATGCCCAGACGTGGGTCCCTTGCTCCCTTTGCCACTGGATTCAAGCTAACCTGGCTGATGAGGGCTGTTCATCCGAAACCGGTCCCAGGATGCTTGTTTCCGGTCCAGGGAAGACATGGCTTGGCAGTTCGGGCTTGACTGTTCAAATGAGACACAGGGTCAAGACCGATTTGCATATAGCTGTGTCTGAACTGGGGTGGCAAAGTGAGCTAAAGAATGATGATGGATTTAACCCAGATGTGTGACTGGATGTGAGTGTTTAAAAAGTTTCAACACTCCATCCATCATCTGCTTGTGTTTGCTTTGTTCGTTCTAAGTTGGCAGGGTATAGGCTGACGTGGGTCCCTTGCTCCCTTTGTCACTGGATTCAAGCTAGCCTGGCTGATGATGGCTGTTAGTCTGAAACTGGTCCCAGGATGCTTGTTTCTGGTCCAGGGAAGACATGGCTTGGCAGCTCGGGCTAGACTGTTCCCATGAGGTACAGGATCAAGACTGATTTGCATATAGCTGTGCCTGAACTGGGGTGGCAAAGTGAGCTAAACAATGATGATGGATTTAAACCACATCTGAGACTGGGTTTGAGTGTTTGAAAAGTTTCAGCACTCCGTCCATCATCTCCTCGTGTTTGCTTTGTTCGCCCTAAGTTGGCAGGGTATGCCCAGACGTGGGTCCCTTGCTCCCTTTGCCACTGGATTCAAGCTAGCCTGGCTGATGAAGGATGTTAGCCTGAAACCGGTCCCAGGATGCTGGTTTCTGGTCCAGGGAAGACATCGCTTGGCAGTTTGGGCTGGACTGTTCCCATGAGGCACAGGGTCAAGACCGATTTGCATATAGCTGTGTCTGAACTGGGGTGGCAAAGTGAGCTAAAGAATGATGATGGATTTAACCCAGATCTGTGACTTGATGTGAGTGTTTAAAAAGTTTCAGCACTCCGTCCATCATCTGCTTGTGTTTGCTTTGTTTGCCCTATGCTGGCAGGGTATGCCCAGATGTGGGTCCCTTGCTCCCTTTTCCACTGGATTGAGTCTTGCCGATCTAATGAGGGCTGTTACCCGAAACCGTTCCCAGGATGCTTGTTTCCAGACCAGGGAAGACATGGCTTGGCAGTTCGGGCTGCAACGTTACTATGAGGCACAGGGTCAAGACTGATTTGCATATAGCTGTGTCTGAACTGGGGTGGCAAAGTGAGCTAAAGAATGATGATGGATTTAACCCAGATCTGTGACTGGGGGTGAGTGTTTGAAAAGTTTAAGCACTTCCTCCATCATCTCCTTGTGTTTGCTTTGCTCGCCCTAAGTTGGCAGGGTATTCCCAGGCGTGGGTAGCTTGGTCACTTTGAAACTGGATTCAAGCTAGCCTGGCTTATGAGGGCTGTTCGTCCGAAACCAGTCCCAGGATGCTTGTTTCCGGTCCAGGGAAGACATGGCTTGGCAGTTCGGGGTGGACTGTTCCCATGAGGCACAGGGTCAAGACTCATTTGCCTATAGCTGTGTCTGAACTCGGGTGGCAAAGTGAGCTATAGAATGAAGGATTTACCCCAGATCTGTGACTGGGGGTGAGTGTTTGAAAAGTTTCAGCACTTCCTCCATCATCCCCTTGTGTTTGTTTTGATCGCCCTAAGTTGGCAGGGTATGCCCAGACGTGGGTCCCTTGCTCACTTTGAAACTGGATTCAAGCTAGCCTGGCTGATGAGGGCTGTTAGCCCAAAACCGGTCCCAGGATGCTTGTTTCTGGTCCAGGGAAGACATGGCTTGGCAGTTCCGGCTGGACTGTTCCCATAAGGCACAGGGTCAAGACTTATTTGCATATAGCTGTGTGTGCACTGGGGAGGCAAAGTGAGTTAAAGAATGATGATGGATTTAGCTCCGATCTGTGACGAGGGGTGAGTGTTTGAAAAGTTTCAGCACTCCGTATATCATCTCCTTGTGTTTGCTTTGTTTGCCCTAAGTTGGCAGGGTATGCCCAGACCTGGGTCCCTTGCTCACTTTGCCACTGGATTCAGGCTAGCCTAGCTGATGAGGGCTGTTAGCCCGAAACCGGTCCCAGGATGATTTTTCCGGTCCAGGGAAGACATGGCTTGGCAGTTCGGCCTGGACTGTTCCCATGAGGCACAGTGTCAAAACTGATTTGCATATAGCTGCGTCTGAACTGGGAAGGCAAAGTGAGCTAAAGAATGGTGATGGATTTCAACCAGATCTATGATAAGGGGTGAGTGTTTGAAAAGTTTCAGCACTCCATCCACAATCTCCTTGTGGTTGATTTGTTTGCCCTCAGTTGGCAGGGTAACCCCAGATGTGGGTCCCTTGCTCACTTTGCCACTAGATTCAAGCTAGCCTGGATGATGATGGCTGTTAGCCCGAAATCGGTCCCAGGATGCTTGTTTCTGGTACAGTGAAGACATGGCTTGGCAGTTCCGGCTGGACTGGTCCCATGAGGCACAGGGTCAAGACTGATTTGCATATGGCTGTGTCTGAACTGGGTTGGCAAAGTGAGCTAAAGAATGATGATGGATTTAACCCAGATCTGTGACTGGGGGTGAGTGTTGGAAAAGTTTCAGCACTCCGTCCATCATCTCCTTGTGTTTGCTTTGTTCGTCCTAAGTTGGCAAGGTATGCCCAGACGTGGGTCCCTTGCTCCCTTTGCCACTGGAATTAAGCTAGCCTGGCTGGTGAGGGCTGTTAACCCGAAACCGGAACCAGGATGCTTGTTTCTGGTCCAGGGAAGACATGGCTTGGCAGTTCGGGCTGGACTGTTCCCATGAGGCACAGGGTCAAGACTAATTTGCCTATAGGTGTTTCTGAACTGGGGTGGCAAAATGAGCTAAACAATGATGATGGAACTAACCCAGATCTCTTACTGTGGGTGTGTGTTTGAAAAGTTTCAGCACTTCGTCCATCATCTCCTTATGTTTACTTTCTTCGCCCTAAGTTGGCAGCGTATGCCCAGACGTGGGTCCCTTGCTCACTTTGCCACTGGATTCAAGCTAGCCTGGCTGATGAGGGCTGTTAGCCTAAAACCGGTCCCAGGATGCTTGTTTTCTGGTCCAGGGAAGACATGGCTTGGCAGTTCTGGCTGGACTGTTCCCATGAGGCACAGGGTCAATAATGATTTGCATATAGCTATGTTGATCTGGGATGGCAAAGTGAGCTAAAGAATGATGATGGATTTAACACAGATCTGTGACTGGGGGTGAGTGTTTGAAAACTTTCAGCACTCCGCCCTACATCCCCTTGTGTTTGCTTTGCTTGCCCTAAGTTGGCAGGTTTATGCCCAGACGTGGGTCCCTTGCTCCCTTTGCCACTGGATTCAAGCTAGCCTGGCTGATGAGGGCTGTTAGTCCAAAACCAGTCCCAGGATGCTTGTTTCCGGTCCAGGGAAGACATGGCTTCGCATTTCGGGCTGGACTGTTCCCATGAGGCACAGGGTCAAGACTACTTTGCATATAGATGTGTCTGAAAAGGGTTGGCAAAGTGAGCTAAAGAATGATGATGGATTTAATACAGATCTGTGACTGGGGGTGAGTGTTTGAAAAGTTTCAGCACTCCGTCCATCATCTCCTTGTGTTTGCTTTGTTCACCCTAAGTTGGCAGGGTATGCCCAGACGTGGGTCCCTTGCTCCCTTTGCCACTGGATTCAAGCTAGCCTGGCTGATGAGGGCTGTTAGCCTAAAACCGGTCCCAGGATGCTTGTTTCTGGTCCAGGGAAGACATGGCTTGGCAGTTCGGGCTGGACTGTTCCCATGAGGAACAGGGTCAAGACTGATTTGCATATAGCTGTGTCTGAACTGGGGTGGCAAAGTGAGGTAAAGAATGATGATGGATTTAATACAGATCTGTGACTGGGGGTGAGTGTTTGAAAAGTTTCAGCACTCCGTCTATCATCTCCTTGTGTTTGCTTTGTTCATCCTAAGTTGGCAGGGTATGCCCAGACGTGGGTCCCTTGCTCCCTTTGCCACTGGATTCAAGCTAACCTGGCTGATGAGGGCTGTTCATCCAAAACCGGTCCCAGGATGCTTGTTTCCGGTCCAGGGAAGACATGGCTTGGCAGTTCGGGCTGGACTGTTCAAATGAGACACAGGGTCAAGACCGATTTGCATATAGCTGTGTCTGAACTGGGGTGGCAAAGTGAGCTAAAGAATGATGATGGATTTAACTCAGATGTGTGACTGGATGTGAGTGTTTAAAAAGTTTCAACACTCCATCCATCATCTGCTTGTGTTTGCTTTGTTCGTCCTAAGTTGGCAGGGTATAGGCTGACGTGGGTCCCTTGCTCCCTTTGTCACTGGATTCAAGCTAGCCTGGCTGATGATGGCTGTTAGTCTGAAACTGGTCCCAGGATGCTTGTTTCCGGTCCAGGGAAGACATGGCTTGGCAGCTCGGGCTAGACTGTTCCCATGAGGTACAGGATCAAGACTGATTTGCATATAGCTGTGCCTGAACTGGGGTGGCAAAGTGAGCTAAACAATGATGATGGATTTAAACCACATCTGAGACTGGGTTTGAGTGTTTGAAAAGTTTCAGCACTCCGTCCATCATCTCCTCGTGTTTGCTTTGTTCGCCCTAAGTTGGCAGGGTATGCCCAGACGTGGGTCCCTTGCTCCCTTTGCCACTGGATTCAAGCTAGCCTGGCTGATGAAGGATGTTAGCCTGAAACCGGTCCCAGGATGCTGGTTTCTGGTCCAGGGAAGACATCGCTTGGCAGTTTGGGCTGGACTGTTCCCATGAGGCACAGGGTCAAGACCGATTTGCATATAGCTGTGTCTGAACTGGGGTGGCAAAGTGAGCTAAAGAATGATGATGGATTTAACCCAGATCTGTGACTTGATGTGAGTGTTTAAAAAGTTTCAGCACTCCGTCCATCATCTGCTTGTGTTTGCTTTGTTTGCCCTATGCTGGCAGGGTATGCCCAGACGTGGGTCCCTTGCTCCCTTTGCCACTGGATTCAAGCTAGCCTGGCTGATGAAGGATGTTAGCCTGAAACCGTCCATCATCTGCTTGTGTTTGCTTTGTTTGCCCTATGCTGGCAGGGTATGCCCAGACGTGGGTCCCTTGCTCCCTTTGCCACTGGATTCAAGCTAGCCTGGCTGATGAAGGATGTTAGCCTGAAACCGGTCCCAGGATGCTGGTTTCTGGTCCAGGGAAGACATAGCTTGGCAGTTTGGGATGGACTGTTCCCATGAGGCACAGGGTCAAGACCGATTTGCATATAGCTGTGTCTGAACTGGGTTGGCAAAGTGAGCTAAAGAATGATGATGGATGTAATGCAGATCTGTGACTGGGGGTGAGTGTTTGAAAACTTTCAGCACTCCGCCCATCATCCCCTTGTGTTTGCTTTGCTTGCCCTAAGTTGGCAGGGTATGCCCAGACGTGGGTCCCTTGCTCCCTTTGCCACTGGATTCAAGCTAGCCTGGCTGATGAGGGCTGTTAGCCTGAAACCGGTCCCAAGATGCTTGTTTCTGGTCCAGGGAAGACATGGCTTGGCAGTTCGGGCTGGACTGTTCCCATGAGGAACAGGGTCAAGACTGATTTGCATATAGCTGTGTCTGAACTGGGGTGGCAAAGTGAGGTAAAGAATGATGATGGATTTAATACAGATCTGTGACTGGGGGTGAGTGTTTGAAAAGTTTCAGCACTCCGTCTATCATCTCCTTGTGTTTGCTTTGTTCACCCTAAGTTGGCAGGGTATGCCCAGACGTGGGTCCCTTGCTCCCTTTGCCACTGGATTCAAGCTAGCCTGGATGATGAGGGCTGTTCATCCGAAACCGGTCCCAGGATGCTTGTTTCCGGTCCAGGGAAGACATGGCTTGGCAGTTCGGGCTGGACTGTTCAAATGAGACACAGGGTCAAGACCGATTTGTATATAGATGTGTCTGAACTGGGGTGGCAAAGTGAGCTAAAGAACGATGATGGATTTAACCCAGATTTGTGACTGGATGTGAGGGTTTAAAAGTTTCAGCGCTCCGTCCAACATCTGTTTGTGTTTGCTTTGTTCGCCCCAAGTTGGCAGGGTATAGGCTGACGTGGGTCCCTTGCTCCCTTTGTCACTGGATTCAAGCTAGCCTGGCTGATGATGGCTGTTAGTCCAAAACAGGTCCCAGGATGCTTGTTTCCGGTCCAGGTAAGACATAGCTTGGCAGTTTGGGCTGGACTGTTCCCATGAGGCACAGGGTCAAGACCGATTTGCATATAGCTGTGTCTGAACTGGGGTGGCAAAGTGAGCTAAAGAATGATGATGGATTTAAACCAGATCTGTGACTGGGGGTGAGTGTTTGAAAACTTTCAGCACTCCGCCCATCATCCCCTTGTGTTTGCTTTCCTTGCCCTAAGTTGGCAGGGTATGCCCAGACGTGGGTCCCTTGCTCCCTTTGCCACTGGATTCAAGCTAGCCTGGCTGATGAGGGCTGTTAGTCCAAAACCAGTCCCAGGATGTTTGTTTCTGGTCCAGGGAAGACATGGCTTCGCATTTCGGGCTGGACTGTTCCCATGAGGCACAGGGTCAAGACTACTTTGCATATAGATGTGTCTGAACTGGGTTGGCAAAGTGAGCTAAAGAATGATGATGGATGTAATGCAGATCTGTGACTGGGGGTGAGTGTTTGAAAAGTTTCAGCACTCCGTCTATCATCTCCTTGTGTTTGCTTTGTTCACCCTAAGTTGGCAGGGTATGCCCAGACGTGGGTCCCTTGCTCCCTTTGCCACTGGATTCAAGCTAGCCTGGCTGATGAGGGCTGTTCGTCTGAAACCGGTCCCAGGATGCTTGTTTCCGGTCCAGGGAAGACATGGCTTGGCAGTTCGGGCTGGACTGTTCCCATGAGGCACAGGGTCAAGACTTATTTCCATATAGCTGTGTCTGAACTGGGGTGGGAAAGTGAGCTAAAGAATAATGATGGATTTAACCCAGATCCGTGACTGGGGTTGAGTGTTTGAAAAGTTTCAGCACTCCGTCTATCATCTCCTTGTGTTTGCTTTGTTCATCCTAAGTTGGCAGGGTGTGCCCAGACGTGGGTCCCTTGCTCCCTTTGCCACTGGATTCAAGCTAACCTGGCTGATGAGGGCTGTTCATCCGAAACCGGTCCCAGGATGCTTGTTTCCGGTCCAGGGAAGACATGGCTTGGCAGTTCGGGCTGGACTGTTCAAATGAGACACAGGGTCAAGACCGATTTGCATATAGCTGTGTCTGAACTGGGGTGGCAAAGTGAGCTAAAGAATGATGATGGATTTAACCCAGATGTGTGACTGGATGTGAGTGTTTAAAAAGTTTCAACACTCCATCCATCATCTGCTTGTGTTTGCTTTGTTCGTCCTAAGTTGGCAGGGTATAGGCTGACGTGGGTCCCTTGCTCCCTTTGTCACTGGATTCAAGCTAGCCTGGCTGATGATGGCTGTTAGTCTGAAACTGGTCCCAGGATGCTTGTTTCTGGTCCAGGGAAGACATGGCTTGGCAGCTTGGGCTAGACTGTTCCCATGAGGTACAGGATCAAGACTGATTTGCATATAGCTGTGCCTGAACTGGGGTGGCAAAGTGAGCTAAACAATGATGATGGATTTAAACCACATCTGAGACTGGGTTTGAGTGTTTGAAAAGTTTCAGCACTCCGTCCATCATCTCCTCGTGTTTGCTTTGTTCGCCCTAAGTTGGCAGGGTATGCCCAGACGTGGGTCCCTTGCTCCCTTTGCCACTGGATTCAAGCTAGCCTGGCTGATGAAGGATGTTAGCCTGAAACCGGTCCCAGGATGCTGGTTTCTGGTCCAGGGAAGACATCGCTTGGCAGTTTGGGCTGGACTGTTCCAATGAGGCACAGGGTCAAGACCGATTTGCATATAGCTGTGTCTGAACTGGGGTGGCAAAGTGAGCTAAAGAATGATGATGGATTTAACCCAGATCTGTGACTTGATGTGAGTGTTTAAAAAGTTTCAGCACTCCGTCCATCATCTGCTTGTGTTTGCTTTGTTTGCCCTATGCTGGCAGGGTATGCCCAGACGTGGGTCCCTTGCTCCCTTTTCCACTGGATTGAGTCTTGCCGATCTAATGAGGGCTGTTACCCGAAACCGTTCCCAGGATGCTTGTTTCCAGACCAGGGAAGACATGGCTTGGCAGTTCGGGCTGGAACGTTACTATGAGGCACAGGGTCAAGACTGATTTGCATATAGCTGTGTCTGAACTGGGGTGGCAAAGTGAGCTAAAGAATGATGATGGATTTAACCCAGATCTGTGACTGGGGGTGAGTGTTTGAAAAGTTTAAGCACTTCCTCCATCATCTCCTTGTGTTTGCTTTGCTCGCCCTAAGTTGGCAGGGTATGCCCAGGCGTGGGTAGCTTGGTCACTTTGAAACTGGATTCAAGCTAGCCTGGATTATGAGGGTTGTTCGTCCGAAACCAGTCCCAGGATGCTTGATTCCGGTCCAGGGAAGACATGGCTTGGCAGTTCGGGCTGGACTGTTCCCATGAGGCACAGGGTCAAGACTCATTTGCCTATAGCTGTGTCTGAACTCGGGTGGCAAAGTGAGCTATAGAATGAAGGATTTACCCCAGATCTGTGACTGGGGGTGAGTGTTTGAAAAGTTTCAGCACTTCCTCCATCATCCCCTTGTGTTTGTTTTGATCGCCCTAAGTTGGCAGGGTATGCCCAGACGTGGGTCCCTTGCTCACTTTGAAACTGGATTCAAGCTAGCCTGGCTGATGAGGGCTGTTAGCCCAAAACCGGTCCCAGGATGCTTGTTTCTGGTCCAGGGAAGACATGGCTTGGCAGTTCCGGCTGGACTGTTCCCATAAGGCACAGGGTCAAGACTTATTTGCATATAGCTGTGTGTGCACTGGGGAGGCAAAGTGAGTTAAAGAATGATGATGGATTTAACTCCGATCTGTGACGAGGGGTGAGTGTTTGAAAAGTTTCAGCACCCCGTATATCATCTCCTTGTGTTTGCTTTGTTTGCCCTAAGTTGGCAGGGTATGCCCAGACCTGGGTCCCTTGCTCACTTTGCCACTGGATTCAGGCTAGCCTAGCTGATGAGGGCTGTTAGCCCGAAACCGGTCCCAGGATGATTTTTCCGGTCCAGGGAAGACATGGCTTGGCAGTTCGGCCTGGACTGTTCCCATGAGGCACAGTGTCAAAACTGATTTGCATATAGCTGCGTCTGAACTGGGGTGGCAAAGTGAGCTAAAGAATGGTGATGGATTTCAACCAGATCTATGATAAGGGGTGAGTGTTTGAAAAGTTTCAGCACTCCATCCACAATCTCCTTGTGGTTGATTTGTTCGCCCTCAGTTGGCAGGGTAACCCCAGATGTGGGTCCCTTGCTCACTTTGCCACTAGATTCAAGCTAGCCTGGATGATGATGGCTGTTAGCCCGAAATCGGTCCCAGGATGCTTGTTTCTGGTACAGTGAAGACATGGCTTGGCAGTTCCGGCTGGACTGGTCCCATGAGGCACAGGGTCAAGACTGATTTGCATATGGCTGTGTCTGAACTGGGTTGGCAAAGTGAGCTAAAGAATGATGATGGATTTAACCCAGATCTGTGACTGGGGGTGAGTGTTGGAAAAGTTTCAGCACTCCGTCCATCATCTCCTTGTGTTTGCTTTGTTCGTCCTAAGTTGGCAAGGTA
Organism: Triturus cristatus; assembly: GCF_964204655.1. Classification (NCBI taxonomy): domain Eukaryota; kingdom Metazoa; phylum Chordata; class Amphibia; order Caudata; family Salamandridae; genus Triturus; species Triturus cristatus. The sequence goes on from NC_140579.1 coordinate 1,151,291,486, forward strand.
TGCCCAGACGTGGGTCCCTTGCTCCCTTTGCCACTGGAATTAAGCTAGCCTGGCTGGTGAGGGCTGTTAACCCGAAACCGGAACCAGGATGCTTGTTTCTGGTCCAGGGAAGACATGGCTTGGCAGTTCGGGCTGGACTGTTCCCATGAGGCACAGGGTCAAGACTAATTTGCCTATAGGTGTTTCTGAACTGGGGTGGCAAAATGAGCTAAACAATGATGATGGAACTAACCCAGATCTCTTACTGTGGGTGTGTGTTTGAAAAGTTTCAGCACTTCGTCCATCATCTCCTTATGTTTACTTTCTTCGCCCTAAGTTGGCAGCGTATGCCCAGACGTGGGTCCCTTGCTCACTTTGCCACTGGATTCAAGCTAGCCTGGCTGATGAGGGCTGTTAGCCTAAAACCGGTCCCAGGATGCTTGTTTCTGGTCCAGGGAAGACATGGCTTGGCAGTTCGGGCTGGACTGTTCCCATGAGGCACAGGGTCAATAATGATTTGCATATAGCTATGTTGATCTGGGATGGCAAAGTGAGCTAAAGAATGATGATGGATTTAATACAGATCTGTGACTGGGGGTGAGTGTTTGAAAACTTTCAGCACTCCGCCCATCATCCCCTTGTGTTTGCTTTGCTTGCCCTAAGTTGGCAGGTTTATGCCCAGACGTGGGTCCCTTGCTCCCTTTGCCACTGGATTCAAGCTAGCCTGGCTGATGAGGGCTGTTAGTCCAAAACCAGTCCCAGGATGCTTGTTTCCGGTCCAGGGAAGACATGGCTTCGCATTTCGGGCTGGACTGTTCCCATGAGGCACAGGGTCAAGACTACTTTGCATATAGATGTGTCTGAAAAGGGTTGGCAAAGTGAGCTAAAGAATGATGATGGATTTAATACAGATCTGTGACTGGGGGTGAGTGTTTGAAAAGTTTCAGCACTCCGTCCATCATCTCCTTGTGTTTGCTTTGTTCACCCTAAGTTGGCAGGGTATGCCCAGACGTGGGTCCCTTGCTCCCTTTGCCACTGGATTCAAGCTAGCCTGGCTGATGAGGGCTGTTAGCCTAAAACCGGTCCCAGGATGCTTGTTTCCGGTCCAGGGAAGACATGGCTTGGCAGTTCGGGCTGGACTGTTCCCATGAGGAACAGGGTCAAGACTGATTTGCATATAGCTGTGTCTGAACTGGGGTGGCAAAGTGAGGTAAAGAATGATGATGGATTTAATACAGATCTGTGACTGGGGGTGAGTGTTTGAAAAGTTTCAGCACTCCGTCTATCATCTCCTTGTGTTTGCTTTGTTCATCCTAAGTTGGCAGGGTATGCCCAGACGTGGGTCCCTTGCTCCCTTTGCCACTGGATTCAAGCTAACCTGGCTGATGAGGGCTGTTCATCCGAAACCGGTCCCAGGATGCTTGTTTCCGGTCCAGGGAAGACATGGCTTGGCAGTTCGGGCTGGACTGTTCAAATGAGACACAGGTTCAAGACCGATTTGCATATAGCTGTGTCTGAACTGGGGTGGCAAAGTGAGCTAAAGAATGATGATGGATTTAACCCAGATGTGTGACTGGATGTGAGTGTTTAAAAAGTTTCAACACTCCATCCATCATCTGCTTGTGTTTGCTTTGTTCGTCCTAAGTTGGCAGGGTATAGGCTGACGTGGGTCCCTTGCTCCCTTTGTCACTGGATTCAAGCTAGCCTGGCTGATGATGGCTGTTAGTCTGAAACTGGTCCCAGGATGCTTGTTTTCGGTCCAGGGAAGACATGGCTTGGCAGCTCGGGCTAGACTGTTCCCATGAGGTACAGGATCAAGACTGATTTGCATATAGCTGTGCCTGAACTGGGGTGGCAAAGTGAGCTAAACAATGATGATGGATTTAAACCACATCTGAGACTGGGTTTGAGTGTTTGAAAAGTTTCAGCACTCCGTCCATCATCTCCTCGTGTTTGCTTTATTTGCCCTAAGTTGGCAGGGTATGCCCAGACGTGGGTCCTTGCTCCCTTTGCCACTGGATTCAAGCTAGCCTGGCTGATGAAGGATGTTAGCCTGAAACCGGTCCCAGGATGCTGGTTTCTGGTCCAGGGAAGACATCGCTTGGCAGTTTGGGCTGGACTGTTCCCATGAGGCACAGGGTCAAGACCGATTTGCATATAGCTGTGTCTGAACTGGGGTGGCAAAGTGAGCTAAAGAATGATGATGGATTTAACCCAGATCTGTGACTTGATGTGAGTGTTTAAAAAGTTTCAGCACTCCGTCCATCATCTGCTTGTGTTTGCTTTGTTTGCCCTATGCTGGCAGGGTATGCCCAGATGTGGGTCCCTTGCTCCCTTTTCCACTGGATTGAGTCTTGCCGATCTAATGAGGGCTGTCACCCGAAACCGTTCCCAGGATGCTTGTTTCCAGACCAGGGAAGACATGGCTTGGCAGTTCGGGCTGGAACGTTACTATGAGGCACAGGGTCAAGACTGATTTGCATATAGCTGTGTCTGAACTGGGGTGGCAAAGTGAGCTAAAGAATGATGATGGATTTAACCCAGATCTGTGACTGGGGGTGAGTGTTTGAAAAGTTTAACCACTTCCTCCATCATCTCCTTGTGTTTGCTTTGCTCGCCCTAAGTTGGCAGGGTATGCCCAGGCGTGGGTAGCTTGGTCACTTTGAAACTGGATTCAAGCTAGCCTGGCTTATGAGGGCTGTTCGTCCGAAACCAGTCCCAGGATGCTTGTTTCCGGTCCAGGGAAGACATGGCTTGGCAGTTCGGGCTGGACTGTTCCCATGAGGCACAGGGTCAAGACTCATTTGCCTATAGCTGTGTCTGAACTCGGGTGGCAAAGTGAGCTATAGAATGAAGGATTTACCCCAGATCTGTGACTGGGGGTGAGTGTTTGAAAAGTTTCAGCACTTCCTCCATCATCCCCTTGTGTTTGTTTTGATCGCCCTAAGTTGGCAGGGTATGCCCAGACGTGGGTCCCTTGCTCACTTTGAAACTGGATTCAAGCTAGCCTGGCTGATGAGGGCTGTTAGCCCAAAACCGGTCCCAGGATGCTTGTTTCTGGTCCAGGGAAGACATGGCTTGGCAGTTCCGGCTGGACTGTTCCCATAAGGCACAGGGTCAAGACTTATTTGCATATAGCTGTGTGTGCACTGGGGAGGCAAAGTGAGTTAAAGAATGATGATGGATTTAACTCCGATCTGTGACGAGGGGTGAGTGTTTGAAAAGTTTCAGCACTCCGTATATCATCTCCTTGTGTTTGCTTTGTTTGCCCTAAGTTGACAGGGTATGCCCAGACCTGGGTCACTTGCTCACTTTGCCACTGGATTCAGGCTAGCCTAGCTGATGAGGGCTGTTAGCCCGAAACCGGTCCCAGGATGATTTTTCCGGTCCAGGGAAGACATGGCTTGGCAGTTCGGCCTGGACTGTTCCCATGAGGCACAGTGTCAAGACTGATTTGCATATAGTTATGTGTGCACGGGGGTGGCAAAGTGAGCTAAAGTATGATGATGGATTTCAACCAGATCTATGATAAGGGGTGAGTGTTTGAAAAGTTTCAGCACTCCATCCACAATCTCCTTGTGGTTGATTTGTTCGCCCTCAGTTGGCAGGGTAACCCCAGATGTGGGTCCCTTGCTCACTTTGCCACTAGATTCAAGCTAGCCTGGATGATGATGGCTGTTAGCCCGAAATCGGTCCCAGGATGCTTGTTTCTGGTACAGTGAAGACATGGCTTGGCAGTTCCGGCTGGACTGGTCCCATGAGGCACAGGGTCAAGACTGATTTGCATATGGCTGTGTCTGAACTGGGTTGGCAAAGTGAGCTAAAGAATGATGATGGATTTAACCCAGATCTGTGACTGGGGGTGAGTGTTTGAAAAGTTTCAGCACTCCGTCCATCATCTCCTTGTGTTTGCTTTGTTCGTCCTAAGTTGGCAAGGTATGCCCAGACGTGGGTCCCTTGCTCCCTTTGCCACTGGAATTAATCTAGCCTGGCTGGTGAGGGCTGTTAACCCGAAACCGGAACCAGGATGCTTGTTTCTGGTCCAGGGAAGACATGGCTTGGCAGTTCGGGCTGGACTGTTCCCATGAGGCACAGGGACAAGACTAATTTGCCTATAGGTGTTTCTGAACTGGGGTGGTAAAATGAGCTAAACAATGATGATGGAACTAACCCAGATCTCTTACTGTGGGTGTGTGTTTGAAAAGTTTCAGCACTTCGTCCATCATCTCCTTATGTTTACTTTCTTCGCCCTAAGTTGGCAGCGTATGCCCAGACGTGGGTCCCTTGCTCACTTTGCCACTGGATTCAAGCTAGCCTGGCTGATGAGGGCTGTTAGCCTAAAACCGGTCCCAGGATGCTTGTTTCTGGTCCAGGGAAGACATGGCTTGGCAGTTCGGGCTGGACTGTTCCCATGAGGCACAGGGTCAATAATGATTTGCATATAGCTATGTTGATCTGGGATGGCAAAGTGAGCTAAAGAATGATGATGGATTTAACACAGATCTGTGACTGGGGGTGAGTGTTTGAAAACTTTCAGCACTCCGCCCATCATCCCCTTGTGTTTGCTATGCTTGCCCTAAGTTGGCAGGTTTATGCCCAGACGTGGGTCCCTTGCTCCCTTTGCCACTGGATTCAAGCTAGCCTGGCTGATGAGGGCTGTTAGTCCAAAACCAGTCCCAGGATGCTTGTTTCCGGTCCAGGGAAGACATGGCTTCGCATTTCGGGCTGGACTGTTCCCATGAGGCACAGGGTCAAGACTACTTTGCATATAGATGTGTCTGAAAAGGGTTGGCAAAGTGAGCTAAAGAATGATGATGGATTTAATACAGATCTGTGACTGGGGGTGAGTGTTTGAAAAGTTTCAGCACTCCTTCTATCATCTCCTTGTGTTTGCTTTGTTCACCCTAAGTTGGCAGGGTATGCCCAGACGTGGGTCCCTTGCTAACTTTGCCACTGGATTCAAGCTAGCCTGGCTGATGAGGGCTGTTCGTCTGAAACCGGTCCCAGGATGCTTGTTTCCGGTCCAGGAAAGACATGGCTTGGCAGTTCAGGCTGGACTGTTCCCATGAGGCACAGGGTCAAGACTGATTTGTATATAGTTGTGTCTGAACTGGGGTGGCAAAGTGAGCTAAAGAATGATGATGGATTTAAACCAGATCTGAGACTGCGGATGAGAATTTGTAACATTTCAGCACTCAGTCCATCATCTCCGCGTGTTTCTTTTGTTCGCCCTAAGTTGGCAGGGTATTCCCAGACGTGGGTCCCTTGCTCCCTTTGCCACTGGATTCAAGCTAGCCTGGCTGATGAGGGCTGTTAGCCTGAAACCGGTTCCAGGATGCTTGTTTCTGGTCCAGGGAAGACATGGCTTGGCAGTTCGGGCTGGACTGTTCCCATGAGGCACAGGGTCAAGAATGATTTGCATATAGCTATGTTGATCTGGGGTGGCAAAGTGAGCTAAAGAATGATGATGGATTTAACACAGATCTGTGACTGGGGGTGAGTGTTTGAAAAGTTTCAGCACTCCATCTATCATCTCCTTGTGTTTGCTTTGTTCACCTTAAGTTGGCAGGGTATGCCCAGACGTGTGTCCCTTGCTCCCTTTGCCACTGGATTCAAGCTAGCCTGGCTGATGAGGGCTGGTTATCCGAAACCGGCCCCAGGATGCTTGTTTCCGGTCCAGGGAAGACATGGCTTGGCAGTTCGGGCTGGACTGTTCCCATGAGGCACAGGGTCAAGACCGATTTGCATATCGCTATGTCTGAACTGGGGTGGCAAAGTGAGCTAAAGAATGATGATGGATTTAACCCAGATCTGTGACTGGATGTGACTGTTTAAAAAGTTTCAGCACTCCGTCCATCATCTGCTTGTGTTTGCTTTGTTCGCCCTAAGCTGGCAGGGTATGGGCAGACGTGGGTCCCTTACTCCCTTTGCCACTGGATTGAAGCTTGCCGATCTAATGAGGGCTGTTACCCGAAACCGGTCCCACGATGCTTGTTTCCAGACCAGGGAAGACATGGCTTGGCATTTCCTGCTGGAACGTTACTATGAGGCACAGGGTCAAGACTGATTTGCATATAGCTGTGTCTGAACTGGGGTGGCAAAGTGAGCTAAAGAATGATGATGGATTTAACCCAGATCTGTGACTGGGGGTGAGTGTTTGAAAAGTTTGAGCACTTCCTCCATCATCCCCTTGTGTTTGCTTTGCTCGCCCTAAGTTGGCAGTGTATGCCCAGACGTGGGTCCCTTGCTCACTTTGAAAACTGGATTCAAGCTAGCCTGGATTATGAGGGCTGTTCATCTGAAACCAGTCCCAGGATGCTTGTTTCCGGTCCAGGGAAGACATGGCTTGGCAGTTCGGGCTGGACTGTTCCCATGAGGCACAGGGTCAAGACTGATTTGCCTATAGCTGTGTCTGAACTCGGGTGGCAAAGTGAGCTATAGAATGAAGGATTTACCCCAGATCTGTGACTGGGGGTGAGTGTTTGAAAAGTTTCAGCATTTCCTCCATCATCCCCTTGTGTTTGCTTTGCTCGCCCTAAGTTGGCAGGGTATGCCCAGACGTGGGTCCCTTGCTCACTTTGATACTGGATTCAAGCTAGCCTGGCTGATGAGGGCTGTTAGCCCAAAACCGGTCCCAGGATGCTCGTTTCTGGTCCAGGGAAGACATGGCTTGGCAGTTCCGGCTGGACTGTTCCCATAAGGCACAGGGTCAAGACTTATTTGCATATAGCTGTGTGTGCACTGGGGAGGCAAAGTGAGTTAAAGAATGATGATGGATTTAACTCAGATCTGTGACGGGGGTGAGTGTTTGAAAAGTTTCAGCACTCCGTACATCATCTCCTTGTGTTTGCTTTGTTTGCCTTAAGTTGGCAGGGTATGCCCAGACCTGGGTCCCTTCCTCACTTTGCCACTGGATTCAGTCTAGCCTAGCTGATGAGGGCTGTTAGCCCGAAACCGGTCCCAGGATGATTTTTCCGGTCCAGGGAAGACATGGCTTGGCAGTTCGGCCTGGACTGTTCCCATGAGGCACAGTGTCAAGACTGATTTGCATATAGCTGCGTCTGAACTGGGGTGGCAAAGTGAGCTAAAGAATGGTGATGGATTTCAACCAGATCTATGATAAGGGGTGAGTGTTTGAAAAGTTTCAGCACTCCATCCACAATCTCCTTGTGGTTGCTTTGTTCGCCCTCAGTTGGCAGGGTAACCCCAGACGTGGGTTCCTTGCTCATTTTGCCACTAGATTCAAGCTAGCCTGGATGATGATGGCTGTTAGCCCGAAATCGGTCCCAGGATGCTTGTTTCTGGTACAGTGAAGACATGGCTTGGCAGTTCCGGCTGGACTGGTCCCATGAGGCACAGGGTCAAGACTGATTTGCATATGGCTGTGTCTGAACTGGGTTGGCAAAGTGAGCTAAAGAATGATGATGGATTTAACCCAGATCTGTGACTGGGGGTGAGTGTTTGAAAGTTTCAGCACTCCGTCCATCATCTCCTTGTGTTTGCTTTGTTCGTCCTAAGTTGGCAAGGTATGCCCAGACGTGGGTCCCTTGCTCCCTTTGCCACTGGAATTAAGCTAGCCTGGCTGGTGAGGGCTGTTAACCCGAAACCGGAACCAGGATGCTTGTTTCTGGTCCAGGGAAGACATGGCTTGGCAGTTCGGGCTGGACTGTTCCCATGAGGCACAGGGTCAAGACTAATTTGCCTATAGGTGTTTCTGAACTGGGGTGGCAAAATGAGCTAAACAATGATGATGGAACTAACCCAGATCTCTTACTGTGGGTGTGTGTTTGAAAAGTTTCAGCACTTCGTCCATCATCTCCTTATGTTTACTTTCTTCGCCCTAAGTTGGCAGCGTATGCCCAGACGTGGGTCCCTTGCTCACTTTGCCACTGGATTCAAGCTAGCCTGGCTGATGAGGGCTGTTAGCCTAAAACCGGTCCCAGGATGCTTGTTTCTGGTCCAGGGAAGACATGGCTTGGCAGCGCGGGCTGGACTGTTCCCATGAGGCACAGGGTCAATAATGATTTGCATATAGCTATGTTGATCTGGGATGGCAAAGTGAGCTAAAGAATGATGATGGATTTAACACAGATCTGTGACTGGGGGTGAGTGTTTGAAAACTTTCAGCACTCCGCCCATCATCCCCTTGTGTTTGCTTTGCTTGCCCTAAGTTGGCAGGTTTATGCCCAGACGTGGGTCCCTTGCTCCCTTTGCCACTGGATTGAAGCTAGCCTGGCTGATGAGGGCTGTTCGTCAGAAACGGGTCCCAGGATGCTTGTTTCCGGTCCAGGGAAGACATGGCTTGGAAGTTCGGGCTGGACTGTTCCCATGAGGCACATGGTCAAGACTGATTTGCATATAGCTGTGTGTGCACTGGGTTGGCAAAGTGAGCTAAAGAATGATGATGGATTTAACCCAGATCTATGACAGGGGGTGAATGTTTGAAAAGTTTCAGCACTCCGTCCATCATCTCCTTGTGTTTGCTTTGTTCGCCGTAAGTTGGCAGGGTATGCCCAGACGTGGGTCCCTTGCTCCCTTTGCCACTGGATTCAAGCTAGCGTGGCTGATGAGGGCTGTTAGCCTGAAACCGGTCCCAGGATGCTTGTTTCTGGTCCAGGGAAGGCATGGCTTGGCAGATTGGCTGGACTGTTCCCATGAGGAACAGGGTCAAGACTGATTTGCATATAGGTGTGTCTGAACTGGGGTGGCAAAGTGAGCTCAACAATGATGATGGATTTAACCCAGATCTGTTACTGGGGGTAAGTGTTTGAAAAGTTTCAGCACTCCCTCCATCATCTCCTTTTGTTTGCTTTGATCGACCTAAGTTGGCAGGGTTTGCCCAGACGTGGGTCCCTTGCTCACTTTGCCACTGGATTCAAGCTAGCCTGGCTGATGAGGGCTTTTATCCCGAAACCGGTCCCAGGATGCTTTTTTTCCGGTCCAGGGAAGACATGGCTGTGCAGTTAGGCCTGGACAGTTTCCATGAGGCACAGTGTCAAGACTGATTTGCATATAGCTGCGTCTGAACTGGGGTGGCAAAGTGAGCTAAAGAATGATGATGGATTTAACCCAGATCTATGATAAGGGGTGAGTGTTTAAAAAGTTTCAGCACTCCGTCCATCATCTCCTTGTGGTTGCTTTGTTCACCCTACGTTGGCAGGGTATGACCAGACGTGGGTCCCTTGCTCACTTTGCCACTGGATTCAAGCTAGCCTGGCTGATGATGGCTGTTAGCCCGAAACTGGTCCCAGGATACTTGTTTCCGGTACAGTGAAGACATGGCTTGGCAGGTCAGGCTGGACTGGTCCCATGAGGTACAGGGTCAAGACTGATTTGCATATAGTTATGTGTGCACGGGGGTGGCAAAGTGAGCTAAAGTATGATGATGGATTTAACCCCGATCTGTGACTGGTGGTGAGTGTTTGAAAAGTTTCAGCACTCCGTCCATAATCTCCTTATGTTTGCTTTGATCAACCTAAGTTGGCAGGGTTTGTCCACACGTGGGTCCCTTGCTCCCTTTGCTGCTGGATTCAAGCTAGCCTGGCTGATGAGGGCTGTTAGTCCGAAACCGTTCCAAGGATGCTTGTTTCCAGTCCAGGGAAGACATGGCTTGGCATTTCGGGCTGGACTGTTCCCATGAGGCACAGGGTCAAGACTGATTTGAATATAGCTGTGTCTGAACTGGGGTGGATAAGTAAGCTAAAGAATGATGATGGATTTAACCCAGATCTGTGACTGGAGTTGAGTGTTGTAAAGTTTCAGCACTCCGTCCATCATCTCCTTTTGTTTGCTTTGTTCGCCATAAGCTGGCAGGGTATACCCAGATGCGGGTCCCTTGCTCCCTTTGCCATTGAATTCAAGCTAGCCTGGCTGATGAGGGCTGTTAGTACAAAACTGGTCCCAGGATGCTTGTTTCCGGTTCAGGGAAGACATGGCTTGGCAGTTCGGGCTGGACTGTTCTCATGAGGCACAGGATCAAGACTGATTTGCATGTAGGTGTGTCTGAACTCGGGTAGCAAAGTGAGCTAAAAATGATGATGGAATTAAACCAGATCTGAGACTGGGGTTGAGTGTTTGAAAAGTTTCAGCACTCCGTCCATCATCTCCTTGTGTTTGCTTTGTTCGCCCTAAGTTGGCAGGGTATGCCCAGACGTGGGTCCCTTGCTCACTTTGCCACTGGATTCAAGCTAGCCTGCCTGATGATGGCTGTTAGCCTGAAACCGCGTCCCAGTATGCTTGTTTCCGGGCCAGGGAAGGCATGGCTTGGCAGTTCGGGTTGGACTGTTCCCATGAGGCACAGGGTCAAGACTGATTTGCATATAGCTGTGTCTGAACTGGGATGGCAAAGTGAGCTAAAGAATGATGATGGATTTAATGCAGATCTGTGACTGGGTGTGAGTGTTTGAAAACTTTCAGCAGTCCGTCCATCATCTCCTTGTGTTTGCTTTGTTCGCCCTAAGTTGGCAGGGTATGCCCAGACGTGGGTCCCTTGCTCACTTTGCCACTGGATTCAAGCTAGCCTGGCTGATGAGGGCTGTAAGCCTGAAACCAGTCCCAGGATGATTGTTTCTGGTCCAGGGAAGACATGGCTTGGTAGTTCGGGCTGGACTGTTCCCATGAGGCACAGTGTCAAGATTGATTTGCCTATAGGTGTTTCTGAACTGGGGTGGCAAAGTGAGCTAAACAATGATGATGGAACTAACCCAGATCTCTTACTGTGGGTGTGTGTTTGAAAAGTTTCAGCACTTCGTCCATCATCTCCTTATGTTTACTTCGTTCGCCCTAAGTTGGCAGGGTATGCCCAGACGTGGGTCCCTTGCTCCCTTTGCCACTGGATTGAAGCTAGCCTATCTGATGAGGGCTGTTCGTCTGAAACGGGTCCCAGGATGCTTGTTTCCGGTCCAGGGAAGACATGGCTTGGAAGTTCGGGCTGGACTGTTCCCATGAGGCACATGGTCAAGACTGATTTGCATATAGCTGTGTGTGCACTGGGTTGGCAAAGTGAGCTAAAGAATGATGATGGATTTAACCCAGATCTATGACAGGGGGTGAATGTTTGAAAAGTTTCAGCACTCCGTCCATCATCTCCTTGTGTTTGCTTTGTTCGCCGTAAGTTGGCAGGGTATGCCCAGACGTGGGTCCCTTGCTCGCTTTGCCACTGGATTCAAGCTAGCCTGGCTGATGATGGCTGTTAGCCCGAAACTGGTCCCAGGATACTTGTTTCTGGTACAGTGAAGACATGGCTTGGCAGGTCAGGCTGGACTGGTCCCATGAGGTACAGGGTCAAGACTGATTTGCATATAGTTATGTGTGCACGGGGTGGCAAAGTGAGCTAAAGTATGATGATGGATTTAACCCCGATCTGTGACTGGTGGTGAGTGTTTGAAAAGTTTCAGCACTCCGTCCATCATCTCCTTATGTTTGCTTTGATCGACCTAAGTTGGCAGGGTTTGTCCAGACGTGGGTCCCTTGCTTCCTTTGCTGCTGGATTCAAGCTAGCCTGGCTGATGAGGGCTGTTAGTCCGAAACCGTTCCAAGGATGCTTGTTTCCGGTCCAGGGAAGACATGGCTTGGCATTTCGGGCTGGACTGTTCCCATGAGGCACAAGGTCAAGACTGATTTGAATATAGCTGTGTCTGAACTGGGGTGGATAAGTAAGCTAAAGAATGATGATGGATTTAACCCAGATCTGTGACTGGAGTTGAGTGTTGTAAAGTTTCAGCACTCCGTCCATTATCTCCTTTTGTTTGCTTTGTTCGCCATAAGCTGGCAGGGTATACCCAGATGCGGGTCCCTTGCTCCCTTTGCCATTGAATTCAAGCTAGCCTGGCTGATGAGGGCTGTTAGTACAAAACTGGTCCCAGGATGCTTGTTTCCGGTTCAGGGAAGACATGGCTTGGCAGTCCGGGCTGGACTGTTCTCATGAGGCACAGGATCAAGACTGATTAGCATATAGGTGTGTCTGAACTCGGGTAGCAAAGTGAGCTAAAAATGATGATGGAATTAAACCAGATCTGAGACTGGGGTTGAGTGTTTGAAAAGTTTCAGCACTCCGTCCATCATCTCCTTGTGTTTGCTTTGTTCGCCCTAAGTTGGCAGGGTATGCCCAGACGTGGGTCCCTTGCTCACTTTGCCACTGGATTCAAGCTAGCCTGCCTGATGATGGCTGTTAGCCTGAAACCGGTCCCGGGATGCTTGTTTCCGGTATGGTGAAGACATGGCTTGGCAGGTCGGGCTGGACTGTTCCCATGAGGCACAGGGTCAAGACTGATTTGCATATAGCTATGTGTGCACGGGGGTGGCAAAGTGAGCTAAACAATGATGATGGAACTAACCCAGATCTCTTACTGTGGGTGTGTGTTTGAAAAGTTTCAGCACTTCGTCCATCATCTCCTTATGTTTACTTTGTTCGCCCTAAGTTGGTACGGTATGGCCAGACGTTGGTCCCTTGCTCCCTTTGCCACTGGATTGAAGCTAGCCTATCTGATGAGGGCTGTTCGTCTGAAACCGGTCCCAGTATGCTTGTTTCCGGGCCAGGGAAGGCATGGCTTGGCAGTTCGGGTTGGACTGTTCCCATGAGGCACAGGGTCAAAACTGATTTGCATATAGCTGTGTCTGAACTTGGATGGCAAAGTGAGCTAAAGAATGATGATGGATTTAATGCAGATCTGTTACTGGGTGTGAGTGTTTGAAAACTTTCAGCAGTCCGTCCATCATCTCCTTGTGTTTGCTTTGTTCGCCCTAAGTTGGCAGGGTATGCCCAGACGTGGGTCCCTTGCTCACTTTGCCACTGGATTCAAGCTAGCCTGGCTGATGAGGGCTGTAAGCCTGAAACCGGTCCCAGGATGATTGTTTCTGGTCCAGGGAAGACATGGCTTGGTAGTTCGGGCTGGACTGTTCCCATGAGGCACAGTGTCAAGATTGATTTGCCTATAGGTGTTTCTGAACTGGGGTGGCAAAGTGAGCTAAACAATGATGATGGAACTAACCCAGATCTCTTACTGTGGGTGTGTGTTTGAAAAGTTTCAACACTTCGTCCATCATCTCCTTATGTTTACTTTGTTCGCCCTAAGTTGGCAGGGTATGCCCAGACGTGGGTCCCTTGCTCCCTTTGCCACTGGATTGAAGCTAGCCTATCTGATGAGGGCTGTTCGTCTGAAACGGGTCCCAGGATGCTTGTTTCCGGTCCAGGGAAGACATGGCTTGGAAGTTCGGGCTGGACTGTTCCCATGAGGCACATGGTCAAGACTGATTTGCATATAGCTGTGTGTGCACTGGGTTGGCAAAGTAAGCTAAAGAATGATGATGGATTTAACCCAGATCTATGACAGGGGGTGAATGTTTGAAAAGTTTCAGCACTCCGTCCATCATCTCCTTGTGTTTGCTTTGTTCGCCGTAAGTTGGCAGGGTATGCCCAGACGTGGGTCCCTTACTCGCTTTGCCACTGGATTCAAGCTAGCCTGGCTGATGAGGGCTGTTAGCCTGAAACCGGTCCCAGGATGCTTGTTTCTGGTCCAGGGAAGACATGGCTTGGAAGTTCGGGCTAGACTGTTCCATTGAGGCACAGGGTCAATACTGATTTGCATATAGCTGTGTCTGAACTGGGGTGGCAAAGTGAGCTAAAGAATGATGATGGATTTAACCCAGATCTGTGACTGGGGGTGAGAGTTTGAAAAGTTTCAGCACTTCATCCATCATCCCCTTTTGTTTGCTTTGTTCGCCCTAAGTTGGCAGGGTATGCCCTGACGTGGGTCCCTTGCTCACTTTGCTACTGGATTCAAGCTAGCCTGGCGAATGAGGGCTGTTAGCCCGAAACTGGTCCCAGGATGCTTGTTTCCGGTCCAGGGAAGACATGGCTGTGCATTTCGGGCTTTACTGTTCCCATGAGGCACAGGGTCAAGATTAATTGGCATATAGCTGTGTCTGAACTGGGGTGGGAAAGTGAGCTAAAGAATGATGATGGATTTAACCCAGATCTGTGACTGGGGGTGAGTGTTTGAAAAGTTTCAGAAGTCCATCCATCATCTCCCTGTGTTTGCTTTGTTTGCCCTAATTTGTCAGTGTATACAAAGACGTGGGTCCCTTGCTCCCTTTGCCACTGGATTCAAGCTAGCGTGGCTGATGAGGGCTGTTAGCCTGAAACCGGTCCCAGGATGCTTGTTTCTGGTCCAGGGAAGGCATGCTTGGCAGATTGGCTGGACTGTTCCCATGAGGAACAGGGTCAAGACTGATTTGCATATAGGTGTGTCTGAACTGGGGTGGCAAAGTGAGCTCAACAATGATGATGGATTTAACCCAGATCTGTTACTGGGGGTAAGTGTTTGAAAAGTTTCAGCACTCCCTCCATCATCTCCTTTTGTTTGCTTTGATCGACCTAAGTTGGCAGGGTTTGCCCAGACGTGGGTCCCTTGCTCACTTTGCCACTGGATTCAAGCTAGCCTGGCTGATGAGGGCTTTTATCCCGAAACCGGTCCCAGGATGCTTTTTTTCCGGTCCAGGGAAGACATGGCTGTGCAGTTAGGCCTGGACAGTTTCCATGAGGCACAGTGTCAAGACTGATTTGCATATAGCTGCGTCTGAACTGGGGTGGCAAAGTGAGCTAAAGAATGATGATGGATTTAACCCAGATCTATGATAAGGGGTGAGTGTTTAAAAAGTTTCAGCACTCCGTCCATCATCTCCTTGTGGTTGCTTTGTTCACCCTACGTTGGCAGGGTATGACCAGACGTGGGTCCCTTGCTCACTTTGCCACTGGATTCAAGCTAGCCTGGCTGATGATGGCTGTTAGCCCGAAACTGGTACCAGGATACTTGTTTCCGGTACAGTGAAGACATGGCTTGGCAGGTCAGGCTGGACTGGTCCCATGAGGTACAGGGTCAAGACTGATTTGCATATAGTTATGTGTGCACGGGGGTGGCAAAGTGAGCTAAAGTATGATGATGGATTTAACCCCGATCTGTGACTGGTGGTGAGTGTTTGAAAAGTTTCAGCACTCCGTCCATCATCTCCTTATGTTTGCTTTGATCAACCTAAGTTGGCAGGGTTTGTCCACACGTGGGTCCCTTGCTCCCTTTGCTGCTGGATTCAAGCTAGCCTGGCTGATGAGGGCTGTTAGTCCGAAACCGTTCCAAGGATGCTTGTTTCCGGTCCAGGGAAGACATGGCTTGGCATTTCGGGCTGGACTGTTCCCATGAGGCACAGGGTCAAGACTGATTTGAATATAGCTGTGTCTGAACTGGGGTGGATAAGTAAGCTAAAGAATGATGATGGATTTAACCCAGATCTGTGACTGGAGTTGAGTGTTGTAAAGTTTCAGCACTCCGTCCATCATCTCCTTTTGTTTGCTTTGTTCGCCATAAGCTGGCAGGGTATACCCAGATGCGGGTCCCTTGCTCCCTTTGCCATTGAATTCAAGCTAGCCTGGCTGATGAGGGCTGTTAGTACAAAACTGGTCCCAGGATGCTTGTTTCCGGTTCAGGGAAGACATGGCTTGGCAGTTCGGGCTGGACTGTTCTCATGAGGCACAGGATCAAGACTGACTTGCATGTAGGTGTGTCTGAACTCGGGTAGCAAAGTGAGCTAAAAATGATGATGGAATTAAACCAGATCTGAGACTGGGGTTGAGTGTTTGAAAAGTTTCAGCACTCCGTCCATCATCTCCTTGTGTTTGCTTTGTTCGCCCTAAGTTGGCAGGGTATGCCCAGACGTGGGTCCCTTGCTCACTTTGCCACTGGATTCAAGCTAGCCTGCCTGATGATGGCTGTTAGCCTGAAACCGCGTCCCAGTATGCTTGTTTCCGGGCCAGGGAAGGCATGGCTTGGCAGTTCGGGTTGGACTGTTCCCATGAGGCACAGGGTCAAAACTGATTTGCATATAGCTGTGTCTGAACTTGGATGGCAAAGTGAGCTAAAGAATGATGATGGATTTAATGCAGATCTGTTACTGGGTGTGAGTGTTTGAAAACTTTCAGCAGTCCGTCCATCATCTCCTTGTGTTTGCTTTGTTCGCCCTAAGTTGGCAGGGTATGCCCAGACGTGGGTCCCTTGCTCACTTTGCCACTGGATTCAAGCTAGCCTGGCTGATGAGGGCTGTAAGCCTGAAACCAGTCCCAGGATGATTGTTTCTGGTCCAGGGAAGACATGGCTTGGTAGTTCGGGCTGGACTGTTCCCATGAGGCACAGTGTCAAGATTGATTTGCCTATAGGTGTTTCTGAACTGGGGTGGCAAAGTGAGCTAAACAATGATGATGGAACTAACCCAGATCTCTTACTGTGGGTGTGTGTTTGAAAAGTTTCAACACTTCGTCCATCATCTCCTTATGTTTACTTTGTTCGCCCTAAGTTGGCAGGGTATGCCCAGACGTGGGTCCCTTGCTCCCTTTGCCACTGGATTGAAGCTAGCCTATCTGATGAGGGCTGTTCGTCTGAAACGGGTCCCAGGATGCTTGTTTCCGGTGCAGGGAAGACATGGCTTGGAAGTTCGGGCTGGACTGTTCCCATGAGGCACATGGTCAAGACTGATTTGCATATAGCTGTGTGTGCACTGGGTTGGCAAAGTAAGCTAAAGAATGATGATGGATTTAACCCAGATCTATGACAGGGGGTGAATGTTTGAAAAGTTTCAGCACTCCGTCCATCATCTCCTTGTGTTTGCTTTGTTCGCCGTAAGTTGGCAGGGTATGCCCAGACGTGGGTCCCTTACTCGCTTTGCTACTGGATTCAAGCTAGCCTGGCTGATGAGGGCTGTTAGCCTGAAACCGGTCCCAGGATGCTTGTTTCTGGTCCAGGGAAGACATGGCTTGGAAGTTCGGGCTAGACTGTTCCATTGAGGCACAGGGTCAATACTGATTTGCATATAGCTGTGTCTGAACTGGGGTGGCAAAGTGAGCTAAAGAATGATGATGGATTTAACCCAGATCTGTGACTGGGGGTGAGAGTTTGAAAAGTTTCAGCACTTCATCCATCATCCCCTTTTGTTTGCTTTGTTCGCCCTAAGTTGGCAGGGTATGCCCTGACGTGGGTCCCTTGCTCACTTTGCTACTGGATTCAAGCTAGCCTGGCGAATGAGGGCTGTTAGCCCGAAACTGGTCCCAGGATGCTTGTTTCCGGTCCAGGGAAGACATGGCTGGGCATTTCGGGCTTTACTGTTCCCATGAGGCACAGGGTCAAGATTAATTGGCATATAGCTGTGTCTGAACTGGGGTGGGAAAGTGAGCTAAAGAATGATGATGGATTTAACCCAGATCTGTGACTGGGGGTGAGTGTTTGAAAAGTTTCAGAAGTCCATCCATCATCTCCCTGTGTTTGCTTTGTTTGCCCTAATTTGTCAGTGTATACAAAGACGTGGGTCCCTTGCTCCCTTTGCCACTGGATTCAAGCTAGCGTGGCTGATGAGGGCTGTTAGCCTGAAACCGGTCCCAGGATGCTTGTTTCTGGTCCAGGGAAGGCATGCTTGGCAGATTGGCTGGACTGTTCCCATGAGGAACAGGGTCAAGACTGATTTGCATATAGGTGTGTCTGAACTGGGGTGGCAAAGTGAGCTCAACAATGATGATGGATTTAACCCAGATCTGTTACTGGGGGTAAGTGTTTGAAAAGTTTCAGCACTCCCTCCATCATCTCCTTTTGTTTGCTTTGATCGACCTAAGTTGGCAGGGTTTGCCCAGACGTGGGTCCCTTGCTCACTTTGCCACTGGATTCAAGCTAGCCTGGCTGATGAGGGCTTTTATCCCGAAACCGGTCCCAGGATGCTTTTTTCCGGTCCAGGGAAGACATGGCTGTGCAGTTAGGCCGGGACAGTTTCCATGAGGCACAGTGTCAAGACTGATTTGCATATAGCTGCGTCTGAACTGGGGTGGCAAAGTGAGCTAAAGAATGATGATGGATTTAACCCAGATCTATGATAAGGGGTGAGTGTTTAAAAAGTTTCAGCACTCCGTCCATCATCTCCTTGTGGTTGCTTTGTTCACGCTACGTTGGCAGGGTATGCCCAGACGTGGGTCCCTTGCTCACTTTGCCACTGGATCCAAGCTAGCCTGGCTGATGATGGCTGTTAGCCCGAAACCGGTCCCAGGATACTTTTTTCCGGTACAGTGAAGACATACCTTGGCAGGTCAGGCTGGACTGGTCCCATGAGGTACAGGGTCAAGACTGATTTGCATATAGTTATGTGTGCACGGGGGTGGCAAAGTGAGCTAAAGTATGATGATGGATTTAACCCCGATCTGTGACTGGTGGTGAGTGTTTGAAAAGTTTCAGCACTCCGTCCATCATCTCCTTATGTTTGCTTTGATCAACCTAAGTTGGCAGGGTTTGTCCACACGTGGGTCCCTTGCTCCCTTTGCTGCTGGATTCAAGCTAGCCTGGCTGATGAGGGCTGTTAGTCCGAAACCGTTCCAAGGATGCTTGTTTCCGGTCCAGGGAAGACATGGCTTGGCATTTCGGGCTGGACTGTTCCCATGAGGCACAGGGTCAAGACTGATTTGAATATAGCTGTGTCTGAACTGGGGTGGATAAGTAAGCTAAAGAATGATGATGGATTTAACCCAGATCTGTGACTGGAGTTGAGTGTTGTAAAGTTTCAGCACTCCGTCCATCATCTCCTTTTGTTTGCTTTGTTCGCCATAAGCTGGCAGGGTATACCCAGATGCGGGTCCCTTGCTCCCTTTGCCATTGAATTCAAGCTAGCCTGGCTGATGAGGGCTGTTAGTACAAAACTGGTCCCAGGATGCTTGTTTCCGGTTCAGGGAAGACATGGCTTGGCAGTTCGGGCTGGACTGTTCTCATGAGGCACAGGATCAAGACTGATTTGCATATAGGTGTGTCTGAACTCGGGTAGCAAAGTGAGCTAAAAATGATGATGGAATTAAACCAGATCTGAGACTGGGGTTGAGTGTTTGAAAAGTTTCAGCACTCCGTCCATCATCTCCTTGTGTTTGCTTTGTTCGCCCTAAGTTGGCAGGGTATGCCCAGACGTGGGTCCCTTGCTCACTTTGCCACTGGATTCAAGCTAGCCTGCCTGATGATGGCTGTTAGCCTGAAACCGGTCCCGGGATGCTTGTTTCCGGTACGGTGAAGACATGGCTTGGCAGGTCGGGCTGGACTGGTCCCATAAGGCACAGGGTCAAGACTGATTTGCATATAGCTATGTGTGCACGGGGGTGGCAAAGTGAGCTAAACAATGATGATGGAACTAACCCAGATCTCTTACTGTGGGTGTGTGTTTGAAAAGTTTCAGCACTTTGTCCATCATCTCCTTATGTTTACTTTGTTCGCCCTAAGTTGGTAGGGTATGCCCAGACGTTGGTCCCTTGCTACCTTTGCCACTGGATTGAAGCTAGCCTATCTGATGAGGGCTGTTCGTCTGAAACCGGTCCCAGTATGCTTGTTTCCGGGCCAGGGAAGGCATGGCTTGGCAGTTCGGGTTGGACTGTTCCCATGAGGCACAGGGTCAAGACTAATTTGCATATAGATGTGTCTAAACTGGGATGGCAAAGTGAGCTAAAGAATGATGATGGATTTAATGCAGATCTGTGACTGGGTGTGAGTGTTTGAAAACTTTCAGCAGTCCGTCCATCATCTCCTTGTGTTTGCTTTGTTCGCCCTAAGTTGGCAGGGTATGCCCAGACGTGGGTCCCTTGCTCACTTTGCCACTGGATTCAAGCTAGCCTGGCTGATGAGGGCTGTAAGCCTGAAACCGGTCCTAGGATTATTGTTTCTGGTCCAGGGAAGACATGGCTTGGTAGTTCGGGCTGGACTGTTCCCATGAGGCACAGTTTCAAGATTGATTTGCCTGTAGGTGTTTCTGAACTGGGGTGGCAAAGTGAGCTAAACAATGATGATGGAACTAACCTAGATCTCTTACTGTGGGTGTGTGTTTGAAAAGTTTCAGCACTTCGTCCATCATCTCCTTATGTTTACTTTGTTCGCCCTAAGTTGGCCAGGGTATGCCCAGACGTGGGTCCCTTGCTCCCTTTGCCACTGGATTGAAGCTAGCCTATCTGATGAGGGCTGTTCGTCAGAAACGGGTCCCAGGATGCTTGTTTTCGGTCCAGGGAAGACATGGCTTGGAAGTTCGGGCTGGACTGTTCCCTTGAGGCACATGGTCAAGACTGATTTGCATATAGCTGTGTGTGCACTGGGTTGGCAAAGTGAGCTAAAGAATGATGATGGATTTAACCCAGATCTATGACAGGGGGTGAATGTTTGAAAAGTTTCAGCACTCCGTCCATCATCTCCTTGTGTTTGCTTTGTTCGCCGTAAGTTGGCAGGGTATGCCCAGACGTGGGTTCCTTGCTCGCTTTGCCACTGGATTCAAGCTAGCCTGGCTGATGAGGGCTGTTAGCCTGAAACCGGTCCCAGGATGCTTGTTTCTGGTCCAGGGAAGACATGGCTTGGAAGTTCGGGCTAGACTGTTCCCATGAGGCACAGGGTCAATACTGATTTGCATATAGCTGTGTCTGAACTGGGGTGGCAAAGTGAGCTAAAGAATGATGATGGATTTAACCCAGATCTGTGACTGGGGGTGAGAGTTTGAAAAGTTTCAGCACTTCATCCATCATCCCCTTGTGTTTGCTTTGTTCGCCCTACGTTGGCAGGGTATGCCCTGACGTGGGTCCCTTGCTCACTTTGCTACTGGATTCAAGCTAGCCTGGCTAATGAGGGCTGTTAGCCCGAAACTGGTCCCAGGATGCTTGTTTCCGGTCCAGGGAAGACATGGCTGGGCATTTCGGGCTTTACTGTTCCCATGAGGCACAGGGTCAAGATTAATTGGCATATAGCTGTGTCGGAACTGGGGTGGGAAAGTGAGCTAAAGAATGATGATGGATTTAACCCAGATCTGTGACTGGGCGTGAGTGTTTGAAAAGTTTCAGAAGTCCATCCATCATCTCCCTGTGTTTGCTTTGTTTGCCCTAATTTGTCAGTGTATACCCAGACGTGGGTCCCTTGCTCCCTTTGCCACTGGATTCAAGCTAGCGTGGCTGATGAGGGCTGTTAGCCTGAAACCGGTCCCAGGATGCTTGTTTCTGGTCCAGGGAAGGCATGGCTTGGCAGATTGGCTGGACTGTTCCCATGAGGAACAGGGTCAAGACTGATTTGCATATAGGTGTGTCTGAACTGGGGAGGCAAAGTGAGCTCAACAATGATGATGGATTTAACCCAGATCTCTTACTGGGGGTAAGTGTTTGAAAAGTTTCAGCACTCCCTCCATCATCTCCTTTTGTTTGCTTTGATCGACCTAAGTTGGCAGGGTTTGCCCAGACGTGGGTCCCTTACTCCCTTTGCTGCTGGATTCAAGCTAGCCTGGCTGATGAGGGCTGTTAGTCCGAAACCAGTCCGAGGATGCTTGTTTCCGGTCCAGGGAAGACTTGGCTTGGAATTTTGGGCTGGACTGTTCCCATGAGGCACAGGGTCAAGACTGATTTGAATATAGCTGTGTCTGAACTGGGGTGGATAAGTAAGCTAAAAAATGATGATGGATTTAACCCAGATCTGTGACTGGATTTGAGTGGTGTAAAGTTTCATCACTCCGTCCATCATCTCCTTTTGTTTGCTTTGTTCGCCCTCAGTTGGCAGGGTATACCCAGACGCGGGTCCCTTGCTCCCTTTGCCACTGAATTCAAGCTAGCCTGGCTGATGAGGGCTGTTAGTCCGAACCGGTCCCAGGATGCTTGTTTCCTGTCCAGGGAAGACAAGGCTTGGCAGATCGGGCTGGACTGTTCCCATGAGGCACAGAATCAAGACTGATTTGCATATAGGTGTGTCTGAACTTGGGTGGCAAAGTGAGCTAAAGAATGATGATGTATTTAAACCAGATCTGAGACTGGTTGAGTGTTGTAAAGTTTCAGCACTCCGTCCATCAACTCCTTTTGTTTGCTTTGTTCGCCCTCAGTTGGCAGGGTATACCCAGACGCGGGTCCCTTGCTCCCTTTGCCACTGAATTCAAGCTAGCCTATCTGATGAGGGCTGTTTGTCTGAAACTGGTCCCAGGATGCTTGTTTCCGGTCCAGGGAAGACATGGCTTGGAAGTTCGGGCTGGACTGTTCCCATGAGGCACATGGTCAAGACTGATTTGCATATAGCTGTGTGTGCACTGGGTTGGCAAAGTGAGCTAAAGAATTATGATGGATTTAACCCAGATCTATGACAGGGGGTGAATGTTTAAAAAGTTTCAGCACTCCGTCCATCATCTCCTTGTGTTTGCTTTGTTCGCCGTAAGTTGGCAGGGTATGCCCAGACGTGGGTCCCTTGCTCGCTTTGCCACTGGATTCAAGCTAGCCTGGCTGATGAGGGCTGTTAGCCTGAAACCGGTCCCAGGATGCTTGTTTCTGGTCCAGGGAAGACATGGCTTGGAAGTTCGGGCTAGACTGTTCCCATGAGGCACAGGGTCAATACTGATTTGCATATAGCTGTGTCTGAACTGGGGTGGCAAAGTGAGCTAAAGAATGATGATGGATTTAACCCAGATCTGTGACTGGGGGTGAGAGTTTGAAAAGTTTCAGCACTTCATCCATCATCCCCTTGTATTTGCTTTGTTCGCCCTAATTTGGCAGGGTATGCCCTGACGTGGGTCCCTTGCTCACTTTGCTACTGGATTCAAGCTAGCCTGGCTAATGAGGGCTGTTAGCCCGAACTGGTCCCAGGATGCTTGTTTCCGGTCCAGGGAAGACATGGCTGGGCATTTCGGGCTTTACTGTTCCCATGAGGCACAGGGTCAAGATTAATTGGCATATAGCTGTGTCTGAACTGGGGTGGGAAAGTGAGCTAAAGAATGATGATGGATTTAACCCAGATCTGTGACTGGGGGTGAGTGTTTGAAAAGTTTCAGAAGTCCATCCATCGTCTCCCTGTGTTTGCTTTGTTTGCCCTAATTTAGCAGTGTATACCCAGACGTGGGTCCCTTGCTGCCTTTGCCACTGGATTCAAGCTAGCGTGGCTGATGAGGGCTGTTAGCCTGAAACCGGTCCCAGGATGCTTGTTTCTGGTCCAGGGAAGGCATGGCTTGGCAGATTGGCTGGACTGTTCCCATGAGGAACAGGGTCAAGACTGATTTGCATATAGGTGTGTCTGAACTGGGGTGGCAAAGTGAGCTCAACAATGATGATGGATTTAACCCAGATCTGTTACTGGGGGTAAGTGTTTGAAAAGTTTCAGCACTCCCTCCATCATCTCCTTTTGTTTGCTTTGATCGACCTAAGTTGGCAGGGTTTGCCCAGACGTGGGTCCCTTGCTCCTTTTGCTGCTGGATTCCAGCTAGCCTGGCTGATGAGGGCTGTTAGTCCGAAACCGGTCCGAGGATGCTTGTTTCCGGTCCAGGGAAGACTTGGCTTGGCATTTTTGGCTGGACTGTTCCCATGAGGCACAGGGTCAAGACTGATTTGAATATAGCTGTGTCTGAACTGGGGTGGATAAGTAAGCTAAAAAATGGTGATGGATTCAACCCAGATCTGTGACTGGAGTTGAGTGTTGTAAAGTTTCAGCACTCCGTCCATCATCTCCTTTTGTTTGCTTTGTTCGCCCTCAGTTGGCAGGGTATACCCAGACGCGGGTCCCTTGCTCCCTTTGCCACTGACTTCAAGCTAGCCTGGCTGATGAGGGCTGTTAGTCCGAAACCGGTCCCAGGATGCTTGTTTCCGGTCCAGGGAAGACATGGCTTGGCAGTTCGGGCTGGACTGTTCCCATGAGGCACAGAATCAAGACTGATTTGCATATAGGTGTGTCTGAACTCGGGTGGCAAAGTGAGCTAAAGAATGATGATGGATTTAACCCAGATCTGTGACTGGGGGGAGTGTTTGAAAAGTTTCAGCACTCTGTCCATCATCTCTTCGTGTTTGCTTTGTTCGCCCTAAGTTGGCAGAGTATGCTCAGATGTGGGTCCCTTGCTCCCTTTGCCACTAGATTCAAGCTAGCCTGGATGGTGAGGGTTGTTAGCCCAAAACCGGTCCCAGTATGCTTGTTTCCGGGCCAGGGAAGGCATGGCTTGGCAGTTCGGGTTGGCCGGTTCCCATGAGGCACAGGGTCAAGACTGAGTTGCATATAGCTGTGTCTGGACTGGGATGGCAAAGTGAGCTAAAAAATGATGATGGATTTAACCCAGATCTGTGACTGGGGTTGAGTGTTTGAAAAGTTTCAGCACTTTGTCCATCATCTCCTTGTGTTTGCTTTGTTTGCCCTAAGTTGACAGGGTATGCCCAGACGTGGGTCCCTTGCTCCGTTTACCACTGGATTCAAGCTAGCCTGGCTTGTGAGGGCTGTTAGTCCGAAACCAGTCCCAGGATGCTTGTTTCCGGTCCAGGGAAGACATGGCTTGGCAGTTCGGACTGGACTGTTCCCATGAGGCACAAGGTCAAGAGTGATATGCATATGGGTGTGTCTGAACTGGGGTGGCAAAGTGAGCTAAAGAATGATGATGGATTTAACACAGATCTGTGACTTGGGTTGAGTGTTTGAAAAGTTTCAGCACCCTGTCTATCATCTCCCTGTGTTTGCTTTGTTCGCCCTAAGTTGGCAGGGTATACCCAGACGTGGGTCCCTTGCTCCCTTTGCCACTGGACTCAAGCTAGCCTGGCTGATGAGGGCTGTTAGTCCGAAACTGGAACCAGGATGCTTGTTTCTGGTCCAGGGAAGACATTGCTTGGCAGTTCAGGCTGGACTGTTCCCATGAAGCACAGGGTCAAGACTGATTTGCATATAGCTGTGTCTGAACTGGGGTGGCAAAGTGAGCTAAAGAGTGATGATGGATTTATCCCAGATCTGTGACTGGGGGTGAGTGTTTGAAAAGTTTCAGCACTCCGTCCATTATCTTCTTGTGTTTGCTTTGTTTTCCCTAAGTTGGCAGGGTATGCCCAGACGTGGGTCCCTTGCTCCCTTTGCTACTGGATTCAAGCTAGCCTGGCTGATGAGGGCTGTTAGTCCAAACCTGGTCCCAGGATGCTTGTTTTTGATCCAAGGAAGACATGGCTTGGCAGTTCGGGCTGGACTGTACCCATGAGGCACAGGGTCAAGACTGATTTGCATATAGGTGTGTCTGAACTGGGTTGGCAAAGTGAACTAAATAATGATGAGGGATTTAACCCAGATCTGTGACTGGGGGTGAGTGTTTGAAAAGTTTCAGCACTTCGTCCATCATCTCCTTGTGTTTGCTTTGTTTGCCCTAAGTTGACAGGGTATTCCCAGACGTGGGTTCCTTGCTCCATTTACCACTGGATTCAAGCTAGCCTGGCTGGTGAAGGCTGTTAGTCGGAAACCTTTCACAGGATGCTTGTTTCCGGTCCAGGGAAGACATGGCTTGGCAGTTCGGGCTCGACTGTTCCCATGACGCACAGGGTCAAGACTGATTTGCATATACCTGTGTCTGAACTGGGTGGCAAAGTGAGCTAAAGAATGATGATGGATTTTGTTGTGTCGTATGAAGGTAGACACCAGGAGCCAGGATATATATTTAAGTCCTCTATATTCAGTTTCAGTCCAAGTTACATCGGTTTTAACTCCAGCCAGCCTAGTGTGGTACCAGCCCCACCAGGAGCAGCCTGCCTAGCTGCTCATCCCATCTTTAACTGCCAACACTCATCCACTCGGACACCCAGGCATTCCACGCATCACAGGCACACCAACATTCCATGACCAACTCTCACTCTGGCTGAGCAGCTAGAGGCAGCAGAGCTGGAGTACATGTTATACAACTAAGTATGGTATAACAACAGATTTAACCCAGATCTGTGACTGGGGGGGAGTGTTTGAAAAGTTTCAACACTCCGTCCATCATCTCCTTGTGTTTGCTTTGTTCGCCCGAAGTTGGCAGGGTATGCCCAGACATGGGTCCCTTGTTCTCTTTGCCACTGGATTCAAGCTAGCCTGGCTGATGAGGGCTGTTAGTCCGAAACCGGTCCCAGGATACTTGTTTCCGGTCCAGGCAAGACATGGCTTGGCATTTCGGGCTGGACTGTTTCCATGATGCACAGGGTCAAGACTGATTTGCATATGTGTGTCTGAACTGGGATGGGAAAGTGAGCTAAAGAATGATGATGGATTTAACCTAGATCTGTGACTGGAGTTGAGTGTTTGAAAAGTTTCAGCACTCCGTCCATCATCTCCTTGTGTTTGCTTTGTGCACCCTAAATTGGCAGGGTATGCCCAGACAGGGGTCCCTTGCTCCCTTTGCCAATGGATTCAAGCTAGCCTGGCTGAAAAGGGCTGTTAGTCCGAAACCGGTCCCAGGATGCTTGTTTCCGGTCCAGGGAAGACATGGCTTGGCAGTTCGGGCTGGACTGTTTCCATGATGCACAGGGTTAAGACTGATTTGAATACAGCTGTGTCTGAACTGGGGTGGCAAAGTGAGCTAAAGAATGATGATGGATTTTGTTGTGTCCTATGAAGGTAGACACCAGGAGCCAGGATGTATATTTAAGTCTGCTTTATTCAGTTTCAGTCCAAGTTACATCAGTCTTGACTCCAGCCAGCCTAGTGTGGTACCAGCCCCACCAGGAGCAGACTGCCTAGCTGCTCAGCCCATCTCTAACTGCCAACACTCATCCCCTCAGACACCCAGGCATTCCACGCATCACAGTCACACCAACATTCCATGCCCAACTCACACTCTGGCTGAGCACCTAGAGTCAGCAGGGCTGGAGTACATGTTATACAACTAAGTATGGTATAACAGATTTCACCCAGATCTGTGACTGGGGGTGAGTGTTTGAAAGTTTCAGCACTCCGACAAGCACCTCCTTGTATTTGCTTTGTTTGCCCTAAGTTGACAGGGTATGCCCAGACGTGGGTCCCTTGCTCCCTTTACCACTGGATTCAAGCTAGCCTGGCTTGTGAGGGCTGTTAGTCCGAAACCGGTCCCAGGATGCTTGTTTCCGGTCCAGGGAAGACATGGCTTGGCAGTTCGGACTGGACTGTTCCCATGAGGCACAACGTCAAGACTGATTTGCATATAGCTGTGTCTGAACTGGGGTGGCAGAGTGAGCTAAAGAGTGATGATGGATTTATCCCAGATCTGTGACTGGGGGTGAGTGTTTGAAAAGTTTCAGCACTCCGTCCATTATCTCCTTATGTTTGCTTTGTTTTCCCTAAGTTGGCGGGGTATGCCCAGACGTGGGTCCCTTGCTCCCTTTGCTACTGGATTCAAGCTAGCCTCGCTGATGAGGGCTGTTAGTCCAAGCCCGGTACCAGGATGCTTGTTTCTGATCCAGGGAAGACATGGCTTGGCAGTTCGGGCTGGACTGTACCCATGAGGCACAGGGTCAAGACTGATTTGCATATAGGTGTGTCTGAACTGGGTTGGCAAACTGAACTAAATAATGATGAGGGATTTAACCCAGATCTGTGACTGGGGGTGAGTGTTTGAAAAGTTTCAGCACTTCGTCCATCATCTCCTTGTGTTTGCTTTGTTTGCCCTAAGTTGACAGGGTATTCCCAGACGTGGGTTCCTTGCTCCATTTACCACTGGATTCAAGCTAGCCTGGCTGGTGAAGGCTGTTAGTCGGAAACCTTTCCCAGGATGCTTGTTTCCGGTCCAGGGAAGACATGGCTTGGCAGTTCGGGCTCGACTGTTCCCATGACGCACAGGGTCAAGACTGATTTGCATATACCTGTGTCTGAACTGGGGTGGCAAAGTGAGCTAAAGAATGATGATGGATTTTGTTGTGTCCTATGAAGGTAGACACCAGGAGCCAGGATATATATTTAAGTCCTCTACATTCAGTTTCAGTCCAAGTTACATCGGTCTTAACTCCAGCCAGCCTAGTGTGGTACCAGCCCCACCAGGAGCAGCCTGCCCAGCTGCTCAGCCCATCTTTAACTGCCAACACTCATCCACTCAGACACCCAGGCATTCCACGCATCACAGGCACACCAACATTCCATGACCAACTCACACTCTGGCTGAGCAGCTAGAGGCAGCAGAGCTGGAGTACATGTTATACAACTAAGTATGGTATAACAATAGATTTAACCCAGATCTGTGACTGGATGTGAGTGTTTGAAAAGTTTCAACACTCCGTCCATCATCTCCTTGTGTTTGCTTTGTTCGCCCTAAGTTGGCAGGGTATGCCCAGACGTGGGTCCCTTGCTCCCTTTGCCAATGGATTCAAGCTAGCCTGGCTGATGGGGGCTGTTAGTCCGAAACCGGACCCAGGATGCTTGTTTCCGGTCCAGGGAAGACATGGCTTGGCAGTTCGGGCTGGACTGACTCCATGAGGCACAGGGTCAAGACTGATTTCCATATGTGTGTCTGAACTGGGATGGGAAAGCGAGCTAAAGAATGATGATGGATTTAACCTAGATCTGTGACTGGAGTTGAGTGTTTGAAAAGTTTCAGCACTCCGTCCAATATCTCCTTCTGTTTGCTTTGTTCGCCCTAATTTGGCAGGGTATGCCCAGACGTGGGTCCCTTGCTACCTTTACCACTGGATTCAAGCTTGCCTGGCTGGTGAGGGCTGTTAGTCCGAAACCAGTCCCAGGATGCTTTTTTCCGGTCCAGGGAAGACATGGCTTGGCAGTTCGGGCTGGACTGTTCCCATGAGGCAGAGGGTCAAAACTGATTTGCATATAGCTGTGTCTGAACTGGGGTGGCAAAATGAGCTAAAGAATGATGATGAATTTAACCCAGATCTGTGGCTGGGGTTGAGTGTTTGAAAAGTTTCAGCACTCCGTCCATCATCTCCTTGTGTTTTCTTTGTTCGCCCTAAGTTGGCACGGTATGCCCAGACGTGTGTCTCTTGCTCCCTTTGCCACTGGATTGAAGCTCGAATGTCTCATGTGGGCTGTTAGCCCGAAACCGGTCCTAGGATGCTTGTTTCTGGTCCAGGGAAGACATGGCTTGGCAGTTCGGGCTGGACTGCTCCCATGAGGCTCAGGGTCAAGACTGATTTGAATATAGCTGGGTCTGATCTGGGGTGGCAAAGTGAGCTAAAAAATAATGATGGATTTAACCCAGATCTGTGACTGGGGGTGAGTGTTTCAAAAGTTTCAGCAGTCCGTCCATCCTCTCCTTGTGTTTGCTTTGTTTGCCCTAAGTTGGCAGGGTATGCCCAGACATGGGTCCCTTGCTCCCTTTGCCACTGGATTCAAGCTAGCCTGGCTGGTGAGGGCTGTTAGTCCGAAACCGGTCCCAGGATGCTTGTTTCCGGTCCAGGGAAGACATGGTTTGGCAGTTCGGGCTGGACTGTTTCCATGAGGCACAGGGTCAAGACTGATTTCCATATGTGTGTCTGAACTGGGATAGGAAAGTGAGCTAAAGAATGGTGATGGATTTAACCTAGATCTGTGACTGGAGTTGACTGTTTGAAAAGTTTCAGCACTCTGTCCATCATCTCCTTGTGTTTGCTTTGTGCGCCCTAAGTTGGCAGGGTATGCCCAGAGAGGGTCCCTTGCTCCCTTTGCAACTGGATTCAAGCTAGGCTGGCTGATGAGGGCTACTAGTCTGGAACCGGTCGCACAATGCTTTTTGCGGTCAAGGGAAGACATGGCTTGGCAGTTTGGGCTGGACTGTTCCCATGAGGCACAGGGTCAAGACTGATTTGCATATCGCCGTGTGTGCACTGGGGTGGCAATGTGAGCTAAAGAATGGTGATGGATTTAACCCAGATCTGTGATGGGGGTGAGTGTTTGAAATGTTTCAGCACCCCGTATATCATCTCCTTGTGTTTGCTTTGTTTGCCCTAAGTTGGCAGGGTATGCCCAGACATGGGTCCTTGCTCCCTTTGCCACTGGATTTAAGCTAGCCTGGCTAATGAGGGCTGTTAGTCCAAAACCGGTCCCAGGATGCTTGTTTCCAGTCCAGGAAAGACATGGCTTGGCAGTTCGGCTGGACTTTTCCCATGAGGCACAGGGTCAAGACTGATTTGCAGATAGCTGTGTCTGAACTGGGTTGGCAAAGTGAACTAAAGAATAATGAGGGATTTAACCCAGATCTGTGACTGGGGGTGAGTGTTTGAAAAGTTTCAGCACTCCGACCATAATCTCCTTGTGTTTGCTTTGTTTGCTCTAAGTTACACGGTATGCCCAGATGTGGGTCCCTTGCTCTCTTTGCCACTGGATTCAAGCTAGCCTGTCTGATGAGAGCTGTGAGTCCAAATCTGGTCCTAGGATGCTTGTTTCCGATCCATGGAAGACATGGCTTGGTAGTTCGGGCTAGACTGTTCACATGAGGCACAGGGACAAGACTGATTTGCATATAGCTGTGTCTGAACTAGGCTGGCACAATGAGCTAAAGAATGATGATGGATTTAACCCAGACCTGTGGGTGGGGGTGAGGGTTTGAAAAGTTTCAGCACTCCGTCCATCATCTCCTTGTGTTTGCTTTCTTTGCCTGAAGTTGGCACGGTACGCCCAGACATGGGTCCCTTGCCCCCTTTGCCACTGGATTCAAGCTAGCCTGGCTGATGAGGGCTGTTATACTGAAACTGATCCCAGGATGCTTGTTTCCGGTCCAGGAAAGACATGGCTTGGCAGTTCGGGCTGGACTGTTCCCATGAGGCACAGGTTCAAGACTAATTTGCATATAGCTGTGTCTGAACTGGGGTGGCAAAGTGAGCTAAAGAATGATGATGGACTTAACCCAGATCTGTGACTGGGGTTGAGTGTTTGAAATATTTCATCACTCTGTCCATCATCTCTTTGTGTTTGCTTTGTTCACCCTAAGTTGGCAGGGTATACCCAGATGTGGGTCCCTTGCTCCCTTTGCAACTGGATTCAAGCTAGCCTGGCTGATGAGGGCTGTTAGTCCAAAACCGGTCCCAGGATGCTTTTTGCGGTCAAGGGAAGACATTGCTTGGCAGTTTGGGCTGGACTGTTCCCATGAGGCACAGGGTCAAGACTGATTTGCATATAGCTGTGTGTGCACTGGGGTGGCAATGTGAGCTAAAGAATGGTGATGGATTTAACCCAGATCTGTGATGGGGGTGAGTGCTTGAAAAGTTTCAGCACTCCGTATATCATCTCCTTGTGTTTGCTTTGTTTGCCCTAAGTTGGCAGGGTATGCCCAGACATGGGTCCCTTGCTCCCTTTGCCACTGGATTCAAGCTAGCCTGGCTGATGAGGGCTGTTAGTCCGAAACTGGTCCCAGGATGCTTGTTTCCGGTCCAGGGAAGACATGGCTTGGCAGTTCGGCTGGACTCTTCCCATGAGGCACAGGGTCAAGACTGATTTGCAGATAGCTGTGTCTGAACTGGGTTGGCAAAGTGAACTAAAGAATAATGAGGGATTTAACCCAGATCTGTGACTGGGGGTGAGTGTTTGAAAAGTTTCAGCACTCCGACCATAATCTCCTTGTGTTTGCTTTGTTTACCTGAAGTTGGCACGGTACGCCCAGACATGGGTCCCTTGCCCCCTTTGCCACTGAATTCAAGCTAGCCTGGCTGATGAGGGCTGTTATACTGAAACTGCTCCCAGGATGCTTGTTTCCGGTCCAGGGAAGACATGGCTTGGCAGTTCGGGCTGGACTGTTCCCATGAGGCACAGGTTCAAGACTAATTTGCATATAGCTCTGTCTGAACTGGGGTGGCAAAGTGAGCTAAAGAATGATGATGGACTTAACCCAGATCTGTGACTGGGGTTGAGTGTTTGAAATATTTCATCACTCTGTCCATCATCTCCTTGTGTTTGCTTTGTTCGCCCTAAGTTGGCAGGTTATACCCAGACGTGGGTCCCTTGCTCCCTTTGCTACTGGATTCAAGCTAGCCTGGCTGATGAGGGCTGTTAGTCCGAAACCGGTCCCTTGATGCTTTTTGCGGTCAAGGGAAGACATTGCTTGGCAGTTTGGGCTGGACTGTTCCCATGAGGCACAGGGTCAAGACTGATTTGCATATAGCTGTGTGTGCACTGGGGTGTCAATGTGAGCTAAAGAATGGTGATGGATTTAACCCAGATCTGTGATGGGGGTGAGTGCTTGAAAAGTTTCAGCACTCCGTATATCATCTCCTTGTGTTTGCTTTGTTTGCCCTAAGTTGGCAGGGTATGCCCAGACATGGGTCCCTTGCTCCCTTTGCCACTGGATTCAAGCTAGCCTGGCTGATGAGGGCTATTAGTCCGAAACTTGTCCCAGGATGCTTGTTTACGGTCCAGGGAAGACATGGCTTGGCAGTTCGGCTGGACTCTTCCCATGAGGCACAGGGTCAAGACTGATTTGCAGATAGCTGTGTCTGAACTGGGTTGGCAAAGTGAACTAAAGAATAATGAGGGATTTAACCCAGATCTGTGACTGGGGGTGAGTGTTTGAAAAGTTTCAGCACTCCGACCATAATCTCCTTGTGTTTGCTTTGTTTGCCCTAAGTTACACGGTATGCCCAGACGTGGGTCCCTTGCTCTCTTTGCCACTGGATTCAAGCTAGCCTGTCTGATGAGAGCTGTTAGTCCAAATCTGGTCCCAGGATGCTTGTTTCCGATCCATGGAAGACATGGCTTGGTAGATCGGGCAAGACTGTTCACATGAGGCACAGGGACAAGACTGATTTGCATATAGCTGTGTCTGAACTAGGGTGGCACAATGAGCTAAAGAATGGTGATGGATTTAACCCAGACCAGTGGCTGGGGGTGAGTGTTTGAAAAGTTTCAGCACTCCGTCCATCATCTCCTTGTGTTTGCTTTCTTTGCCCGAAGTTGGCACAGTACGCGCAGACATGGGTCCCTTGCTCCCTTTGCCACTGGATTCAAGCTAGCCTGGCTGATGAGGGTTGTTATACTGAAACCGCTCCAAGGATGCTTGTTTCCGGTCCAGGGAAGACATGGCTTGGCAGTTCGGGCTGGACTGTTCCCATGAGGCACAGGTTCAAGACTAATTTGCATATAGATGTGTCTGAACTGGGGTGGCAAAGTGAGCTAAAGAATGATGATGGACTTAACCCAGATCTGTGACTGGGGTTGAGTGTTTGAAATATTTCATCACTCTGTCCATCATCTCCTTGTGTTTGCTTTGTTCGCCCTAAGTTGGCTGGGTATACCCAGACGTGGGTCCCTTGCACCCTTTGCTACTGGATTCAAGCTAGCCTGGCTGATGAGGGCTGTTAGTCCGATACTGGAACCAGGATGCTTGTTTACGGTCCAGGGAAGACATGGCTTGGCAGTTCGGGCTGGACTGTTCCCATGAGTCACAGGGTCAAGACTGATTTGCATAAAGCTGTGTCTGAACTGGGTTGGCAAAGTGAGCTAAAGAATGATGATGGATTTAACCCAGATCTGTGACTGGGGTTGAGTGTTTGAAAAGTTTCAGCACTCCGTCCATTATCTCCTTGTGTTTGCTTTGTTCGCCCTAAGTTGACAGGGTATGCCCAGACGTAGGTCTCTTGCTCCCTTTACCACTGGATTCAAGCTAGCCTGGCTGGTAAGGGCTGATAGTCCAAAACCGGTCCCAGGATGCTTGTTTCCGGTCCAGGGAAGACATGGCTTGGCAGCTCGGGCTGGACTGTTCCCATGAGGCACAGGGTCAAGACTGATTTGCATATAGCTGTGTCTGAACTGGGGTGGCAAAGTGAGCTAAAGAATGATGATGGATTTAACCCAGATCTGTGATGGTGGTGAGTGCTTGAAAAGTTTCAGCACTCTGTATATCATCTCCTTGTGTTTGCTTTGTTTGCCCTAAGTTGGCAGGGTATGCCCAGACGTGGGTCCCTTGCTCCCTTTGCCACTGGATTCAAGCTAGCGTGGCTGATGAGGGCTGTTAGTCCGAAACCGGTCCCAGGATGCTTGTTTCCGGTCCAGGGTAGTCATGGCTTGGCAGTTTGGGCTAGAGTGTTCCCATGAGGCACAGGGTCAAGACTGATTTGCATATAGCTGTGTCCTATGAAGGTAGACACCAGGAGCCAGGATGTATATTTCAGTCTTCTTTATTCAGTTTCAGTCCAAGTTACATCAGTCTTGACTCCTTTCAGATTAGTGTGGTACCAGCCCCACCAGGAGCAGCCTGCCTACCTGCTCAGACCATCTCTAACTGCCAACACTCATCCACTCAGACACCCAGGCATTCCATGCATCACAGTCACACCAACATTCCATGACCGACTCACACTCTGTCTGAGCAGCTAGAGGCAGCAGGGCAGGAGTACATGTTATACAACTAAGTATAGTATAAAAGATTTATCCCAGATCTGTGACTGGGGGTGAGTGTTTGAAAAGTATCATCACTCCGTCCATCATCTCCTCGTGTTTGCTTTGTTCGCCCTAAGTTGGCAGGGTAGGCCCAGACGTGGGTCCCTTGCTCCCTTTGCCACTGGATTCAAGCTAGCCTGGCTGATGGGGGCTGTTAGTCCGAAACCGGTCCCAGGATGCTTGTTTCCGGTCCAGGGAAGACATGGCTGGCAGTTCGGGCTGGACTGTTTCCATGAGGCACAGGGTCAAGACTGATTTCCATATGTGTGTCTGAACTGGGATAGGAAAGTGAGCTAAAGAATGATGATGGATTTAACCTAGATCTATGACTGAAGTTGATTGTTTGAAAAGTTTCAGCACTATGTCCATCATCTCCTTGTGTTTGCTTTGTGCGCCCTAAGTTGGCAGGGTATGCCCAGACAGGGGTCCCTTGCTCCCTTTGCAACTGGATTCAAGTTAGGCTGGCTGATGAGGGCTGCTAGTCCGAAACCGGTCCCAGGATGCTTGTTTCCGGTCCAGGGAAGACAAGACTTGGCAGTTCGGCTGGACTGTTCGCATGAGGCACAGGGTCCAGACTGATTTGCATATAGCTGTGTGTGCACTGGGGTGGCAATGTGAGCTAAAGAATGGTGATGGATTTAACCCAGATCTGTGATGGGGGTGAGTGCTTGAAAAGTTTCAGCACTCCGTCCATCATCTCCTTGTGTTTGCTTTGTTTGCCCTAAGTTGGCAGGGTAGGCCCAGACGTGGGTCCCTTGCTCCCTTTGCCACTGGATTCAAGCTAGCCTGGCTGATGGGAGCTGTTAGTCCAAATCTGGTCCCAGGATGCTTGTTTCCGATCCATGGAAGACATGGCTTGGTAATTCAGGCTAGACTGTTCACATGAGGCACAGGGACAAGACTGATTTGCATATAGCTGTGTCTGAACTAGGGTGGCACAATGAGCTAAGGAATGATGATGGATTTAACCCAGACCTGTGGCTGGGGGTGAGTGTTTGAAAAGTTTCAGCACTTCGTCCATCATCTCCTTGTGTTTGCTTTCTTTGCCCGAAATTGGCACGGTACACCCAGACATGGGTCCCTTGCTCCCTTTGCCACTGGATTCAAGCTAGCCTGGCTGATGAGGGCTGTTATCCTGAAACCGCTCCCAGGATGCTTGTTTCCGGTCCAGGGAAGACATGGCTTGGCAGTTCGGCTGGACTGTTCCCATGAGGCACAGGTTCAAGACTAATTTGCAAATAGCTGTGTCTGAACTGGGGTGGCAAAGTGAGCTAAAGAATGATGATGGACTTAACCCAGATCTGTGACTGGGGTTGAGTGTTTAAAATATTTCATCACTCTGTCCATCATCTCCTTGTGTTTGCTTTGTTCGCCCTAAGTTGGCAGGGTATACCCAGACGGGGGTCCCTTGCTCCCTTTGCTACTGGATTCAAGCTAGCCTGGCTGATGAGGGCTGTTAGTCCGATACTGGAACCAGGATGCTTGTTTACGGTCCAGGGAAGACATGGCTTGGCAGTTCAGGCTGGAATGTTCCCATGAGTCACAGGGTCAAGACTGATTTGCATAAAGCTGTGTCTGAACTGGGTTGGCAAAGTGAGCTAAAGAATGATGATGGATTTAACCCAGATATGTGACTGGGGTTGAGTGTTTTAAAATTTTCAGCACTTCGTCCGTTATCTCCTTCTGTTTGCTTTGTTCGGCCTAAGTTGGCAGGGTATGCCCAGACGTGGGTCCCTTGCTCCCTTTGCCACTGGATTCAAGCTAGCCTGGCTGATGTGGGCTGTTAGCCTGAAACCGATCCTAGGATGCTTGTTTCCGGTCCAGGGAGGACATGGCTTGGCAGTTAGGGCTGGACTGTTCCCATTAGGCACAGGGTCAAGACTGATTTGCATATAGCTGTGTGTGCACTGGGGTGGCAAAGTGAGCTAAAGAATGGTGATGGATTTAACCCAGATCTGTGATGGGGTGAGTGTTTGAAAGTTTCAGCACTCCGTATATCATCGTCCTTGTGTTTGCTTAGTTTGCCCTAAGTTGGCAGGGTATGCCCAGACGTGGGTCCCTTGCTCCCTTTGCCACTGGATTCAAGCTAGCGTGGCTGATGAGGGCTGTTAGTCCGAAACCGGTCCCAGGATGCTTGTTTCCTGTCCAGGGAAGACATGGCTTTGGCAGTTCGGGCTGGACTGTTCCCATGAGGCACAGTTTCAAGACTGATTTGCATATAGCTGTGTCTGAACTGGGTTGGCAAAGTGAACTAAAGAATAATGAGGGATTTAACCCACATCTGTGACTGGGGGTGAGTGTTTGAAAAGTTTCAGCACTCCGTCCATCATCTCCTTGTGTTTGCTTTGTTTGCCCTAAGTTGGCAGGGTATGCCCAGACGTGGGTCCCTTGCTCCCTTTGCCACTGGATTCAAGCTAGCCTGGCTGATGAGGGCTGTTAGTCCGAACCCAGTCCCAGGATGTTTGTTTCTGATCCAGAGAAGACATGGCTTGGCAGTTCGGGATGGAATGTTCCCATGAGGCACAGGAACAAGACTGATTTGCATATAGGTGTGTCTGAACTGGGTTGGCAAAGTGAACTACATAATGATGAGGGATTTAACCCAGATCTGGGGGTGAGTGTTTGAAAAGTTTCAGCACTCCGTCCATCATCTCCTTGTGTTTGCTTTGTTCGCCCTAAGTTGACAGGGTATGCCCAGACATGGGTCTCTTGCTCCCTTTACCACTGGATTCAAGCTAGCCTGGCTGGTGAGGGCTGATAGTCTGAAACCGGTCCCAGGATGCTTGTTTCTGGTCCAGGGAAGACGTGGCTTGGCAGCTCGGGCTGGACTGTTCCCATGAGGTACAGGGTCAAGACTGATTTGCGTATAGCTGTGTCTGAACTGGGGTGGCAAAGTGAGCTAAAGAATGATGATGGATTTAACCCAGATCTGTGACTGGGGGTGAGAGTTTGAAAAGTTTCAGCACTTCATCCATCATCCCCTTGTGTTTGCTTTGTTCGCCCTAAGTTGGCAGGGTATGCCCTGACGTGGGTCCCTTGCTCACTTTGCTACTGGATTCAAGCTAGCCTGCCTAATGAGGGCTGTTAGCCCGAAACTGGTCCCAGGATGCTTGTTTCCGGTCCAGGGAAGACATGGCTGGGCATTTCGGGCTTTACTGTTCCCATGAGGCACAGGGTCAAGATTAATTGGCATATAGCTGTGTCTGAACTGGGGTGGGAAAGTGAGCTAAAGAATAATGATGGATTTAACCCAGATCTGTGACTGGGGGTGAGTGTTTGAAAAGTTTCAGAAGTCCATCCATCATCTCCCTGTGTTTGCTTTGTTTGCCCTAATTTGGCAGTGTATACACAGACGTGGGTCCCTTGCTCCCTTTGCCACTGGATTCAAGCTAGCGTGGCTGATGAGGGCTGTTAGCCTGAAACCGGTCCCAGGATGCTTGTTTCTGGTCCAGGGAAGGCATGGCTTGGCAGATTGGCTGGACTGTTCCCATGAGGAACAGGGTCAAGACTGATTTGCATATAGGTGTGTCTGAACTGGGGTGGCAAAGTGAGCTCAACAATGATGATGGATTTAACCCAGATCTGTTACTGGGGGTAAGTGTTTGAAAAGTTTCAGCACTCCCACCATCATCTCCTTTTGTTTGCTTTGATCGACCTAAGTTGGCAGGGTTTGCCCAGACGTGGGTCCCTTGCTCCCTTTGCTGCTGGATTCAAGCTAGCCTGGCTGATGAGGGCTGTTTGTCCGAAACCGGTCCGAGGATGCTTGTTTCCGGTCCAGGGAAGACTTGGCTTGGCATTTTGGGCTGGACTGTTCCCATGAGGCACAGGGTCAAGACTGATTTGAATATAGCTGTGGCTGAACTGGGGTGGATAAGTAAGCTAAAAAATGATGATGGATTTAACCCAGATCTGTGACTGGAGTTGAGTGTTGTAAAGTTTCAGCACTCCGTCCATCATCTCCTTTTGTTTGCTTTGTTTGCCCTCAGTTGGCAGGGTAAACCCAGATGCGGGTCCCTTGCTCCCTTTGCCACTGGATTCAAGCTAGCCTGGCTGATGAGGGTTGTTATACTGAAACCGCTCCAAGGATGCTTGTTTCCGGTCCAGGGAAGACATGGCTTGGCAGTTCGGGCTGGACTGTTCCCATGAGGCACAGGTTCAAGACTAATTTGCATATAGATGTGTCTGAACTGGGGTGGCAAAGTGAGCTAAAGAATGATGATGGACTTAACCCAGATCTGTGACTGGGGTTGAGTGTTTGAAATATTTCATCACTCTGTCCATCATCTCCTTGTGTTTGCTTTGTTCGCCCTAAGTTGGCTGGGTATACCCAGACGTGGGTCCCTTGCACCCTTTGCTACTGGATTCAAGCTAGCCTGGCTGATGAGGGCTGTTAGTCCGATACTGGAACCAGGATGCTTGTTTACGGTCCAGGGAAGACATGGCTTGGCAGTTCGGGCTGGACTGTTCCCATGAGTCACAGGGTCAAGACTGATTTGCATAAAGCTGTGTCTGAACTGGGTTGGCAAAGTGAGCTAAAGAATGATGATGGATTTAACCCAGATCTGT
This sequence comes from Triturus cristatus, assembly GCF_964204655.1. Lineage (NCBI taxonomy): Eukaryota > Metazoa > Chordata > Amphibia > Caudata > Salamandridae > Triturus > Triturus cristatus. Next base: position 1,151,330,119 of record NC_140579.1, read on the forward strand.
GACTGGGGTTGAGTGTTTGAAAAGTTTCAGCACTCCGTCCATTATCTCCTTGTGTTTGCTTTGTTCGCCCTAAGTTGACAGGGTATGCCCAGACGTAGGTCTCTTGCTCCCTTTACCACTGGATTCAAGCTAGCCTGGCTGGTAAGGGCTGATAGTCCAAAACCGGTCCCAGGATGCTTGTTTCCGGTCCAGGGAAGACATGGCTTGGCAGCTCGGGCTGGACTGTTCCCATGAGGCACAGGGTCAAGACTGATTTGCATATAGCTGTGTCTGAACTGGGGTGGCAAAGTGAGCTAAAGAATGATGATGGATTTAACCCAGATCTGTGATGGGGGTGAGTGCTTGAAAAGTTTCAGCACTCTGTATATCATCTCCTTGTGTTTGCTTTGTTTGCCCTAAGTTGGCAGGGTATGCCCAGACGTGGGTCCCTTGCTCCCTTTGCCACTGGATTCAAGCTAGCGTGGCTGATGAGGGCTGTTAGTCCGAAACCGGTCCCAGGATGCTTGTTTCCGGTCCAGGGTAGACATGGCTTGGCAGTTTTGACGAATACAGGCCCCAGCTAGGCCCGCAAGGCACAAGGGTTCGCTCTCCTGTAACGGAATCTATAAGGAAGTTGGCACGGAAACTGCAAAGTACAAAAACAAGGTTTATTAACCCTTAAGGGTGGTCCTACAATCCATACAATACCCTTCAGCATTGCATAGAGTAGCACACAGAACTTGCGTACACAGTCCCCTTTTATACACAACAGAGGGGCTCATAAGTGTGTGGATACAACATGAGGCCGAAGAACATTACCATTTATGGTCATTCTCGATACTGAATCAATACATGGGCGGAGCCAACACACTCCTTGAGCCCGCGAAACACATGGTCAAGCAAAGCTAATTATAACAGATGTGGTCAAGTCTGGGCATGCGCCAGATGGACAAGAGAGAGCTATTTATAAACTGTTACTAGGCAGATTACAAGAGCAACTAACACAAAGGTCGGACTCTCCTCGTGGCGAACACGTGGCACATGATAATACAAAATGGATTCCGAACTTCGGTCAACATAACAGAGAAAACATGATCTAAAGGGAAAGCATTAATGTCTTCAGTAAATGCTTAATCACATTGCTGTTTTAATTTACAACAGACGACCCTTTCAGCATTTACTGAAGACATCCGGTTTCCAAAAATCATCATATATGTCAATTATCATCATTCCTTTAACCTCTTTAGCTAGACGCTTCTGATGAGCAACATCGGCAATAGCTTTCTTATCCGGAATGCAGAATGAAATGCATACAGAACAGAACAATGGTCCACATTGAACACACATACAGAAAAAGAACAGAATTGCTATAATAATACAGAGACCAGTTAAGACCTTCCATCCCCAGGCAGTAACCAATGCCCAAAACCATCCAGAAAAGGACCAAGTGCCGTTTTCTGTGTGGATTTCAGCTGCTATTTTATGCAGCTTGTTAATGGCGTTATAAACGGATGGTGTATGATCAGGGATGAACACACAGCAACTACTTCCAATAATTTTACAGGCTCCACCTCGATCAGCTAGCATTACATCTAATACCGTACGATTCTGCAATGCGACAATCCTAGTTATTTGTAACTCTTCCGTGAGATTCCCAAGAGCAGAAGCAGTCTGATTTGTCACAGCTTCTACCACTCTTGTTAATCTTCGGATCTTCCTACTATTCAAAGCGGCTCCAACAAAGAAAAACAGTCCTAAGTTAAAATCAATATACTGCTGCAAGCTGGTATCAGTTTGATCCACATCATCAATCGATAAAGTACGTTTATACCTATTTACAGTCACATTATTCAACAATTTCAAGTCCTTATGGTAAGATGCTGGTGCTAGGAATACAGGAGGTAATAGGAAGGATACATAACATACCCCAGACCACCCAGCCGGCAAACGGTAATAACCTTTATTTCCGCATACAAAATAGGTATTATGGGACTCTAGGAAGGTACTGTTGTTCAACCCATCAATGTTCAAGACCGTTAGGCAATCACTGACACCAACAGGGATAAAACCCACACTCTGGACACACAGGTCCGCTTGAGCCTGTGCCACTTGAATCACGAATTTGCCCTTCCCCACAGTGTCTCTGGTATTCGTGAAGATGTAGGGAATGGATTCATTGTCTGGTCGGTACTCTTCCCACTCCCAAATTGTCCCATTCGCTTGTGGATACCCATTCTTGTCTTGATGGCATTCTTTATTAAGTCTAAAAAGCAATCGTCCCACTGTCGGTTTCCGAGTGGCAAACAGTAAGGTGTACCATGCTCTACAGGAGCCATTATGAGAGAAAGGAAGTGGTATGAATGGCGTACCTCCTTTCTTCTGATGGGCCGGCATCATCCCACATATCCAACAGTTCGTAGCGTTCGTAGCAACGTGGGTATGATGCAGCATCTGAATGAAAGTGTTATTCAAATAAGACTGTCGATGCTTCAACTCTTGATACGGCAATGTATAGAAGTAGTGCTCCGCAGGCACCGGAGTTGTCAACACAAGTGTTTTCCGAGCAGGAGTTACCTCCTCTACAAACCATGTTGTTATTCCAACAATAGCTACTGTTAGCATGAACCCCAACGCACAAAGGATTTTCTTCTTCTCCATGTCAAAGGAAACAATACCCTGATATCTTCCTGAAACTAAAGAGTCTGTCAGAACTCTTCCCCTTGGGCAGCGGTTGATTTCTTCACCAGCGGGCCAAGACGGGTGTCACTACACTAATGCAGGGCTGATCCCCCCCCCCTTGCCTCATTGGCTCTCCGTTTCACTAACCCAAGGGCCGTTCTGACAGTATGTCCCGGTACTGGAAACTCACTTTCTTGGTAGAAGATGATATCGCCTCCCTCCAGGAGTCGCGTGGTCCGGAAAGAGCTCCTCAGTGTCACTTGGCTCTGCAGCACGGCCTGTCTCTGCTGCCAGGATTTCTCGTTGATCGGTCAGCACGGCAGACTCCACCAATCCGGGCGGTACCTTTCGACAATGCAAGGAATGGATCCAATTCTTCCTGTTCGAAACTCGCACAGCCGTCCTCGTTGCAAGGAGGACTTGCTCAGGGCCCACCCATCTCGGTTCCAAGCTGTTCGTTCTGTCAAAGACTTTCACCATCACATGGTCACCAGGCCGGAGACCATGTCCTTCACCGGTAGACCAATCAGGGAGCGCTTCTCGGACCTGTTGATGAATAGAAACCAAGTTATCCGTTAACTGTGCCAGATAATCGCACATCATTATACAAGGTACATCATACACAGCCTTAGGCCTTGGTGGACCCCAAATGTTCATTGGGCGTCCAAATACAATTTCGTATGGCGTAAGGCCAGTTCGAGAGTGTGGCACTGATCTAATTGACAATAACGCCAGTGGTAGGGCATCTGGCCAAGTCAACGACGTTGAAGCTTGAATTTTGGCGATCTTAAGCTTCAGTGAACCATTATACTTCTCGACTAGTCCTGCAGACTGAGGGTGGAACACGGCGTGGAACTTCTGAGTGATGCCTAGGCCCTTCAAGACATACTTTATAACATCCGCTACAAAGTGAGGCCCATTATCACTCCACAGAAGCCTACAGACGCCGTATCGAGGGAAAAACTCTTTCAGCAGTAGCTTCGCTGTAGTCATTGCAGTATTGTCTTTCGTAGGGTACGCCTCAACCCATTTGCTGAAAGCGCAAACCACTACTAGGACGTACTTCAAATTATTACAGCGCTCGAGCTGGATGTAATCCATCTGCAGAACCTCAAAGGGTGCAGTAGGTGTCGCAAATCCTCCTACTGGAGTTCGAGTACCCTTTCCTGGGTTATACTTCAGACAGATCATACAAGTCTGCACCACCCTCTTTGCCGTGCTAGCAATCTCTGGATGCTCCCAAACTTGAGTAAGCAATTTCACTATTGCGGAAGCTCCAACATGTGCTAGCCCATGTGCCATCTGAACCATAGGTTGTACAAAGGCCGTGGGTAATTTCCATCTATCCATCTGCTTATTTCTCCAGCAACCCTCGTCATCCAACTCTCCCTCGCTAGCCCATTGCTCCCGCTCTTTATCAGAAGCGGTCCTTTGTATTTCTCGCACTTCCTCCTTCGCATCACGCCATCTTTCCACCTGTGACTTTACTACATACATGGCAGTAGCACCGGGCTGCATCGCAGTCTCCCGTGCTACTCGGTCTGCTAACGCATTCCCTTCTCCAACTTTATCAACCACTTTCCTATGGGCGCTACACTTAACGATGGCAATTTTCTTTGGGTATGTCAATGCGGTTAAAAGATTGTGAACTAACTCTCCATGCATTATCTGCGCCCCATGTGACGTTAAAAACCCTCTCTCCTTCCAGAGTAGGCCGAAGTCATGCGCTACTCCGAAGGCATAGCGGCTATCTGTATCAACATTCACACATAGTCCTGTACTGAGCTCACATGCTCGTGTTAATGCTATCAGTTCCGCTGCTTGAGCTGATTTCTGTGGTATGCGTGCTGTCTCCACTATCGTCTGTAATGTGGTAATTGCATATGCTGCTGAAGTCGTACCATCTGGTAGCTTCAGACAGGATCCATCCACCCACAGTTCTCCATCTACATCTGGAAAGGGCGTATCCTGGAGATCAATACGACCCTTTGTTTGTTCCTCAGTCACAAGAATACAATCATGCGCTTTCCGCGCCTCAGGCTGAGTTTCGGGGTATGGCAACAATGTTGCCGGGTTTAGTGTTACGCACCTTTTCAATGTAATATGAGGAGCCAAAAGCGTCAACTCATATCCCGTCAAACGGGCACTGGTCAAGTGCTGCGTCTTTGTTTGATTAAGCAGGGCATCAACAGCATGGGGGACTAATACCAACAGCTTATGAGATAACACAATTCCCTCGCTTTGGCGTATTGACACAGCTGTCGCCGCAACGGAGCGGAAACACCCCGGTAATGCTCGGGCGACAGGATCAAGTACAGCCGAGAAATATGCACAAGGGCGCTGCTTGTCGCCGTGCATCTGTACTAAAACTGACAATGCACATCCATCTTTCTCATGCACATACAACGAAAAGGGTTTTGCATAATCAGGGGTCCCTAACACTGGTGCTGAACAAAGGGCCTGTCGCAGTTGCTGAAAAGCAGCATCACACTCATCTGACCAAGGGATTGGGATAGGTGTATCCTTTGTCAGAAGGGCTAACAATGGCTTAGCTATGTGTGAAAACCCCAATATCCACTGTCTACAAAAAGAAACGAGGCCCAAAAATGCACGGACATCCTTCTGTGTGGATGGTCTCGGTGTATCCAAAATTACTTGGATACGATCCGGTGTGAGTGCACGTCCCTCCTTAGACAAAAGGTGACCCAAATAAGTCACCTTTGGTCTACAGAATTGCAATTTCTTCCGAGATACCTTATGATTGTGGGAGGCTAAAAAGGAAAGTAAGGATAGCGTGCTTTTCTCACACAGCTCCAGAGTGTCAGCCGCCAACAAGATGTCATCGACATATTGAATGAGGGCGACCCCCTCGAGTAAAACAAAGGAATCCAACTGTCGTTTCAAAGCCTGACTGTAAATGCTAGGGCTTTCTGTATAGCCCTGGGGAATCCTACAGAAACGATAAGATCTATTATTTAATGTAAACCCAAAAAGATATCGGCTATCAGGGTGAATGGGAATGGAAAAGAAGGCATTTTTCAAATCAATCACTGAAAACGTGGTCGCCATAGGCGGGACCAAGGTAAGCAATGTCGTGATATCGGAAACCACCGGGTACTGGGGTATCACGATCTTGTTTACCTCTCTCAAATCAATTATGAACCGATAGATCTTTGCATCCGTGTCCTTTTTCAGAATAGGGAGAATCGGACTGTTACAGATATTATAGGGAACTTCTTCCACTACACCTACTGCGATCAAGTCTTGCACAATCTGTATGAGAGCCTCCTCGCCCTCCTGCGAAATACGATACTGCGGGAGGCGTGGTAACACCGCCCCCTCCTGGACACTAATGTGGACCGGAGGAATCACCATTTGTCCCACATCTGTGTCCGAAGTCGCCCATAAAGCTCGAGGGAGGGTGGCCAACAACGCATCCTCTGATATCGTACACATCCGCCCTGACCGGGGGTAGTTGTCATTTAAGATCACCCTCACACCCTCAGGGGAGCAGCGGATCGTAGCCCTAAAGTGCTTTAACATATCAAGGCCCATAATGTTATCCGGTGTATACGGAGCAAGCAGAAACGGACAGGGCGCAGAAAAAGAATCAACCTTAAATGTAAGGGGCTGTGAAAGAGGGCTTCGGGAGAGTGTACCGTCAAACCCTACCGATGTAACCACTGAGCCGGATGGGGGAGCCCCCTGAACCAAGTACCTAGACAATGCACTACGTGTCGCTCCTGTATCTACTAGGAACTGATCAGTAGAACCTAAAACCTCAGCCGATACATAAGGACCCGTCTGATCGACCGGCACCTCAACTGATTCAAACCCCCATCCAACGCATTCCTATGCATGCTGCGAATCATGATATCCCGACCGATCGATCTCCGATACGTGATACTGGTGCTGGCGATCGAAAACATTTGAGCTATCCCGGTGCTGCCCAGCGGTATCGAAACGAACATGATCATTAGAATTCCCTTTAAAGCTCGAGGAACCCCCTCTACCTCTCGGGCCACCCAGAGTATGCCCCTGACGCGAAGCACGCAACACTGGGCAATCCCTGGCCCAATGGCCCAATTGCTTACAATACGCACACTGGTTCCTATTCAAATCAGATCGGCCCGAAGGGGGACCATAAGATCCTCCCCTCCCTCTATTATTACCCCGTCGGGGCGGGCCATAAACTTGTGCCAACATTACCTTAGTCTTAAGATCTTTCGATTTCTTTTCCTCCTGGCCCTTCGCCTCGTGTTCCTGACGCTCATAATACTGAGCAATAGTCAGAAGGGCTGTCGGCGTCGCGGAGGACCAGGAACTCTCGCTCGCTTTTAAACGGGCCGCAACTGCCGGTAACAGATTAGCCACATATTTGTCCGCGAAAAGGTGGCGGCCAGTGTCGTCAGTAAGCGACTGGCCACTAAAATCATGAAACGTTTCCTCAAAGCGCGTGAAGAAATCTGCAACTGACTCGTCAACTTTCTGTTTACATGCGGCTAACATATTCCAATCAATCTTTTTAGGGGGGATAATCGTCTTCAGCTTAGTCACAATAGCAGCAGGGAGATCTAAGATACTCTGCGGCGGTTTCTGCGCGGGCTTCCTCTCCCTGTCTTCATCCTCAAGCTCAGACCATCGAGCCTTAAAGGCAACCACATCATCTACCTTTCGGACAGATCGCCACGTGTCCGGTGGCAGAATAAGGCCAAAGAACAGATCTATATCCGCTAAGGTCATAACGCAAGAATTCAAGGCCCCCTCGACTTCCTCATAGAAGGCCGCTGGATTCTTGCGGGGGTCAGGCAATGCATTCTTTAACGCCATAACATCGGCCCTATGCCATGGAGTATAAACCCAATTATACACAAAATATCCCCTAGCATCGGCGGAGTTAATGTCCGAGCTAGTCCCCGCTCCTTTAGGAGGAACATACAAAGGCGCCGCCTCTCGCATTGGTTTAGCATGCACTACGTCATCCTTATCTGACTGGGAGGTGGATGAGTGGCCCCCTGCTGCAAACGAATCCGACTGCTTCTCCTCCTCCGTTTGTTGGCGTGCTTTCTCTCTAAGGGCCAGCACCTCGTCCCGCAAAGCGAACAACCGCCGAGCCGCCTCAGGAGCCTTAGGGGGAGAAAAAACACCATCATGCAATGCTTTAGCATCCGATGTCACTTCGTCAGGCTCAAAGACACTAGAATATTTTCGGAAAGCAGCAATCACTTCCTCAGCGAAATGAGACAGAAAATACACCCTCTCTCTATCTTGCCACGACCCCCAAGTATGGAACAACTCCTCCTTAGACATCTTGCCCTTAAGTGCACGGAGGGAAAGTTTCCGAAGCTCAGCCATATGCTCGGCCGATAACATGGACCGTGTGTCTACCTTACCCGAAGCCGGGCCAGAATCTTGAGGCCGCGGAGCAGATGCGCCAACATAAGGGGGCGGAGAGCGATCTAGCAAATAAAAATCATCATCAGGATTATTAAGGACAGGATAAAGTGGCTGGCGAACAACATATTGACCCGAAACTTGGAGCCTACGCTCTTTCTCTTGTCTGTCCGCCTGCTCTTTGTCCTCCCGACGCTTCGCTTCCTGTGCTCGCACATGATCATTCTTTCGTTGGTCTTTATCATACAGCGCTTTCTCACGCTTCTCTCGCTCACGCACTTCCTTCACCCATAATCGCACACACTCAAACATATCCTGACGAGCACGTCGCTTACACATACACTGTTCCACATACTCAATCTTACGTATATCAAACGATCCATACAAAGGCCATCGCAACTCAGGATCCTTCTTTGTGTATTTCCTCCATACTGTGCTGTACATTATGGAAGAAAGACCATGCTTCACATACATATCCCTATTAGGCGTCCCCTCTGGGGGGGCCGGAGCAGATTCCTCGAGGTTCAACCGGTTTCCGAAACAGCAGCACCACTTACGGAGTGCGCTGAAAGCAGGCATGCTCAGAAATAATGCAAAATATGCAATATTATAAAAAATGGCACTTAATCGTTGCGCCGTTCAAAGTTACACAACTCTGGAGAAATCTCTCCACATTACCTGCCTATATGTGTTGCAACGCATATATATTCACAAAGACAAATCCAAAATATGACTAGTCATCATCAATCAAACTCAAATAGCCAACCCAGGCTTCAAAAACTCGGAGCAAGTACCGTACAACGGTTCTTACCAATCAAGAGTCCAGATTCCAACTGCCAAGCTCCACAATCGCCCAAACGGCTCTCACGGCAGGACCGACAGAAGAGGTCTAAGTCGATGACCGGCGCCACCCAGACGGTCAGCTCGGAAGGGAAGGAAGAAAAACCTCGGGATGCCAGGGCTAAAACGCCGCTGGCAGTGATCACGTCCCCGGCCAAACTCCTCACCTTCGTCGCGACCAGTCCTTCGAGCATCCGAGTCGCCGATGAGCCCCACGTGACGGGCGCCAATTGACGAATACAGGCCCCAGCTAGGCCCGCAAGGCACAAGGGTTCGCTCTCCTGTAACGGAATCTATAAGGAAGTTGGCACGGAAACTGCAAAGTACAAAAACAAGGTTTATTAACCCTTAAGGGTGGTCCTACAATCCATACAATACCCTTCAGCATTGCATAGAGTAGCACACAGAACTTGCGTACACAGTCCCCTTTTATACACAACAGAGGGGCTCATAAGTGGGTGGATACAACATGAGGCCGAAGAACATTACCATTTATGGTCATTCTCGATACTGAATCAATACATGGGCGGAGCCAACACACTCCTTGAGCCCGCGAAACACATGGTCAAGCAAAGCTAATTATAACAGATGTGGTCAAGTCTGGGCATGCGCCAGATGGACAAGAGAGAGCTATTTATAAACTGTTACTAGGCAGATTACAAGAGCAACTAACACAAAGGTCGGACTCTCCTCGTGGCGAACACGTGGCACATGATAATACAAAATGGATTCCGAACTTCGGTCAACATAACAGAGAAAACATGATCTAAAGGGAAAGCATTAATGTCTTCAGTAAATGCTTAATCACATTGCTGTTTTAATTTACAACAGTTTGGGCTAGAGTGTTCCCATGAGGCACAGGGTCAAGACTGATTTGCATATAGCTGTGTCCTATGAAGGTAGACACCAGGAGCCAGGATGTATATTTCAGTCTTCTTTATTCAGTTTCAGTCCAAGTTACATCAGTCTTGACTCCTTTCAGATTAGTGTGGTACCAGCCCCACTAGGAGCAGCCTGCCTACCTGCTCAGACCATCTCTAACTGCCAACACTCATCCACTCAGACACCCAGGCATTCCATGCATCACAGTCACACCAACATTCCATGACCGACTCACACTCTGTCTGAGCAGCTAGAGGCAGCAGGGCAGGAGTACATGTTATACAACTAAGTATAGTATAACAGATTTATCCCAGATCTGTGACTGGGGGTGAGTGTTTGAAAAGTATCATCACTCCGTCCATCATCTCCTCGTGTTTGCTTTGTTCGCCCTAAGTTGGCAGGGTAGGCCCAGACGTGGGTCCCTTGCTCCCTTTGCCACTGGATTCAAGCTAGCCTGGCTGATGGGGGCTGTTAGTCCGAAACCGGTCCCAGGATGCTTGTTTCCGGTCCAGGGAAGACATGGCTGGCAGTTCGGGCTGGACTGTTTCCATGAGGCACAGGGTCAAGACTGATTTCCATATGTGTGTCTGAACTGGGATAGGAAAGTGAGCTAAAGAATGATGATGGATTTAACCTAGATCTATGACTGAAGTTGATTGTTTGAAAAGTTTCAGCACTATGTCCATCATCTCCTTGTGTTTGCTTTGTGCGCCCTAAGTTGGCAGGGTATGCCCAGACAGGGGTCCCTTGCTCCCTTTGCAACTGGATTCAAGTTAGGCTGGCTGATGAGGGCTGCTAGTCCGAAACCGGTCCCAGGATGCTTGTTTCCGGTCCAGGGAAGACAAGACTTGGCAGTTCGGCTGGACTGTTCGCATGAGGCACAGGGTCCAGACTGATTTGCATATAGCTGTGTGTGCACTGGGGTGGCAATGTGAGCTAAAGAATGGTGATGGATTTAACCCAGATCTGTGATGGGGGTGAGTGCTTGAAAAGTTTCAGCACTCCGTATATCATCTCCTTGTGCTTGCTTTGTTTGCCCTAAGTTGGCAGGGTAGGCCCAGACGTGGGTCTCTTGCTCCCTTTGCCACTGGATTCAAGCTAGCCTGGCTGATGGGGGCTGTTAGTCCAAATCTGGTCCCAGGATGCTTGTTTCCGATCCATGGAAGACATGGCTTGGTAATTCAGGCTAGACTGTTCACATGAGGCACAGGGACAAGACTGATTTGCATATAGCTGTGTCTGAACTAGGGTGGCACAATGAGCTAAGGAATGATGATGGATTTAACCCAGACCTGTGGCTGGGGGTGAGTGTTTGAAAAGTTTCAGCACTTCGTCCATCATCTCCTTGTGTTTGCTTTCTTTGCCCGAAATTGGCACGGTACACCCAGACATGGGTCCCTTGCTCCCTTTGCCACTGGATTCAAGCTAGCCTGGCTGATGAGGGCTGTTATCCTGAAACCGCTCCCAGGATGCTTGTTTCCGGTCCAGGGAAGACATGGCTTGGCAGTTCGGCTGGACTGTTCCCATGAGGCACAGGTTCAAGACTAATTTGCAAATAGCTGTGTCTGAACTGGGGTGGCAAAGTGAGCTAAAGAATGATGATGGACTTAACCCAGATCTGTGACTGGGGTTGAGTGTTTAAAATATTTCATCACTCTGTCCATCATCTCCTTGTGTTTGCTTTGTTCGCCCTAAGTTGGCAGGGTATACCCAGACGTGGGTCCCTTGCTCCCTTTGCTACTGGATTCAAGCTAGCCTGGCTGATGAGGGCTGTTAGTCCGATACTGGAACCAGGATGCTTGTTTACGGTCCAGGGAAGACATGGCTTGGCAGTTCAGGCTGGAATGTTCCCATGAGTCACAGGGTCAAGACTGATTTGCATAAAGCTGTGTCTGAACTGGGTTGGCAAAGTGAGCTAAAGAATGATGATGGATTTAACCCAGATATGTGACTGGGGTTGAGTGTTTTAAAATTTTCAGCACTTCGTCCGTTATCTCCTTCTGTTTGCTTTGTTCGGCCTAAGTTGGCAGGGTATCCCCAGACGTGGGTCCCTTGCTCCCTTTGCCACTGGATTCAAGCTAGCCTGGCTGATGTGGGCTGTTAGCCTGAAACCGATCCTAGGATGCTTGTTTCCGGTCCAGGGAGGACATGGCTTGGCAGTTAGGGCTGGACTGTTCCCATTAGGCACAGGGTCAAGACTGATTTGCATATAGCTGTGTGTGCACTGGGGTGGCAAAGTGAGCTAAAGAATGGTGATGGATTTAACCCAGATCTGTGATGGGGTGAGTGTTTGAAAGTTTCAGCACTCCGTATATCATCGTCCTTGTGTTTGCTTTGTTTGCCCTAAGTTGGCAGGGTATGCCCAGACGTGGGTCCCTTGCTCCCTTTGCCACTGGATTCAAGCTAGCGTGGCTGATGAGGGCTGTTAGTCCGAAACCGGTCCCAGGATGCTTGTTTCCTGTCCAGGGAAGACATGGCTTTGGCAGTTCGGGCTGGACTGTTCCCATGAGGCACAGTTTCAAGACTGATTTGCATATAGCTGTGTCTGAACTGGGTTGGCAAAGTGAACTAAAGAATAATGAGGGATTTAACCCACATCTGTGACTGGGGGTGAGTGTTTGAAAAGTTTCAGCACTCCGTCCATCATCTCCTTGTGTTTGCTTTGTTTGCCCTAAGTTGGCAGGGTATGCCCAGACGTGGGTCCCTTGCTCCCTTTGCCACTGGATTCAAGCTAGCCTGGCTGATGAGGGCTGTTAGTCCGAACCCAGTCCCAGGATGTTTGTTTCTGATCCAGAGAAGACATGGCTTGGCAGTTCGGGATGGAATGTTCCCATGAGGCACAGGAACATGACTGATTTGCATATAGGTGTGTCTGAACTGGGTTGGCAAAGTGAACTACATAATGATGAGGGATTTAACCCAGATCTGGGGGTGAGTGTTTGAAAAGTTTCAGCACTCCGTCCATCATCTCCTTGTGTTTGCTTTGTTCGCCCTAAGTTGACAGGGTATGCCCAGACATGGGTCTCTTGCTCCCTTTACCACTGGATTCAAGCTAGCCTGGCTGGTGAGGGCTGATAGTCTGAAACCGGTCCCAGGATGCTTGTTTCTGGTCCAGGGAAGACGTGGCTTGGCAGCTCGGGCTGGACTGTTCCCATGAGGTACAGGGTCAAGACTGATTTGCGTATAGCTGTGTCTGAACTGGGGTGGCAAAGTGAGCTAAAGAATGATGATGGATTTAACCCAGATCTGTGACTGGGGGTGAGAGTTTGAAAAGTTTCAGCACTTCATCCATCATCCCCTTGTGTTTGCTTTGTTCGCCCTAAGTTGGCAGGGTATGCCCTGACGTGGGTCCCTTGCTCACTTTGCTACTGGATTCAAGCTAGCCTGCCTAATGAGGGCTGTTAGCCCGAAACTGGTCCCAGGATGCTTGTTTCTGGTCCAGGGAAGGCATGGCTTGGCAGATTGGCTGGACTGTTCCCATGAGGAACAGGGTCAAGACTGATTTGCATATAGGTGTGTCTGAACTGGGGTGGGAAAGTGAGCTAAAGAATAATGATGGATTTAACCCAGATCTGTGACTGGGGGTGAGTGTTTGAAAAGTTTCAGAAGTCCATCCATCATCTCCCTGTGTTTGCTTTGTTTGCCCTAATTTGGCAGTGTATACACAGACGTGGGTCCCTTGCTCCCTTTGCCACTGGATTCAAGCTAGCGTGGCTGATGAGGGCTGTTAGCCTGAAACCGGTCCCAGGATGCTTGTTTCTGGTCCAGGGAAGGCATGGCTTGGCAGATTGGCTGGACTGTTCCCATGAGGAACAGGGTCAAGACTGATTTGCATATAGGTGTGTCTGAACTGGGGTGGCAAAGTGAGCTCAACAATGATGATGGATTTAACCCAGATCTGTTACTGAGGGTAAGTGTTTGAAAAGTTTCAGCACTCCCACCATCATCTCCTTTTGTTTGCTTTGATCGACCTAAGTTGGCAGGGTTTGCCCAGACGTGGGTCCCTTGCTCCCTTTGCTGCTGGATTCAAGCTAGCCTGGCTGATGAGGGCTGTTTGTCCGAAACCGGTCCGAGGATGCTTGTTTCCGGTCCAGGGAAGACTTGGCTTGGCATTTTGGGCTGGACTGTTCCCATGAGGCACAGGGTCAAGACTGATTTGAATATAGCTGTGGCTGAACTGGGGTGGATAAGTAAGCTAAAAAATGATGATGGATTTAACCCAGATCTGTGACTGGAGTTGAGTGTTGTAAAGTTTCAGCACTCCGTCCATCATCTCCTTTTGTTTGCTTTGTTTGCCCTCAGTTGGCAGGGTAAACCCAGATGCGGGTCCCTTGCTCCCTTTGCCACTGAATTCAAGCTAGCCTGGCTGATGAGGGCTGTTAGTCCGAAACCGGTCCCAGGATGCTTGTTTCCGGTCCAGAGAAGACATGGCTTGGCAATTCGGGCTGGACTGTTCCCATGAGGCACAGAATCAAGACTGATTTGCATATAGGTGTGTCTGAACTCGGGTGGCAAAGTGAGCTAAAGAATGATGATGGATTTAAACCAGATCTGAGACTGGTTGAGTGTTTGAAAAGTTTCAGCACTCTGTCCATCATCTCTTCGTGTTTGCTTTGTTCGCCCTAAGTTGGCAGGGTATGCTCAGACGTGGGTCCCTTGCTCCCTTTGCCACTATATTCAAGCTAGCCTGGATGGTGAGGATTGTTAGCCCGAAACCGGTCCCAGTATGCTTGTTTCCGGGCCAGGGAAGGCATGGCTTGGCAGTTCGGGTTTGCCGGTTCCCATGAGGCACAGGGTCAAGACTGAGTTGCATATAGCTGTTTCTGGACTGGGATGGCAAATTGAGCTAAAAAATGATGATGGATTTAACCCAGATCTGTGACTGGGATTGAGTGTTTGAAAAGTTTCAGCACTTCGTCCATCATCTCCTTGTGTTTGCTGTGTTTGCCCTAAGTTGACAGGGTATGCCCAGACGTGGGTCCCTTGCTCCCTTTACCACTGGATTCAAGCTAGCCTGGCTTGTGAGGGCTGTTAGTCCGAAACCAGTCCCAGGACGCTTGTTTCCGGTCCAGGGAAGACATGGCTTGGCAGTTCGGACTGGACTGTTCCCATGAGGCACAAGGTCAAGACTGATTTGCATATAGCTGTGTCTGAACTGGGGTGGCAAAGTGAGCTAAAGAATGATGATGGATTTAACCCTGATCTGTGACTGGGGGTGAGAGTTTGAAAAGTTTCAGCACTCCGTACATCATCTTCTTGTGTTCGCTTTGTTTGCTCTAAGTTGGCAGGGTATGCCCAGACGTGGGTCCCTTGCCCCCTTTGCCACTGGATTCAAGCTAGCCTGGCTGATGAGGGCTGTTATACTGAAACTGCTCCCAGGATGCTTGTTTCCGGTCCAGGGAAGACATGGCTTGGCAGTTCGGGCTGGAGTGTTCCCATGAGGCACAGGTTCAAGACTAATTTGCATATAGCTGTGTCTGAACTGGGGTGGCAAAGTGAGCTAAAGAATGATGATGGACTTAACCCAAATCTGTGACTGGGGTTGAGTGTTTGAAATATTTCATCACTCTGTCCATCATCTCCTTGTGTTTGCTTTGTTCACCCTAAGTTGGCAGGGTATACCCAGACGTGGGTCCCTTGCTCCCTTTGCTACTGGATTCAAGCTAGCCTGGCTGATGAGGGCTGTTAGTCCGAAACCGGTCCCAGGATGCTTTTTGCGGTCAAGGGAAGACATTGCTTGGAAGTTTGGGCTGGACTGTTCCCATGAGGCACAGGGTCAAGACTGATTTGCATATAGCTGTGTGTGCACTGGGGTGGCAATGTGAGCTAAAGAATGGTGATGGATTTAACCCAGATCTGTGATGGGGGTGAGTGCTTGAAAAGTTTCAGCACTCCGTATATCATCTCCTTGTGTTTGCTTTGTTTGCCCTAAGTTGGCAGGGTATGCCCAGACATGGGTCCCTTGCTCCCCATTGCCACTGGATTCAAGCTAGCCTGGCTGATGAGGGCTGTTAGTCCGAAACTGGTCCCAGGATGCTTGTTTCCGGTCCAGGGAAGACATGGCTTGGCAGTTCGGCTGGACTCTTCCCATGAGGCACAGGGTCAAGACTGATTTGCAGATAGCTGTGTCTGAACTGGGTGGGCAAAGTGAACTAAAGAATAATGAGGGATTTAACCCAGATCTGTGACTGGGGGTGAGTGTTTGAAAAGTTTCAGCACTCCGACCATAATCTCCTTGTGTTTGCTTTGTTTGCCTGAAGTTGGCACGGTACGCCCAGACGTGGGTCCCTTGCCCCCTTTGCCACTGGATTCAAGCTAGCCTGGCTGATGAGGGCTGTTATACTGAAACTGCTCCCAGGATGCTTGTTTCCGGTCCAGGGAAGACATGGCTTGGCAGTTCGGGCTGGACTGTTCCCATGAGGCACAGGTTCAAGACTAATTTGCATATAGCTGTGTCTGAACTGGGGTGGCAAAGTGAGCTAAAGAATGATGATGGACTTAACCCAAATCTGTGACTGGGGTTGAGTGTTTGAAATATTTCATCACTCTGTCCATCATCTCCTTGTGTTTGCTTTGTTCACCCTAAGTTGGCAGGGTATACCCAGACGTGGGTCCCTTGCTCCCTTTGCTACTGGATTCAAGCTAGCCTGGCTGATGAGGGCTGTTAGTCCGAAACCGGTCCCAGGATGCTTTTTGCGGTCAAGGGAAGACATTGCTTGGAAGTTTGGGCTGGACTGTTCCCATGAGGCACAGGGTCAAGACTGATTTGCATATAGCTGTGTGTGCACTGGGGTGGCAATGTGAGCTAAAGAATGGTGATGGATTTAACCCAGATCTGTGATGGGGGTGAGTGCTTGAAAAGTTTCAGCACTCCGTATATCATCTCCTTGTGTTTGCTTTGTTTGCCCTAAGTTGGCAGGGTATGCCCAGACATGGGTCCCTTGCTCCCTTTGCCACTGGATTCAAGCTAGCCTGGCTGATGAGGGCTGTTAGTCCGAAACTGGTCCCAGGATGCTTGTTTCCGGTCCAGGGAAGACATGGCTTGGCAGTTCGGCTGGACTCTTCCCATGAGGCACAGGGTCAAGACTGATTTGCAGATAGCTGTGTCTGAACTGGGTGGGCAAAGTGAACTAAAGAATAATGAGGGATTTAACCCAGATCTGTGACTGGGGGTGAGTGTTTGAAAAGTTTCAGCACTCCGACCATAATCTCCTTGTGTTTGCTTTGTTTGCCTGAAGTTGGCACGTTACGCCCAGACGTGGGTCCCTTGCCCCCTTTGCCACTGGATTCAAGCTAGCCTGGCTGATGAGGGCTGTTATACTGAAACTGCTCCCAGGATGCTTGTTTCCGGTCCAGGGAAGACATGGCTTGGCAGTTCGGGCTGGACTGTTCCCATGAGGCACAGGTTCAAGACTAATTTGCATATAGCTGTGTCTGAACTGGGGTGGCAATGTGAGCTAAAGAATGGTGATGGATTTAACCCAGATCTGTGATGGGGGTGAGTGCTTGAAAAGTTTCAGCACTCTGTATATCATCTCCTTGTGTTTGCTTTGTTTGCCCTAAGTTGGCAGGGTATGCCCAGACATGGGTCCCTTGCTCCCTTTGCCACTGAATTCAAGCTAGCCTGGCTGATGAGGGCTGTTAGTCCGAAACTGGTCCCAGGATGCTTGTTTCCGGTCCAGGGAAGACATGGCTTGGCAGTTCGGCTGGACTCTTCCCATGAGGCACAGGGTCAAGACTGATTTGCATATAGATGTGTCTGAACTGGGGTGGCAAAGTGAGCTAAAGAATGATGATGGACTTAACCCAGATCTGTGACTGGGGTTGAGTGTTTGAAAAGTTTCAGCACTCCGACCATAATCTCCTTGTGTTTGCTTTGTTTGCCCTAAGTTACACGGTATTCCCAGACGTGGGTCCCTTGCTCTCTTTGCCACTGGATTCAAGCTAGCCTGTCTGATGAGAGCTGTTAGTCCAAATCTGGTCCCAGGATGCTTGTTTCCGATCCATGGAAGACATGGCTTGGTAGATCGGGCAAGACTGTTCACATGAGGCACAGGGACAAGACTGATTTGCATATAGCTGTGTCTGAACTAGGGTGGCACAATGAGCTAAAGAATGGTGATGGATTTAACCCAGATCTGTGGCTGGGGGTGAGTGTTTGAAAAGTTTCAGCACTCCGTCCATCATCTCCTTGTGTTTGCTTTCTTTGCCCGAAGTTGGCCCGGTACGCGCAGACATGGGTCCCTTGCTCCCTTTGCCACTGGATTCAAGCTAGCCTGGCTGATGAGGGTTGTTATACTGAAACCGCTCCAAGGACACTTGTTTCCGGTCCAGGGAAGACATGGCTTGGCAGTTCGGGATGGACTGTTCCCATGAGGCACAGGTTCAAGACTAATTTGCATATAGATGTGTCTGAACTAGGGGTGGGCGGAATTTGCGTAATCGCGTAACGCAAATCTCCGCGAAACGGTAAAAAATCTCCGCGAACATGCAGAAATTCCGCGAACACGCGGAATTGCTTGTTCGCCATGCTTTTTTCCTGTTCACAGTTGCTGTTTGCGTGCTCGGGGAGAAATATCTCGCGAACACGCATTTTGAGAACGCGAACAAGAAAAAATTTCGCGAAGTCGCGGAAAGCAGAATTTTGGGCAATTTCACGTTCTCCGCGGAACGCGAAATTACCGAAATTCCGCAAATTCCGCGAGCGGAACGGAATTTACCGCCCAGGCCTAGTCTGAACTGGGGTGGCAAAGTGAGCTAAAGAATGATGATGGACTTAACCCAGATCTGTGACTGGGGTTGAGTGTTTGAAATATTTCATCACTCTGTCCATCATCTCCTTGTGTTTGCTTTGTTCACCCTAAGTTGGCAGGGTATACCCAGACGTGGGTCCCTTGCACCCTTTGCTACTGGATTCAAGCTAGCCTGGCTGATGAGGGCTGTTAGTCCGATACTGGAACCAGGATGCTTGTTCACGGTCCAGGGAAGACATGGCTTGGCAGTTCGGGCTGGACTGTTCCCATGAGTCACAGGGTCAAGACTGATTTGCATAAAGCTGTGTCTGAACTGGGTTGGCAAAGTGAGCTAAAGAATGATGATGGATTTAACCCAGATCTGTGACTGGGGTTGAGTGTTTGAAAAGTTTCAGCACTCCGTCCATTATCTCCTTCTGTTTGCTTTGTTCGCCCTAAGTTGGCAGGGTATGCCCAGACATGGGTCCCTTGCTCCCTTTGCTACTGGATTCAAGCTAGCCTGGCTGATGAGGGCTGTTAGTCCGAACCCGGTCCCAGGATGTTTGTTTCTGATCCAGGGAAGACATGGCTTGGCACTTCGGGATGGTCTGTTCCCATGAGGCACAGGGACAAGACTGATTTGCATATAGATGTGTTTGAACTGGGTTGGCAAAGGGAACTACTTAATGATGAGGGATTTAACCCAGATCTGGGGGTGAGTGTTTGAAAAGTTTCAGCACTCCGTCCATCATCTCCTTGTGTTTGCTTTGTTCGCCCTAAGTTTACAGGGTATGCCCAGACGTGAGTCTCTTGCTCCCTTTACCACTGGATTCAAGCTAGCCTGGCTGGTAAGGGCTGATAGTCCAAAACCGGTCCCAGGATGCTTGTTTCCGGTCCAGGGAAGACATGGCTTGGCAGCTCGGGCTGGACTGTTCCCATGAGGCACCGGGTCAAGACTGATTTGCATATAGCTGTGTCTGAACTGGGGTGGCAAAGTGAGCTAAAGAATGATGATGGATTTAACCCAGATCTGTGATGGGGGTGAGTGCTTGAAAAGTTTCAGCACTCTGTATATCATCTCCTTGTGTTTGCTTTGTTTGCCCTAAGTTGGCAGGGTATGCCCAGACGTGGGTCCCTTGCTCCCTTTGCCACTGGATTCAAGCTAGCGTGGCTGATGAGGGCTGTTAGTCCGAAACCGGTCCCAGGATGCTTGTTTCCGGTCCAGGGTAGACATGGCTTGGCAGTTTGGGCTAGAGTGTTCCCATGAGGCACAGGGTCAAGACTGATTTGCATATAGCTGTGTCCTATGAAGGTAGACACCAGGAGCCGGGATGTATATTTCAGTCTTCTTTAATCAGTTTCAGTCCAAGTTACATCAGTCTTGACTCCTTTCAGCTTAGTGTGGTACCAGCCCCACCAGGAGCAGCCTGCCTACCTGCTCAGACCATCTCTAACTGCCAACACTCATCCACTCAGACACCCAGGCATTCTATGCATCACAGTCACACCAACATTCCATGACCGACTCACACTCTGTCTGAGCAGCTAGAGGCAGCAGGGCAGGAGTACATGTTATACAACTAAGTATAGTATAACAGATTTATCCCAGATCTGTGACTGGGGTTGAGTGTTTGAAAAGTATCATCACTCCGTCCATCATCTCCTCGTGTTTGCTTTGTTCGCCCTAAGTTGGCAGGGTAGGACCAGACGTGGGTCCCTTGCTCCCTTTGCCACTGGATTCAAGCTAGCCTGGCTGATGGGGGCTGTTAGTCCGAAACCGGTCCCAGGATGCTTGTTTCCGGTCCAGGGAAGACATGGCTGGCAGTTCGGGCTGGACTGTTTCCATGAGGCACAGGGTCAAGACTGATTTCCATATGTGTGTCTGAACTGGGATAGGAAAGTAAGCTAAAGAATGATGATGGATTTAACCTAGATCTATGACTGAAGTTGATTGTTTGAAAAGTTTCAGCACTATGTCCATCATCTCCTTGTGTTTGCTTTGTGCGCCCTAAGTTGGCAGGGTATGCCCAGACAGGGGTCCCTTGCTCCCTTTGCAACTGGATTCAAGTTAGGCTGGCTGATGAGGGCTGCTAGTCCGAAACCGGTCCCAGGATGCTTGTTTCCGGTCCAGGGAAGACAAGACTTGGCAGTTCGGCTGGACTGTTCGCATGAGGCACAGGGTCCAGACTGATTTGCATATAGCTTTGTGTGCACTGGGGTGGCAATGTGAGCTAAAGAATGGTGATGGATTTAACCCAGATCTGTGATGGGGTGAGTGCTTGAAAAGTTTCAGCACTCCGTATATCATCTCCTTGTGCTTGCTTTGTTTGCCCTTAGTTGGCAGGGTGTGCCCAGACGTGGGTCCCTTGCTCCCTTTGCCACTGGATTCAAGCTAGCCTGGCTGATGAGGGCTGTTAGTCCGAAACCGGTCCCAGGATGCTTGTTTCCGGTCCAGGGAAGATATGGCTTGGCAGTTCGGCTGGACTGTTCCCATGAGGCACAGGGTCAAGACTGATTTGCAGATAGCTGTGTCTGAACTGGGTTGGCAAATTGAACTAAACAATAATAAGGGATTTAACCCAGATCTGTGACTGGGGGTGAGTGTTTGAAAAGTTTCAGCACTCCGACCATAATCTCCTTGTGTTTGCTTTGTTTGCCCTAAGTTACACGGTATGCCCAGACGTAGGTCCCTTGCTCTCTTTGCCACTGGATTCAAGCTAGCCTGTCTGATGAGAGCTGTTAGTCCAAATCTGGTCCCAGGATGCTTGTTTCCGATCCATGGAAGACATGGCTTGGTAACTCAGGCTAGACTGTTCACATGACGCACAGGGACAAGACTGATTTGCATATAGCTGTGTCTGAACTAGGGTGGCACAATGAGCTAAGGAATGATGATGGATTTAACCCAGACCTGTGGCTGGGGGTGAGTGTTTGAAAAGTTTCAGCACTTCGTCCATCATCTCCTTGTGTTTGCTTTCTTTGCCCGAAATTGGCACGGTACACCCAGACATGGGTCCCTTGCTCCCTTTGCCACTGGATTCAAGCTAGCCTGGCTGATGAGGGCTGTTATCCTGAAAACGCTCCCAGGATGCTTGTTTCCGGTCCAGGGAAGACATGGCTTGGCAGTTCGGGCTGGACTGTTCCCATGAGGCACAGGTTCAAGACTAATTTGCAAATAGCTGTGTCTGAACTGGGGTGGCAAAGTGAGCTAAAGAATGATGATGGACTTAACCCAGATCTGTGACTGGGGTTGAGTGTTTGAAATATTTCATCACTCTGTCCATCATATCCTTGTGTTTGCTTTGTTCGCCCTAAGTTGGCAGGGTATACCCAGACGTGGGTCCCTTGCTCCCTTTGCTACTGGATTCAAGCTAGCCTGGCTGATGAGGGCTGTTAGTCCGATACTGGAACCAGGATGCTTGTTTACGGTCCAGGGAAGACATGGCTTGGCAGTTCGGGCTGGACTGTTCCCATGAGTCACAGGGTCAAGACTGATTTGCATAAAGCTGTGTCTGAACTGGGTTGGCAAAGTGAGCTAAAGAATGATGATGGATTTAACCCAGATATGTGACTGGGGTTGAGTGTTTGAAAATTTTCAGCACTTCGTCCATTATCTCCTTCTGTTTGCTTTGTTCGCCCTAAGTTGGCAGGGTATGCCCAGACGTGGGTCCCTTGCTCCCTTTGCCACTGGATTCAAGCTAGCCTGGCTGATGTGGGCTGTTAGCCTGAAACCGATCCTAGGATGCTTGTTTCCGGTCCAGGGAGGACATGGCTTGGCAGTTAGGGCTGGACTGTTCCCATTAGGCACAGGGTCAAGACTGATTTGCATATAGCTGTGTGTGCACTGGGGTGGCAAAGTGAGCTAAAGAATGGTGATGGATTTAACCCAGATCTGTGATGGGGTGAGTGTTTGAAAAGTTTCAGCACTCCATATATCATCGTCCTTGTGTTTGCTTTGTTTGCCCTAAGTTGGCAGGGTATGCCCAGACGTGGGTCCCTTGCTCCCTTTGCCACTGGATTCAAGCTAGCGTGGCTGATGAGGGCTGTTAGTCCGAAACCGGTCCCAGGATGCTTGTTTCCGGTCCAGGGAAGACATGGCTTTGGCAGTTCGGGCTGGACTGTACCCATGAGGCACAGTTTCAAGACTGATTTGCATATAGCTGTGTCTGAACTGGGTTGGCAAAGTGAACTAAAGAATAATGAGGGATTTAACCCACATCTGTGACTGGGGGTGAGTGTTTGAAAAGCTTCAGCACTCCGTCCATCATCTCCTTGTGTTTGCTTTGTTTGCCCTAAGTTGGCAGGGTATGCCCAGACGTGGGTCCCTTGCTCCCTTTGCCACTGGATACAAGCTAGCCTGGCTGATGAGGGCTGTTAGTCCGAACCCGGTCCCAGGATGTTTGTTTCTGATCCAGAGAAGACATGGCTTGGCAGTTCGGGATGGAATGTTCCCATGAGGCACAGGAACAAGACTGATTTGCATATAGGTGTGTCTGAACTGGGTTGGCAAAGTGAACTACATAATGATGAGGGATTTAACCCAGATCTGGGGGTGAGTGTTTGAAAAGTTTCAGCACTCCGTCCATCATCTCCTTGTGTTTGCTTTGTTCGCCCTAAGTTGACAGGGTATGCCCAGACATGGGTCTCTTGCTCCCTTTACCACTGGATTCAAGCTAGCCTGGCTGGTGAGGGCTGATAGTCCGAAACCGGTCCCAGGATGCTTGTTTCTGGTCCAGGGAAGACGTGGCTTGGCAGCTCGGGCTGGACTGTTCCCATGAGGTACAGGGTCAAGACTGATTTGCGTATAGCTGTGTCTGAACTGGGGTGGCAAAGTGAGCTAAAGAAAGATGATGGATTTAACCCAGATCTGTGACTGGGGTTGAGTGTTTGAAAAGTTTCAGCACTCCGTCCATCATCTCCTTGTGTTTTCTTTGATCGCCCTAAGTTGTCAGGGTATGCCCAGACGTGGGTCCCTTGCTCCCTTTGCCACTGGATTGAAGCTAGACTGTCTGATGTGGGCTGTTAGCCCGAAACCGATCCAAGGATGCTTGTTTCCGGTCCAGGGAGGACATGGCTTGGCAGTTCGGGCTGGACTGTTCCCATTAGGCACAGGGTCAAGACTGATTTGCATATAGCTGTGTGTGCACTGGGGTGGCAAAGTGAGCTAAAGAATGGTGATGGATTTAACCCAGATCTGTGATGGGGGTGAGTGCTTGAAAAGTTTCAGCACTCCGTATATCATCTCCTTGTTTTTGCTTTGTTTGCCCTAAGTTGGCAGGGTATGCCCAGACATGGGTCCCTTGCTCCCTTTGCCACTGGATTCAAGCTAGCGTGGCTGATGAGGGCTGTTAGTCCGAAACCGCTCCCGGGATGCTTGTTTCCGGTCCAGGGAAGACATGGCTTGGCAGTTCGGGCTGGACTGTTCCCATGAGGCACAGGGTCAAGACTGATTTGCATATAGCTGTGTCTGAACTGGGTTGGCAAAGTGAACTAAAGAATAATGAGGAATTTAACCCACATCTGTGACTGGGGGTGAGTGTTTGAAAAGCTTCAGCACTCCGTCCATCATCTCCTTGTGTTTGCTTTGTTTGCCCTAAGTTGGCAGGGTATGCCCAGACGTGGGTCCCTTGCTCCCTTTGCCACTGGATACAAGCTAGCCTGGCTGATGAGGGCTGTTAGTCCGAACCCGGTCCCAGGATGTTTGTTTCTGATCCAGAGAAGACATGGCTTGGCAGTTCGGGATGGAATGTTCCCATGAGGCACAGGAACAAGACTGATTTGCATATAGGTGTGTCTGAACTGGGTTGGCAAAGTGAACTACATAATGATGAGGGATTTAACCCAGATCTGGGGGTGAGTGTTTGAAAAGTTTCAGCACTCCGTCCATCATCTCCTTGTGTTTGCTTTGTTCGCCCTAAGTTGACAGGGTATGCCCAGACATGGGTCTCTTGCTCCCTTTACCACTGGATTCAAGCTAGCCTGGCTGGTGAGGGCTGATAGTCCGAAACCGGTCCCAGGATGCTTGTTTCTGGTCCAGGGAAGACGTGGCTTGGCAGCTCGGGCTGGACTGTTCCCATGAGGTACAGGGTCAAGACTGATTTGCGTATAGCTGTGTCTGAACTGGGGTGGCAAAGTGAGCTAAAGAAAGATGATGGATTTAACCCAGATCTGTGACTGGGGTTGAGTGTTTGAAAAGTTTCAGCACTCCGTCCATCATCTCCTTGTGTTTTCTTTGATCGCCCTAAGTTGTCAGGGTATGCCCAGACGTGGGTCCCTTGCTCCCTTTGCCACTGGATTGAAGCTAGACTGTCTGATGTGGGCTGTTAGCCCGAAACCGATCCAAGGATGCTTGTTTCCGGTCCAGGGAGGACATGGCTTGGCAGTTCGGGCTGGACTGTTCCCATTAGGCACAGGGTCAAGACTGATTTGCATATAGCTGTGTCTGAACTGGGGTGGCAAAGTGAGCTAAAGAATGGTGATGGATTTAACCCAGATCTGTGATGGGGGTGAGTGCTTGAAAAGTTTCAGCACTCCGTATATCATCTCCTTGTTTTTGCTTTGTTTGCCCTAAGTTGGCAGGGTATGCCCAGACATGGGTCCCTTGCTCCCTTTGCCACTGGATTCAAGCTAGCGTGGCTGATGAGGGCTGTTAGTCCGAAACCGCTCCCGGGATGCTTGTTTCCGGTCCAGGGAAGACATGGCTTGGCAGTTCGGGCTGGACTGTTCCCATGAGGCACAGGGTCAAGACTGATTTGCATATAGCTGTGTCTGAACTGGGTTGGCAAAGTGAACTAAAGAATAATGAGGGATTTACCCAGATCTGTGACTGGGGATGAGTGTTTGAAAAGTTTCAGCACTCCGTCCATCATCTCCTTGGATTTGCTTTGTTCGCCCTAAGTTACACGGTATGCCCATACGTGGGTCTCTTGCTCTCTTTGCCACTGGATTCAAGCTAGCCTGTCTGATGAGGGCTGTTAGTCCAAAACTGGTCCCAGTATGCTTGTTTCCGATCCATGGAAGACATGGCTTGGTAGTTCGGGCTGGACTGTTTACATGAGGAACAGGGAGAAGACTGATTTGCATATAGCTGTGTCTGAACTGGGGTGGAACAATGAGCTAAAGAATGATGATGGATTTAACCCAGACCTGTGGCTGGGGTGAGTGTTTTAAAAGTTTCAGCACTCCGTCCATCATATCCTTGTGTTTGCTTTGTTCGTCCTAAGTTGGCGGGGTATGCCCCAGACGTGGGCCCGTTGCTCCCTTTGCCACTGGATTCAAGTTAGCCTGGCTGATGAGGGCTGTTAGTCCGAAACCGGTCCCAGGATGCTTGTGTCCGGTCCAGAGGAGAAATGGCTTGGCATTTCGGGATGGACTGTTCCCATGAGACACAGAGTCAAGACTGATTTGCATATAACTGTGTCTGAACTGGGATGGGAAAGTGAGCTAAAGAATGATGATGGATTGAACCTAGATCCGTGACTGGGGTTGAGTGTTTGAACAGTTTCAGCACCCTGTCCATCATCTCCCTGTGTTTGCTTTGTTCGCCCTAAGTTGGCAGGGTATACCCAGATGTGGGTCCCT
Organism: Triturus cristatus; assembly: GCF_964204655.1. Lineage (NCBI taxonomy): Eukaryota > Metazoa > Chordata > Amphibia > Caudata > Salamandridae > Triturus > Triturus cristatus. Next base: position 1,151,356,206 of record NC_140579.1, read on the forward strand.
TCCTCCCTTTACCACTGGACTCAAGCTAGCCTGGCTGATGAGGGCTGTTAGTCCGAAACTGGAACCAGGATGCTTGTTTCCGGTCCAGGGAAGACATGGTTTGGCAGATCAGGCTGGACTGTTCCCATGAGGCACAGGGTCAAGACTGATTTGCATATAGCTGTGTCTGAACTGGGGTGGCAAAGTGAGCTAAAGAGTGATGATGGATTTAACCCAGATCTGTGACTGGGGTTGAGTGTTTGAAAAGTTTCAGCACTCCGTCCATCATCTCCTTGTGTTTGCTTTGTTCGCCCTAAGTTGACAGGGTATGCCCAGACGTGGGTCCTTTGCTCCCTTTACCACTGGATTCAAGCTAGCCTGGCTGGTGCGGCCTGTTAGTCCGAAACCGGCCCCAGGATGTTTGTTTCTGATCCAGGGAAGACATGGCTTGGCAGTTCGGGATGGACTGTTCCCATGAGGCACAGGAACAAGACTGATTTGCATATAGGTGTGTCTGAACTGGGTTGGCAAAGTGAACTACATAATGATGAGGGATTTAACCCAGATCTGGGGGTGAGTTTTTGAAAAGTTTCAGCACTCCGTCCATCATCTCCTTGTGTTTGCTTTGTTCGCCCTAAGTTGACAGGGTATGCCCAGACGTGGGTCTCTAGCTCCCTTTACCACTGGATTCAAGCTAGCCTGGCTGGTGAGGGCTGATAGTCCGAAACCGGTCCCAGGATGCTTGTTTCCGGTCCAGGGAAGACGTGGCTTGGCAGCTCGGGCTGGAGTGTTCCCATGAGGCACAGGGTCAAGACTGATTTGCATATAGCTGTGTCTGAACTGGGGTGGCAAAGTGAGCTAAAGAAAGATGATGGATTTAACCCAGATCTGTGACTGGGGTTGAGTGTTTGAAAAGTTTCAGCACTCCGTCCATCATCTCCTTGTGTTTTCTTTGTTCGCCCTAAGTTGGCAGGGTATGCCCAGACGTGGGTCCCTTGCTCCCTTTGCCACTGGATTGAAGCTAGACTGTCTGATGTGGGCTGTTAGCCCGAAACTGATCATAGGATGCTTGTTTCCGGTCCAGGGAGGACATGGCTTGGCAGTTAAGGCTGGACTGTTCCCATTAGGCACAGGGTCAAGACTGATTTGCATATAGCTGTGTGTGCACTGGGGTGGCAAAGTGAGCTAAAGAACGGTGATGGATTTAACCCAGATCTGTGATGGGGTGAGTGCTTGAAAAGTTTCAGCGCTCCGTATATCATCTCCTTGTGTTTGCTTTGTTTGCCCTAAGTTGGCAGGGTATGCCCAGACGTGGGTCCCTTGCTCTCTTTGCCACTGGATTCAAGCTAGCGTGGCTGATGAGGGCTGTTAGTCCGAAACCGGTCCCAGGATGCTTGTTTCTGATCCAGGGAAGACATGGCTTGGCAGTTCGGGATGGACTGTTCCCATGAGGCACAGGAACAAGACTGATTTGCATATAGGTGTGTCTGAACTGGGTTGGCAAAGTGAACTACATAATGATGAGGGATTTAACCCAGATCTGGGGGTGAGTTTTTGAAAAGTTTCAGCACTCCGTCCATCATCTCCTTGTGTTTGCTTTGTTCGCCCTAAGTTGACAGGGTATGCCCAGACGTGGGTCTCTAGCTTCCTTTACCACTGGATTCAAGCTAGCCTGGCTGGTGAGGGCTGATAGTCGGAAACCGGTCCCAGGATGCTTGTTTCCGGTCCAGGGAAGACGTGGCTTGGCAGCTCGGGCTTGAGTGTTCCCATGAGGCAAAGGGTGAAGACTGATTTGCATATAGCTGTGTCTGAACTGGGGTGGCAAAGTGAGCTAAAGAAAGATGATGGATTTAACCCAGATCTGTGACTGGGGTTGAGTGTTTGAAAAGTTTCAGCACTCAGTCCATCATCTCCTTGGATTTGCTTTGTTAGCCCTAAGTTACACGGTATGCCCATACGTTGGTCCCTTGCTCTCTTTGCCACTAGATTCAAGCTAGCCTGTCTGATGAGGGCTGTTAGTCCAAAACTGGTCCCAGTATGCTTGTTTCAGATCCATGGAAGACATGGCTTGGTAGTTCGGTCTGGACTGTTCACATGAGGCACAGGGACAAGACTGATTTGCATATAGCTGTGTCTGAACTGTGGTGGAACAATGAGCTAAAGAATGATGATGGATTTAACCCAGACCTGTGGCTGGGGTGAGTGTTTTAAAAGTTTCAGCACTCCGTCCATCATATCCTTGTGTTTGCTTTGTTCGTCCTAAGTTGGCGGGGTATGCCCAGACGTGGGCCCGTTGCTCCCTTTGCCACTGGATTCAAGCTAGCCTGGCTGATGAGGGCTGTTAGTCCGAAACCGGTCCCAGGATGCTTGTGTCCGGTCCAGGGAAGAAATGGCTTGGCATTTCGGGATGGACTGTTCCCATCAGACACAGAGTCAAGACTGATTTGCATATAGCTGTGTCTGAACTGGGGTGGGAAAGTGAGCTAAAGAATGATGATGGATTTAACCCAGATCCGTGACTGGGGTTGAGTGTTTGATCAGTTTCAGCACCCTGTCCATCATCTCCCTGTGTTTGCTTTGTTCGCCCTAAGTTGGCAGGGTATACCCAGATGTGGGTCCCTTCCTCCCTTTGCCACTGGACTCAAGTTAGCCTGGCTGATAAGGGCTATTAGTCCGAAACCAGTCCCAGGATGCTTGTTTCCGGTCCAGGGAAGACATGGCTTGGCAGTTTGGGCTGGACTGTTCCCATGAGGCACAGGGTCAAGACTGATTTGCATATAGCTGTGTCTGAACTGGGGTGGCAAAGTGAGCTAAAGAATGATGATGGATTTTGTTGTGTCCTATGAAGGTCGACACCAGGAGCCAGGATGTATATTTAAGTCTTCTTTATTCACTTTCAGTCCAAGTTACATCAGTCTTGACTCGAGCCAGCCTAGTGTGGTACCGGCCCCACCAGGAGCAGCCTGCCTAGCGGCTCAGCCCATCTCTAACTGCCAACACTCATCCACTCAGACACCCAGGCATTCCACACATCACAGGCACCACAATATTCCATGACCAACTCACACTCTGGCTGAGCAGCTAGAGGCAGCAGGGCTGGAGTACATGTTATACAACTAAGTATGGTATAACAGATTTAACCCAGATCTGTGACAGGGGGTGAGTGTTTAAAAAGTTTCAGCACTCCGTCCATCATCTCCTTGTGTTTGCTTTGTTTGCCCTAAGTTGGCAGGGTATGCCCAGACGTGGGTCCCTAGCTCCCTTTGCCACTGGATTTAAGCTAGCCTCGCTGATGGGGGCTGTTAGTCCAAAACTGGTCCCAGGATGCTTGTTTCCGATCCAGGGAAAACATGGCTTGGCAGATCGGGCTGGACTGTTTCCATGAGGCACAGGGTCAAGACTGATTTGCATATGTGTGTGCTTACTGGGATGGGAAAGTGAGCTAAAGAATGATGATGGATATAACCCAGTTCTCAGACTGGCGTTGAGTGTTTGAAAAGTTTCAGCACTCTGTCCATCATCTCCTCGTGTTTGCTTTGTTTGCCCTAAGTTAGCAGGGTATGCCCAGACGTGGGTCCCTTGCTCCCTTTGCCACTGGATTCAAGCTAGCCTGGCTGATGAAGGCTGTTAGCCCGAAACCGGTCCCAGGATGCTTGCTTCCGGTACAGGGAAGACATGGCTTGACAGTTCGGGCTGGACTGTTCCCATGAGGCAGAGGGTCAAGACTGATTTGCATCTAGCTGTATCTGAACTGGGGTGGCAACGTGAGCTAAAGAATGATGATGGATTTAACCCAGATCTGTGACTGGGGGTGAGAGTTTGAAAAGTTTCAGCACTCCGTACATCATCTCCTTGTGTTTGCTTTGTTTGCTCTAAGTTGGCAGGGTATGCCCAGATATGGGTCCCTTGCTCACTTTACCACTGGCTTCAAGCTAGCCAGGCTGATGAGGGCTGTTAGCCCGAAACTGGTCCCAGGATGCTTGTTTCCGCACCAGGGAAGACATGGCTTGGCATTTCGGGATGGACTGCTCCCATGAGACACAGGGTCCAGACTAATTTGCATATAGATGTGTCTGACCTGGGGTGGCAAAGTGAGCTAAAGAATGATGATGGATTTAACCCAGATCTGTGACTGGGGTTGAGTGTTTGAAATATTTCATCACTCTGTCCATCATCTCCTTGTGTTTGCTTTGTTCGCCCTAAGTTGGCAGGGTATACCCAGATGTGGGTACCTTGCTTCCTTTGCTACTGGATTCAAGCTAGCCTGGCTGATGAGGGCTGTTAGTCCGATACTGGAACCAGGATGCTTGTTTCTGATCCAGGGAAGACATTGTTTGTAAGTCCGGGCTGGACTGTTCCCATGAGGCACAGGGTCAAGACTGATTTGCATATAGCTGTGTCTAAACTGGGGTGGCATAGTGAGCTAAAGAATGATGATGGATTTAACCCAGATCTGTGACTGGGGGTGAGAGTTTGAAAAGTTTCAGCACTCCGTACATCATCTCCTTGTGTTTGCTTTGTTTGCTCTAAGTTGGCAGGGTATGCCCAGACATGGGTCCCTTGCTCCCTTTGCCACTGGATTCAAGCTAGCCTGGCTGATGAAGGCTGTTAGCCCGAAAACGGTCCCAGGATGCTTGCTTCCGGTAAAGGGAAGACATGGCTTGACAGTTCGGGCTGGACTGTTCCCATGAGGCAGAGGGTCAAGACTGATTTGCATCTAGCTGTATCTGAACTGGGGTGGCAACGTGAGTTAAGAATGATGATGGATTTAACCCAGATCTGAGACTGGGGTTGAGTGTTTGAAAAGTTTCAGCACTCCGTCCATCATCTCCTTGTGTTTGCTTTGTTTGCCCTAAGTTGGCAGGGTATGCCCAGACGTGGGTCCCTTGCTCTCTTTGCCACTGGATTCAAGCTAGCCTGGCTGATGAAGGCTGTTAGCCCGAAACCGGTCCCAGGATGCTTGCTTCCGGTAAAGGGAAGACATGGCTTGACAGTTCGGGCTGGACTGTTCCCATGAGGCAGAGGGTCAAGACTGATTTGCATCTAGCTGTATCTGAACTGGGGTGGCAACGTGAGTTAAGAATGATGATGGATTTAACCCAGATCTGAGACTGGGGTTGAGTGTTTGAAAAGTTTCAGCACTCCGTCCATCATCTCCTTGTGTTTGCTTTGTTTGCCCTAAGTTGGCAGGGTATGCCGAGACGTGGGTCCCTTGCTCTCTTTGCCACTGGATTCAAGCTAGCGTGGCTGATGAGGGCTGTTAGTCCGAAACCGGTCCCAGGATGCTTGTTTCCGGTCCAGGGAAGACATGGCTTTGGCAGTTCGGGCTGGACTGTTCCCATGAGGCACAGTTTCAAGACTGATTTGCATATAGCTGTGTCTGAACTGGGTTGGCAAAGTGAACTAAAGAATAATGAGGGATTTAACCCAGATCTGTGACTGGGGGTGAGTGTTTGAAAAGTTTCAGCACTCCGTCCATCATCTTCTTGGATTTACTTTGTTAGCCCTAAGTTACACGGTATGCCCATACGTTGGTCCCTTGCTCTCTTTGCCACTAGATTCAAGCTAGCCTGTCTGATGAGGGCTGTTAGTCCAAAACTGGTCCCAGTATGCTTGTTTCCGATCCATGGAAGACATGGCTTGGTAGTTCGGTCTGGACTGTTCACATGAGGCACAGGGACAAGACTGATTTGCATATAGCTGTGTCTGAACTGTGGTGGAACAATGAGCTAAAGAATGATGATGGATTTAACCCAGACCTGTGGCTGGGGTGAGTGTTTTAAAAGTTTCAGCACTCCGTCCATCATATCCTTGTGTTTGCTTTGTTCGTCCTAAGTTGGCGGGGTATGCCCAGACGTGGGCCCGTTGCTCCCTTTGCCACTGGATTCAAGCTAGCCTGGCTGATGAGGGCTGTTAGTCCGAAACCGGTCCCAGGATGCTTGTGTCCGGTCCAGGGAAGAAATGGCTTGGCATTTCGGGATGGACTGTTCCCATCAGACACAGAGTCAAGACTGATTTGCATATAGCTGTGTCTGAACTGGGGTGGGAAAGTGAGCTAAAGAATGATGATGGATTTAACCCAGATCCGTGACTGGGGTTGAGTGTTTGAACAGTTTCAGCACCCTGTCCATCATCTCCCTGTGTTTGCTTTGTTCGCCCTAAGTTGGCAGGGTATACCCAGATGTGGGTCCCTTCCTCCCTTTGCCACTGGACTCAAGTTAGCCTGGCTGATGAGGGCTATTAGTCCGAAACCGGTCCCAGGATGCTTGTTTCTGGTCCAGGGAAGACATGGCTTGGCAGTTTGGGCTGGACTGTTCCCATGAGGCACAGGGTCAAGACTGATTTGCATATAGCTGTGTCTGAACTGAGGTGGCAAAGTGAGCTAAAGAATGATGATGGATTTTGTTGTGTCCTACGAAGGTCGACACCAGGAGCCAGGATGCATATTTAAGTCTTCTTTATTCAGTTTCAGTCCAAGTTACATCAGTCTTGACTCGAGCCAGCCTAGTGTGGTACCGGCCCCACCAGGAGCAGCCTGCCTAGCGGCTCAGCCCATCTCTAACTGCCAACACTCATCCACTCAGACACCCAGGCATTCCACACATCACAGGCACCACAATATTCCATGACCAACTCACACTCTGGCTGAGCAGCTAGAGGCAGCAGGGCTGGAGTACATGTTATACAACTAAGTATGGTATAACAGATTTAACCCAGATCTGTGACAGGGGGTGAGTGTTTGAAAAGTTTCAGCACTCCGTCCATCATCTCCTTGTGTTTGCTTTGTTCGCCCTAAGTTGGCAGGGTATGCCCAGACGTGGGTCCCTAGCTCCCTTTGCCACTGGATTCAAGCTAGCCTCGCTGATGGGGGCTGTTAGTCCAAAACTGGTCCCAGGATGCTTGTTTCCGATCCAGGGAAAACATGGCTTGGCAGATCGGGCTGGACTGTTTCCATGAGGCACAGAGTCAAGACTGATTTGCATATGTGTGTGCTTACTGGGATGGGAAAGTGAGCTAAAGAATGATGATGGATATAACCCAGTTCTCAGACTGGCGTTGAGTGTTTGAAAAGTTTCAGCACTCTGTCCATCATCTCCTCGTGTTTGCTTTGTTTGCCCTAAGTTAGCAGGGTATGCCCAGACGTGGGTCCCTTGCTCCCTTGGCCACTGGATTCAAGCTAGCCTGGCTGATGAAGGCTGTTAGCCCGGCCCCGGTCCCAGGATGCTTGCTTCCGGTACAGGGAAGACATGGCTTGACAGTTCGGGCTGGACTGTTCCCATGAGGCAGAGGGTCAAGACTGATTTGCATCTAGCTGTATCTGAACTAGGGTGGCAACGTGAGTTAAGAATGATGATGGATTTAACCCAGATCTGAGACTGGGGTTGAGTGTTTGAAAAGTTTCAGCACTCCGTCCATCATCTCCTTGTGTTTGCTTTGTTTGCCCGAAGTTGGCAGGGTATGCCCAGAGATGGGTACCTTGCTCCACTTGCCACTGGATTCAATCTAACCTGGCTGATGAGGGCTGTTATTCTGAAACCGGTCCCAGGATGCTTGTTTCCGGTCCAGGGAAGATATGGCTTGGCAGTTCGGGCTGGACTGTTCCCATGAGGCACTGGGTCAAGACTGATTTGCATATAGCTGTGTCTGAACTGGGGTGGCAAAGTGAGCTAAAGAATGATGATGGATTTAACCCAGATCTGTGACTGGGGATGAGAGTTTGAAAAGTTTCAGCACTCCGTACATCATCTCCTTGTGTTTGCTTTGTTTGCTCTAAGTTGGCAGGGTATGCCCAGACATGGGTCCCTTGCTCACTTTACCACTGGCTTCAAGCTAGCCAGGCTGATGAGGGCTGTTAGCCCGAAACCGGTCCCAGGATGCTTGTTTCCGCACCAGGGAAGACATGGCTTGGTATTTCGGGATGGACTGCTCCCATGAGACACAGGGTCCAGACTAATTTGCATATAGCTGTGTCTGACCTGGGGTGGCGAAGTGAGCTAAAGAATGATGATGGATTTAACCCAGATCTGTTACTGGGGTTGAGTGTTTGAAATATTTCATCACTCTGTCCATCATCTCCTTGTGTTTGCTTTGTTCGCCCTAAGTTGGCAGGGTATACCCATATGTGGGTCCCTTGCTTCCTTTGCTACTGGATTCAAGCTAGCCTGGCTGATGAGGGCTGTTAGTCCGATACTGGAACCAGGATGCTTGTTTCTGATCCAGGGAAGACATTGTTTGTAAGTCCGGGCTGGACTGTTCCCATGAGGCACAGGGTCAAGACTGATTTGCATATAGCTGTGTCTGAACTGGGGTGGCATAGTGAGCTAAAGAATGATGATGGATTTAACCCAGATCTGTGACTGGAGGTGAGAGTTTGAAAAGTTTCAGCACTCCGTACATCATCTCCTTGTGTTTGCTTTGTTTGCTCTAAGTTGGCAGGGTATGCCCAGACATGGGTCCCTTGCTCCCTTTGCCACTGGATTCAAGCTAGCCTGGCTGATGAAGGCTGTTAGCCCGAAACCGGTCCCAGGATGCTTGCTTCCGGTAAAGGGAAGACATGGCTTGACAGTTCGGGCTGGACTGTTCCCATGAGGCAGAGGGTCAAGACTGATTTGCATCTAGCTGTATCTGAACTGGGGTGGCAACGTGAGTTAAGAATGATGATGGATTTAACCCAGATCTGAGACTGGGTTTGAGTGTTTGAAAAGTTTCAGCACTCCGTCCATCATCTCCTTGTGTTTGCTTTGTTTGCCCGAAGTTGGCAGGGTATGCCCAGACATGGGTCCCTTGCTCCATTTGCCACTGGATTCAATCTAACCTGGCTGATGAGGGCTGTTATCCTGAAACCGGTCCCAGGATGCTTGTTTCCGGTCCAGGGAAGATATGGCTTGGCAGCTCGGGCTGGACTGTTCCCATGAGGCACTGGGTCAAGACTGATTTGCATATAGCTGTGTCTGAACTGGGGTGGCAAAGTGAGCTAAAGAATGATGATGGATTTAACCCAGATCTGTGACTGGGGGTGAGAGTTTGAAAAGTTTCAGCACTCCGTACATCATCTCCTTGTGTTTGCTTTGTTTGCTCTAAGTTGGCAGGGTATGCCCAGACATGGGTCCCTTGCTCACTTTACCACTGGCTTCAAGCTAGCCTGGCTGATGAGGGCTGTTAGTCCGAACCCTGTCCCAGGATGCTTGTTTCTGATCCAGGGAAGACATGGCTTGGCAGTTCGGGCTGGACTGTTCCCATGAGGCACATGGTCAAGACTGATTTGCATATAGCTCTGTCTGAACTGGGGTGGCAAAGTGAGCTAAAGAATGATGATGGACTTAACCCAGATCTGTGACTTGGGTTGAGTGTTTGAAAAGTTTCATCACTCTGTCCATCATCTCCTTGTGTTTGCTTTGTGCGCCCTAAGTTGGCAGGGTATACCCAGACGTGGGTCCCTTGCTCCCTTTGCCACTGGATTCAAGCTAGCCTGGCTGATGGGCGCTGTTAGTACGAAACCCGTCCCAGAATGCTTGTTTCCGGTCCAGGGAAGACATGGCTTGGCAGTTCGGGCTGGACTGTTCCCATGAGGCACATGGTCAAGACTGATTTGCATATAGCTGTGTCTGAACTGGGGTGGCAAAGTGAGCTAAAGAGTGATGATGGATTTAACCCAGATCTGTGACTGGGGGTGAGTGTTTGAAAAGTTTCAGCACTCCGTCCATCATCTCCTTGTGTTTGCTTTGTTCGCCCTAAGTTGACAGGGTATGCCCAGACGTGGGTCCTTTGCTCCCTTTACCACTGGATTCAAGCTAGCCTGGCTGGTGAGGGCTGTTAGTCCGAAACCGGTCCCAGGATGCTTGTTTCCGGTTCAGGGAAGACATGGCTTGGCAGTTCGGGCTGGACTGTTCCCAGGAGGCACAGGGTCAAGACTGATTTGCATATAGCTGTGTCTGAATTGGGGTGGCAAAGTGAGCTAAAGAATGATGATAGATTTTGTTGTGTCCTATGAAGGTCAACACCAGGAGCCAGGATGTATATTTAAGTCTTCTTTATTCAGTTTCAGTCCAAGTTACATCAGTCTTGACTCGAGCCAGCCTAGTGTGGTACCGGCCCCACCAGGAGCAGCCTGCCTAGCTGCTCAGCCCATCTCTAACTGCCAACACTCATCCACTCGGACACCCAGGCATTCCACACATCACAGGCACCCCAATATTCCATGACCAACTCACACTCTCGCTGAGCAGCTAGAGGCAGCAGGGCTGGAGTACATGTTATACAACTAAGTATGGTATAACAGATTTAACCCAGATCTGAGACTGGGGTTGAGTGTTTGAAAAGTTTCAGCACTCCGTCCATCATCTCCTTGTGTTTGCTTTGTTTGCCCGAAGTTGGCAGGGTATGCCCAGACATGGGTCCCTTGCTCCACTTGCCACTGGATTCAATCTAATCTGGCTGATGAGGGCTGTTATCCTGAAACCGGTCCCAGGATGCTTGTTTCCGGTCCAGGGAAGATATGGCTTGGCAGCTCGGGCTGGACTGTTCCCATGAGGCACTGGGTCAAGACTGATTTGCATATAGCTGTGTCTGAACTGGGGTGGCATAGTGAGCTAAAGAATGATGATGGATTTAACCCAGATCTGTGACTGGGGGTGAGAGTTTGAAAAGTTTCAGCACTCCGTACATCATCTCCTTGTGTTTGCTTTGTTTGCTCTAAGTTGGCAGGGTATGCCCAGACATGGGTCCCTTGCTCCCTTTGCCACTGGATTCAAGCTAGCGTGGCTGATGAGGGCTGTTAGTCCGAAACCGCTCCCGGGATGCTTGTTTCCGGTCCAGGGAAGACATGGCTTGGCAGTTCGGGCTGGACTGTTCCCATGAGGCACAGGGTCAAGACTGATTTGCATATAGCTGTGTCTGAACTGGGTTGGCAAAGTGAACTAAAGAATAATGAGGGATTTACCCAGATCTGTGACTGGGGATGAGTGTTTGAAAAGTTTCAGCACTCCGTTCATCATCTCCTTGGATTTGCTTTGTTCGCCCTAAGTTACACGGTATGCCCATACGTGGGTCTCTTGCTCTCTTTGCCACTGGATTCAAGCTAGCCTGTCTGATGAGGGCTGTTAGTCCAAAACTGGTCCCAGTATGCTTGTTTCCGATCCATGGAAGACATGGCTTGGTAGTTCGGGCTGGACTGTTCACATGAGGAACAGGGAGAAGACTGATTTGCATATAGCTGTGTCTGAACTGGGGTGGAACAATGAGCTAAAGAATGATGATGGATTTAACCCAGACCTGTGGCTGGGGTGAGTGTTTTAAAAGTTTCAGCACTCCGTCCATCATATCCTTGTGTTTGCTTTGTTCGTCCTAAGTTGGCGGGGTATGCCCCAGACGTGGGCCCGTTGCTCCCTTTGCCACTGGATTCAAGTTAGCCTGGCTGATGAGGGCTGTTAGTCCGAAACCGGTCCCAGGATGCTTGTGTCCGGTCCAGAGGAGAAATGGCTTGGCATTTCGGGATGGACTGTTCCCATGAGACACAGAGTCAAGACTGATTTGCATATAACTGTGTCTGAACTGGGATGGGAAAGTGAGCTAAAGAATGATGATGGATTGAACCTAGATCCGTGACTGGGGTTGAGTGTTTGAACAGTTTCAGCACCCTGTCCATCATCTCCCTGTGTTTGCTTTGTTCGCCCTAAGTTGGCAGGGTATACCCAGATGTGGGTCCCTTCCTCCCTTTACCACTGGACTCAAGCTAGCCTGGCTGATGAGGGCTGTTAGTCCGAAACTGGAACCAGGATGCTTGTTTCCGGTCCAGGGAAGACATGGTTTGGCAGATCAGGCTGGACTGTTCCCATGAGGCACAGGGTCAAGACTGATTTGCATATAGCTGTGTCTGAACTGGGGTGGCAAAGTGAGCTAAAGAGTGATGATGGATTTAACCCAGATCTGTGACTGGGGTTGAGTGTTTGAAAAGTTTCAGCACTCCGTCCATCATCTCCTTGTGTTTGCTTTGTTCGCCCTAAGTTGACAGGGTATGCCCAGACGTGGGTCCTTTGCTCCCTTTACCACTGGATTCAAGCTAGCCTGGCTGGTGCGGCCTGTTAGTCCGAAACCGGCCCCAGGATGTTTGTTTCTGATCCAGGGAAGACATGGCTTGGCAGTTCGGGATGGACTATTCCCATGAGGCACAGGAACAAGACTGATTTGCATATAGGTGTGTCTGAACTGGGTTGGCAAAGTGAACTACATAATGATGAGGGATTTAACCCAGATCTGGGGGTGAGTTTTTGAAAAGTTTCAGCACTCCGTCCATCATCTCCTTGTGTTTGCTTTGTTCGCCCTAAGTTGACAGGGTATGCCCAGACGTGGGTCTCTAGCTCCCTTTACCACTGGATTCAAGCTAGCCTGGCTGGTGAGGGCTGATAGTCCGAAACCGGTCCCAGGATGCTTGTTTCCGGTCCAGGGAAGACGTGGCTTGGCAGCTCGGGCTGGAGTGTTCCCATGAGGCACAGGGTCAAGACTGATTTGCATATAGCTGTGTCTGAACTGGGGTGGCAAAGTGAGCTAAAGAAAGATGATGGATTTAACCCAGATCTGTGACTGGGGTTGAGTGTTTGAAAAGTTTCAGCACTCCGTCCATCATCTCCTTGTGTTTTCTTTGTTCGCCCTAAGTTGGCAGGGTATGCCCAGACGTGGGTCCCTTGCTCCCTTTGCCACTGGATTGAAGCTAGACTGTCTGATGTGGGCTGTTAGCCCGAAACTGATCATAGGATGCTTGTTTCCGGTCCAGGGAGGACATGGCTTGGCAGTTAAGGCTGGACTGTTCCCATTAGGCACAGGGTCAAGACTGATTTGCATATAGCTGTGTGTGCACTGGGGTGGCAAAGTGAGCTAAAGAACGGTGATGGATTTAACCCAGATCTGTGATGGGGTGAGTGCTTGAAAAGTTTCAGCGCTCCGTATATCATCTCCTTGTGTTTGCTTTGTTTGCCCTAAGTTGGCAGGGTATGCCCAGACGTGGGTCCCTTGCTCTCTTTGCCACTGGATTCAAGCTAGCGTGGCTGATGAGGGCTGTTAGTCCGAAACCGGTCCCAGGATGCTTGTTTCTGATCCAGGGAAGACATGGCTTGGCAGTTCGGGATGGACTGTTCCCATGAGGCACAGGAACAAGACTGATTTGCATATAGGTGTGTCTGAACTGGGTTGGCAAAGTGAACTACATAATGATGAGGGATTTAACCCAGATCTGGGGGTGAGTTTTTGAAAAGTTTCAGCACTCCGTCCATCATCTCCTTGTGTTTGCTTTGTTCGCCCTAAGTTGACAGGGTATGCCCAGACGTGGGTCTCTAGCTCCCTTTACCACTGGATTCAAGCTAGCCTGGCTGGTGAGGGCTGATAGTCCGAAACCGGTCCCAGGATGCTTGTTTCCGGTCCAGGGAAGACGTGGCTTGGCAGCTCGGGCTTGAGTGTTCCCATGAGGCAAAGGGTCAAGACTGATTTGCATATAGCTGTGTCTGAACTGGGGTGGCAAAGTGAGCTAAAGAAAGATGATGGATTTAACCCAGATCTGTGACTGGGGTTGAGTGTTTGAAAAGTTTCAGCACTCAGTCCATCATCTCCTTGGATTTGCTTTGTTAGCCCTAAGTTACACGGTATGCCCATACGTTGGTCCCTTGCTCTCTTTGCCACTAGATTCAAGCTAGCCTGTCTGATGAGGGCTGTTAGTCCAAAACTGGTCCCAGTATGCTTGTTTCAGATCCATGGAAGACATGGCTTGGTAGTTCGGTCTGGACTGTTCACATGAGGCACAGGGACAAGACTGATTTGCATATAGCTGTGTCTGAACTGTGGTGGAACAATGAGCTAAAGAATGATGATGGATTTAACCCAGACCTGTGGCTGGGGTGAGTGTTTTAAAAGTTTCAGCACTCCGTCCATCATATCCTTGTGTTTGCTTTGTTCGTCCTAAGTTGGCGGGGTATGCCCAGACGTGGGCCCGTTGCTCCCTTTGCCACTGGATTCAAGCTAGCCTGGCTGATGAGGGCTGTTAGTCCGAAACCGGTCCCAGGATGCTTGTGTCCGGTCCAGGGAAGAAATGGCTTGGCATTTCGGGATGGACTGTTCCCATCAGACACAGAGTCAAGACTGATTTGCATATAGCTGTGTCTGAACTGGGGTGGGAAAGTGAGCTAAAGAATGATGATGGATTTAACCCAGATCCGTGACTGGGGTTGAGTGTTTGATCAGTTTCAGCACCCTGTCCATCATCTCCCTGTGTTTGCTTTGTTCGCCCTAAGTTGGCAGGGTATACCCAGATGTGGGTCCCTTCCTCCCTTTGCCACTGGACTCAAGTTAGCCTGGCTGATGAGGGCTATTAGTCCGAAACCAGTCCCAGGATGCTTGTTTCCGGTCCAGGGAAGACATGGCTTGGCAGTTTGGGCTGGACTGTTCCCATGAGGCGCAGGGTCAAGACTGATTTGCATATAGCTGTGTCTGAACTGGGGTGGCAAAGTGAGCTAAAGAATGATGATGGATTTTGTTGTGTCCTATGAAGGTCGACACCAGGAGCCAGGATGTATATTTAAGTCTTCTTTATTCACTTTCAGTCCAAGTTACATCAGTCTTGACTCGAGCCAGCCTAGTGTGGTACCGGCCCCACCAGGAGCAGCCTGCCTAGCGGCTCAGCCCATCTCTAACTGCCAACACTCATCCACTCAGACACCCAGGCATTCCACACATCACAGGCACCACAATATTCCATGACCAACTCACACTCTGGCTGAGCAGCTAGAGGCAGCAGGGCTGGAGTACATGTTATACAACTAAGTATGGTATAACAGATTTAACCCAGATCTGTGACAGGGGGTGAGTGTTTAAAAAGTTTCAGCACTCCGTCCATCATCTCCTTGTGTTTGCTTTGTTCGCCCTAAGTTGGCAGGGTATGCCCAGACGTGGGTCCCTAGCTCCCTTTGCCACTGGATTCAAGCTAGCCTCGCTGATGGGGGCTGTTAGTCCAAAACTGGTCCCAGGATGCTTGTTTCCGATCCAGGGAAAACATGGCTTGGCAGATCGGGCTGGACTGTTTCCATGAGGCACAGGGTCAAGACTGATTTGCATATGTGTGTGCTTACTGGGATGGGAAAGTGAGCTAAAGAATGATGATGGATATAACCCAGTTCTCAGACTGGCGTTGAGTGTTTGAAAAGTTTCAGCACTCTGTCCATCATCTCCTCGTGTTTGCTTTGTTTGCCCTAAGTTAGCAGGGTATGCCCAGACGTGGGTCCCTTGCTCCCTTTGCCACTGGATTCAAGCTAGCCTGGCTGATGAAGGCTGTTAGCCCGAAACCGGTCCCAGGATGCTTGCTTCCGGTACAGGGAAGACATGGCTTGACAGTTCGGGCTGGACTGTTCCCATGAGGCAGAGGGTCAAGACTGATTTGCATCTAGCTGTATCTGAACTGGGGTGGCAACGTGAGCTAAAGAATGATGATGGATTTAACCCAGATCTGTGACTGGGGGTGAGAGTTTGAAAAGTTTCAGCACTCCGTACATCATCTCCTTGTGTTTGCTTTGTTTGCTCTAAGTTGGCAGGGTATGCCCAGATATGGGTCCCTTGCTCACTTTACCACTGGCTTCAAGCTAGCCAGGCTGATGAGGGCTGTTAGCCCGAAACCGGTCCCAGGATGCTTGTTTCCGCACCAGGGAAGACATGGCTTGGCATTTCGGGATGGACTGCTCCCATGAGACACAGGGTCCAGACTAATTTGCATATAGCTGTGTCTGACCTGGGGTGGCAAAGTGAGCTAAAGAATGATGATGGATTTAACCCAGATCTGTGACTGGGGTTGAGTGTTTGAAATATTTCATCACTCTGTCCATCATCTCCTTGTGTTTGCTTTGTTCACCCTAAGTTGGCAGGGTATACCCAGATGTGGGTACCTTGCTTCCTTTGCTACTGGATTCAAGCTAGCCTGGCTGATGAGGGCTGTTAGTCCGATACTGGAACCAGGATGCTTGTTTCTGATCCAGGGAAGACATTGTTTGTAAGTCCGGGCTGGACTGTTCCCATGAGGCACAGGGTCAAGACTGATTTGCATATAGCTGTGTCTGAACTGGGGTGGCATAGTGAGCTAAAGAATGATGATGGATTTAACCCAGATCTGTGACTGGGGGTGAGAGTTTGAAAAGTTTCAGCACTCCGTACATCATCTCCTTGTGTTTGCTTTGTTTGCTCTAAGTTGGCAGGGTATGCCCAGACATGGGTCCCTTGCTCCCTTTGCCACTGGATTCAAGCTAGCCTGGCTGATGAAGGCTGTTAGCCCGAAACCGGTCCCAGGATGCTTGCTTCCGGTAAAGGGAAGACATGGCTTGACAGTTCGGGCTGGACTGTTCCCATGAGGCAGAGGGTCAAGACTGATTTGCATCTAGCTGTATCTGAACTGGGGTGGCAACGTGAGTTAAGAATGATGATGGATTTAACCCAGATCTGAGACTGGGGTTGAGTGTTTGAAAAGTTTCAGCACTCCGTCCATCATCTCCTTGTGTTTGCTTTGTTTGCCCTAAGTTGGCAGGGTATGCCCAGACGTGGGTCCCTTGCTCTCTTTGCCACTGGATTCAAGCTAGCCTGGCTGATGAAGGCTGTTAGCCCGAAACCGGTCCCAGGATGCTTGCTTCCGGTAAAGGGAAGACATGGCTTGATAGTTCGGGCTGGACTGTTCCCATGAGGCAGAGGGTCAAGACTGATTTGCATCTAGCTGTATCTGAACTGGGGTGGCAACGTGAGTTAAGAATGATGATGGATTTAACCCAGATCTGAGACTGGGGTTGAGTGTTTGAAAAGTTTCAGCACTCCGTCCTTCATCTCCTTGTGTTTGCTTTGTTTGCCCTAAGTTGGCAGGGTATGCCGAGACGTGGGTCCCTTGCTCTCTTTGCCGCTGGATTCAAGCTAGCGTGGCTGATGAGGGCTGTTAGTCCGAAACCGGTCCCAGGATGCTTGTTTCCGGTCCAGGGAAGACATGGCTTTGGCAGTTCGGGCTGGACTGTTCCCATGAGGCACAGTTTCAAGACTGATTTGCATATAGCTGTGTCTGAACTGGGTTGGCAAAGTGAACTAAAGAATAATGAGGGATTTAACCCAGATCTGTGACTGGGGGTGAGTGTTTGAAAAGTTTCAGCACTCCGTCCATCATCTTCTTGGATTTACTTTGTTAGCCCTAAGTTACACGGTATGCCCATACGTTGGTCCCTTGCTCTCTTTGCCACTAGATTCAAGCTAGCCTGTCTGATGAGGGCTGTTAGTCCAAAACTGGTCCCAGTATGCTTGTTTCCGATCCATGGAAGACATGGCTTGGTAGTTCGGTCTGGACTGTTCACATGAGGCACAGGGACAAGACTGATTTGCATATAGCTGTGTCTGAACTGTGGTGGAACAATGAGCTAAAGAATGATGATGGATTTAACCCAGACCTGTGGCTGGGGTGAGTGTTTTAAAAGTTTCAGCACTCCGTCCATCATATCCTTGTGTTTGCTTTGTTCGTCCTAAGTTGGCGGGGTATGCCCAGACGTGGGCCCGTTGCTCCCTTTGCCACTGGATTCAAGCTAGCCTGGCTGATGAGGGCTGTTAGTCCGAAACCGGTCCCAGGATGCTTGTGTCCGGTCCAGGGAAGAAATGGCTTGGCATTTCGGGATGGACTGTTCCCATCAGACACAGAGTCAAGACTGATTTGCATATAGCTGTGTCTGAACTGGGGTGGGAAAGTGAGCTAAAGAATGATGATGGATTTAACCCAGATCCGTGACTGGGGTTGAGTGTTTGAACAGTTTCAGCACCCTGTCCATCATCTCCCTGTGTTTGCTTTGTTCGCCCTAAGTTGGCAGGGTATACCCAGATGTGGGTCCCTTCCTCCCTTTGCCACTGGACTCAAGTTAGCCTGGCTGATGAGGGCTATTAGTCCGAAACCGGTCCCAGGATGCTTGTTTCCGGTCCAGGGAAGACATGGCTTGGCAGTTTGGGCTGGACTGTTCCCATGAGGCACAGGGTCAAGACTGATTTGCATATAACTGTGTCTGAACTGAGGTGGCAAAGTGAGCTAAAGAATGATGATGGATTTTGTTGTGTCCTACGAAGGTCGACACCAGGAGCCAGGATGTATATTTAAGTCTTCTTTATTCAGTTTCAGTCCAAGTTACATCAGTCTTGACTCGAGCCAGCCTAGTGTGGTACCGGCCCCACCAGGAGCAGCCTGCCTAGCGGCTCAGCCCATCTCTAACTGCCAACACTCATCCACTCAGACACCCAGGCATTCCACACATCACAGTCACCACAATATTCCATGACCAACTCACACTCTGGCTGAGCAGCTAGAGGCAGCAGGGCTGGAGTACATGTTATACAACTAAGTATGGTATAACAGATTTAACCCAGATCTGTGACAGGGGGTGAGTGTTTGAAAAGTTTCAGCACTCCGTCCATCATCTCCTTGTGTTTGCTTTGTTCGCCCTAAGTTGGCAGGGTATGCCCAGACGTGGGTCCCTAGCTCCCTTTGCCACTGGATTCAAGCTAGCCTCGCTGATGGGGGCTGTTAGTCCAAAACTGGTCCCAGGATGCTTGTTTCCGATCCAGGGAAAACATGGCTTGGCAGATCGGGCTGGACTGTTTCCATGAGGCACAGGGTCAAGACTGATTTGCATATGTGTGTGCTTACTGGGATGGGAAAGTGAGCTAAAGAATGATGATGGATATAACCCAGTTCTCAGACTGGTGTTGAGTGTTTGAAAAGTTTCAGCACTCTGTCCATCATCTCCTCGTGTTTGCTTTGTTTGCCCTAAGTTAGCAGGGTATGCCCAGACGTGGGTCCCTTGCTCCCTTTGCCACTGGATTCAAGCTAGCCTGGCTGATGAAGGCTGTTAGCCCGGCCCCGGTCCCAGGATGCTTGCTTCCGGTACAGGGAAGACATGGCTTGACAGTTCGGGCTGGACTGTTCCCATGAGGCAGAGGGTCAAGACTGATTTGCACCTAGCTGTATCTGAACTGGGGTGGCAACGTGAGTTAAGAATGATGATGGATTTAACCCAGATCTGAGACTGGGGTTGAGTGTTTGAAAAGTTTCAGCACTCCGTCCATCATCTCCTTGTGTTTGCTTTGTTTGCCCGAAGTTGGCAGGGTATGCCCAGAGATGGGTACCTTGCTCCACTTGCCACTGGATTCAATCTAACCTGGCTGATGAGGGCTGTTATTCTGAAACCGGTCCCAGGATGCTTGTTTCCGGTCCAGGGAAGATATGGCTTGGCAGTTCGGGCTGGACTGTTCCCATGAGGCACTGGGTCAAGACTGATTTGCATATAGCTGTGTCTGAACTGGGGTGGCAAAGTGAGCTAAAGAATGATGATGGATTTAACCCAGATCTGTGACTGGGGATGAGAGTTTGAAAAGTTTCAGCACTCCGTACATCATCTCCTTGTGTTTGCTTTGTTTGCTCTAAGTTGGCAGGGTATGCCCAGACATGGGTCCCTTGCTCACTTTACCACTGGCTTCAAGCTAGCCAGGCTGATGAGGGCTGTTAGCCCGAAACCGGTCCCAGGATGCTTGTTTCCGCACCAGGGAAGACATGGCTTGGCATTTCGGGATGGACTGCTCCCATGAGACACAGGGTCCAGACTAATTTGCATATAGCTGTGTCTGACCTGGGGTGGCAAAGTGAGCTAAAGAATGATGATGGATTTAACCCAGATCTGTGACTGGGGTTGAGTGTTTGAAATATTTCATCACTCTGTCCATCATCTCCTTGTGTTTGCTTTGTTCGCCCTAAGTTGGCAGGGTATACCCATATGTGGGTCCCTTGCTTCCTTTGCTACTGGATTCAAGCTAGCCTGGCTGATGAGGGCTGTTAGTCCGATACTGGAACCAGGATGCTTGTTTCTGATCCAGGGAAGACATTGTTTGTAAGTCCGGGCTGGACTGTTCCCATGAGGCACAGGGTCAAGACTGATTTGCATATAGCTGTGTCTGAACTGGGGTGGCATAGTGAGCTAAAGAATGATGATGGATTTAACCCAGATCTGTGACTGGGGGTGAGAGTTTGAAAAGTTTCAGCACTCCGTACATCATCTCCTTGTGTTTGCTTTGTTTGCTCTAAGTTGGCAGGGTATGCCCAGACATGGGTCCTTTGCTCCCTTTGCCACTGGATTCAAGCTAGCCTGGCTGATGAAGGCTGTTAGCCCGAAACCGGTCCCAGGATGCTTGCTTCCGGTAAAGGGAAGACATGGCTTGACAGTTCGGGCTGGACTGTTCCCATGAGGCAGAGGGTCAAGACTGATTTGCATCTAGCTGTATCTGAACTGGGGTGGCAACGTGAGTTAAGAATGATGATGGATTTAACCCAGATCTGAGACTGGGGTTAAGTGTTTGAAAAGTTTCAGCACTCCGTCCATCATCTCCTTGTGTTTGCTTTGTTTGCCCGAAGTTGGCAGGGTATGCCCAGACATGGGTCCCTTGCTCCATTTGCCACTGGATTCAATCTAACCTGGCTGATGAGGGCTGTTATCCTGAAACCGGTCCCAGGATGCTTGTTTCAGGTCCAGGGAAGATATGGCTTGGCAGCTCGGGCTGGACTGTTCCCATGAGGCACTGGGTCAAGACTGATTTGCATATAGCTGTGTCTGAACTGGGGTGGCAAAGTGAGCTAAAGAATGATGATGGATTTAACCCAGATCTGTGACTGGGGGTGAGAGTTTGAAAAGTTTCAGCACTCCGTACATCATCTCCTTGTGTTTGCTTTGTTTGCTCTAAGTTGGCAGTGTATGCCCAGACATGGGTCCCTTGCTCACTTTACCACTGGCTTCAAGCTAGCCTGGCTGAGGAGGGCTGTTAGTCCGAACCCTGTCCCAGGATGCTTGTTTCTGATCCAGGGAAGACATGGCTTGGCAGTTCGGGCTGGACTGTTCCCATGAGGCACATGGTCAAGACTGATTTGCATATAGCTCTGTCTGAACTGGGGTGGCAAAGTGAGCTAAAGAATGATGATGGACTTAACCCAGATCTGTGACTTGGGTTGAGTGTTTGAAAAGTTTCATCACTCTGTCCATCATCTCCTTGTGTTTGCTTTGTGCGCCCTAAGTTGGCAGGGTATACCCAGACGTGGGTCCCTTGCTCCCTTTGCCACTGGATTCAAGCTAGCCTGGCTGATGGGCGCTGTTAGTACGAAACCCATCCCAGAATGCTTGTTTCCGGTCCAGGGAAGACATGGCTTGGCAGTTCGGGCTGGACTGTTCCCATGAGGCACATGGTCAAGACTGATTTGCATATAGCTGTGTCTGAACTGGGGTGGCAAAGTGAGCTAAAGAGTGATGATGGATTTAACCCAGATCTGTGACTGGGGGTGAGTGTTTGAAAAGTTTCAGCACTCCGTCCATCATCTCCTTGTGTTTGCTTTGTTCGCCCTAAGTTGACAGGGTATGCCCAGACGTGGGTCCTTTGCTCCCTTTACCACTGGATTCAAGCTAGCCTGGCTGGTGAGGGCTGTTAGTCCGAAACCGGTCCCAGGATGCTTGTTTCCGGTCCAGGGAAGACATGGCTTGGCAGTTCGGGCTGGACTGTTCCCAGGAGGCACAGGGTCAAGACTGATTTGCATATAGCTGTGTCTGAATTGGGGTGGCAAAGTGAGCTAAAGAATGATGATAGATTTTGTTGTGTCCTATGAAGGTCAACACCAGGAGCCAGGATGTATATTTAAGTCTTCTTTATTCAGTTTCAGTCCAAGTTACATCAGTCTTGACTCGAGCCAGCCTAGTGTGGTACCGGCCCCACCAGGAGCAGCCTGCCTAGCTGCTCAGACCATCTCTAACTGAAAACACTCATCCACTCAGACACCCAGGCATTCCACACATCACAGGCACCCCAATATTCCATGACCAACTCACACTCTCGCTGAGCAGCTAGAGGCAGCAGGGCTGGAGTACATGTTATACAACTAAGTATGGTATAACAGATTTAACCCAGATCTGAGACTGGGGTTGAGTGTTTGAAAAGTTTCAGCACTCCGTCCATCATCTCCTTGTGTTTGCTTTGTTTGCCCGAAGTTGGCAGGGTATGCCCAGACATGGGTCCCTTGCTCCACTTGCCACTGGATTCAATCTAACCTGGCTGATGAGGGCTGTTATCCTGAAACCGGTCCCAGGATGCTTGTTTCCGGTCCAGGGAAGATATGGCTTGGCAGCTCGGGCTGGACTGTTCCCATGAGCCACTGGGTCAAGACTGATTTGCATATAGCTGTGTCTGAACTGGGGTGGCAAAGTGAGCTAAAGAATGATGATGGATTTAACCCAGATCTGTGACTGGGGGTGAGAGTTTGAAAAGTTTCAGCACTCCGTACATCATCTCCTTGTGTTTGCTTTGTTTGCTCTAAGTTGGCAGGGTATGCCCAGACATGGGTCCCTTGCTCACTTTACCACTGGCTTCAAGCTAGCCTGGCTGATGAGGGCTGTTAGTCCGAACCCTGTCCCAGGATGCTTGTTTCTGATCCAGGGAAGACATGGCTTGGCAGTTCGGGCTGGACTGTTCCCATGAGGCACATGGTCAAGACTGATTTGCATATAGCTCTGTCTGAACTGGGGTGGCAAAGTGAGCTAAAGAATGATGATGGACTTAACCCAGATCTGTGACTTGGGTTGAGTGTTTGAAAAGTTTCATCACTCTGTCCATCATCTCCTTGTGTTTGCTTTTTGCGCCCTAAGTTGGCAGGGTATACCCAGACGTGGGTCCCTTGCTCCCTTTGCCACTGGATTCAAGCTAGCCTGGCTGATGGGCGCTGTTAGTACGAAACCCGTCCCAGAATGCTTGTTTCCGGTCCAGGGAAGACATGGCTTGGCAGTTCGGGCTGGACTGTTCCCATGAGGCACATGGTCAAGACTGATTTGCATATAGCTGTGTCTGAACTGGGGTGGCAAAGTGAGCTAAAGAGTGATGATGGATTTAACCCAGATCTGTGACTGGGGGTGAGTGTTTGAAAAGTTTCAGCACTCCGTCCATCATCTCCTTGTGTTTGCTTTGTTCGCCCTAAGTTGACAGGGTATGCCCAGACGTGGGTCCTTTGCTCCCTTTACCACTGGATTCAAGCTAGCCTGGCTGGTGAGGGCTGTTAGTCCGAAACCGGTCCCAGGATGCTTGTTTCCGGTCCAGGGAAGACATGGCTTGGCAGTTCGGGCTGGACTGTTCCCAGGAGGCACAGGGTCAAGACTGATTTGCATATAGCTGTGTCTGAATTGGGGTGGCAAAGTGAGCTAAAGAATGATGATAGATTTTGTTGTGTCCTATGAAGGTCAACACCAGGAGCCAGGATGTATATTTAAGTCTTCTTTATTCAGTTTCAGTCCAAGTTACATCAGTCTTGACTCGAGCCAGCCTAGTGTGGTACCGGCCCCACCAGGAGCAGCCTGCCTAGCTGCTCAGCCCATCTCTAACTGCCAACACTCATCCACTCAGACACCCAGGCATTCCACACATCACAGGCACCCCAATATTCCATGACCAACTCACACTCTCGCTGAGCAGCTAGAGGCAGCAGGGCTGGAGTACATGTTATACAACTAAGTATGGTATAACAGATTTAACCCAGATCTGTGACAGGGGGTGAGTGTTTGAAAAGTTTCAGCACTCCGTCCATCATCTCCTTGTGTTTGCTTTGTTTGCCCTAAGTTGGCAGGGTATGCCCAGACGTGGGTCCCTAGCTCCCTTTGCCACTGGATTCAAGCTAGCCTGGCTGATGGGGGCTGTTAGTCCAAAACTGGTCCCAGGATGCTTGTTTCCGATCCAGGGAAAACATGGCTTGGCAGTTTGGGCTGGACTGTTTCCATGAGGCACAGGGTCAAGACTGATTTGCCTATGTGTGTTCTTACTGGGATGGGAAAGTGAGCTAAAGAATGATGATGGATTTACCCTAGATCGGTGACTGGAGTTGAGTGTTTGAAAAGTTTTATCACTCCTTCCATCATCTCCTTGTGTTTGCTTTGTGTGCCCTAAGTTGGCAGGGTATGCCCAGACAGGGGTCCCTTGCTCCCTTTGCCACTGGATTCAAGCTAGCCTCGCTCATGAGGGCTGTTATTCCGAACCCGGTCCCAGGATGCTTGTTTGTGGTCCAGGGAAGACATGGCTTGGCAGTTAGGGCTGGACTGTTCCCATGGGGCACAGGGTCAAGACTGATTTGCATATAGCTGTGTGTGCACTGGGGTGGCAAAGTGAGCTAAAGAATGGTGATAGATTTAACCCAGATTTGTGATGGGGGTGAGTGTTTGAAAAGTTTCAGCACTCCGTATATCATCTCCTTCTGTTTGCTTTGTTTGCCCTAAGTTGGCAGGGTATGCCCAGATGTGGGTCCCTTGCTCCCTTTGCCTCTGGATTCAAGATAGCCTGGCTGATGAGGGCTGTTAGTCCGAAACCGGTCCCAGGATACTGGTTTCCGGTCCATGGAAGACATGGCTTTGCAGTTCGGGCTGGACTGTTCCCATGAGGCACAGGATCAAGACTGATTTGCATATATCTTTGTCTGAACTGGGGTGGCAAAGCGAGCTAAAGAATGATGATGGATATAACCCAGTTCTGAGACTGGCGTTGAGTGTTTGAAAAGTTTCAGCACTCCATCCATCATCTCCTCGTGTTTGCTTTGTTCGCCCTAAGTTAGCAGGGTATGCCCAGACGTGGGTCCCTTGCTCCCTTTGCCACTGGATTCAAGCTAGCCTGGCTGATGAAGGCTGTTAGCCCGAAACCGGTCCCAGGATGCTTGCTTCCGGTACAGGGAAGACATGGCTTGACAGTTCGGGCTGGACTGTTCCCATTAGGCAGAGGGTCAAGACTGATTTGCATCTAGCTGTATCTGAACTGGGGTGTCAAAGTGAGTTAAAAAGAATGATGATGCATTGAACCCAGATCTGAGACTGGGGTTGAGTGTTTGAAACGTTTCAGCACTCCGTCCATCATCTCCTTGTGTCTGCTTTGTTTGCCCGAAGTTGGCAGGGTACGCCCAGACATGGGTCCCTTGCTCCATTTGCCACTGGATTCAATCTAACCTGGCTGATGAGGGCTGTTATCCTGAAACCGGTGCCAGGATGCTTGTTTCCGGTCCAGGGAAGATATGGCTTGGCAGTTTGGGCTGGACTGTTCCCATGAGGCACTGGGTCAAGATTGATTTGCATATAGCTGTGTCTGAACTGGGGTGGCAAAGTGAGCTAAAGAATGATGATGGATTTAACCCAGATCTGTGACTGGGGGTGAGAGTTTGAAAAGTTTGAGCACTCCGTACATCATCTCCTTGTGTTTGCTTTGTTTGCTCTAAGTTGGCAGGGTATGCCCAGACATGGGTCTCTTGCTCACTTTGCCACTGGCTTCAAGCTAGCCAGGCTGATGAGGGCTGTTAGCCCGAAACCGGTCCCAGGATGCTTGTTTCCGCACCAGGGAAGACATGGCTTGGCATTTCGGGATGGACTGCTCTCATGAGACACAGGGTCCAGACTAATTTGCATATAGCTGTGTCTGAACTGGGGTGGCAAAGTGAGCTAAAGAATGATGATGGACTTTACCCAGATCTGTGACTGGGGTTGAGTGTTTGAAATATTTTGTCACTCTGTCCATCATCTCCTTGTGTTTGCTTTGTTTGCCCTAAGTTGGCAGGGTATACCCAGACGTGGGTCCCTTGCTCCCTTTGCTACTGGATTCAAGCTACCCTGGCTGATGAGGGCTGTTAGTCCGAACCCGGTCCCAGGATGCTTGTTTCTGATCCAGGGGAGACATGGCTTGGCAGTCCGGGCTGGACTGTTCCCATTAGGCACAAGGTCAAGACTGATTTGCATATAGCTGTGTGTGCACTGGGGTGGCAAAGTGAGCTAAATAATGGTGATGGATTTAACCCAGATCTGTGATGGGGTGAGTGATTGAAAAGTTTCAGCACTCCGTATATCATCTCCTTGTGTTTGCTTTGTTTGCCATAAGTTGGCAGGGTATGCCCAGACGTGGGTCCCTTGCTCCCTTTGCTACTGGATTCAAGCTAGTGTGGCTGATGAGGGCTGTTAGTCCGAAACCGGTCCCAGGATGCTTGTTTCCGGTCCAGGGAAGACATGGCTTTGGCAGTTCGGGCTGGACTGTTCCCATTAGGCACAAGGTCAAGACTGATTTGCATATAGCTGTGTGTGCACTGGGGTGGCAAAGTGAGCTAAATAATGGTGATGGATTTAACCCAGATCTGTGATGGGGTGAGTGCTTGAAAAGTTTCAGCACTCCGTATATCATCTCCTTGTGTTTGCTTTGTTTGCCCTAAGTTGGCAGGGTATGCCCAGACGTGGGTCCCTTGCTCCCTTTGCTACTGGATTCAAGCTAGCGTGGCTGATGAGGGCTGTTAGTCCGAAACCGGTCTCAGGATGCTTGTTTCCGGTCCAGGGAAGACATGGCTTTGGCAGTTCGGGCTGGACTGTTCACATGAGGCACAGGGACAAGACTGATTTGCATATAGCTGTGTCTGAACTGGGGTGGAACAATGAGCTAAAGAATGATGATGGATTTAACCCAGACCTGTGGCTGGGGTGAGTGTTTTAAAAGTTCCAGCACTCCGTCCATCATATCCTTGTGTTTGCTTTGTTCGTCCTAAGTTGGCAGGGTATACCCAGATGTGGGTCTCTTCCTCCCTTTGCCACTGGACTCAAGCTAGCCTGGCTGATGAGGGCTGTTAGTCCGAAACTGGAACCAGGATGCTTGTTTCCGGTCCAGGGAAGACATGGTTTGGCAGATCAGGCTGGACTGTTCCCATGAGGCACAGGGTCAAGACTGATTTGCATATAGCTGTGTCTGAACTGGGGTGGGAAAGTGAGCTAAAGAATGATGATGGATTTAACCCAGATCCGTGACTGGGGTTGAGTGTTTGAACAGTTTCAGCACCCTGTCCATCATCTCCCTGTGTTTGCTTTGTTCGCCCTAAGTTGGCAGTGTATACCCAGATGTGGGTCCCTTCCTCCCTTTGCCACTGGACTCAAGCTAGCCTGGCTGATGAGGGCTGTTAGTCCGAAACTGGAACCAGGATGCTTGTTTCCGGTCCAGGGAAGACATGGTTTGGCAGATCAGGCTGGACTGTTCCCATGAGGCACAGGGTCAAGACTGATTTGTATATAGCTGTGTCTGAACTGGGGTGGCAAAGTGAGCTAAAGAGTGATGATGGATTTAACCCAGATCTGTGACTGGGGTTGAGTGTTTGAAAAGTTTCAGCACTCCGTCCATCATCTCCTTGTGTTTGCTTTGTTCGCCCTAAGTTGACAGGGTATGCCCAGACGTGGGTCCTTTGCTCCCTTTACCACTGAATTCAAGCTAGCCTGGCTGGTGAGGGCTGTTAGTCCAAAACCGGTCCCAGGATGCTTGTTTCCGGTCCAGGGAAGACATGGCTTGGCAGTTTGGGCTGGACTGTTCCCATGAGGCACAGGGTCAAGACTGATTTGCGTATAGCTGTGTCTGAACTGGGGTGGCAAAGTGAGCTAAAGAATGATGATGGATTTTGTTGTGTCCTATGAAGGTCGACACCAGGAGACAGGATGTATATTTAAGTCTTCTTTATTCAGTTTCAGTCCAAGTTACATCAGTCTTGACTCGAGCCAGCCTAGTGTGGTACCGGCCCCTCCAGGAGCAGCCTGCCTAGCGGCTCAGCCCATCTCTAACTGCCAACACTCATCCACTCAGACACCCAGGCATTCCACACATCACAGGCACCCCAATATTCCATGACCAACTCACACTCTGGCTGAGCAGCTAGAGTCAGCAGGGCTGGAGTACATGTTATACAACTAAGTATGGTATAACAGATTTAACCCAGATCTGTGACAGGGGGTGAGTGTTTGAAAAGTGTCAGCATTCCGTCCATCATCTCCTTGTGTTTGCTTTGTTCGCCCTAAGTTGGCAGGGTATGCCCAGACGTGGGTCCCTAGCTCCCTTTGCCACTGGATTCAAGCTAGCCTGGCTGATTGGGGCTGTTAGTCCAAAACTGGTCCCAGGATGCTTGTTTCTGATCCAGGGAAAACATGGCTTGGCAGATCGGGCTGGACTGTTTCCATGAGGCACAGGGTCAAGACTGATTTGCATATGTGTGTCCTTATTGGGATGGGAAAGTGAGCTAAAGAATGATGATGGATATAACCCAGTTCTCAGACTGGCGTTGAGTGTTTGAAAAGTTTCAGCACTCTGTCCATCATCTCCTCGTGTTTGCTTTGTTTGCCCTAAGTTAGCAGGGTATGCCCAGACGTGGGTCCCTTGCTCCCTTTACCACTGGATTCAAGCTAGCCTGGCTGATGAAGGCTGTTAGCCCGAAACCGGTCCCAGGATGCTTGCTTCCGGTCCAGGGAAGACATTGCTTGACAGTTTGGGCTGGACTATTCCCATGAGGCAGAGGGTCAAGACTGATTTGCATCTAGCTGCATCTGAACTGGGGTGGCAAAGTGAGTTAAGAATGATGATGGATTTAACCCAGATCTGAGACTGGGGTTGAGTGTTTGAAAAGTTTCAGCACTCCGTCCATCATCTCCTTGTGTTTGCTTTGTTTGCCCGAAGTTGGCAGGGTACGCCCAGACATGGGTCCCTTGCTCCACTTGCCACTGGATTCAATCTAACCTGGCTGATGAGGGCTGTTATCCTGAAACCGGTCCCAGAATGCTTGTTTCCGGTCCAGGGAAGATATGGCTTGGCAGTTCGGGCTGGACTGTTCCGATGAGGCACTGGGTCAAGACTGATTTGCATATAGCTGTGTCTGAACTGGGGTGTCAAAGTGAGCTAAAGAATGATGATGGATTTAACCCAGATCTGTGACTGGGGGTGAGAGTTTGAAAAGTTTCAGCACTCCGTAGATCATCTCGTTGTGTTTGCTTTGTTTGATCTAAGTTGGCAGGGAATGCCCAGACATAGGGTCCTTGCTCACTTTACCACTGGCTTCAAGCTAGCCAGGCTGATGAGGGCTGTTAGCCCGAAACCGGTCCCAGGATGCTTGTTTCCGCACCAGGGAAGACATGGCTTGGCATTTCGGGATGGACTGCTCCCATGAGACACAGGGTCCAGACTAATTTGCATATAGCTGTGTCTAAACTGGGGTGGCAAAGTGAGCTAAAGAATGATGATGGACTTAACCCAGATCTGTGACTGGGGTTGAGTGTTTGAAATATTTCATCACTCTGTCCATCATCTCCTTGTGTTTGCTTTGTTCGCCCTAAGTTGTCAGGGTATACCCAGACGTGGGTCCCTTGCTCCCTTTGCTACTGGATTCAAGCTAGCCTGGCTGATGAGGGCTGTTAGTCCGATACTGGAATCAGGATGCTTGTTTCTGATCCAGGGAAGACATGGCTTGGCAGTCCGGGCTGGACTGTTCCCATGAGGCACAGGGTCAAGACTGATTTGCATATAGCTGTGTCTGAACTGGGGTGGCACAGTGAGCTAAAGAATGATGATGGATTTAACCCAGATCTGTGACTGGGGGTGAGTGTTTGAAAAGTTTCAGCACTCCGCCCATTATCTCCTTCTGTTTGCTTTGTTCGCCCTAAGTTGGCAGGGTATGCCCAGACGTGGGTCCCTTGCTCCTTTTGCTACTGGATTCAAGCTAGCCTGGCTGATGAGGGCTGTTAGTCCGGACCCGGTCCCAGGATACTTGTTTCTCATCCAGGGAAGACATGGCTTGGCAGTTTGGGCTGGACTGTTCCCATGAGGCACTGGGTCAAGACTGATTTGCATATAGCTCTGTCTGAACTGGGGTGGCAAAGTGAGCTAAAGAATGATGATGGACTTAACCCAGATTTGTGACTTGGGTTGAGTGTTTGAAAAGTTTCATCACTCTGTCCATCATCTCCTTGTGTTTGCTTTGTGCCCCCTAAGTTGGCAGGGTCTACCCAGACGTGGGTCCCTTGCTCCCTTTGCCACTGGATTCAAGCTAGCCTGGCTGATGGGCGCTGTTAGTCCGAAACCCGTCCCAGGATGCTTGTTTCAGGTCCAGGGAAGACATGGCTTGGCAGTTTGGGCTGGACTGTTCCCATGAGGCACAGGGTCAACACTAATTTGCACATAGCTGTGTCTGAACTGGGGTGGCAAAGTGAGCTAAAGAGTGATGATGGATTTAACCCAGATCTGTGACTGGGGGTGAGTGTTTGAAAAGTTTCAGCACTCCGTCCATCATCTTCTTGTGTTTGCTTTGTATGCCCTAAGTTGACAGGGTATGCCCAGACGTGGGTCCTTTGCTCCGTTTACCACTGGATTCAAGCTAGCCTGGCTGGTGAGGGCTGTTAGTCCGAAACCGGTCCCAGGATGCTTGTTTCCGGTCCAGGGAAGACATGGCTTGGCAGTTTGGGCTGGACTGTTCCCATGAGGCACTGGGTCAAGACTGATTTGCATATAGCTGTGTCTGAATTGGGGTGGCAAAGTGAGCTAAAGAATGATGATGGATTTTGTTGTGTCCTATGAATGTCAACACCAGGAGCCAGGATGTATATTTAAGTCTTCTTTATTCAGTTTCAGTCCAAGTTACATCAGTCTTGACTTGAGCCAGCCTAGTGTGGTACCGGCCCCTCCAGGAGCAGCCTGCCTAGCTGCTCAGCCCATCTCTAACTGCCAACACTCATCCACTCAGACACCCAGGCATTCCACACATCACAGGCACCCCAATATTCCATGACCAACTCACACTCTGGCTGAGCAGCTAGAGGCAGCAGGGATGGAGTACATGTTATACAACTAAGTATGGTATAACAGATTTAACCCAGATATGTGACAGGGGGTGAGTGTTTGAAAAGTTTCAGCACTCCGTCCATCATCTCCTTGTGATTGCTTTGTTCGCCCTAAGTTGGCAGGGTATGCCCAGACGTGGGTCCCTAGCTCCCTTTGCCACTAGATTCAAGCTCGCCTGGCTGATGGGGGCTGTTAGTCCAAAACTGGTCCCAGGATGCTTGTTTCCGATCCAGGGAAAACATGGCTTGGCAGTTCGGGCTGGACTGTTTCCATGAGGCACAGGGTCAAGACTGATTTGCATATGTGTGTCCTTACTGGGATGGGAAAGTGAGCTAAAGAATGATGATGGATTTACCCTAGATCTGTGACTGGAGTTGAGTGTTTGAAAAGTTTCAGCACTCCGTCCATCATCTCCTTGTGTTTGCTTTGTGTGCTCTAAGTTGGCAGGGTATGCCCAGACAGGGGTCCCTTGCTCCCTTTGCCACTGGATTCAAGCTAGCCACGCTCATGAGGGCTGTTAGTCCGAACCCAGTCCCAGGATGCTTGTTTCTGGTCCAGGGAAGACATGGCTTGGCAGTTAGGGCTGGACTATTCCCATGGGGCACTGGGTCAAGACTGATTTGCATATAGCTGTGTGTGCACTGGGGTGGCAAAGTGAGCTAAAGAATGGTGATAGATTTAACCCAGATTTGTGATGGGGGGTGAGTGTTTGAAAAGTTTCAGCACTCCGTATATCATCTCCGTCTGTTTGCTTTGTTTTCCCTAAGTTGGCAGGGTATGCCCAGATGTGGGTCCCTTGCTCCCTTTACCTCTGGATTCAAGCTAGCCTGGCTGATGAGGGCTGTTAGTCCGAAACCGGTCCCAGGATGCTAGTTTCCGGTCCATGGAAGACATGGCTTTGCAGTTCGGGCTGGACTGTTCCCATGAGGCACAGGATCAAGACTGATTTGCATATATCCTTGTCTGAACTGGGGTGGCAAAGCGAGCTAAAGAATGATGATGGATATAACCCAGTTCTGAGACTGGCGTTGAGTGTTTGAAAAGTTTCAGCACTCCGTCCATCATCTCCTCGTGTTTGCTTTGTTTGCCCTAAGTTAGCAGGGTATGCCCAGACGTGGGTCCCTTGCTCCCTTTGCCACTGGATTCAAGCTAGCCTGGCTGATGAAGGCTGTTAGCCCGAAACCGGTCCCAGGACGCTTGCTTCCGGTACAGGGAAGACATGGCTTGACAGTTTGGGCTGGACTGTTTCCATTAGGCAGAGGGTCAAGACTGATTTGCATCTAGCTGTATCTGAACTGGGGTGTCAAAGTGAGTTAAGAATGATGCTGCATTTAACCCAGATCTGAGACTGGGGTTGAGTGTTTGAAAAGTTTCAGCACTCCGTCCATCATCTCCTTGTGTTTGCTTTGTTTGCCCGAAGTTGGCAGGGTACGCCCAGACATGGGTCCCTTGCTCCATTTGCCACTGGATTCAATCTAACCTGGATGATGAGGGCTGTTATCCTGAAACCGGTCCCAGGATGCTTGTTTCCGGTCCAGGGAAGATATGGCTTGGCAGTTCGGGCTGGACTGTTCCCATGAGGCACTGGGTCAAGATTGATTTGCATATAGCTGTGTCTGAACTGGGGTGGCAAAGTGAGCTAAAGAATGATGATGGATTTAACCCAGATCTGTGACTGGGGGTGAGAGTTTGAAAAGTTTCAGCACTCCGTACATCATCTCCTTGTGTTTGCTTTGTTTGCTCTAAGTTGGCAGGGTATGCCCAGACATGGGTCCCTTGCTCACTTTGCCACTGGCTTCAAGCTAGCCAGGCTGATGAGGGCTGTTAGCCAGAAACCGGTCCCAGGATGCTTGTTTCCGCACAAGGGAAGACATGGCTTGGCATTTCGGGATGGACTGCTCCCATGAGACACAGGGTCCAGACTAATTTGCATATAGCTGTGTCTGAACTGGGGTGGCAAAGTGAGCTAAAGAATGATGATGGACTTTACCCAGATCTGTGACTGGGGTTGAGTGTTTGATATATTTCATCAATCTGTCCATCATCTCCTTGTGTTTGCTTTGTTCGCCCTAAGTTGGCAGGATATATCCAGACGTGGGTCCCTTGCTCCCTTTGCTACTGGATTCAAGCTAGCCTGTCTGATGTGGGCTGTTAGTCCGATACTGGAACCAGGATGCTTGTTTCTGATCCAGGGAAGACATGGCTTGGCAGTCCGGGCTGGACTGTGCCCATGAGGCACAGGGTCAAGACTGATTTGCATATAGCTGTGTCTGAACTGGGGTGGCACAGTGAGCTAAAGAATGATGATGGATTTAACCCAGATCTGTGACTGGGGGTGAGAGTTTGAAAAGTTTCAGCACTCCGTACATCATCTCCTTGTGTTTGCTTTGTTTGCTCTAAGTTGGCAGGGTATGCCCAGACATGGGTCCCTTGCTCACTTTGCCACTGGCTTCATGCTAGCCAGGCTGATGAGGGCTGTTAGCCCGAAACCGGTCCCAGGATGCTTGTTTCCGCACCAGGGAAGACATGGCTTGGCATTTCGGGATGGACTGCTCCCATGAGACACAGGGTCCAGACTAATTTGCATATAGCTGTGTCTGAACTGGGGTGGCAAAGTGAGCTAAAGAATGATGATGGACTTTACCCAGATCTGTGACTGGGGTTGAGTGTTTGAAATATTTCATCAATCTGTCCATCATCTCCTTGTGTTTGCTTTGTTCGCCCTAAGTTGGCAGGATATATCCAGACGTGGGTCCCTTGCTCCCTTTGCTACTGGATTCAAGCTAGCCTGTCTGATGTGGGCTGTTAGTCCGATACTGGAAACAGGATGCTTATTTCTGATCCAGGGAAGACATGGCTTGGCAGACCGGGCTGGACTGTGCCCATGAGGCACAGGGTCAAGACTGATTTGCATATAGCTGTGTCTGAACTGGGGTGGCATAGTGAGCTAAAGAATGATGATGGATTTAACCCAGATCTGTGACTGGGGGTGAGTGTTTGAAAAGTTTCAGCACTCCATCCATTAGCTCCTTCTGTTTGCTTTCTTCGCCCTAAGTTGGCAGGGTATGCCCAGACGTGGGTCCCTTGCTCCCTTTGCTACTGGATTCAAGCTAGCCTGGCTGATGAGGGCTGTTAGTCCGAACCCGGTCCCAGGATGCTTGTTTCTGATCCAGGGAAGACATGGCTTGGCAGTCCGGCCTGGACTGTTCCCATGAGGCACAGGGTAAAGACTGATTTGCATATAGCTCTGTCTGAACTGGGGTGGCAAAGTGAGCTAAAGAATGATGATGGACTTAACCCAGATCTGTGACTTGGGTTGAGTGTTTGAAAAGTTTCATCACTCTGTCCATCATCTCCTTGTGTTTGCTTTGTGCGCCCTAAGTTGGCAGGGTATGCCCAGACAGGGGTCCCTTCCTCCTTTGCAACTGGATTCAAGATAGGCTGGCTGATGAGGGCTGCTAGTCCGAAACCGGTCCCAGGATGCTTTTTGCGGTCAAGGGAAGACATGGCTTGGCAGTTTGGGCTGGGATGTTCCCATGAGGCACAGGGTCAAGACTGATTTGCATATAGCTGTGTGTGCACTGTGGTGGCAATGTGAGCTAAAGAATGGTGATGGATTTAACCCAGATCTGTGATGGGGGTGAGTGCTTGAAAAGTTTCAGCACTCCGTATATCATCTCCTTGTGTTTGCTTTGTTTGCCCTAAGTTGGCAGGGTATGCCCAGACGTGGATCCCTTGCTCCCTTTGCCACTGGATTCAAGCTAGCCTGGCTGATGAGGGCTGTTAGTCCGAAACCGGTCCCAGGATGCTTGTTTCCGCTCCAGGGAAGACATGGCTTGGCAGTTCGGCTGGACTGTTCCCATGAGGCACAGGGTCAAGACTGATTTGCAGATAGCTGTGTCTGAACTGGGTTGGCAAAGTGAACTAAAGAATAATGAGGGAGTTAACCCAGATCTGTGACTGGGGGTGAGTGTTTGAAAAGTTTCAGCACTCCGACCATAATCTCCTTGTGTTTGCTTTGTTTGCCCTAAGTTACACGGTATGCCCAGACGTGGGACCCTTGCTCTCTTTGCCACTGGATTCAAGCTAGCCTGTCTGATGAGAGCTGTTAGTCCAAATCTGGTCCCAGGATGCTTGTTTCCGATCCATGGAAGACAAGGCTTGGTAGTTCGGGCTAGACTGTTCACATGAGGCACAGGGACAAGACTGATTTGCATATAGCTGTGTCTGAACTAGGGTGGCACAATGAGCTAAAGAGTGATGATGGATTTAACCCAGACCTGTGGCTGGGGTGAGTGTTTGAAAAGTTTCAGCACATCGTCCATTATCTCCTTGTGTTTGCTTTCTTTGCCCGAAGTTGGCAAGGTATGCCCTGACATGGGTCCCTTGCTCCCTTTGCCACTGGATTCAAGCTAGCCTGGCTGATGAGGCCTGTTATCCTGAAACCGCTCCCAGGATGCTTGTTTCTGGTCCAGGGAAGACATGGCTTGGCAGTTCGGGCTGGACTGTTCCCATGAGGCACAGGTTCAAGACTAATTTGCATATAGCTGTGTCTGAACTGGGGAGGCAAAGTGAGCTAAAGAATGATGATGGACTTAACCCAGATCTGTGACTGGGGTTGAGTGTTTGAAATATTTCATCACTCTGTCCATCATCTCCTTGTGTTTTCTGTGTTTGCCCTAAGTCGGCAGGGTATACCCAGACGTGGGTCCCTTGCTCCCTTTGCTACTGGATTCAAGCTAGCCTGGCTGATGAGGGCTGTTAATCCGATACTGGAACCAGGATGCTTGTTTACGGTCCAGGGAAGACATGGCTTGGCAGTTCGGGCTGGACTGTTCCCATGAGTCACAGGGTCAAGACTGATTTGCATATAGCTGTGTCTGAACTGGGTTGGCAAAGTGAGCTAAAGAATGATGATGAATTTAACCCAGATCTGTGACTGGGGTTGAGTGTTTGAAAAGTTTCAGCACTCCGTCCATTATCTCCTTTTGTTTGCTTTGTTCGCCCTAAGTTTGCAGGGTATGCCCAGACGTGGGTAACCCTTGCTCCCTTTGCCACTGGATTCAAGCTAGCCTGGCTTATGAGGGCTGTTAGTCCGAACCCAGTCCCAGGATGTTTTTTTCTGATCCAGGGAAGACATGGCTTGGCAGTTCGGGATGGACTGTTCCCATGAGGCACAGGAACAAGACTGATTTGCATATAGGTTTTTCTGAACTGGGTTGGCAAAGTGAACTACATAATGATGAGGGATTTAACCCAGATCTGGGGGTGAGTGTGTGAGAAGTTGGCCTGGTATATGATGTTCACTAATTAAAGTGACCACCTTGTACCATGCCAAGCAACCCTTATGGTGTGGTTATAAGTCAACCTTTTCGGACCAGCTGCCCTAGTGGTATCGTAGGCAAAGCAGTCTTTGAGGCTAAACTCGTTTAGGCATGTTAAGCAAGCTGTTTTACCATATGTAACCCCCCTTTATACCAATGAAAGGACACCACACAGATATATATTCAAAATATATATGTATTTATTACTCAAAGTATCCCCTAGACTCTTTATGAGCACAGGAGCACAAATCGTTAAACAAGAAAGTATTACAATATATTAAAGTTGCACTTTATATGGATAGGCCCTGGTGGCCGCTCAAACCATATACTAAAATAGTGGTATAAGTACCACGAACAGGAAAGGGAGAAGGCCTAGGGCCTCTAGAATCGCTGGGCCTACAAGGAGCTAACTTTAGTTAGTGACCAGGAGGTCCACGGGTCACGTGTGCAGTGAGGAAAGTTACGCGTGGGCGCCACAGAGGTTTTCAATGGGTGCGTAATTGTTCAAAAGTTACTGCTAGAAGGGTCTTCTGGTTGGACTACGAATTCAAGACTTCAAATCTAGACATTAGAGATGTTACTCTACACTTGTGCACCGGAGTGCCCGCTTTACCTCACCCACAGGAAGCGGGTGCATAGGGCTCGAAGTGCGTCGGGTTTCGTCTATCTGTTCAATGGAGCCTGACGACAAAGATGCTGCAGGCGGTCGGTCCAGAAGAGATGCGGTGGATCCAAGGATGGATCAGAAGTGTAGAAGACCTGTAAGCAGAGGGGACAGTGTTCACAGCCACTAGCCAGTGACCGGCGTGGCACCAGGTAGGTACCAGGCGATGTCGGGTGCAAACAGGTGAAGAGGTGTAGCTTGTCTCTGCAGCCACGTGGTCCCTGAAGTTCGATGACGTCCAGGAGTCGGTTCACGAGCTGTCCCACGTAGGCTCTCGCTGTCGGTGGTGTCGGCGACTCAGAAGAAGCAAACAAGCCTTGGTAAAAGCAGGAGTCGCAGGAAGTGAAGAAAGCTGTTAGCTCTGACCAGCAAGGTCAGAGGGGCTGCCCCTTTGGAGGGAAGCAGGGGCCAGTCTGGAGCAACCAGACCAGCATCGTAGTTTTTCAAGATGGTCGCCAAGATGGCCACTAGTCAACGGACCAGTAACCGGTTAGGCGCGTCGAGTCACGAAGTGCAGAGGGGCCCCACGCGGTAAATAGACATAATATCGAAAAAAAAATATCGACTTGACAGAATATCGAGTTTTTAATATAGAATGGACAGAATATCGAATTGCCAAAATATAGTGGTGAAGAATATCGAAAATCAGGTAAGAAATATCGATTCAAATAATATAGAAGTAAGTAATATCGACAGTCATAATATAGTAGTTAAAAATATCGATTTTTTTTATAGTGTTTTAAGTGTTAGTATATGTGTTAAAAGTATGTATTAATATTGGAATGTATGTTAGAATATTTTTTAAGTAATGAATTTTATGTTATTTCATTTTTGTGTAATATAATTCCGTAGCGGGTTGTGGCTTTATAGGGGAGTAGGGTGGGAAGTAATTTAATTATAGTACATTAAATAATAATTTATAGGAATTATTGATTATTTTTAATTTAATTTTGCGTTTTACTTCTGTAGCGGGTTGTGGGTTTATAGGGGAATAGGGTGGGAAGTAATTTAATTGTTATTAGTTAATTATTAATTAGTATTGAAAATTAATTGGTTGTTGATTAATTATTAATTCGTAAATAATTTGTATTCATTGGTAATTAATTTGTATTAATTGTTTAATTGATAATTATGTTAATTGTATTCATTTAATATTTGTAGCGGGTAGTGGGTTTATAGGGGAATATGGTGGGAAGTAATATAATTCTAAAAAAATTATTATTTAAATAATTTGTGTATATTGATAATTAATATATTATTAATTAATTATTAATTGGTATTATTTGCATTTATTAATGTTTGTTATAGAAAAATAATTGGTTGTTAATTAATTATTAATATGTAATTAATTAATCAAAAATTTATTGGTATTTATAATTAATTAATTATTGAATATTGTGTGGTTGGTAATTAATTTTAATACTTTTTTGGTATTAATAATTCATTTACTTTTAATAAAATATTAATTTATTATTTTCCCTACTATTGCACTCACTGGAGTGGGAATAGTAATTTTTACCCCTACGCTATCCAACGTATTCCCTACTATTGCACTCACTGGAGTGGGAATAATAATTTTTACCCCTACGCTATCCAACGCTTTCCCTACTGTTGCACTCTTGGGAGTGGGAATAGTAATTTTTATCCCTACGCTATCCAACGGTTTCCCTACTGTTGCACTCTTTGGAGTGGGAATAGTAATGTTTACCCCTACGCCATCTGACGTTTTCTCTACTGTTGTAATCACTGGAGTGGGAATATTACATTTTTCCCTCCCGCTATCCAACGCTTTCCCTACTGTTGCACTCTCTAGAGTGGGAATAGTAATTTTTACCCCTACGCTATCCAACGCTTTCCCTACTGTTGCACTCTCTGGAGTGGGATTAGTAATTTTTAGCCCTACTCTATCCAATGCTTTCCCTACTGTTGCACTCTTTGGAGTGGGAATAGTAATTTTTACCCCTACGCTATCCAACGCTTTCTCTACTGTTGCACTCACTGGAGTGGGAATAGTAAATTTTACCCTCCCGCTATCCAACGCTTTCCCTACTGTTGCACTCTCTGGAGTGGGAATAGTAATTTTTACCCCTACGCTATCCAATGCTTTCCCTACTGTTGCACTCACTGGAGTGGGAATAGTAGTTTTTACCCCTACGCTATCCAACGCTTTCCCTACTGTTGCACTCACTGGAGTGGGAATAGTAAATTTTACCCACCCGCTATCCAACGTTTCCCTACTGTTGCACTCTCTGGAGTGGGAATAGTAATTTTTACACCTACGCTATCCAATGCTTTCCCTACTGTTGCACTCACTGGAGTGGGAATAGTAATTTTTACCCCTACGCTATCCAACGCTTTCCCTACTGTTGCACTCACTGGAGTGGGAATAGTAAATTTTACCCTCCCGCTATCCAATGCTTTCCCTACTGTTGCACTCTCTGGAGTGGGAAAAGTAATTTTTACCCCTACGCTTTCCAATGCTTTCCCTATTATTGCACTCTCTGGAGTGGGAATAGTAATTTTTACCCTCCCGCTATCCAACGCTTTCCCTACTGTTGCATTCTCTGGAGTGGGAATAGTAATTTTGACCCTCCCGCTATCCAACGCTTTCCCTACTATTGCACTTACTGGAGTGGTAATAGTAAATTTTACCCGCCCGCTATCCTACGCAGAAAATGTTGAATATTTTTAATTAATATAACGTTAATATATATGTATAAATGTTTTTTTTTACTTACATTAATTATTTATTAATTTTAATGTTATTTAAGTATTTTTAAGTATGTGTCAGTTAATTATATGTATTATTTCATTCATTTTACATTACTTTTAAGACATTTAAAAAATTCGATATTTTGACTAACTATATTTTTAACAACGATATTTTGGATTCTATATTTTTGTACTTACCTGTTTGGAGATAGGGATTCGATATTTTGGCATTCTATATTTTGGCATCGATATTTTTGTATGTCTATATTTTGGTAGTTGATATTATGTCAGTGATCCGCCCCACGCAGATTGTGGAGATGCTGGAGGGCTCACCTATGGTGCAGATGCTGCTCGGATGTTGGGCTTCTCAGAACCCAAAGCACAACTTGGAGGGAGCCTCTGTTGTCGCGCTTTCAGCTAGTCGAGTGTCTTCCAAGATGGCTGGCTCCACGTGTCTCGGTGCCTCCACGGGTTCCTTCTTTGCAGGGACTGTGGATCGGGCGGTGAGAGGTCTGGAGGTCCAGTCCTTGTCGGTCTCTGGGCTCGGGCTCCGGTGGGAGGCGGCGGCAAAGCAGACGTCGAGTCGCTGGATGGTGCTTTCTTTAGCAAGATGGTCACTCTCTGACCATAGGGGAGATTTCCTTCAGTCTTCTGTGCAGCAGAACGTCGAAGTTCCCGTCTTCTTCTTAGTTTCAAGTTGATTCCAGGATGTCTGAAGTCTTTGGACACAGCTCCTACCTTTAAGCTGATTCTAGGGGCCGGACTACCTGCTAGGTCCCTCCCTAAGGGTGGGACCAGGAAAGGGGGTGGTTACACCCCCAATCCTTTGTCCAGCTCGCCCCAGGTCTGGGGCTAGTGTGCCCCAGGACCGGATTGAACTGGCATATGCACCGAGGCTCCTTGTGAGCCTCAGGCATGTCTGTTTCCTTTCAAGCCCTACCTGACCAATACACAAAATCCTGTCTGGGGTGGTGCTCGCACCTCCCCTGGCAGGAAACCCTTTGTCCACGTCTCCCAAGCTGGAAGGACTCCCAGCAGCAGGAGGGCAGACTTGTGTCGGTGGTGGCAGCGTCCATTTTGTGGAGCTGAGGCTGCGTCTGATTTTACCCGGGTTTCAGGTTCTGTACATGTCGTGTCCCCCTAGGAGGGTGGAATGCTAACCCCGTCGCCAGAATTGGCGAGGGGTTAGTATTCCAATTCGTATGACACCGTACTCGACATTTTTTGATAAAGCCAAACCAAAGATAGCATTTAACCGCGAGGTTCATAATGCTCTTAAGAGTATATGGTATGGCGATATCTGGAAACGGTAGAAGGAAGTTGTTCCGACTACTGCAGACAGGCTCAGCTCATGCCAGAGCACCATCTCACATGAAACCAAGCACTCTGCCTTCAGGATTGTTAAGGCCTGCCATAGGAGTGACGTATAGGTTAACATGTGTCCCATTTAAGGTTAGGTATAGGCATACTACACCTAAGTAAGAGGTGGATACACCAACTTACCCCAGCTGAGTGATCAGCCAGTTGTGTCAAATTGCTAGGCCAGGCCAGGGGTGGCACAATACATGCTTCAGCCCCTGGTAGGCCTCAGATACACCAATGCCCTGAGTACCTAGGGTACACTAGTACAGGGGCTCACAGGGTGATCCAGTTCCAATGGGTCATGCACCTAAAGTGCATAGTGTCAATTTAGCAGAGAGAACAGCAGGCTGGGGGTCTGATTAGCAGGCCCACAGCCTCAATACGTCAAAAACCAGTGAAGCAAAAAGCAAAAATTTGGGGTGACCATAGGATAGCAGACCCTACTCTCCTACACAACCCCCCCCCCCCCGCCAAACGCAGGGACATTAAACTAGCCTGGTCCAGTCGTATCTTCATGTCCTAAGTGGAAGTACCTGGAGAGACCATCTGCATTCCCATGGTCTGTACCTGGCCGGTGCTCCACTGTAAAGTCCATCCCCTGTAGGGAAATGGACAACCTAAGCAGTTTGGGGTTTTCACCCTTCATCTGATTTAGCCACAAGAGGGGCTTATGTTCGGTCTGAATCTTGAAGTGAGTGCCAAACAAGTATGGCCTCAGCTTCTTCAGGGCCCACACCACAGCAAAGGCCTCCCTCTCAATAGCTGACCAATTCTTCTCTCTGGGGGTCAACCTTCTGCTAATAAAAGCAATGGGTTGGTCTTGACCATCTACATTAAGTTGTGACAGTACAGCTCCCACACCCAACTCAGAAGCATCTGTTTGGACAATAAACTCTTTGGAGTAGTCAGGACTTTTCAGGATAGGTGCAGAGCACATGGCCTCCTTCAGTTCATCAAATGCCTTTTGACAGCTTACTGTCCACTGAACCTTTTTGGGCATCTTTTTGGATGTCAGATCATTAAGAGGAGTCACAATGGACCCATAGTTCTTAACAAACTTCCTGTAGTACCCAGTCAAGCCCAAGAAAGCTCGGACCTGAGTCTGGGTGGTGGGAGGAGACCAGTCCTTGATGGATTGTATCTTACTCTCCAGTGGTTGAACTTGGCCTCCACCTACAAGGTGGCCCAAGTACACAACCTTACTCTGCCCTATCTGGCACTTAGTAGCCTTGATAGTGAGGCCTGCCTTTTGCAGAGCCTCAAGTACCTTCTTCAGGTGGATCAGGTGATTCTCCCAGGTGGAGCTAAAGGCAGCAATGTCATCAAGATATGCTGCACAAAAGTCATCCAACCCAGTAAGGACTTGATTCACCAACCTTTGGAAGGTGGCAGGTGCATTCTTCAGACCAAAGGGCATCACCACGAATTGGTAGTGCCCTCCTGGGGTTGAAAATGCTGTTTTGGCCTTAGACTCCTCAGCTAACCTGATTTGCCAATAGCCAGCTGTCAAATCAAATGTGCTCAAAAACTTAGCAGAAGCTAGTTTATCTATGAGCTCATCTGCCCTTGGAATACGATGTGCGTCTGTCCCAGTGACAGCATTGAGTCCTCTGTAATCCACACAGAACCTCATCTCTCTCTTGCCATCTTTGGTGTGAGGTTTGGGGACCAGAACCACTGGGCTAGCCCAGGGGCTCTCTGAGGGCTCAATGACACCCAACTCCAGCATCTTGTGTACCTCAGTCTTTATACAGTCCCTGAGATGGTCAGGTTGCCTGTAAAGTTTGTTCTTCACAGGAAGACTGTCACCGGTGTCCACCACATGGGTACACCAGTCAGTTTGACTAGGTATCAGTGAGAACATATGCTGAAATGATTGTAGAACTTGTCTACATTCAATTGGCTGATGCTCAGTGAGGTTGCCTCCCAGGGTCACTCCTTCAACTGAGCCATCTTCAAGGTTCTGAGACAACAGGTCTGGGAGAGGCTCACTCTCCTCCTCCTGTCCCTCATCTGTAGCCATGAGCAAGCCCATGTCTACCCTGTCAACATATGCTTTTAACCTGTTAACATGGAGTACCCTGTGGGGACTCCTGGGAGTGCCTAGGTCCACCAACTAGGTAACCTCTCCCTTCTTTTCCAGGATTGTATGGGGTCCAGACCATTTGTCTTGGAGTGCTGCTGGGGCCACTGGCTCCAACACCCATACCTTCTGTCCTGGCTGAAACTCAACCAAGACAGCCTTTTGGTCATGCCAAGCTTTCTGTAAGGCCTGAGTTGCCTCAAGGTTTTTGGATGCCTTCTCCATGTACTCAGCCATCCTGGAGCGGAGACCAAGTACATAGTCCACTATGTCTTGCTTAGGCTTTTTGAGAGGTAACTCCCATCCTTCCCTCACCAGACATAGGGGTCCTCTTACA
Source organism: Triturus cristatus (assembly GCF_964204655.1). Classification (NCBI taxonomy): domain Eukaryota; kingdom Metazoa; phylum Chordata; class Amphibia; order Caudata; family Salamandridae; genus Triturus; species Triturus cristatus. The sequence goes on from NC_140579.1 coordinate 1,151,399,369, forward strand.
GGGTGCCCAAATAACAATTCAAAGGGGCTGTAGCCAACTCCTTTTTGTGGGACCTCTCTGTAAGCAAACAGAAGGCAGGGTAGAAGGATGTCCCATCTTCGCCTGAGCTTTTCAGGTAATCCTTTGATCATACCCTTTAGGGTCTTGTTGAATCTCTCAACAAGCCCATTGCATTGTGGGTGATAAGGAGTGGTGAACTTGTAGTTGACACCACATTCCTTCCACATAGCTGTCAAGTATCCTAACATGAAGTTGGCACCTCTGTCAGAAACTACCTCCTTAGGAAACACCACTCTGGAGAAGACTCCCAGTAAGGCCCTGGCCACAACAGGAGCTGTTGTGGTCCTAAGGGGAATTGCCTCTGGATACCTGGTGGCATGATCCACTACCACCAGTATAAATCTGTGCCCAGATGCAGTGGGGGGATCCATGGGACCCACAATATCAATCCCCACTCTCTCAAAGGGAACCCCCACCACAGGTAGTGGTATTAGGGGGGCCTTTGTTGTGCCACCTGATTTGCCACTGGCTTGGCAGGTCACACAGGAGAGACAAAACTCCTTGGTATCTTCATTCATGTGAGGCCAGTGAAAGTGAGGGACAAGCCTGTCCCAAGTCTTGTTCTGGCCTAAGTGTCCTGCTAGAGGAATATCATGGGCCAAGGTAAGAAGGAAGCCCCTAAATTGCAGAGGTATAACCAACCTCCTGGTTGCACCAGGTTTTGGGTCTCTAGCCTCTGAATAAAGGAGCCCATCATCCCAATATACTTTATGGGTACCTTGAGCATTCCCAGCAGCCTCAGCAGCAGCCAGCTGTCTGAGGGGTTCAAGAGATGGACAGGATAACTGAGCCTGCCCCAAGTCAGCCCTAGAAGGTCACCCTGTCCCCAGAAACTCAACCTGGTCAGGTTCAAGCTCTTCAGGGACAGTTCCTTCAAGGTTCTTGAGATCATCCTCCTGGGAAGACTGATCATCACTTGGAGGCAGGGGGGAAGGCACAGCCTTAACCCTCCTGTTCTTCTTCTTGGAAGGTGCTTGGTCCATTGTTCCAGGATCCAAGACCTGAGGTTCAGTAAGGCACTTTTTGGCCTGTGACCTGGTCACAGCAAGGACATGTGGTGAGATACCTAACATCTCTGCATGTGTCCTGTACTCCACTTCTGACCATAGAGAACTCTCTAGGTCATTGCCCAACAAACATTCTACTGGGAGGTCTGCACTAACCACAACCCTTTTGAGGCCAGTTACCCCTCCCCACGAGAAGTTAACAACTGCCACACTATGTGAAGTAGTGACATTGCTGGCATTGGTCACCATGTAATTCTCACCTGGTATGTACTGTCCAGGGTCCACAAAGCCTGGTGTCACCATAGTGACACTGGCACATGTGTCCCTGTAGGCTTGAGCCACTTTTTCATTTATTAAAGGAGTCTGTCTGTACTTGCCCAGATTACTGGGGCTCACAGTCAGGGACAAATCCATGTCCCCATCACAGATCAAGACTGCCTGTGTAAGGGTTCTGTCTAGGTCAGAATCTCCTTCAGTTCCCATAGTGATTCCCACTACACCCTTTGTCTGGGGACCAACACTGCTAACAGTACTACTGGGAGCAGGTGCCTTAGGGGCAACAGTGTTGGGGGCTCCACCTTTCTTACAATCACTAGTCCAGTGAGTTGTATTCTTGCAAGATTTGCACCAGGGTTTCTTTGGACCTTCTTTCTTCTTTCCTTTAGATTGTTGGGACCCACCCTCATTAGTACTAGTTTGGGGCCTGTTGAAGACTTCTGGTCTTTGGATTTCTGGTCATTACCCTTTTGGTCTGTTTTCTTCTGATCACCCCCTTGGCCCTGGTTCTGGTTCTTTTGCTTAACCCTGGTTCTGACCCATTTGTCTGCCTTCTTTCCCAATTCTTGGGGAGAGGTCAGATCCGAGTCAACCAAGTGTTGATGCAGTTGCTGGTTTTGACAGTTATTTAAAATCTGTTCTCTCATCATCAAATTGTACAATCCTGTATAATCTGAAACCTTACTTCCCAGCAACCAACCCTCCAAAGCCTTAGTGGCACATTCAACATATTCAGACCAGTCCTGAGTCTGTGCCTTCTGGGTATCTCTGAACATTAACCTGTACTGCTCAGTGGTTAAGCCTAACCCATCAACCAGGACACTCTTCAGGGCTCTGTAGTTTCTGACATCCTCCTCTCTAACAGTGAGGAGTCTATCTCTGCCTCTACCTTCAAAGGAGAGCCATAAGATTGCTGCCCACTGGTCCTCAGGAACCTGCTGTACTTTGCAGGCTCTCTCAAGAGCAGTCATCCATTTGTGGATATCATCCCCACTTTTGTAGGGGGGCACAACCTTGGACAGGTTCCTATTATCAAAGAGCCTATCTTTGTCCCTAGGGACAATGCTGCCACCAGTGGGTATAGACCCACTCTCTCTAGGTTGCCTAGCCTTGTTCAGTTTCTCTTCCATCAGAGCTACTTCTAAGTCTTGTTTTCTGATCCTCAGCTGAGCTTCCTGCATTCTGGCCTCATGCTCCCTCACCTGAGGGCTGGTCATCCTTCTTCTGGACTGACCCTGAGAGCCTCTAGAGGCATGAGAGGCATTAGAGTCACCTGAGTGATTCCTCTGTCTCCCAAACCCCTGGTTAAGTCCACTGGCGAAACTCGATGGGGGGAACCCATTGTCATTCCCAAATAGTCTTAAATTAGCTGGGCCAAGTATAATACCTGGCACCGGGCTATTTCTCCCATCAGAATCACTACTATTATCAGACTCATCCCCCTTGTCATTCTCGTCCCTATGCTGATCCTCATCCTCTGTAGTCTGATTCTCACCTAAGGGGTGACTGTTAGGAAGGGGTGCTTCAGTAGCATCTTCAGAAGGAGGGCCTCCTGTTCCAGTCCCTGAGGGGCCTAACTGGGAGGCTTTCTTGAGAGCTCTCTGATCTTCATCAGTTTGCAAGAGTTCTCTGAGTTCAGCAGAGGTAGGGTTCTTGGGCTGTTTAAGGCCCCTAGAATTAGCCAACTGCCTGAGCTCGTTCAGGTTTAGGGTAGCAAAGATGGATGGTGCCCTCTGGGGGTCACTCTCGACAGAGATGGGTACCTTGGACCCCTCTGCCCCAGCCATTGCTCTTAAGTGTGTGTGGAAGTGTTGCAACTACCTACACTTGGGTTTTCCTACTAAACCTATCTAGTAGTTGTAGTCAGGGTGTGCTACTCACTTTTCTCTACAACAACTAAGTTCAGTAGAACTTAAGTATATAACTAACTTGTTTTATATGTACCTAAACGTACCTGTATGATCTTTCAATTGGTAACAAAGAGATTACAGAGGTAAAACAACAGCAAGCTCAAATCCCAACCGCTGCTCATCAATGTGAGAAGTTGGCCTGGTATATGATGTTCACTAATTAAAGTGACCACCTTCTACCATGCCAAGCAACCCTTATGGTGTGGTTGTAAGTCAACCTTTTCGGACCAGCTGCCCTAGTGGTAGCGTAGGCTAAGCAGTCTTTGAGGCTAAACTCGTTTAGGCATGTTAAGCAAGCTGTTTTACCATACGTAACCCCCCTTTATACCAATGAAAGGACACCACACAGATATATATTCAAAATATATATGTATTTATTACTCAAAGTATCCCCTAGACTCTTTATGAGCACAGGAGCAAAATCGTTAAACAAGAAAGTATTACAATATACGAAAGTTGCACTTTATATGGATAGGCCCTGGTGGCCGCTCAAACCATATACTAAAATAGTGGTATAAGTACCACGAACAGGAAAGGGAGAAGGCCTAGGGCCTCTAGAATCGCTGGGCCTACAAGGAGCTAACTTTAGTTAGTGACCAGGAGGTCCACGGGTCGCATGTGCAGTGAGGAAAGTTACACGCGGGCGCCCATAGGTTTCCAATGGGTGCGTAATTGTTCAAAAGTTACTGCTAGAAGGGTCTTCTGGTTGGACTACGAATTCAAGACTTCAAACCTAGACATTAGAGATGTTACTCTACACTTGTGCACCGGAGTGCCAGCTTTACCTCACCCACAGGAAGCGGGTGCATAGGGCTCGAAGTGCGTCGGGTTTCGTCTATCTGTTCAAGGGAGCCTGACGACAAAGATGCTGCAGGCGGTCGGTCCAGAAGAGATGCGGTGGATCCAAGGATGGATCGGAAGTGTAGAAGACCTGTAAGCAGAGGGGACAGTGTTCACAGCCACTAGCCAGTGACCGGCGTGGCACCAGGTAGGTACCAGGCGATATCGGGTGCAAACAGGTGAAGAGGTGTAGCTTGTCTCTGCAGCCACGTGGTCCCTGAAGGTCGACGACGTCCAGGAGTCGGTTCACGAGCTGTCCCACGCAGGCTCTCGCTGTCGGCGGTGTCGGCCACTCAGAAGAAGCAAACAAGCCTTGGCAAAAGCAGGAGTCGCAGGAAGTGAAGAAAGCTGTTAGCTCTAACCAGCAAGGTTAGAGGGGCTGCCCCTTTGGAGGGAAGCAGGGGCCAGTCTGGAGCAACCAGACCGGTGTTGTAGTTTTTCAAGATGGTCGCCAAGATGGCCACTAGTCAATGGACCAGTAACCGGTTAGCCACGTTGAGTCGTGAAGTTCAGAGGGGCCCCACGCAGATCGTGGAGATACTGGAGGGCTCACCTTTGGTGCAGATGCTGCTTGGATGTTGGGCTTCTCAGGACCCAAAGCACAACTTGGAGGGTGCCTCTGTTGTCGCGCTTTCAGCTAGTTGAGTGTCTTCCAAGATGGCTGGCTCCACGTGTCTCGGTGCCTCCACGGGTTCCTTCTTTGCAGGGACTGTGGATCGGGCAGTGAGAGGTCTGGAGGTCCAGTCCTTGTTGGTCCCTGGGCTCGGGCTCCGGCGGGAGGTGGCAGCAAAGCCAACATCGATTCGCTGGATGGTGCTTGCGTTAGCAAGATGGTCACTCCCTGACCATAGGGGAGATTTCCTTCAGTCTTCTGTGCAGCAGAACGTCGAAGTTCCCGTCTTCTTCTTAGTTTCAAGTTGATTCCAGGATGTCTGAAGTCTTTGGACACAGCTCCTACCTTTAAGCAGATTCTAGGGGCCGGACTACCTGCTAGGTCCCTCCCTAAGGGTGGGACCAGGAAGGGGGGTGGTTACACCCCCAATCCTTTGTCCAGCTCGCCCCAGGTCTGGGGCTGGTGTGCCCCAGGACCGGATTGAACTGGCATATGCACCGAGGCTCCTTGTGAGCCTCAGGCATGTCTGTTTCCTTTCAAGCCCTACCTGACCAATACACAAAATCCTGTCTGGGGTGGTGCTCGCACCTCCCCTGGCAGGAAACCCTTTGTCCACGTCTCCCAAGCTGGAAGGACTCCCAGCAGCAGGAGGGCAGACTTGTGTCGGTTTTGGCACCGTCCATTTTGTGGAGCTGAGGCTATGTCTTATTTTACCCGGGTTTCAGGTTCTGTACATGTTGTGTCCCCCTAGGAGGGTGGAATGCTAACCCCGTCACCAGAATTGGCGAGGGGTTAGTATTCCAATTCGTATGACACCTTACTCGACATGTTTTGATAAAGCCAAACCAAAGATAGCATTTAACCGCGAGGTGCATAATGCACTTAAGAGTATATGGTATGGCGATATCTGGAAACGGTAGAAGGAAGTTGTTCCGACTACTGCAGACAGGCTCAGCTCATGCCAGAGCACCATCTCACATGAAACCAAGCACTCTGCCTTCAGGATTGTTAAGGCCTGCCATAGGAGTGACTTATAGGTTAACATGTGTCCCATTTAAGGTTAGGTATAGGCATACTACACCTAAGTAAGAGCTGGATACACCAACTTACCCCAGCTGAGTGATCAGCCAGTTGTGTCACATTGCTAGGCCAGGCCAGGGGTGGCACAATACATGCTTCAGCCCCTGGTAGGCCTCAGATACAACAATGCCCTGAGTACCTAGGGTACACTAGTACAGGGGCTCACAGAGTGATCCAGTTCCAATGGGTCATGCACCTAAAGTGCATAGTGTCAATTTAGCAGAGAGAACAGCAGGCTGGGGGTCAGATTAGCAGGCCCACAGCCTCAATACGTCAAAAACCAGTTAAGCAAAAAGCAAAAATTTGGGGTGACCATAGGATAGCAGACCCTACTCTCCTACAGAGTGTTTGAAAAGTTTCAGCACTCCGTCCATCATCTCCTTGTGTTTGCTTTGTTCACCCTAAGTTGACAGGGTATGCCCAGATGTGGGTCTCTTGCTCCCTTTACCACTGGATTCAAGCTAGCCTGGCTGGTGAGGGCTGATAGTCCGAAACTGGTCCCAGGATGCTTGTTTCCAGTCCAGGGAAGACGTGGCTTGGCAGCTCGGGCTGGACTGTTCCCATGAGGCACAGGGTCAAGACTGATTTGCATATAGCTGTGTCTGAACTGGGGTGGCAAAGTGAGCTAAAGAAAGATGATGGATTTAACCAAGATCTGTGACTGGGGTTGAGTGTTTGAAAAGTTTCAGCAGTCCGTCCATCATCTCCTTGGGTTTTCTTTGTTCGCCCTAAGTTGGCAGGGTATGCCCAGACGTGGGTCCCTTGCTCCCTTTGCCACTGGATTGAAGCTAGACTGTCTGATGTGGGCTGTTAGCCCGAAACCGACCCTAGGATGCTTGTTTCCGGTCCGGGGAGGATATGGCTTGGCAGTTCGCGTTGGACTGTTCCCATGAGGCACAGGGTCAAGACTGATTTGCATATAGCTGTGTGTGCACTGGAGTGGCAAAGTGAGCTAAAGAATGGTGATGGATTTAACCCAGATCTGTGATGGGGGTGAGTGCTTGAAAAGTTTCAGCACTCCGTATATCATCTCCTTGTGTTTGCTTTGTTTGCCCTAAGTTGGCAGGGTATGCCCAGACGTGGGTCCCTTGCTCCCTTTGCCACTGGACTCAAGCTAGCGTGGCTGATGAGGGCTGTTAGTCCGAAACCGGTCCCAGGATGCTTGTTTCCGGACCAGGGAAGACATGGCTTGGCAGTTAGGGCTGGACTGTTCCCATGAGGCACAGGGTCAAGACTGATTTGCATATAGCTGTGTCTGAACTGGGTTGGCAAAGTGAACTAAAGAATAATGAGGGATTTAACCCAGATCTGTGACTGGGGGTGAGTGTTTGAAAAGTTTCAGCACTCCATCCATCATCTCCTTGGATTTGCTTTGTTCGCCCTAAGTTACACGGTATGCCCATACGTGGGTCCCTTGCTCTCTTTGCCACTGGATTCAAGCTAGCCTGTCTGATGAGGGCTGTTAGTCCAAAACTGGTCCCAGTATGCTTGTCTCCGATCCATGGAAGACATGGCTTGGTAGTTCGGGCTGGACTGTACACATGAGGCACAGGGACAAGACTAATTTGCATATAGATGTGTCTGAACTGGGGTGGAACAATGAGCTAAAGAATGATGATGGATTTAACCCAGACCTGTGGCTGGGGTGAGTGTTTTAAAAGTTTCAGCACTCCGTCCATCATATCCTTGTGTTTGCTATGTTCGTCCTAAGTTGGTGGGGTATTCCCAGACGTGGGCCCGTTGCTCCCTTTGCCACTGGATTCAAGCTAGCCTGGCTGATGAGGGCTGTTACTCCGAAACCGGTCCCAGGATGCTTGTGTCCGGTCCAGGGAAGAAATGGCTTTGCATTTCGGGATGCACTGTTCCCAAGAGACACAGAGTCAAGACTGATTTGCATATAGCTGTGTCTGAACTGGGGTGGAAAAGTGAGCTAAAGAATGATGATGGATTTAACCCAGATCCGTGACTGGGGTTGAGTGTTTGAACAGTTTCAGTACCCTGTCCATCATCTCCCTGTGTTTGCTTTGTTCCCCTAAGTTGGCAGGGTATACCCAGATGTGGGTCCCTTCCTCCCATTGCCACTGGACTCAAGCTAGCCGGGCTGATGAGGGCTGTTAGTCTGAAACTGGAACCAGGATGCTTGTTTCCGGTCCAGGGAAGACATGGTTTGGCAGATCAGGCTGGACTGTTCCCATGAGGCACAGGGTCAAGACTGATTTGCATATAGCTGTGTCTGAACTGGGGTGGCAAAGTGAGCTAAAGAGTGATGATGGATTTAACCCAGATCTGTGACTGGGGGTGAGTGTTTGAAAAGTTTCAGCACTCCGTCCATCATCTCCTTGTGTTTGCTTTGTTCGCCCTAAGTTGACAGGGTATGCCCAGACGTGGGTCCTTTGCTCCCTTTACCACTGGATTCAAGCTAGCATGGCTGGTGAGGGCTGTTAGTCCGAAACTGGTCCCAGGATGCTTGTTTCTGGTCCAGGGAAGACATGGCTTGGCAGTTTGGGCTGGACTGTTCCCATGAGGCACAGGGTCAAGACTGATTTGTATATAGCTGTGTCTGAACTGGGGTGGCAAAGTGAGCTAAAGAATGATGATGGATTTTGTTGTGTCCTATGAAGGTCGACACCAGGAGCCAGGATGTATATTTAAGTCTTCTTTATTCAGTTTCAGTCCAAGTTATATCAGCCTTGACTCGAGCCAGCCTAGTGTGGTACTGGCCCCACCAGGAGCAGCCTGCCTAGCTGCTCAGCCCATCTCTAACTGCCAACACTCATCCACTCAGACACCCAAGCATTCCACACATCACAGGCACCCCAATATTCCATGACCAACTCACACTCTGGCTGAGCAGCTAGAGGCAGCAGGGCTGGAGTACATGTTATACAACTAAGTATGGTATAACAGATTTAACCCAGATCTGTGACAGGGGGTGAGTGTTTGAAAAGTTTCAGCACTCCGTCCATCATCTCCTTGTGTTTGCTTTGTTCGCCCTAAGTTGGCAGGGTATGCCCAGACGTGGGTCCCTAGCTCCCTTTGCCACTGGATTCAAGCTAGCCTGGCTGATGGGGGCTGTTAGTCCAAAACTGGTCCCAGGATGCTTGTTTCCAATCCAGGGAAAACATGGCTTGGCAGTTCGGGCTTGACTGTTTCCATGAGGCACAGGGTCAAGACTGATTTGCATATGTGTGTCCTTACTGGGATGGGAAAGTGAGCTAAAGAATGATGATGGATTTACCCTAGATCTGTGACTGGAGTTGAGTGTTTGAAAAGTTTCAACACTCCGTCCGTCATCTCATTGTGTTTGCTTTGTGTGCCCTAAGTTGGCAGGGTATGCCCAGACAGGGGTCCCTTGCTCCCTTTGGGACTGGATTCAAGCTAGCCTGGCTCATGAGGGTTGTTAGTCCGAACCCGGTCCCAGGATGCTTGTTTCTGGTCCAGGGAAGACATGGCTTGGCAGTTAGGGCTGGACTGTTCCCATGGGGGCACAGGGTCAAGACTGATTTGCATATAGCTGTGTGTGCACTGGGGTGGCAAAGTGAGCTAAAGAATGGTGATAGATTTAACCCAGATTTGTGATGGGGGTGAGTGTTTGAAAAGTTTCAGCACTCCGTATATCATCTCCTTGTGTTTGCTTTGTTTGCCCTAAGTTGGCAGTGTATGCCCAGATGTGGGTCCCTAGCTCCCTTTGCCACTGGATTCAAGCTAGCCTGGCTGATGGGGGCTGTTAGTCCAAAACTGGTCCCAGGATGCTTGTTTCCAATCCAGGGAAAACATGGCTTGGCAGTTCGGGCTTGACTGTTTCCATGAGGCACAGGGTCAAGACTGATTTGCATATGTGTGTCCTTACTGGGATGGGAAAGTGAGCTAAAGAATGATGATGGATTTACCCTAGATCTGTGACTGGAGTTGAGTGTTTGAAAAGTTTCAACACTCCGTCCGTCATCTCCTTGTGTTTGCTTTGTGTGCCCTAAGTTGGCAGGGTATGCCCAGACAGGGGTCCCTTGCTCCCTTTGCGACTGGTTTCAAGCTAGCCTGGCTCATGAGGGTTGTTAGTCTGAACCCGGTCCCAGGATGCTTGTTTCTGGTCCAGGGAAGACATGGCTTGGCAGTTAGAGCTGGACTGTTCCCATGGGGGCACAGGGTCAAGACTGATTTGCATATAGCTGTGTGTGCACTGGGGTGGCAAAGTGAGCTAAAGAATGGTGATAGATTTAACCCAGATTTGTGATGGGGATGAGTGTTTGAAAAGTTTCAGCACTCCGTCTATCATCTCCTTGTGTTTGCTTTGTTTGCCCGAAGTTGGCAGGGTACGCCCAGACGTGGGTCCCTTGCTCCATTTGCCACTGGATTCAATCTAACCTGGCTGATGAGGGCTGTTATCCTGAAACCGGTCCCAGGATGCTTGTTTCTGGTCCAGGGAAGACATGGCTTGGCAGTTACGGCTGGACTGTTCCCATGGGGCACAGGGTCAAGGCTGATTTGCATATAGCTGTGTGTGCACTGGGGTGGCAAAGTGAGGTAAAGAATGGTGATAGATTTAACCCAGATTTGTGATGGGGGTGAGTGTTTGAAAAGTTTCACCACTCCGTATATCATCTCTTTCTGTTTGCTTTATTTGCCCTAAGGGGGCAGGGTATGCACAGATGGGGGTCCCTAGCTCCCTTTGCCACTGGATTCAAGGTAGCCTGGCTGGTGAGGGCTGACAGTCTGAACCCAATCTCAGGATGTTTTTTTCTGATCCAGAGAAGACATGGCTTGGCAGTTCGGGATGGACTGTTCCCATGAGTCACAGGAACAAGACTGATTTGCATATAGGTGTGTCTGAACTGGGTTGGCAAAGTGAACTACATAATGATGAGGGATTTAACCCAGATCTGGGGGTGAGTGTTTGAAAAGTTTCAGCACTCCGTCCATCATCTCCTTGTGTTTGCTTTGTTCGCCCTAAGTTGACAGGGTATGCCCAGACGTGGGTCTCGTGCTCCCTTTACCACTGGATTCAAGCTAGCCTGGCTGGTGAGGGCTGATAGTCCGAAACCGGTCCCAGGATGCTTGTTTCCGGTCCAAGGAAGACATGGCTTGGCAGTTCGGGCTTGACGGTTCCCATGAGGCACAGGGTCAAGACTGATTTTCATATAGCTGTGTCTGAACTAGGGTGGCAAAGTGAGCTAAAGAATGATGATGGATTTTGTTGTGTCCTATGAAGGTAGACACCAGGAGCCAGGATGTATATTTAAGTCTTCTTTATTCAGTTTCAGTCCAAGTTACATCAGTCTTGACTCCAGCCAGCCTAGTGTGGTACCAGCCCCACCAGGAGCAGCCTGCCTACCTGCTCAGACCATCTCTAACTTCCAACACTCATCCACTCAGACACCCAGGCATTCCACGCATCACAGTCACACCAACATTCCATAACCAACTCACACTCTGGCTGAGCAGCTAGAGGCAGCAGGGCTGGTGTACATGTTATACAACTTAGCATTGTATAACAGATTTAACCCAGATCTGTGACTGGGGGTGAGTGTTTGAATAGTATCAGCAGTCCGTCAATCCTCTCCTTGTGTTTGCTGTGTTCGCCCTAAGTTGGCAAGGTATTCCCAGACGTGGGTCCCTTGCTCCCTTTGCCACTGGATTCAAGCTAGCCTGGCTGATGGGGGCTGTTAGTCTGAAACAGGTCCCAGGATGCTTGTTTCCGGTCCAGGGAAGACATGGCTTGGCAGTTCGGGCTGGACTGTTTCCATGAGGCACAGGGTCAAGACTGATTTCCATATGTGTGTCTGAACTGGGATAGGAAAGTGAGCTAAAGAATGATGATAGATTTAATCTAGATCTGTGACTGGAGTTGAGTGTTTGAAAAGTTTCAGCACTCCGTATATCATCTCCTTGTGTTTGCTCTGTTTGCCCTAAGTTGGCAGGGTATGCACAGACGTGGGTACCTTGCTCCCTTTGCCACTGGATTCAAGCTAGCCTGGCTGAAGAGGGCTGTTAGTCCGAAACCGGTCCCAGGATGCTTGTTTCCGGTCCAGGGAAGACATGGCTTGGCAGTTCGGGCTGGACTGTTCCCATGAGGCACAGGATCAAAACTGATTTGAATATAGCTGTGTGTTCACTGGGGTGGCAAAGTGAGCTAAAAAATGGTGATTGATCTAACCCAGATCTGTGATGGGGTGAGTGTTTGAAAAGTTTCAGCACTCCGTATATCATCTCCTTGTGTTTGTTTTGTTTGCCCCAAGTTGGCAGGGTATGCCCAGACGTGGGTCCCTTGCTCCCTCTGCCACTGGATTCAAGCTAGCCTGGCTGAAGAGGACTGTTAGTCTGAAACCGGTCCCAGGATGCTTGTTTCCGGTCCAGGGAAGACATAGCCTGGCAGTTCGGGCTGGACTGCTCCCATGAGTTACAGGGTCAAGACTGATTTGCATATAGCAGTTTCTGAACTGGGTTGGCAAAGTGAACTAAAGAATGATGAGGGATTTAACCCAGATCTGTTACTGGGGGTGAGTGTTTGAAAAGTTTCAGCACACCGTCCATCATCTCCTTTTGTTTGCTTTGTTCGCCCTAAGTTACATGGTATGCCCAGACGTGGGTCCCTTGCTCTCTTTGCCACTGGATTCAAGCTAGCCTGGCTGAAGAGGGCTTTTAGTCCGAAACCGGTCTCAGGGTGCTTGTCTCCGGTCCAGGGAAGACATGGCTTGGCAGTTCGGGCTGGACTGTTCCCATGAGGCACAGGATCAAAACTGATTTGCATATAGCTGTGTCTGAACAGGGTTGGCAAAGTGAACTAAAGAATGATGAGGGATTTAACGCAGATCTGTGACTGGGGGTGAGTGTTTGAAAAGTTTCAGCACTCTATCCATCATCTCCTTGTGTTTGCTTTGTTCGCCCTAAGTTACACGGTATGCCCAGACGTGGGTCCCTTGCTCTCTTTGCAACTGGATTCAAGCTAGCCTGTCTGATGAGGGCTGTTAGTCCAAAACCGGTCCCAGGATGCTTGTTTCCGATCCACGGAAGACATGGCTTGGTAGTTCGGGCTGGACTGTTCACATGAGGCACAGTGACAAGACTGATTTGCATATAGCTGTGTCTGAACTGGGATGGCACAATGAGCTAAAGAATGATGATGGATTTAACCCAGACCTGTGGCTAGGGGTGAGTGTTTGAAAAGTTTTAGCACTACGTCCATCATCTCCTTGTGTTTGCTTTGTTCGCCCTAAGTTGGCAGGGTATGCCCAGACGTGGGTCCGTTGCTCCCTTTGCCACTGGATTCAAGCTAGCCTGGCTGATGAGGGCTGTTAGTCCGAAACCGGTCCTAGGATGCTTGTGTCCGGTCCAGGGAAGACATGGCTTGGCATTTCGGGATGGACTGTTCCCATGAGGCACAGGGTCAAGACTGATTTGCATATAGCTGTGTCTGAACTGGGGTGGGAAAGTGAGCTAAAGAATGATGATGGATTTAACCCACATCTGTGACTTGGGTTGAGTGTTCGGAAAGCTTCAGCACCCTGTCCATCATCTCCCTGTGTTTGCTTTGTTAGCCCCAAGTTGGCAGTGTAGACCCAGATGTGGGTCCCTTGCTCCCTTTGCCACTGGATTCAAGCTAGCCTGGCTGATGAGGGCAATTAGCCTGAAACTGGAACCAGGATGCTTGTTACCGGTCCAGGGAAGACATGGCTTGGCTGTTCGCGCTGGACTGTTCCCATGAGGCACAGGGTCAAGACTGATTTGCATATAGCTGTGTCTGAACTGGGGTGGCAAAGTGAGCTAAAGAATGATGATGGATTTAACCCAGATCTGTGACTGGGGGTGAGTGTTTGAAAAGTTTCAGCACTCCGTCCATTATCTCCTTGTGTTTGCTTTGTTCGCCATAAGTTGGCAGGGAATGCCCAGACGTGGGTCCCTTGCTCCCTTTACCACTTGATTCAAGCTAGCCTGGCTGATGAGGGCTTTTAGTCCGAACCCGGTCCCAGGATGCTTGTTTCTGATCCAGGGAAGACATGGCTTGGCAGTTTTGGCTGGACTGTTCCCATGAGGCACAGGGTCAATACTGATTTGCATATAGCTGTGTCTGAACTGGGTTGGCAAAGTGAGCTAAAGAATGATGATGGATTTTGTTGTGCCCTATGAAGGTAGACACCAGGAGCCAGGATGTATATTTAAGTCTTCTTTATTCAGTTTCAGTCCAAGTTACATCAGTCTTGACTCCAGCCAGCCTAGTGTGGTACCGGCACCACCAGGAGCAGCCTACCTAGCTGCTCAGCCCATCTCTAACTGCAAACACTCATCCACTCAGACACCCAGGCATTCCACACATGACAGGCACACCAACATTCCATGACCAACACACACTCTGGCTGAGCAGCTAGAGGCAGCAGGGCTGGAGTACATGTTACACACTTAAGTATGGTATAACAGATTTAACCCAGATCTGTGACTGGGAGTGAGTGTCTGAAAAGTTTCAGCACTCCGTCAATCATCTCCTTGTGTTTGCTATGTTCGCCCTAAGTTGGCTGGGTATGCCCAGACGTGGGTCCCTTGCTCCCTTTGCCACTGGATTCAAGCTAGCTTGGCTGATGAGGGCTGTTAGTCCGAAACCGGTCCCAGGATGCTTGTTTCCGGTCGAGGGAAGACATGGCTTGGCAGTTCGGGCTGGACTGTTTCCATGAGGCACAGGATCAAAACTGATTTGAATATAGCTGTGTGTTCACTGGGGTGGCAAAGTGAACTAAAGAATAATGAGGGATTTAACCCAGATCTGTGACTGGGGGTGAGTGTTTGAAAAGTTTCAGCACTCCGTCCATCATCTCCTTGGATTTGCTTTGTTCGCCCTAAGTTACACAGTATGCCCATACGTGGGTCCCTTGCTCTCTTTGCCACTGGATTCAAGCTAGCCTGTCTGATGAGGGCTGTTAGTACAAAACTGGTCCCAGTATGCTTGTCTCCGATCCATGGAAGATATGGCTTGGTAGTTCGGGCTGGACTGTACACATGAGGCACAGGGACAAGACTAATTTGCATATAGATGTGTCTGAACTGGGGTGGAACAATGAGCTAAAGAATGATGATGGATTTAACCCAGACCTGTGGCTGGGGTGAGTGTTTTAAAAGTTTCAGCACTCCGTCCATCATATCCTTGTGTTTGCTATGTTCGTCCTAAGTTGGCGGGGTATTCCCAGACGTGGGCCCGTTGCTCCCTTTGCCACTGGATTCAAGCTAGCCTGGCTGATGAGGGCTGTTACTCCGAAACCGGTCCCAGGATGCTTGTGTCCGGTCCAGGGAAGAAATGGCTTTGCATTTCGGGATGCACTGTTCCCAAGAGACACAGAGTCAAGACTGATTTGCATATAGCTGTGTCTGAACTGGGGTGGGAAAGTGAGCTAAAGAATGATGATGGATTTAACCCAGATCCGTGACTGGGGTTGAGTGTTTGAACAGTTTCAGTACCCTGTCCATCATCTCCCTGTGTTTGCTTTGTTCCCCTAAGTTGGCAGGGTATACCCAGATGTGGGTCCCTTCCTCCCATTGCCACTGGACTCAAGCTAGCCGGGCTGATGAGAGCTGTTAGTCCGAAACTGGAACCAGGATGCTTGTTTCCGGTCCAGGGAAGACATGGTTTGGCAGATCAGGCTGGACTGTTCCCATGAGGCACAGGGTCAAGACTGATTTGCATATAGCTGTGTCTGAACTGGGGTGGCAAAGTGAGCTAAAGAGTGATGATGGATTTAACCCAGATCTGTGACTGGGGGTGAGTGTTTGAAAAGTTTCAGCACTCCGTCCATCATCTCCTTGTGTTTGCTTTGTTCGCCCTAAGTTGACAGGGTATGCCCAGACATGGGTCCTTTGCTCCCTTTACCACTGGATTCAAGCTAGCATGGCTGGTGAGGGCTGTTAGTCCGAAACCGGTCCCAGGATGCTTGTTTCCGGTCCAGGGAAGACATGGCTTGGCAGTTTGGGCTGGACTGTTCCCATGAGGCACAGGGTCAAGACTGATTTGTATATAGCTGTGTCTGAACTGGGGTGGCAAAGTGAGCTAAAGAATGATGATGGATTTTGTTGTGTCCTATGAAGGTCGACACCAGGAGCCAGGATGTATATTTAAGTCTTCTTTATTCAGTTTCAGTCCAAGTTATATCAGCCTTGACTCGAGCCAGCCTAGTGTGGTACTGGCCCCACCAGGAGCAGCCTGCCTAGCTGCTCAGCCCATCTCTAACTGCCAACACTCATCCACTCAGACACCCAAGCATTCCACACATCACAGGCACCCCAATATTCCATGACCAACTCACACTCTGGCTGAGCAGCTAGAGAGGCAGCAGGGCTGGAGTACATGTTATACAACTAAGTATGGTATAACAGATTTAACCCAGATCTGTGACAGGGGGTGAGTGTTTGAAAAGTTTCAGCACTCCGTCCATCATCTCCTTGTGTTTGCTTTGTTCGCCCTAAGTTGGCAGGGTATGCCCAGACGTGGGTCCCTAGCTCCCTTTGCCACTGGATTCAAGCTAGCCTGGCTGATGGGGGCTGTTAGTCCAAAACTGGTCCCAGGATGCTTGTTTCCAATCCAGGGAAAACATGGCTTGGCAGTTCGGGCTTGACTGTTTCCATGAGGCACAGGGTCAAGACTGATTTGCATATGTGTGTCCTTACTGGGATGGGAAAGTGAGCTAAAGAATGATGATGGATTTACCCTAGATCTGTGACTGGAGTTGAGTGTTTGAAAAGTTTCAACACTCCGTCCGTCATCTCCTTGTGTTTGCTTTGTGTGCCCTAAGTTGGCAGGGTATGCCCAGACAGGGGTCCCTTGCTCCCTTTGGGACTGGATTCAAGCTAGCCTGGCTCATGAGGGTTGTTAGTCCGAACCCGGTCCCAGGATGCTTGTTTCTGGTCCAGGGAAGACATGGCTTGGCAGTTAGGGCTGGACTGTTCCCATGGGGGCACAGGGTCAAGACTGATTTGCATATAGCTGTGTGTGCACTGGGGTGGCAAAGTGAGCTAAAGAATGGTGATAGATTTAACCCAGATTTGTGATGGGGGTGAGTGTTTGAAAAGTTTCAGCACTCCGTATATCATCTCCTTGTGTTTGCTTTGTTTGCCCTAAGTTGGCAGTGTATGCCCAGATGTGGGTCCCTAGCTCCCTTTGCCACTGGATTCAAGCTAGCCTGGCTGATGGGGGCTGTTAGTCCAAAACTGGTCCCAGGATGCTTGTTTCCAATCCAGGGAAAACATGGCTTGGCAGTTCGGGCTTGACTGTTTCCATGAGGCACAGGGTCAAGACTGATTTGCATATGTGTGTCCTTACTGGGATGGGAAAGTGAGCTAAAGAATGATGATGGATTTACCCTAGATCTGTGACTGGAGTTGAGTGTTTGAAAAGTTTCAACACTCCGTCCGTCATCTCCTTGTGTTTGCTTTGTGTGCCCTAAGTTGGCAGGGTATGCCCAGACAGGGGTCCCTTGCTCCCTTTGCGACTGGATTCAAGCTAGCCTGGCTCATGAGGGTTGTTAGTCTGAACCCGGTCCCAGGATGCTTGTTTCTGGTCCAGGGAAGACATGGCTTGGCAGTTAGAGCTGGACTGTTCCCATGGGGGCACAGGGTCAAGACTGATTTGCATATAGCTGTGTGTGCACTGGGGTGGCAAAGTGAGCTAAAGAATGGTGATAGATTTAACCCAGATTTGTGATGGGGATGAGTGTTTGAAAAGTTTCAGCACTCCGTCTATCATCTCCTTGTGTTTGCTTTGTTTGCCCGAAGTTGGCAGGGTACGCCCAGACATGGGTCCCTTGCTCCATTTGCCACTGGATTCAATCTAACCTGGCTGATGAGGGCTGTTATCCTGAAACCGGTCCCAGGATGCTTGTTTCTGGTCCAGGGAAGACATGGCTTGGCAGTTACGGCTGGACTGTTCCCATGGGGCACAGGGTCAAGGCTGATTTGCATATAGCTGTGTGTGCACTGGGGTGGCAAAGTGAGGTAAAGAATGGTGATAGATTTAACCCAGATTTGTGATGGGGGTGAGTGTTTGAAAAGTTTCACCACTCCGTATATCATCTCTTTCTGTTTGCTTTATTTGCCCTAAGGTGGCAGGGTATGCACAGATGGGGGTCCCTAGCTCCCTTTGCCACTGGATTCAAGGTAGCCTGGCTGGTGAGGGCTGACAGTCTGAACCCAATCTCAGGATGTTTTTTTCTGATCCAGAGAAGACATGGCTTGGCAGTTCGGGATGGACTGTTCCCATGAGTCACAGGAACAAGACTGATTTGCATATAGGTGTGTCTGAACTGGGTTGGCAAAGTGAACTACATAATGATGAGGGATTTAACCCAGATCTGGGGGTGAGTGTTTGAAAAGTTTCAGCACTCCGTCCATCATCTCCTTGTGTTTGCTTTGTTCGCCCTAAGTTGACAGGGTATGCCCAGACGTGGGTCTCGTGCTCCCTTTACCACTGGATTCAAGCTAGCCTGGCTGGTGAGGGCTGATAGTCCGAAACCGGTCCCAGGATGCTTGTTTCCGGTCCAAGGAAGACATGGCTTGGCAGTTCGGGCTTGACGGTTCCCATGAGGCACAGGGTCAAGACTGATTTTCATATAGCTGTGTCTGAACTAGGGTGGCAAAGTGAGCTAAAGAATGATGATGGATTTTGTTGTGTCCTATGAAGGTAGACACCAGGAGCCAGGATGTATATTTAAGTCTTCTTTATTCAGTTTCAGTCCAAGTTACATCAGTCTTGACTCCAGCCAGCCTAGTGTGGTACCAGCCCCACCAGGAGCAGCCTGCCTACCTGCTCAGACCATCTCTAACTTCCAACACTCATCCACTCAGACACCCAGGCATTCCACGCATCACAGTCACACCAACATTCCATGACCAACTCACACTCTGGCTGAGCAGCTAGAGGCAGCAGGGCTGGTGTACATGTTATACAACTAAGCATTGTATAACAGATTTAACCCAGATCTGTGACTGGGGGTGAGTGTTTGAATAGTATCAGCAGTCCGTCAATCCTCTCCTTGTGTTTGCTGTGTTCGCCCTAAGTTGGCAGGGTATTCCCAGACGTGGGTCCCTTGCTCCCTTTGCCACTGGATTCAAGCTAGCCTGGCTGATGGGGGCTGTTAGTCTGAAACAGGTCCCAGGATGCTTGTTTCCGGTCCAGGGAAGACATGGCTTGGCAGTTCGGGCTGGACTGTTTCCATGAGGCACAGGGTCAAGACTGATTTCCATATGTGTGTCTGAACTGGGATAGGAAAGTGAGCTAAAGAATGATGATGGATTTAATCTAGATCTGTGACTGGAGTTGAGTGTTTGAAAAGTTTCAGCACTCCGTATATCATCTCCTTGTGTTTGCTCTGTTTGCCCTAAGTTGGCAGGGTATGCACAGACGTGGGTACCTTGCTCCCTTTGCCACTGGATTCAAGCTAGCCTGGCTGAAGAGGGCTGTTAGTCCGAAACCGGTCCCAGGGTGCTTGTTTCCGGTCCAGGGAAGACATGGCTTGGCAGTTCGGGCTGGACTGTTCCCATGAGGCACAGGATCAAAACTGATTTGAATATAGCTGTGTGTTCACTGGGGTGGCAAAGTGAGCTAAAAAATGGTGATTGATCTAACCCAGATCTGTGATGGGGTGAGTGTTTGAAAAGTTTCAGCACTCCGTATATCATCTCCTTGTGTTTGTTTTGTTTGCCCCAAGTTGGCAGGGTATGCCCAGACGTGGGTCCCTTGCTCCCTCTGCCACTGGATTCAAGCTAGCCTGGCTGAAGAGGACTGTTAGTCTGAAACCGGTCCCAGGATGCTTGTTTCCGGTCCAGGGAAGACATAGCCTGGCAGTTCGGGCTGGACTGCTCCCATGAGTTACAGGGTCAAGACTGATTTGCATATAGCAGTTTCTGAACTGGGTTGGCAAAGTGAACTAAAGAATGATGAGGGATTTAACCCAGATCTGTTACTGGGGGTGAGTGTTTGAAAAGTTTCAGCACACCGTCCATCATCTCCTTTTGTTTGCTTTGTTCGCCCTAAGTTACATGGTATGCCCAGACGTGGGTCCTTTGCTCTCTTTGCCACTGGATTCAAGCTAGCCTGGCTGAAGAGGGCTTTTAGTCCGAAACCGGTCTCAGGATGCTTGTTTCCGGTCCAGGGAAGACATGGCTTGGCAGTTCGGGCTGGACTGTTCCCATGAGGCACAGGATCAAAACTGATTTGCATATAGCTGTGTCTGAACAGGGTTGGCAAAGTGAACTAAAGAATGATGAGGGATTTAACGCAGATCTGTGACTGGGGGTGAGTGTTTGAAAAGTTTCAGCACTCTATCCATCATCTCCTTGTGTTTGCTTTGTTCGCCCTAAGTTACACGGTATGCCCAGACTTGGGTCCCTTGCTCTCTTTGCAACTGGATTCAAGCTAGCCTGTCTGATGAGGGCTGTTAGTCCAAAACCGGTCCCAGGATGCTTGTTTCCGATCCACGGAAGACATGGCTTGGTAGTTCGGGCTGGACTGTTCACATGAGGCACAGTGACAAGACTGATTTGCATATAGCTGTGTCTGAACTGGGATGGCACAATGAGCTAAAGAATGATGATGGATTTAACCCAGACCTGTGGCTGGGTCTGAGTGTTTGAAAAGTTTTAGCACTACGTCCATCATCTCCTTGTGTTTGCTTTGTTCGCCCTAAGTTGGCAGGGTATGCCCAGACGTGGGTCCGTTGCTCCCTTTGCCACTGGATTCAAGCTAGCCTGGCTGATGAGGGCTGTTAGTCCGAAACCGGTCCTAGGATGCTTGTGTCCGGTCCAGGGAAGACATGGCTTGGCATTTCGGGATGGACTGTTCCCATGAGGCACAGGGTCAAGACTGATTTGCATATAGCTGTGTCTGAACTGGGGTGGGAAAGTGAGCTAAAGAATGATTATGGATTTAACCCACATCTGTGACTTGGGTTGAGTGTTCGGAAAGCTTCAGCACCCTGTCCATCATCTCCCTGTGTTTGCTTTGTTAGCCCCAAGTTGGCAGTGTAGACCCAGATGTGGGTCCCTTGCTCCCTTTGCCACTGGATTCAAGCTAGCCTGGCTGATGAGGGCAATTAGCCTGAAACTGGAACCAGGATGCTTGTTACCGGTCCAGGGAAGACATGGCTTGGCTGTTCGCGCTGGACTGTTCCCATGAGGCACAGGGTCAAGACTGATTTGCATATAGCTGTGTCTGAACTGGGGTGGCAAAGTGAGCTAAAGAATGATGATGGATTTAACCCAGATCTGTGACTGGGGGTGAGTGTTTGAAAAGTTTCAGCACTCCGTCCATTATCTCCTTGTGTTTGCTTAGTTCGCCATAAGTTGGCAGGGAATGCCCAGACGTGGGTCCCTTGCTCCCTTTACCACTTGATTCAAGCTAGCCTGGCTGATGAGGGCTTTTAGTCCGAACCCGGTCCCAGGATGCTTGTTTCTGATCCAGGGAAGACATGGCTTGGCAGTTTTGGCTGGACTGTTCCCATGAGGCACAGGGTCAATACTGATTTGCATATAGCTGTGTCTGAACTGGGTTGGCAAAGTGAGCTAAAGAATGATGATGGATTTTGTTGTGCCCTATGAAGGTAGACACCAGGAGCCAGGATGTATATTTAAGTCTTCTTTATTCAGTTTCAGTCCAAGTTACATCAGTCTTGACTCCAGCCAGCCTAGTGTGGTACCGGCACCACCAGGAGCAGCCTACCTAGCTGCTCAGCCCATCTCTAACTGCAAACACTCATCCACTCAGACACCCAGGCATTCCACACATGACAGGCACACCAACATTCCATGACCAACACACACTCTGGCTGAGCAGCTAGAGGCAGCAGGGCTGGAGTACATGTTACACACTTAAGTATGGTATAACAGATTTAACCCAGATCTGTGACTGGGAGTGAGTGTCTGAAAAGTTTCAGCACTCCGTCAATCATCTCCTTGTGTTTGCTATGTTCGCCCTAAGTTGGCTGGGTATGCCCAGACGTGGGTCCCTTGCTCCCTTTGCCACTGGATTCAAGCTAGCCTGGCTGATGAGGGCTGTTAGTCCGAAACCGGTCCCAGGATGCTTGTTTCCGGTCGAGGGAAGACATGGCTTGGCAGTTCGGGCTGGACTGTTCCCATGAGGCACAGGATCAAAACTGATTTGAATATAGCTGTGTGTTCACTGGGGTGGCAAAGTGAACTAAAGAATAATGAGGGATTTAACCCAGATCTGTGACTGGGGGTGAGTGTTTGAAAAGTTTCAGCACTCCGTCCATCATCCCCTTGGATTTGCTTTGTTCGCCCTAAGTTACACAGTATGCCCAGACGTGGGTCCCTTGCTCTCTTTGCCACTGGATTCAAGCTAGCCTGTCTGATGAGGGCTGTTAGTCCAAAACTGGTCCCAGTATGCTTGTCTCCGATCCATGGAAGATATGGCTTGGTAGTTCGGGCTGGACTGTACACATGAGGCACAGGGACAAGACTAATTTGCATATAGATGTGTCTGAACTGGGGTGGAACAATGAGCTAAAGAATGATGATGGATTTAACCCAGACCTGTGGCTGGGGTGAGTGTTTTAAAAGTTTCAGCACTCCGTCCATCATATCCTTGTGTTTGCTATGTTCGTCCTAAGTTGGCGGGGTATTCCCAGACGTGGGCCCGTTGCTCCCTTTGCCACTGGATTCAAGCTAGCCTGGCTGATGAGGGCTGTTACTCCGAAACCGGTCCCAGGATGCTTGTGTCCGGTCCAGGGAAGAAATGGCTTTGCATTTCGGGATGCACTGTTCCCAAGAGACACAGAGTCAAGACTGATTTGCATATAGCTGTGTCTGAACTGGGGTGGGAAAGTGAGCTAAAGAATGATGATGGATTTAACCCAGATCCGTGACTGGGGTTGAGTGTTTGAACAGTTTCAGTACCCTGTCCATCATCTCCCTGTGTTTGCTTTGTTCCCCTAAGTTGGCAGGGTATACCCAGATGTGGGTCCCTTCCTCCCATTGCCACTGGACTCAAGCTAGCCGGGCTGATGAGAGCTGTTAGTCCGAAACTGGAACCAGGATGCTTGTTTCCGGTCCAGGGAAGACATGGTTTGGCAGATCAGGCTGGACTGTTCCCATGAGGCACAGGGTCAAGACTGATTTGCATATAGCTGTGTCTGAACTGGGGTGGCAAAGTGAGCTAAAGAGTGATGATGGATTTAACCCAGATCTGTGACTGGGGGTGAGTGTTTGAAAAGTTTCAGCACTCCGTCCATCATCTCCTTGTGTTTGCTTTGTTCGCCCTAAGTTGACAGGGTATGCCCAGACATGGGTCCTTTGCTCCCTTTTCCACTGGATTCAAGCTAGCATGGCTGGTGAGGGCTGTTAGTCCGAAACCGGTCCCAGGATGCTTGTTTCCGGTCCAGGGAAGACATGGCTTGGCAGTTTGGGCTGGACTGTTCCCATGAGGCACAGGGTCAAGACTGATTTGTATATAGCTGTGTCTGAACTGGGGTGGCAAAGTGAGCTAAAGAATGATGATGGATTTTGTTGTGTCCTATGAAGGTCGACACCAGGAGCCAGGATGTATATTTAAGTCTTCTTTATTCAGTTTCAGTCCAAGTTATATCAGCCTTGACTCGAGCCAGCCTAGTGTGGTACTGGCCCCACCAGGAGCAGCCTGCCTAGCTGCTCAGCCCATCTCTAACTGCCAACACTCATCCACTCAGACACCCAAGCATTCCACACATCACAGGCACCCCAATATTCCATGACCAACTCACACTCTGGCTGAGCAGCTAGAGGCAGCAGGGCTGGAGTACATGTTATACAACTAAGTATGGTATAACAGATTTAACCCAGATCTGTTACAGGGGGTGAGTGTTTGAAAAGTTTCAGCACTCCGTCCATCATCTCCTTGTGTTTGCTTTGTTCGCCCTAAGTTGGCAGGGTATGCCCAGACGTGGGTCCCTAGCTCCCTTTGCCACTGGATTCAAGCTAGCCTGGCTGATGGGGGCTGTTAGTCCAAAACTGGTCCCAGGATGCTTGTTTCCAATCAAGGGAAAACATGGCTTGGCGGTTCGGGCTTGACTGTTTCCATGAGGCACAGGGTCAAGACTGATTTGCATATGTGTGTCCTTACTGGGATGGGAAAGTGAGCTAAAGAATGATGATGGATTTACCCTAGATCTGTGACTGGAGTTGAGTGTTTGAAAAGTTTCAACACTCCGTCCGTCATCTCCTTGTGTTTGCTTTGTGTGCCCTAAGTTGGCAGAGTATGCCCAGACAGGGGTCCCTTGCTCCCTTTGGGACTGGATTCAAGCTAGCCTGGCTCATGAGGGTTGTTAGTCCGAACCCGGTCCCAGGATGCTTGTTTCTGGTCCAGGGAAGACATGGCTTGGCAGTTAGGGCTGGACTGTTCCCATGGGGGCACAGGGTCAAGACTGATTTGCATATAGCTGTGTGTGCACTGGGGTGGCAAAGTGAGCTAAAGAATGGTGATAGATTTAACCCAGATTTGTGATGGGGGTGAGTGAAAAGTTTCAGCACTCCGTATATCACCTCCTTGTGTTTGCTTTGTTTGCCCTAAGTTGGCAGTGTATGCCCAGATGTGGGTCCCTAGCTCCCTTTGCCACTGGATTCAAGCTAGCCTGGCTGATGGGGGCTGTTAGTCCAAAACTGGTCCCAGGATGCTTGTTTCCAATCCAGGGAAAACATGGCTTGGCAGTTCGGGCTTGACTGTTTCCATGAGGCACAGGGTCAAGACTGATTTGCATATGTGTGTCCTTACTGAGATGGGAAAGTGAGCTAAAGAATGATGATGGATTTACCCTAGATCTGTGACTGGAGTTGAGTGTTTGAAAAGTTTCAACACTCCGTCCGTCATCTCCATGTGTTTGCTTTGTGTGCCCTAAGTTGGCAGGGTATGCCCAGACAGGGGTCCCTTGCTCCCTTTGCGACTGGATTCAAGCTAGCCTGGCTCATGAGGGTTGTTAGTCTGAACCCGGTCCCAGGATGCTTGTTTCTGGTCCAGGGAAGACATGGCTTGGCAGTTAGGGCTGGACTGTTCCCATGGGGGCACAGGGTCAAGACTGATTTGCATATAGCTGTGTGTGCACTGGGGTGGCAAAGTGAGCTAAAGAATGGTGATAGATTTAACCCAGATTTGTGATGGGGATGAGTGTTTGAAAAGTTTCAGCACTCCGTCTATCGTCTCCTTGTGTTTGCTTTGTTTGCCCGAAGTTGGCAGGGTACGCCCAGACATGGGTCCCTTGCTCCATTTGCCACTGGATTCAATCTAACCTGGCTGATGAGGGCTGTTATCCTGAAACCGGTCCCAGGATGCTTGTTTCTGGTCCAGGGAAGACATGGCTTGGCAGTTACGGCTGGACTGTGCCCATGGGGCACAGGGTCAAGACTGATTTGCATATAGCTGTGTGTGCACTGGGGTGGCAAAGTGAGGTAAAGAATGGTGATAGATTTAACCCAGATTTGTGATGGGGGTGAGTGTTTGAAAAGTTTCACCACTCCGTATATCATCTCCTTCTGTTTGCTTTATTTGCCCTAAGGTGGCAGGGTATGCACAGATGTGGGTCCCTTGCTCCCTTTGCCACTGGATTCAAGGTAGCCTGGCTGGTGAGGGCTGATAGTCTGAACCCAATCTCAGGATGTTTTTTTCTGATCCAGGGAAGACATGGCTTGGCAGTTCGGGATGGACTGTTCCCATGAGTCACAGGAACAAGACTGATTTGCATATAGGTGTGTCTGAACTGGGTGGGCAAAGTGAACTACATAATGATGAGGGATTTAACCCAGATCTGGGGGTGAGTGTTTGAAAAGTTTCAGCACTCCGTCCATCATCTCCTTGTGTTTGCTTTGTTCGCCCTAAGTTGACAGGGTATGCCCAGACGTGGGTCTCGTGCTCCCTTTACCACTGGATTCAAGCTAGCCTGGCTGGTGAGGGCTGATAGTGCGAAACCGGTCCCAGGATGCTTGTTTCCGGTCCAAGGAAGACATGGCTTGGCAGTTCGGGCTCGACTGTTCCCATGAGGCACATGGTCAAGACTGATTTTCATATAGCTGTGTCTGAACTAGGGTGGCAAAGTGAGCTAAAGAATGATGATGGATTTTGTTGTGTCCTATGAAGGTAGACACCAGGAGCCAGGATGTATATTTAAGTCTTCTTTATTCAGTTTCAGTCCAAGTTACATCAGTCTTGACTCCAGCCAGCCTAGTGTGGTACCAGCCCCACCAGGAGCAGCCTGCCTACCTGCTCAGACCATCTCTAACTTCCAACACTCATCCACTCAGACACCCAGGCAT
Organism: Triturus cristatus; assembly: GCF_964204655.1. Lineage (NCBI taxonomy): Eukaryota > Metazoa > Chordata > Amphibia > Caudata > Salamandridae > Triturus > Triturus cristatus. The sequence goes on from NC_140579.1 coordinate 1,151,425,417, forward strand.
TCCACGCATCACAGTCACACCAACATTCCATGACCAACTCACACTCTGGCTGAGCAGCTAGAGGCAGCAGGGCTGGTGTACATGTTATACAACTAAGCATTGTATAACAGATTTAACCCAGATCTGTGACTGGGGGTGAGTGTTTGAAAAGTATCAGCAGTCCGTCAATCCTCTCCTTGTGTTTGCTGTGTTCGCCCTAAGTTAGCAGGGTATTCCCAGACGTGGGTCCCTTGCTCCCTTTGCCACTGGATTCAAGCTAGCCTGGCTGATGGGGGCTGTTAGTCCGAAACAGGTCCCAGGATGCTTGTTTCCGGTCCAGGGAAGACATGGCTTGGCAGTTCGGGCTGGACTGTTTCCATGAGGCACAGGGTCAAGACTGATTTCCATATGTGTGTCTGAACTGGGATAGGAAAGTGAGCTAAAGAATGATGATGGATTTAATCTAGATCTGTGACTGGAGTTGAGTGTTTGAAAAGTTTCAGCACTCCGTATATCATCTCCTTGTGTTTGCTCAGTTTGCCCTAAGTTGGCAGGGTATGCACAGACGTGGGTACCTTGCTCCCTTTGCCACTGGATTCAAGCTAGCCTGGCTGAAAAGGGCTGTTAGTCCGAAACCGGTCCCAGGATGCTTGTTTCCGGTCCAGGGAAGACATGGCTTGGCAGTTACGGCTGGACTGTTCCCATGGGGCACAGGGTCAAGACTGATTTGCATATAGCTGTGTGTGCACTGGGGTGGCAAAGTGAGGTAAAGAATGGTGATAGATTTAACCCAGATTTGTGATGGGGGTGAGTGTTTGAAAAGTTTCACCACTCCGTATATCATCTCCTTCTGTTTGCTTTATTTGCCCTAAGGTGGCAGGGTATGCACAGATGTGGGTCCCTTGCTCCCTTTGCCACTGGATTCAAGGTAGCCTGGCTGGTGAGGGCTGATAGTCTGAACCCAATCTCAGGATGTTTTTTTCTGATCCAGGGAAGACATGGCTTGGCAGTTCGGGATGGACTGTTCCCATGAGTCACAGGAACAAGACTGATTTGCATATAGTTGTGTCTGAACTGGGTTGGCAAAGTGAACTACATAATGATGAGGGATTTAACCCAGATCTGGGGGTGAGTGTTTGAAAAGTTTCAGCACTCCGTCCATCATCTCCTTGTGTTTGCTTTGTTCGCCCTAAGTTGACAGGGTATGCCCAGACGTGGGTCTCATGCTCCCTTTACCACTGGATTCAAGCTAGCCTGGCTGGTGAGGGCTGATAGTCCGAAACCGGTCCCAGGATGCTTGTTTCCGGTCCAAGGAAGACATGGCTTGGCAGTTCGGGCTTGACTGTTCCCATGAGGCACAGGGTCAAGACTGATTTTCATATAGCTGTGTCTGAACTAGGGTGGCAAAGTGAGCTAAAGAATGATGATGGATTTTGTTGTGTCCTATGAAGGTAGACACCAGGAGCCAGGATGTATATTTAAGTCTTCTTTATTCAGTTTCAGTCCAAGTTACATCAGTCTTGACTCCAGCCAGCCTAGTGTGGTACCAGCCCCACCAGGAGCAGCCTGCCTACCTGCTCAGACCATCTCTAACTTCCAACACTCATCCACTCAGACACCCGGGCATTCCACGCATCACAGTCACACCAACATTCCATGACCAACTCACACTCTGGCTGAGCAGCTAGAGGCAGCAGGGCTGGTGTACATGTTATACAACTAAGCATTGTATAACAGATTTAACCCAGATCTGTGATGGGGTGAGTGTTTGAAAAGTTTCAGCACTCCGTATATCATCTCCTTGTGTTTGTTTTGTTTGCCCCAAGTTGGCAGGGTATGCCCAGACGTGGGTCCCTTGCTCCCTCTGCCACTGGATTCAAGCTAGCCTGGCTGAAGAGGGCTGTTAGTCTGAAACCGGTCCCAGGATGCTTGTTTCCGGTCCAGGGAAGACATGGCCTGGCAGTTCGGGCTGGACTGCTCCCATGAGTTACAGGGTCAAGACTGATTTGCATATAGCAGTTTCTGAACTGGGTTGGCAAAGTGAACTAAAGAATGATGAGGGATTTAACCCAGATCTGTTACTGGGGGTGAGTGTTTGAAAAGTTTCAGCACACCGTCCATCATCTCCTTTTGTTTGCTTTGTTCGCCCTAAGTTACATGGTATGCCCAGACGTGGGTCCCTTGCTCTCTTTGCCACTGGATTCAAGCTAGCCTGGCTGAAAAGGGCTGTTAGTCCGAAACCGGTCCCAGGATGCTTGTTTCCGGTCCAGGGAAGACATGGCCTGGCAGTTCGGGCTGGACTGCTCCCATGAGTTACAGGGTCAAGACTGATTTGCATATAGCAGTTTCTGAACTGGGTTGGCAAAGTGAACTAAAGAATGATGAGGGATTTAACGCAGATCTGTGACTGGGGGTGAGTGTTTGAAAAGTTTCAGCACTCTATCCATCATCTCCTTGTGTTTGCTTTGTTCGCCCTAAGTTACACGGTATGCCCAGACGTGGTTCCCTTGCTCTCTTTGCAACTGGATTCAAGCTAGCCTGTCTGATGAGGGCTGTTAGTCCAAAACCGGTCCCAGGATGCTTGTTTCCGATCCACGGAAGACATGGCTTGGTAGTTCGGGCTGGACTGTTCACATGAGGCACAGTGACAAGACTGATTTGCATATAGCTGTGTCTGAACTGGGGTGGCACAATGAGCTAAAGAATGATGATGGATTTAACCCAGACCTGTGGCTGGGGGTGAGTGTTTGAAAAGTTTTAGCACTACGTCCATCATCTCCTTGTGTTTGCTTTGTTCGCCCTAAGTTGGCAGGGTATGCCCAGACGTGGGTCCGTTGCTCCCTTTGCCACTGGATTCAAGCTAGCCTGGCTGATGAGGGCTGTTAGTCCAAAACCGGTCCTAGGATGCTTGTGTCCGGTCCAGGGAAGACATGGCTTGGCATTTCGGGATGGACTGTTCCCATGAGGCACAGGGTCAAGACTGATTTGCATATAGCTGTGTCTGAACTGGGGTGGGAAAGTGAGCTAAAGAATGATGATGGATTTAACCCACATCCGTGACTTGGGTTGAGTGTTCGGAAAGCTTCAGCACCCTGTCCATCATCTCCCTGTGTTTGCTTTGTTAGCCCCAAGTTGGCAGTGTAGACCCAGATGTGGGTCCCTTGCTCCCTTTGCCACTGGATTCAAGCTAGCCTGGCTGATGAGGGCAATTAGCCTGAAACTGGAACCAGGATGCTTGTTACCGGTCCAGGGAAGACATGGCTTGGCTGTTCGCGCTGGACTGTTCCCATGAGGCACAGGGTCAAGACTGATTTGCATATAGCTGTGTCTGAACTGGGGTGGCAAAGTGAGCTAAAGAATGATGATGGATTTAACCCAGATCTGTGACTGGGGGTGAGTGTTTGAAAAGTTTCAGCACTCCGTCCATTATCTCCTTGTGTTTGCTTTGTTCGCCCTAAGTTGGCAGGGAATGCCCAGACGTGGGTCCCTTGCTCCCTTTACCACTTGATTCAAGCTAGCCTGGCTGATGAGGGCTTTTAGTCCGAACCCGGTCCCAGGATGCTTGTTTCTGATCCAGGGAAGACATGGCTTGGCAGTTTTGGCTGGACTGTTCCCATGAGGCACAGGGTCAATACTGATTTGCATATAGCTGTGTCTGAACTGGGTTGGCAAAGTGAGCTAAAGAATGATGATGGATTTTGTTGTGCCCTATGAAGGTAGACACCAGGAGCCAGGATGTATATTTAAGTCTTCTTTATTCAGTTTCAGTCCAAGTTACATCAGTCTTGACTCCAGCCAGCCTAGTGTGGTACCGGCACCACCAGGAGCAGCCTACCTAGCTGCTCAGCCCATCTCTAACTGCAAACACTCATCCACTCAGACACCCAGGCATTCCACACATGACAGGCACACCAACATTCCATGACCAACACACACTCTGGCTGGGCAGCTAGAGGCAGCAGGGCTGGAGTACATGTTACACACTTAAGTATGGTATAACAGATTTAACCCAGATCTGTGACTGGGAGTGAGTGTCTGAAAAGTTTCAGCACTCCGTCAATCATCTCCTTGTGTTTGCTATGTTGGCCCTAAGTTGGCTGGGTATGCCCAGACGTGGGTCCCTTGCTCCCTTTGCCACTGGATTCAAGCTAGCCTGGCTGATGAGGGCTGTTAGTCCGAAACCGGTCCCAGGATGCTTGTTTCCGGTCCAGGGAAGACATGGCTTGGCAGTTCGGGCTGGACTGTTCCCATGAGGCACATGATCAAAACTGATTTGAATATAGCTGTGTGTTCACTGGGGTGGCAAAGTGAACTAAAGAATAATGAGGGATTTAACCCAGATCTGTGACTGGGGGTGAGTGTTTGAAAAGTTTCAGCACTCCGTCCATCATCTCCTTGGATTTGCTTTGTTCGCCCTAAGTTACACGGTATGCCCATACGTGGGTCCCTTGCTCTCTTTGCCACTGGATTCAAGCTAGCCTGTCTGATGAGGGCTGTTAGTCCAAAACTGGTCCCAGTATGCTTGTCTCCGATCCATGGAAGATATGGCTTGGTAGTTCGGGCTGGACTGTACACATGAGGCACAGGGACAAGACTAATTTGCATATAGATGTGTCTGAACTGGGGTGGAACAATGAGCTAAAGAATGATGATGGATTTAACCCAGACCTGTGGCTGGGGTGAGTGTTTTAAAAGTTTCAGCACTCCGTCCATCATATCCTTGTGTTTGCTATGTTCGTCCTAAGTTGGCGGGGTATTCCCAGACGTGGGCCCGTTGCTCCCTTTGCCACTGGATTCAAGCTAGCCTGGCTGATGAGGGCTGTTACTCCGAAACCGGTCCCAGGATGCTTGTGTCCGGTCCAGGGAAGAAATGGCTTTGCATTTCGGGATGCACTATTCCCAAGAGACACAGAGTCAAGACTGATTTGCATATAGCTGTGTCTGAACTGGGGTGGGAAAGTGAGCTAAAGAATGATGATGGATTTAACCCAGATCCGTGACTGGGGTTGAGTGTTTGAACAGTTTCAGTACCCTGTCCATCATCTCCCTGTGTTTGCTTTGTTCCCCTAAGTTGGCAGGGTATACCCAGATGTGGGTCCCTTCCTCCCATTGCCACTGGACTCAAGCTAGCCGGGCTGATGAGAGCTGTTAGTCCGAAACTGGAACCAGGATGCTTGTTTCCGGTCTAGGGAAGACATGGTTTGGCAGATCAGGCTGGACTGTTCCCATGAGGCACAGGGTCAAGACTGATTTGCATATAGCTGTGTCTGAACTGGGGTGGCAAAGTGAGCTAAAGAGTGATGATGGATTTAACCCAGATCTGTGACTGGGGGTGAGTGTTTGAAAAGTTTCAGCACTCCGTCCATCATCTCCTTGTGTTTGCTTTGTTCGCCCTAAGTTGACAGGGTATGCCCAGACGTGGGTCCTTTGCTCCCTTTACCACTGGATTCAAGCTAGCATGGCTGGTGAGGGCTGTTAGTCCGAAACCGGTCCCAGGATGCTTGTTTCCGGTCCAGGGAAGACATGGCTTGGCAGTTTGGGCTGGACTGTTCCCATGAGGCACAGGGTCAAGACTGATTTGTATATAGCTGTGTCTGAACTGGGGTGGCAAAGTGAGCTAAAGAATGATGATGGATTTTGTTGTGTCCTATGAAGGTCGACACCAGGAGCCAGGATGTATATTTAAGTCTTCTTTATTCAGTTTCAGTCCAAGTTATATCAGCCTTGACTCGAGCCAGCCTAGTGTGGTACTGGCCCCACCAGGAGCAGCCTGCCTAGCTGCTCAGCCCATCTCTAACTGCCAACACTCATCCACTCAGACACCCAAGCATTCCACACATCACAGGCACCCCAATATTCCATGACCAACTCACACTCTGGCTGAGCAGCTAGAGGCAGCAGGGCTGGAGTACATGTTATACAACTAAGTATGGTATAACAGATTTAACCCAGATCTGTGACAGGGGGTGAGTGTTTGAAAAGTTTCAGCACTCCGTCCATCATCTCCTTGTGTTTGCTTTGTTCGCCCTAAGTTGGCAGGGTATGCCCAGATGTGGGTCCCTAGCTCCCTTTGCCACTGGATTCAAGCTAGCCTGGCTGATGGGGGCTGTTAGTCCAAAAATGGTCCCAGGATGCTTGTTTCCAATCCAGGGAAAACATGGCTTGGCAGTTCGGGCTTGACTGTTTCCATGAGGCACAGGGTCAAGACTGATTTGCATATGTGTGTCCTTACTGGGATGGGAAAGTGAGCTAAAGAATGATGATGGATTTACCCTAGATCTGTGACTGGAGTTGAGTGTTTGAAAAGTTTCAACACTCCGTCCGTCATCTCCTTGTGTTTGCTTTGTGTGCCCTAAGTTGGCAGGGTATGCCCAGACAGGGGTCCCTTGCTCCCTTTGGGACTGGATTCAAGCTAGCCTGGCTCATGAGGGTTGTTAGTCCGACCCGGTCCCAGGATGCTTGTTTCTGGTCCAGGGAAGACATGGCTTGGCAGTTAGGGCTGGACTGTTCCCATGGGGGCACAGGGTCAAGACTGATTTGCATATAGCTGTGTGTGCACTGGGGTGGCAAAGTGAGCTAAAGAATGGTGATAGATTTAACCCAGATTTGTGATGGGGGTGAGTGTTTGAAAAGTTTCAGCACTCCGTATATCATCTCCTTGTGTTTGCTTTGTTTGCCCTAAGTTGGCAGTGTATGCCCAGATGTGGGTCCCTAGCTCCCTTTGCCACTGGATTCAAGCTAGCCTGGCTGATGGGGGCTGTTAGTCCAAAACTGGTCCCAGGATGCTTGTTTCCAATCCAGGGAAAACATGGCTTGGCAGTTCGGGCTTGACTGTTTCCATGAGGCACAGGGTCAAGACTGATTTGCATATGTGTGTCCTTACTGAGATGGGAAAGTGAGCTAAAGAATGATGATGGATTTACCCTAGATCTGTGACTGGAGTTGAGTGTTTGAAAAGTTTCAACACTCCGTCCGTCATCTCCTTGTGTTTGCTTTGTGTGCCCTAAGTTGGCAGGGTATGCCCAGACAGGGGTCCCTTGCTCCCTTTGCGACTGGATTCAAGCTAGCCTGGCTCATGAGGGTTGTTAGTCTGAACCCGGTCCCAGGATGCTTGTTTCTGGTCCAGGGAAGACATGGCTTGGCAGTTAGGGCTGGACTGTTCCCATGGGGGCACAGGGTCAAGACTGATTTGCATATAGCTGTGTGTGCACTGGGGTGGCAAAGTGAGCTAAAGAATGGTGATAGATTTAACCCAGATTTGTGATGGGGATGAGTGTTTGAAAAGTTTCAGCACTCCGTCTATCATCTCCTTGTGTTTGCTTTGTTTGCCCGAAGTTGGCAGGGTACGCCCAGACATGGGTCCCTTGCTCCATTTGCCACTGGATTCAATCTAACCTGGCTGATGAGGGCTGTTATCCTGAAACCGGTCCCAGGATGCTTGTTTCTGGTCCAGGGAAGACATGGCTTGGCAGTTACGGCTGGACTGTTCCCATGGGGCACAGGGTCAAGACTGATTTGCATATAGCTGTGTGTGCACTGGGGTGGCAAAGTGAGGTAAAGAATGGTGATAGATTTAACCCAGATTTGTGATGGGGGTGAGTGTTTGAAAAGTTTCACCACTCCGTATATCATCTCCTTCTGTTTGCTTTATTTGCCCTAAGGTGGCAGGGTATGCACAGATGTGGGTCCCTTGCTCCCTTTGCCACTGGATTCAAGGTAGCCTGGCTGGTGAGGGCTGATAGTCTGAACCCAATCTCAGGATGTTTTTTTCTGATCCAGGGAAGACATGGCTTGGCAGTTCGGGATGGACTGTTCCCATGAGTCACAGGAACAAGACTGATTTGCATATAGTTGTGTCTGAACTGGGTTGGCAAAGTGAACTACATAATGATGAGGGATTTAATCCAGATCTGGGGGTGAGTGTTTGAAAAGTTTCAGCACTCCGTCCATCATCTCCTTGTGTTTGCTTTGTTCGCCCTAAGTTGACAGGGTATGCCCAGACGTGGGTCTCATGCTCCCTTTACCACTGGATTCAAGCTAGCCTGGCTGGTGAGGGCTGATAGTCCGAAACCGGTCCCAGGATGCTTGTTTCCGGTCCAAGGAAGACATGGCTTGGCAGTTCGGGCTTGACTGTTCCCATGAGGCACAGGGTCAAGACTGATTTTCATATAGCTGTGTCTGAACTAGGGTGGCAAAGTGAGCTAAAGAATGATGATGGATTTTGTTGTGTCCTATGAAGGTAGACACCAGGAGCCAGGATGTATATTTAAGTCTTCTTTATTCAGTTTCAGTCCAAGTTACATCAGTCTTGACTCCAGCCAGCCTAGTGTGGTACCAGCCCCACCAGGAGCAGCCTGCCTACCTGCTCAGACCATCTCTAACTTCCAACACTCATCCACTCAGACACCCAGGCATTCCACGCATCACAGTCACACCAACATTCCATGACCAACTCACACTCTGGCTGAGCAGCTAGAGGCAGCAGGGCTGGTGTACATGTTATACAGCTAAGCATTGTATAACAGATTTAACCCAGATCTGTGACTGGGGGTGAGTGTTTGAAAAGTATCAGCAGTCCGTCAATCCTCTCCTTGTGTTTGCTGTGTTCGCCCTAAGTTGGCAGGGTATTCCCAGACGTGGGTCCCTTGCTCCCTTTGCCACTGGATTCAAGCTAGCCTGGCTGATGGGGGCTGTTAGTCCGAAACAGGTCCCAGGATGCTTGTTTCCGGTCCAGGGAAGACATGGCTTGGCAGTTCGGGCTGGACTGTTTCCATGAGGCACAGGGTCAAGACTGATTTCCATATGTGTGTCTGAACTGGGATAGGAAAGTGAGCTAAAGAATGATGATGGATTTAATCTAGATCTGTGACAGGAGTTGAGTGTTTGAAAAGTTTCAGCACTCCGTATATCATCTCCTTGTGTTTGCTCTGTTTGCCCTAAGTTGGCAGGGTATGCACAGACGTGGGTACCTTGCTCCCTTTGCCACTGGATTCAAGCTAGCCTGGCTGAAGAGGGCTGTTAGTCCGAAACCGGTCCCAGGATGCTTGTTTCCGGTCCAGGGAAGACATGGCTTGGCAGTTCGGGCTGGACTGTTCCCATGAGGCACAGGATCAAAACTGATTTGAATATAGCTGTGTGTTCACTGGGGTGGCAAAGTGAGCTAAAAAATGGTGATTGATCTAACCCAGATCTGTGATGGGGTGAGTGTTTGAAAAGTTTCAGCACTCCGTATATCATCTCCTTGTGTTTGTTTTGTTTGCCCCAAGTTGGCAGGGTATGCCCAGACGTGGGTCCCTTGCTCCCTCTGCCACTGGATTCAAGCTAGCCTGGCTGAAGAGGGCTGTTAGTCTGAAACCGGTTACAGGATGCTTGTTTCCGGTCCAGGGAAGACATGGCTTGGCAGTTCGGGCTGGACTGTTCCCATGAGGCACAGGATCAAAACTGATTTGCATATAGCTGTGTCTGAACAGGGTTGGCAAAGTGAACTAAAGAATGATGAGGGATTTAACGCAGATCTGTGACTGGGGGTGAGTGTTTGAAAAGTTTCAGCACTCTATCCATCATCTCCTTGTGTTTGCTTTGTTCGCCCTAAGTTACACGGTATGCCCAGACGTGGGTCCCTTGCTCTCTTTGCAACTGGATTCAAGCTAGCCTGTCTGATGAGGGCTGTTAGTCCAAAACCGGTCCCAGGATGCTTGTTTCCGATCCACGGAAGACATGGCTTGGTAGTTCGGGCTGGACTGTTCACATGAGGCACAGTGACAAGACTGATTTGCATATAGCTGTGTCTGAACTGGGGTGGCACAATGAGCTAAAGAATGATGATGGATTTAACCCAGACCTGTGGCTGGGGGTGAGTGTTTGAAAAGTTTTAGCACTACGTCCATCATCTCCTTGTGTTTGCTTTGTTCGCCCTAAGTTGGCAGGGTATGCCCAGACGTGGGTCCGTTGCTCCCTTTGCCACTGGATTCAAGCTAGCCTGGCTGATGAGGGCTGTTAGTCCGAAACCGGTCCTAGGATGCTTGTGTCCGGTCCAGGGAAGACATGGCTTGGCATTTCGGGATGGACTGTTCCCATGAGGCACAGGGTCAAGACTGATTTGCATATAGCTGTGTCTGAACTGGGGTGGGAAAGTGAGCTAAAGAATGATAATGGATTTAACCCACATCTGTGACTTGGGTTGAGTGTTCGGAAAGCTTCAGCACCCTGTCCATCATCTCCCTGTGTTTGCTTTGTTAGCCCCAAGTTGGCAGTGTAGACCCAGATGTGGGTCCCTTGCTCCCTTTGCCACTGGATTCAAGCTAGCCTGGCTGATGAGGGCAATTAGCCTGAAACTGGAACCAGGATGCTTGTTACCGGTCCAGGGAAGACATGGCTTGGCTGTTCGCGCTGGACTGTTCCCATGAGGCACAGGGTCAAGACTGATTTGCATATAGCTGTGTCTGAACTGGGGTGGCAAAGTGAGCTAAAGAATGATGATGGATTTAACCCAGATCTGTGACTGGGGGTGAGTGTTTGAAAAGTTTCAGCACTCCGTCCATTATCTCCTTGTGTTTGCTTTGTTCGCCCTAAGTTGGCAGGGAATGCCCAGACGTGGGTCCCTTGCTCCCTTTACCACTTGATTCAAGCTAGCCTGGCTGATGAGGGCTTTTAGTCCGAACCCGGTCCCAGGATGCTTGTTTCTGATCCAGGGAAGACATGGCTTGGCAGTTTTGGCTGGACTGTTCCCATGAGGCACAGGGTCAATACTGATTTGCATATAGCTGTGTCTGAACTGGGTTGGCAAAGTGAGCTAAAGAATGATGATGGATTTTGTTGTGCCCTATGAAGGTAGACACCAGGAGCCAGGATGTATATTTAAGTCTTCTTTATTCAGTTTCAGTCCAAGTTACATCAGTCTTGACTCCAGCCAGCCTAGTGTGGTACCGGCACCACCAGGAGCAGCCTACCTAGCTGCTCAGCCCATCTCTAACTGCAAACACTCATCCACTCAGACACCCAGGCATTCCACACATGACAGGCACACCAACATTCCATGACCAACACACACTCTGGCTGAGCAGCTAGAGGCAGCAGGGCTGGAGTACATGTTACACACTTAAGTATGGTATAACAGATTTAACCCAGATCTGTGACTGGGAGTGAGTGTCTGAAAAGTTTCAGCACTCCGTCAATCATCTCCTTGTGTTTGCTTTGTTCGCCCTAAGTTGGCTGGGTATGCCCAGACGTGGGTCCCTTGCTCCCTTTGCCACTGGATTCAAGCTAGCCTGGCTGATGAGGTCTGTTAGTCCGAAACCGGTCCCAGGATGCTTGTTTCCGGTCCAGGGAAGACATGGCTTGGCAGTTCGGGCTGGACTGTTCCCATGAGGCACAGGATCAAAACTGATTTGAATATAGCTGTGTGTTCACTGGGGTGGCAAAGTGAACTAAAGAATATTGAGGGATTTAACCCAGATCTGTGACTGGGGGTGAGTGTTTGAAAAGTTTCAGCACTCCGTCCATCATCTCCTTGGATTTGCTTTGTTCGCCCTAAGTTACACGGTATGCCCAGACGTGGGTCCCTTGCTCTCTTTGCCACTGGATTCAAGCTAGCCTGTCTGATGAGGGCTGTTAGTCCAAAACTGGTCCCAGTATGCTTGTCTCCGATCCATGGAAGACATGGCTTGGTAGTTCGGGCTGGACTGTACACATGAGGCACAGGGACAAGACTAATTTGCATATAGATGTGTCTGAACTGGGGTGGAAAAGTGAGCTAAAGAATGATGATGGATTTAACCCAGATCCGTGACTGGGGTTGAGTGTTTGAACAGTTTCAGTACCCTGTCCATCATCTCCCTGTGTTTGCTTTGTTCCCCTAAGTTGGCAGGGTATACCCAGATGTGGGTCCCTTCCTCCCATTGCCACTGGACTCAAGCTAGCCGGGCTGATGAGGGCTGTTAGTCCGAAACTGGAACCAGGATGCTTGTTTCCGGTCCAGGGAAGACATGGTTTGGCAGATCAGGCTGGACTGTTCCCATGAGGCACAGGGTCAAGACTGATTTGCATATAGCTGTGTCTGAACTGGAGTGGCAAAGTGAGCTAAAGAGTGATGATGGATTTAACCCAGATCTGTGACTGGGGGTGAGTGTTTGAAAAGTTTCAGCACTCCGTCCATCATCTCCTTGTGTTTGCTTTGTTCGCCCTAAGTTGACAGGGTATGCCCAGACGTGGGTCCTTTGCTCCCTTTACCACTGGATTCAAGCTAGCATGGCTGGTGAGGGCTGTTAGTCCAAAACCGGTCCCAGGATGCTTGTTTCCGGTCCAGGGAAGACATGGCTTGGCAGTTTGGGCTGGACTGTTCCCATGAGGCACAGGGTCAAGACTGATTTGTATATAGCTGTGTCTGAACTGGGGTGGCAAAGTGAGCTAAAGAATGATGATGGATTTTGTTGTGTCCTATGAAGGTCGACACCAGGAGCCAGGATGTATATTTAAGTCTTCTTTATTCAGTTTCAGTCCAAGTTATATCAGCCTTGACTCGAGCCAGCCTAGTGTGGTACTGGCCCCACCAGGAGCAGCCTGCCTAGCTGCTCAGCCCATCTCTACCTGCCAACACTCATCCACTCAGACACCCAAGCATTCCACACATCACAGGCACCCCAATATTCCATGACCAACTCACACTCTGGCTGAGCAGCTAGAGGCAGCAGGGCTGGAGTACATGTTATACAACTAAGTATGGTATAACAGATTTAACCCAGATCTGTGACAGGGGGTGAGTGTTTGAAAAGTTTCAGCACTCCGTCCATCATCTCCTTGTGTTTGCTTTGTTCGCCCTAAGTTGGCAGGGTATGCCCAGACGTGGGTCCCTAGCTCCCTTTGCCACTGGATTCAAGCTAGCCTGGCTGATGGGGGCTGTTAGTCCAAAACTGGTCCCAGGATGCTTGTTTCCAATCCAGGGAAAACATGGCATGGCAGTTCGGGCTTGACTGTTTCCATGAGGCACAGGGTCAAGACTGATTTGCATATGTGTGTCCTTACTGGGATGGGAAAGTGAGCTAAAGAATGATGATGGATTTACCCTAGATCTGTGACTGGAGTTGAGTGTTTGAAAAGTTTCAACACTCCGTCCGTCATCTCCTTGTGTTTGCTTTGTGTGCCCTAAGTTGGCAGGGTATGCCCAGACAGGGGTCCCTTGCTCCCTTTGCGACTGGATTCAAGCTAGCCTGGCTCATGAGGGTTGTTAGTCCGAACCCGGTCCCAGGATGCTTGTTTCTGGTCCAGGGAAGACATGGCTTGGCAGTTAGGGCTGGACTGTTCCCATGGGGGCACAGGGTCAAGACTGATTTGCATATAGCTGTGTGTGCACTGGGGTGGCAAAGTGAGCTAAAGAATGGTGATAGATTTAACCCAGATTTGTGATGGGGGTGAGTGTTTGAAAAGTTTCAGCACTCCGTATAACATCTCCTTGTGTTTGCTTTGTTTGCCCTAAGTTGGCAGTGTATGCCCAGATGTGGGTCCCTAGCTCCCTTTGCCACTGGATTCAAGCTAGCCTGGCTGATGGGGGCTGTTAGTCGAAAACTGGTCCCAGGATGCTTGTTTCCAATCCAGGGAAAACATGGCTTGGCAGTTCGGGCTTGACTGTTCCATGAGGCACAGGGTCAAGACTGATTTGCATATGTGTGTCCTTACTGGGATGGGAAAGTGAGCTAAAGAATGATGATGGATTTACCCTAGATCTGTGACTGGAGTTGAGTGTTTGAAAAGTTTCAACACTCCGTCCGTCATCTCCTTGTGTTTGCTTTGTGTGCCCTAAGTTGGCAGGGTATGCCCAGACAGGGGTCCCTTGCTCCCTTTGCGACTGGATTCAAGCTAGCCTGGCTCATGAGGGTTGTTAGTCCGAACCCGGTCCCAGGATGCTTGTTTCTGGTCCAGGGAAGACATGGCTTGGCAGTTAGGGCTGGACTGTTCCCATGGGGGCACAGGGTCAAGACTGATTTGCATATAGCTGTGTGTGCACTGGGGTGGCAAAGTGAGCTAAAGAATGGTGATAGATTTAACCCAGATTTGTGATGGGGTGAGTGTTTGAAAAGTTTCAGCACTCCGTATATCATCTCCTTGTGTTTGCTTTGTTTGCCCTAAGTTGGCAGTGTATGCCCAGATGTGGGTCCCTTGCTCTCTTTGCCACTGGATTCAAGCTAGCATGGCTGATGAGGGCTGTTAGTCCGAAACCGGTCCCAGGATGCTGGTTTCCGGTCCATGGAAGACATGGCTTTGCAGTTCGGGCTGGACTGTTCACATGAGGCACAGGGTCAAGACTGATTTGCATAACGCTTTGTCTGAACTGGGGTGGCAAAGCGAGCTAAAGAATGATGATGGATATAACCCAGTTCTGAGACTGGCGTTGAGTGTTTGAAAGGTTTCAGCACTCCGTCCATCATCTCCTCGTGTTTGCTTTGTTCGCCCTAAGTTAGCAGGGTATGCCCAGACGTGAGTCCCTTGCTCCCTTTGCCACTGGATTCAAGCTAGCCTGGATGATGAAGGCTGTTAGCCCGAAACCGGTCGCAGGATGCTTGCTTCTGGTGCAGGGAAGACATGGCTTGACAGTTCGGGCTGGACTGTTCCCATGAGGCAGTGGGTCAAGACTGATTTGCATCTAGCTGTATCTGAACTGGGGTGGCAAAGTGAGTTAAGAATGATGATGGATTTAACCCAGATCTGAGACTGGGGTTGAGTGTTTGAAAAGTTTCAGCACTCCGTCTATCATCTCCTTGTGTTTGCTTTGTTTGCCCGAAGTTGGCAGGGTACGCCCAGACATGGGTCCCTTGCTCCATTTGCCACTGGATTCAATCTAACCTGGCTGATGAGGGCTGTTATCCTGAAACCGGTCCCAGGATGCTTGTTTCTGGTCCAGGGAAGACATGGCTTGGCAGTTACGGCTGGACTGTTCCCATGGGGCACAGGGTCAAGACTGATTTGTATATAGCTGTGTGTGCACTGGGGTGGCAAAGTGAGGTAAATAATGGTGATAGATTTAACCCAGATTTGTGATGGGGGTGAGTGTTTGAAAAGTTTCAGCACTCCGTCCATCATCTCCTTGTGTTTGCTTTGTGCGCCCTAAGTTGACAGGGTATGCCCAGACGTGGGTCTCGTGCTCCCTTTACCACCGGATTCAAGCTAGCCTGGCTGGTGAGGGCTGATAGTCCGAAACCGGTCCCAGGATGCTTGTTTCCGGTCCAAGGAAGACATGGCTTGGCAGTTCGGGCTTGACTGTTCCCATGAGGCACAGGGTCAAGACTGATTTTCATATAGCTGTGTCTGAACTAGGGTGGCAAAGTGAGCTAAAGAATGATGATGGATTTTGTTGTGTCCTATGAAGGTAGACACCAGGAGCCAGGATGTATATTTAAGTCTTCTTTATTCAGTTTCAGTCCAAGTTACATCAGTCTTGACTCCAGACAGCCTAGTGTGGTACCAGCCCCACCAGGAGCAGCCTGCCTACCTGCTCAGACCATCTCTAACTTCCAACACTCATCCACTCAGACACCCAGGCATTCCACGCATCACAGTCACACCAACATTCCATGACCAACTCACACTCTGGCTGAGCAGCTAGAGGCAGCAGGGCTGGTGTACATGTTATACAACTAAGCATTGTATAACAGATTTAACCCAGATCTGTGACTGGGGGTGAGTGTTTGAAAAGTATCAGCAGTCCGTCAATCCTCTCCTTGTGTTTGCTGTGTTTGCCCTAAGTTGGCAGGGTATTCCCAGACGTGGGTCCCTTGCTCCCTTTGCCACTGGATTCAAGCTAGCCTGGCTGATGGGGGCTGTGAGTCCGAAACAGGTCCCAGGATGCTTGTTTCCGGTCCAGGGAAGACATGGCTTGGCAGTTCAGGCTGGACTGTTTCCATGAGGCACAGGGTCAAGACTGATTTCCATATGTGTGTCTGAACTGGGATAGGAAAGTGAGCTAAAGAATGATGATGGATTTAACCCAGATCTGTGACAGGGGGTGAGTGTTTGAAAAGTTTCAGCACTCCGTCCATCATCTCCTTGTTTTTGCTTTGTTTGCCCGAAGTTGGCAGGGTACGCCCAGACGTGGGTCCCTTGCTCCCTTTGCAACTGGATTCAAGCTAGCCTCGCTGATGAGGGCTGCTAGTCCGAAACCGGTCCCAGGATGCTTTTTTCCGGTCCAGGGAGGACATGGCTTGGCAGTTCGGGCTGGACTGTTCCCATGAGGCACAGGGTCAAGACTGATTTGCATATAGCTGTGTGTGCACTGGGGTGGCAAATTGAGCTACAGAATGGTGATGATTTAACCCAGATATGTGATGGGGGTGAGTGCTTGAAAAGTTTCAGCACTCTGTATATCAACTCCTTGTGTTTGCTTTGTTTGCCCTAAGTTGGCAGGGTATACCCAGACGTGGGTCCCTTGCTCCCTTTGCCACTGGATTCAAGGTAGCCTGGCTGATGAGGGCTGTTAGTCCGAAACCGGTCCCAGGATGCTTGTTTCCGGTCCAGGGAAGACATGGCTTGTCAGTTCGGGCTGGACTGTTCCCATGAGGCACAGTCTCAAGACTGATTTGAATATAGCTGTGTCTGAACTTGGTTGGCAAATTGAACTAAAGAATAATGATGGATTTAACCCAGATCTGTGACTGGGGGTGAGTGTTTGAAAAGTTTCAGCACTCCGACTATCATCTCCTTGTGTTTGCTTTGTTTGCCCTAAGTTACACGGTATGCCCAGACGTGGGTCCCTTGCTCTCTTTGCCACTGGATTCAAGGTAGCCTGGCTGATGAGGGCTGTTAGTCCGAAACCGGTCCCAGGATGCTTGTTTCCAGTCCAGGGAAGACATGGCTTGGCAGTTCGGACTGGACTGTTCCCATGAGGCAAAGGGTCAAGACTGATTTGCATATGTGTGTCTGAACTGGGGTGGCAAAGTGAGCTAAAAAACTTATCATGGATTTTTTATTTTTTTTTAAATTCTTTTTATTAAACCAATTCGACTGTCATACAGCAGATATTCATTGGCGGGCGACTTCAGTTTCAATCGGCCACAGTTTACACATTTCAATACATGTTTCAAACATTGTTTCCCAGCGGTTAGGGGTTTACATGAGCGTCATCATCAGTTTGTCTGCCAGGTGTGGGACACACATCTCCTCTATAATGGTTCCAGACTCCCCATACCTTGCTCCACTTTCCGGGGCATCCCCTGGCTACAAACACTGACTTTTCCCTCCACATGCACCAATCTAAGTCCTCTTTCCACTTCCCCAGACGGGGTGGCTGAACAGCACCCCACAACTGCGCGATGTTTCTTTTTGCGATCATGAACGCCAGCGTAGCCTACTGTTTAGTGCACGCGTTGAGGTCAGTAGGCTCCCAGACATTTAGCAGGCACCTCCGCGCCTCTGGGTGGATGTCGACCCCCAGCACAGCCCGCATAGTGCGGTGTATGCCTCTCCAATACGTTTCTATCCGCTGACAACTCCAGAGGATATGGAAGAAAGTCCCTGTGTCTCCACACCCCCGCCTACACTCTTCACTTTCCGCCCGACCCATGCGAACCAGCCCAGCTCCCGTTACATATGTCCTATGCAAAATATTAAGCTGCACTAGCCTAAGTCTGGCCTGGGTTGCCACCACCCTCGGGGAGGAGACCGCCTCTTGCCAGTCTTCATCATCCAGTTCGAGGCCTTCTTTGTTCCACTTGCCCTTAAGGCGAACCAGTGGATCTTCCATATTGTTAATTAATTTCCTGTAAATAAGGGAAATAGTCTTCTCTGGGATATGTCCGTCCAACACTCTGGCTTCCAGTGGTGAGGCCTCTGGCAGCGTCTCGCCCCTGGGGACCCGCGATAATAACGCGTGGCGGATCTGGAGGTATCAAAAGTGTTCAGTGTCCATCATGCCTTATTGCTCCTTGAGGGAAGCAAACGGCAATACCGTGCCCTGTCCCCATATGTCTTTGATCTGTGTGATTCCAATAAGATCCCACCTATCAAAGCCCTTGGATCTCCAGAGGCTCCCTAGCTTTTCCGAATTCCATTAAGGCGTTGCTAACGTCAGTTTACCGTCCCATCCCAGGTGTTTATTGACCGCATGCCATATTTGGACTGCATGCGCAGTAGGGCCGGTCAACGAGAACCTCCCCGGTCTGGCATACAGAGCCCTAGTATCGTCCACCCCCCCGGGAGCAGCCACCTATCCATGGCGTATCCGGGATCATCTGGGTTACAATGCATCCCGTGGTTAATCGCCGCCAGCTGGGCCGCGCAATAGTATTTCCTGATGTCAGGGAAACTAATACCCCCGTCGTACCAATTCAGGGTCAGTTTTGAGAATGCAATCCGAGGTCTGCCGTCCCAGAGGCGTTTTCTCTGGAGACTCTCGACCTCTTTAAAGTAGGACCCTGGGACCGGATCCATCGTGTTATGGAGCGCATACAGGAAACGCGGAAGGGCCATCATCTTAAAGAGGACGCCCTCCCCAACATGGAGAGAGGAAGTGACCTCCAACGGGCAACATCCACTTTGAGTCGCTGCAGGGGTGGGTCCAGGTTACAAGCAAAGCGCTGCCTCGGATCCAGGGACACATAGATCCCAAGGTATCGGAAGCTGTCCGAGGCAATTGTTATTGGGCAGCACGGCGGTATCGCTGGCGGTTCGCCTGCCAGCACATAAATTACTGACTTAGACCAATTCACTGTGAAACCGGAATACCTACTAAAAATAGCTAACACGTCCAATAGGCAGATCAGTGACGCCTTAGGAGTAGCAATATAGAGTAGAACATCATCCGCATACAGGGAGATCTTGTCTTCCCATTCGTTAGTCCACCGCAATCCCCGAATAGATCGATCTTGCCGAATCCAAGCTGCGAGCGGTTCGAGTGCCAGCGCAAAAAGAAGTGGCGACAGGGGGCAACCCTGGCGGGTGCCCCTGCTCAGCTGGAAATCCATGGACTTCCGGTTATTCACTACTACCCGGGCCATCGGGTCAGAATATAGGAGACGGATCCAGCTCAGAAATTCTGGGCCAAACCCGAACTTGCTCAACACTGCAAATAAATAGGGCCACTCAACCAAGTCAAATGCCATGGTGGCATCTAATGAAACCAGGGCCGCCGGTTCCTGTATAGTCGACACTCTACTTAGCACCCCATGAAGGCGGCGCAGGTTGAGTGCCGTGTTACGATGTGGCATAAAGCCTGATTGATTTGGGTGTACTAGAGTAGTAATTACCTTCCTTAATCGCGCGGCCAACAACTTCGCCAGAATTTTAGGCTCCACATTTAGGAGCGATATAGGCCTGTATGATGCGTGGTGTGTTTCAGGTTTACCTTCTTTACGTATGACGACTATATTAGCGACCTGCTGATCGTACGGAAGCATTCCCTTCTTTCTGCTGTCCTCAAACATTGCACGGATGTGGGGGGCGAGTTTATTCGCTGCCAACTTGTATAATTCTACAGGAATACCGTTAGGACCCGTGGCTTTCCCGGAGCGCACATCTCTGATCACCTGTGCCACCTCCTCATCCGTCAATGGGGACTCCATATATGCCCCGTTCTCATCCGAGATTGTGGGGAGTTTTATGTTGCTCATCATTTCGCTGTTATCCTCTTCCGAATATATCCCGGAGGCACTATAGATCGAGCGGTAATAGTCAGCGAACGCGACGGCGATGGCCTGTGGCCCAGTAATAGGATGCGAGTCTTCTCCCTGTAACTCGGGTACCAGACGCGAGGCCCATTCCCTCCTATCCAGCCACGCTATCAACCTCCCGGCCTTGTCACCTAGCTTGTACACTCTGCTCTGGATCCTGCCGCACTGCGCCTGCGCCCTATTTTCAGCAATACTATTGAACTCCTCCTGCCTCAACTTCAACAGGTGGAGGCCTTCCGGGGTCACTCCCTGAGCTATCTCCTCCTCCGGCCTCAGTACCTCCTCCTCCGCCCTCGTCAGATCGGCCTGCCTATCTCTCTTTTTCCCCGCTATGGAAGAAACTACCTCACGTCTGATGACTGTTTTGTATGCCTCCCACAGGGTCTGCGCAGAGTCAACTGTGCCCCCGTTTTCTTGAAAGCATGCGTCTGTGGCCTTGATGGCATTTTTACGGATGATTGGATCTGTCAGATACCATGGGTTTATTGGGGCTATCTTGCCAACTGCAATGCTTCCCATTCCCATTCGAAGCCACACAGGGGAGTGATCAGAGATACCTCGTCCCAGGTGACGAATCTCTTGGATGGTATGGGCCTGTGACACTGGGACTATCTGGGATATAATCAATGCGTGACAGGCTACGATGGACACTCGATACGTGCGTATATTCTGTCCCGTTAGCGTTGAGGGTACGCCACCCATCCACCATCCCCATTGTTTCTAGAAAATTTGACAACCACTTCTGAGAGGGCTGCAAGTCTCGTGGCGGGTGCCTGTCTACCTCCCCAGCCACCACCAATTATCATGGATTTAACCCAGATCTGTGACTGGGCATGAGGGTTTGAAAAGTTTCAGCACTCTGTCCATCATCTCCTTGTGTTTGCTTTGTTTGCCCGAAGTTGGCAGGGTACGCCCAGACATGGGTCCCTTGCTCCCTTTGCCACTGGATTCAAGCTAGCCTGGCTGATGACGGCTGTTATCCTGAAACCGGTCCCAGGATGCTTGTTTCCGGTCCAGGGAAGACATGGCTTGGCAGTTAGGGCTGGACTGTTCCCATGAGGCACAGGGTCAAGACTGATTTGCATATAGCTGTGTCTGAACTGGGGTGGCAAAGTGAGCTAAAGAATGATGATGGATTTAACCCAGATCTGTGACTGGGGGTGAGTGTTTGAAAAGTTTCAGCACTCCGTACATCATCTCCTTCTGTTTGCTTTGTTTGCTCTAAGTTGGCAGGATATGCCCAGACGTGGGTCCCTTGCTCCCTTTGCCACTGTATTCAAGCTAGCCTGGCTGATGAGGGCTGTTAGTCCGAAACCGGCCCCAGGATGCTTGTTTCCGGTCCAGGGAAGACATGGCTTGGCATTTCGGGCTGGACTGTTCCCATGAGGCACAGGGTCAAGACTAATTTACTTATAGCTGTGTCTGAACTGGGGTGGCAAAGTGAGCTAAAGAATGATGATGGACTTAACCCAGATCTGTGACTGGGGTTGAGTGTTTGAAATGTTTCATCACTCTGTCCATCATCTCCTTGTGTTTGCTTTGTTCGCCCTAAGTTGGCAGGGTTTACCCAGACGTGGGTCCCTTGCTCCCTTTGCCACTGGATTCAAGCTACCCTGGCTGATGAGGGCTGTTAGTCCGAAACTGGAGCCACTATGCTTGTTTCCGGTCCAGGGAAGACATGGCTTGGCAGTTCGGGCTGGACTGTTCCCATGAGGCACAGGGTCAAGACTGATTTGCATATAGCTGTGTCTGAACTGGGGTGGCATAGTGAGCTAAAGAACGATGATGGATTTAACCCAGATCTGTGACTGGGGGTGAGTGTTTGAAAAGTTTCAGCACTCTGTCCATTATCTCCTTCTGTTTGCTTTGTTCGCCCTAGGTTGGCAGGGTATGCCCAGACGTGGGTCCCTTGCTCTCTTTCCCACTGGATTCAAGCTAGCCTGGCTGATGAGGGCTGTTAGTCCGGACCCGGTCCCAGGGTGTTTGTTTCTGATCCAGGGAAGACGTGGCTTGGCAGTTCGGTATGGACTGTTCCCATGAGGCACAGGGTCAAGACTGATTTGCATATAGGTGTGTCTGAACTGGGTTGGCAAAGTGAACTAAATAATGATGAGGGATTTAACCCGGATCTGAGGGTGAGTGTTTGAAAAGTTTCAGCACTCCGTCCATCATCTCCTTGTGTTTGCTTTGTTCGCCCTAAGTTGACAGGGTATGCCCAGACGAGGGTCCCTTGCTCCCTTTACCACTGGATTCAAGCTAGCCTGGCTGGTGAGGACTGTTAGTCCGAAACCGGTCCCAGGATGCTTGTTTCCGGTCCAGGGAAGACATGGCTTCGCAGTTCGGGCTGGACTGTTCCCATGAGGCACAGGGTCAAGACTGATTTGCATATAGCTGTGTCTGAACTGTGGTGGCAAAGTGAGCTAAAGAACGATGATGGATTTAACCCAGATCTGTGACTCGGGTTGAGTGTTTGAAAAGTTTCAGCACTCCGTCCATCATCTCCTTGTGTTTTCTTTGTTCGCCCTAAGTTGGCAGGGTATGCCCAGACATGGGTCCCTTGCTCCCTTTGCCACTGGATTCAAGCTAGCCTGGCTGATGAGCGCTGTTAGTCCGAAACCCATCCCAGGATGCTTGTTTCTACTCCAAGGAAGACATGGCTTGGCAGTTTGGGCTGGACTGTTCCCATGAGGCACAGGGTCAACACTAATTTGCATACAGCTGTGTCTGAACTGGGGTGGCAAAGTGAGCTAAAGAATGATGATGGATTTAACCCAGATCTGTGACTGGGGGGTGAGTGTTTGAAAAGTTTCAGCGCTCCGACCATTATCTCCTTGTGTTTGCTTTGTTCGCCCTAAATTGGCAGGGTATGCCCAGACGTCGTTCCCTTGCTCCCTTTCCACTGGATTGAAGCTAGACTGTCTGATGTGGGCTGTTAGCCCCAAACCGGTCCCAGGATGCTTGTTTCCGGTCCAGAGAAGACATGGCTTGGCAGTTCGGGCTGGACTGTTCCCATGAGGCACAGGGTCAAGACTGATCTGCATATAGCTGTGTCTGAACTAGGGTGGAAAAGTGAGCTAAAGAATGGTGATGGATTTTGTTGTGTCCTATGAAGGTAGACACCAGGAGCCAGGATTTATATTTAAGTCTTTTTAATTCAGTTTCAGTCCAAGTTACATCAGTCTTGACTCCAGCAAGCCTAGTGTGGTACCAGCCCCACCAGGAGCATCCTGCCTACCTGCTCAGACCATCTCTAACTGCAAACACTCATCCACTCACACCCAGGCATTCCATGCATCACAGTCACACCAACATTCCATGACCAACTCACACTCTGTCTGAGCAGCTAGAGGCAGCAGGGCTGGAGTACATGTTATACAACTAAGTATCGTATAACAGATTTAACCCAGATCTGTGACTGGGGGTGAGTGTTTGAAAAGTTTCAGCACTCCATCCATCATCTCCTTGTGTTTTCTTTGTTCGCCCTAAGTTGGCAGGGTATGCCCAGACGTGGGTCCCTTGCTCCCTTTGCCACAGGATTCATGCTAGCCTGACTGATGAGGGCTGTTAGTCCAAAACTGGTCCCAGGATGCTTGTTTCCGGTCCAGGGAAGACATGGCTTGGCAGTTTGGGCTGGACTGTTCCCTTGGGGCACAGGGTCAAGACTGATTTGCATATATCTGTGTGTGCACTGGGGTGGCAAAGTGAGCTAAAGAATGGTGATAGATTTAACCCAGATTTGTGATGGGGTGAGTGTTTGAAAAGTTTCAGCACTCCGTATATCATCTCCTTGTGTTTGCTTTGTTTGCCCTAAGTTGGCAGGGTATGCCCAGGTGTGGGTTCCTTGCTCCCTTTGCCACTGGATTCAAGCTAGCCTGGCTGATGAGGGCTGTTAGTCCGAAACCGGTCCTAGGATGCTGGTTTCCGGTCCATGGAAGACATGGCTTTGCATTTCGGGCTGGACTGTTCCCATGAGGCATAGGGTCAAGACTGATTTGCATATAGCTGTGTGTGCACTGGGGTGGCAAAGTGAGCTAAAGAATGGTGATGGATTTAACCCAGATCTGTGATGGGGGTGAGTGCTTGAAAAGTTTCAGCACTCCGTATATCATCTCCTTGTGTTTGCTTTGTTTGCCCTGAGTTGGCAGGGTATGCCCAGACGTGGGTCCCTTGCTCCCTTTGCCACTGGATTCAAGTTAGCCTGGCTGATGAGGGCTGTTAGTCCGAAACCGGTCCCAGGATGCTTGTTTCCGGTCCAGGGAAGACATGGCTTGGCAGATCGGGCTGGACTGTTCCCATGAGGCACAGGGTCAAGACTGATTTGCATATAGCTGTGTCTGAACTGGGTTGGCAAAGTGAACTAAAGAATAATGAGGGATTTAACCCAGATCTGTGACTGGGGGATGAGTGTTTGAAAAGTTTCAGCACTCCGTCCATCATCTCCTTGGATTTGCTTTGTTCGCCCTAAGTTACACGGTATGCCCATACGTGGGTCCCTTGCTCTCTTTGCCACTGGATTCAAGCCAGCCTGTCTGATGAGAGCTGTTAGTCCAAAACTGGTCCCAGTATGCTTGTGTCCGATCCATGGAAGACATGGCATGGTAGTTCGGGCTGGACTGTTCACATGAGGCACAGGGACAAGACTGATTTGCATATAGCTGTGTCTGAACTGGGGTGGAACAATGAGCTAAAGAATGATGATGGAATTAACCCAGACCTGTGGCTGGGGTGAGTGTTTTAAAAGTTTCAGCACTCCGTCCATCATATCCTTGTGTTTGCTTTGTTCGTCCTAATTTGGCGGGGTATGCCCAGACGTGGGCCCATTGCTCCCTTTGCCACTGGATTCAAGCTAGCCTGGCTTATGAGGGCTGTTAGTCCGAAACCGGTCCCAGGATGCTTGTGTCCGGTCCAGGAAAGAAATGGCTTGGCATTTCGGGATAGACTGTTCCCATGAGACACAGAGTCAAGACTGATTTGCATATAGCTGTGTCTGAACTGGGGTGGGAAAGTGAGCTAAAGAATGATGATGGATTTACCCAGATCCGTGATTGGGGTTGAGTGTTTGAAAATTTTCAGCACCCTGTCCATCATCTCCCTGTGTTTGCTTTGCTCGCCCTAAGTTGGCAGGGTATACCCAGATGTCGGTCCCTTCCTCCCTTTGCCACTGGACTCAAGCTAGCCTGGCTGATGAGGGCTGTTCATCCGAAACTGGAACCAGGATGCTTGTTTCCGGTCCAGGGAAGACATCGTTTGGCAGATCAGGCTGGACTGTTCCCATGAGGCACAGGGTCAAGACTGATTGGCATATAGCTGTGTCTGAACTGGGGTGGCAAAGTGAGCTAAAGAGTGATGATGGATTTAACCCAGATCTGTGACTGGGGGTGAGTGTTTGAAAAGTTTCAGCACTCCGTCCATCATCTCCTTGTGTTTGCTTTGTTCGCCCTAAGTTGACAGGGTATGCCCAGACGTGGGTCCTTTGCTCCCTTTACCACTGGATTCAAGCTAGCCTGGCTGGTGAGGGCTGTTAGTCCGAAACCGGTCCCAGGATGCTTGTTTCCGGTCCAGGGAAGACATGGCTTGGCAGTTTGGGCAGGACTGTCCCCATGAGGCACAGGGTCAAGACTGATTTGCATATAGCTGTGTCTGAACTGGGGTGGCAAAGTGAGCTAAAGAATGATGATGGATTTTGTTGTGTCCTATGAAGGTCGACACCAGGAGCCAGGATGTATATTTAAGTCTTCTTTATTCAGTTTCAGTCCAAGTTACATCAGTCTTGACTCGAGCCAGCCTAGTGTGGTACTGGCCCCACCAGGAGCAGCCTGCCTAGCTGCTGAGCCCATCTCTAACTGCCAACACTCATCCACTCAGACACCCAGGCATTCCACACATCACAGGCATCCCAATATTCCATGACCAACTCACACTCTGGCTGAGCAGCTAGAGGCAGCAGGGCTGGAGTACATGTTATACAACTAAGTATGGTAGAACAGATTTAACCCAGATTTGTGACAGGGAGTGAGTGTTTGAAAAGATTCAGCACTCCGTCCATCATCTCCTGGTGTTTGCTTTGTTCGCCCTAAGTTACACGGTATGCCCATACGTGGGTCCCTTGCTCTCTTTGCCACTGGATTCAAGCCAGCCTGTCTGATGAGAGCTGTTAGTCCAAAACTGGTCCCAGTATGCTTGTGTCCGATCCATGGAAGACATGGCATGGTAGTTCGGGCTGGACTGTTCACATGAGGCACAGGGACAAGACTGATTTGCATATAGCTGTGTCTGAACTGGGGTGGAACAATGAGCTAAAGAATGATGATGGAATTAACCCAGACCTGTGGCTGGGGTGAGTGTTTTAAAAGTTTCAGCACTCCGTCCATCATATCCTTGTGTTTGCTTTGTTCGTCCTAATTTGGCGGGGTATGCCCAGACGTGGGCCCATTGCTCCCTTTGCCACTGGATTCAAGCTAGCCTGGCTGATGAGGGCTGTTAGTCCGAAACCGGTCCCAGGATGCTTGTGTCCGGTCCAGGGAAGAAATGGCTTGGCATTTTGGGATAGACTGTTCCCATGAGACACAGAGTCAAGACTGATTTGCATATAGCTGTGTCTGAACTGGGGTGGGAAAGTGAGCTAAAGAATGATGATGGATTTACCCAGATCCGTGATTGGGGTTGAGTGTTTGAAAATTTTCAGCACCCTGTCCATCATCTCCCTGCGTTTGCTTTGCTCGCCCTAAGTTGGCAGGGTATACCCAGATGTCGGTCCCTTCCTCCCTTTGCCACTGGACTCAAGCTAGCCTGGCTGATGAGGGCTGTTCATCCGAAACTGGAACCAGGATGCTTGTTTCCGGTCCAGGGAAGACATCGTTTGGCAGATCAGGCTGGACTGTTCCCATGAGGCACAGGGTCAAGACTGATTGGCATATAGCTGTGTCTGAACTGGGGTGGCAAAGTGAGCTAAAGAGTGATGATGGATTTAACCCAGATCTGTGACTGGGGGTGAGTGTTTGAAAAGTTTCAGCACTCCGTCCATCATCTCCTTGTGTTTGCTTTGTTCGCCCTAAGTTGACAGGGTATGCCCAGACGTGGGTCCTTTGCTCCCTTTACCACTGGATTCAAGCTAGCCTGGCTGGTGAGGGCTGTTAGTCCGAAACCGGTCCCAGGATGCTTGTTTCCGGTCCAGGGAAGACATGGCTTGGCAGTTTGGGCAGGACTGTCCCCATGAGGCACAGGGTCAAGACTGATTTGCATATAGCTGTGTCTGAACTGGGGTGGCAAAGTGAGCTAAAGAATGATGATGGATTTTGTTGTGTCCTATGAAGGTCGACACCAGGAGCCAGGATGTATATTTAAGTCTTCTTTATTCAGTTTCAGTCCAAGTTACATCAGTCTTGACTCGAGCCAGCCTAGTGTGGTACTGGCCCCACCAGGAGCAGCCTGCCTAGCTGCTGAGCCTATCTCTAACTGCCAACACTCATCCACTCAGACACCCAGGCATTCCACACATCACAGGCATCCCAATATTCCATGACCAACTCACACTCTGGCTGAGCAGCTAGAGGCAGCAGGGCTGGAGTACATGTTATACAACTAAATATGGTATAACAGATTTAAACCAGATCTGTGACAGGGGGTGAGTGTTTGAAAAGTATCAGCATTCCGTCCATCATCTCCTTGTGTTTGCTTTGTTCGCCCTAAGTTGCCAGGGTATGCCCAGACGTGGGTCCCTAGCTCCCTTTGCCGCTGGATTCAAGCCAGCCTGGCTGATGGGGGCTGTTAGTCCAAAACTGGTCCCAGGATGCGTGTTTCCGATCCAGGGAAAACATGGCTTGGCAGTTCGGGCTGGACTGTTTCCATGAGGCGCAGGGTCAAGACTGATATGCATATGTGTGTCCTTACTGGGATGGGAAAGTGAGCTAAAGAATGATGATGGATGTACACTAGATCTCTGACTGGAGTTGAGTGTTTGAAAAGTTTCAGCACTCCGTCCATCATCTCCTTGTGTTTGCTTTGTGTGCCCTAAGTTGGCAGGGTATGCCCAGACAGGGGTCCCTTGCTCCCTTTGCCACTGGATTCAAGCTAACCTCGCTCATAAGGGCTGTTAGTCCGAACCCGGTCCCAGGATGCTTGTTTCTGGTCCAGGGAAGACATGGCTTGGCAGTTAGGGCTGGACTGTTCCCATGGGGCACAGGGTCAAGACTGATTTGCATATAGCTGTGTGTGCACTGGGGTGGCAAAGTGAGCTAAAGAATGGTGATAGATTTAACCCAGATTTGTGATGGGGTGAGTGTTTGAAAAGTTTCAGCACTCCGTATATCATCTCCTTGTGTTTGCTTTGTTTGCCCTAAGTTGGCAGGGTATGCCCAGATGTGGGTTCCTTGCTCCCGTTGCCACTGGATTCAAGCTAGCCTGGCTGATGAGGGCTGTTAGTCCGAAACCGGTCCTAGAATGCTGGTTTCCGGTCCATGGAAGACATGGCTTTGCAGTTCGGGCTGGACTGTTCCCATGAGGCATAGGGTCAAGACTGATTTGCTTATAGCTGTGTGTGCACTGGGGTGGCAAAGTGAGCTAAAGAATGGTGATGGATTTAACCCAGATCTGTGATGGGGGTGAGTGCTTGAAAAGTTTCAGCACTCTGTATATCATCTCCTTGTGTTTGCTTTGTTTGCCCTGAGTTGGCAGGGTATGCCCAGACGTGGGTCCCTTGCTCCCTTTGCCACTGGATTCAAGCTAGCCTGGCTGGTGAGGGCTGTTAGTCCGAAACCGGTCCCAGGATGCTTGTGTCCGGTCCAGGGAAGACATGGCTTGGCAGTTCGGGCTGGACTGTTCCCATGAGGCACAGGGTCAAGACTGATTTGCATATAGCTGTGTCTGAACTGGGTTGGCAAAGTGAACTAAAGAATAATGAGGGATTTAACCCAGATCTGTGACTGGGGGGATGAGTGTTTGAAAAGTTTCAGCACTCCGTCCATCATCTCCTTGGATTTGCTTTGTTCGCCCTAAGTTACACGGTATGCCCATACGTGGGTCCCTTGCTCTCTTTGCCACTGGATTCAAGCTAGCCTGTCTGATGAGGGCTGTTAGTCCAAAACTGGTCCCAGTATGCTTGTTTCCGATCCATGGAAGACATGGCTTGGTAGTTCGGGCTGGACTGTTCACATGAGGCACAGGGACAAGACTGATTTGCATATAGCTGTGTCTGAACTGGGGTGGAACAATGAGCTAAAGAATGATGATGGATTTAACCCAGACCTGTGGCTGGGGTGAGTGCTCTAAAAGTTTCAGCACTCCGTCCATCATATCCTTGTGTTTGCTTTGTTCGTCCTAAGTTGGCGGGGTATGCCCAGACGTGGGCCCGTTGCTCCCTTTGCCACTGGATTCAAGCTGGCCTGGCTGATGAGGGCTGTTAGTCCGAAACCGGTCCCAGGATGCTTGTGTCCGGTCCAGGGAACAAATGGCTTGGCATTTCGGGATGGACTGTTCCCATGAGACACAGAGTCAAGACTGATTTGCATATAGCTGTGTCTGAACTGGGGTGGGAAAGTGAGCTAAAGAATGATGATGGATTTACCCAGATCCGTGACTGGGGTTGAGTGTTTGAAAATTTTCAGCACCCTGTCCATCATCTCCCCGTGTTTGCTTTGTTCGCCCTAAGTTGGCAGGGTATACCCAGATGTGGGTCCCTTCCTCCCTTTGCCACTGGACTCAAGCTAGCCTGGCTGATGAGGGCTGTTAGTCCAAAACTGGTCCCAGTATGCTTGTTTCCGATCCATGGAAGACATGGCTTGGTAGTTCGGGCTGGACTGTTCACATGAGGCACAGGGACAAGACTGATTTGCATATAGCTGTGTCTGAACTGGGGTGGAACAATGAGCTAAAGAATGATGATGGAATTAACCCAGACCTGTGGCTGGGGTGAGTGTTTTAAAAGTTTCAGCACTCCGTCCATCATATCCTTGTGTTTACTTTGTTCGTCCTAATTTGGCGGGGTATGCCCAGACGTGGGCCCATTGCTCCCTTTGCCACTGGATTCAAGCTAGCCTGGCTGATGAGGGCTGTTATTCCGAAACCGGTCCCAGGATGCTTGTGTCCGGTCCAGGGAAGAAATGGCTTGGCATTTCGGGATGGACTGTTCCCATGAGACACTGAGTCAAGACTGATTTGCATATAGCTGTGTCTGAACTGGGGTGGGAAAGTGAGCTAAAGAATGATGATGGATTTACCCAGATCCGTGATTGGGGTTGAGTGTTTGAAAATGTTCAGCACGGGGAGGAGCCTAGCGCTTGACCAAGATGGCCGCGTGAGCTTAGAGCTCCCGAGACCCTCGCGCCCTCCGTCGACTATCCTGTCACTAATCCTGCTGGTATGCATGGCACCGTGTTGCTGAGTTGTCAGGGAGGCGATTGATGCTACCCGCGGTCGGATCGCCCATCGGGAACCGGACTTATGACTGGCGAAAGATTGCGGCCTAACTCCCGGAGATGCCAGGGGCTAGAGTTGGCAGGATGCCCGACTCCTAGTTGATCAACAACGGCCTGGTGAGGTGTGAACTGTCGGACGGAGGCCCTCGCTCTTTCACTTTCGATTTCGTTCCCTTTGTCTGCCCGGACACTGTAGAGCTCTGGGTGGCTTTATAACCCCAAGGACGCTCGGCGGGCTACTCTGGCAGCACAAGGCGGACCTGCTCACTCCTTATTCCTCTCTCTGAGAGGGAACGGTCTTCACTGCATTGGACTGCCTGGAGTCCATTATGTCGGGCAAAGCAGAAGGGGATCGGCTGAAGACTAAGTCCACCAGGCGGGGAACGTATTCCCAAGTCAACAGTATGGACCGCTACGCCCTCCTGAAGACATCGCCGAGTGGATCGAGCCAGGCGCCGGATGCCCAGAAGGAGGACTCGCCTGGGACACCGGAGCTCTCCCTGCAGGATGTCATGGGCGCGCTTGATGGGATGCAGACCTCGATGGGGAGGCAATTCGAGGCCCTGGCGCATAAGGTGGATGCCATCCTGGTGGATGTCAACTTGATCCGCTCGGACCTGGGCAAGACAAACGAACGCGTTAAGGACCTGGACCACAAGACCATGGGCCTCACTGATGATGTTGCGGATTTGCAGAACGAGGTCCGGAAGCTGAGGGCCGAGAGTGACCTCGCCGCCCGCCGGCTGGAGGACTTCGAGAGCCGGTCCAGGCGCAACAACGTGCGCGTCATCGGGGTCCCGGAGTCCTCGGATGAGGCTTCGATGGACCTGCTTGTGGAAGATTTGGTCCTCAATCATCTGAAGCCTAAGGGCCTTGGAAAGTTTTTTGCGGTGGAAAGGGCCCATAGGGTGCCGGGCGGACGGCCCAAGGCGGGTGCCCCGCCGCGGCCGATTGTCGCCCGGCTCTTTCATTTTCGAGATCGGGACGCTATCCTGCAAGCTTCGAGGGTGACGGGCCCAGTCCCCTTCCAGAATGCGTCGGTGAATTTTTATCCGGACTTCACCCAGCAGGTGCAGAGACAGAGACAGAGCTTCCTGGGGGTGAAGCGGAGACTTCGGGAACTGGACCTGAAGTATGCCATGCTTTTCCCCGCCAGACTACGGGTGGTGCATGAAGATCGGACATTCTTTTTTGACTCTCCTGTTATGGCCGACGAATGGCTGGACGCTTTGCCCCGGCGACGGACCGGGGACGACACAGCCGAGCATGGAGACAGTGGCCGGGATGGACAGGGCTGAAATCTTAAAGCCGGCCTGACTTGATTTGACCATACTTGAAGATTTGAACAGAGTGCAGTAACTGTGGAGGGTTGCGGGAGGACGAGGGGTGCTCTTTTCCTCCCTTAGGGTACTTTTTGTAGATTTTTGTTTTTGTAGGGCGACAGGCACACTGCAAGTTGGGGGGGCTTTTTAAGCTGCAGCAGGGGTGCAGGGTGGGGGGAGGTATGGGGATTTTGAGTTTGTTGTTGGGGGGTTTATTTCTGCAAGGCATGATGATTATCCTCAGGACTGTTCCATGGTGGCGCCTTGGGTGTGGGGTGGGCCTCTTTCCGTTTGAGGATGGGGGGTAGAGGCTTAAGTGTTATAAGCTGGAATGTTAATGGTTTGGGGGATCGCATCAAGAGGGGGATTGTTTTGCAACTCCTGAAACGTTCAATGCCAGACGTTGTCCTGCTGCAGGAGACGCATCTCATAGGCAATACGTGCTATGCCCTGAATAGGAAGGGGTATAAATTCATTGCACACTCGGGATTCTCTTCTGGGTCCAGGGGTGTGGGCATCCTCGTTAGAGCATCGTTGCCTTTTGAGGTGGACTCCACCATTGTTGACGATAGGGGGAGGTTTGTGGCGGTGGCGGGGAGGTGGGAAGGAAGGACTTTGGTTTTGGTTTCGGTTTATGTCCCGCCGGCCCTGCAGGCCTCCACATTTGCTGAACTGGGCAGGGCTTTGCTGACTCTCCCGGGGGGAATGCTGGTAGTGGGAGGGGATTTCAACGCTGTGGGTTCCGGACTGTTGGATAGATGCCCGCCCAGGGACACAGGGGGGGCTCAGAAATGGCTTCCAGACTTCCTGGATACGTTTGGTCTGATAGACTGCTGGAGGCTCCGGCACCCCACACAGAGTCAATACACGTTTCACTCCGGGGCGCATGGTAGCCTCTCCAGGATTGACTACCTGCTCACTCTGGCCGCACATGCCTCGTTGATATCCGAGGCGAGGCACATGGCACGTGGTATCTCTGATCACTCGCCAGTGTGGATCCGGCTGGATCTAGGTCGGGAGGGAGGAGGGAGGGTGGCCCCCATCAACCCATGGTATTTCCGAGACCCCAAGATGCGCAGTGCCCTGGTAAAAAAGGTAGATAATTACTTTAAGGACAATCTGGGAACCGTGGACTCGGCGGTGTCGCTGTGGGAAGCTTTTAAGACCGTGCTTCGGGGGGAGGCCCTCTCCCTGGTGGTGGCTGCCAAGAACCGGAGGGATTGCGAGGTGCGGCAAGTGGAGGAGGAGATTGCGGCCCTTGAAGGGGATATGGAGGAGGATGTTACAGAGTCCTCATTGCATGAGCTTTGCCTGAAGCAGGCGGAGTATAGGGACCTGGTGACGAACGCCGCCAAGACCCTCAGCAGGGAACAACAGGGCCGCCTTTATGACGTTGGGGATAAGGCAGGGAAACTCCTGGCGTGGTTGGACAGGAAAGA
Organism: Triturus cristatus; assembly: GCF_964204655.1. Taxonomy (NCBI): domain Eukaryota; kingdom Metazoa; phylum Chordata; class Amphibia; order Caudata; family Salamandridae; genus Triturus; species Triturus cristatus. Next base: position 1,151,458,221 of record NC_140579.1, read on the forward strand.
ACGGGTCAATAGAGTGGTGCCAGAGTTGATTGGAGAGGGGGGAGAGGCGATTGTGGAACCTGAGGGGATTGTGGAGTGTTTCGCGGAGTATTTTCATAGGGTTTATTCCTCTGTGTCGGACAGGCCGCCCGAGGACTCGTCTGATCTCCTCCGTGATATCGAGTTGCCCTGCCTCTCTGACATAGATAGGGACGATTTGGATGGTGACATCACGATTGACGAGGTGGCGGGGGCGATTCGCGCGTTGAACTCGGGTAAGGCCTCTGGACCGAACGGACTGCCGATCGACCTGTACAAATTGTTCCCGGATAGGGTCGCCCCTCACCTGCGCGCCATGTTTTTGGAGGCGCGGGGGGATGGGATCCTTCCGTTGGATCAGAGGCTGGCGTCGATCGTGGTCATACATAAAGAGGGTAAACCCGGAGATAGATGCGCCTCCTATCGGCCCATTTCACTCCTCAACGCTGAGCCGAAAATTCTGGCCAAACTCCTGGCTACCCGTCTGATTAGGGTACTTGGCGATTTGGTCCATCCGGATCAATCTGGCTTTATCCCGCACCGAAACACAGCATTGAACCTTAGGCGGCTACATGGCGTCATCGCCAGGGCGGACACCCTGCGTGAACCGGCTGTTGTGGCATCCCTTGATGCCACGATGGCCTTTGATACGGTGGAGTGGGCATATTTATGGGCTGTGCTGGCCAAGTTTGGTTTCGGTCGCGGGTTTGTGAGTTGGGTTCGGTTGCTGTACGAGGGGCCACTAGCGAATGTTGTGGTGAATGGTCGGGCATCTACTCCGTTTCAGCTTGGTAGGGGTACTCGGCAGGGCTGCCCCCTGTCGCCTCTGTTGTTCGCCCTCGCCCTCGAACCGTTGGCTGCGTGGATACGTTGGCACCCGGATATACGGGGCCTTCGGTGGTCGCCTGATCACGAGGACCGTATTTCGCTTTATGCCGATGATATCCTGCTGTATCTTGCCTCACCTAAGAAGTCACTTATAGTGGTCTGTGACGTACTCGCATCGTTCGGCAGGAACTCGGGGCTTGTGATTAATTGGGGCAAATCATACTTGTACGTTCTTAGTGGCGAGGTCCCACCGATCCCTAGAACATGTTCGATACAGGTTGCCCAGCAGGGCTTCGTGTATTTGGGGATTTTTATATCCATGGATCCTGCTGTGCGCTATGAGAGGAATCTGCTCCCCCCCTTGGCACGCTTGAGGCGAGATGTTGAAGGTTGGCGGAGGCTGCCGCTCTCCCTTGTTGGGCGTGCGGTCCTGTTCAAAATGATGTCTCTTCCCCGCTTCCTCTACGCCCTCCAGAACACCTTGGACTGGGTACCGGCCAAATACTTTCGGGAGGTCGAAGGCCTCCAACGGACGTTGCTGTGGGATGGGCGGCCGCGAATAGCTATTTCAAAGTTGACGCTCCCATGGTACGATGGGGGCATTGCGCTCCCGGACATCCGACGGTACTATTGGGCCACGCAGCTGAGCGCGATCAACCATGGGTTTTATGGCCCTGCCCTCAGCCCTGGGTATGCCATGGATAGGTGGCTGCTGCGCGGCGGCAACTACTACAGGGCGTTGTATTCGCGGTCCTTAGACTCGTCCCTCACGGGGCCCACAGGTGTGGCGGTGCGCGTATGGAAGATGGCGACCGACTCGCTGGGCTGGAAGGATAGGCTAACCCTCGCTACCCCATTGTTTGAATCGGAAAGATTGGGAAGACTCTGGCAGACGAAGGGCTTTGATAAGTGGGATCTGATAGGTATATCCAAGGTGGGAGATGTGCTGCATAAGGGGAGGGTGAAGTCCTTCGAGGAGTTGCAGACTGAGTTTGAGCTAGGGCCCTCAGAGTATTTTAGGTATATCCAGCTGCGTCACGCCCTCCGATCAGTCCTCGTGGAGGGTGAGAAGGTGCCGGAGTCCTCTCCCCTTGAGGACCGAGTCCTTGATGGTCATATGCCCGAGAGCACGATTTCGCTCATATATAAGAAGTTGATAAACGTCCGGGCAGACTTGCTATTGGGGCTGAGAGAACAGTGGACCAGGGATGGCCTTGAGTTGGATAATGAGGACTGGCAGTCAGCGGTTTCTTCGCCTAAGGAGGTTGCGATCCCGTCGCGTCTGAGGCTGGTGCAGCTTAAAATACTGCACCGGGTGTATGTGACGGGGCCAAGGCTGGTCCACATGGGATTCTCGGAGGACGGCCTGTGCAGAAGGGGATGTGGTATGGTGGGTACTTTCCTGCACATCATTTGGGAATGTGGTGTCATTGTGGAGTTCTGGAGGAGAGTCCATGCAGTTATGGGGGAGGTGACGGGCATTGTGGTACAGCCGGAGGCGCGGTGCTGCCTCCTGAACGTCTGGGGGCCCACTGACCTCGATGAGGCGCAGACCCAATGGGTGACTCTGGGTAACATGGTAGCTAAAAGGGATATCGCGCGATTATGGGGCTCCTCGGGACCCCCTACACTGACCGCGTGGAAGGAGAACATGGATTGGAGCATGTTTAGGGAGAAGACGGTCTACTGCTCTAGAGGTCGCCCCCGGAAGTGGCATGCCATCTGGGGGCGGTGGAACCAATACAGGGGGGGAATATGTCTTGCCCCGGAACTGGAACCTCCCGAGGAACAGCTTTCCCCCTGACCTACTTTCCAGCACAGTTTGGTTTTAGTAACCGTTCTGGGCCTCTGCTGTTCCCCTTCTTCCTCCGCACACAGTCTTATACTTAGTAGATGAGTGGGGTCTGGCCTCCCCTGGGGGCTTTCGCCATGGGCTTTCAATGTTCTGCCTTGCTGGGGTTTGTTGTGTGTTTTTTCTGTGTTTATTTAAACTTGGACCTTTGCATTACTCTTTGAACTGTATTGGGGACACATCACTGTATCCAACTTGCAATGCTGCCGAACCTTCGGGCTGTCGGCTGAATAGCTGTGTCCTGAATTTCGAAATAAAGGTTTTCAAAAAAAAAAAAAAAAAACCCTTGGGTTGGGCGTATGTTTTGCGATTAACTCGCATGCACTTAGAATTGAGAGTGGCGTTGCAGCAGCAAATCAAAATAAAAAATAAACGCAGTATGTTGAAAGTATGTAACTTTGATTTGCTGTTGCAACGTTGCATTTGGTTGTGAATGCGTGTGGGTTGCTTTCACAACATGCACTTAAACAAAGGATCTGTGTCGCTTTATTTTGCTTACAAACACAAACCTAAATAAAGTCTTTAAATTGAAAAAAAAAAAAAAAAAAATGTTCAGCACCCTGTCCATCATCAACCTGTGTTTGCTTTGTTCGCCCTAAGTTGGCAGGGTATACCCAGATGTGCGTCCCTTCCTCCCTTTGCCACTGGACTCAAGCTAGCCTGGCTGATGAGGGCTGTTCGTCCGAAACTGGAACCAGAATGCTTGTTTCCAGTCCAGGGAAGACATGGTTTGGCAGATCAGGCTGGACTGTTCCCATGAGGCACAGGGTCAAGACTGATTTGCATATAGCTGTGTCTGAACTGGGGTGGCAAAGTGAGCTAAAGAGTGATGATGGATTTAACCCAGATCTGTGACTGGGGGTGAGTGTTTGAAAAGTATCAGCACTCCGTCCATCATCTCCTTGTGTTTGCTTTGTTCGCCCTAAGTTGACAGGGTATGCCCAGACGTGGGTACTTTGCTCCCTTTACCACTGGATTCAAGCTAGCCTGGCTGGTGAGGGCTGTTAGTCCGAAACCGGTCCCAGGATGCTTGTTTCCGGTCCAGGGAAGACATGGCTTGGCAGTTTGGGCTGGACTGTCCCCATGAGGCACAGGGTCAAGACTGATTTGCATATAGCTGTGTCTGAACTGGGGTGGCAAAGTGAGCTAAAGAATGATGATGGATTTTGTTGTGTCCTATGAAGGTCGACACCAGGAGCCAGGATGTATATTTAAGTCTTCTTTATTCAGTTTCAGTCCAAGTTACATCAGTCTTGACTCGAGCCAGCCTAGTGTGGTACTGGCCCCACCAGGAGCAGCCTGCCTAGCTGCTCAGCCCATCTCTAACTGCCAACACTCATCCACTCAGACACCCAGGCATTCCACACATCACAGGCACCCCAATATTCCATGACCAACTCACACTCTGGCTGAGCAGCTAGAGGCAGCAGGGCTGGAGTACATGTTATACAACTAAGTATGGTATAACAGATTTAACCCAGATCTGTGACAGGGAGTGAGTGTTTGAAAAGATTCAGCACTCCGTCCATCATCTCCTGGTGTTTGCTTTGTTCGCCCTAAGTTGGCAGGGTATGCCCAGACGTGGGTCCCTAGCTCCCTTTGCCACTGGATTCAAGCTAGCCTGGCTGATGGGGGCTGTTAGTGCAAAACTGGTCCCAGGATGCTTGTTTCCGATCCAGGGAAAACATGGCTTGGCAGTTCGGGCTGGACTGTTTCCATGAGGCACAGGGTCAAGACTGATTTGCATATGTGTGTCCTTACTGGGATGGGAAAGTGAGCTAAAGAATGATGATGGATTTACCCTAGATCTGTGACTGGAGTTGAGTGTTTGAAAAGTTTCAGCACTCCGTCCATCATCTCCTTGTATTTGCTTTGTGTGCCCTAAGTTGGCAGGGTATGCCCAGACAGGGTTCCCTTGCTCCCTTTGCCATTGTATTCAAGCTAGCCTGGCTGATGAAGGCTGTTAGCCCAAAACCGGTCCCAGGATGCTGGTTTCCGGTCCGTGGAAGACATGGTTTTGCAGTTCGGGCTGGACTGTTCCCATGAGGCACAGGGTCAAGACTGATTTGCATATAGCTTTGTCTGAACTGGGGTGGCAAAGCGAGCTAAAGAATGATGATGGATATAACCCAGTTCTGAGACTGGCGTTGAGTGTTTGAAAAGTTTCAGCACTCCGTCTATCATCTCCTCATGTTTGCTTTGTTCGCCCTAAGTTAGCAGGGTATGCCCAGACGTGCGTCCCTTGCTCCCTTTGCCACTGGATTCAAGCTAGCCTGGCTGATGAAGGCTGTTAGCCTGAAACCGGTCCCAGGATGCTTGCTTCCGGTACAGGGAAGACATGGCTTGACAGTTCGGGCTCGACTGTTCCCATGAGGCAGAGGGTCAAGACTGATTTGCAACTAGCTGTTTCTGAACTGGGGTGGCAAAGTGAGTTAAGAATGATGATGGATTTAACCCAGATCTGAGACTGGGGGTGAGTGCTTGAAAAGTTTCAGCACTCTGTATATCATCTCCTTGTGTTTGCTTTGTTTGCCCTGAGTTGGCAGGGTATGCCCAGACGTGGGTCCCTTGCTCCCTTTGCCACTGGATTCAAGCTAGCCTGGCTGATGAGGGCTGTTAGTCCGAAACCGGTCCCAGGATGCTTGTGTCCGGTCCAGGGAAGACATGGCTTGGCAGTTCGGGCTGGACTGTTCCCATGAGGCACAGGGTCAAGACTGATTTGCATATAGCTGTGTCTGAACTGGGTTGGCAAAGTGAACTAAAGAATAATGAGGGATTTAACCCAGATCTGTGACTGGGGGGATTAGTGTTTGAAAAGTTTCAGCACTCCGTCCATCATCTCCTTGGATTTGCTTTGTTCGCCCTAAGTTACACGGTATGCCCATACGTGGGTCCCTTGCTCTCTTTGCCACTGGATTCAAGCTAGCCTGTCTGATGAGGGCTGTTAGTCCAAAACTGGTCCCAGTATGCTTGTTTCCGATCCATGGAAGACATGGCTTGGTAGTTCGGGCTGGACTGTTCACATGAGGCACAGGGACAAGACTGATTTGCATATAGCTGTGTCTGAACTGGGGTGGAACAATGAGCTAAAGAATGATGATGGATTTAACCCAGACCTGTGGCTGGGGTGAGTGCTCTAAAAGTTTCAGCACTCCGTCCATCATATCCTTGTGTTTGCTTTGTTCGTCCTAAGTTGGCGGGGTATGCCCAGACGTGGGCCCGTTGCTCCCTTTGCCACTGGATTCAAGCTGGCCTGGCTGATGAGGGCTGTTAGTCCGAAACCGGTCCCAGGATGCTTGTGTCCGGTCCAGGAAACAAATGGCTTGGCATTTCGGGATGGACTGTTCCCATGAGACACAGAGTCAAGACTGATTTGCATATAGCTGTGTCTGAACTGGGGTGGGAAAGTGAGCTAAAGAATGATGATGGATTTACCCAGATCCGTGACTGGGGTTGAGTGTTTGAAAATTTTCAGCACCCTGTCCATCATCTCCCCGTGTTTGCTTTGTTCGCCCTAAGTTGGCAGGGTATACCCAGATGTGGGTCCCTTCCTCCCTTTGCCACTGGACTCAAGCTAGCCTGGCTGATGAGGGCTGTTAGTCCAAAACTGGTCCCAGTATGCTTGTTTCCGATCCATGGAAGACATGGCTTGGTAGTTCGGGCTGGACTGTTCACATGAGGCACAGGGACAAGACTGATTTGCATATAGCTGTGTCTGAACTGGGGTGGAACAATGAGCTAAAGAATGATGATGGAATTAACCCAGACCTGTGGCTGGGGTGAGTGTTTTAAAAGTTTCAGCACTCCGTCCATCATATCCTTGTGTTTGCTTTGTTCGTCCTAATTTGGCGGGGTATGCCCAGACGTGGGCCCATTGCTCCCTTTGCCACTGGATTCAAGCTAGCCTGGCTGATGAGGGCTGTTATTCCGAAACCGGTCCCAGGATGCTTGTGTCCGGTCCAGGGAAGAAATGGCTTGGCATTTCGGGATGGACTGTTCCCATGAGACACAGAGTCAAGACTGATTTGCATATAGCTGTGTCTGAACTGGGGTGGGAAAGTGAGCTAAAGAATGATGATGGATTTACCCAGATCCGTGATTGGGGTTGAGTGTTTGAAAATGTTCAGCACCCTGTCCATCATCAACCTGTGTTTGCTTTGTTCGCCCTAAGTTGGCAGGGTATACCCAGATGTGCGTCCCTTCCTCCCTTTGCCACTGGACTCAAGCTAGCCTGGCTGATGAGGGCTGTTCGTCCGAAACTGGAACCAGAATGCTTGTTTCCAGTCCAGGGAAGACATGGTTTGGCAGATCAGGCTGGACTGTTCCCATGAGGCACAGGGTCAAGACTGATTTGCATATAGCTGTGTCTGAACTGGGGTGGCAAAGTGAGCTAAAGAGTGATGATGGATTTAACCCAGATCTGTGACTGGGGGTGAGTGTTTGAAAAGTATCAGCACTCCGTCCATCATCTCCTTGTGTTTGCTTTGTTCGCCCTAAGTTGACAGGGTATGCCCAGACGTGGGTACTTTGCTCCCTTTACCACTGGATTCAAGCTAGCCTGGCTGGTGAGGGCTGTTAGTCCGAAACCGGTCCCAGGATGCTTGTTTCCGGTCCAGGGAAGACATGGCTTGGCAGTTTGGGCTGGACTGTCCCCATGAGGCACAGGGTCAAGACTGATTTGCATATAGCTGTGTCTGAACTGGGGTGGCAAAGTGAGCTAAAGAATGATGATGGATTTTGTTGTGTCCTATGAAGGTCGACACCAGGAGCCAGGATGTATATTTAAGTCTTCTTTATTCAGTTTCAGTCCAAGTTACATCAGTCTTGACTCGAGCCAGCCTAGTGTGGTACTGGCCCCACCAGGAGCAGCCTGCCTAGCTGCTCAGCCCATCTCTAACTGCCAACACTCATCCACTCAGACACCCAGGCATTCCACACATCACAGGCACCCCAATATTCCATGACCAACTCACACTCTGGCTGAGCAGCTAGAGGCAGCAGGGCTGGAGTACATGTTATACAACTAAGTATGGTATAACAGATTTAACCCAGATCTGTGACAGGGAGTGAGTGTTTGAAAAGATTCAGCACTCCGTCCATCATCTCCTGGTGTTTGCTTTGTTCGCCCTAAGTTGGCAGGGTATGCCCAGACGTGGGTCCCTAGCTCCCTTTGCCACTGGATTCAAGCTAGCCTGGCTGATGGGGGCTGTTAGTGCAAAACTGGTCCCAGGATGCTTGTTTCCGATCCAGGGAAAACATGGCTTGGCAGTTCGGGCTGGACTGTTTCCATGAGGCACAGGGTCAAGACTGATTTGCATATGTGTGTCCTTACTGGGATGGGAAAGTGAGCTAAAGAATGATGATGGATTTACCCTAGATCTGTGACTGGAGTTGAGTGTTTGAAAAGTTTCAGCACTCCGTCCATCATCTCCTTGTATTTGCTTTGTGTGCCCTAAGTTGGCAGGGTATGCCCAGACAGGGTTCCCTTGCTCCCTTTGCCATTGTATTCAAGCTAGCCTGGCTGATGAAGGCTGTTAGCCCAAAACCGGTCCCAGGATGCTGGTTTCCGGTCCGTGGAAGACATGGTTTTGCAGTTCGGGCTGGACTGTTCCCATGAGGCACAGGGTCAAGACTGATTTGCATATAGCTTTGTCTGAACTGGGGTGGCAAAGCGAGCTAAAGAATGATGATGGATATAACCCAGTTCTGAGACTGGCGTTGAGTGTTTGAAAAGTTTCAGCACTCCGTCTATCATCTCCTCATGTTTGCTTTGTTCGCCCTAAGTTAGCAGGGTATGCCCAGACGTGCGTCCCTTGCTCCCTTTGCCACTGGATTCAAGCTAGCCTGGCTGATGAAGGCTGTTAGCCTGAAACCGGTCCCAGGATGCTTGCTTCCGGTACAGGGAAGACATGGCTTGACAGTTCGGGCTCGACTGTTCCCATGAGGCAGAGGGTCAAGACTGATTTGCAACTAGCTGTTTCTGAACTGGGGTGGCAAAGTGAGTTAAGAATGATGATGGATTTAACCCAGATCTGAGACTGGGGGTGAGTGCTTGAAAAGTTTCAGCACTCTGTATATCATCTCCTTGTGTTTGCTTTGTTTGCCCTGAGTTGGCAGGGTATGCCCAGACGTGGGTCCCTTGCTCCCTTTGCCACTGGATTCAAGCTAGCCTGGCTGATGAGGGCTGTTAGTCCGAAACCGGTCCCAGGATGCTTGTGTCCGGTCCAGGGAAGACATGGCTTGGCAGTTCGGGCTGGACTGTTCCCATGAGGCACAGGGTCAAGACTGATTTGCATATAGCTGTGTCTGAACTGGGTTGGCAAAGTGAACTAAAGAATAATGAGGGATTTAACCCAGATCTGTGACTGGGGGGATTAGTGTTTGAAAAGTTTCAGCACTCCGTCCATCATCTCCTTGGATTTGCTTTGTTCGCCCTAAGTTACACGGTATGCCCATACGTGGGTCCCTTGCTCTCTTTGCCACTGGATTCAAGCTAGCCTGTCTGATGAGGGCTGTTAGTCCAAAACTGGTCCCAGTATGCTTGTTTCCGATCCATGGAAGACATGGCTTGGTAGTTCGGGCTGGACTGTTCACATGAGGCACAGGGACAAGACTGATTTGCATATAGCTGTGTCTGAACTGGGGTGGAACAATGAGCTAAAGAATGATGATGGATTTAACCCAGACCTGTGGCTGGGGTGAGTGCTCTAAAAGTTTCAGCACTCCGTCCATCATATCCTTGTGTTTGCTTTGTTCGTCCTAAGTTGGCGGGGTATGCCCAGACGTGGGCCCGTTGCTCCCTTTGCCACTGGATTCAAGCTGGCCTGGCTGATGAGGGCTGTTAGTCCGAAACCGGTCCCAGGATGCTTGTGTCCGGTCCAGGAAACAAATGGCTTGGCATTTCGGGATGGACTGTTCCCATGAGACACAGAGTCAAGACTGATTTGCATATAGCTGTGTCTGAACTGGGGTGGGAAAGTGAGCTAAAGAATGATGATGGATTTACCCAGATCCGTGACTGGGGTTGAGTGTTTGAAAATTTTCAGCACCCTGTCCATCATCTCCCCGTGTTTGCTTTGTTCGCCCTAAGTTGGCAGGGTATACCCAGATGTGGGTCCCTTCCTCCCTTTGCCACTGGACTCAAGCTAGCCTGGCTGATGAGGGCTGTTAGTCCAAAACTGGTCCCAGTATGCTTGTTTCCGATCCATGGAAGACATGGCTTGGTAGTTCGGGCTGGACTGTTCACATGAGGCACAGGGACAAGACTGATTTGCATATAGCTGTGTCTGAACTGGGGTGGAACAATGAGCTAAAGAATGATGATGGAATTAACCCAGACCTGTGGCTGGGGTGAGTGTTTTAAAAGTTTCAGCACTCCGTCCATCATATCCTTGTGTTTGCTTTGTTCGTCCTAATTTGGCGGGGTATGCCCAGACGTGGGCCCATTGCTCCCTTTGCCACTGGATTCAAGCTAGCCTGGCTGATGAGGGCTGTTATTCCGAAACCGGTCCCAGGATGCTTGTGTCCGGTCCAGGGAAGAAATGGCTTGGCATTTCGGGATGGACTGTTCCCATGAGACACAGAGTCAAGACTGATTTGCATATAGCTGTGTCTGAACTGGGGTGGGAAAGTGAGCTAAAGAATGATGATGGATTTACCCAGATCCGTGATTGGGGTTGAGTGTTTGAAAATGTTCAGCACCCTGTCCATCATCAACCTGTGTTTGCTTTGTTCGCCCTAAGTTGGCAGGGTATACCCAGATGTGCGTCCCTTCCTCCCTTTGCCACTGGACTCAAGCTAGCCTGGCTGATGAGGGCTGTTCGTCCGAAACTGGAACCAGAATGCTTGTTTCCAGTCCAGGGAAGACATGGTTTGGCAGATCAGGCTGGACTGTTCCCATGAGGCACAGGGTCAAGACTGATTTGCATATAGCTGTGTCTGAACTGGGGTGGCAAAGTGAGCTAAAGAGTGATGATGGATTTAACCCAGATCTGTGACTGGGGGTGAGTGTTTGAAAAGTATCAGCACTCCGTCCATCATCTCCTTGTGTTTGCTTTGTTCGCCCTAAGTTGACAGGGTATGCCCAGACGTGGGTACTTTGCTCCCTTTACCACTGGATTCAAGCTAGCCTGGCTGGTGAGGGCTGTTAGTCCGAAACCGGTCCCAGGATGCTTGTTTCCGGTCCAGGGAAGACATGGCTTGGCAGTTTGGGCTGGACTGTCCCCATGAGGCACAGGGTCAAGACTGATTTGCATATAGCTGTGTCTGAACTGGGGTGGCAAAGTGAGCTAAAGAATGATGATGGATTTTGTTGTGTCCTATGAAGGTCGACACCAGGAGCCAGGATGTATGTTTAAGTCTTCTTTATTCAGTTTCAGTCCAAGTTACATCAGTCTTGACTCGAGCCAGCCTAGTGTGGTACTGGGCCCACCAGGAGCAGCCTGCCTAGCTGCTCAGCCCATCTCTAACTGCCAACACTCATCCACTCAGACACCCAGGCATTCCACACATCACAGGCACCCCAATATTCCATGACCAACTCACACTCTGGCTGAGCAGCTAGAGGCAGCAGGGCTGGAGTACATGTTATACAACTAAGTATGGTATAACAGATTTAACCCAGATCTGTGACAGGGAGTGAGTGTTTGAAAAGATTCAGCACTCCGTCCATCATCTCCTGGTGATTGCTTTGTTCGCCCTAAGTTGGCAGGGTATGCCCAGACGTGGGTCCCTAGCTCCCTTTGCCACTGGATTCAAGCTAGCCTGGCTGATGGGGGCTGTTAGTGCAAAACTGGTCCCAGGATGCTTGTTTCCGATCCAGGGAAAACATGGCTTGGCAGTTCGGGCTGGACTGTTTCCATGAGGCACAGGGTCAAGACTGATTTGCATACGTGTGTCCTTACTGGGATGGGAAAGTGAGCTAAAGAATGATGATGGATTTACCCTAGAACTGTGACTGGAGTTGAGTGTTTGAAAAGTTTCAGCACTCCGTCCATCATCTCCTTGTATTTGCTTTGTGTGCCCTAAGTTGGCAGGGTATGCCCAGACAGGGTTCCCTTGCTCCCTTTGCCATTGTATTCAAGCTAGCCTGGCTGATGAAGGCTGTTAGCCCAAAACCGGTCCCAGGATGCTGGTTTCCGGTCCGTGGAAGACATGGTTTTGCAGTTCGGGCTGGACTGTTCCCATGAGGCACAGGGTCAAGACTGATTTGCATATAGCTTTGTCTGAACTGGGGTGGCAAAGCGAGCTAAAGAATGATGATGGATATAACCCAGTTCTGAGACTGGCGTTGAGTGTTTGAAAAGTTTCAGCACTCCGTCTATCATCTCCTCGTGTTTGCTTTGTTCGCCCTAAGTTAGCAGGGTATGCCCAGACGTGCGTCCCTTGCTCCCTTTGCCACTGGATTCAAGCTAGCCTGGCTGATGAAGGCTGTTAGCCTGAAACCGGTCCCAGGATGCTTGCTTCCGGTACAGGGAAGACATGGCTTGACAGTTCGGGCTCGACTGTTCCCATGAGGCAGAGGGTCAAGACTGATTTGCAACTAGCTGTTTCTGAACTGGGGTGGCAAAGTGAGTTAAGAATGATGATGGATTTAACCCAGATCTGAGACTGGGGTTGAGTGTTTGAAAAGTTTCAGCACCCTGTCCATCATCAACCTGTGTTTGCTTTGTTTGCCCTAAGTTGGCAGGGTATACCCAGATGTGCGTCCCTTCCTCCCTTTGCCACTGGACTCAAGCTAGCCTGGCTGATGAGGGCTGTTCGTCCGAAACTGGAACCAGGATGCTTGTTTCCGGTCCAGGGAAGACATGGTTTGGCAGATCAGGCTGGACTGTTCCCATGAGGCACAGGGTCAAGACTGATTTGCATATAGCTGTGTCTGAACTGGGGTGGCAAAGTGAGCTAAAGAGTGATGATGGATTTAACCCAGATCTGTGACTGGGGTTGAGTGTTTGAAAAGTATCAGCACTCCGTCCATCATCTCCTTGTGTTTGCTTTGTTCGCCCTAAGTTGACAGGGTATGCCCAGACGTGGGTCTTTTGCTCCCTTTACCACTGGATTCAAGCTAGCCTGGCTGGTGAGGGTTGTTAGTCCGAAACCGGTCCCAGGATGCTTGTTTCCGGTCCAGGGAAGACATGGCTTGGCAGTTTGGGCTGGACTGTCCCCATGAGGCACAGGGTCAAGACTGATTTGCATATAGCTGTGTCTGAACTGGGGTGGCAAAGTGAGCTAAAGAATGATGATGGATTTTGTTGTGTCCTATGAAGGTCGACACCATGAGCAAGGATGTATATTTAAGTCTTCTTTATTCAGTTTCAGTCCAAGTTACATCAGTCTTGACTCGAGCCAGCCTAGTGTGGTACTGGCCCCACCAGGAGCAGCCTGCCTAGCTGCTCAGCCCAGCTCTAACTGCCAACACTCATCCACTCAGACACCCAGGCATTCCACACATCACAGGCACCCCAATATTCCATGACCAACTCACACTCTGGCTGAGCAGCTAGAAGCAGCAGGGCTGGAGTACATGTTATACAACTAAGTATGGTATAACAGATTTAACCCAGATCTGTGACAGGGAGTGAGTGTTTGAAAAGATTCAGCACTCCGTCCATCATCTCCTGGTGTTTGCTTTGTTCGCCCTAAGTTGGCAGGGTATGCCCAGACGTGGGTCCCTAGCTCCCTTTGCCACTGGATTCAAGCTAGCCTGGCTGATGGTGGCTGTTAGTGCAAAACTGGTCCCAGGATGCTTGTTTCCGATCCAGGGAAAACATGGCTTGGCAGTTCGGGCTGGACTGTTTCCATGAGGCACAGGGTCAAGACTGATTTGCATATGTGTGTCCTTACTGGGGTGGGAAAGTGAGCTAAAGAATGATGATGGATTTACCCAGATCCGTGACTGGGGTTGAGTGTTTGAAAATTTTCAGCACCCTGTCCATCATCTCCCCGTGTTTGCTTTGTTCGCCCTAAGTTGGCAGGGTATACCCAGATGTGGGTCCCTTCCTCCCTTTGCCACTGGACTCAAGCTAGCCTGGCTGATGAGGGCTGTTAGTCCAAAACTGGTCCCAGTATGCTTGTTTCCCATCCATGGAAGACATGGCTTGGTAGTTCGGGCTGGACTGTTCACATGAGGCACAGGGACAAGACTGATTTGCATATAGCTGTGTCTGAACTGGGGTGGAACAATGAGCTAAAGAATGATGATGGAATTAACCCAGACCTGTGGCTGGGGTGAGTGTTTTAAAAGTTTCAGCACTCCGTCCATCATATCCTTGTGTTTGCTTTGTTCGTCCTAATTTGGCGGGGTATGCCCAGACGTGGGCCCATTGCTCCCTTTGCCACTGGATTCAAGCTAGCCTGGCTGATGAGGGCTGTTATTCCGAAACCGGTCCCAGGATGCTTGTGTCCAGTCCAGGGAAGAAATGGCTTGGCATTTCGGGATGGACTGTTCCCATGAGACACAGAGTCAAGACAGATTTGCATATAGCTGTGTCTGAACTGGGGTGGGAAAGTGAGCTAAAGAATGATGATGGATTTACCCAGATCCGTGATTGGGGTTGAGTGTTTGAAAATTTTCAGCACCCTGTCCATCATCAACCTGTGTTTGCTTTGTTCGCCCTAAGTTGGCAGGGTATACCCAGATGTGCGTCCCTTCCTCCCTTTGCCACTGGACTCAAGCTAGCCTGGCTGATGAGGGCTGTTCGTCTGAAACTGGAACCAGGATGCTTGTTTCCGGTCCAGGGAAGACATGGTTTGGCAGATCAGGCTGGACTGTTCCCATGAGGCACAGGGTCAAGACTGATTTGCATATAGCTGTGTCTAAACTGGGGTGGCAAAGTGAGCTAAAGAGTGATGATGGATTTAACCCAGATCTGTGACTGGGGGTGAGTGTTTGAAAAGTATCAGCACTCCGTCCATCATCTCCTTGTGTTTGCTTTGTTCGCCCTAAGTTGACAGGGTATGCCCAGACGTGGGTCCTTTGCTCCCTTTACCACTGGATTCAAGCTAGCCTGGCTGGTGAGGGTTGTTAGTCCGAAACCGGTCCCAGGATGCTTGTTTCCGGTCCAGGGAAGACATGGCTTGGCAGTTTGGGCTGGACTGTCCCCATGAGGCACAGGGTCAAGACTGATTTGCATATAGCTGTGTCTGAACTGGGGTGGCAAAGTGAGCTAAAGAATGATGATGGATTTTGTTGTGTCCTATGAAGGTCGACACCAGGAGCCAGGATGTATATTTAAGTGGTCTTTATTCAGTTTCAGTCCAAGTTACATCAGTCTTGACTCGAGCCAGCCTAGTGTGGTACTGGCCCCACCAGGAGCAGCCTGCCTAGCTGATCAGCCCATCTCTAACTGCCACCACTCATCCACTCAGACACCCAGGCATTCCACACATCACAGGCACCCCAATATTCCATGACCAACTCACACTCTGGCTGAGCAGCTAGAGGCAGCAGGGCTGGAGTACATGTTATACAACTAAGTATGGTATAACAAATTTAACCCAGATCTGTGACAGGGAGTGAGTGTTTGAAAAGATTCAGCACTCCGTCCATCATCTCCTGGTGTTTGCTTTGTTCGCCCTAAGTTGGCAGGGTATGCCCAGACGTGAGTCCCTAGCTCCCTTTGCCACTGGATTCAAGCTAGCCTGGCTGATGGGGGCTGTTAGTGCAAAACTGGTCCCAGGATGCTTGTTTCCGATCCAGGGAAAACATGGCTTGGCAGTTCGGGCTGGACTGTTTCCATGAGGCACAGGGTCAAGACTGATTTGCATATGTGTGTCCTTACTGGGATGGGAAAGTGAGCTAAAGAATGATGATGGATTTACCCTAGATCTGTGACTGGAGTTGAGTGTTTGAAAAGTTTCAGCACTCCGTCCATCATCTCCTTGTATTTGCTTTGTGTGCCCTAAGTTGGCAGGGTATGCCCAGACAGGGTTCCCTTGCTCCCTTTGCCACTGTATTCAAGCTAGCCTGGCTGATGAAGGCTGTTAGCCCGAAACCGGTCCCAGGATGCTGGTTTCCGGTCCGTGGAAGACATGGTTTTGCAGTTCGGGCTGGACTGTTCCCATGAGGCACAGGGTCAAGACTGATTTGCATATAGCTTTGTCTGAACTGGGGTGGCAAAGCGAGCTAAAGAATGATGATGGATATAACCCAGTTCTGAGACTGGCGTTGAGTGTTTGAAAAGTTTCAGCACTCCGTCCATCATCTCCTCGTGTTTGCTTTGTTCGCCCTAAGTTAGCAGGGTATGCCCAGACGTGCGTCCCTTGCTCCCTTTGCCACTGGATTCAAGCTAGCCTGGCTGATGAAGGCTGTTAGCCTGAAACCGGTCCCAGGATGCTTGCTTCCGGTACAGGGAAGACATGGCTTGACAGTTCGGGCTCGACTGTTCCCATGAGGCACAGGGTCAAGACTGATTTGCAACTAGCTGTTTCTGAACTGGGGTGGCAAAGTGAGTTAAGAATGATGATGGATTTAACCCAGATCTGAGACTGGGGTTGAGTGTTTGAAAAGTTTCAGCACTCCGTCCATCTTCTCCTTGTGTTTGCTTTGTTTGCCCGAAGTTGGCAGGGTACGCCCAGACATGGGTCCCTTGCTCCATTTGCCACTGGATTCAATCTCACCTGGCTGATGAGGGCTGTTATCCTGAAACCGGTCCCAGGATGCTTGTTTCCGGTCCAGGGAAGATATGGCTTGGCAGTTCGGGCTGGACTTTTCCCATGAGGAACTGGGTCAAGACTGATTTGCATATAGCTGTGTCTGAACTGGGGTGGCAAAGTGAGCTAAAGAATGATGATGGATTTAACCCAGATCTGTGACTGGGGGTGAGAGTTTGAAAAGCTTCAGCACTCCGTCCATCATCTTCTTGTGTTTGCTTTGTTTGCTCTAAGTTGGCAGGGTATGCCCAGACATGGGTCCCTTGCTCACTTTGCCACTGGCTTCAAGCTAGCCAGGCTGATGAGGGCTGTTAGTCCGAAACCAGTCCCAGGATGCTTGTTTCCGGTCCAGGGAAGACATGGCTTGGCAGTTCGAGCTGGACTGGTCCCATGAGGCAAAGGGTCAAGACTGATTTGCATATGTGTGTCCTTACTGGGATGGGAAAGTGAGCTAAAGAATGATGATGGATTTACCCTAGATCTGTGACTGGAGTTGAGTGTTTGAAAAGTTTCAGCACTCCTTCCATCATCTCCTTGTGTTTGCTTTGTTCGCCCTTAGTTGGCATGGTATGCCCAGACATGGGTCCCTTGCTCCCTTTGCAACTGGATTAAAACTAGCCTGGCTGATGAGGGCTGTTAGTCCGAAACCGGTCCCAGGATGCTTGTTTCCGGGCCAAGGGATGGCATGGCTTTGCAGTTCGGGCTGGACTGTTCCCATGAGGCACAGGGTCAAGACTGATTTGCATATAGCTGTGTCTGAACTGGGGTGGCAAAGCGAACTACAGAATGATTATGGATTTAACCCAGATCTGAGACTGGGGTTGAGTGTTTGAAAAGTTTCAGCACTCCGTCCATCATCTCCTCGTGTTTGCTTTGTTCGCCCTAAGTTAGCAGGGTATGCCCAGACGTGGGTACCTTGCTCCCTTTGCCACTGGATTCAAGCTAGCCTGGCTGATGAAGGCTGTTAGCCCGAAACCGGTCCCAGGATGCTTGTTTCCGGTCCAGGGAAGACATGGCTTGGCAGTTCGGGCTGGACTGTTTCCATGAGGCAAAGGGTCAAGACTGATTTGCATATAGCTGTGTCTGAACTGGGTAGGAAAAGTGAACTAAAGAATAATGAGGGATTTAACCCAGATCTGTGACTGGGGGGGAGTGTTTGAAAAGTTTCAGCACTCCGTCCATCATCTCCTTGTATTTGCTTTGTTCGCCCTAAGTTACACGGTATGCCCATACGTGGGTCCCTTGCTCTCTTTGCCACTGGATTCAAGCTAGCCTGGCTGATGAAGGCTGTTAGCCCGAAACCGGTCCCCGGATGCTGGTTTCCGATACATGGAAGACATGGCTTGGTATTCGGGCTGGACTGTTCACATGAGGCACAGGGACAAGACTGATTTGCATATAGCTGTGTCTGAACTGGGGTGGAACAATGAGCTAAAGAATGATGATGGATTTAACCCAGACCTGTGGCTGGGGTGAGTGTTTTAAAAGTTTCAGCACTCCGTCCATCATATCCTTGTGTTTGCTTTGTTCGTCATAAGTTGGCGGGGTATGCGCAGACGTGGGCTTGTTGCTCCCATTGCCACTGGATTCAAGCTAGCCTGGCTGATGAGGGCTGTTAGTCCGAAACCGGTCCCAGGATGCTTGTGTCCGGTCCAGGGTGGAAATGGCTTGGCATTTCGGGATGGACTGTTCCCATGAGACACAGAGTCAAGACTGATTTGCATATAGCTGTGTCTGAACTGGGGTGGGAAAGTGAGCTAAAGAATGATGATGGATTTAACCCAGATCCATGACTGGGGTTGAGTGTTTGAAAAGTTTCAGCACCCTGTCCATCATCTCCCTGTGTTTGCTTTGTTCGCCCTAAGTTGGCAGGGTATACCCAGATGTGGGTCCCTTCCTCCCTTTGCCACTGGACTCAAGCTAGCCTGGCTGATGAGGGCTGTTAGTTCGAAACTGGAACCAGGATGCTTGTTTCCGGTCCATGGAAGACATGGTTTGGCAGATCAGGCTGGACTGTTCCCATGAGGCAGAGGGTCAATATTGATTTGCATATAGCTGTGTCTGAACTGGGGTGGCAAAGTGAGCTAAAGAATGATGATGGATTTAACCCAGATCAGTGACTGGGGGTGAGTGTTTGAAAATGTTCAGCACCCTGTCCATCATCTCCCTGTGTTTGCTTTGTTCGCCCTAAGTTGGCAGGGTATACCGAGATGTGGGTCCCTTCCTCCCTTTGCCACTGGACTCAAGCTAGCCTGGCTGATGAGGGCTGTTAGTCCGAAACTGGAACCAGGATGCTTGTTTCCGGTCCAGGGAAGACATGGTTTGGCAGATCAGGCTGGACTGTTCCCATGAGGCACAGGGTCAAGACTGATTTGCATATAGCTGTGTCAGAACTGGGGTGGCAAAGTGAGCTAAAGAGTGATGATGGATTTAACCCAGATCTGTGACTGGGGTTGAGTGTTTGAAAAGTTTCAGCACTCCGTCCATCATCTCCTTGTGTTTGCTTTGTTCGCCCTAAGTTGACAGGGTATGCCCAGACGTGGGTCCTTTGCTCCCTTTACCACTGGATTCAAGCTAGCCTGGCTGGTGAGGGCTGTTAGTCCAAAACCGGTCCCAGGATGCTTGTTTCCGGTCCAGGGAAGACATGGCTTGGCAGTTTGGGCTGGACTGTCCCCACGAGGCACAGGATCAAGACTGATTTGCATATAGCTGTGTCTCAACTGGGGTGGCATAGTGAGCTAAAGAATGATGATGGATTTTGTTGTGTCCTATGAAGGTCGACACCAGGAGCCAGGATGTATATTTAAGTCTTCTTTATTCATTTTCAGTCCAAGTTACATCAGTCTTGACTCGAGCCAGCCTAGTGTGGTACCGGCCCCACCAGGAGCAGCCTGCCTAGCTGCTCAGCCCATCTCTAACTTCCAACACTCATCCACTCAGACACCCAGGCATTCCACACATCACAGGCACCCCAATATTCCATGACCAACTCACACTCTGGCTGATCAGCTAGAGGCAGCAGGGCTGGAGTACATGTTATACAACTAAATATGGTATAACAGATTTAAACCAGATCCGTGACAGGGAGTGAGTGTTTGAAAAGTTTCAGCACTCCGTCCATCATCTCCTTGTGTTTGCTTTGTTCGCCCTAAGTTGGCAGGTTATGCCCAGACGTGGGTCCCTAGCTCCCTTTGCCGCTGGATTCAAGCTAGCCTGGCTGATGGAGGCTGTTAGTCCAAAACTGGTCCCAGGATGATTGGTTCCGATCCAGGGAAAACATGGCTTGGCAGTTCGGGCTGGACTGTTTCCATGAGGCACAGGGTCAAGACTGATTTGCATATGTGTGTCCTTACTGGGATGGGAAAGTGAGCTAAAGAATGATGATGGATGTACACTAGATCTGTGACTGGAGTTGAGTGTTTGAAAAGTTTCAGCACTCCGTCCATCATCTCCTTGTGTTTGCTTTGTGTGCCCTAAGTTGGCAGGGTATGCCCAGACAGGGGTCCCTTGCTCCCTTTGCCACTGGATTCAAGCTAACCTCGCTCATAAGGGCTGTTAGTCCGAACCCGGTGCCAGGATGCTTGTTTCTGGTCCAGGGAAGACATGGCTTGGCAGTTAGGGCTGGACTGTTCCCATGGGGCACAGGGTCAAGACTGATTTGCATACAGCTGTGTGTGCACTGGGGTGGCAAAGTGAGCTAAAGAATGGTGATGGATTTAACCCAGATCTGTGATGGGGGTGAGTGCTTGAAAAGTTTCAGCACTCCGTATATCATCTCCTTGTGTTTGCTTTGTTTGCCCTAAGTTGGCAGGGTATGCCCAGATGTGGGTCCCTTGCTCCCTTTGCCACTGGATTCAAGCTAGCCTGGCTGATGAGGGCTGTTAGTCCAAAACCGGTCCTAGGATGCTGGTTTCCGGTCCATGGAAGACATGGCTTTGCAGTTCGGGCTGGACTGTTCCCATGAGGCATAGGGTCAAGACTGATTTGCATATAGCTGTGTGTGCACTGGGGTGGCAAAGTGAGCTAAAGAATTGTGATGGATTTAACCCAGATCTGTGATGGGGGTGAGTGCTTGAAAAGTTTCAGCACTCCGTATATCATCTCCTTGTGTTTGCTTTGTTTGCCCTGAGTTGGCAGGGTATGCCCAGACGTGGGTCCCTTGCTCCCTTTGCCACTGGATTCAAGCTAGCCTGGCTGATGAGGGCTGTTAGTCCGAAACCGGTCCCAGGATGCTTGTTTCCGGTCCAGGGAAGATATGGCTTGGCAGTTCGGGCTGGACTGTTCCCATGAGGCACAGGGTCAAGACTGATTTGCATATAGCTGTGTCTGAACTGGGTTGGCAAAGTGAACTAAAGAATAATGAGGGATTTAACCCAGATCTGTGACTGGGGGATGAGTGTTTGAAAAGTTTCAGCACTCCGTCCATCATCTCCTTGGATTTGCTTTGTTCGCCCTAAGTTACACGGTATGCCCATACGTGGGTCCCTTGCTCTCTTTGCCACTGGATTCAAGCTAGCCTGTCTGATGAGGGCTTTTAGTCCAAAACTGGTCCCAGTATGCTTGTTTCCGATCCATGGAAGACATGGCTTGGTAGTTCGGGCTGGACTGTTCACATGAGGCACAGGGACAAGACTGATTTGCATATAGCTGTGTCTGAACTGGGGTGGAACAATGAGCTAAAGAATGATGATGGATTTAACCCAGACCTGTGGCTGGGATGAGTGTTTTAAAAGTTTTAGCACTCCGTCCATCATATCCTTGTGTTTGCTTTGTTCGTCCTAAGTTGGCGGGGTATGCCCGGACGTGGGCCCGTTGCTCCCTTTGCCACTGGATTCAAGCTAGCCTGGCTGATGAGGGCTGTTAGTCCGAAACCGGTCCCAGGATGCTTGTGTCCGGTCCAGGGAACAAATGGCTTGGCATTTCGGGATGGACTGTTCCCATGAGACACAGAGTCAAGACTGATTTGCATATAGCTGTGTCTGAACTGGGGTGGGAAAGTGAGCTAAAGAATGATGATGGATTTACCAAGATCCGTGACTGGGGTTGAGTGTTTGAAAATTTTCAGCACCGTGTCCATCATCTCCCTGTGTTTGCTTTGTTCGCCCTAAGTTGGCAGGGTATACCCAGATGTGGGTCCCTTCCTCCCTTTGCCACTGGACTCAAGCTAGCCTGGCTGATGAGGGCTGTTAGTCCAAAACTGGTCCCAGTATGCTTGTTTCCGATCCATGGAAGACATGGCTTGGTAGTTCGGGCTGGACTGTTCACATGAGGCACAGGGACAAGACTGATTTGCATATAGCTGTGTCTGAACTGGGGTGGAACAATGAGCTAAAGAATGATGATGGAATTAACCCAGACCTGTGGCTGGGGTGAGTGTTTTAAAAGTTTCAGCACTCCGTCCATCATATCCTTGTGTTTGCTTTGTTCGTCCTAATTTGGCGGGGTATGCCCAGACGTGGGCCCATTGCTCCCTTTGCCACTGGATTCAAGCTAGCCTGGCTGATGAGGGCTGTTATTCCGAAACCGGTCCCAGGATGCTTGTGTCCGGTCCAGGGAAGAAATGGCTTGGCATTTCGGGATGGACTGTTCCCATGAGACACAGAGTCACGACTGATTTGCATATAGCTGTGTCTGAACTGGGGTGGGAAAGTGAGCTAAAGAATGATGATGGATTTACCCAGATCCGTGATTGGGGTTGAGTGTTTGAAAATTTTCAGCACCCTGTCCATCATCAACCTGTGTTTGCTTTGTTCGCCCTAAGTTGGCAGGGTATACCCAGATGTGCGTCCCTTCCTCTCTTTGCCACTGGACTCAAGCTAGCCTGGCTGATGAGGGCTGTTCATCCGAAACTGGAACCAGGATGCTTGTTTGCGGTCCAGGGAAGACATCGTTTGGCAGATCAGGCTGGACTGTTCCCATGAGGCACAGGGTCAAGACTGATTTGCATATAGCTGTGTCTGAACTGGGGTGGCAAAGTGAGCTAAAGAGTGATGATGGATTTAACCCAGATCTGTGACTGGGGGTGAGTGTTTGAAAAGCATCAGCACTCCGTCCATCATCTCCTTGTGTTTGCTTTGTTCGCCCTAAGTTGACAGGGTATGCCCAGACGTGGGTCCTTTGCTCCCTTTACCACTGGATTCAAGCTAGCCTGGCTGGTGAGGGCTGTTAGTCCGAAACCGGTCCCAGGATGCTTGTTTCCGGTCCAGGGAAGACATGGCTTGGCAGTTTGGGCTGGACTGTCCCCATGAGGCACAGGGTCAAGACTGATTTGCATATAGCTGTGTCTGAACTGGGGTGGCAAAGTGAGCTAAAGAATGATGATGGATTTTGTTGTGTCCTATGAAGGTCGACACCAGGAGCCAGGATGTATATTTAAGTCTTCTTTATTCAGTTTCAGTCCAAGTTACATCAGTCTTGACTCGAGCCAGCCTAGTGTGGTACTGGCCCCACCAGGAGCAGCCTGCCTAGCTGCTCAGCCCATCTCTAACTGCCAACACTCATCCACTCAGACACCCAGGCATTCCACACATCACAGGCACCCCAATATTCCATGACCAACTCACACTCTGGCTGAGCAGCTAGAGGCAGCAGGGCTGGAGTACATGTTATACAACTAAGTATGGTAGAACAGATTTAACCCAGATTTGTGACAGGGAGTGAGTGTTTGAAAAGATTCAGCACTCCGTCCATCATCTCCTGGTGTTTGCTTTGTTCGCCCTAAGTTGGCAGGGTATGCCCAGACGTGGGTCCCTAGCTCCCTTTGCCACTGGATTCAAGCTAGCCTGGCTGATGGGGGCTGTTAGTGCAAAACTGGTCCCAGGATGCTTGTTTCCGATCCAGGGAAAACATGGCTTGGCAGTTCGGGCTGGACTGTTTTCATGAGGCACAGGGTCAAGACTGATTTGCATATGTGTGTCCTTACTGGGATGGGAAAGTGAGCTAAAGAATGATGATGGATTTACCCTAGATCTGTGACTGGAGTTGAGTGTTTGAAAAGTTTCAGCACTCCGTCCATCATCTCCTTGTATTTGCTTTGTGTGCCCTAAGTTGGCAGGGTATGCCCAGACAGGGTTCCCTTGCTCCCTTTGCCACTGTATTCAAGCTAGCCTGGCTGATGAAGGCTGTTAGCCCGAAACCGGTCCCAGGATGCTGGTTTCCGGTCCGTGGAAGACATGGTTTTGCAGTTCGGGCTGGACTGTTCCCATGAGGCACAGGGTCAAGACTGATTTGCATATAGCTTTGTCTGAACTGGGGTGGCAAAGCGAGCTAAAGAATGATGATGGATATAACCCAGTTCTGAGACTGGCGTTGAGTGTTTGAAAAGTTTCAGCACTCCGTCCATCATCTCCTCGTGTTTGCTTTGTTCGCCCTAAGTTAGCAGGGTATGCCCAGACGTGCGTCCCTTGCTCCCTTTGCCACTGGATTCAAGCTAGCCTGGCTGATGAAGGCTGTTAGCCTGAAACCGGTCCCAGGATGCTTGCTTCCGGTACAGGGAAGACATGGCTTGACAGTTCGGGCTCGACTGTTCCCATGAGGCACAGGGTCAAGACTGATTTGCAACTAGCTGTTTCTGAACTGGGGTGGCAAAGTGAGTTAAGAATGATGATGGATTTAACCCAGATCTGAGACTGGGGTTGAGTGTTTGAAAAGTTTCAGCACTCCGTCCATCTTCTCCTTGTGTTTGCTTTGTTTGCCCGAAGTTGGCAGGGTACGCCCAGACATGGGTCCCTTGCTCCATTTGCCACTGGATTCAATCTCACCTGGCTGATGAGGGCTGTTATCCTGAAACCGGTCCCAGGATGCTTGTTTCCGGTCCAGGGAAGATATGGCTTGGCAGTTCGGGCTGGACTGTTCCCATGAGGAACTGGGTCAAGACTGATTTGCATATAGCTGTGTCTGAACTGGGGTGGCAAAGTGAGCTAAAGAATGATGATGGATTTAACCCAGATCTGTGACTGGGGGTGAGAGTTTGAAAAGCTTCAGCACTCCGTCCATCATCTCCTTGTGTTTGCTTTGTTTGCTCTAAGTTGGCAGGGTATGCCCAGACATGGGTCACTTGCTCACTTTGCCACTGGCTTCAAGCTAGCCAGGCTGATGAGGGCTGTTAGTCCGAAACCAGTCCCAGGATGCTTGTTTCCGGTCCAGGGAAGACATGGCTTGGCAGTTCGAGCTGGACTGTTCCCATGAGGCAAAGGGTCAAGACTGATTTGCATATGTGTGTCTGAACTGGGATGGGAAAGTGAGCTAAAAATGATGATGGATTTAACTCAGATATGTGACTGGGGTTGAGTGTTTGAAAAGTTTCAGCACTCCTTCCATAATCTCCTTGTGTTTGCTTTGTTCGCCCTTAGTTGGCATGGTATGCCCAGACATGGGTCCCTTGCTCCCTTTGCAACTGGATTAAAACTAGCCTGGCTGATGAGGGCTGTTAGTCCGAAACCGGTCCCAGGATGCTTGTTTCCGGGCCAAGGGAAGGCATGGCTTTGCACTTCGGGCTGGACTGTTCCCATGAGGCACAGGGTCAAGACTGATTTGCATATAGCTGTGTCTGAACTGGGGTGGCAAAGCGAGCTACAGAATGATTATGGATATAACCCAGATCTGAGACTGGGGTTGAGTGTTTGAAAAGTTTCAGCACTCCGTCCATCATCTCCTCGTGTTTGCTTTGTTCGCCCTAAGTTAGCAGGGTATGCCCAGACGTGGGTACCTTGCTCCCTTTGCCACTGGATTCAAGCTAGCCTGGCTGATGAAGGCTGTTAGCCCGAAACCGGTCCCAGGATGCTTGTTTCCGGTCCAGGGAAGACATGGCTTGGCAGTTCGGGCTGGACTGTTTCCATGAGGCACACGGTCAAGACTGATTTGCATGTAGCTGTGTCTGAACTGGGTAGGCAAAGTGAACTAAAGAATAATGAGGGATTTAACCCAGATCTGTGACTGGGGGGGAGTGTTTGAAAAGTTTCAGCACTCCGTCCATCATCTCCTTGGATTTGCTTTGTTCGCCCTAAGTTACACGGTATGCCCATACGTGGGTCCCTTGCTCTCTTTGCCACTGGATTCAAGCTAGCATGGCTGGTGAGGGCTGTTAGTCCAAAACTGGTCCCAGTATGCTTGTTTCCGATCCATGGAAGACATGGCTTGGTATTCGGGCTGGACTGTTCACATGAGGCACAGGGACAAGACTGATTTGCATATAGCTGTGTCTGAACTGGGGTGGAACAATGAGCTAAAGAATGATGATGGACTTAACCCAGACCTATGGCTGGGGTGAGTGTTTTAAAAGTTTCAGCACTCCGTCCATCATATCTTTGTGTTTGCTTTGTTCATCCTAAGTTGGCGGGGTATGCGCAGACGTGGGCTTGTTGCTCCCGTTGCCACTGGATTCAAGCTAGCCCGGCTGATGAGGGCTGTTAGTCCGAAACCGGTCCCAGGATGCTTGTGTCTGGTCCAGGGAGGAAAAGGCTTGGCATTTCGGGATGGACTGTTCCCATGAGACACAGAGTCAAGACTGATTTGCATATAGCTATGTCTGAACTGGGGTGGGAAAGTGAGCTAAAGAATGATGATGGATTTAACCCAGATCTGTGACTGGGGTTGAGTGTTTGAAAAGTTTCAGCACCCTGTCCATCATCTCCCTGTGTTTGCTTTGTTCGCCCTAAGTTGGCAGGGTATACCCAGATGTGGGTCCCTTCCTCCCTTTGCCACTGGACTCAAGCTAGCCTGGCTGATGAGGGCTGTTAGTTCGAAACTGGAACCAGGATGCTTGTTTCCGGTCCAGGGAAGACATGGTTTGGCAGATCAGGCTGGACTGTTCCCATGAGGCACAGGGTCAATATTGATTTGCATATAGCTGTGTCTGAACTGGGGTGGCAAAGTGAGCTAAAGAATGATGATGGATTTAACCCAGATCTGTGACTGGGGGTGAGTGTTTGAAAAGTTTCAGCACTCCGTCCATCTTCTCCTTGTGTTTGCTTTGTTCACCCTAAGTTGGCAGGGTATGCCCAGAAGTGGGTCCCTTGCTCCCTTTGCCACTGGATTCTAGCTAGCCTGGCTGATCAGGGCTGTTAGTCCGAAACCGGTCCCAGGATGCTTGTTTCCGGTCCAGGGAAGACATGCCTTGGCAGTTTGGGCTGGACTGTTCCCATGAGGCACAGGGTCAAGACTGATTTGTGTATAGCTGTGTCTGAACTGGGGTGGCAAAGTGAGCTAAAGAATGATGATGGATTTTGTTGTGTCCTATGAAGGTCGACACCAGGAGCCAGGATGTATATTTAAGTCTTCTTTATTCAGTTTCAGTCCAAGTTACATCAGTCTTGACTCGAGCCAGCCTAGTGTGGTACTGGCCCCACCAGGAGCAGCCTGCCTAGCTGCTCAGCCCATCTCTCACTGCCAACACTCATCCACTCAGACACCCAGGCATTCCACACATCACAGGCACCCCAATATTCCATGACCAACTCACACTCTGGCTGAGCAGCTAGAGGCAGCAGGGCTGGAGTACATGTTACACAACTAAATATGGTATAACAGATTTAAACCAGATCTGTGACAGGGGGTGAGTGTTTGAAAAGTTTCAGCACTCCGTCCATCATCTCCTTGTGTTTGCTTTGTTCGCCCTAAGTTGGCAGGGTATGCCCAGACGTGGGTCCCTAGCTCCCTTTGCCGCTGGATTCAAGCTAGCCTGGCTGATGGGGGCTGTTGCTCCAAAACTGGTCCCAGGATGCTTGTTTCCGATCCAGGGAAAACATGGCTTGGCAGTTCGGGCTGGACTGTTTCCATGAGGCACAGGGTCAAGACTGATTTGCATATGTGTGTCCTTACTGGGATGGGAAAGTGAGCTAAAGAATGATGATGGATTTACACTAGATCTGTGACTGGAGTTGAGTGTTTGAAAAGTTTCAGCACTCCGTCCATCATCTCCTTGTGTTTGCTTTGTGTGCCCTAAGTCGGCAGGGTATGCCCAGACAGGGGTCCCTTGCTCCCTTTGCTACTGGATTCAAGCTAGCCTCGCTCATAAGGGCTGTTAGTCCGAACCCGGTACCAGGATGCTTGTTTCTGGTCCAGGGAAGACATGGCTTGGCGGTTAGGGCTGGA
Organism: Triturus cristatus; assembly: GCF_964204655.1. Lineage (NCBI taxonomy): Eukaryota > Metazoa > Chordata > Amphibia > Caudata > Salamandridae > Triturus > Triturus cristatus. The sequence goes on from NC_140579.1 coordinate 1,151,485,660, forward strand.
CTGTTCCCATGGGGCACAGGGTCAAGACTGATTTACATATAGCTGTGTGTGCACTGTGGTGGCAAAGTGAGCTAAAGAATGGTGATAGATTTAACCCAGATTTGTGATGGGGTGAGTGTTTGAAAAGTTTCAGCACTCCGTATATCATCTCCTTGTGTTTGCTTTGTTTGCCCTAAGTTGGCAGGGTATGCCCAGATGTGGATCCCTTGCTCCCTTTGCCACTGGATTCAAGCTAGCCTGGCTGATGAGGGCTGTTAGTCCGAAACCGGTCCTAGGATGCTGGTTTCCGGTCCATGGAAGACATGGCTTTGCAGTTCGGGCTGGACTGTTCCCATGAGACACAGAGTCAAGACTGATTTGCATATGGCTGTGTCTGAACTGGGGTGGGAAAGTGAGCTAAAGAATGATGATGGATTTACCCAGATCCGTGACTGGGGTTGAGTGTTTGAAAATTTTAAGCACCCTGTCCATCATCTCCCTGTGTTTGCTTTGTTCGCCCTAAGTTGGCAGGGTATACCCAGATGTGGGTCCCTTCCTCCCTTTGCCACTGGACTCATGCTAGCCTGGCTGATGAGGGCTGTTAGTCCGAAACTGGAACCAGGATGCTTGTTTCCGGTCCAGGGAAGACATGGTTTGGCAGATCAGGCTGGACTGTTCCCATGAGGCACAGGGTCAAGACTGATTTGCATATAGCTGTGTCTGAACTGGGGTGGCAAAGTGAGCTAAAGAGTGATGATGGATTTAACCCAGATCTGTGACTGGGGGTGAGTGTTTGAAAAGTTTCAGCACTCCGTCCATCATCTCCTCGTGTTTGCTTTGTTCGCCCTAAGTTGGCAGGTTATGCCCAGACGTGGGTCCCTAGCTCCCTTTGCCGCTGGATTCAAGCTAGCCTGGCTGATGGAGGCTGTTAGTCCAAAACTGGTCCCAGGATGATTGTTTCCGATCCAGGGAAAACATGGCTTGGCAGTTCGGGCTGGACTGTTTCCATGAGGCACAGGGTCAAGACTGATTTGCATATGTGTGTCCTTACTGGGATGGGAAAGTGAGCTAAAGAATGATGATGGATGTACACTAGATCTGTGACTGGAGTTGAGTGTTTGAAAAGTTTCAGCACTCCGTCCATCATCTCCTTGTGTTTGCTTTGTGTGCCCTAAGTTGGCAGGGTATGCCCAGACAGGGGTCCCTTGCTCCCTTTGCCACTGGATTCAAGCTAACCTCGCTCATAAGGGCTGTTAGTCCGAACCCGGTGCCAGGATGCTTGTTTCTGGTCCAGGGAAGACATGGCTTGGCAGTTAGGGCTGGACTGTTCCCATGGGGCACAGGGTCAAGACTGATTTGCATACAGCTGTGTGTGCACTGGGGTGGCAAAGTGAGCTAAAGAATGGTGATGGATTTAACCCAGATCTGTGATGGGGGTGAGTGCTTGAAAAGTTTCAGCACTCCGTATATCATCTCCTTGTGTTTGCTTTGTTTGCCCTAAGTTGGCAGGGTATGCCCAGATGTGGGTCCCTTGCTCCCTTTGCCACTGGATTCAAGCTAGCCTGGCTGATGAGGGCTGTTAGTCCAAAACCGGTCCTAGGATGCTGGTTTCCGGTCCATGGAAGACATGGCTTTGCAGTTCGGGCTGGACTGTTCCCATGAGGCATAGGGTCAAGACTGATTTGCATATAGCTGTGTGTGCACTGGGGTGGCAAAGTGAGCTAAAGAATTGTGATGGATTTAACCCAGATCTGTGATGGGGGTGAGTGCTTGAAAAGTTTCAGCACTCCGTATATCATCTCCTTGTGTTTGCTTTGTTTGCCCTGAGTTGGCAGGGTATGCCCAGACGTGGGTCCCTTGCTCCCTTTGCCACTGGATTCAAGCTAGCCTGGCTGATGAGGGCTGTTAGTCCGAAACCGGTCCCAGGATGCTTGTTTCCGGTCCAGGGAAGATATGGCTTGGCAGTTCGGGCTGGACTGTTCCCATGAGGCACAGGGTCAAGACTGATTTGCATATAGCTGTGTCTGAACTGGGTTGGCAAAGTGAACTAAAGAATAATGAGGGATTTAACCCAGATCTGTGACTGGGGGATGAGTGTTTGAAAAGTTTCAGCACTCCGTCCATCATCTCCTTGGATTTGCTTTGTTCGCCCTAAGTTACACGGTATGCCCATACGTGGGTCCCTTGCTCTCTTTGCCACTGGATTCAAGCTAGCCTGTCTGATGAGGGCTTTTAGTCCAAAACTGGTCCCAGTATGCTTGTTTCCGATCCATGGAAGACATGGCTTGGTAGTTCGGGCTGGACTGTTCACATGAGGCACAGGGACAAGACTGATTTGCATATAGCTGTGTCTGAACTGGGGTGGAACAATGAGCTAAAGAATGATGATGGATTTAACCCAGACCTGTGGCTGGGATGAGTGTTTTAAAAGTTTTAGCACTCCGTCCATCATATCCTTGTGTTTGCTTTGTTCGTCCTAAGTTGGCGGGGTATGCCCGGACGTGGGCCCGTTGCTCCCTTTGCCACTGGATTCAAGCTAGCCTGGCTGATGAGGGCTGTTAGTCCGAAACCGGTCCCAGGATGCTTGTGTCCGGTCCAGGGAACAAATGGCTTGGCATTTCGGGATGGACTGTTCCCATGAGACACAGAGTCAAGACTGATTTGCATATAGCTGTGTCTGAACTGGGGTGGGAAAGTGAGCTAAAGAATGATGATGGATTTACCAAGATCCGTGACTGGGGTTGAGTGTTTGAAAATTTTCAGCACCCTGTCCATCATCTCCCTGTGTTTGCTTTGTTCGCCCTAAGTTGGCAGGGTATACCCAGATGTGGGTCCCTTCCTCCCTTTGCCACTGGACTCAAGCTAGCCTGGCTGATGAGGGCTGTTAGTCCAAAACTGGTCCCAGTATGCTTGTTTCCGATCCATGGAAGACATGGCTTGGTAGTTCGGGCTGGACTGTTCACATGAGGCACAGGGACAAGACTGATTTGCATATAGCTGTGTCTGAACTGGGGTGGAACAATGAGCTAAAGAATGATGATGGAATTAACCCAGACCTGTGGCTGGGGTGAGTGTTTTAAAAGTTTCAGCACTCCGTCCATCATATCCTTGTGTTTGCTTTGTTCGTCCTAATTTGGCGGGGTATGCCCAGACGTGGGCCCATTGCTCCCTTTGCCACTGGATTCAAGCTAGCCTGGCTGATGAGGGCTGTTATTCCGAAACCGGTCCCAGGATGCTTGTGTCCGGTCCAGGGAAGAAATGGCTTGGCATTTCGGGATGGACTGTTCCCATGAGACACAGAGTCACGACTGATTTGCATATAGCTGTGTCTGAACTGGGGTGGGAAAGTGAGCTAAAGAATGATGATGGATTTACCCAGATCCGTGATTGGGGTTGAGTGTTTGAAAATTTTCAGCACCCTGTCCATCATCAACCTGTGTTTGCTTTGTTCGCCCTAAGTTGGCAGGGTATACCCAGATGTGCGTCCCTTCCTCTCTTTGCCACTGGACTCAAGCTAGCCTGGCTGATGAGGGCTGTTCATCCGAAACTGGAACCAGGATGCTTGTTTGCGGTCCAGGGAAGACATCGTTTGGCAGATCAGGCTGGACTGTTCCCATGAGGCACAGGGTCAAGACTGATTTGCATATAGCTGTGTCTGAACTGGGGTGGCAAAGTGAGCTAAAGAGTGATGATGGATTTAACCCAGATCTGTGACTGGGGGTGAGTGTTTGAAAAGCATCAGCACTCCGTCCATCATCTCCTTGTGTTTGCTTTGTTCGCCCTAAGTTGACAGGGTATGCCCAGACGTGGGTCCTTTGCTCCCTTTACCACTGGATTCAAGCTAGCCTGGCTGGTGAGGGCTGTTAGTCCGAAACCGGTCCCAGGATGCTTGTTTCCGGTCCAGGGAAGACATGGCTTGGCAGTTTGGGCTGGACTGTCCCCATGAGGCACAGGGTCAAGACTGATTTGCATATAGCTGTGTCTGAACTGGGGTGGCAAAGTGAGCTAAAGAATGATGATGGATTTTGTTGTGTCCTATGAAGGTCGACACCAGGAGCCAGGATGTATATTTAAGTCTTCTTTATTCAGTTTCAGTCCAAGTTACATCAGTCTTGACTCGAGCCAGCCTAGTGTGGTACTGGCCCCACCAGGAGCAGCCTGCCTAGCTGCTCAGCCCATCTCTAACTGCCAACACTCATCCACTCAGACACCCAGGCATTCCACACATCACAGGCACCCCAATATTCCATGACCAACTCACACTCTGGCTGAGCAGCTAGAGGCAGCAGGGCTGGAGTACATGTTATACAACTAAGTATGGTAGAACAGATTTAACCCAGATTTGTGACAGGGAGTGAGTGTTTGAAAAGATTCAGCACTCCGTCCATCATCTCCTGGTGTTTGCTTTGTTCGCCCTAAGTTGGCAGGGTATGCCCAGACGTGGGTCCCTAGCTCCCTTTGCCACTGGATTCAAGCTAGCCTGGCTGATGGGGGCTGTTAGTGCAAAACTGGTCCCAGGATGCTTGTTTCCGATCCAGGGAAAACATGGCTTGGCAGTTCGGGCTGGACTGTTTTCATGAGGCACAGGGTCAAGACTGATTTGCATATGTGTGTCCTTACTGGGATGGGAAAGTGAGCTAAAGAATGATGATGGATTTACCCTAGATCTGTGACTGGAGTTGAGTGTTTGAAAAGTTTCAGCACTCCGTCCATCATCTCCTTGTATTTGCTTTGTGTGCCCTAAGTTGGCAGGGTATGCCCAGACAGGGTTCCCTTGCTCCCTTTGCCACTGTATTCAAGCTAGCCTGGCTGATGAAGGCTGTTAGCCCGAAACCGGTCCCAGGATGCTGGTTTCCGGTCCGTGGAAGACATGGTTTTGCAGTTCGGGCTGGACTGTTCCCATGAGGCACAGGGTCAAGACTGATTTGCATATAGCTTTGTCTGAACTGGGGTGGCAAAGCGAGCTAAAGAATGATGATGGATATAACCCAGTTCTGAGACTGGCGTTGAGTGTTTGAAAAGTTTCAGCACTCCGTCCATCATCTCCTCGTGTTTGCTTTGTTCGCCCTAAGTTAGCAGGGTATGCCCAGACGTGCGTCCCTTGCTCCCTTTGCCACTGGATTCAAGCTAGCCTGGCTGATGAAGGCTGTTAGCCTGAAACCGGTCCCAGGATGCTTGCTTCCGGTACAGGGAAGACATGGCTTGACAGTTCGGGCTCGACTGTTCCCATGAGGCACAGGGTCAAGACTGATTTGCAACTAGCTGTTTCTGAACTGGGGTGGCAAAGTGAGTTAAGAATGATGATGGATTTAACCCAGATCTGAGACTGGGGTTGAGTGTTTGAAAAGTTTCAGCACTCCGTCCATCTTCTCCTTGTGTTTGCTTTGTTTGCCCGAAGTTGGCAGGGTACGCCCAGACATGGGTCCCTTGCTCCATTTGCCACTGGATTCAATCTCACCTGGCTGATGAGGGCTGTTATCCTGAAACCGGTCCCAGGATGCTTGTTTCCGGTCCAGGGAAGATATGGCTTGGCAGTTCGGGCTGGACTGTTCCCATGAGGAACTGGGTCAAGACTGATTTGCATATAGCTGTGTCTGAACTGGGGTGGCAAAGTGAGCTAAAGAATGATGATGGATTTAACCCAGATCTGTGACTGGGGGTGAGAGTTTGAAAAGCTTCAGCACTCCGTCCATCATCTCCTTGTGTTTGCTTTGTTTGCTCTAAGTTGGCAGGGTATGCCCAGACATGGGTCCCTTGCTCACTTTGCCACTGGCTTCAAGCTAGCCAGGCTGATGAGGGCTGTTAGTCCGAAACCAGTCCCAGGATGCTTGTTTCCGGTCCAGGGAAGACATGGCTTGGCAGTTCGAGCTGGACTGTTCCCATGAGGCAAAGGGTCAAGACTGATTTGCATATGTGTGTCTGAACTGGGATGGGAAAGTGAGCTAAAAATGATGATGGATTTAACTCAGATATGTGACTGGGGTTGAGTGTTTGAAAAGTTTCAGCACTCCTTCCATAATCTCCTTGTGTTTGCTTTGTTCGCCCTTAGTTGGCATGGTATGCCCAGACATGGGTCCCTTGCTCCCTTTGCAACTGGATTAAAACTAGCCTGGCTGATGAGGGCTGTTAGTCCGAAACCGGTCCCAGGATGCTTGTTTCCGGGCCAAGGGAAGGCATGGCTTTGCACTTCGGGCTGGACTGTTCCCATGAGGCACAGGGTCAAGACTGATTTGCATATAGCTGTGTCTGAACTGGGGTGGCAAAGCGAGCTACAGAATGATTATGGATATAACCCAGATCTGAGACTGGGGTTGAGTGTTTGAAAAGTTTCAGCACTCCGTCCATCATCTCCTCGTGTTTGCTTTGTTCGCCCTAAGTTAGCAGGGTATGCCCAGACGTGGGTACCTTGCTCCCTTTGCCACTGGATTCAAGCTAGCCTGGCTGATGAAGGCTGTTAGCCCGAAACCGGTCCCAGGATGCTTGTTTCCGGTCCAGGGAAGACATGGCTTGGCAGTTCGGGCTGGACTGTTTCCATGAGGCACAGGGTCAAGACTGATTTGCATGTAGCTGTGTCTGAACTGGGTAGGCAAAGTGAACTAAAGAATAATGAGGGATTTAACCCAGATCTGTGACTGGGGGGGAGTGTTTGAAAAGTTTCAGCACTCCGTCCATCATCTCCTTGGATTTGCTTTGTTCGCCCTAAGTTACACGGTATGCCCATACGTGGGTCCCTTGCTCTCTTTGCCACTGGATTCAAGCTAGCATGGCTGGTGAGGGCTGTTAGTCCAAAACTGGTCCCAGTATGCTTGTTTCCGATCCATGGAAGACATGGCTTGGTATTCGGGCTGGACTGTTCACATGAGGCACAGGGACAAGACTGATTTGCATATAGCTGTGTCTGAACTGGGGTGGAACAATGAGCTAAAGAATGATGATGGACTTAACCCAGACCTATGGCTGGGGTGAGTGTTTTAAAAGTTTCAGCACTCCGTCCATCATATCTTTGTGTTTGCTTTGTTCATCCTAAGTTGGCGGGGTATGCGCAGACGTGGGCTTGTTGCTCCCGTTGCCACTGGATTCAAGCTAGCCCGGCTGATGAGGGCTGTTAGTCCGAAACCGGTCCCAGGATGCTTGTGTCTGGTCCAGGGAGGAAAAGGCTTGGCATTTCGGGATGGACTGTTCCCATGAGACACAGAGTCAAGACTGATTTGCATATAGCTATGTCTGAACTGGGGTGGGAAAGTGAGCTAAAGAATGATGATGGATTTAACCCAGATCTGTGACTGGGGTTGAGTGTTTGAAAAGTTTCAGCACCCTGTCCATCATCTCCCTGTGTTTGCTTTGTTCGCCCTAAGTTGGCAGGGTATACCCAGATGTGGGTCCCTTCCTCCCTTTGCCACTGGACTCAAGCTAGCCTGGCTGATGAGGGCTGTTAGTTCGAAACTGGAACCAGGATGCTTGTTTCCGGTCCAGGGAAGACATGGTTTGGCAGATCAGGCTGGACTGTTCCCATGAGGCACAGGGTCAATATTGATTTGCATATAGCTGTGTCTGAACTGGGGTGGCAAAGTGAGCTAAAGAATGATGATGGATTTAACCCAGATCTGTGACTGGGGGTGAGTGTTTGAAAAGTTTCAGCACTCCGTCCATCTTCTCCTTGTGTTTGCTTTGTTCACCCTAAGTTGGCAGGGTATGCCCAGAAGTGGGTCCCTTGCTCCCTTTGCCACTGGATTCTAGCTAGCCTGGCTGATCAGGGCTGTTAGTCCGAAACCGGTCCCAGGATGCTTGTTTCCGGTCCAGGGAAGACATGCCTTGGCAGTTTGGGCTGGACTGTTCCCATGAGGCACAGGGTCAAGACTGATTTGTGTATAGCTGTGTCTGAACTGGGGTGGCAAAGTGAGCTAAAGAATGATGATGGATTTTGTTGTGTCCTATGAAGGTCGACACCAGGAGCCAGGATGTATATTTAAGTCTTCTTTATTCAGTTTCAGTCCAAGTTACATCAGTCTTGACTCGAGCCAGCCTAGTGTGGTACTGGCCCCACCAGGAGCAGCCTGCCTAGCTGCTCAGCCCATCTCTCACTGCCAACACTCATCCACTCAGACACCCAGGCATTCCACACATCACAGGCACTCCAATATTCCATGACCAACTCACACTCTGGCTGAGCAGCTAGAGGCAGCAGGGCTGGAGTACATGTTACACAACTAAATATGGTATAACAGATTTAAACCAGATCTGTGACAGGGGGTGAGTGTTTGAAAAGTTTCAGCACTCCGTCCATCATCTCCTTGTGTTTGCTTTGTTCGCCCTAAGTTGGCAGGGTATGCCCAGACGTGGGTCCCTAGCTCCCTTTGCCGCTGGATTCAAGCTAGCCTGGCTGATGGGGGCTGTTGCTCCAAAACTGGTCCCAGGATGCTTGTTTCCGATCCAGGGAAAACATGGCTTGGCAATTCGGGCTGGACTGTTTCCATGAGGCACAGGGTCAAGACTGATTTGCATATGTGTGTCCTTACTGGGATGGGAAAGTGAGCTAAAGAATGATGATGGATTTACACTAGATCTGTGACTGGAGTTGAGTGTTTGAAAAGTTTCAGCACTCCGTCCATCATCTCCTTGTGTTTGCTTTGTGTGCCCTAAGTCGGCAGGGTATGCCCAGACAGGGGTCCCTTGCTCCCTTTGCTACTGGATTCAAGCTAGCCTCGCTCATAAGGGCTGTTAGTCCGAACCCGGTACCAGGATGCTTGTTTCTGGTCCAGGGAAGACATGGCTTGGCGGTTAGGGCTGGACTGTTCCCATGGGGCACAGGGTCAAGACTGATTTACATATAGCTGTGTGTGCACTGTGGTGGCAAAGTGAGCTAAAGAATGGTGATAGATTTAACCCAGATTTGTGATGGGGTGAGTGTTTGAAAAGTTTCAGCACTCCGTATATCATCTCCTTGTGTTTGCTTTGTTTGCCCTAAGTTGGCAGGGTATGCCCAGATGTGGATCCCTTGCTCCCTTTGCCACTGGATTCAAGCTAGCCTGGCTGATGAGGGCTGTTAGTCCGAAACCGGTCCTAGGATGCTGGTTTCCGGTCCATGGAAGACATGGCTTTGCAGTTCGGGCTGGACTGTTCCCATGAGACACAGAGTCAAGACTGATTTGCATATGGCTGTGTCTGAACTGGGGTGGGAAAGTGAGCTAAAGAATGATGATGGATTTACCCAGATCCGTGACTGGGGTTGAGTGTTTGAAAATTTTCAGCACCCTGTCCATCATCTCCCTGTGTTTGCTTTGTTCGCCCTAAGTTGGCAGGGTATACCCAGATGTGGGTCCCTTCCTCCCTTTGCCACTGGACTCATGCTAGCCTGGCTGATGAGGGCTGTTAGTCCGAAACTGGAACCAGGATGCTTGTTTCCGGTCCAGGGAAGACATGGTTTGGCAGATCAGGCTGGACTGTTCCCATGAGGCACAGGGTCAAGACTGATTTGCATATAGCTGTGTCTGAACTGGGGTGGCAAAGTGAGCTAAAGAGTGATGATGGATTTAACCCAGATCTGTGACTGGGGGTGAGTGTTTGAAAAGTTTCAGCACTCCGTCCATCATCTCCTCGTGTTTGCTTTGTTCGCCCTAAGTTAGCAGGGTATGCACAGACGTGGGTACCTTGCTCCCTTTGCCACTGGATTCAAGCTAGCCTGGCTGATGAGGGCTGTTAGTCCGAAACTGGTCCCAGGATGCTTGTTTCCAGGCAAGGGATGACATGGCTTGGCAGTTCGGGCTGGACTGTCCCATGAGGCACAGGGTCAAGACTGATTTGCATATAGCTGTGTCTGAACTGGGTTGGCAAAGTGAACTAAAGAATAATGAGGGATTTAACCCAGATCTGTGACTGGGGGATGAGTGTTTGAAAAGTTTCAGCACTCCGTTCATCATCTCCTTGGATTTGCTTTGTTCGCCCTAAGTTACACGGTATGCCCATACGTGGGTCCCTTGCTCTCTTTGCCACTGGATTCAAGACAGCCTGTCTGATGAGAGCTGTTAGTCCAAAACTGGTCCCAGTATGCTTCTTTCCGATCCATGGAAGACATGGCTTGGTAGCTCGGGCTGGACTGTTCACATGAGGCACAGGGACAAGACTGATTTGCATATAGCTGTGTCTGAACTGGGATGGAACAATGAGCTAAAGAATAATGATGGATTTAACCCAGAACTGTGGCTGGGGTGAGTGTTTTAAAAGATTCAGCACTCCGTCCATCATATCCTTGTGTTTGCTTTGTTCGCCCTAAGTTGACAGGGTATGCCCAGACGTGGGTCCTTTGCTCCCTTTGCCACTGGATTCAAGCTAGCCTGGCTGATGAGGGCTGTTAGTCCGAAACCGGTCCCAGGATGCTTGTGTCCGGTCCAGGGAAGAAATGGCTTGGCATTTCGGGATGGACTGTTCCCATGAGACACAGAGTCAAGACTGATTTGCATATAGCTGTGTCTGTTCTGGGGTGGGAAAGTGAGCTAAAGAATGATGATGGATTTAACCCAGATCCGTGACTGGGGTTGAGTGTTTGAAAATGTTCAGCACCCTCTCCATCATCTCCCTGTGTTTGCTTTGTTCGCCCTAAGTTAGCAGGGTATACCGAGATGTGGGTCCCTTCCTCCCTTTGCCACTGGACTCAAGCTAGCCTGGCTGATGAGGGCTGTTAGTCCGAAACTGGAACCAGGATGCTTGTTTCCGGTCCAGGTAAGACATGGTTTGGCAGATCAGGCTGGACTGTTCCCATGAGGCACAGGGTCAAGACTGATTTGCATATAGCTGTGTCAGAACTGGGGTGGCAAAGTGAGCTAAAGAGTGATGATGGATTTAACCCAGATCTGTGACTGGGGTTGAGTGTTTGAAAAGTTTCAGCACTCCGTCCATCATCTCCTTGTGTTTGCTTTGTTCGCCCTAAGTTGACAGGGTATGCCCAGACGTAGGTCCTTTGCTCCCTTTACCACAGGATTCAAGCTAGCCTGGCTGGTGAGGGCTGTTAGTCCGAAACCGGTCCCAGGATGCTTGTTTCCGGTCCAGGGAAGACATGGCTTGGCAGTTTGGGCTGGACTGTCCCCACGAGGCACAGGATCAAGACTGATTTGCATATAGCTGTGTCTCAACTGGGGTGGCATAGTGAGCTAAAGAATGATGATGGATTTTGTTGTGTCCTATGAAGGTCGACACCAGGAGCCAGGATGTATATTTAAGTCTTCTTTATTCATTTTCAGTCCAAGTTACATCAGTCTTGACTCGAGCCAGCCTAGTGTGGTACCGGCCCCACCAGGAGCAGCCTGCCTAGCTGCTCAGCCCATCTCTAACTGCCAACACTCATCCACTCAGACACCCAGGCATTCCACACATCACAGGCACCCCAATATTCCATGACCAACTCACACTCTGGCTGAGCAGCTAGAGGCAGCAGGGCTGGAGTACATGTTATACAACTAAGTATGGTAGAACAGATTTAACCCAGATTTGTGACAGGGAGTGAGTGTTTGAAAAGATTCAGCACTCCGTCCATCATCTCCTGGTGTTTGCTTTGTTCGCCCTAAGTTGGCAGGGTATGCCCAGACGTGGGTCCCTAGCTCCCTTTGCCACTGGATTCAAGCTAGCCTGGCTGATGGGGGCTGTTAGTGCAAAACTGGTCCCAGGATGCTTGTTTCCGATCCAGGGAAAACATGGCTTGGCAGTTCGGGCTGGACTGTTTTCATGAGGCACAGGGTCAAGACTGATTTGCATATGTGTGTCCTTACTGGGATGGGAAAGTGAGCTAAAGAATGATGATGGATTTACCCTAGATCTGTGACTGGAGTTGAGTGTTTGAAAAGTTTCAGCACTCCGTCCATCATCTCCTTGTATTTGCTTTGTGTGCCCTAAGTTGGCAGGGTATGCCCAGACAGGGTTCCCTTGCTCCCTTTGCCACTGTATTCAAGCTAGCCTGGCTGATGAAGGCTGTTAGCCCGAAACCGGTCCCAGGATGCTGGTTTCCGGTCCGTGGAAGACATGGTTTTGCAGTTCGGGCTGGACTGTTCCCATGAGGCACAGGGTCAAGACTGATTTGCATATAGCTTTGTCTGAACTGGGGTGGCAAAGCGAGCTAAAGAATGATGATGGATATAACCCAGTTCTGAGACTGGCGTTGAGTGTTTGAAAAGTTTCAGCACTCCGTCCATCATCTCCTCGTGTTTGCTTTGTTCGCCCTAAGTTAGCAGGGTATGCCCAGACGTGCGTCCCTTGCTCCCTTTGCCACTGGATTCAAGCTAGCCTGGCTGATGAAGGCTGTTAGCCTGAAACCGGTCCCAGGATGCTTGCTTCCGGTACAGGGAAGACATGGCTTGACAGTTCGGGCTCGACTGTTCCCATGAGGCACAGGGTCAAGACTGATTTGCAACTAGCTGTTTCTGAACTGGGGTGGCAAAGTGAGTTAAGAATGATGATGGATTTAACCCAGATCTGAGACTGGGGTTGAGTGTTTGAAAAGTTTCAGCACTCCGTCCATCTTCTCCTTGTGTTTGCTTTGTTTGCCCGAAGTTGGCAGGGTACGCCCAGACATGGGTCCCTTGCTCCATTTGCCACTGGATTCAATCTCACCTGGCTGATGAGGGCTGTTATCCTGAAACCGGTCCCAGGATGCTTGTTTCCGGTCCAGGGAAGATATGGCTTGGCAGTTCGGGCTGGACTGTTCCCATGAGGAACTGGGTCAAGACTGATTTGCATATAGCTGTGTCTGAACTGGGGTGGCAAAGTGAGCTAAAGAATGATGATGGATTTAACCCAGATCTGTGACTGGGGGTGAGAGTTTGAAAAGCTTCAGCACTCCGTCCATCATCTCCTTGTGTTTGCTTTGTTTGCTCTAAGTTGGCAGGGTATGCCCAGACATGGGTCCCTTGCTCACTTTGCCACTGGCTTCAAGCTAGCCAGGCTGATGAGGGCTGTTAGTCCGAAACCAGTCCCAGGATGCTTGTTTCCGGTCCAGGGAAGACATGGCTTGGCAGTTCGAGCTGGACTGTTCCCATGAGGCAAAGGGTCAAGACTGATTTGCATATGTGTGTCTGAACTGGGATGGGAAAGTGAGCTAAAAATGATGATGGATTTAACTCAGATATGTGACTGGGGTTGAGTGTTTGAAAAGTTTCAGCACTCCTTCCATAATCTCCTTGTGTTTGCTTTGTTCGCCCTTAGTTGGCATGGTATGCCCAGACATGGGTCCCTTGCTCCCTTTGCAACTGGATTAAAACTAGCCTGGCTGATGAGGGCTGTTAGTCCGAGACCGGTCCCAGGATGCTTGTTTCCGGGCCAAGGGAAGGCATGGCTTTGCACTTCGGGCTGGACTGTTCCCATGAGGCACAGGGTCAAGACTGATTTGCATATAGCTGTGTCTGAACTGGGGTGGCAAAGCGAGCTACAGAATGATTATGGATTTAACCCAGATCTGAGACTGGGGTTGAGTGTTTGAAAAGTTTCAGCACTCCGTCCATCATCTCCTCGTGTTTGCTTTGTTCGCCCTAAGTTAGCAGGGTATGCCCAGACGTGGGTACCTTGCTCCCTTTGCCACTGGATTCAAGCTAGCCTGGCTGATGAAGGCTGTTAGCCCGAAACCGGTCCCAGGATGCTTGTTTCCGGTCCAGGGAAGACATGGCTTGGCAGTTCGGGCTGGACTGTTTCCATGAGGCACAGGGTCAAGACTGATTTGCATGTAGCTGTGTCTGAACTGGGTAGGCAAAGTGAACTAAAGAATAATGAGGGATTTAACCCAGATCTGTGACTGGGGGGGAGTGTTTGAAAAGTTTCAGCACTCCGTCCATCATCTCCTTGGATTTGCTTTGTTCGCCCTAAGTTACACGGTATGCCCATACGTGGGTCCCTTGCTCTCTTTGCCACTGGATTCAAGCTAGCATGGCTGGTGAGGGCTGTTAGTCCAAAACTGGTCCCAGTATGCTTGTTTCCGATCCATGGAAGACATGGCTTGGTATTCGGGCTGGACTGTTCACATGAGGCACAGGGACAAGACTGATTTGCATATAGCTGTGTCTGAACTGGGGTGGAACAATGAGCTAAAGAATGATGATGGACTTAACCCAGACCTATGGCTGGGGTGAGTGTTTTAAAAGTTTCAGCACTCCGTCCATCATATCTTTGTGTTTGCTTTGTTCATCCTAAGTTGGCGGGGTATGCGCAGACGTGGGCTTGTTGCTCCCGTTGCCACTGGATTCAAGCTAGCCCGGCTGATGAGGGCTGTTAGTCCGAAACCGGTCCCAGGATGCTTGTGTCTGGTCCAGGGAGGAAAAGGCTTGGCATTTCGGGATGGACTGTTCCCATGAGACACAGAGTCAAGACTGATTTGCATATAGCTATGTCTGAACTGGGGTGGGAAAGTGAGCTAAAGAATGATGATGGATTTAACCCAGATCTGTGACTGGGGTTGAGTGTTTGAAAAGTTTCAGCACCCTGTCCATCATCTCCCTGTGTTTGCTTTGTTCGCCCTAAGTTGGCAGGGTATACCCAGATGTGGGTCCCTTCCTCCCTTTGCCACTGGACTCAAGCTAGCCTGGCTGATGAGGGCTGTTAGTTCGAAACTGGAACCAGGATGCTTGTTTCCGGTCCAGGGAAGACATGGTTTGGCAGATCAGGCTGGACTGTTCCCATGAGGCACAGGGTCAATATTGATTTGCATATAGCTGTGTCTGAACTGGGGTGGCAAAGTGAGCTAAAGAATGATGATGGATTTAACCCAGATCTGTGACTGGGGGTGAGTGTTTGAAAAGTTTCAGCACTCCGTCCATCTTCTCCTTGTGTTTGCTTTGTTCACCCTAAGTTGGCAGGGTATGCCCAGAAGTGGGTCCCTTGCTCCCTTTGCCACTGGATTCTAGCTAGCCTGGCTGATCAGGGCTGTTAGTCCGAAACCGGTCCCAGGATGCTTGTTTCCGGTCCAGGGAAGACATGCCTTGGCAGTTTGGGCTGGACTGTTCCCATGAGGCACAGGGTCAAGACTGATTTGTGTATAGCTGTGTCTGAACTGGGGTGGCAAAGTGAGCTAAAGAATGATGATGGATTTTGTTGTGTCCTATGAAGGTCGACACCAGGAGCCAGGATGTATATTTAAGTCTTCTTTATTCAGTTTCAGTCCAAGTTACATCAGTCTTGACTCGAGCCAGCCTAGTGTGGTACTGGCCCCACCAGGAGCAGCCTGCCTAGCTGCTCAGCCCATCTCTCACTGCCAACACTCATCCACTCAGACACCCAGGCATTCCACACATCACAGGCACCCCAATATTCCATGACCAACTCACACTCTGGCTGAGCAGCTAGAGGCAGCAGGGCTGGAGTACATGTTACACAACTAAATATGGTATAACAGATTTAAACCAGATCTGTGACAGGGGGTGAGTGTTTGAAAAGTTTCAGCACTCCGTCCATCATCTCCTTGTGTTTGCTTTGTTCGCCCTAAGTTGGCAGGGTATGCCCAGACGTGGGTCCCTAGCTCCCTTTGCCGCTGGATTCAAGCTAGCCTGGCTGATGGGGGCTGTTGCTCCAAAACTGGTCCCAGGATGCTTGTTTCCGATCCAGGGAAAACATGGCTTGGCAGTTCGGGCTGGACTGTTTCCATGAGGCACAGGGTCAAGACTGATTTGCATATGTGTGTCCTTACTGGGATGGGAAAGTGAGCTAAAGAATGATGATGGATTTACACTAGATCTGTGACTGGAGTTGAGTGTTTGAAAAGTTTCAGCACTCCGTCCATCATCTCCTTGTGTTTGCTTTGTGTGCCCTAAGTCGGCAGGGTATGCCCAGACAGGGGTCCCTTGCTCCCTTTGCTACTGGATTCAAGCTAGCCTCGCTCATAAGGGCTGTTAGTCCGAACCCGGTACCAGGATGCTTGTTTCTGGTCCAGGGAAGACATGGCTTGGCGGTTAGGGCTGGACTGTTCCCATGGGGCACAGGGTCAAGACTGATTTACATATAGCTGTGTGTGCACTGTGGTGGCAAAGTGAGCTAAAGAATGGTGATAGATTTAACCCAGATTTGTGATGGGGTGAGTGTTTGAAAAGTTTCAGCACTCCGTATATCATCTCCTTGTGTTTGCTTTGTTTGCCCTAAGTTGGCAGGGTATGCCCAGATGTGGATCCCTTGCTCCCTTTGCCACTGGATTCAAGCTAGCCTGGCTGATGAGGGCTGTTAGTCCGAAACCGGTCCTAGGATGCTGGTTTCCGGTCCATGGAAGACATGGCTTTGCAGTTCGGGCTGGACTGTTCCCATGAGACACAGAGTCAAGACTGATTTGCATATGGCTGTGTCTGAACTGGGGTGGGAAAGTGAGCTAAAGAATGATGATGGATTTACCCAGATCCGTGACTGGGGTTGAGTGTTTGAAAATTTTCAGCACCCTGTCCATCATCTCCCTGTGTTTGCTTTGTTCGCCCTAAGTTGGCAGGGTATACCCAGATGTGGGTCCCTTCCTCCCTTTGCCACTGGACTCATGCTAGCCTGGCTGATGAGGGCTGTTAGTCCGAAACTGGAACCAGGATGCTTGTTTCCGGTCCAGGGAAGACATGGTTTGGCAGATCAGGCTGGACTGTTCCCTTGAGGCACAGGGTCAAGACTGATTTGCATATAGCTGTGTCTGAACTGGGGTGGCAAAGTGAGCTAAAGAGTGATGATGGATTTAACCCAGATCTGTGACTGGGGGTGAGTGTTTGAAAAGTTTCAGCACTCCGTCCATCATCTCCTCGTGTTTGCTTTGTTCGCCCTAAGTTAGCAGGGTATGCACAGACGTGGGTACCTTGCTCCCTTTGCCACTGGATTCAAGCTAGCCTGGCTGATGAGGGCTGTTAGTCCGAAACTGGTCCCAGGATGCTTGTTTCCAGGCCAGGGATGACATGGCTTGGCAGTTCGGGCTGGACTGTCCCATGAGGCACAGGGTCAAGACTGATTTGCATATAGCTGTGTCTGAACTGGGTTGGCAAAGTGAACTAAAGAATAATGAGGGATTTAACCCAGATCTGTGACTGGGGGATGAGTGTTTGAAAAGTTTCAGCACTCCGTTCATCATCTCCTTGGATTTGCTTTGTTCGCCCTAAGTTACACGGTATGCCCATACGTGGGTCCCTTGCTCTCTTTGCCACTGGATTCAAGACAGCCTGTCTGATGAGAGCTGTTAGTCCAAAACTGGTCCCAGTATGCTTCTTTCCGATCCATGGAAGACATGGCTTGGTAGCTCGGGCTGGACAGTTCACATGAGGCACAGGGACAAGACTGATTTGCATATAGCTGTGTCTGAACTGGGATGGAACAATGAGCTAAAGAATAATGATGGATTTAACCCAGAACTGTGGCTGGGGTGAGTGTTTTAAAAGATTCAGCACTCCGTCCATCATATCCTTGTGTTTGCTTTGTTCGCCCTAAGTTGACAGGGTATGCCCAGACGTGGGTCCTTTGCTCCCTTTGCCACTGGATTCAAGCTAGCCTGGCTGATGAGGGCTGTTAGTCCGAAACCGGTCCCAGGATGCTTGTGTCCGGTCCAGGGAAGAAATGGCTTGGCATTTCGGGATGGACTGTTCCCATGAGACACAGAGTCAAGACTGATTTGCATATAGCTGTGTCTGAACTGGGGTGGGAAAGTGAGCTAAAGAATGATGATGGATTTAACCCAGATCCGTGACTGGGGTTGAGTGTTTGAAAATGTTCAGCACCCTCTCCATCATCTCCCTGTGTTTGCTTTGTTCGCCCTAAGTTAGCAGGGTATACCGAGATGTGGGTCCCTTCCTCCCTTTGCCACTGGACTCAAGCTAGCCTGGCTGATGAGGGCTGTTAGTCCGAAACTGGAACCAGGATGCTTGTTTCCGGTCCAGGTAAGACATGGTTTGGCAGATCAGGCTGTACTGTTCCCATGAGGCACAGGGTCAAGACTGATTTGCATATAGCTGTGTCAGAACTGGGGTGGCAAAGTGAGCTAAAGAGTGATGATGGATTTAACCCAGATCTGTGACTGGGGTTGAGTGTTTGAAAAGTTTCAGCACTCCGTCCATCATCTCCTTGTGTTTGCTTTGTTCGCCCTAAGTTGACAGGGTATGCCCAGACGTAGGTCCTTTGCTCCCTTTACCACAGGATTCAAGCTAGCCTGGCTGGTGAGGGCTGTTAGTCCGAAACCGGTCCCAGGATGCTTGTTTCCGGTCCAGGGAAGACATGGCTTGGCAGTTTGGGCTGGACTGTCCCCACGAGGCACAGGATCAAGACTGATTTGCATATAGCTGTGTCTCAACTGGGGTGGCATAGTGAGCTAAAGAATGATGATGGATTTTGTTGTGTCCTATGAAGGTCGACACCAGGAGCCAGGATGTATATTTAAGTCTTCTTTATTCATTTTCAGTCCAAGTTACATCAGTCTTGACTCGAGCCAGCCTAGTGTGGTACCGGCCCCACCAGGAGCAGCCTGCCTAGCTGCTCAGCCCATCTCTAACTGCCAACACTCATCCACTCAGACACCCAGGCATTCCACACATCACAGGCACCCCAATATTCCATGACCAACTCACACTCTGGCTGAGCAGCTAGAGGCAGCAGGGCTGGAGTACATGTTATACAACTAAGTATGGTATAACAGATTTAACCCAGATCTGTGACAGGGGGTGAGTGTTTGAAAAGTTTCAGCACTCCGTCCATCATCTCCTTGTGTTTGCTTTGTTCGCCCTAAGTTGGCAGGGTATGCCCAGACAGGGTTCCCTTGCTCCCTTTGCCACTGGATTCAAGTTAGCCTGGCTGATGAAGGCTGTTAGCCCGAAACCGGTCCCAGGATGCTGGTTTCCGGTCCATGGAAGACATGGATTTGCAGTTCGGGCTGGACTGTTCCCATGAGGCACAGGGTCAAGACTGATTTGCATATAGCTTTGTCTGAACTGGGGTGGCAAAGCGAGCTAAAGAATGCTGATCGATATAACCCAGTTCTGAGACTGGCGTTGAGTGTTTGAAAAGTTTCAGCACTCCGTCCATCATCTCCTCGTGTTTGCTTTGTTCGCCCTAAGTTAGCAGGGTATGCCCAGACGTGGATCCCTTGCTCCCTTTGCCACTGGATTCAAGCTAGCCTGGCTGATGAAGGCTGTTAGCCCGAAACCGGTCCCAGGATGCTTGCTTCCGGTACAGGGAAGACATGGCTTGACAATTCATGCTGGACTGTTCCCATGAGGCACTGGGTCAAGACTGATTTGCATATAGCTGTGTCTGAACTGGGGTGGCAAAGTGAGCTAAAGAATGATGATGGATTTAACCCACATCGGTGACTGGGGGTGAGAGTTTGAAAAGTTTCAGCACTCCGTACATCATCTCCTTGTGTTTGCTTTGTTTGCTCTAAGTTGGCAGGGTATGCCCAGACATGGGTCCCTTGCTCACTTTGCCACTGGCTTCAAGCTAGCCAGGCTGATGGGGGCTGTTAGCCCGAAACCGGTCCAGGATGCTTGTTTCCGCACCAGGGAAGACATGGCTTGGCATTTCGGGATGGACGGCTCCCATGAGACACAGGGTCCAGACTTATTTGCATATAGCTGTGTCTGAACTGGGGTGGCAAAGTGAGCTAAACAAGGATGATTCATTTTGTTGTGTCCTATGAAGGTAGACACCAGGAGCCAGGATGTATATTTCAGTCTCCTTTATTCAGTTTCAGTCCAAGTTACATCAGTCTTGACTCCAGCCAGCCTAGTGTGGTACCAACCCCACCAGGAGCAGCCTGCCTAACTGCTCAGCCCATCTCTAACTGCCAACACTCATCCACTCAGACAACCAGGCATTCCGCGCATCATAGGCACACCAACATTCCATGACCAACTCAGACTCTGGCTGAGCAGCTAGAGGCAGCAGGGCTGGAGTACATGTTACACAACTAAGTATGGTATAACAGATTTAACCCAGATCTGTGACTGGGGGTGAGTGTTTGAAAAGTTTCAGCACTCCATCAATCATCTGCTTGTGTTTGCTTTGTTCGCCCTAAGTTGGCAGGGTATGCCCAGACGTGGGTCCCTTGCTCCCTTTACCACTGGATTCAAGCTAGCCTGGCTCGTGAGGGCTGTTAGTCCAAAACCGGTCCCAGGATGCTTTTTTCCGGTCCAGGGAAGACATGGCTTCGCAGTTCGGGCTGGACTGTTCCCATGAGGCCCAGGGTCAAGACTGATTTGCATATAGCTGTGTGTGCACTGGCGTGGCAAAGTGAGCTAAAGAATGGTGATAGATTTAACCCAGATCTGTTATTGGGTGAGTGTTTGAAAAGTTTCAGCACTCCGTATATCATCTCTTTGTGTTTTCTTTGTTTGCCCAGACATGGGTCCCTTGCTCCTTTTGCCACTGGATTCAAGCTAGCCTGGCTGGTGAGGGCTGTTAGTCCGAAACCGGTCCCAGGATGCTTGTTTCCGGTCCAGGGAACACATGGCTTGGCAGCTCGGGCTGGACTGTTCCCATGAGGCACAGGGTCAAGACTGATTTGCATACAGCTCTGTCTGAACTGGGGTGGCAAAGTGAGCTAAATAATGACGATGGATTTAACCCAGATCTGTGACTGGGGGTGACTGTTTGAAATGCTTCAGCACTCTGTCCATCATCTCCTTGTGTTTGCTTTGTTTGCCCTAATTTGGCAGGGTATGCCCAGACGTGGGTCCCTTCCTCCCTTTGCCACTGGATTCAAGCTAACCTGGCTGATGAGGGCTGTTAGTCCGAAACCAGTCCCAGGATGCTTGTTTCCGGTCCAGGGAAGACATGGCTTGGCAGTTCGAGCTGGACTGTTCCCATGAGGCAAAGGGTCAAGACTGATTTGCATATGTGTGTCTGAACTGGGATGGGAAAGTGAGCTAAAGAATGATGATGGATTTAATTCAGATATGTGACTGGGGTTGAGTGTTTGAAAAGTTTCAGCACTCCTTCCATCATCTCCTTTTGTTTGCTTTGTGCGCCCTTAGTTGGCATGGTATGCCCAGACATGGGTCCCTTGCTCCCTTTGCAACTGGTTCAAAACTAGCCTGGCTGATGAGGGCTGTTAGTCCGAAACCGGTCCCAGGATGCTTGTTTCCGGTCCAGGGAAGGCATGGCTTTACAGTTCAGGCTGGACTGTTCCCATGAGGCACAGGGTCAAGACTGATATGCATATAGCTGTGTCTGATCTGGGGTGGCAAAGCGAGCTAAAGAATGATTATGGATTTAACCCAGATCTGAGACTGGGGTTGAGTGTTTGAAAAGTTTCAGCACTCCGTCCATCATCTCCTCGTGTTTGCTTTGTTCGCCCTAAGTTAGCAGGGTATGCCCGGACGTGAGTACCTTGCTCCCTTTGCCACTGGATTCAAGCTAGCCTGGCTGATGAAGGCTGTTAGCCCGAAACTGGTCCCAGGATGCTGGTTTCCGGTCCATGGAAGACATGGTTTTGCAGTTCGGGCTGGACTGTTCCCATGAGGCACAGGGTCAAGACTGATTTGCATATAGCTTTGTCTGAACTGGGGTGGCAAACTGAGCTAAAGAATGATGATGGATTTAACCCAGATCTGTGACTGGGGGTGAGTGTTTGAAAAGTTTCCAGCATTCCGTCCATCATCTCCTTGGATTTGCTTTGTTCGCCCTAAGTTGGAAGGGTATGCCCAGACGTGGGTCCCTTGCTCCCTTTGCCACTGGATTGAAGCTAGACTGTCTGATGTGGGCTGTTAGCCCGAAACCGGTCCCAGGATGCTTGTTTCCGGTCCAGGGAAGACATGGCTTGGCAGTTCGGGCTGGACTGTTCCCATGAGGCACAGGGGCAAGACTGATTTGCATATAGCTGTGTCTGAACTGGGGTGGCAAATTGAGCTAAACAAGGATGATTGTTTTTGTTGTGTCCTATGAAGGTAGACACCAGGAGCCAGGATGTATATTTAAGTCTTCTTTATTCAGTTTCAGTCCAAGTTACATCAGTCTTGACTCCAGCCAGCCTAGTGTGGTACCAACCCCACCAGGAGCAGCCTGCCTAGCTGCTCAGCCCATCTCTAACTGCCAACACTCATCCACTCAGACACCCAGGCATTCCATGCATCATAGGCACACCAACATTCCATGACCAACTCACACTCTGGCTGAGCAGCTAGAGGCAGCAGGGCTGGAGTACATGTTACACAACTAAGTATGGTATAACAGATTTAACCCAGATCTGTGACTGGGGGTGAGTGTTTGAAAAGTTTCAGCACTCCGTCAATCATCTCCTTGTGTTTGCTTTGTTCGCCCTAAGTTGGAAGGGTATGCCCAGACGTGGGTCCCTTGCTCCCTTTGCCACTGGATTGAAGCTAGACTGTCTGATGTGGGCTGTTAGCCCGAAACCGGTCCCATCATGCTTGTTTCCGGTCCAGGGAAGACATGGCTTGGCAGTTCGGGCTGAACTGTTCCCATGAGGCACAGGGGCAAGACTGATTTGCATATAGCTGTGTCTGAACTGGGGTGGCAAATTGAGCTAAACAAGGATGATTTATTTTGTTGTGTCCTATGAAGGTAGACACCAGGAGCCAGGATGTATATTTAAGTCTTCTTTATTCAGTTTCAGTCCAAGTTACATCAGTCTTGACTCCAGCCAGCCTAGTGTGGTACCAACCCCACCAGGAGCAGCCTGCCTAGCTGCTCAGCCCATCTCTAACTGCCAACACTCATCCACTCAGACACCCAGGCATTCCATGCATCATAGGCACACCAACATTCCATGACCAACTCACACTCTGGCTGAGCAGCTAGAGGCAACAGGGCTGGAGTACATGTTACACAACTAAGTATGGTATAACAGATTTAACGCAGATCTGTGACTGGGGGTGAGTGTTTGAAAAGTTTCAGCACTCCGTATATCATCTCCTTGTGTTTTCTTTGTTTGCCCTAAGTTGGCAGGGTACGCCCAAACGGGTGTCCCTTGCTCCCTTTGCCACTGGATTGAAGCTAGACTGTCTGATGTGGGCTGTTAGCCCGAAACCGGTCCCAGGATGATTGTTACCGGTCCAAGGAAGACATGGCTTGGCAGTTCAGGCTGGACTGTTCCCATGAGGCACAGGGTCAAGACTGATTTGCATATAGCTCCGTCTAACCAGGGGTGGCAAAGTGAGCTAAAGAATGATGATGGATTTAACCCAGATCTGTGACTGGGGGTGAGTGTTTGAAAAGCTTCAGCACTCCGTCCATCATCTCCTTGTGTTTGCTTTGTTCGCCCTAAGTTGGCAGAGTATGTCCAGACGTGGGTCCCTTGCCCCCTTTGCCACTGGATTCAAGCTAGTCCGCTGATGAGGGCTGTTAGTCCGAAACCAGTCCCAGGATGCTTGTTTCCGGACCAGGGAAGACATGGCTTGGCAGTTCGGGCTGGACTGTTCCCATGAGGCACAGGGTCAAGGCTGATTTGCATAAAGCTGTGTCTGAACTGGGGTGGCAAAGCGCGCTAAAGAATGATTATGGATTTAACCCAGATCTGAGACTGGGGTTGAGTGTTTCAAAAGTTTCAGCACTGCGTCCATCATCTCCTCGTGTTTGCTTTGTTCGCCCTAAGTTAGCAGGGTATGCCCAGACGTGGGTCCCTTGCTCCCTTTGCCACTGGATTCAAGCAGGCCTGGCTGATGAAGGATATTAGCCCGAAACCGGTCCCAGGATGCTTGCTTCTGGTACGGGGAAGACATGGCTTGGCAGTTCAGGCTGGACCGTTCCCATGAGGCAGAGGGTCAAGGCTGATTTGACCATAGCTGTATCTGAACTTGGATTGCAAAGTGAGCTAAAAAATTATCATGGATTTAACCCAGATCTGTGATTGGGGGTGAGTGTTTGAAAAGTTTCAGCAATCCGTCCATCATCTCCTTGTGTCTGCTTTGTTTGCCCGAAGTTGGCAGGGTACGCCCAGACATGGGTCCCTTGCTCCCTTTGCCACTTGATTCAAGCTAGCCTGGCTGATGAGGGCTGTTATCCTGAAATCGGTCCCAGGATGCTTGTTTCCGGTCCAGGGAAGACATGGCTTGGCAGTTCGGGCTGGACTGTTCCCATGAGGCACAGGGTCAAGACTGATTTGCATATGGTTGTGTCTGAACTGGGGTGGCAAAGTGAGCTAAAGAATGATGATGGATTTAACCCAGATCTGTGACTGGGGGTAAGTGTTTGAAAAGTTTCAGCACTCCGTACATCATCTCCTTGTGTTTGCTTTGTTTGCTCCAAGTTGGCAGGGTTTGCCCAGAAGTGGGTCCCTTGCTCCCTTTGCCACTGGATTCTAGCTAGCCTGGCTGATGAGGGCTGTTAGTCCAAAACCGGTCCCAGGATGCTTGTTTCCGGTCCAGGGAAGACATGGCTTGGCATTTCGGGCTGGACTGTTCCCATGAAGCACAGGGTCAAGACTACTTTGCATATAGCTGTGTCTGATCTGGGGAGGCAAAGTGAACTAAATAATGATGAGGGATTTAACCCAGATCTGTGACTAGGGGTGAGTGTTTCAAAAGTTTCAGCACTCCGTCCATCATCTCCTTGTGTTTGCTTTGTTTGCCCTAAGTTGGCAGGGTGTGCCCAGACATGGGTCCCTTGCTCCTTTTGCCACTGGATTCAAGCTAGCCTGGCTGGTGAGGGCTGTTAGTCCGAAACCGGTCCCAGGATGCTTGTTTCCGGTCCAGGGAAGACATGGCTTGGCATTTCGGGCTGGACTGTTCCCATGAGGCACAGGGTCAAGACTACTTTGCATATAGCTGTGTCTGATCTGGGGAGGCAAAGAGAACTAAATAATGATGAGGGATTTAACCCAGATCTGTGACTGGGGGTGAGTGTTTCAAAAGTTTCAGCACTCCGTCCATCATCTCCTTGTGTTTGCTTTGTTTGCCCTAAGTTAGCAGGGTATGCCCAGACGTGAGTACCTTGCTCCCTTTGCCACTGGATTCAAGCTAGCCTGGCTGATGAAGGCTGTTAGCCCGAAACCGGTCCCAGGATGCTTGTTTCCGGGCCAAGGGAAGACATGGTTTTGCAGTTCGGGCTGGACTGTTCCCATGAGGCACAGGGTCAAGACTGATTTGCATATAGCTTTGTCTGAACTGGGGTGGCAAACTGAGCTAAAGAATGATGATGGATTTAACCCAGATCTGTGACTGGGGGTGAGTGTTTGAAAAGTTTCCAGCATTCCGTCCATCATCTCCTTGGATTTGCTTTGTTCGCCCTAAGTTGGAAGGGTATGCCCAGACGTGGGTCCCTTGCTCCCTTTGCCACTGGATTGAAGCTAGACTGTCTGATGTGGGGTGTTAGCCCCAAACCGGTCCCAGGATGCTTGTTTCCGGTCCAGGGAAGACATGGCTTGGCAGTTCGGGCTGGACTGTTCCCATGAGGCACAGGGGCAAGACTGATTTGCATATAGCTGTGTCTGAACTGGGGTGGCAAATTGAGCTAAACAAGGATGATTTATTTTGTTGTGTCCTATGAAGGTAGACACCAGGAGCCAGGATGTATATTTAAGTCTTCTTTATTCAGTTTCAGTCCAAGTTACATCAGTCTTGACTCCAGCCAGCCTAGTGTGGTACCAACCCCACCAGGAGCAGCCTGCCTAGCTGCTCAGCCCATCTCTAACTGCCAACACTCATCCATTCAGACACCCAGGCATTCCATGCATCATAGGCACACCAACATTCCATGACCAACTCACTCTGGCTGAGCAGCTAGAGGCAACAGGGCTGGAGTACATGTTACACAACTAAGTATGGTAT
The DNA here is from genome assembly GCF_964204655.1 of Triturus cristatus. Lineage (NCBI taxonomy): Eukaryota > Metazoa > Chordata > Amphibia > Caudata > Salamandridae > Triturus > Triturus cristatus. The sequence goes on from NC_140579.1 coordinate 1,151,511,330, forward strand.
AACAGATTTAACGCAGATCTGTGACTGGGGGTGAGTGTTTGAAAAGTTTCAGCACTCCGTATATCATCTCCTTGTGTTTTCTTTGTTTGCCCTAAGTTGGCAGGGTATGCCCAAACGGGTGTCCCTTGCTCCCTTTGCCACTGGATTGAAGCTAGACTGTCTGATGTGGGCTGTTAGCCCGAAACCGGTCCCAGGATGATTGTTACCGGTCCAAGGAATACATGGCTTGGCAGTTCAGGCTGGACTGTTCCCATGAGGCACAGGGTCAAGACTGATTTGCATATAGCTCCGTCTAACCTGGGGTGGCAAAGTGAGCTAAAGAATGATGATGGATTTAACCCAGATCTGTGACTGGGGGTGAGTGTTTGAAAAGCTTCAGCACTCCGTCCATCATCTCCTTGTGTTTGCTTGGTTCGCCCTAAGTTGGCAGAGTATTTCCAGACGTGGGTCCCTTGCACCCTTTGCCACTGGATTCAAGCTAGTCCGCTGATGAGGGCTGTTAGTCCGAAACCAGTCCCAGGAGGCTTGTTTCCGGACCAGGGAAGACATGGCTTGGCAGTTCGGGCTGGACTGTTCCCATGAGGCACAGGGTCAAGGCTGATTTGCATAAAGCTGTGTCTGAACTGGGGTGGCAAAGCGCGCTAAAGAATGATTATGGATTTAACCCAGATCTGAGACTGGGGTTGAGTGTTTCAAAAGTTTCAGCACTGCGTCCATCATCTCCTCGTGTTTGCTTTGTTCGCCCTAAGTTAGCAGGGTATGCCCAGACGTGGGTCCCTTGCTCCCTTTGCCACTGGATTCAAGCAGGCCTGGCTGATGAAGGCTATTAGCCCGAAACCGGTCCCAGGATGCTTGCTTCCGGTACAGGGAAGACATGGCTTGGCAGTTCAGGCTGGACTGTTCCTATGAGGCAGAGGGTCAAGGCTGATTTGAACATAGCTGTATCTGAACTTGGGTTGCAAAGTGAGCTAAAAAATTATCATGGATTTAACCCAGATCTGTGACTGGGGGTGAGTGTTTGAAAAGTTTCAGCAATCCGTCCATCATCTCCTTGTGTCTGCTTTGTTTGCCCGAAGTTGGCAGGGTACGCCCAGACATGGGTCCCTTGCTCCCTTTGCCACTTGATTCAAGCTAGCCTGGCTGATGAGGGCTGTTATCCTAAAATCGGTCCCAGGATGCTTGTTTCCGGTCCAGGGAAGACATGGCTTGGCAGTTCGGGCTGGACTGTTCCCATGAGGCACAGGGTCAAGACTGATTTGCATATGGTTGTGTCTGAACTGGGGTGGCAAAGTGAGCTAAAGAATGATGATGGATTTAACCCAGATCTGTGACTGGGGGTAAGTGTTTGAAAAGTTTCAGCACTCCGTACATCATCTCCTTGTGTTTGCTTTGTTTGCTCCAAGTTGGCAGGGTATGCCCAGAAGTGGGTCCCTTGCTCCCTTTGCCACTGGATTCTAGCTAGCATGGCTGATGAGGGCTGTTAGTCCAAAACCGGTCCCAGGATGCTTGTTTCCGGTCCAGGGAAGACATGGCTTGGCATTTCGGGCTGGACTGTTCCCATGAGGCACAGGGTCAAGACTACTTTGCATATATCTGTGTCTGATCTGGGGAGGCAAAGTGAACTAAATAATGATGAGGGATTTAACCCAGATCTGTGACTGGGGGTGAGTGTTTCAAAAGTTTCAGCACTCCGTCCATCATCTCCTTGTGTTTGCTTTGTTCGCCCTAAGTTGGCAGGGTGTGCCCAGACATGGGTCCCTTGCTCCTTTTGCCACTGGATTCAAGCTAGCCTGGCTGGTGAGGGCTGTTAGTCCGAAACCGGTCCCAGGATGCTTGTTTCCGGTCCAGGGATGACATGGCTTGGCAGTTCGGGCTGGACTGTTCCCATGAGGCACAGGGTCAAGACTGATTTGCATATAGCTGTGTCTAAACTGGGTTGGCAAAGTGAACTAAAGAATAATGAGGGATTTAACCCAGATCTGTGACTGGGGGATGAGTGTTTGAAAAGTTTCAGCACTCCGTCCATCATCTCCTGGGATTTGCTTTGTTCGCCCTAAGTTACACGGTATGCCCATACGTGGGTCCCTTGCTCTCTTTGCCACTGGATTCAAGCCAGCCTGTCTGATGAGGGCTGTTAGTCCAAAACTGGTCCCAGTATGCTTGTTTCCGATCCATGGAAGACATGGCTTGGTAGTTCGGGCTGGACTGTTCACATGAGGCACAGGGACAAGACTGATTTGCATATAGCTGTGTCTGAACTGGGGTGGAACAATGAGCTAAAGAATGATGATGGATTTAACCCAGACCTGTGGCTGGGGTGAGTGTTTTAAAAGTTTCAGCACTCCGTCCATCATATCCTTGTGTTTGCTTTGTTCGTCCTAAGTTGGCGGGGTATGCCCAGACGTGGGCCGTTGCTCCCTTTGCCACTGGATTCAAGCTAGCCTGGCTGATGAGGGCTGTTAGTCCGAAACCGGTCCCAGGATGCTTGTGTCCGGTCCAGGGAAGAAATGGCTTGGCATTTCGGGATGGACTGTTCCCATGAGACACAGAGTCAAGACTGATTTGCATATAGCTGTGTCTGAACTGGGGTGGGAAAGTGAGCTAAAGAATGATGATGGATTTACCCAGATCCGTGATTGGGGTTGAGTGTTTGAAAATTTTCAGCACCCTGTCCATCATCTCCCTGTGTTTGCTTTGTTCGCCCTAAGTTGGCAGGGTATACCCAGATGTGGGTCCCTTCCTCCCTTTGCCACTGGACTCAAGCTAGCCTGGCTGATGGGGGCTGTTAGTGCAAAACTGGTCCCAGGATGCTTGTTTCCGATCCAGGATAAACATGGCTTGGCAGTTCGGGCTGGACTGTTTCCATGAGGCACAGGGTCAAGACTGATTTGCATATGTGTGTCCTTACTGGGATGGGAAAGTGAGCTAAAGAATGATGATGGATTTACCCTAGATCTGGGACTGGAATTGAGTGTTTAAAAAGTTTCAGCACTCCGTCCATCATCTCCTTGTATTTGCTTTGTGTGCCCTAAGTTGGCAGGGTATGCCCAGACAGGGTTCCCTTGCTCCCTTTGCCACTGGATTCAAGCTAGCCTGGCTGATGAAGGCTGTTAGCCCGAAACCGGTCCCAGGATGCTGGTTTCCGGTCCATGGAAGACATGGTTTTGCAGTTCGGGCTGGACTGTTCCCATGAGGCACAGGGTCAAGACTGATTTGCATATAGCTTTGTCTGAACTGGGGTGGCAAAGCGAGCTAAAGAATGATGATGGATATAACCCAGTTCTGAGACTGGCGTTGAGTGTTTGAAAAGTTTCAGCGCTCCGTCCATCATCTCCTCTTGTTTGCTTTGTTCGCCCTAAGTTAGCAGGGTATGCTCAGACGTGCGTCCCTTGCTCCCTTTGCCACTGGATTCAAGCTAGCCTGGCTGATGAAGGCTGTTAGCCCGAAACCGGTCCCAGGATGCTTGCTTCCGGTACAGGGAAGACATGGCTTGACAGTTCGGGCTGGACTGTTCCCATGAGGCAGAGGGTCAAGACTGATTTGCATCTAGCTGTTTCTGAACTGGGGTGGCAAAGTGAGTTAAGAATGATGATGGATTTAACCCAGATCTGAGACTGGGGTTGAGTGTTTGAAAAGTTTCAGCACTCCGTCCATCATCTCCTTGTGTTTGCTTTGTCTGCCCGAAGTTGGCAGGGTACGCCCAGACATGGGTCCCTTGCTCCATTTGCCACTGGATTCAATCTCACCTGGCTGATGAGGGCTGTTATCCTGAAACCGGTCCCAGGATGCTTGTTTCCGGTCCAGGGAAGATATGGCTTGGCAGTTCGGGCTAGACTGTTCCCATGAGGCACTGGGTCAAGACTGCTTTGCATATAGCTGTGTCTGAACTGGGGTGGCAAAGTGAGCTAAAGAATGATGATGGATTTAACCCAGATCTGTGACTGGGGGTGAGAGTTTGAACAGCTTCAGCACTCCGTCCATCATCTCCTTGTGTTTGCTTTGTTTGCTCTAAGTTGGCAGGGTATGCCCAGACATGGGTCCCTTGCTCACTTTGCCACTGGCTTCAAGCTAGCCAGGCTGATGAGGGCTGTTAGTCCGAAACCAGTCCCAGGATGCTTGTTTCCGGTCCAGGGAAGACATGGCTTGGCAGTTCGAGCTAGACTGTTCCCATGAGGCAAAGGGTCAAGACTGATTTGCATATGTGTGTCTGAACTGGGATGGGAAAGTGAGCTAAAAATGATGATGGATTTAACTCAGATATGTGACTGGGGTTGAGTGTTTGAAAAGTTTCAGCACTCCTTCCATCATCTCCTTGTGTTTGCTTTGTTCGCCCTTAGTTGGCATGGTATGCCCAGACATGGGTCCCTTGCTCCCTTTGCAACTGGATTAAAACTAGCCTGGTTGATGAGGGCTGTTAGTCCGAAACCGGTCCCAGGATGCTTGTTTCCGGGCCAAGGGAAGGCATGGATTTGCATTTCGGGCTGGACTGTTCCCATGAGGCACAGGGTCAAGACTGATTTGCATATAGCTGTGTCTGAACTGGGGTGGCAAAGCGGACTACAGAATGATGATGGATTTAACCCAGATCTGAGACTGGGGTTGAGTGTTTGAAAAGTTTCAGCACTCCGTCCATCATCTCCTTGTGTTTGCTTTGTCTGCCCGAAGTTGGCAGGGTACGCCCAGACATGGGTCCCTTGCTCCATTTGCCACTGGATTCAATCTCACCTGGCTGATGAGGGCTGTTATCCTGAAACCGGTCCCAGGATGCTTGTTTCCGGTCCAGGGAAGATATGGCTTGGCAGTTCGGGCTAGACTGTTCCCATGAGGCACTGGGTCAAGACTGATTTGCATATAGCTGTGTCTGAACTGGGGTGGCAAAGTGAGCTAAAGAATGATGATGGCTTTCACCCAGATCTGTGACTGGGGGTGAGAGTTTGAACAGCTTCAGCACTCCGTCCATCATCTCCTTGTGTTTGCTTTGTTTGCTCTAAGTTGGCAGGGTATGCCCAGACATGGGTCCCTTGCTCACTTTGCCACTGGCTTCAAGCTAGCCAGGCTGATGAGGGCTGTTAGTCCGAAACCAGTCCCAGGATGCTTGTTTCCGGTCCAGGGAAGACATGGCTTGGCAGTTCGAGCTAGACTGTTCCCATGAGGCAAAGGGTCAAGACTGATTTGCATATGTGTGTCTGAACTGGGATGGGAAAGTGAGCTAAAAATGATGATGGATTTAACTCAGATATGTGACTGGGGTTGAGTGTTTGAAAAGTTTCAGCACTCCTTCCATCATCTCCTTGTGTTTGCTTTGTTCGCCCTTAGTTGGCATGGTATGCCCAGACATGGGTCCCTTGCTCCCTTTGCAACTGGATTAAAACTAGCCTGGCTGATGAGGGCTGTTAGTCCGAAACCGGTCCCAGGATGCTTGTTTCCGGGCCAAGGGAAGGCATGGATTTGCATTTCGGGCTGGACTGTTCCCATGAGGCACAGGGTCAAGACTGATTTGCATATAGCTGTGTCTGAACTGGGGTGGCAAAGCGGACTACAGAATGATTATGGATTTAACCCAGATCTGAGACTGCGGTTGAGTGTTTGAAAAGTTTCAGCACTCCGTCCATCATCTCCTCGTGTTTGCTTTGTTCACCCTAAGTTAGCAGGGTATGCCCAGACGTGGGTACCTTGCTCCCTTTGCCACTGGATTCAAGCTAGCCTGGCTGATGAAGGCTGTTAGCCCGAAACCGGTCCCAGGATGCTTGTTTCCGGTCCAGGGAAGACATGGCTTGGCAGTTCGGGCTGGACTGTTCCCATGAGGCACAGGGTCAAGACTGATTTGCATATAGCTGTGTCTGAACTGGGTTGGCAAAGGTAACTAAAGAATAATGAGGGTTTTAACCCAGATCTGTGACTGGGGGTGAGTGTTTGAAAAGTTTCAGCACTCCGTCCATCATCTCCTTGGATTTGCTTTGTTCGCCCTAAGTTACACGGTATGCCCATACGTGGGTCCCTTGCTCTCTTTGCCACTGGATTCAAGCTAGCCTGTCTGATGAGGGCTGTTAGTCCAAAACTGGTCCCAGTATGCTTGTTTCCGATCCATGGAAGACATGGCTTGGTAGCTCGGGCTGGACTGTTCACATGAGGCACAGGGACAAGACTGATTTGCATATAGCTGTGTCTGAACTGGGGTGGAACAATGAGCTAAAGAATAATGATGGATTTAACCCAGACCTGTGGCTGGGGTGAGTGTTTTAAAAGTTTCAGCACTCCGTCCATCATATCCTTGTGTTTGCTTTGTTCGCCCTAAGTTGACAGGGTATGCCCAGACGTGGGTCCTTTGCTCCCTTTGCCACTGGATTCAAGCTAGCCTGGCTGATGAGGGCTGTTAGTCCGAAACCGGTCCCAGGATGCTTGTGTCCGGTCCAGGGAAGAAATGGCTTGGCATTTCGGGATGGACTGTTCCCATGAGACACAGAGTCAAGACTGATTTGCATATAGCTGTGTCTGAACTGGGGTGGGAAAGTGAGCTAAAGAATGATGATGGATTTAACCCAGATCCGTGACTGGGGTTGAGTGTTTGAAAATGTTCAGCACCCTGTCCATCATCTCCCTGTGTTTGCTTTGTTCGCCCTAAGTTGGCAGGGTATACCGAGATGTGGGTCCCTTCCTCCCTTTGCCACTGGACTCAAGCTAGCCTGGCTGATGAGGGCTGTTAGTCCGAAACTGGAACCAGGATGCTTGTTTCCGGTCCAGGGAAGACATGGTTTGGCAGATCAGGCTGGACTGTTCCCATGAGGCACAGGGTCAAGACTGATTTGCATATACCTGTGTCAGAACTGGGGTGGCAAAGTGAGCTAAAGAGTGATGATGGATTTAACCCAGATCTGTGACTGAGGGTGAGTGTTTGAAAAGTTTCAGCACTCCGTCCATCATCTCCTTGTGTATGGTTTGTTCGCCCTAAGTTGACAGGGTATGCCCAGACGTGGGTCCTTTGCTCCCTTTACCACTGGATTCAAGCTAGCCTGGCTGGTGAGGGCTGTTAGTCCGAAACCGGTCCCAGGATGCTTGTTTCCGGTCCAGGGAAGACATGGTTTGGCAGTTTGGGCTGGACTGTCCCCATGAGGCACAGGATCAAGACTGATTTGCATATAGCTGTGTCTCAACTGGGGTGGCAAAGTGAGCTAAAGAATGATGATGGATTTTGTTGTGTCCTATGAAGGTCGACACCAGGAGCCAGGATGTATATTTAAGTCTTCTTTATTCAGTTTCAGTCCAAGTTACATCAGTCTTGACTCGAGCCAGCCTAGTGTGGTACCGACCCCACAGGGAGCAGCCTGCCTAGCTGCTCAGCCCATCTCTAACTGCCAACACTCATCCACTCAGACACCCAGGCATTCCACACATCACAGGCACCCCAATATTCCATGACCAACTCACACTCTGGCTGAGCAGCTAGAGGCAGCAGGGCTGGAGTACATGTTATACAACTAAGTATGGTATAACAGATTTAACCCAGATCTGTGACAGGAGGTGAGTGTTTGAAAAGTTTCATCACTCCGTCCATCATCTCCTTGTGTTTGCTTTGTTCGCCCTAAGTTGGCAGGGTATGCCCAGACAGGGTTCCCTTGCTCCCTTTGCCACTGGATTCATACTAGCCTGGCTGATGAAGGCTGTTAGCCCGAAACCGGTCCCAGGATGCTGGTTTCCGGTCCATGGAAGACATGGTTTTGCAGTTCGGGCTGGACTGTTCCCATGAGGCACAGGGTCAAGACTGATTTGCATATAGCTTTGTCTGAACTGGGGTGGCAAAGCGAGCTAAAGAATGCTGATCGATATAACCCAGTTCTCATACTGGCGTTGAGTGTTTGAAAAGTTTCAGCACTCCGTCCATCATCTCCTCGTGTTTGCTTTGTTCGCCCTAAGTTAGCAGGGTATGCCGAGACGTGGGTCCCTTGCTCCCTTTGCCACTGGATTCAAGCTGGCCTGGCTGATGAAGGCTGTTAGCCTGAAACCGGTCCCAGGATGCTTGCTTCCGGTACAGGGAAGACATGGCTTGACAGTTCAGGCTGGACTGTTCCCATGAGGCACTGGGTCAAGACTGATTTGCATATAGCTGTGTCTGAACTGAGGTGGCAAAATGAGCTAAAGAATGATGATGGATTTAACCCACATCGGTGACTGGGGGTGAGAGTTTGAAAAGTTTCAGCACTCCGTACATCATCTCCTTGTGTTTGCTTTGTTTGCTTTAAGTTGGCAGGGTATGCCCAGACATGGGTCCCTTGCTCACTTTGCCACTGGCTTCAAGCTAGCCAGGCTGATGAGGGCTGTTAGCCCGAAACCGGTCCCAGGATGCTTGTTTCTGCACCAGGGAAGACATGGCTTGGCATTTCGGGATGGACTGCTCCCATGAGACACAGGGTCCAGACTAATTTGCATATAGCTGTGTCTGAACTGGGGTGGCAAAGTGATCTAAACAAGGATGATTCATTTTGTTGTGTCCTATGAAGGTAGACACCAGGAGCCAGGATGTATATTTCAGTCTCCTTTATTCAGTTTCAGTCCAAGTTACATCAGTCTTGACTCCAGCCAGCCTAGTGTGGTACCAACCCCACCAGGAGCAGCCTGCCTAGCTGCTCAGCCCATCTCTAACTGCCAACACTCATCCACTCAGACACCCAGGCATTCCGCGCATCATAGGCACACCAACATTCCATGACCAACTCACACTCTGGCTGAGCAGCTAGAGGCAGCAGGGCTGGAGTACATGTTACACAACTAAGTATGGTATAACAGATTTAACCCAGATCTGTGACTGGGGGTGAGTGTTTGAAAAGTTTCAGCACTCCGTCAATCATCTCCTTGTGTTTGCTTTGTTCGCCCTAAGTTGGCAGGGTATGCCCAGACGTGGGTCCCTTGCTCCCTTTGCCACTGGATTGAAGCTAGACTGTCTGATGTGGGCTGTTAGCCCGAAACCGGTCCCAGGATGCTTGTTTCCGGTCCAGGGAAGACATGGCTTGGCAGTTTGGGCTGGACTGTTCCCATGAGGCACAGGGGCAAGACTGATTTGCATATAGCTGTTTCTGGATTGGGGTATCAAAGTGAGCTAAAGAACTATGATGGATTTTGTTGTGTCCTATGAAGGTAGACACCAGGATCCAGGATGGATATTTAAGTCTTCTTTATTCAGTTTCAGTCCAAGTTACATCAGTCTTGACCCCAGCCAGCCTAGTGTGGTACCAGCCCCACCAGGAGCAGACTGCCTAGCTGCTCAGCCCATCTTCAACTGCCAACACTCATCCACTCATACACACAGGCATTCCACGCATCACAGGCACACCAACATTCCATGACCAACTCACACTCTGGCTGAGCAGCTAGAGGCAGCAGGGCTGGAGTACATGTTACACAACTAAGTATGGTATAACAGATTTAACGCAGATCTGTGACTGGGGGTGAGTGTTTGAAAAGTTTCAGCACTCCATCAATCATCTCCTTGTGGGGGAGGAGCCTAGCGCGTAACCAAGATGGCCGGGTAGGCTCAAGGCTCCCGAGGGCCTCCGCAACCTCCCATGTCTATCCTGAGTTAATCCTGGTTTTGTCGACGGGCTTTTGTTGATGAGCTTGAGCTGAGGTGCCATCCGTTCTCCAAATTCAAATCGGGCTCGGGGAACCGAAATGGTTGCGATCTGAAGTTTACGGCCTGCTCCTGCCTTGGTCCCGAACTCGGGTTGGTGAGGTGCCCGGGTACGAAGTGAACAACAGCGGCATGCAGGGCCTGGCCTGTCACGTATCCCGCACTTTCACTTTCATTTTCGAACCTGTTTGCTGACATCGGCTGAGGGACCTTGATGTTCCAGAGGAGCTTGGACGGTGGAGTGTTTGGCCTGGATCTCGGACTATACACAGGCTACAGTCCATGACGGCTGTGGTCCCTTGAATTAGCTGTCTGGTCCCTACTCCTGTGCTGGCAGGTGCCGATCTCAGTGGTCACCGGACGATGGCGGCGAGGCTGGACGGAGATAAGCAGAAACCCAAGAATACCCGGCGGGGAGTTTACACCCAGGCTAATAACATGGACCGCTATGCGCAGACAAAGGGATCCCCTGGTGGGTCGCATAAATCGCCGGAAAGGTCCAAGGATGTCTCGGGCCTATCTGCTGACTTGACTTTGATAGACGTCATGGGCGCCATTGAGGAGATGAAGGCTGCAGTGGGTCAGCAGTTTGATACCCTGGCTCGTAAATTGGATGCGGTCCTGATCGATGTAAATCTGGTCAGGGCGGATCTGTCTAAAACGAATGAGCGGGTCAATGCTTTGAACCACACAGCGTCGAGCCTAACTGTGGACGTGGCTGCCCTGCAAACGGAGGTTCGTAGGTTACGGCTGGCCAGTGACCTAACTGACCGTCGACTTGAGGATTCCGAAAGCAGGGCCAGGCGGAACAATGTTCGTATAATTGGGGTACCGGAACGATCGGAGAACCCTGCTGCTGACCTTTTTGTGGAGGATCTGGTGGTCAACCATCTCGCACCCAAGGGGCTGAGCAAATTCTTTGCGGTGGAGCGGGCTCACAGAATTCCGGGTGGTGCGCCGAAAGTGGGTGCTCCCCCGCGGCCTATAATTGCCTGACTTTTTAACTTTCGGGACAGAGATGCTATCCTTCAGGCGTCGAGGGTGACTGGGTCGCTGAAATTTGACAACTCTAACGTCAGCTTCTATCCAGACTTTACGCAAGAGGTCCAAAAACAATGACTGGGATTCTTGGGCGTCAAACGGCGCTTGAGGGACATGGAGCTGAAGTATGCGATGCTATTTCCGGCCAGGTTGCGGGTTGAGTTCGAGGATCGCTCGCACTTCTTCGACCGGCCGGAGGCGGTTGGAGACTGGTTGGATACCCTGCCTCGGAGTCGAGATCGGGATGGTCAGACGGCAGAGAGTGGCGAGGGTTCGGCGGAACAGGACTAGAACTTTGGTTCCCGGTGATGGACTAGGCTGGTGACGTTTTGTACCTTAGCTCTATGGGATTCAAGTTTGGTGCAATATGCCCTTCAAATGCTCGGAGGTTGTGGAGAGCATATTGGGGCCCTTTACTCCTTCAGGGGTTCTTTTTGTGGTTCAGTATATGTTAGGGCGACAGGCACACTGCAAGTTGGGGGGGCTGTTTGGGCTCAAGCAGGGGTGCAGGGAGGGGGGAGTTGTGGTTTGGATATTGTGGGGGAGGGGGGGTGTTGGGGACTGTTTGTTTGTTTCACTAGGCAATGTGAGGTTAGCTGTTGATTTGTCCTGGTTGTGTTCTCCGGGATGTGGACATCATGCACGGGAGCGGGGTGGGGGGTAAGGGTTTGAGAATACTTTCGTGGAATGTGAACGGACTGGGGGATAGGATCAAGCGCGGGGTGGTGTTGCAGTTTTTGAAACGGATCTCACCCGACATTGTTTTCCTGCAGGAGACACATCTGATTGGGAACTCCTTCCATGCTCTGAATAGGCGGGGCTATCGCCTTGCTGTTCACTCTGGTTTCACTTCTGGCTCTAGGGGAGTTGGTATCTTGGTCAGGGCCTCTCTCCTGTTGGAGGTGGACGAGGTGCTCCATGATGATAGAGGGCGATATGCAGCATTGGTGGGGAGATGGGAGGGTAGAACTGTTTCGCTCGTTGCTGCCTATGTGCCACCGGGATTGCAGACGGCTACATTTGCTGATTTGGGGCGTTTGGTCCTGGGACTCCCTGGGGGGGTTCTGGTGTTAGGGGGTGATTTTAACGCTGTTGTATCCGGTATGGAGGACCGTCACCCCCCCAGGGATCTCCCTAGAGCCCAGGCCTGGCTGGGTGGCTTTCTAGATACTTTGGGACTTATAGATTGCTGGAGACTGATGCACCCGGGGCAGGCACAATACACCTTCCACTCGGGGGCCCACGGGAGTCTCTCGAGACTTGATTACATACTTATGGCGGCGTTCCAGGCTGGAATGATCGGGGAGGTGCGTCATTTGGCCCGAGGTATTTCTGACCATTCCCCTCTATTGTTGCAGATGGAGGTTGTTCCTGGGGCAGAGGGAAGAGTAGCGCCAATTAACCCCTGGTATTTACGTAACCCTAATATTCGCGCGGAACTGGTTAAGTCCATTGATCACTACTTCGACGATTATGTAGGGTCAGTGTCGTCTGCTGTCTCCCTATGGGAAGGTTATAAAACGGTAATCCGGGGGCATGCCTTGTCTCTTATTTCCCATGCTAGGAGGTGCGGGAGGGAAGAGGTGGTTCGCCTGAAAACTGACATCGCTGAGATGGAAGGGGATTTGGAGCGGGGTGTTACGGATGAGAAACTGCACGTTCTCAGCCTTAAACAGTCAGATTATAGAGCGCTGGTCACGGATGCTGCTAAAAGGATGAGTAGAGAGCAACAAGGACGACTGTATGATGTGGGAGATAAGGCCGGAAAGTTGATTGCTTGGTTGGACAAGAAGGAGAGAGCGAGTAGAGTGGTGCCGGTTGTGGAGAGAGTGGATGGCGTGTGTGTGACTGACCCGATAGAAATTGTTAACTGCTTCGCGGATTACTTCCGTGGGGTATACTCTCCGGTCTCTGGGCGTTCGGAGGAGGACTCTCATCTGTTGCTTAGAGATATTGCATTGCCGTCCCTCTCGGAGGCTGATAGCATATTGATGGAGGCGAACTTGTCGCCGGATGAGATTGCTTTGGCCATTCGCTCGATCGCTTCTGGTAAGGCCATGGGCCCCAATGGTCTCCCCATTGAACTATATAAGTTGCGTCCAGATAAGATAGCACCGTATCTCCGTGACATGTTCCTCGCTGCACGGGCGGCGGGCTCCCTCCCCCTTGACCAATGTCTTGCCACCATAGTTGTGATACATAAGGAGGGGAAGCCGCGAGACCGCTGTGCCTCCTACAGGCCTATCTCGTTGTTGAACGCGGAACCCAAAATTCTGGCTAAGGTATTGGCCAATCGTCTGGTTCGGGTCGTGGGCGACTTGATTCATCAGGACCAGTCCGGTTTTATACCTCATCGTAATACCGCCCTGAACCTGAGGCGGTTGCATGGCGTGCTTGCTAGAGCGGAGTTTATGCGTGAGCCGGCCATCTTGGCGTCTTTGGACGCTACCATGGCGTTCGATACTTTAGAGTGGCCGTATATTTGGGCTGCGTTAGCGAAGTTCGGGTTTGGCCCTGAATTCATTGGGTGGGTAAAATTACTATACGCTGACCCATTGGCGCAGGTTGTGGTGAATGGTAGGGTGTCGGCTCCCCTCGCGCTGGGGAGAGGTACACGACAAGGCTGTCCGTTGTCGCCCCTCCTCTTTGCACTTTCTTTAGAACCTCTCGCTGCCTGGTTGCGTTGGGAGCCGTCGTTGCGGGGCATTAGATGGACGCCGGAATTTGAGGACCGTGTCTCCCTTTATACGGATGACATCCTTCTGTATCTCACCTCTCCTCGAAAGTCGCTAATTGTATTGGTGGACGTATTGAATTCCTTCGGTCGTAATTCTGGCCTGGTTATCAACTGGGCCAAGTCATGTGTTTACGTCCTCTCGGGCGAGGCCCCCCTCCTGCCGCGGGGATGCCCTATTCAGATTGCTACATTGGGGTTCAAATATTTGGGAATCTTCATATCACTGGACCCCGCGGTCCGCTATGAGCGAAACCTTCTCCCTCCACTCCAGCGATTGAAGGCCGACGACGCGAGGTGGCGACGGCTTCCGCTCTCGCCGCTCGGACGGGCGGCATTGTTTAAAATGATGTCGCTGCCTTGCTTCTTGTACGCTTTACAAAATACGCTAGATGTCGTGCCGGCCCGTTACTTCCGTGAGGTGGAGGGTCTTCAGCGCCAACTGTTTTGGGACGGGCGACCGAGGATCGCTCTCGCCAAGTTGACACTCCCTTGGTATGATGGGGGTGTTGCCCTCCCCGATATTAAAAGATACTATTGGGCATCTCAATTGGCGGCGGTGAACCACGGGATATACGGTCCTGCTTTGAATCCGGCCTTCGAGATGGATAAGTTATTGCTTCCGGGCGGGGATTGCAATAGGGCACTGTATTCGGCGACTCCGGATGCACGGTTAACAGGACCAACGCAAGTTGCGGTACGCGTGGGGCATGCGGCGAATGCTGCGATGGGGTGGAGGGATCGCTTGACTCGAGCGACGCCGTTGTATGCCTCCCAGTGCTTGGGTTGTCTGTGGAAAACGAAAGGCTTTGAGAAATGGGATATGATTGGTATAAGTAAGGTGGGTGACCTCTGGGCGAAAGGGTCCTTTAAAACGTTTGAAATGCTCAAAACTGAATACAAATTAAATGATAGGGAGTACTTCCGATATGCACAGGTCTACCATGCACTGTGTTCGGTTTTTCCGGATGTTGCTGCTATCCCAGAATATTCCCCGTTGGAAGATAGGGTGTTAGATGGCTATGTGCCCGACAGCACTATTTCTCTGATCTATAAAAAACTTATTAATGATCGTACGGACTTGCTGACCCATCTGCGGGAGGCGTGGATGGCCGACGGATTGGAACTGGACGATGAGGATTGGGTATCGGCGGTGGCCTCCCCGAAAGAGGTGGCGATCCCGGCCCGCCTTAGATTTGTGCAGCTGAAGATACTCCATAGAGTGTATGTCACAGGGCCTGGTTTGATACATATGGGTTATTCGAGGGATGGAATGTGTAAGCGTGGCTGTGGCTTGTTGGGTACCTTTCTTAATATCCTATGGGAATGTTCGGCGGTCGTACGATTTTGGAACGGGGTACATACTGTAATGGAGGAGGTCACGCATGTCGCTTTGTTACCAGAGGCCAGGAGGTGTTTGCTGAATGTCTGGGAACCAAATGACTATAATGCGGCGCAGACGCAGTGGGTGACTTTGGGGTACATGGTGGCTAAGCGCAATATCGCACAGTTGTGGGGTTCCCCGAGGCCGCCTACGATTTCGGTATGGAAGGAGAATATGGATTGGTGTATGTTCAGGGAAAAGACATTGTATGTGGCGAGAGGCAAGCCTGGGAGGTGGACTAAGGTGTGGGGTCCATGGAATTCCTATCGTGGAAATATCTGCGCTCCGCCTCTGCCGCGAGAGGTCGACGTCGCTTTGTCCCCCTAGCCGCACATTCTACGTAATTGTGTATGCTTTGTCCTCTTCTCCGCCGCTCCCCACTACCACCTCCTGTCAAGAGTTATTCCAGATAACGTGGATCTTCCCCCGTCCTGGGGAGCGCACGCTGCTATTTCGGACTCTCATTGCCTTGTTTGTGTGTTATTGTTTGTTTTTTAATAGAAAATATGAAACCGTCCTTTTTGATCGCCCTTGGACTGTGGCCGCGGCCTGTTATATGTGCTTACGAACTTTCGGGAGCATTTGCTTCTGGCTCATTTGAATGTATGGCGTTGCCTTGCGTGCTCCCGAGCTTTCTAGCGGCCGGCCCTTGTGGTTGTAGGCCCTTGTTTGTATCTTATTAATGTGTAATAAAGGTTTCTTATAAATAAAAAAAATAAAAAAATAAATCATCTCCTTGTGTTTGCTTTGTTCGCCCTAAGTTGGCAGGGTATGCCCAGACATGGGTCCCTTGCTCCCTTTGCCACTGGATTCAAGCTAGCCTGGCTCGTGAGGGCTGTTAGTCCAAAACCGGTCCCAGGATGCTTTTTTCCGGTCCAGGGAAGACATGGCTTGGCAGTTCGGGCTGGACTGTTCCCATGAGGCCCAGGGTCAAGACTGATTTGCATATAGCTGTGTGTGCACTGGCGTGGCAAAGTGAGCTAAAGAATGGTGATAGATTTAACCCAGATCTGTTATTGGGTGAGTGTTTGAAAAGTTTCAGCACTCCGTATATCATCTCTTTGTGTTTTCTTTGTTTGCCCAGACATGGGTCCCTTGCTCCTTTTGCCACTGGATTCATGCTAGCCTGGCTGGTGAGGGCTGTTAGTCCGAAACCGGTCCCAGGATGCTTGTTTCCGGTCCAGGGAACACATGGCTTGGCAGCTCGGGCTGGACTGTTCCCATGAAGCACAGGGTCAAGACTGATTTGCATACAGCTCTGTCTGAACTGGGGTGGCAAAGTGAGCTAAATAATGATGATGGATTTAACCCAGATCTGTGACTGGGGGTGACTGTTTGAAAAGCTTCAGCACTCTGTCCATCATCTCCTTGTGTTTGCTTTGTTTGCCCTAATTTGGCAGGGTATGCCCAGACGTGGGTCCCTTGCTCCCTTTGCCACTGGATTCAAGCTAACCTGGCTGATGAGGGCTGTTAGTCCGAAACCAGTCCCAGGATGCTTGTTTCCGGTCCAGGGAAGACATGGCTTGGCAGTTCGAGCTGGACTGTTCCCATGAGGCAAAGGGTCAAGACTGATTTGCATATGTGTGTCTGAACTGGGATGGGAAAGTGAGCTAAAGAATGATGATGGATTTAACTCAGATATGTGACTGGGGTTGAGTGTTTGAAAAGTTTCAGCACTCCTTCCATCATCTCCTTTTGTTTGCTTTGTGCGCCCTTAGTTGGCATGGTATGCCCAGACATGGGTCCCTTGCTCCCTTTGCAACTGGTTCAAAACTAGCCTGGCTGATGAGGGCTGTTAGTCCGAAACCGGTCCCAGGATGCTTGTTTCCGGTCCAGGGAAGGCATGGCTTTACAGTTCAGGCTGGACTGTTCCCATGAGGCACAGGGTCAAGACTGATATGCATATAGCTGTGTCTGAACTGGGGTGGCAAAGCGAGCTAAAAAATTATTATGGATTTAACCCAGATCTGAGACTGGGGTTGAGTGTTTGAAAAGTTTCAGCACTCCGTCCATCATCTCCTCGTGTTTGCTTTGTTCGCCCTAAGTTAGCAGGGTATGCCCAGACGTGAGTACCTTGCTCCCTTTGCCACTGGATTCAAGCTAGCCTGGCTATTGAAGGCTGTTAGCCCGAAACCGGTCCCAGGATGCTGGTTTCCGGTCCATGGAAGACATGGTTTTGCAGTTCGGGCTGGACTGTTCCTATGAGGCACAGGGTCAAGACTGATTTGCATATAGCTTTGTCTGAACTGGGGTGGCAAACTGAGCTAAAGAATGATGATGGATTTAACCCAGATCTGTGACTGGGGTGAGTGTTTGAAAACTTTCAGCATTCCGTCCATCATCTCCTTGGATTTGCTTTGTTCGCCCTAAGTTACAGGGTATGCCCATACGTGGGTCCCTTGCTCTCTTTGCCACTGGATTCAAGCTAGCCTGTCTGATGAGGGCTGTTAGTCCAAAACTGGTCCCAGTATGCTTGTTTCCGATCCATGGAAGACATGGCTTGGTAGCTCAGGCTGGACTGTTCACATGAGGCACAGGGACAAGACTGATTTGCATATAGCTGTGTCTGAACTTGGGTGGAACAATGAGCTAAAGAATGATGATGGATTTAACCCAGACCTGTGGCTGGGGTGAGTGTTTTAAAAGTTGCAGCACTCCGTCCATTATATCCTTGTGTTTGCTTTGTTCGTCCTAAGTCGGCGGGGTATGCCCAGACGTGGGCCCATTGCTCCCTTTGCCACTGGATTCAAGCTAGCCTGGCTGATGAGGGCTGTTAGTCCGAAACCGGTCCCAGGATGCTTGTGTCCGGTCCAGGGAAGAAATGGCTTGGCATTTCGGGATGGACTGTTTCCATGAGACACAGAGTCAAGACTGATTTGCATATAGCTGTGTCTGAACTGGGGTGGGAAAGTGAGCTAAAGAATGATGATGGATTTAACCCAGATCCGTGACTGGGGTTGAGTGTTTGAAAATTTTCAGCACCCTGTCCATCATCTCCCTGTGTTTGCTTTGTTCGCCCTAAGTTGGCAGCGTATACCGAGATGTGGGTCCCTTCCTCCCTTTGCCACTGGACTCAAGCTAGCCTGGCTGATGAGAGCTGTTAGTCCGAAACTGGAACCAGGATGCTTGTTTCCGGTCCAGGGAAGACATGGTTTGGCAGATCAGGCTGGACTGTTCCCATGAGGCACAGGGTCAAGACTGATTTGCATATAGCTGTGTCTGAACTGGGGTGGCAAAGTGAGCTAAAGAGTGATGATGGATTTAACCCAGATCTGTGACTGGGGGTGAGTGTTTGAAAAGTTTCAGCACTCCGTCCATCATCTCCTTGTGTTTGCTTTGTTCGCCCTAAGTTGACAGGATATGCCGAGACGTGGGTCCTTTGCTCCCTTTACCACTGGATTCAAGCTAGCCTGGCTGGTGAGGGCTGCTAGTCCGAAACCGGTCCCAGGATGCTTGTTTCCGGTCCAGGGAAGACATGGCTTGGCAGTTTGGGCTGGACTGTCCCCATGAGGCACAGGATCAACACTGATTTGCATATAGCTGTGTCTGAACTGGGGTGGCAAAGTGAGCTAAAGAATGATGATGGATTTTGTTCTGTCCTATGAAGGTCGACACCAGGAGCCAGGATGTATATTTAAGTCTTCTTTATTCAGTTTCAGTCCAAGTTACATCAGTCTTGACTCGAGCCAGCCTAGTGTGGTACCGGCCCCACCAGGAGCAGCCTGCCTAGCTGCTCAGCCCATCTGTAACTGCCAACACTCATTCACTCAGACACCCAGGCATTTCACACATCACAGGCACCCCAATATTCCATGACCAACTCACACTCTGGCTGAGCAGCTAGAGGCAGCAGGGCTGGAGTACATGTTACACAACTAAGTATGGTATAACAGATTTAACCCAGATCTGTGACAGGGGGTAAGTGTTTGAAAAGTTTCAGCACTCCGTCCATCATCTCCTTGTGTTTGCTTTGTTCGCCCTAAGTTGGCAAGGTATGCCCAGACAGTGTTCCCTTGCTCCCTATGCCACTGGTTTCAAGCTAGCCTGGCTGATGAAGGCTGTTAGCCCGAAACAGGTCCCAGGATGCTGGTTTCCGGTCCATGGAAGACATGGTTTTGCAGTTCGGGCTGGACTGTTCCCATGAGGCACAGGGTCAAGACTGATTTGCATATATCTTTGTCTGAACTGGGGTGGCAAAGCGAGCTAAAGAATGATGATGGATATAACCCAGTTCTGAGACTGGCGTTGAGTGTTTGAAAAGTTTCAGCACTCCGTCCATCATCTCCTCGTGTTTGCTTTGTTCACCCTAAGTTAGCAGGGTATGCCCAGACGTGGGTCCCTTGCTCCCTTTGCCACTGGATTCAAGCTAGCCTGGCTGATGAAGGCTGTTAGCCCGAAACCGGTCCCAGGATGCTTGCTTCCGGTACAGGGAAGACATGGCTTGACAGTTCGGGCTGGACTGTTCCCATGAGGCAGAGGGTCAAGACTGATTTGCATCGACCTGTATCTGAACTGGGGTGGCAAAGTGAGTTAAGAATGATGATGGATTTAACCCAGATCTGAGACTGGGGTTGAGTGTTTGAAAAGTTTCAGCACTCCGTCCATCATCTCCTTGTGTTTGCTTTGTTTGCCCGAAGTTGGCAGGGTACGCCCAGACATGGGTCCCTTGCTCCATTTGCCACTGGATTCAATCTAACCTGGCTGATGAGGGCTGTTATCCTGAAACCGGTCCCAGGATGCTTGTTTGCGGTCCAGGGAAGATATGGCTTGGCAGTTCGGGCTGGACTGTTCCCATGAGATACTGGGTCAAGACTGATTTGCATATAGCTGTGTCTGAACTGGGGTGGCAAAGTGAGCTAAAGAATGATGATGGATTTAACCCAGATCGGTGACTGGGGGTGAGAGTTTGAAAAGTTTCAGCACTCCATACATCATCTCCTTGTGTTTGCTTTGTTTGCTCTAAGTTGGCAGGGTATGCCCAGACATGGGTCCCTTGCTCCCTTTGCCACTGGATTCAAGCTAGCCTGGCTGATGAAGGCTGTTAGCCCGAAACCGGTCCCAGGATGCTTGCTTCCGGTACAGGGAAGACATGGCTTGACAGTTCGGGCTGGACTGTTCCCATGAGGCAGAGGGTCAAGACTGATTTGCATCTACCTGTATCTGAACTGGGGTGGCAAAGTGAGTTAAGAATGATGATGGATTTAACCCAGATCTGAGACTGGGGTTGAGTGTTTGAAAAGTTTCAGCACTCCGTCCATCATCTCCTTGTGTTTGCTTTGGTTGCCCGAAGTTGGCAGGGTACGCCCAGACATGGGTCAATTGCTTCATTTGCCACTGGATTCAATCTAACCTGGCTGATGAGGGCTGTTATCCTGAAACCGGTCCCAGGATGCTTGTTTGCGGTCCAGGGAAGATATGGCTTGGCAGTTCGGGCTGGACTGTTCCCATGAGGCACTGGGTCAAGACTGATTTGCATATAGCTGTGTCTGAACTGGGGTGGCAAAGTGAGCTAAAGAATGATGATGGATTTAACCCAGATCGGTGACTGGGGGTGAGAGTTTGTAAAGTTTCAGCACTCCATACATCATCTCCTTGTGTTTGCTTTGTTTGCTCTAAGTTGGCAGGGTATGCCCAGACATGGGTCCCTTGCTCACTTTGCCACTGGCTTCAAGCTAGCCAGGCTGATGAGGGCTGTTAGCCCGAAACCGGTCCCAGGATGCTTTTTTCCGCACCAGAGAAGACATGGCTTGGCATTTCGGGATGGACTGCTCCCATGAGACACAGGGGCCAGACTAATTTGCATATAGCTGTGTCTGAACTGGGGTGGCAAAGTGAGCTAAACAAGGATGATTTATTTTGTTGTGTCCTATTCAGGTAGACACAAGGAGCCAGGATGTATATTTAAGTCTTCTTTATTCAGTTTCAGTCCAAGTTACATCAGTCTTGACTCCAGCCAGCCTAGTGTGGTACCAACCCCACCAGGAGCAGCCTGCCTAGCTGCTCAGGCCATCTCTAACTGCCAACACTCATCCACTCAGACACCCAGGCATTCCATGCATCATAGGGACACCAACATTCCATGACCAACTCACACTCTGGCTGAACAGCTAGAGGCAGCAGGGCTGGAGTACATGTTACACAACTAAGTATGGTATAACAGATTTAACCCAGATCTGTGACAGGGGGTGAGTGTTTGAAAAGTTTCAGCACTCCGTCAATCATCTCCTTGTGTTTGCTTTGTTCGCCCTAAGTTGGAAGGGTATGCCCAGACGTGGGTCCCTTGCTCCCGTTGCCACTGGATTGAAGCTAGACTGTCTGATGTGGGCTGTTAGCCCGAAACCGGTCCCAGGATGCTTGTTTCCGGTCCAGGGAAGACATGGCTTGGCAGTTTGGGCTGGACTGTTCCCATGAGGCACAGGGGCAAGACTGATTTGCATATAGCTGTGTCTGAACTGGGGTGGCAAAGTGAGCTAAACAAGGATGATTTATTTTGTTGTGTCCTATGAAGGTAGACACCAGGAGCCAGGATGTATATTTAAGTCTTCTTTATTCAGTTTCAGTCCAAGTTACATCAGTCTTGACTCCAGCCAGCCTAGTGTGGTACCAACCCCACCAGGAGCAGCCTGCCTAGCTGCTCAGCCCATCTCTAACTGCCAACACTCATCCACTCAGACACCCAGGCATTCCATGCATCATAGGCACACCAACATTCCATGACCAACTCACACTCTGGCTGAGCAGCTAGAGGCAGCAGGGCTGGAGTACATGTTACACAACTAAGTATGGTATAACAGATTTAACCCAGATCTGTGACTGGGGGTGAGTGTTTGAAAAGTTTCAGCACTCCGTATATCATCTCCTTGTGTTTTCTTTGTTTGCCCTAAGTTGGCAGGGTATGCCCAAACGGGTGTCCCTTGCTCCCTTTGCCACTGGATTGAAGCTAGACTGTCTGATGTGGGCTGTTAGCCCGAAACCGGTCCCAGGATGATTGTTACCGGTCCAAGGAAGACATGGCTTGGCAGTTCAGGCTGGACTGATCCCATGAGGCACAGGGTCAAGACTGATTTGCATATAGCTCCGTCTAACCTGGGGTGGCAAAGTGAGCTAAAGAATGATGATGGATTTAACCCAGATCTGTGACTGGGGGTAAGTGTTTGAAAAGTTTCAGCACTCCCTACATCATCTCCTTGTGTTTGCTTTGTTTGCTCCAAGTTGGCAGGGTATGCCCAGAAGTGGGTCCCTTGCTCCCTTTGCCACTGGATTCTAGCTAGCCTGGCTGATGAGGGCTGTTAGTCCAAAACCGGTCCCAGGATGCTTGTTTCCGGTCCAGGGAAGACATGGCTTGGCATTTCGGGCTGGACTGTTCCCATGAGGCACAGGGTCAAGACTACTTTTCATATAGCTGTGTCTGATCTGGGGAGGCAAAGTGAACTAAATAATGATGAGGGATTTAACCCAGATCTGTGACTGGGGGTGAGTGTTTCAAAAGTTTCAGCACTCCGTCCATCATCTCCTTGTGTTTGCTTTGTTCGCCCTAAGTTGGCAGGGTGTGCCCAGACATGGGTCCCTTGCTCCTTTTGCCACTGGATTCAAGCTAGCCTGGCTGGTGAGGGCTGTTAGTCCGAAACTGGTCCCAGGATGCTTGTTTCCGGTCCAGGGAACATATGGCTTGGCAGCTCGGGCTGGACTGTTCCCATGAGGCACAGGGTCAAGACTGATTTGCATATAGCTGTGTCTGAACTGGTTTGGCAAAGTGAACTAAAGAATAATGAGGGATTTAACCCAGATCTGTGACTGGGGGTGAGTGTTTGAAAAGTTTCAGCACTCCGTCCATCATCTCCTTGGATTTGCTTTGTTCGCCCTAAGTTACACGGTATGCCCATACGTGGGTCCCTTGCTCTCTTTGCTACTGGATTCAAGCTAGCCTATCTGATGAGGGCTGTTAGTCCAAAACTGGTCCCAGTATGCTTGTTTCCGATCCATGGAAGACATGGCTTGGTAGTTCGGGCTGGACTGTTCACATGAGGCACAGGGACAAGACTGATTTGCATATAGCTGTGTCTGAACTGGGGTGGAACAATGAGCTAAAGAATGATGATGGATTTAACCCAGACCTGTGGCTGGGGTGAGTGTTTTAAAAGTTTCAGCACTCCGTCCATCATATCCTTGTGTTTGCTTTGTTCGTCCTAAGTTGGCGGGGTATGCCCAGACGTGGGCCCGTTGCTCCCTTTGCAACTGGATTCAAGCTAGCCTGGCTGATGAGGGCTGTTAGTCCGAAACCGGTCCCAGGATGCTTGTGTCCGGTCCAGGGAAGAAATGGCTTGGCATTTTGGGATGGACTGTTCCCATGAGACACAGAGTCAAGACTGATTTGCATATAGCTGTGTCTGAACTGGGGTGGGAAAGTGAGCTAAAGAATGATGATGGATTTAACCCAGATCCATAACTGGGGTTGAGTGTTTGAAAATTTTCAGCACCCTGTCCATCATCTCCCTGTATTTGCTTTGTTCGCCCTAAGTTGGCAGGGTATACCCAGATGTGGGTCCCTTCCTCCCTTTGCCACTGGATTCAAGCTAGCCTGGCTGATGAGGGCTGTTAGTCCAAAACTGGAACCAGGATGCTTGTTTCCGGTCCAGGGAAGACATGGTTTGGCAGATCAGGCTGGACTGTTCCCATGAGACACAGGGTCAAGACTGATTTGCATAAAGCTGTGTCTGAACTGGGGTGGCAAAGTGAGCTAAAGAGTGATGATGGATTTAACCCAGATCTATGACTGGGGGTGAGTGTTTGAAAAGTTTCAGCACTCCGTCCATCATCTCCTTGTGTTTGCTTTGTTCACCCTAAGTTGACAGGGTATGCCCAGATGTGGGTCCTTTGCTCCCTTTACCACTGGATTCAAGCTAGCCTGGCTGGTGAGGGCTGTTAGTCCGAAACCGGTCCCAGGATGCTTGTTTCCAGACCAGGGAAGACATGGCTTGGCAGTTTGGGCTGGACTGTTCCCATAAGGCACAGGGTCAAGACTGATTTGCATATAGCTGAGTCTGAACTGGGGTGGCAAAGTGAGCTAAAGAATGATGATGGATTTTTTTGTGTCCTATGAAGGTCGACACCAGGAGCCAGGATGTATATTTAAGTCTTCTTTATTCAGTTTCTGTCCAAGTTACATCAGTGGTGACTCGAGCCAGCCTAGTGTGGTACCGGCCCCACCAGGAGCAGCCTGCCTAGCTGCTCAGCCCATCTCTAACTTCCAACACTCATCCACTCAGACACCCAGGCATTCCACACATCACAGGCACCCCAATATTCCATGACCAACTCACACTCTGGCTGAGCAGCTAGAGGCAGCAGGGCTGGAGTACATGTTATACAACTAAGTATGGTATAACAGATTTAACCCAGATCTGTGAAAGGGGGTGAGTGTTTGAAAAGTTTCAGCACTCCATCAATCATCTCCTTGTGTTTGCTTTGTTCGCCCTAAATTGGCATGGGATGCCCAGGCGTGGGTCCCTTGCTCCCTTTGCCACTGGATTCAAGCTAGCCTGGCTCGTGAGGGCTGTTAGTCCAAAACCGGTCCCTGGATGCTTTTTTCCGGCCCAGGGAAGACATGGCTTGGCAGTTCGGGCTGGACTGTTCCCATGAGGCCCGGGGTAAAGACTGATTTGCATATAGCTGTGTGTGCACTAGCGTGGCAAAGTGAGCTAAAGAATGGTGATAGATTTAACCCAGATCTGTTATTGGGTGAGTGTTTGAAAAGTTTCAGCACTCCGTATATCATCTCCTTGTGTTTTCTTTGTTTGCCCTAAGTTGGCAGGGTATGCCCAAACGGGTGTCCCTTGCTCCCTTTGCCACTGGATTGAAGCTAGACTGTCTGATGTGGGCTGTTAGCCCAAAACCGGTCCCAGGATGCTTGTTTCCGGTCCAGGGAAGACATGGCTTGGCAGTTCAGGCTGAACTGTTGCCATGAGGCACAGGGTCAAGACTGATCTGCATATAGCTCCGTCTAAACTGGGGTGGCAAAGTGAGCTAAAGAATGATGATGGATTTAACCCAGATCTGTGACTGGGGGTGAGTGTTTGAAAAGCTTCAGCACTCCGTACATCATCTCCTTGTGTTTGCTTTGTTCGCCTTAAGTTGGCAGAGTATGTCCAGACGTGGGTCCCTTGCTCCCTTTGCCACTGGATTCAAGCTAGTCTGGCTGATGAGGGCTGTTAGTCCGAATCCAGTCCCAGGATGCTTGTTTCCGGTCCAGGGAAGACATGGCTTGTCAGTTCGGGCAGACTGTTCCCCTGAGGCACAGGGTCAAGGCTGATTTGCATAAAGCTGTGTCTGAACTGGGGTGGCAAAGCACACTAAAGAATGATTATGGATTTAACCCAGATCTGAGACTGCGTTTGAGTGTTTCTAAAGTTTCAGCACTCCGTCCATCATCTCCTCGTGTTTGCTTTGTTCGCCCTAAGTTAGCAGGGTATGCCCAGACGTGGGTCCCTTGCTCCCTTTGCCACTGGATTCAAGCAGACCTGGCTGATGAAGGCTATTAGCCCGAAACGGGTCCAGGATGCTTGCTTCCGGTACAGGGAAAACATGGCTTGGCGGTTCGGGCTGGACTATTCCCATGAGGCAGAGGGTCAAGACTGATTTGAACATAGCTGTATCTGAACTTGGGTGGCAAAGAGAGCTAAAATATTATCATGGATTTAACCCAGATCAGTGACTGGGGGTGAGTGTTTGAAAAGTTTCAGCAATCCGTCCATCATCTCCTTGTGTTTGCTTTGTTTGCCCGAAGTTGGCAGGGTACGCCCAGACATGGGTCCCTTGCTCCCTTTGCCATTGGATTCAAGCTAGCCTGGCTGATGAGGGCTGTTATCCTGAAACCGGTCCCAGGATGCTTGTTTCCGGTCCAGGGAAGACATGGCTTGGCAGTTCGAGCTGAACTGTTCCCATGAGGCACAGGGTCAAGACTGATTTGCATATGGTTGTGTCTCAACTGGGGTGGCAAAGTGAGCTAAAGAATGATGATGGATTTAACCCAGATCTGTGACTGGGGGTGACTTTTTGAAAAGTTTCATCAATCCGTCCATCATCTCCTTGTGTTTGCTTTGTTTGCCCGAAGTTGGCAGGGTACGCTTAGACATGGGTCCCTTGCTCCCTTTGCCACTGGATTCTAGCTAGCCTGGCTGATGAGGGCTGTTAGTCCAAAACCGGTCCCAGGATGCTTGTTTCCGGTCCAGGGAAGACATGGCTTGGCATTTCGGGCTGGACTGTTCCCATGAGGCACAGGGTCAAGACTACTTTGCATATAGCTGTGTCTGAACTGGGTTGGCAAAGTGAACTAAATAATGATGAGGGATTTAACCCAGATCTGGGGGTGAGTGTTTGAAAAGTTTCAGCACTCCGTCCATCATCTCCTTGTGTTTGCTTTGTTCGCCCTAAGTTGACAGGGTATGCCCAGACGTGGGTCCCTTGCTCCCTTTACCACTGGATATAAACTAGCCTGGCTGGTGAGGGCTGTTAGTCCGAAACCGATCCCAGGATGCTTGTTTCCGGTCCAGGGAGGACATGGCTTGGCAATTCAGGCTGGACTGTTCCCATGAGGCTCAGGGTCTAGACTGATTTGAATATAGCTGTGTCTGATCTGGGGAGGCAAAGTGAGCTAAAAAATTATAATGGATTTAACCAAGATCTGTGACTGGGGGAGAGTGTTTCAAAAGTTTCAGCACTCCGTCCATCATCTCCTTGTGTTTGCTTTGTTCGCCCTAAGTTGGCAGGGTATGCCCAGACATGGGCCCGTTGCTCCCTTTGCCACTGGATTCAAGCTAGCCTGGCTGATGAGGGCTGTTAGTCCAAAACCGGTCCCAGGATGCTTGTGTCCGGTCCAGGGAAGAAATGGCTTGGCATTTCGGGATGGACTGTTCCCATGAGACACAGAGTCAAGACTGATTTGCATATATCTGTGTCTGAACTGGGGTGAGAAAGTGAGCTAAAGAATGATGATGGATTTAACCCAGATCCGTGACTGGGGTTGAGTGTTTGAAAATTTTCAGCACCCTGTCCATCATCTCCCTGTGTTTGCTTTGTTCGCCCTAAGTTGGCAGGGTATACCCAGATGTGGGTCCCTTCCTCCCTTTGCTACTGGACTCAAGCTAGCCTGGCTGATGAGGGCTGTTAGTCCGAAACTGGAACCAGGATGCTTGTTTCCTTTCCAGGGAAGACATGGTTTGGTAGATCAGGCTGGACTGTTCCCATGAGGCACAGGGTCAAGACTGATTTGCATATAGCTGTGTCTGAACTGGGGTGGCAAAGTGAGCTAAAGAGTGATGATGGATTTAACCCAGATCTGTGACTGGGGGTGAGTGTTTGAAAAGTTTCAGCACTCCGTCCATCATCTCCTTGTGTTTGCTTTGTTCGTCCTAAGTTGACAGGGTATGCCCAGACGTGGGTGCTTTGCTACCTTTACCACTGGATTCAAGCTAGCCTGGCTGGTGAGGGCTGTTTGTCCGAAACCTGTCCCAGGATGCTTGTTTCCGGTCCAGGGAAGACATGGCTTGGCAGTTTGGGCTGGACTGTCCCCATGAGGCACAGGATCAAGACTGATTTGCATATAGCTGTGTCTGAACTGGGGTGGCAAAGTGAGCTAAAGAATGATGATGGATTTTGTTGTGTCCTATGAAGGTCGACACCAGGAGCCAGGATGTATATTTAAGTCTTCTTTATTCAGTTTCAGTCAAAGTTACATCAGTCTTGACTCGAGCCAGCCTAGAGTGGTACCAGCCCCACCAGGAGCAGCCTGCCTAGCTGCTCAGCCCATCTTTAACAGCCAACACTCATCCACTCAGGCATTCCACGCATCACAGGCACACCAACATTCCATGACCAACTCACACTCTGGCTGAGCAGCTAGAGGCAGCAGGGCTGGAGTACATGTTACACAACTAAGTATGGTATAAGAGATTTAACCCTGATCTGTGACTGGGGGTGAGTGTTTGAAAAGTTTCAGCACTCCATCAATCATCTCCTTGTGTTTGCTTTGTTCGCCCTAAGTTGGCAGGGTATTCCCAAACGGGTGTCCCTTGCTCCCTTTGCCACTGGATTGAAGCTAGACTGTCTGATGTGGGCTGTTAGCCGTAAATCGGTCCCAGGATGCTTGTTTCCGGTCCAGGAAAGAAATGGCTTGGCAGTTCAGGCTGGACTGTTCCCATGAGGCACAGGGTCAAGACTGATTTGCATATAGCTCCGTCTAAACTGGGGTGGCAAAGTGAGCTAAAGAATGATGATGGATTTAACCCAGATCTGTGACTGGGGGTGAGTGTTTGAAAAGCTTCAGCACTCCGTCCATCATCTCCTTGTGTTTGCTTTGTTCGCCCTAAGTTGTCAGAGTATGTCCAGACATGGGTCCCTTGCTCCCTTTGCCACTGGATTCAAGCTAGTCTGGCTGATGAGGGCTGTTAGTCCGAAACCAGTCCCAGGATGCTTGTTTCTGGTCCAGGGAAGACATGGCTTGGCACTTCGGGCTGGATTGTTCCCATGAGGCACAGAGTCAAGGCTGATTTGCATAAAGCTGTGTCTGAACTGCGGTGGCAAAACGCGCTAAAGAATGATTATGGATTTAACCCAGATCTGAGACTGGGGTTGAGTGTTTCAAAAGTTTCAGCACTCCGTCCATCATCTCCTCGTGTTTGCTTTGTTCGCCCTAAATTAGCAGGGTATGCCCAGACGTGGGTCCCTTGCTCCCTTTGCCACTGGATTCAAGCAGGCCTGGCTGATGAAGGCTATTAGCCCGAAACCGGTCCCAGGATGCTTGCTTCCGGTACAGGGAAGACATGGCTTGGCGGTTCGGGCTGGACTGTTCCCATGAGGCAGAGGGTCAAGACTGATTTGAACATAGCTGTATCTGAACTTGGGTGGCAAAGTGAGCTAAAAAATTATCATGGATTTAACCCAGATCCGTGACTGGGGGTGAGTGTTTGAAAAGTTTCATCAATCCGTCCATCATCTCCTTGTGTTTGCTTTGTTTGCCCGAAGTTGGCAGGGTACGCCCAGACATGGGTCCCTTGCTCCCTTTGCCACTGGATTCAAGCTAGCCTGGCTGATGAGGGCTGTTATCCTGAAACCGGTCCGAGGATGCTTGTTTCCGGTCCAGGGAAGACATGGCTTGGCAGTTCGAGCTGGACTATTCCCATGAGGCACAGGGTCAAGACTGATTTGCATATGGTTGTGTCTCAACTGGGGTGGCAAAGTGAGCTAAAGAATGATGATGGATTTAACCCAGATCTGTGACTGGGGGTGAGTGTTTGAAAAGTTTCATCAATCCATCCATCATCTCCTTGTGTTTGCTTTGTTTGCCCGAAGTTGGCAGGGTACGCCCAGACATGGGTCCCTTGCTCCCTTTGCCACTGGATTCTAGCTAGCCTGGCTGATGAGGGCTGTTAGTCTGAAACCGGTCCCAGGATGCTTGTTTCCGGTCCAGGGAAGACATGGCTTGGCATTTCGGGCTGGACTGTTCCCATGAGGCACAGGGTCAAGACTACTTTGCATATAGCTGTGTCTGAACTGGGTTGGCAAAGTGAACTAAATAATGATGAGGGATTTAACCCAGATCTGGGGGTGAGTGTTTGAAAAGTTTCAGCACTCCGTCCATCATCTCCTTGTGTTTGCTTTGTTCGCCCTAAGTTGACAGGGTATGCCCAGACGTGGGTCCCTTGCTCCCTTTACCACTGGATTCAAACTAGCCTGGCTGGTGAGGGCTGTTAGTCCGAAACCGATCCCAGGATGCTTGTTTCCGGTCCAGGGAGGACATGGCTTGGCAATTCGGGCTGGACTGTTCCCATGAGGCTCAGGGTCTATACTGATTTGAATATAGCTGTGTCTGATCTGGGGAGGCAAAGTGAGCTAAAAAATTATAATGGATTTAACCAAGATCTGTTACTGGGGGAGAGTGTTTCAAAAGTTTCAGCACTCCGTCCATCATCTCCTTGTGTTTGCTTTGTTCGCCCTAAGTTGGCAGGGTATGCCCAGACATGGGTCCCTTGCTCCTTTTGCCACTGGATTCAATCTAGCCTGGCTGGTGAAGGCTGTTAGTCCGAAACCGGTCCCAGGATGCTTTTTTCCGGTCCAGGGAACACGTGGCTTGGCAGCTCGGGCTGGACTGTTCCCATGAGGCACAGGGTCAAGATTGATTTGCATACAGCTCTGTCTGAACTGGGGTGGCAAAGTGAGCTAAATAATGATGATGGATTTACCCCAGATCTGTGACTGGGGGTGACTGTTTGAAAAGCTTCAACACTCCGTCCATCATCTCCTTGTGTTTGCTTTGTTTGCCCTAAGTTGGCAGGGTATGCCCAGACGTGGGTCCCTTGCTCCCTTTGCCACTGGATTCAAGCTAGCCTGGCTGATGAGGGCTGTTAGTCCAAAACCAGTCCCAGGATGCTTGTTTCCATTCCAGGGAAGACATGGCTTGGCAGTTCGAGCTGGACTGTTCCCATGAGGCAAAGGGTCAAGACTGATTTGCATATGTGTGTCTGAACTGGGATGGGAAAGTGAGCTAAAGAATGATGATGGATTTAACTCAGATATGTGACTGGGGTTGAGTGTTTGAAAAGTTTCAGCACTCCTTCCATCATCGCCTTGTGTTTGCTTTGTGCGCCCTTAGTTGGCATGGTATGCCCAGATATGGGTCCCTTGCTCCCTTTGCAACTGGATTAAAACTAGCCTGGCTGATGAGGGCTGTTAGTCCAAAACCGGTCCCAGGATGCTTGTTTCCGGTCCAGGGAAGGCATGGCTTTGCAGTTCGGGCTGGACTGTTCCCATGAGGCACAGGGTCAAGACTGATTTGCATATAGCTGTGTCTGAACTGGGGTGGCAAAGCGAGCTAAAGAATGATTATGGATTTAACCTAGATCTGAGACTGGGGTTGAGTGATTGAAAGGTTTCAGCACTCCGTCCATCATCTCCTTGTGTTTGCTTTGTTCGCCCTAAGTTGGCAGGGTATGCCCAGACGTGAGTCCCTTGCTCCCTTTGCCACTGGATTGAAGCTAGACTGTCTGATGTGGGCTGTTAGCCCGAAACCGGTTCCAGGATGCTTGTTTCCGGTCCAGGGAAGACATGGCTTGGCAGTTCGGGCTGGACTGTTCCCATGAGGCACAGGGGCAAGACTGATTTGCATATAGCTGTTTCTGAATTGGGGTGTCAAAGTGAGCTAAAGAATGATGATGGATTTTGTTGTGTCCTATGAAGGTAGACACCAGGAGCCAGGATGTATATTTAAGTCTACTTTATTCAGTTTCAGTCCAAGTTACATCAGTCTTGACTCCAGCCAGCCTAGTGTGGTACCAGCCCCACCAGGAGCAGACTGCCTAGCTGCTCAGCCCATCTTTAACTGCCAACACTCATCCACTCATACACCCAGGCATTCCACGCATCACAGGCACCCCAACATTTCATGACCAACTCACACTCTGGCTGAGCAGCTAGAGGCAGCAGGGCTGGAGTACATGTTACACAACTAAGTATGTTATAACAGATTTAACGCAGATCTGTGACTGGGGGTGAGTGTTTGAAAAGTTTCAGCACTCCATCAATCATCTCCTTGTGTTTGCTTTGTTCGCCCTAAATTGGCATGGGATGCCCAGGCGTGGGTCCCTTGCTCCCTTTGCCACTGGATTCAAGCTAGCCTGGCTCGTGAGGGCTGTTAGTCCAAAACCGGTCCCTGGATGCTTTTTTCCGGCCCAGGGAAGACATGGCTTGGCAGTTCGGGCTGGACTGTTCCCATGAGGCCCGGGGTAAAGACTGATTTGCATATAGCTGTGTGTGCACTAGCGTGGCAAAGTGAGCTAAAGAATGGTGATAGATTTAACCCAGATCTGTTATTGGGTGAGTGTTTGAAAAGTTTCAGCACTCCGTATATCATCTCCTTGTGTTTTCTTTGTTTGCCCTAAGTTGGCAGGGTATGCCCAAACGGGTGTCCCTTGCTCCCTTTGCCACTGGATTGAAGCTAGACTGTCTGATGTGGGCTGTTAGCCCAAAACCGGTCCCAGGATGCTTGTTTCCGGTCCAGGGAAGACATGGCTTGGCAGTTCAGGCTGAACTGTTACCATGAGGCACAGGGTCAAGACTGATCTGCATATAGCTCCGTCTAAACTGGGGTGGCAAAGTGAGCTAAAGAATGATGATGGATTTAACCCAGATCTGTGACTGGGGGTGAGTGTTTGAAAAGCTTCAGCACTCCGTACATCATCTCCTTGTGTTTGCTTTGTTCGCCTTAAGTTGGCAGAGTATGTCCAGACGTGGGTCCCTTGCTCCCTTTGCCACTGGATTCAAGCTAGTCTGGCTGATGAGGGCTGTTAGTCCGAATCCAGTCCCAGGATGCTTGTTTCCGGTCCAGGGAAGACATGGCTTGTCAGTTCGGGCAGACTGTTCCCCTGAGGCACAGGGTCAAGGCTGATTTGCATAAAGCTGTGTCTGAACTGGGGTGGCAAAGCACGCTAAAGAATGATTATGGATTTAACCCAGATCTGAGACTGCGTTTGAGTGTTTCTAAAGTTTCAGCACTCCGTCCATCATCTCCTCGTGTTTGCTTTGTTCGCCCTAAGTTAGCAGGGTATGCCCAGACGTGGGTCCCTTGCTCCCTTTGCCACTGGATTCAAGCAGACCTGGCTGATGAAGGCTATTAGCCCGAAACGGGTCCAGGATGCTTGCTTCCGGTACAGGGAAAACATGGCTTGGCGGTTCGGGCTGGACTATTCCCATGAGGCAGAGGGTCAAGACTGATTTGAACATAGCTGTATCTGAACTTGGGTGGCAAAGAGAGCTAAAATATTATCATGGATTTAACCCAGATCAGTGACTGGGGGTGAGTGTTTGAAAAGTTTCAGCAATCCGTCCATCATCTCCTTGTGTTTGCTTTGTTTGCCCGAAGTTGGCAGGGTACGCCCAGACATGGGTCCCTTGCTCCCTTTGCCATTGGATTCAAGCTAGCCTGGCTGATGAGGGCTGTTATCCTGAAACCGGTCCCAGGATGCTTGTTTCCGGTCCAGGGAAGACATGGCTTGGCAGTTCGAGCTGAACTGTTCCCATGAGGCACAGGGTCAAGACTGATTTGCATATGGTTGTGTCTCAACTGGGGTGGCAAAGTGAGCTAAAGAATGATGATGGATTTAACCCAGATCTGTGACTGGGGGTGACTTTTTGAAAAGTTTCATCAATCCGTCCATCATCTCCTTGTGTTTGCTTTGTTTGCCCGAAGTTGGCAGGGTACGCTTAGACATGGGTCCCTTGCTCCCTTTGCCACTGGATTCTAGCTAGCCTGGCTGATGAAGGCTGTTAGTCCGAAACCGGTCCCAGGATGCTTGTTTCCGGTCCAGGGAAGACATGGCTTGGCATTTCGGGCTGGACTGTTCCCATGAGGCACAGGGTCAAGACTACTTTGCATATAGCTGTGTCTGAACTGGGTTGGCAAAGTGAACTAAATAATGATGAGGGATTTAACCCAGATCTGGGGGTGAGTGTTTGAAAAGTTTCAGCACTCCGTCCATCATCTCCTTGTGTTTGCTTTGTTCGCCCTAAGTTGACAGGGTATGCCCAGACGTGGGTCCCTTGCTCCCTTTACAACTGGATATAAACTAGCCTGGCTGGTGAGGGCTGTTAGTCCGAAACCGATCCCAGGATGCTTGTTTCCGGTCCAGGGAGGACATGGCTTGGCAATTCGGGCTGGACTGTTCCCATGAGGCTCAGGGTCTAGACTGATTTGAATATAGCTGTGTCTGATCTGGGGAGGCAAAGTGAGCTAAAAAATTATAATGGATTTAACCAAGATCTGTGACTGGGGGAGAGTGTTTCAAAAGTTTCAGCACTCCGTCCATCATCTCCTTGTGTTTGCTTTGTTCGCCCTAAGTTGGCAGGGTATGCCCAGACATGGGCCCGTTGCTCCCTTTGCCACTGGATTCAAGCTAGCCTGGCTGATGAGGGCTGTTAGTCCAAAACCGGTCCCAGGATGCTTGTGTCCGGTCCAGGGAAGAAATGGCTTGGCATTTCGGGATGGACTGTTCCCATGAGACACAGAGTCAAGACTGATTTGCATATATCTGTGTCTGAACTGGGGTGAGAAAGTGAGCTAAAGAATGATGATGGATTTAACCCAGATCCGTGACTGGGGTTGAGTGTTTGAAAATTTTCAGCACCCTGTCCATCATCTCCCTGTGTTTGCTTTGTTCGCCCTAAGTTGGCAGGGTATACCCAGATGTGGGTCCCTTCCTCCCTTTGCTACTGGACTCAAGCTAGCCTGGCTGATGAGGGCTGTTAGTCCGAAACTGGAACCAGGATGCTTGTTTCCTTTCCAGGGAAGACATGGTTTGGTAGATCAGGCTGGACTGTTCCCATGAGGCACAGGGTCAAGACTGATTTGCATATAGCTGTGTCTGAACTGGGGTGGCAAAGTGAGCTAAAGAGTGATGATGGATTTAACCCAGATCTGTGACTGGGGGTGAGTGTTTGAAAAGTTTCAGCACTCCGTCCATCATCTCCTTGGGTTTGCTTTGTTCGTCCTAAGTTGACAGGGTATGCCCAGACGTGGGTGCTTTGCTACCTTTACCACTGGATTCAAGCTAGCCTGGCTGGTGAGGGCTGTTTGTCCGAAACCTGTCCCAGGATGCTTGTTTCCGGTCCAGGGAAGACATGGCTTGGCAGTTTGGGCTGGACTGTCCCCATGAGGCACAGGATCAAGACTGATTTGCATATAGCTGTGTCTGAACTGGGGTGGCAAAGTGAGCTAAAGAATGATGATGGATTTTGTTGTGTCCTATGAAGGTCGACACCAGGAGCCAGGATATATATTTAAGTCTTCTTTATTCAGTTTCAGTCAAAGTTACATCAGTCTTGACTCGAGCCAGCCTAGTGTGGTACCAGCCCCACCAGGAGCAGCCTGCCTAGCTGCTCAGCCCATCTTTAACAGCCAACACTCATCCACTCAGGCATTCCACGCATCACAGGCACACCAACATTCCATGACCAACTCACACTCTGGCTGAGCAGCTAGATGCAGCAGGGCTGGAGTACATGTTACACAACTAAGTATGGTATAAGAGATTTAACCCTGATCTGTGACTGGGGGTGAGTGTTTGAAAAGTTTCAGCACTCCATCAATCATCTCCTTGTGTTTGCTTTGTTCGCCCTAAGTTGGCAGGGTATTCCCAAACGGGTGTCCCTTGCTCCCTTTGCCACTGGATTGAAGCTAGACTGTCTGATGTGGGCTGTTAGCCGTAAATCGGTCCCAGGATGCTTGTTTCCGGTCCAGGAAAGAAATGGCTTGGCAGTTCAGGCTGGACTGTTCCCATGAGGCACAGGGTCAAGACTGATTTGCATATAGCTCCGTCTAAACTGGGGTGGCAAAGTGAGCTAAAGAATGATGATGGATTTAACCCAGATCTGTGACTGGGGGTGAGTGTTTGAAAAGCTTCAGCACTCCGTCCATCATCTCCTTGTGTTTGCTTTGTTCGCCCTAAGTTGTCAGAGTATGTCCAGACATGGGTCCCTTGCTCCCTTTGCCACTGGATTCAAGCTAGTCTGGCTGATGAGGGCTGTTAGTCCGAAACCAGTCCCAGGATGCTTGTTTCTGGTCCAGGGAAGACATGGCTTGGCACTTCGGGCTGGATTGTTCCCATGAGGCACAGAGTCAAGGCTGATTTGCATAAAGCTGTGTCTGAACTGCGGTGGCAAAACGCGCTAAAGAATGATTATGGATTTAACCCAGATCTGAGACTGGGGTTGAGTGTTTCAAAAGTTTCAGCACTCCATTCATCATCTCCTCGTGTTTGCTTTGTTCGCCCTAAGTTAGCAGGGTATGCCCAGACGTGGGTCCCTTGCTCCCTTTGCCACTGGATTCAAGCAGGCCTGGCTGATGAAGGCTATTAGCCCGAAACCGGTCCCAGGATGCTTGCTTCCGGTACAGGGAAGACATGGCTTGGCGGTTCGGGCTGGACTGTTCCCATGAGGCAGAGGGTCAAGACTGATTTGAACATAGCTGTATCTGAACTTGGGTGGCAAAGTGAGCTAAAAAATTATCATGGATTTAACCCAGATCCGTGACTGGGGGTGAGTGTTTGAAAAGTTTCATCAATCCGTCCATCATCTCCTTGTGTTTGCTTTGTTTGCCCGAAGTTGGCAGGGTACGCCCAGACATGGGTCCCTTGCTCCCTTTGCCACTGGATTCAAGCTAGCCTGGCTGATGAGGGCTGTTATCCTGAAACCGGTCCGAGGATGCTTGTTTCCGGTCCAGGGAAGACATGGCTTGGCAGTTCGAGCTGGACTATTCCCATGAGGCACAGGGTCAAGACTGATTTGCATATGGTTGTGTCTCAACTGGGGTGGCAAAGTGAGCTAAAGAATGATGATGGATTTAACCCAGATCTGTGACTGGGGGTGAGTGTTTGAAAAGTTTCATCAATCCGTCCATCATCTCCTTGTGTTTGCTTTGTTTGCCCGAAGTTGGCAGGGTACGCCCAGACATGGGTCCCTTGCTCCCTTTGCCACTGGATTCTAGCTAGCCTGGCTGATGAGGGCTGTTAGTCCGAAACCGGTCCCAGGATGCTTGTTTCCGGTCCAGGGAAGACATGGCTTGGCATTTCGGGCTGGACTGTTCCCATGAGGCACAGGGTCAAGACTACTTTGCATATAGCTGTGTCTGAACTGGGTTGGCAAAGTGAACTAAATAATGATGAGGGATTTAACCCAGATCTGGGGGTGAGTGTTTGAAAAGTTTCAGCACTCCGTCCATCATCTCCTTGTGTTTGCTTTGTTCGCCCTAAGTTGACAGGGTATGCCCAGACGTGGGTCCCTTGCTCCCTTTACCACTGGATTCAAACTAGCCTGGCTGGTGAGGGCTGTTAGTCCGAAACCGATCCCAGGATGCTTGTTTCCGGTCCAGGGAGGACATGGCTTGGCAATTCGGGCTGGACTGTTCCCATGAGGCTCAGGGTCTATACTGATTTGAATATAGCTGTGTCTGATCTGGGGAGGCAAAGTGAGCTAAAAAATTATAATGGATTTAACCAAGATCTGTGACTGGGGGAGAGTGTTTCAAAAGTTTCAGAACTCCGTCCATCATCTCCTTGTGTTTGCTTTGTTCGCCCTAAGTTGGCAGGGTATGCCCAGACATGGGTCCCTTGCTCCTTTTGCCACTGGATTCAATCTAGCCTGGCTGGTGAAGGCTGTTAGTCCGAAACCGGTCCCAGGATGCTTTTTTCCGGTCCAGGGAACACGTGGCTTGGCAGCTCGGGCTGGACTGTTCCCATGAGGCACAGGGTCAAGATTGATTTGCATACAGCTCTGTCTGAACTGGGGTGGCAAAGTGAGCTAAATAATGATGATGGATTTACCCCAGATCTGTGACTGGGGGTGACTGTTTGAAAAGCTTCAACACTCCGTCCATCATCTCCTTGTGTTTGCTTTGTTTGCCCTAAGTTGGCAGGGTATGCCCAGACGTGGGTCCCTTGCTCCCTTTGCCACTGGATTCAAGCTAGCCTGGCTGATGAGGGCTGTTAGTCCAAAACCAGTCCCAGGATGCTTGTTTCCATTCCAGGGAAGACATGGCTTGGCAGTTCGAGCTGGACTGTTCCCATGAGGCAAAGGGTCAAGACTGATTTGCATATGTGTGTCTGAACTGGGATGGGAAAGTGAGCTAAAGAATGATGATGGATTTAACTCAGATATGTGACTGGGGTTGAGTGTTTGAAAAGTTTCAGCACTCCTTCCATCATCGCCTTGTGTTTGCTTTGTGCGCCCTTAGTTGGCATGGTATGCCCAGACATGGGTCCCTTGCTCCCTTTGCAACTGGATTAAAACTAGCCTGGCTGATGAGGGCTGTTAGTCCAAAACCGGTCCCAGGATGCTTGTTTCCGGTCCAGGGAAGGCATGGCTTTGCAGTTCGGGCTGGACTGTTCCCATGAGGCACAGGGTCAAGACTGATTTGCATATAGCTGTGTCTGAACTGGGGTGGCAAAGCGAGCTAAAGAATGATTATGGATTTAACCTAGATCTGAGACTGGGGTTGAGTGTTTGAAAGGTTTCAGCACTCCGTCCATCATCTCCTCGTGTTTGCTTTGTTTGCCCGCAGTTGGCAGGGTACGCCCAGACATGGGTCCCTTGCTCCCTTTGCCACTGGATTCAAGCTAGCCTGGCTGATGAGGGCTGTTATCCTGAAACCGGTCCCGGGATGCTTGTTTCCAGTCCAGGGAAGACATGGCTTGGCAGTTCGGGCTGGACTGTTCCCATGAGGCACAGGGTCAAGACTGATTTGCAAATATCTGTGTCTGAACTAAGGTGACAAAGTGAGCTAAAGAATGATGATGGATTTAACCCAGATCTGTGACTGGGGGTGAGTGTTTGAAAAGTTTCAGCACTCCGTACATCATCTCCTTGTGTTTGCTTTGTTTGCTCTAAGTTTGCAGGGTATGCCCAGACGTGGGTCCCTTGCTCCCTTTGCCACTGGTTTCAAGCTAGCCAGGCTGATGAGGGCTGTTAGTCTGAAACCGGTCCCAGGATGCTTGTTTCCGGTCCAGGGAAGGCATGGCTTTGCAGTTCGGGCTGGACTGTTCCCATGAGGCACAGGGTCAAGACTGATTTGCATATAGCTGTGTCTGAACTGGGGTGGCAAAGCGAGCTAAAGAATGATTATGGATTTAACCTAGATCTGAGACTGGGGTTGAGTGTTTGAAAGGTTTCAGCACTCCGTCCATCATCTCCTCGTGTTTGCTTTGTTTGCCCGCAGTTGGCAGGGTACGCCCAGACATGGGTCCCTTGCTCCCTTTGCCACTGGATTCAAGCTAGCCTGGCTGATGAGGGCTGTTATCCTGAAACCGGTCCCGGGATGCTTGTTTCCAGTCCAGGGAAGACATGGCTTGGCAGTTCGGGCTGGACTGTTCCCATGAGGCACAGGGTCAAGACTGATTTGCAAATATCTGTGTCTGAACTAAGGTGACAAAGTGAGCTAAAGAATGATGATGGATTTAACCCAGATCTGTGACTGGGGGTGAGTGTTTGAAAAGTTTCAGCACTCCGTACATCATCTCCTTGTGTTTGCTTTGTTTGCTCTAAGTTTGCAGGGTATGCCCAGACGTGGGTCCCTTGCTCCCTTTGCCACTGGACTTAAGCTTACCTGGCTGATGAGGGCTGTTAGTCCGAAACCGGTCCCAGGATGCTTGTTTCCGGTCCAGGGAAGACGTGGCTTGGCATTTCCGGCTGGACTGTTCCCATGAGGCACAGGGTCAAGACTAATTTGCATATAGCTGTGTCTGAACTGGGTTGGCAAAGTGAGCTAAAGTATGATGATAGACTTAACCCAGATTTGTGACTGGGGTTGAGTGTTTGAAAAGTTTCATCACTCTGTCCATCATCTCCTTGTGTTTGCTTTGTTCGCCCTAAGTTTGCAGGGTATACCCAGACGTCGTTCCCTTGCTCCCTTTGCCACTGGATTGAAGCTAGACTGTCTGATGTGGGCTGTTAGCCCGAAACCGGCCCCAAGATGCTTGTTTCCGGTCCAAGGAAAACATGGCTTGGCAGTTAGGGCTGGACTGTTCCCATGAGGTACAGGGTCAAGACTGATTTCCATATAGCTGTGTCTTAACTAGGGTGGCAAAGTGAGCTAAAGAATAATGATGGATTTTAGTGTCTCCTATGAAGGTAGACACCAGGAGCCAGGGTGTATATTTAAGTCTTCTTTATTCAGTTTCATTCCAAGTTACATCAGTCATGACTCCAGCCAGCCTAGTGTCGTACCAGCTCCACCAGGAGCAGCCTGCCTACCTGCTCAGACCATCTCTAACTGCCAACACTCATCCACTCAGACACCCAGGCATTCCACGCATCACAGTCACACCAACATTCCATGACCAACTCACACTCTGGCTTAGCAGCTAGAGGCAGCAGGGCTGGAATACATGTTATACAACTAAGAATCGTATAACAGATTTAACCCAGATCTGTGACTGGGGGTGAGTGTTTGAAAAGTATCAGCACTCCGTCAATCATCTCCTTGTGTTTGCTTTGTTCGGCCTAAGTTGGCAGGGTATGCCCAGACAGGGGTCCCTTGCTCCCTTTGCAACTGGATTCAAGCTAGCCTGGCTGATGAGGGCTGCAAGTCAGAAAACGGTCCCAGGATGCTTTTTCCGGTCCAGGGAAGACATGGCTTGGCAGTTCGGGCTGGACTGTTCCCAAGAGGCACAAGGTCAAGACTGATTTGCATATAGCTGGGTGTGCACTGGGGTGGCAAAGTGAGCTAAAGAATGGTGATTGATTTAACCCAGATCTGTGATGGGGGTGAGTGCTTTAATAGATTCAGCACTCCGTATATCATCTCCTTGTGTTTGCTTTGTTTGCCCTAAGTTGGCATGGTATGTCCAGACGTGGTCCCTTGCTCCCTTTGCCACTGGATTCAAGCTAGCCTGGCTGATGAGGGCTGTTAGTCCGAAACCGGTCCCAGGATGCTTGTTTCCGGTCCAGGGAAGACATGGCTTGGCAGTTCGGGCTGGACTGTTCCCATAAGGTACACGGTCAAGACTGATTTGCATATAGCTGAGTCTGAAATGGGTTGGCAAAGTGAACTAAAGAATAATGAGGGATTTTAGTGTCTCCTATGAAGGTAGACACCAGGAGCCAGGGTGTATATTTAAGTCTTCTTTATTCAGATTCATTCCAAGTTACATCAGTCATGACTCCAGCCAGCCTAGTGTCGTACCAGCCCCACCAGGAGCAGCCTGCCTACCTGCTCAGACCATCTCTAACTGCCAACACTCATCCACTCAGACACCCAGGCATTCCACGCATCACAGTCACACCAACATTCCATGACCAACTCACACTCTGGCTTAGCAGCTAGAGGCAGCAGGGCTGGAATACATGTTATACAACTAAGAATCGTATAACAGATTTAACCCAGATCTGTGACTGGGGGTGAGTGTTTGAAAAGTATCAGCACTCCGTCAATCATCTCCTTGTGTTTGCTTTGTTCGGCCTAAGTTGGCAGGGTATGCCCAGACAGGGGTCCCTTGCTCCCTTTGCAACTGGATTCAAGCTAGCCTGGCTGATGAGGGCTGCAAGTCAGAAAACGGTCCCAAGATGCTTTTTCCGGTCCAGGGAAGACATGGCTTGGCAGTTCGGGCTGGACTGTTCCCAAGAGGCACAAGGTCAAGACTGATTTGCATATAGCTGTGTGTGCACTGGGGTGGCAAAGTGAGCTAAAGAATGGTGATTGATTTAACCCAGATCTGTGATGGGGGTGAGTGCTTTAATAGATTCAGCACTCTGTATATCATCTCCTTGTGTTTGCTTTGTTTGCCCTAAGTTGGCAGGGTATGCCCAGACGTGGTCCCTTGCTCCCTTTGCCACTGGATTCAAGCTAGCCTGGCTGATGAGGGCTGTTAGTCCGAAACCGGTCCCAGGATGCTTGTTTCCGGTCCAGGGAAGACATGGCTTGGCAGTTCGGGCTGGACTGTTCCCATAAGGTACACGGTCAAGACTGATTTGCATATAGCTGAGTCTGAAATGGGTTGGCAAAGTGAACTAAAGAATAATGAGGGATTTAACCCAGATCTGTGACTGGGGGTGAGTGTTTGAAAAGTTTCAGCACTCCATCCATCATCTCCTTGTGTTTGATTTGTTCGCCCTAAGTTACACGGTATGCCCAGACGTGGGTCCCTTGCTCTCTTTGCCACTGGATTCAAGCTAGCCTGTCTGATGAGGGCAGTTAGTCCAAAACTGATCCCAGGATGTTTGTTTCTGATCCATGGAAGACATGGCTTGGTAGTTCGGGCTGGACTGTTCACATGAGGCACAGGGACAAGACTGATTTGCATATAGCTGTGTCTGAACTGGGGTGGCACAATGAGCTAAAGAATGATGATGGATT
Source organism: Triturus cristatus (assembly GCF_964204655.1). Lineage (NCBI taxonomy): Eukaryota > Metazoa > Chordata > Amphibia > Caudata > Salamandridae > Triturus > Triturus cristatus. Next base: position 1,151,553,001 of record NC_140579.1, read on the forward strand.
TAAACCAGACCTGTGGCTGGGGGTGAGTGTTTGAAAAGTTTCAGCACTCCGTCCATCATATCCTTGTGTTTGCTTTGTTCATCCTAAGTTGGCAGGGTATGCCCAGACGTGGGCCCGTTGCTCCGTTTGCCACTGGATTGAAGCTAGCCTGGCTGATGAGGGCTGTTAGTCCGAAACCGGTCCCAGGATGCTTGTGCCGGTCCAGGGAAGACAGGGCTTGGCATTTCGGGCTGGACTAATCCCATGAGGCACAGGGGCAAGACTGATTTGAATATAGCTGTGTCTGAACTGCGGTGTCAAAGTGAGCTAAAGAATGATGATGGATTTAGTTGTGTCCTATGAAGGTAGTCACCAGGAGCCAGGATGTATATTTAAGTCTTCTTTATTCAGTTCCAGTCCAAGTGACATCAGTCTTGACTCCAGCCAGTCTAGTGTGGTACAGGCCCCACCAGGAGCAGCCTGCCTAGCTGCTCAGTCCATCTCTAACTGCCAACACTCATCCACTCATACACCCAGGCATTCCACGCACCACAGGCACACCAACATTCCATGACCAACTCACACTGGCTCAGCAGCCAGAGGCAGCAGGGCTGGAGTACATGTTACACAACTAAGTATGGTGTAACAGATTTAACCCAGATCTGTGACTGGGGGTGAGTGTTTGAAATGTTTCAGCACTCCGTCCATCATCTCCTTGTGTTTGCTTTGTTCGCCCTAAGTTGACAGGGTATGCCCAGACGTAGGTCCCTTGCTCCCTTTACCACTGCAATCAAGCTAGCCTGGCTGGTGAGGGCTGTTAGTCCGAAACCGGTCCCAGGATGCTTGTTTCCGGTCCAGGGAAGACATGGCTTGGCAGTTTGGGCTGGACTGTTCTCATGAGGCACAGGGTCAAGACTGATTTGCATATGTGTGTGTGAACAGGGATGGGAAAGTGAGCTAAAGAATAATGATGGATTTACCCTAGACCTGTGACTGGAGTTGAGTGTTTGAAAAGTTTCAGCACTCCGTCCTTCATCTCCTTGTGTTTGCTTTATGTGCCCTTAGTTGGCAGGGTATGCCCAGACAGGGGTCCCTTGCTCCCTTGCTCCCTTTGCCACTGGATTCAAGCTAGCCTGGCTGATGAGGGCTGTTAGTCCGAAACCGGTCCCAGGATGCTTGTTTCTGGTCCAGGGAAGACATGGCTTGGCAGTTAGGGCTGGACTGTTCCCATGGGGCAAAGGGTCAACACTGATTTGCGTATAGCTGTGTGTGCACTGGGGTGGCAAAGTGAGCTAAAGAATGGTGATAGATTTAACCCAGATTTGTGATGGGGTGAGTGTTTGAAAAGTTTCAGCACTCCGTATATCATCTCCTTCTGTTTGCTTTCTTTGCCATAAGTTGGCAGGGTATGCCCAGACATGGGTCCCTTGCTCCCTTTGCCACTGGTTTCAAGCTAGCCAGGCTGATGAGGGCTGTTAGTCCGAAACCGGTCCCAGGATGCTGGTTTCCGGTCCAGGGAAGACATGGCTTTGCAGTTCGGCCTGGACTGTTCCCATGAGGCACAGGGTCAAGACTGATTTTCATATAGCTTTGTCTGAACTGGGGTGGCAAAGCGAGCTAAAGAATGATGATGGATTTAACCCAGATCTGAGACTGGCGATGAGTATTTGAAAAGATTCAGCACTCCGTCCATCATCTCCTCGTGTTTGCTTTGTTTGCCCTAAGTTAGCAGGGTATGCCCAGACGTGGGTCCCTTGCTCCCATTGCCATAGTTTTCAAGCTAGCCTGTCTGATGAAGGCTGTTAACCCGAAACCGGTCCCAGGATGATTGCTTCCGGTACAGGGAAGACATGGCTTGGCAGTTCGGGCTGGACTGTTCCCATGAGGCAGAGGGTCAAGACTGATTTGCATCTAGCTGTATCTGAACTGGGGTGGCAAAGTGAGTTAAAGAATGATGATGGATTTAACCCAGATCTGAGACTGGGGTTGAGTGTTTGAAAAGTTTCAGCACTCCGTCCATCATCTCCTTGTGTTTGCTTTGTTTGCCCGAAGTTGGCAGGGTACGCCCAGACATAGGTCCCTTGCTCCATTTGCCACTGGATTCGATCTAACCTGGCTGATGAGGGCTGTTATCCTGAAACCGGTCCGAGGATGCTTGTTTCCGGTCCAGGGAAGATATGGCTTGGACTGTTCCCATGAGGCACTGGGTCAAGACTGATTTGCATATAGCTGTGTCTGAACTGGGGTGGCAAAGTGAGCTAATGAATTATGATGGATTTAACCCAGATCTGTGACTTGGGGTGAGAGTTTGAAAAGTTTCAGCACTCCGTAGATCATCTCCTTGTGTTTGCTTTGTTCGCCCTAAGTTGGCAGGGTATGCCCAGACAGGGTTCCCTTGCTCCCTTTGCCACTGGATTGAAGCTGGACCGTCTGATGTGGGCTGTTAGTCCGAACCCGGTCCCAGGATGCTTGTTTCTGGTCCAGGGAAGACATGGCTTGGCAGTTAGGGCTGGACTGTTCCCATGGGGCAGAGGGTCAAGACTGATTTGCATATAGCTGTGTGTGCACTGGGATGGCAAAGTGAGCTAAAGAACGGTGATAGATTTATCCCAGATTTGTGATGGGGGTGAGTGTTTGAAAAGGTTCAGCACTCCGTATATCATCTCCTTGTGTTTGCTTTGTTCTCCCTAAGTTGGCAGGGTATGCCCAGACATGGGTCCCTAGCTCCCTTTGCCACTGGATTTAAGCTAGCCTGGCTGATGGGGGCTGTTAGTCCAAAACCGGTCCCAGGATGCTTGTTTCCGGTCCAGGGAAAACATGTCTTGGCAGTTCGGGTTGGACTGTTTCCATGAGGCACAGGGTCAAGACTGATTTGCATATGTGTGTCTGAACTGGGATGGGAAAGTGAGCTAAAGAATGATGATGGATTTACCCTAGAGCTGTGACGGGAGTTGAGTGTTTGAAAAGTTTCAGCACTCCGTCCATCATCTCCTTGTGTTTGCTTTGTGTGCCCTAAGTTGGCAGGGTATGCCCAGACAGGGGTCCCTTGCTCCCTTTGCCACTGGATTCAAGCTAGCCTGGCTGATGTGGGCTGTTAGTCCGAACCAGGTCCCAGGATGTTTGTTTCTGGTCCAGGGAAGACATGGCTTGGCAGTTAGGGCTGGACTGTTCCCATTGGGCACAGGGTCAAGACTGATTTGCATATAGCTGTGTGTGCACTGGGGTGGCAAAGTGAGCTAAAGAATGATGATGGATTTAACCCAGATCTGAGACTGGGGTTGAGTGTTTGAAAAGTTTCAGCACTCCGTCCATCATCTCCTTGTGTTTGCTTTGTTCGCCCAAGTTAGCAGGGTATGCCCAGGCGAGGGTACCTTACTCCCTTTGCCACTGGATTCAAGCAGGCCTGGCTGATGAAGGCTGTTAGCCCGAAACCGGTCCCAGGATGCTTGCTTCCGGTACGGGGAAGACATGGCTTGTCAGTTCAGGCTGGACTGTTCCCATGAGGCAGAGGGTCAAGACTGATTTGCATATAGCTGAATTTGAACTGGGGTGGCAAAATGAGCTAAAAAATTATCATGGATTTAACCCAGATCTGTGACTGGGGGTGAGTGTTTGAAAAGTTTCAGCACTCCGTCCATCATCTCCTTGTGTTTGTTTTGTTTGCTGGAAGTTGGCAGGGTACACCCAGACATGGGTCCCTTGCTCCCTTTGCCACTGGATTCAAGCTAGCCTGGCTGATGAGGGCTGTTATCCTGAAACCAGTCCCAGGATGCTTGTTTCCGGTCCAGGGAAGATATGGCTTGGCAGTTCGGGCTGGACTGTTTCCATGAGGCACAGGGGCAAGACTGATTTGCATAAAGCTGTGTCTGAACTGGGGTGGCAAAGTGAGCTAAAGAATGATGATGGATTTACCCTAGATCTGTGACTGGAGTTGAGTGTTTGAAAAAATTCAGCACTCCGTCCATCATCTCCTTGTGTTTGCTTTGTGTGCCCTAAGTTGGCAGGGTATGCCCAGACAGGGTTCCCTTGCTCCCTTTGCCACTGGATTCAAGCTCGCCTGGCTGATGAGGGCTGTTAGTCCGAACCCGGTCCCAAGATCCTTGTTTCTGGTCCAGGGAAGACATGGCTTGGCAGTTAGGGCTGGACTGTTCCCATGGGGCACAGGGTCAAGACTGATTTGCATATAGCTGTGTGTGCACTGGGGTGGCAAAGTGAGCTAAAGAATGGTGATAGATTTAACCCAGATTTGTGATGGGGTGAGTGTTTGAAAAGGTTCAGCACTCCGTATATCATCTCCTTGTGTTTGCTTTGTTCACCCTAAGTTGGCAGGGTATGCCTAGACATGGGTCCCTAGCTCCCTTTGCCACTAGATTCAAGCTAGCCTGGCTGATGGGGGCTGTTAGTCCAAAACCGGTCCCAGGATGCTTGTTTCTGGTCCAGGGAAAACATGGCTTGGCATTTCGGATTGGACTGTTTCCATGAGGCACAGGGTCAAGATTGATTTGCATATGTGTGTCTGAACTGGGATGGGAAAGTGAGCTAAAGAATGATGATGGATTTACCCTAGATCTGTGACTGGAGTTGAGTGTTTGAAAAGTTTCAGCACTCGGTCCATCATCTCCTTGTGTTTGCTTTGTGTGCCCTAAGTTGGCAGGGTATGCCCAGAGACGGGTCCCTTGCTCCCTTTGCCACTGGATTCAAGCTAGCCTGGCTGATGAGGGCTGTTAGTCCGAACCCGGTCCCAGGATGCTTGTTTCTGGTCCAGGGAAGGCATGGCTTTGCAGTTCGGGCTGGACTGTTCCCATGAGGCACAGGGTCAAGGCTGATTTGCATATAGCTTTGTCTGAACTGGGGTGGCAAAGCGAGCTAAAGAATGATGATGGATTTAACCCAGATCTGAGACTGGCGATGAGTGTTTGAAAAGATTCAGCACTCTGTCCATCATCTCTTCGTGTTTTCTTTGTTTGCCCTAAGTTAGCAGGGTATGCTCAGACGTGGGTCCCTTGCTCCCTTTGCCACTGGTTTCAAGCTAGCCTGGCTGATGAAGGCTGTTAACCCGAAATGGGTCCCAGGATGCTTGCTTCCGGTACAGGGAAGACATGGCTTGGCAGTTCGGGCTGGACTGTTCCCATGAGGCAGAGGGTCAAGACTGATTTGCATCTAGCTGTATCTGAACTGGGGTGGCAAAGTGAGCTAAAGAATGATGATGGATTTAACCCAGATCTGAAACTGGGGTTGAGTGTTTGAAAAGTTTCAGCACTCCGTCCATCATCTCCTTGTGTTTGCTTTGTTTGCTCGAAGTTGGCAGGGTACGCCCAGACATGGGTCCCTTGCTTCATTTGCCACTGGATTCAATCTAACCTGGCTGATGAGGGCTGTTATCCTGAAACCGGTCCCAGGATGCTTGTTTCCGGTCCAGGGAAGATATGGCTTGGCAGTTCGGGCTGGACTGTTCCCATGAGGCACTGGGTCAAGACTGATTTGCATATAGCTGTGTCTGAACTGGGGTGGCAAAGTGAGCTAAAATATGATGATGGATTTAACCCAGATCTGTGACTTGGGGTGAGTGTTTAAAAAGTTTCAGCACTCCGTCCATCATCTCCTTGTGTTTGCTTTGTTTGCCATAAGTTGGCAGGGTATGCCCAGACGTAGGTCCCTTGCTCCCTTTGCCACTGGTTTCAAGCTAGCCAGGCTGATGAGGGCTGTTAGTCTGAAACCGGTCCCAGGATGCTGGTTTCCGGTCCAGGGAAGACATGGCTTTGCAGTTCGGGCTGAACTGTTCCCATGAGGCACAGGGTCAAGACTGATTTTCATATAGCTTTGTCTGAACTGGGGTGGCAAAGCGAGCTAAAGAATGACGATGGATTTAACCCAGATCTGAGACTGGCGATGAGTATTTGAAAAGATTCAGCACTCCGTCCATCATCTCCTCGTGTTTGCTTTGTTTGCCCTAAGTTAGCAGGGTATGCCCAGACGTGAGTCCCTTGCTCCCATTGCCACAGGATTCAAGCTAGCCTGGCTGATGAAGGCTGTTAACCCGAAACCGGTCCCAGGATGCTTGCTTCCGGTACAGGGAAGACATGGCTTGGCAGTTCAGGCTGGACTGTTCCCATGAGGCAGAGGGTCAAGACTTATTTGCATCTAGCTGTATCTGAACTGGGGTGGCAAAGTGAGTTAAAGAATGATGATGGATTTAACCCAGATCTGAGACTGGGGTTGAGTGTTTGAAAAGTTTCAGCACTCCGTCCATCATCTCCTTGTGTTTGCTTTGTTTGCCCGAAGTTGGCAGGGTACGCTCAGACATAGGTCCCTTGCTCCATTTGCCACTGAATTCAATCTAACCTGGCTGATGAGGGCTGTTATCCTGAAACCGGTCCGAGGATGCTTGTTTCCGGTCCAGGGAAGATATGGCTTGGACTGTTCCCATGAGGCACTGGGTCAAGACTGATTTGCATATAGCTGTGTCTGAACTGGGGTGGCAAAGTGAGCTAAAGAATTATGATGGATTTAACCCAGATCTGTGACTTGGGGTGAGAGTTTGAAAAGTTTCACTCCGTAGATCATCTCCTTGTGTTTGCTTTGTTCGCCCTAAGTTGGCAGGGTATGCCCAGACAGGGTTCCCTTGCTCCCTTTGCCACTGGATTGAAGCTGGACCGTCTGATGTGGGCTGTTAGTCCGAACCCGGTCCCAGGATGCTTGTTTCTGGTCCAGGGAAGACATGGCTTGGCAGTTAGGGCTGGACTGTTCCCATGGGGCAGAGGGTCAAGACTGATTTGCATATAGCTGTGTGTGCACTGGGATGGCAAAGTGAGCTAAAGAATGGTGATAGATTTATCCCAGATTTGTGATGGGGGTGAGTGTTTGAAAAGGTTCAGCACTCCGTATATCATCTCCTTGTGTTTGCTTTGTTCGCCCTAAGTTGGCAGGGTATGCCCAGACATGGGTTCCTAGCTCCCTTTGCCACTGGATTTAAGCTAGCCTGGCTGATGGGGACTGTTAGTCCAAAACCGGTCCCAGGATGCTTGTTTCCGGTCCAGGGAAAACATGTCTTGGCAGTTCGGGTTGGACTGTTTCCATGAGGCACAGGGTCAAGACTGATTTGCATATGTGTGTCTGAACTGGGATGGGAAAGTGAGCTAAAGAATGATGATGGATTTACCCTAGAGCTGTGACGGGAGTTGAGTGTTTGAAAAGTTTCAGCACTCCGTCCATCATCTCCTTGTGTTTGCTTTGTGTGCCCTAAGTTGGCAGGGTATGCCCAGACAGGGGTCCCTTGCTCCCTTTGCCACTGGATTCAAGCTAGCCTGGCTGATGTGGGCTGTTAGTCCGAACCAGGTCCCAGGATGTTTGTTTCTGGTCCAGGGAAGACATGGCTTGGCAGTTAGGGCTGGACTGTTCCCATGGGGCACAGGGTCAAGACTGATTTGCATATAGCTGTGTGTGCACTGGGGTGGCAAAGTGAGCTAAAGAATGATGATGGATTTAACCCAGATCTGAGACTGGGGTTGAGTGTTTGAAAAGTTTCAGCACTCCGTCCATCATCTCCTTGTGTTTGCTTTGTTCGCCCAAGTTAGCAGGGTATGCCCAGGCGAGGGTACCTTACTCCCTTTGCCACTGGATTCAAGCAGGCCTGGCTGATGAAGGCTGTTAGCCCGAAACCGGTCCCAGGATGCTTGCTTCCGGTACGGGGAAGACATGGCTTGTCAGTTCAGGCTGGACTGTTCCCATGAGGCAGAGGGTCAAGACTGATTTGCATATAGCTGAATTTGAACTAGGGTGGCAAAATGAGCTAACAAATTATCATGGATTTAACCCAGATCTGTGACTGGGGGTGAGTGTTTGAAAAGTTTCAGCACTCCGTCCATCATCTCCTTGTGTTTGTTTTGTTTGCTGGAAGTTGGCAGGGTACACCCAGACATGGGTCCCTTGCTCCCTTTGCCACTGGATTCAAGCTAGCCTGGCTGATGAGGGCTGTTATCCTGAAACCAGTCCCAGGATGCTTGTTTCCGGTCCAGGGAAGACATGGCTTGGCAGTTCGGGCTGGACTGTTTCCATGAGGCACAGGGGCAAGACTGATTTGCATAAAGCTGTGTCTGAACTGGGGTGGCAAAGTGAGCTAAAGAATGATGATGGATTTACCCTAGATCTGTGACTGGAGTTGAGTGTTTGAAAAAATTCAGCACTCCGTCCATCATCTTCTTGTGTTTGCTTTGTGTGCCCTAAGTTGGCAGGGTATGCCCAGACAGGGTTCCCTTGCTCCCTTTGCCACTGGATTCAAGCTCGCCTGGCTGATGAGGGCTGTTAGTCCGAACCCGGTCCCAAGATCCTTGTTTCTGGTCCAGGGAAGACATGGCTTGGCAGTTAGGGCTGGACTGTTCCCATGGGGCACAGGGTCAAGACTGATTTGCATATAGCTGTGTGTGCACTGGGGTGGCAAAGTGAGCTAAAGAATGGTGATAGATTTAACCCAGATTTGTGATGGGGTGAGTGTTTGAAAAGGTTCAGCACTCCGTATATCATCTCCTTGTGTTTGCTTTGTTCACCCTAAGTTGGCAGGGTATGCCTAGACATGGGTCCCTAGCTCCCTTTGCCACTGGATTCAAGCTAGCCTGGCTGATGGGGGCTGTTAGTCCAAAACCGGTCCCAGGATGCTTGTTTCTGGTCCAGGGAAAACATGGCTTGGCATTTCGGGTTGGACTGTTTCCATGAGGCACAGGGTCAAGACTGATTTGCATATGTGTGTCTGAACTGGGATGGGAAAGTGAGCTAAAGAATGATGATGGATTTACCCTAGATCTGTGACTGGAGTTGAGTGTTTGAAAAGTTTCAGCACTCGGTCCATCATCTCCTTGTGTTTGCTTTGTGTGCCCAAAGTTGGCAGGGTATGCCCAGAGACGGGTCCCTTGCTCCCTTTGCCACTGGATTCAAGCTAGCCTGGCTGATGAGGGCTGTTAGTCCGAACCCGGTCCCAGGATGCTTGTTTTTGGTCAGGGAAGGCATGGCTTTGCAGTTCGGGCTGGACTGTTCCCATGAGGCACAGGGTCAAGGCTGATTTGCATATAGCTTTGTCTGAACTGGGGTGGCAAAGCGAGCTAAAGAATGATGATGGATTTAACCCAGATCTGAGACTGGCGATGAGTGTTTGAAAAGATTCAGCACTCTGTCCATCATCTCTTCGTGTTTTCTTTGTTTGCCCTAAGTTAGCAGGGTATGCCCAGATGTGGGTCCCTTGCTCCCTTTGCCACTGGTTTCAAGCTAGCCTGGCTGATGAAGGCTGTTAACCCGAAACGGGTCCCAGGATGCTTGCTTCCGGTACAGGGAAGACATGGCTTGGCAGTTCGGGCTGGACTGTTCCCATGAGGCAGAGGGTCAAGACTGATTTGCATCTAGCTGTATCTGAACTGGGGTGGCAAAGTGAGCTAAAGAATGATGATGGATTTAACCCAGATCTGAAACTGGGGTTGAGTGTTTGAAAAGTTTCAGCACTCCGTCCATCATCTCCTTGTGTTTGCTTTGTTTGCCCAAAGTTGGCAGGGTACGCCCAGACATGGGTCCCTTGCTTCATTTGCCACTGGATTCAATCTAACCTGGCTGATGAGGGCTGTTATCCTGAAACCGGTCCCAGGATGCTTGTTTCCGGTCCAGGGAAGATATGGCTTGGCAGTTCGGGCTGGACTGGTCCCATGAGGCACTGGGTCAAGACTGATTTGCATATAGCTGTGTCTGAACTGGGGTGGCAAAGTGAGCTAAAATATGATGATGGATTTAACCCAGATCTGTGACTTGGGGTGAGTGTTTGAAAAGTTTCAGCACTCCGTCCATCATCTCCTTGTGTTTGCTTTGTTTGCCATAAGTTGGCAGGGTATGCCCAGACGTAGGTCCCTTGCTCCCTTTGCCACTGGTTTCAAGCTAGCCAGGCTGATGAGGGCTGTTAGTCTGAAACCGGTCCCAGGATGCTGGTTTCCGGTCCAGGGAAGACATGGCTTTGCAGTTCAGGCTGGACTGTTCCCATGAGGCACAGGGTCAAGACTGATTTTCATATAGCTTTGTCTGAACTGGGGTGGCAAAGCGAGCTAAAGAATGACGATGGATTTAACCCAGATCTGAGACTGGCGATGAGTATTTGAAAAGATTCAGCACTCCGTCCATCATCTCCTTGTGTTTGCTTTGTTCACCCAAGTTAGCAGGGTATGCCCAGGCGAGGGTACCTTACTCCCTTTGCCACTGGATTCAAGCAGGCCTGGCTGATGAAGGCTGTTAGCCCGAAACCGGTCCCAGGATGCTTGCTTCCGGTACGGGGAAGACATGGCTTGTCAGTTCAGGCTGGACTGTTCCCATGAGGCAGAGGGTCAAGACTGATTTGCATATAGCTGAATTTGAACTGGGGTGGCAAAATGAGCTAAAAAATTATCATGGATTTAACCCAGATCTGTGACTGGGGGTGAGTGTTTGAAAAGTTTCAGCACTCCGTCCATCATCTCCTTGTGTTTGTTTTGTTTGCTGGAAGTTGGCAGGGTACACCCAGACATGGGTCCCTTGCTCCCTTTGCCACTGGATTCAAGCTAGCCTGGCTGATGAGGGCTGTTATCCTGAAACCAGTCCCAGGATGCTTGTTTCCGGTCCAGGGAAGACATGGCTTGGCAGTTCGGGCTGGACTGTTTCCATGAGGCACAGGGGCAAGACTGATTTGCATAAAGCTGTGTCTGAACTGGGGTGGCAAAGTGAGCTAAAGAATGATGATGGATTTACCCTAGATCTGTGACTGGAGTTGAGTGTTTGAAAAAATTCAGCACTCCGTCCATCATCTCCTTGTGTTTGCTTTGTGTGCCCTAAGTTGGCAGGGTATGCCCAGACAGGGGACCCTTGCTCCCTTTGCCACTGGATTCAAGCTCGCCTGGCTGATGAGGGCTGTTAGTCCGAACCCGGTCCCAAGATCCTTGTTTCTGGTCCAGGGAAGACATGGCTTGGCAGTTAGGGCTGGACTGTTCCCATGGGGCACAGGGTCAAGACTGATTTGCATATAGCTGTGTGTGCACTGGGGTGGCAAAGTGAGCTAAAGAATGGTGATAGATTTAACCCAGATTTGTGATGGGGTGAGTGTTTGAAAAGGTTCAGCACTCCGTATATCATCTCCTTGTGTTTGCTTTGTTCACCCTAAGTTGGCAGGGTATGCCTAGACATGGGTCCCTAGCTCCCTTTGACACTGGATTCAAGCTAGCCTGGCTGATGGGGGCTGTTAGTCCAAAACCGGTCCCAGGATGCTTGTTTCTGGTCCAGGGAAAACATGGCTTGGCATTTCGGGTTGGACTGTTTCCATGAGGCACAGGGTCAAGACTGATTTGCATATGTGTGTCTGAACTGGGATGGGAAAGTGAGCTAAAGAATGATGATGGATTTACCCTAGATCTGTGACTGGAGTTGAGTGTTTGAAAAGTTTCAGCACTCGGTCCATCATCTCCTTGTGTTTGCTTTGTGTGCCCTAAGTTGGCAGGGTATGCCCAGAGACGGGTCCCTTGCTCCCTTTGCCACTGGATTCAAGCTAGCCTGGCTGATGAGGGCTGTTAGTCCGAACCCGGTCCCAGGATGCTTGTTTCTGGTCCAGGGAAGGCATGGCTTTGCAGTTCGGGCTGGACTGTTCCCATGAGGCACAGGGTCAAGGCTGATTTGCATATAGCTTTGTCTGAACTGGGGTGGCAAAGCGAGCTAAAGAATGATGATGGATTTAACCCAGATCTGAGACTGGCGATGAGTGTTTGAAAAGATTCAGCACTCTGTCCATCATCTCTTCGTGTTTTCTTTGTTTGCCCTAAGTTAGCAGGGTATGCCCAGACGTGGGTCCCTTGCTCCCTTTGCCACTGGTTTCAAGCTAGCCTGGCTGATGAAGGCTGTTAACCCGAAACGGGTCCCAGGATGCTTGCTTCCGGTACAGGGAAGACATGGCTTGGCAGTTCGGGCTGGACTGTTCCCATGAGGCAGAGGGTCAAGACTGATTTGCATCTAGCTGTATCTGAACTGGGGTGGCAAAGTGAGCTAAAGAATGATGATGGATTTAACCCAGATCTGAAACTGGGGTTGAGTGTTTGAAAAGTTCCAGCACTTCGTCCATCATCTCCTTGTGTTTGCTTTGTTTGCCCGAAGTTGGCAGGGTACGCCCAGACATGGGTCCCTTGCTTCATTTGCCACTGGATTCAATCTAACCTGGCTGATGAGGGCTGTTATCCTGAAACCGGTCCCAGGATGCTTTTTTCCGGTCCAGGGAAGATATGGCTTGGCAGTTCGGGCTGGACTGTTCCCATGAGGCACTGGGTCAAGACTGATTTGCATATAGCTGTGTCTGAACTGGGGTGGCAAAGTGAGCTAAAATATGATGATGGATTTAACCCAGATCTGTGACTTGGGGTGAGTGTTTGAAAAGTTTCAGCACTCCGTCCATCATCTCCTTGTGTTTGCTTTGTTTGCCATAAGTTGGCAGGGTATGCCCAGACGTAGGTCCCTTGCTCCCTTTGCCACTGGTTTCAAGCTAGCCAGGCTGATGAGGGCTGTTAGTCTGAAACCGGTCCCAGGATGCTGGTTTCCGGTCCAGGGAAGACATGGCTTTGCAGTTCGGGCTGGACTGTTCCCATGAGGCACAGGGTCAAGACTGATTTTCATATAGCTTTGTCTGAACTGGGGTGGCAAAGCGAGCTAAAGAATGACGATGGATTTAACCCAGATCTGAGACTGGCGATGAGTATTTGAAAAGATTCAGCACTCCGTCCATCATCTCCTCGTGTTTGCTTTGTTTGCCCTAAGTTAGCAGGGTATGCCCAGACGTGAGTCCCTTGCTCCCATTGCCACAGGATTCAAGCTAGCCTGGCTGATGAAGGCTGTTAACCCGAAACCGGTCCCAGGATGCTTGCTTCCGGTACAGGGAAGACATGGCTTGGCAGTTCGGGCTGGACTGTTCCCATGAGGCAGAGGGTCAAGACTTATTTGCATCTAGCTGTATCTGAACTGGGGTGGCAAAGTGAGTTAAAGAATGATGATGGATTTAACCCAGATCTGAGACTGGGGTTGAGTGTTTGAAAAGTTTCAGCACTCCGTCCATCATCTCCTTGTGTTTGCTTTGTTTGCCCGAAGTTGGCAGGGTACGCTCAGACATAGGTCCCTTGCTCAATTTGCCACTGGATTCAATCTAACCTGGCTGATGAGGGCTGTTATCCTGAAACCGGTCCGAGGATGCTTGTTTCCGGTCCAGGGAAGATATGGCTTGGACTGTTCCCATGAGGCACTGGGTCAAGACTGATTTGCATATAGCTGTGTCTGAACTGGGGTGGCAAAGTGAGCTAAAGAATTATGATGGATTTAACCCAGATCTGTGACTTGGGGTGAGAGTTTGAAAAGTTTCAGCACTCCGTAGATCATCTCCTTGTGTTTGCTTTGTTCGCCCTAAGTTGGCAGGGTATGCCCAGACAGGGTTCCCTTGCTCCCTTTGCCACTGGATTGAAGCTGGACCGTCTGATGTGGGCTGTTAGTCCGAACCCGGTCCCAGGATGCTTGTTTCTGGTCCAGGGAAGACATGGCTTGGCAGTTAGGGCTGGACTGTTCCCATGGGGCACAGGGTCAAGACAGATTTGCATATAGCTGTGTGTGCACTGGGATGGCAAAGTGAGCTAAAGAATGGTGATAGATTTATCCCAGATTTGTGATGGGGGTGAGTGTTTGAAAAGGTTCAGCACTCCGTATATCATCTCCTTGTGTTTGCTTTGTTCGCCCTAAGTTGGCAGGGTATGCCCAGACATGGGTCCCTAGCTCCCTTTGCCACTGGATTCAAGCTAGCCTGGCTGATGGGGGCTGTTAGTCCAAAACCGGTCCCAGAATGCTTGTTTCCGGTCCAGGGAATACATGGCTTGGCAGTTCGGGTTGGACTGTTTCCATGAGGCACAGGGTCAAGACTGATTTGCATATGTGTGTCTGAACTGGGATGGGAAAGTGAGCTAAAGAATGATGATGGATTTACCCTAGATCTGTGATGGGAGTTGAGAGTTTGGAAAGTTTCAGCACTCCGTCCATCATCTCCTTGTGTTTGCTTTGTGTGCCCTAAGTTGGCAGGGTATGCCCAGACAGGGGTCCCTTGCTCCCTTTGCCACTGGATTCAAGCTAGCCTGGCTGATGTGGGCTGTTAGTCCGAACCAGGTCCCAGGATGCTTGTTTCTGGTCCAGGGAAGACATGGCTTGGCAGTTAGGGCTGGACTGTTCCCATGGGGCACAGGGTCAAGACTGATTTGCATATAGCTGTGTGTGCACTGGGGTGGCAAAGTGAGCTAAAGAATGATGATGGATTTAACCCAGATCTGAGGCTGGGGTTGAGTGTTTGAAAAGTTTCAGCACTCCGTCCATCATCTCCTTGTGTTTGCTTTGTTCACCCTAAGTTAGCAGGGTATGCCCAGACGAGAGTACCTTACTCCCTTTGCCACTGGATTCAAGCAGGCCTGGCTGATGAAGGCTGTTAGCCCAAACGGGTCCCAGGATGCTTGTTTCCGGTACGGGGAAGACATGGCTTGTCAGTTCAGGCTGGACTGTTCCCATGAGGCAGAGGGTCAAGACTGATTTGCATATAGCTGAATTTGAACTGGGGTGGCAAAATGAGCTAAAAAATGATCATGGATTTAACCCAGATCTGTGACGGGGGGTGAGTGTTTGAAAAGTTTCAGCACTCCGTCCATCATCTCCTTGTGTCTGTTTTCTTTGCCGGAAGTTGGCAGGGTACACCCAGACATGGGTCCCTTGCTCCCTTTGCCACTGGATTCAAGCTAGCCTGGCTGATGAGGGCTGTTATCCTGAAACCAGTCCCAGGATACTTGTTTCCGGTCCAGGGAAGACATGGCTTGGCCGTTCGGGCTGGACTGTTCCCATGAGGCACAGGGGCAAGACTGATTTGCACATAGCTGTGTCTGAACTGAGGTGGCAAAGTGAGCTAAAGAATGATGATGGATTTACCCTAGATCTGTGACTGGAGTTGAGTGTTTGAAAAAATTCAGCACTCCGTCCATCATCTCCTTGTGTTTGCTTTGTGTGCCCGAAGTTGGCAGGGTATGCCCAGACAGGGTTCCCTTGCTCCCTTTGCCACTGGATTCAAGCTCGCCTGGCTGATGAGGGCTGTTAGTCCGAACCCGGTCCCAAGATCCTTGTTTCTGGTCCAGGGAAGACATGGCTTGGCAGTTAGGGCTGGACTGTTCCCATGGGGCACAGGGTCAAGACTGATTTGCATATAGCTGTGTGTGCACTGGGGTGGCAAAGTGAGCTAAAGAATGGTGATAGATTTAACCCCGATTTGTGATGGGGGTGAGTGTTTGAAAAGGTTCAGCACTCCGTATATCATCTCCTTGTGTTTGCTTTGTTCACCCAAAGTTAGCAGGGTATGCCTAGACATGGGTCCCTAGCTCCCTTTGCCACTGGATTCAAGCTAGCCTGGCTGATGAGGGCTGTTAGTCCGAACCCGGTCCCAGGATGCTTGTTTCTGGTCCAGGGAAGGCATGGCTTTGCAGTTCGGGCTGGACTGTTCCCATGAGGCACAGGGTCAAGGCTGATTTGCATATAGCTTTGTCTGAACTGGGGTGGCAAAGCGCGCTAAAGAATGATGATGGATTTAACCCAGATCTGAGACTGGCGATGAGTGTTTGAAAAGATTCAGCACTCTGTCCATCATCTCTTCGTGTTTGCTTTGTTTGCCCTAAGTTAGCAGGGTATGCCCAGACGTGGTTCCCTTGCTCCCTTTGCAACTGGTTTCAAGCTAGCCTGGCTGATGAAGGCTGTTAACCCGAAACGGGTCCCAGGATGCTTGCTTCCGGTACAGGGAAGACATGGCTTGGCAGTTCGGGCTGGACTGTTCCCATGAGGCAGAGGGTCAAGACTGATTTGCATCTAGCTGTATCTGAACTGGGGTGGCAAAGTGAGCTAAAGAATGATGATGGATTTAACCCAGATCTGAAACTGGGGTTGAGTGTTTGAAAAGTTTCAGCACTCCGTCCATCATCTCCTTGTGTTTGCTTTGTTTGCCCAAAGTTGGCAGGGTACGCCCAGACATGGGTCCCTTGCTTCATTTGCCACTGGATTCAATCTAACCTGGCTGATGAGGGCTGTTAGAAACCGGTCCCAGGATGCTTGTTTCCGGTCCAGGGAAGATATGGCTTGGCAGTTCGGGCTGGACTCTTCCCATGAGGCACTGGGTCAAGACTGATTTGCATATAGCTGTGTCTGAACTGGTGTGGCAAAGTGAGCTAAAAAATGATGATGGATTTAACCCAGATCTGTGACTTGGGGTGAGAGTTTGAAAAGTTTCAGCACTCTGTACATCATCTACTTGTATTTGCTTTGTTCGCCCTAAGTTGGCAGGGTATGCGCAGACGTGGGTCCCTTGCTCCCTTTGCCACTGGTTTCAAGCTAGCCTGGCTGATGAAGGCTGTTAACCCGAAACGGGTTCCAGGATGCTTGCTTCCGGTACAGGGAAGACATGGCTTGGCAGTTCGGGCTGGACTGTTCCCATGAGGCAGAGGGTCAAGACTGATTTGCATCTAGCTGTATCTGAACTGGGGTGGCAAAGTGAGCTAAAGAATGATGATGGATTTAACCCAGATCTGAAACTGGGGTTGAGTGTTTGAAAAGTTTCAGCACTCCGTCCATCATCTCCTTGTGTTTGCTTTGTTTGCCCGAAGTTGGCAGGGTACGCCCAGACATGGGTCCCTTGCTTCATTTGCCACTGGATTCAATCTAACCTGGCTGATGAGGGCTGTTATCCTGAAACCGGTCCCAGGATGCTTGTTTCCGGTCCAGGGAAGATATGGCTTGGCAGTTCGGGCTGGACTGTTCCCATGAGGCACTGGGTCAAGACTGATTTGCATATAGCTGTGTCTGAACTGGGGTGGCAAAGTGAGCTAAAAAATGATGATGGATTTAACCCAGTTTTGTGACTTGGGGTGAGAGTTTGAAAAGTTTCAGCACTTCGTCCATCATCCCCTTGTGTTATCTTTGTTCGCCCTAAGTTGGCAGGGAATGCGCTGACATGGGTCCCTTGCTCCCTTTGCCACTGGATTGAAGCTGGACTGTCTGATGTGGGCTGTTAGCCCGATACCGGTCCCAGCATGCTTGTTTCCGGACCAGGGAAGACATGGCGTGGCAGTCTGGGCTGGACTGTTCCCACGAGGCACAGGGGCAAGACTGATTTGCATATAGCTGTGTCTGAACTGGGGTGTCAAAGTGAGCTAAAGAATGATGATGGATTTTGTTGTGTCCTATGAAGGTAGACACCAGGAGCCAGGATGTATATTTAAGTCTTCTTTATTCAGTTTCAGTCCAAGTGACATCAGTCTTGACTCCAGCCAGCCTAGTGTGGTACCAGCCTCACCAGGAGCAGCCTGCCTAGCTGCTCAGCCCATCTCTAACTGCCAACACTCATCCACTCATACACCCAGGCATTCCACGCACCACAGGCACACCAACATTCCATGACCAACTCACACTCTGGCTCAGCAGCTAGAGGCAGCAGGGCTGGAGTACATGTTACACAACTATGTATGGTATAACAGATTTAACCCAGATCTGGGACTGGGTGTGAGTGTGAGTGTTTGAAAAGTTTCAGCACTCCGTCAATCATATCCTTGTGTTTGCTTTGTTCGCCCTAAGTTGGCAGGGTATGCCCAGACGTGGGTCCGTTGCTCCCTTTGCCACTAAATTCAGGCTAGCCTGGCTGATGAGGGCTGTTAGTCCGAAACCGGTCCTAGGATGCTTGTGTCCGGTCCAGGGAAGACATAGCTTGGCATTTCGGGATAGACTGTTCCCATGAGGGACAGGGTCAAGACTGATTTGCATATAGCTGTGTCTGAACTGGGGTGGGAAAGTGAGCTAAAGAATGATGATGGATTTAACCCAGATCTGTGACTTGGGTTGAGTGTTCGGAAAGCTTCAGCACCCTGTCCATCATCTCCCTGTGTTTGCTTTGTTAGCCCCAAGTTGGCAGAGTAGACCCAGACGTGGGTCCCTTGCTCCCTTTGCCACTGGATTGAAGCTGGACTGTCTGATGTGGGCTGTTAGCCCGATACCGGTCCCAGGATGCTTGTTTCCGGTACAGGGAAGACATGGCTTGGCAGTTTGGGCTGGACTGTTCCCATGAGGCACAGGGGCAAGACTGATTTGCATATAGCTGTGTCTGAACTGGGGTGGCAAAGCGCGCTAAAGAATGATGATGGATTTAACCCAGATCTGAGACTGGGGTTGAGTGTTTGAAAAGTTTCAGCCCTCCGTCCATCATCTCCTTGTGTTTGCTTTGTTCGCCCTAATTTAGCAGGGTATGCCCAGACGAGGGTACCTTGCTCCCTTTGCCACTGGATTCAAGCAGGCCTGGCTGATGAAGGCTGTTAGCCCGAAACCGGTCCCAGGATGCTTGCTTCCGGTACGGGGAAGACATGGCTTGGCAGTTCGGGCTGGACTGTTCCCATGAAGCAGAGGGTCAAGACTGATTTGCATATAGCTGAATTTGAACTGGGGTGGCAAAATGAGCTAAAAAATTATCATGGATTTAACCCAGATCTGTGACTGGCTTTGAGTGTTTGAAAAGTTTCAGCACTCCGTCCATCATCTCCTTGTGTTTGTTTTGTTTGCCGGAAGTTGGCAGGGTACGCCCAGACATGGGTCCCTTGCTCCCTTTGCCACTGGATTCAAGCTAGCCTGGCTGATGAGGGCTGTTATCCTGAAACCAGTCCCAGGATGCTTGTTACCGGTCCAGGGAAGACATGGCTTGGCAGTTCGGGCTGGACTGTTCCCATGAGGCACAGGGTCAAGACTACTTTGCATATAGCTGTGTCTGAACTGGGGTGGCAAAGTGAGCTAAAGAATGATGATGGATTTATCCCAGATCTGTGACTGGGGTTGAGTGTTTGAAAAGTTTTATCACTCTGTCCATCATCTCCTTGTGTTTGCTTTGTTCGCCCTAAGTTGGCAGGGTATACCCAGAAGTGGGTCCCTTTCTCCCTTTGCCTCTGGATTCAAGCTAGCCTGGCTGATGAGGGCTGTTAGTCCGAAACCGGTCCCAGGATGCTTGTTTCCGATCCAGGGAAGACATGGCTTGGCAGTTTGGGCTGGACTGTTTCCATGAGGCACAGGGTGAACACTGATTTGCATATAGCTGTGTCTGAACTGGGGTGGAAAAGTGAGCTAAAGAATGATGATTGATTTAACCCAGATCTGTGACTGGGGGTGAGTGTTTGAAAAGTTTCAGCACTCCGACCATTATCTCCTAGTGTTTGCTTTGTTTGCACTAAGTTGGCAGGGTATGCCCAGACGTCGGTCCCTTTCTCCCTTTGCCACTGGATTCAAGCTAGCCTGGCTGATGAGGGATGTTAGTCCGAAACGGGTCCCAGGATGCTTGTTGCCAGTCCAGGGAAGACATGGCTTGGCAGTTTGGGCTGGACTGTTCCCAAGAGGCAAAGGGTCAACACTGATTTGCATATAGCTGTGTCTGAACTGGGGTGGCAAAGTGAGCTAAAGAATGATGATGGATTTAACCCAGATCTGTGACTGGGGGTGAGTGTTTGAAAAGTTTCAGCACTCCGTCCATCATCTCCTTGTGTTTGCTTTGTTCGCCCTAAGTTAGCAGGGTATGCCCAGACGAGGGTACCTTGCTCCCTTTGCCACTGGATTCAAGCAGGCCTGGCTGATGAAGGCTGTTAGCCCGAAACCGGTCCCAGGATGCTTGCTTCCGATACGGAGAAGACATGGCTTGGCAGTTCGGGCTGGACTGTTCCCATGAGGCAGAGGGTCAAGGCTGATTTGCATATAGCTGAATTTGAACTGGGGTGGCAAAATGAGCTAAAACATTATCATGGATTTAACCCAGATCTGTGACTGGCTTTGAGTGTTTGAAAAGTTTCAGCACTCCGTCCATCATCTCCTTGTGTTTGTTTTGTTTGCCGGAAGTTGGCAGGGTACGCCCAGACATGGGTCCCTTGCTCCCTTTGCCACTGGTTTCAAGCTAGCCTGGCTGATGAGGGCTGTTATCCTGAAACCAGTCCCAGGATGCTTGTTTCCGGTCCAGGGAAGACATGGCTTGGCAGTTCGGGCTGGACTGTTCCCATGATGCACAGGGTCAAGACTACTTTGCATATAGCTGTGTCTGAACTGGGGTGGCAAAGTGAGCTAAAGAATGATGATGGATTTATCCCAGATCTGTGACTGGGGTTGAGTGTTTGAAAAGTTTTATCACTCTGTCCATCATCTCCTTGTCTTTGCTTTGTTCGCCCTAAGTTGGCAGGGTATACCCAGAAGTGGGTCTCTTTCTCCCTTTGCCTCTGAATTCAAGCTAGCCTGGCTGATGAGGGTTGTTAGTCCGAAACCGGTCCCAGGATGCTTGTTTCCGATCCAGGGAAGACATGGCTTGGCAGTTTGGGCTGGACTGTTCCCATGAGGCAAAGGGTCAACACTGATTTGCATATAGCTGTGTCTGAACTGGGGTGGCAAAGTGAGCTAAAGAATGATGATGGATTTAACCCAGATCTGTGACTGGGGGTGAGTGTTTGAAAAGTTTCAGCACTCCGACCATTATCTCCTTGTGTTTGCTTTGTTTGCACTAAGTTGGCAGGGTATGCCCAGACGTCGGTCCCTTTCTCCCTTTGCCACTGGATTCAAGCTAGCCTGGCTGATGAGGGCTGTTAGTCCAAAACGGGTCCCAGGATGCTTGTTTCCGGTCCATGGAAGACATGGCTTGGCAGTTGGGCTGGACTGTTCCCACGAGGCACTGGGTCAAGACTGATTTGCATATAGCTGTGTCTGAACTAGGGTGGCAAAGTGAGCTAAAGAATGATGATGGATTTTGTTGTGTCCTATGAAGGTAGACACCAGGAGCCAGGATGTATATTTAAGTCTTCTTTATTCAGTGTGCGTCCAAGTTACATCAGTCTTGACTCCAGCCAGCCTAGTGTGGTTCCAGCCCCACCAAGAGCAGCCTGCCTAGCTGCTCAGCCCATCTTTAACAGCCAACACTCATCCACTCAGGCATTCCACGCATCACAGGCACACCAACATTCCATGACCAACTCACACTCTGGCTGAGCAGCTAGAGGCAGCAGGGCTGGAGTACATGTTATACAACGAAGTATTGTATAACAGATTTAACCCAGATCTGTGACTGGGGGTGAGTGTTTGAAAAGTATCAGCACTCCATCAATGATCTCCTTGTGTTTGCTTTGTTTGCCCTAAGTTGGCAGGGTATGCCCAGACGTGGGTCCCTTGCTCCCTTTGCCACTGGATTCAAGCTAGCCTGGCTGATGAGGGCTGTTAGTCCGAAACCGGTCCCAGGATGCTTCTTTCTGGTCCAGGGAAGACAGGGCTTGGCAATTCGGGCTGGACTGTTTCCATGAGGCACAGGGTCAAGACTGATTTCCATATGTGTGTCTGAACTGGGATAGGAAAGTGAGCTAAAAAATGATGATGGATTTAACCTAGATCTGTGACTGGAGTTGAGTGTTTCAAAAGTTTCAGCACTCTGTCCATCATCTCCTTGTGTTTGCTTTGTGCGCCCTAAGTTGTCACGGTATGCCCAGACAGGGGTCCCTTGCTCCCTTTGCAACTGGATTGAAGCTAGCCTGGCTGATGAGGGCTGCTAGTCCGAAACCGGTCCCAGGATGCTTGTTTCCGGTCCAGGGAAGACATGGCTTGGCAGTTCGGGCAGGACTGTTCCCATGAGGCAAAGGGTCAAGACTGATTTGCATATGTGTGTCTAACCGGGATGGGAAAGTGAGCTAAAGAACGATGATGGATTTAACCCAGGTCTGTGACTGGGGTTGAGTGTTGAAAAGTTTCAGCACTCCTTCCATCATCTCCTTGTGTTTGCTTTGTTTTCCCAAAGTTGGCAGGGTATGCCCAGACATGGGTCCCTTGCTCCCTTTGCCACTGGATTCAAGCTAGCCTAGCTGATGAGGGTTGTTATCCTGAAACCGGTCCCAGGATGCTTGTTTCTGGTCCAGGGAAGACATGGCTTGGCAGTTCGGGCTGGACTGTTCCCAAGAGGCAAAGGGTCAAGACTGATTTGCATATAGCTGTGTGTGCACTGGGGTGGCAAAGTGAGCTAAAGAATGGTGATGGATTTAACCCAGATCTGTGATGGGGGTGAGTGTCTGAAAAGTTTCAGCACTCCATCCATCATCTCCTTGTGTTTGCTTTGTTCGCCCTAAGTTGGCAGAGTATGCACAGACGTGGGTCCGTTGCTCCCTTTGCCACTGGATTCAAGCTAGCCTGGCTGATGAAGGTTGTTAGTCCAAAACCGGTCCCAGGATGCTTGTATCCGATCCATGGAAGACATGGCTTGGTAGTTCGGGCTGGACTGTTCACCTGAAGCAGATGGTCAAGACTGATTTGCATATAGCTGTATCTGAACTGGGGTGGCAAAGTGAGCTAAAGAATGATGATGGATTTAACCCAGATCTGAGACTGGGGTTGAGTGTTTGAAAAGTTTCAGCACTCCGTCCATCATCTCCTTGTGTTTGCTTTGTTTGGCCGAAGTTGGCAGGGTACGCCCAGACATGGGTCCCTTGCTCCCTTTGCCACTGGATTCAAGCTAACCTGGCTGATGAGGTCTGTTATCCTGAAACCGGTCCCAGGGTGCTTGTTTCCTCTCCTCGGAAGATATGGCTTGGCACTTCGGGATGTACTGCTCCCATGAGGCACAGGGTCAAGACTAATTTGGATATAGCTGTGTCTGAACTGGGGTGGCAAAGTGAGCTAAAGAATGATGATGGACTTAACCCAGATCTGTGACTGGGGTTGAGTGTTTCAAAAGTTTCATCACTCTGGCCATCATCTCCTTGTGTTTGCTATGTTCGCCCTAAGTTGACAGGGTATACCCAGACGTGGGTCCCTTGCTCCCATTGCCACTGGATTCAAGCTAGCCTGGCTGATGAGGGCTGTTAGTCCGAAACCGGTCCCAGGATGCTTGTTTCCGGTCCAGGGAAGACATGGACATGGCTTGGCAGTTCGAGCTGGACTGTTCCCATGAGGCACAGGGTCAAGACTGATTTGCATATAGCTGTGTCTGAACTGTGGTGGCAAAGTGAGCTAAAGAATGATGATGGATTTTGTTGTGTCCTATGAAGGTAGATACCAGGAGCCAGGATGTATATTTAAGCCTTCTTTATTCAGTTTCAGTCCAAGTTACATCAGTCTTGACTCCAGTTAGCCTTGTGTGGTACCAGCCCCACCAAGAGCAGCCTGCCTGGCTGCTCAGCCCATCACTAACTGCCAACACTCATCCACTCAGACACCCAGGCATTCCACGCATCACAGGCACACCAATATTCCATGAACAAACTCACACTCTGGCTGAACAGCTAGAGGCAGCAGGGCTGGAGTACATGTTACACAACTAAGTATGGTATAACAGATCTAACCCAGATCTGTGACTGGGGGTGAGTGTTTGAAAAGTTTCAGCACTCACTCAAACATCTCCTTGTGTTTACTTTGTTCGCCCTAAGTTGCCAGGGTATGCCCAGACGTGGGTCCCTTGCTCCCTTTGCCACTGGATTCTAGCTAGCCTGGTTGGTGAGGGCTGTTAGTCCGAAACCGGTCCAAGGATGCTTGTTTCCGGTCCAGGGAAGACATGGCTTGACAGTTCGGGCTGGACTGTTTCCATGAGGCACAGGGTCAAGACTGATTTCCATATGTGTGTCTGAACTGGGATGGGAAAGTGAGCTAAAGAATGATGATGGATTTAAACTAGATCTGTGACTGGAGTTGAGTGTTTGAAAAGTTTCAGCACTCCGTCCATCATCTCCTTGTGTTTGCTTTGTGTGCCCTATGTTGGCAGGGTATGCCCAGACAGGGGTCCGTTGCTCCCTTTGCAACTGGATTCAAGCTAGCCTTGATGATGAGGGCTGCTAGTCCGAAACCGGTCACAGGATGCTTGTTTCAGGTCCAGGGAAGATATGGCATGGCAGTACGGGCTGGACTGCTCCCATGAGGCACAGGGTCAACACTGATTTGCATATAGCTGTGTGTGCACTGGGGTGGCAAATTGAGCTAAAGAATGGTGATGGATTTAACCCAGATCTGTGATGGGGGTGAGTGTTTGAAAAGTTTCAGCACTCCGTATATCATCTCCTTGTGTTTGCTTTGTTTGCCCTAAGTTGGCAGGGTATGCCCAGACGTGGGTCCCTTGCTCCCTCTGCCACTGGATTCAAGCTAGCCTGGCTGAAGAGGGCTGTTAGTCTGAAACCGGTCCCAGGATGCTTGTTTCCGGTCCAGGGAAGACATGGCCTTGCAGTTCGGGCTGGACTGCTCCCATGAGTTACAGGGTCAAGACTGATTTGCATATAGCAGGTTCTGAAATGGGTTGGCAAAGTGAACTAAAGAATGATGAGGGATTTAACCCAGATCTGTTACTGGGGGTGAGTGTTTGAAAAGTTTCAGCACACCGTCCATCATCTCCTTTTGTTTGCTTTGTTCGCCCTAAGTTACATGGTATGCCCAGACTTGGGTCCCTTGCTCTCTTTGCCAGTGGATTCAAGCTAGCCTGGCTGAAGAGGGCTGTTAGTCCGAAACCGGTCCCAGGATGCTTGTTTCCGGTCCAGGGAAGACATGGCTTGGCAGTTCGGACTGGACTGTTCCCATGAGACACAGGATCAAAACTGATTTGCATATAGCTGTGTCTGAACAGGGTTGGCAACCTGAACTAAAGAATGATGAGGGATTTAACCCAGATCTGTGACTGGGGGTGAGTGTTTGAAAAGTTTCAGCACTCCATCCATCATCTCCTTGTGTTTGCTTTGTTCGCCCTAAGTTACACGGTATGCCCAGACGTGGGTCCCTTGCTCTCTTTGCCACTGGATTCAAGCTAGCCTGTCTGATGAGGGCTGTTAGTCCAAAACCGGTCCCAGGATGCTTGTTTCCGATCCACGGAAGACATGCCTTGGTAGTTTGGGCTCGACTGTTCACATGAGGCACAGTGACAAGACTGATTTGCATATAGCTGTGTCTGAACTGGGGTGGCACAATGAGCTAAAGAATGATTATGGATTAAACCCAGACCTGTGGCTGGTGGTGAGTGTTTGAAAAGTTTTAGCACTACGTCCATCATCTCCTTGTGTTTGCTTTGTTCGCCCTAAGTTGGCAGGGTATGCCCAGACATGGGTCCGTTGCTCCCTTTGCCACTGGATTCAAGCTAGCCTGGCTGATGAGGGCTGTTAGTCCGAAACCGGTCCTAGGATGCTTGTGTCCGGTCCAGGGAAGACATGGCTTGGCATTTCGGGATGGACTGTTCCCATGAGGCACAGGGTCAAGACTGATTTGCATATAGCTGTGTCTGAACTGGGGTGGGAAAGTGAGCTAAAAAATGATGATGGATTTAACCCAGATCTGTGACTTGGGTTGAGTGTTCGGAAAGCTTCAGCACCCTGTCCATCATCTCCCTGTGTTTGCTTTGTTAGCCCCAAGTTGGCAGGGTAGACCCAGACGTGGGTCCCTTGCTCCCTTTGCCACTGGATTCAAGCTAGCCTGGCTGATAAGGGCAATTAGCCTGAAACTGGAACCAGGATGCTTGTTACCGGTCCAGGGAAGACATGACTTGGCTGTTCGCGCTGGACTGTTCCCATAAGGCACAGGGTCAAGACTGATTTGCATATAGCTGTGTCTGAACTGGGGTGGCAAAGTGAGCTAAAGAATGATGATAGATTTAACCCAGATCTGTGACTGGGGGTGAGTGTTTGAAAAGTTTCAGCACTCCGTCCATTATCTCCTTGTGTTTGCTTTGTTTGCCCTAAGTTGGCAGGGAATGCCCAGACGTGGGTCCCTTGCTCCCTTTACCACTTGATTCAAGCTAGCCTGGCTGATGAGGGCTTTTAGTCCGAACCCGGTCCCAGGATGCTTGTTTCTGATCCAGGGAAGACATGGCTTGGCAGTTTTGGCTGGACTGTTCCCACGAGGCACAGGGTCAATACTGATTTGCATATAGCTGTGTCTGAACTGGGTTGGCAAAGTGAGCTAAAGAATGATGATGGATTTTGTTGTGTCCTATGAAGGTAGACACCAGGAGCCAGGATGTATATTTAAGTCTTCTTTATTCAGTTTCAGTCCAAGTTACATCAGTCTTGACTCCAGCCAGCTTAGTGTGGTACCGGCACCACCAGGAGCAGCGTACCTAGCTGCTCAGCCCATCTCTAACTGCAAACACTCATCCACTCAGACACCCAGGTATTCCACACATGACAGGCACACCAACATTTCATGACCAACACACACTCTGGCTGAGCAGCGAGAGGCAGCAGGGCTGGAGTACATGTTACACAACTAAGTATGGTATAACAGATTTAACCCAGATCTGTGACTGGGAGTGAGTGTCTGAAAAGTTTCAGCACTCCGTCAATCATCTCCTTGTGTTTGCTTTGTTCGCCCTAAGTTGGCTGGGTATGCCCAGACGTGGGTCCCTTGCTCCCTTTGCCACTGGATTCAAGCTAGCCTGGCTGATGAGGGCTGTTAGTCCGAAACCTGTCCCAGGATGCTTGTTTCCGGTCCAGGGAAGACATGGCTTGGCAGTTCGGGCTGGACTGTTCCCATGAGGCACAGGATCAAAACTGATTGCAAATAGCTGTGTGTGCACTGAGGTGGCAAAATGAGCTAAAAAATAGTGATTGACCTAACCCAGATCTGTGATGGGGTGGGTGTTTGAAAAGTTTCAGCACTCCGTATATCATCTCCTTGTGTTTGCTCTGTTTGCCCTAAGTTGGCAGGGTATGCACAGACGTGGGTACCTTGCTCCCTTTGCCACTGGATTCAAGCTAGCCTGGCTGAAGAGGGCTGTTATTCCGAAACCGGTCCCAGGATGCTTGTTTCCAGTCCAGGGAAGACATGGCTTGGCAGTTCGGGCTGGACTGTTCCCATGAGGCACAGGATCAAAACTGATTTGAATATAGCTGTGTGTTCACTGGGGTGGCAAAGTGAGCTAAAAAATGGTGATTGATCTAACCCAGATCTGTGATGGGGTGAGTGTTTGAAAAGTTTCAGCACTCCGTATATCATCTCCTTGTGTTTGTTTTGTTTGCCCCAAGTTGGCAGGGTATGCCCAGACGTGGGTCCCTTGCTCCCTCTGCCACTGGATTCAAGCTAGCCTGGCTGAAGAGGGCTGTTAGTCTGAAACCGGTCCCAGGATGCTTGTTTCCGGTCCAGGGAAGACATGGCCTGGCAGTTCGGGCTGGACTGCTCCCATGAGTTACAGGGTCAAGACTGATTTGCATATAGCAGTTTCTGAACTGGGTTGGCAAAGTGAACTAAAGAATGATGAGGGATTTAACCCAGATCTGTTACTGGGGCTGAATGTTTGAAAAGTTTCAGCACACCGTCCATCATCTCCTTTTGTTTGCTTTGTTCGCCCTAAGTTACATGGTATGCCCAGACGTGGGTCCCTTGCTCTCTTTGCCACTGGATTCAAGCTAGCCTGGCTGAAGAGGGCTGTTAGTCCGAAACCGGTCCCAGGATGCTTTTTTCCGGTCCAGGGAAGACATGGCTTGGCAGTTCGGGCTGGACTGTTCCCATGAGGCACAGGATCAAAACTGATTTGCATATAGCTGTGTCTGAACAGGGTTGGCAAAGTGAACTAAAGAATGATGAGGGATTTAACGCAGATCTGTGACTGGGGGTGAGTGTTTGAAAAGTTTCAGCACTCTATCCATCATCTCCTTGTGTTTGCTTTGTTCGCCCTAAGTTACACGGTATGCCCAGACGTGGGTCCCTTGCTCTCTTTGCAACTGGATTCAAGCTAGCCTGTCTGATGAGGGCTGTTAGTCCAAAACCGGTCCCAGGATGCTTGTTTCCGATCCACGGAAGACATGGCTTGGTAGTTCGGGCTGGACTGTTCACATGAGGCACAGTGACAAGACTGATTTGCATATAGCTGTGTCTGAACTGGGGTGGCACAATGAGCTAAAGAATGATGATGGATTTAACCTAGACCTGTGGCTGGGGGTGAGTGTTTGAAAAGTTTTAGCACTACGTCCATCATCTCCTTGTGTTTGCTTTGTTCGCCCTAAGTTGGCAGGGTATGCCCAGACGTGGGTCCGTTGCTCCCTTTGCCACTGGATTCAAGCTAGCCTGGCTGATGAGGGCTGTTAGTCCGAAACCGGTCCTAGGATGCTTGTGTCCGGTCCAGGGAAGACATGGCTTGGCATTTCGGGATGGACTGTTCCCATGAGGCACAGGGTCAAGACTGATTTGCATATAGCTGTGTCTGAACTGGGGTGGGAAAGTGAGCTAAAGAATGATGATGGATTTAACCCACATCTGTGACTTGGGTTGAGTGTTCGGAAAGCTTCAGCACCCTGTCCATCATCTCCCTGTGTTTGCTTTGTTAGCCCCAAGTTGGCAGTGTAGACCCAGATGTGGGTCCCTTGCTCCCTTTGCCACTGGATTCAAGCTAGCCTGGCTGATGAGGGCAATTAGCCTGAAACTGGAACCAGGATGCTTGTTACCGGTCCAGGGAAGACATGGCTTGGCTGTTCGCGCTGGACTGTTCCCATGAGGCACAGGGTCAAGACTGATTTGCATATAGCTGTGTCTGAACTGGGGTGGCAAAGTGAGCTAAAGAATGATGATGGATTTAACCCAGATCTGTGACTGGGGGTGAGTGTTTGAAAAGTTTCAGCACTCCGTCCATTATCTCCTTGTGTTTGCTTTGTTCGCCCTAAGTTGGCAGGGAATGCCCAGACGTGGGTCCCTTGCTCCCTTTACCACTTGATTCAAGCTAGAGTGGCTGATGAGGGCTTTTAGTCCGAACCCGGTCCCAGGATGCTTGTTTCTGATCCAGGGAAGACATGGCTTGGCAGTTTTGGCTGGACTGTTCCCATGAGGCACAGGGTCAATACTGATTTGCATATAGCTGTGTCTGAACTGGGTTGGCAAAGTGAGCTAAAGAATGATGATGGATTTTGTTGTGTCCTATGAAGGGAGACACCAGGAGCCAGGATGTATATTTAAGTCTTCTTTATTCAGTTTCAGTCCAAGTTACATCAGTCTTGACTCCAGCCAGCCTAGTGTGGTACCGGCACCACCAGGAGCAGCCTACCTAGCTGCTCAGCCCATCTCTAACTGCAAACACTCATCCACTCATCCACTCAGACACCCAGGCATTCCGCACATGACAGGCACACCAACATTCCATGACCAACACACACTCTGGCTGAGCAGCTAGAGGCAGCAG
This sequence comes from Triturus cristatus, assembly GCF_964204655.1. Lineage (NCBI taxonomy): Eukaryota > Metazoa > Chordata > Amphibia > Caudata > Salamandridae > Triturus > Triturus cristatus. Next base: position 1,151,582,189 of record NC_140579.1, read on the forward strand.
GGCTGGAGTACATGTTACACACTTAAGTATGGTATAACAGATTTAACCCAGATCTGTGACTGGGAGTGAGTGTCTGAAAAGTTTCAGCACTCCGTCAATCATCTCCTTGTGTTTGCTTTGTTCGCCCTTGGGTCAAGACTGATTTGCATATAGCTGAACTTGAACTGGGGTGGCAAAATGAGCTTAAAAATTATCATGGATTTAACCCAGATCTGTGACTGGCTTTGAGTGTTTGAAAAGTTTCAGCACTCCGTCCATCATCTCCTTGTGTTTGTTTTGTTTGCCGGAAGTTGGCAGGGTACGCCCAGACATGGGTCCCTTGCTCCCTTTGCCACTGGATTCAAGCTAGCCTGGCTGATGAGGGCTGTTATCCTGAAGCCAGTCCCAGGATGCTTGTTTCCGGTCCAGGGAAGACATGGCTTGGCAGTTCGGGCTGGACTGTTCCCATCAGGCACAGGGTCAAGACTACTTTGCAAATAGCTGTGTCTGAACTGGGGTGGCAAAGTGAGCTAAAGAATGATGATGGATTTAACCCAGATCTGTGACTGGCTTTGAGTGTTTGAAAAGTTTCAGCACTCCGTCCATCATCTCCTTGTGTTTGTTTTGTTTGCCGGAAGTTGGCAGGGTACGCCCAGACATGGGTCCCTTGCTCCCTTTGCCACTGGATTCAAGCTAGCCTGGCTGATGAGGGCTGTTAGTCCGAAACCGGTCCCAGGATGCTTGTTTCCGGTCCAGGGAAGACATGGCTTGGCAGTTCGGGCTGGACTGTTCCCATGAGGCACAGGATCAAAACTGATTTGAATATAGCTGTGTGTTCACTGGGGTGGCAAAGTGAGCTAAAAAACGGGTGATGGATTTAACCCATATCTGTGATGGGGGTGAGTGCTTGAAAAGTTTCAGCACTCCGTATATCATCTCCTTGTGTTTGCTTTGTTTGAAGCCAGGGGCATGGAAACGTTGCTTAGCTCAACATATTGAGGTAGATCTGAGCCAGAAAGCCATTAAAAAATGGCAAGAACAGGAGAATCATGCACTTACTATTAACACTTGGAAAAGCATAAATAAGCAGCATTTAAGTGTTCTTCGAGGATCTAACTGGAGAAGAATGCTATTTTTCAGTAAATGGCTCCTTTATCGCACTCCTGCCCCCATTGCTAAAATGTACGTTAATACCAGTGCCACCTGTTTTAGATGTCAGCAATATACTCCTGCTAACTGGTCTCACATTATAGCTCACTGCTTTAAAATTGTGTCCTTTTGGAATGAGATTTTCGAATATTTGCAAAAGTATTGTGGGATCCAGATCACTTATAACGTTAAATTAATACTGTATGGATATGACTCTGATCTCGGTTTGACAGAACAGATGGTTAAACTATTATTTGTTGCAATGGCAGTGGCAAGGTCTCTGGTGCTCCAGAACTGGAAGTCAATACAAGTTCCTTCGTTTAATGCCTGGCTTCAAAAAATGAGGAATTTTAGGAAGAGTGAACTGCGATATGCACAGCGAATTGGTGGGACGAGGAAGTTTGATAACATTTGGAGTTTTTATTTTGAGTAATGTTGGACTTAGGTATTCCGTAAATCATTTTCCTTATTTCTGTATTTTCTTGTTCGTTGTGTTGCCAATTTATGTTATTTTTATACTGAAATTATGATACAAGAACTTCAATAAAAAAAATAAAAAAATAAAAATAAAAAAAAGTGTTTGCTTTCTTTGCCCTAAGTTGGCAGGGTATGCCCAGACGTGGGTCCCTTGCTCCCTTTGCCACTGGATTCAAGCTAGCCTGGCTGATGAGGGCTATTAGTCCGAAACCGGTCCCAGGATGCTTGTTTCCGGTCCAGGGAAGACATGGCTTGGCTGTTCGGGCTGGACTGTTCCCGTGAGGCACAGGGTCAAGACTGATTTGCATATAGCTGTGTCTGAACTGGGGTGGCAAAGTGAGCTAAAGAATGATGATGGATTTACCCTAGATCTGTGACTGGAGTTGAGTGTTTGAAAAAATTCAGCACTCCGTCCATCATCTCCTTGTGTTTGCTTTGTGTGCCCTAAGTTGGCAGGGTATGCCCAGACAGGGTTCCCTTGCTCCCTTTGCCACTGGATTCAAGCTCGCCTGGCTGATGAGGGCTGTTAGTCCGAACCCGGTCCCAAGATCCTTGTTTCTGGTCCAGGGAAGACATGGCTTGGCAGTTAGGGCTGGACTGTTCCCATGGGGCACAGGGTCAAGACTGATTTGCATATAGCTGTGTGTGCACTGGGGTGGCAAAGTGAGCTAAAGAATGGTGATAGTTTTAACCCAGATTTGTGATGGGGGTGAGTGTTTGAAAAGGTTCAGCACTCCGTATATCATCTCCTTGTGTTTGCTTTGTTCACCCTAAGTTGGCAGGGTATGCCTAGACATGGGTCCCTAGCTTCCTTTGCCACTGGATTCAAGCTAGCCTGGCTGATGGGGGCTGTTAGTCCAAAACTGGTCCCAGGATGCTTGTTTCTGGTCCAGGGAAAACATGGCTTGGCATTTCGGGTTGGACTGTTTCCATGAGGCACAGGGTCAAGACTGATTTGCATATGTGTGTCTGAACTGGGATGGGAAAGTGAGCTAAAGAATGATGATGAATTTACCCTAGATCTGTGACTGGAGTTGAGTGTTTGAAAAGTTTCAGCACTCCGTCCATCATCTCCTTGTGTTTGCTTTGTGTGCCCTAAGTTGGCAGGGTATGCCCAGAGACGGGTCCCTTGCTCCCTTTGCCACTGGATTCAAGCTAGCCTGGCTGATGAGGGCTGTTAGTCCGAACCCGGTCCCAGGATGCTTGTTTCTGGTCCAGGGAAGGCATGGCTTTGCAGTTCGGGCTGGACTGTTCCCATGAGGCACAGGGTCAAGGCTGATTTGCATATAGCTTTGTCTGAACTGGGGTGGCAAAGCGAGCTAAAGAATGATGATGGATTTAACCCAGATCTGAGACTGGCGATGAGTGTTTGAAAAGATTCAGCACTCTGTCCATCATCTCTTCGTGTTTGCTTTGTTTGCCCTAAGTTAGCAGGGTATGCCCAGACGTGGGTCCCTTGCTCCCTTTGCCACTGGTTTCAAGCTAGCCTGGCTGATGAAGGCTGTTAACCCGAAACGGGCCCCAGGATGCTTGCTTCCGGTACAGGGAAGACATGGCTTGGCAGTTCGGGCTGGACTGTTCCCATGAGGCAGAGGGTCAAGACTGATTTGCATCTAGCTGTATCTGAACTGGGGTGGCAAAGTGAGCTAAAGAATGATGATGGATTTAACCCAGATCTGAAACTGGGGTTGAGTGTTTGAAAAGTTTCAGCACTCCGTCCATCATCTCCTTGTGTTTGCTTTGTTTGCCCGAAGTTGGCAGGGTACGCCCAGACATGGGTCCCTTGCTTCATTTGCCACTGGATTCAATCTAACCTGGCTGATGAGGGCTGTTATCCTGAAACCAGTCCCAGGATGCTTGTTTCCAATCCAGGGAAGATATGGCTTGGCAGTTCGGGCTGGACTGTTCCCATGAGGCACTGGGTCAAGACTGATTTGCATATAGCTGTGTCTTAACTGGGGTGGCAAAGTGAGCTAAAAAATGATGATGGATTTAACCCAGATCTGTGACTTGGGGTGAGAGTTTGAAAAGTTTCAGCACTCTGTACATCATCTACTTGTATTTGCTTTGTTCGCCCTAAGTTGGCAGGTTATGCGCAGACGTGGGTCCCTTGCTCCCTTTGCCACTGGATTGAAGCTGGACTGTCTGATGTGGGCTGTTAGCCCGATACCGGTTCCAGGATGCTTGTTTCCAGACCAGGGAAGACATGGCGTGGCAGTCCGGGCTGGACTGTTCCCATGAGGCACAGGGGCAAGACTGATTTGCATATAGCTGTGTCTGAACTGGGGTGTCAAAGTGAGCTAAAGAATGATGATGGATTTAACCCAGATCTGTGACTGGGGGTGAGTGTTTGAAAAGTTTCAGCACTTCGCCCATCATCCCCTTGTGTTATCTTTGTTCGCCCTAAGTTGGCAGGGTATGCGCTGACGTGGGTCCCTTGCTCCCTTTGCCACTGGATTGAAGCTGGACTGTCTGATGTGGGCTATTAGCCCGATACCGGTCCCAGGATGCTTGTTTCCGGTCCAGGGAAGACATGGCTTGGCAGTTTGGGCTGGACTGTTCCCATGAGGCACAGGGGCAAGACTGATTTGCATATAGCTGTGTCTGAACTGGGGTGTCAAAGTGAGCTAAAGAATGATGATGGATTTTGTTGTGTCCTATGAAGGTAGACACCAGGAGCCAGGATGTATATTTAAGTCTTCTTAATTCAGTTTCAGTCCAAGTGACATCAGTCTTGACTCTAGCCAGCCTAGTGTGGTACCAGCCTCACCAGGAGCAGCCTGCCTAGCTGTTCAGCTCATCTCTAACTGCCAACACTCATCCACTCATACACCCAGGCATTCCACGCACCACAGGCACACCAACATTCCATGACCAACTCACACTCTGGCTCAGCAGCTAGAGGCAGCAGGGATGGAGTACATGTTACACAACTAAGTATGGTATAACAGATTTAACCCAGATCTGTGACTGGGGGTGAGTGTTTGAAAAGATTCAGCACTCTGTCCATCATCTCTTCGTGTTTGCTTTGCTTGCCCTAAGTTAGCAGGGTATGCCCAGACGTGGGTCCCTTCCTCCCTTTGCCACTGGTTTCAAGCTAGCCTGGCTGATGAAGGCTGTTAACCCGAAACGGGTCCCAGGATGCTTGCTTCCGGTACAGGGAAGACATGGCTTGGCAGTTCGGGCTGGACTGTTCCCATGAGGCAGAGGGTCAAGACTGATTTGAATCTAGCTGTATCTGAACTGGGGTGGCAAAGTGAGCTAAAGAATGATGGTGGATTTAACCCAGATCTGAAACTGGGGTTGAGTGTTTGAAAAGTTTCAGCACTCCGTCCATCATCTCCTTGTGTTTGCTTTGTTTGCCCGAAGTTGGCAGGGTATGCCCAGACATGGGTCCTTTGCTTCATTTGCCACTGGATTCAATCTAACCTGGCTGATGGGGGCTGTTAGTCCAAAACCGGTCCCAGGATGCTTGTTTCTGGTCCAGGGAAAACATGGCTTGGCATTTCGGGTTGGACTGTTTCCATGAGGCACAGGGTCAAGACTGATTTGCATATGTGTGTCTGAACTGGGATGGGAAAGTGAGCTAAAGAATGAGGATGAATTTACCCTAGATCTGTGACTGGAGTTGAGTGTTTGAAAAGTTTCAGCACTCCGTCCATCATCTCCTTGTGTTTGCTTTGTGTGCCCTAAGTTGGCAGGGTATGCCCAGAGACGGGTCCCTTGCTCCCTTTGCCACTGGATTCAAGCTAGCCTGGCTGATGAGGGCTGTTAGTCCGAACCCGGTCCCAGGATGCTTGTTTCTGGTTCAGGGAAGGCATGGCTTTGCAGTTCGGGCTGGACTGTTCCCATGAGGCACAGGGTCAAGGCTGATTTGCATATAGCTTTGTCTGAACTGGGGTGGCAAAGCGAGCTAAAGAATGATGATGGATTTAACCCAGATCTGAGACTGGCGATGAGTGTTTGAAAAGATTCAGCACTCTGTCCATCTTCTCTTCGTGTTTGCTTTGTTTGCCCTAAGTTAGCAGGGTATGCCCAGACGTGGGTCCCTTGCTACCTTTGCCACTGGTTTCAAGCTAGCCTGGCTGATGAAGGCTGTTAACCCGAAACGGGTCCCAGGATGCTTGCTTCCGGTACAGGGAAGACATGGCTTGGCAGTTCGGGCTGGACTGTTCCCATGAGGCAGAGGGTCAAGACTGATTTGCATCTAGCTGTATCTGAACTGGGGTGGCAAAGTGAGCTAAAGAATGATGATGGATTTAACCCAGATCTGAAACTGGGGTTGAGTGTTTGAAAAGTTTCAGCACTCCGTCCATCATCTCCTTGTGCTTGCTTTGTTTGCCCGAAGTTGGCAGGGTACGCCCAGACATAGGTCCCTTGCTTCATTTGCCACTGGATTCAATCTAACCTGGCTGATGAGGGCTGTTATCCTGAAACTGGTCCCAGGATGCTTGTTACCAATCCAGGGAAGATATGGCTTGGCAGTTCGGGCTGGACTGTTCCCATGAGGCACTGGGTCAAGACTGATTTGCATATAGCTGTGTCTGAACTGGGGTGGCAAAGTGAGCTAAAAAATAATGATGGATTTAACCCAGATCTGTGACTTGGGGTGAGAGTTTGAAAAGTTTCAGCACTCTGTATATCATCTACTTGTATTTGCTTTGTTCGCCCTAAGTTGGCAGGTTATGCGCAGACGTGGGTCCCTTGCTCCCTTTGGAACTGGATTGAAGCTGGACTGTCTGATGTGGGCTGTTAGCCCGATACCCATCCCAGGATGCTTGTTTCCGGACCAGGGAAGACATGGCGTGGCAGTCCGGGCTGGAATGTTCCCATGAGGCACAGGGGCAAGACTGATTTGCATATAGCTGTGTCTGAACTGGGGTGTCAAAGTGAGCTAAAGAATGATGATGGATTTAACCCAGATCTGTGACTGGGGGTGAGTGTTTGAAAAGTTTCAGCACTTCGTCCATCATCCCCTTGTGTTATCTTTGTTCGCCCTAAGTTGGCAGGGTATGCACTGACGTGGGTCCCTTGCTCCCTTTGCCACTGGATTGAAGCTGGACTGTCTGATGTGGGCTGTTAGCCCGATACCAGTCCCAGGATGCTTGTTTCCGGTCCAGGGAAGACATGGCTTGGCAGTTTGGGCTGGACTGTTCCCATGAGGCACAGGGGCAAGACTGATTTGCATATAGCTGTGTCTGAACTGGGGTGTCAAAGTGAGCTAAAGAATGATGATGGATTTTGTTGTGTCCTATGAAGGTAGACACCAGGATCCAGGAAGTATATTTAAGTCTTCTTTATTCAGTTTCAGTCCAAGTGACATCAGTCTTGACTCCAGCCAGCCTAGTGTGGTACCAGCCTCACCAGGAGCAGCCTGCCTAGCTGCTCAGCCCATCTCTAACTGCCAACACTCATCCACTCATACACCCAGGCATTCCACGCACCACAGGCACACCAACATTCCATGACCAACTCACACTCTGGCTCAGCAGCTAGAGGCAGCAGGGATGGAGTACATGTTACACAACTAAGTATGGTATAACAGATTTAACCCAGATCTGTGACTGGGGGTGAGTGTTTGAAAAGTTTCAGCACTCCGTCAATCATCTCCTTGTGTTTGCTTTGTTCGCCCTAAGTTGGCAGGGTATTCCCAGACGTGGGTCCCTTGCTCCCTTTGCCACTGGATTCAAGCTAGCCTGGCTGGTGAGGGCTGTTAATCCGAAACCGGTCCCAGGATGCTTGTTTCCGGTCCAGGGAAGGCATGGCTTGGTAGTTCGGGCTGGATTGTTCCCGTGAGGCAAAGGGTCAAGACTGATTTGCATATAGCTGTGTCTGAACTGGGGTGGCAAAGCGCGCTAAAGAATGATGATGGATTTAACCCAGATCTGAGACTGGGGTTGAGTGTTTGAAAAGTTTCAGCACTCCGTCCATCATCTCCTTGTGTTTGCTTTGTTCGCCCTAAGTTAGCAGGGTATGCCCAGACGAGGGTACCTTGCTCCCTTTGCCACTGGATTCAAGCAGGCCTGGCTGATGAAGGCTGTTAGCCCAAAACCGGTCCCAGGATGCTAGCTTCCGGTACGGGGAAGACATGGCTTGGCAGTTCGGGCTGGACTGTTCCCATGAGGCAGAGGGTCAAGACTGATTTGCATATAGCTGAATTTGAACTGGGGTGGCAAAATGAGCTTAAAAATTATCATGGATTTAACCCAGATCTGTGACTGGCTTTGAGTGTTTGAAAAGTTTCAGCACTTCGTCCATCATCTCCTTGTGTTTGTTTTGTTTGCTGGAAGTTGGCAGGGTACACCCAGACATGGGTCCCTTGCTCCCTTTGCCACTGGATTCAAGCTAGCCTGGCTGATGAGGGCTGTTATCCTGAAGCCAGTCCCAGGATGCTTGTTTCCGGTCCAGGGAAGACATGGCTTGGCAGTTCGGGCTGGACTGTTCCCATCAGGCACAGGGTCAAGACTACTTTGCAAATAGCTGTGTCTGAACTGGGGTGGCAAAGTGAGCTAAAGAATGATGATGGATTTAACCCAGATCTGTGACTGGCTTTGAGTGTTTGAAAAGTTTCAGCACTCCGTCCATCATCTCCTTGTGTTTGTTTTGTTTGCCGGAAGTTGGCAGGGTACGCCCAGACATGGGTCCCTTGCTCCCTTTGCCACTGGATTCAAGCAAGCCTGGCTGATGAGGGCTGTTATCCTGAAACCTGTCCCAGGATGCTTGTTTCCGGTCCAGGGAAGACATGGCTTGGCAGTTCGGGCTGGACTGTTCCCATCAGGCACAGGGTCAAGACTACTTTGCATATAGCTGTGTCTTAACTGGGGTGGCAAAGTGAGCTAAAAAATGATGATGGATTTAACCCAGATCTGTGACTTGGGGTGAGAGTTTGAAAAGTTTCAGCACTCTGTACATCATCTACTTGTATTTGCTTTGTTCGCCCTAAGTTGGCAGGTTATGCGCAGACGTGGGTCCCTTGCTCCCTTTGCCACTGGATTGAAGCTGGACTGTCTGATGTGGGCTGTTAGCCCGATACCGGTTCCAGGATGCTTGTTTCCAGACCAGGGAAGACATGGCGTGGCAGTCCGGGCTGGACTGTTCCCATGAGGCACAGGGGCAAGACTGATTTGCATATAGCTGTGTCTGAACTGGGGTGTCAAAGTGAGCTAAAGAATGATGATGGATTTAACCCAGATCTGTGACTGGGGGTGAGTGTTTGAAAAGTTTCAGCACTTCGCCCATCATCCCCTTGTGTTATCTTTGTTCGCCCTAAGTTGGCAGGGTATGCGCTGACGTGGGTCCCTTGCTCCCTTTGCCACTGGATTGAAGCTGGACTGTCTGATGTGGGCTATTAGCCCGATACCGGTCCCAGGATGCTTGTTTCCGGTCCAGGGAAGACATGGCTTGGCAGTTTGGGCTGGACTGTTCCCATGAGGCACAGGGGCAAGACTGATTTGCATATAGCTGTGTCTGAACTGGGGTGTCAAAGTGAGCTAAAGAATGATGATGGATTTTGTTGTGTCCTATGAAGGTAGACACCAGGAGCCAGGATGTATATTTAAGTCTTCTTTATTCAGTTTCAGTCCAAGTGACATCAGTCTTGACTCCAGCCAGCCTAGTGTGGTACCGGCCTCACCAGGAGCAGCCTGCCTAGCTGTTCAGCCCATCTCTAACTGCCAACACTCATCCACTCATACACCCAGGCATTCCACGCACCACAGGCACACCAACATTCCATGACCAACTCACACTCTGGCTCAGCAGATAGAGGCAGCAGGGATGGAGTACATGTTACACAACTAAGTATGGTATAACAGATTTAACCCAGATCTGTGACTGGGGGTGAGTGTTTGAAAAGATTCAGCACTCTGTCCATCATCTCTTCGTGTTTGCTTTGCTTGCCCTAAGTTAGCAGGGTATGCCCAGACGTGGGTCCCTTCCTCCCTTTGCCACTGGTTTCAAGCTAGCCTGGCTGATGAAGGCTGTTAACCCGAAACGGGTCCCAGGATGCTTGCTTCCGGTACAGGGAAGACATGGCTTGGCAGTTCGGGCTGGACTGTTCCCATGAGGCAGAGGGTCAAGACTGATTTGCATCTAGCTGTATCTGAACTGGGGTGGCAAAGTGAGCTAAAGAATGATGATGGATTTAACCCAGATCTGAAACTGGGGTTGAGTGTTTGAAAAGTTTCAGCACTCCGTCCATCATCTCCTTGTGTTTGCTTTGTTTGCCCGAAGTTGGCAGGGTACGCCCAGACATGGGTCCTTTGCTTCATTTGCCACTGGATTCAATCTAACCTGGCTGATGGGGGCTGTTAGTCCAAAACCGGTCCCAGGATGCTTGTTTCTGGTCCAGGGAAAACATGGCTTGGCATTTCGGGTTGGACTGTTTCCATGAGGCACAGGGTCAAGACTGATTTGCATATGTGTGTCTGAACTGGGATGGGAAAGTGAGCTAAAGAATGAGGATGAATTTACCCTAGATCTGTGACTGGAGTTGAGAGTTTGAAAAGTTTCAGCACTCCGTCCATCATCTCCTTGTGTTTGCTTTGTGTGCCCTAAGTTGGCAGGGTATGCCCAGAGACGGGTCCCTTGCTCCCTTTGCCACTGGATTCAAGCTAGCCTGGCTGATGAGGGCTGTTAGTCCGAACCCGGTCCCAGGATGCTTGTTTCTGGTTCAGGGAAGGCATGGCTTTGCAGTTCGGGCTAGACTGTTCCCATGAGGCACAGGGTCAAGGCTGATTTGCATATAGCTTTGTCTGAACTGGGGTGGCAAAGCGAGCTAAAGAATGATGATGGATTTAACCCAGATCTGAGACTGGCGATGAGTGTTTGAAAAGATTCAGCACTCTGTCCATCATCTCTTCGTGTTTGCTTTGTTTGCCCTAAGTTAGCAGGGTATGCCCAGACGTGGGTCCCTTGCTCCCTTTGCCACTGGTTTCAAGCTAGCCTGGCTGATGAAGGCTGTTAACCCGAAACGGGTCCCAGGATGCTTGCTTCCGGTACAGGGAAGACATGGCTTGGCAGTTCGGGCTGGACTGTTCCCATGAGGCAGAGGGTCAAGACTGATTTGCATCTAGCTGTATCTGAACTGGGGTGGCAAAGTGAGCTAAAGAATGATGATGGATTTAACCCAGATCTGAAACTGGGGTTGAGTGTTTGAAAAGTTTCAGCACTCCGTCCATCATCTCCTTGTGCTTGCTTTGTTTGCCCGAAGTTGGCAGGGTACGCCCAGACATGGGTCCCTTGCTTCATTTGCCACTGGATTCAATCTAACCTGGCTGATGAGGGCTGTTATCCTGAAACCAGTCCCAGGATGCTTGTTACCAATCCAGGGAAGATATGGCTTGGCAGTTCGGGCTGGACTGTTCCCATGAGGCACTGGGTCAAGACTGATTTGCATATAGCTGTGTCTGAACTGGGGTGGCAAAGTGAGCTAAAAAATGATGATGGATTTAACCCAGATCTGTGACTTGGGGTGAGAGTTTGAAAAGTTTCAGCACTCTGTATATCATCTACTTGTATTTGCTTTGTTCGCCCTAAGTTGGCAGGTTATGCGCAGACGTGTGTCCCTTGCTCCCTTTGGAACTGGATTGAAGCTGGACTGTCTGATGTGGGCTGTGTCGTAGTTAATATTCGGGACCGCGTAGGGGACAGGGCCCTACCCCTGTCTATGTGGTATTAGCGAACCGCAAATGGTAAATGCGGCATGTACGAGTGCTTTACTCGTCGTTCTAGCCCTGAATGCACTGTGTACACGTTATTCTGCTTCACTACGCGGGTTCCATTTTGGAAGCAGTGGCCATCTTGTCATTGCCCTCACATAGGCTATAATGGAGCAAATACGGACCTCTCAGTACATGTGCTTTCCCGTGACTTCTCGGTGACCTGGGCAGCTGGCTCTGCTGCCCCGGGTCAAACCAGTCTCACGAGCTCCCCTTCCTCCGTCCACCTGTGATTAGCATCAGGGCTCGACCCATCATAAAAACCCTTCTCATCCTACACAAACCCCCGGCTAATCTCTTCCACACCTGCTTGTTCCTGCTTTATGACTTGTTTCCCAAAACAGGAGATGCTCATGTTTATTGGGGGGTCTACTGACATCTAACGTGGGATCGCAACCTTATTGTGTAAATCATTGTGAGTTGGCCGAACTGGAATGTGGGATGGTCATCATGACTCTGCCTTTTCTTTGTAATGTACACTGTTATATTGCCGTTTCATAAAACTCAGGAATGTATGCTTGAGGCCGAAAAAGGCCTATTTAAGATGTAGTCCGTTCCTATGATTTCCAGCAGTCTCCTGAGAACATACACGCTGTTGTACTTCTAGGATACCTGTCATTGGTCTGCAGCCAATAAACGATTCTTTGACTTCACCCAGAAGACTCTGTGTTTCTGTAGGTCCGGAACAGGGTGAAACCCCGAAGTCATAGGGTGTGTGCCCCTGCACCGCTGGGTCTAAAATACCCAGTACTTCAGTTTGGCGCCCAACTCGGGCCGATTTCAGCGGTACTAGTCCAAGCCAGAGGTTCGTGAGGAGCTTCGTGTGGAAATTTCGGAGGAAGGCCGCCACTTCATCGACCCCTGCATGTCGACGTGGTCCGAAAGTCTTTTCTGCGAGGTTCTCCGCGTCCCGACGGCTACGAAGGACTGCTGCCCTGATTAATCGACCTGTTTTGGACCCTTGACGAGTTTGAGAAAGCGAAACAATCGAGAGAGTCTTCTGGTGACGTCATCGATCAGCAATATTCAGTTAAGTATAAGTGGAGCGTCTCCCATTTGTTTTGGTATCCCTCGGGATCGTTTGGTTTGATTTGGTAATTGGTGATTTGGTGTTTGCAAACCCCAAAGCCAGAGGATTCGTGTATTCACGAGACTATCGTAATCGATAATCCTTTGACGTTTGGATCTAGACTAGTGAGCGAAGATGCCTGGTTCTAGAATATTTGGTAGACTATTCTGTTTGGGTTGTGGAAAAGATTTCCAGCTGGAAGAATCATGTCCGGTTCCTCCGGTTGGAACTCCAACTTATGAGCTCTATGTAAAACATGGCGTAGGCCCCATTGCATATAACGAAGTGTGGATCCACTACACCAGGAAGGACGGTGTTTTAAAATGGCCCCAAAATGGTAGTTTCGATACCGATATTCTAGATAATTTGGAAATTAAATTGTTTAAGAAGAAAGCCCGGCCGGCGATGTTTGACTCTTTCCGCTTATGGCGGAAGGAAGCCAAACAGAAGGAAATTAAGCTAGCGAAAAAGAATAAAAGAGAGAAAGGTATGTCAGTAATGCAAGCAGCTGTACAATTTAGAGACAATGAGGAGGAGCAGATGAGCGAGCAATTGCACAGGCAGCGTAAGTTAGGGATTGACAAATGTTACCCGGCTTTACCGCACTCTAAGCAAAATGAGTCCGAAGACAAGGAGAAAGATCCCCTAATGTCACACTTGTTGAGTTCGCCACCCCCATATGCGCAAAATGCTACGGCGCCTCCTCAGCTTGTGAATATGCCACCTCCAGTTAATGTATTGCAGGCTTTGCCCCAACCACCAGCTGCCGCACAACCGGCTCTTATTAATGTAACGCAGCCCCCTCAAGGGCCGCCAGTTGTGCTTCCAACTAACCCCGCGCTTCCTGTAACCTTGCCTAATTCACCAGCGGCCTCTCCCAACACTTTTCCTTGTACCACTTCGGTACCTGTTTCTACGTCCTCTTTTCTTCCCTCTGTTTTCCCTCCCGTTTCTGCCTCAGCTTCTCCTTCAGCGCGACAGCGTTTAGCTAATGTGGTTACTTCATTAATGTCGCCTCTCTTTGAGTTGTCTGGTGCGACTCCTGGTTTGCAGCGTAAGCAATTGCGTAGTCAGTTGCCTACCTCTGACGAGAAGAACGTAATAGACAGCATGGCGCGCAGATGGATTGTTTTCCCTTCATTGTATGATGTGGAATCAATTGTTAATGTCTTCCATCAGTGGGATGCCCCGAAGCAGAGATATGTGTTTGAGAAGATGTGCGAAATTCTCTGTGAGGAATTGGAGGATAATGGTAGAAATCCGAGGCCACGAGAATTGTGTAGAGTAAGGTCCGATTTTGGAGCTGGTATGATTGTGGACCGCGATATAGATAAAGCAGTTGCGGTTGTACTGTCCTTCAGGAATGATGAATGTCAACAGTCATTGTTCGAACAGGATGTCCCTGTGGGGAGAAAGGAGAAAGTGCGACAATACCCCATGAGAGAAGTTCCCCCGGTATGGAAGGAAGCGGTTGCAGCTGTCGGTGCTAACCCCGCTGTGGCAGCGCATTTCCAGCGTGTTTGGGTGCATGTTCCATGGAAGCGCTCTGAGGTGTTAGCGCTTAAACAGTCCTTACCTGATCCCCGTAAAAATCCGGCAGGTTATTATAAAGAATTGTCACAAACGGCAGGATCATGTATTATGAATCTGGCCGACATAGACATGTTGTTTGGTAATGTTGTTCCACAGCCCCTATGGGGGTCAATCCGTAATGCGGATCATGACCAAGAGCTAGGGGATACATGGGCTAACATTATTGCTGCCGATGCAAGACAAACTGGTGGCGCGAAACCTGAGCCTTTAGTGGCTGAACTCCCTGGTAGAATCATCACGTATATGAAGACACTAATGCCAGCAATGCGCGTAAATTGGGACAAGTTATCTGCATGCAGGCAGAAAAAGGATGAGACAGTGTCAGACTTCTTTACTAGGTTTGAGGAAACGTTCATTGACCACAGTGGGCAAGATATGAGTACTGAGGGTGGCCAACGGCTGTTTGTGGATAAGTTTGTGCAGAATTTACTCCCTGACCTGTGTAAAAAGTTGAAAGATTCAGAGAGTTCTTGGGCCGTTTCCTCTTCAGCGCAAATACTGGCTACCGCACAGTATTATGAAAATAGAGATAAAGACGAGAAAGATAGAACAGAGAAGAAAACGAAGGAATTAAAGACAAAGGTCCTTTTGCAGCAGGCCTATCCGCCACGTGGAGGTCAAAATAATTATAGGCAACCCCAAGGTGTCTATCACCAACCCCAACAATTTCAGAACAATCAGCAAATGAATGGGTATTATCAACCACGTGTCCCTGTAGGTCCCAACCAATGTTCATACTGCAAAGAGGAAGGTCATTTTAAATATAGTTGCCCTAAATTAATGCAGCGGAATGGTAATATGTATGGCACAAGAGGTAGAGGTGGTCAGCAAGCTCCTAGAGGTAGAGGGCGTGGAAGTGTTCCCCAAAATGCGCGTCCTCTGCCGCCTCAGAATACCATTAATAGCTTTGATCAGCAAGCTAACGCGATTGGTAATACGGCACAGTATTATAATAATGATTATTATGCAGAAGATGGTGATGCAGAAAATAATGATTACTAGGACAGCCGTAGACAGAGAGAGGGAGTTGTTTCAGTGCCAGTGGATCAGAGTGGACCGTATGTTGAGGTGACTACAGCAAATGTAACGGAGCCTTTTCTGCTAGACACTGGTGCTGCAAAGAGTTCAATTATGCATTCCAAACTCCCTGGCGCACCTTTGTCTGGCGATATAAATGTTTCGGTAGGTTTTTCTGGCGCCCCAGTTAGGAACCCGATTTCTAGTCCCGTGTCACTTTCTGTTGGACCTTGTGAGCTGAAAGCACCTCTGATTCTGACGACAGGTTGTGGTGAGAATTTGCTGGGACTGGATTTGTTGAAAAGATTGCATGCCACGTTGTATTGTTCTCCTTCGGGAGTACAACTTACATTAGGCAAGAAAGTAATTTCCCCAATGTACTTGTCCAAAAGTACAATGCCGCCTGAACTGTCATCCCTTCTGGATGCCCTTTGGGCTACTGGTCCCAATGATGTGGGCCTCTTGGAGATACCGCCATACGTGGTGACTTTAAAGGCTAATGTCAGACTGCCACGTATTCCCCAGTACAAGATCTCTAATGAAGGCCAGAAAGCATTGTTAGACATTGTCCACGACTTTATTGATAAGGGTGTGATTGAAGAAACAAGAGGCAACGTTTGCAATAGCCCGATTTTACCTGTCTTAAAACGAACGGATCCTTCACAGCCACCTGTTTACAGATTTGTGATTGATCTTAGAGAGGTTAATAAGATTGTTGTGCCACAGTTTCCAGTTGTCCCTGATATAACTGCTTTGTTAACGATGATTCCAGCCTCTGCTGAATGGTTTTCAGTGATCGATTTAAAGAATGCTTTCTTTAGCATTCCAATTGCAGAAGAGAGTAGAGACATTTTCGGGTTCAGTCTGGGAGGCCAAAGCTTCCGCTTCAAACGCGCTCCCCAGGGCTACTGTGAGAGTCCATCTATATACAGTCAAGCTTTGAAAGCACACCTTGATGCACTTGTTTTACCTAGTGGCGCTATCCTGATTCAGTACGTAGACGATTTACTGATCGCTGCGGATACTGAAAAGATCTGCAAAGAAGCCACATTGTCATTGTTGCACCATTTATCCGTTTTTCATCACAAGGTGTCCTTATCTAAGCTGCAATATTGTCGACAAGAAGTGACCTACTTAGGTCATCTCTTATCGAAGGAGGGAAGGAGACTGACCCCAGAGAGAATTCAAGCCATTGCACAGTTGAGTGTGCCAAAGACACAGAGAGAAGTACGTGCTTTCTTGGGCATTACCTCATACTGTAGGCATTGGATCCCTAGTTTCTCCTTGCTGGCAAAACCTTTGTTAGCCTTAACATGCAAAGACACACCGAATCCTATCCCATGGTCTGAAGAGTGCCAGAAAAGTTTTGTGGAATTGCGTAATGCATTATGTTCAGCACCTGTGTTGGGTACTCCCGACTACAGTAAACCTTTTACATTGTATGTGCACGAGAAAGATGGATGTGCGTTGTCAGTGTTAACACAGCCTTTTGGCGACAGACCGCGCCCATGCGCGTATTTTTCATCCACTTTGGACCCTGTAGCGAGGGCATTGCCAAGCTGTCTGAGAGCGACAGCTGCTGCAGCGATGTCTATCCGACAATCTGCTGGTCTGGTAATGGACAACACATTGATCGTTATGGTTCCACATGCTGTAGACACATTATTGAATAGAACCAAGACACAACACTTGACTAGTGCACACCTATCGGGTTACGAACTTACACTGTTAGCGAATCACATACACATAAAACGATGCAATACGCTGAATCCAGCTACATTGTTGCCGATTCCAGCAGACTCAGATGAGATTGAGCAACATGACTGTCTGTTCAGAACAGAAGAAGAGACGAAAGGGAGAGTAGATCTAAAAGATACTCCCCTGACTGAGTGTGATGGCACTTTATGGGTAGATGGGTCATGTTTCAAGCTCCCTAATGGTGACACGACTGCTGCATATGCTATCACGACTTTGCACACGGTTGTGGAAACTGCACGAGTGCCACATAATTCGGCCCAAGCAGCGGAATTAATCGCCCTCACGAGAGCATGTGTGTTGTCTGAAGGAATGAGAGTGAATATATACACAGATAGCCAGTACGCCTTTGGCGTGGCTCATAATTTTGGGCGACTGTGGAAGGAGCGTGGGTTCCTGACGTCACATGGAGCTAAAATTCAGAATGGCAAGTTGGTGAATGATCTCCTTGAGTCACTGACCCTACCGTTGCAAGTTGCGATCATGAAATGCAGTGCGCACAGGAAAGTCACAGACGATGTTGGTCGTGGGAATGCGTTTGCTGATGAGACCGCGAGAGAAACCGCACAGAATGTGAAGACTAGAATGTATGTTGCAGGCCCCGCAAGATGGGTTAATGATGTAGGAATGTGTGAGAACACAATAGAGAGTGTGAAGTCGCTTCAAGCTGAAGCCACAGAGGAAGAGTTAAGCAAGTGGAGAGAGAGTATGGGTAAGTTGGATGAGAATGGTTGCTGGACTGATCTGACAGAACATAGGCGATGGTTGTTGCCTGACGCGTATGTGCTTCCAGTAGTTACTATGGCGCATGGAATGGCACACATCAGTACGAAAGGTATATGCAAGTTGTTGGCTCCAGTATGGCAGAATGCTGGGATTCCCAAGTGTGCAGAGAACGTGGTCAAGAATTGTATGGTATGCTTGAAGTACAACCCTGGTAGGGGAACCCCAACTCCGGCCGGTCACTTTGCGCCCCCATCATGTCCATTCGAAGTTTTGCAGCTGGACTTTATTCACATGGAAAGATGCAACAACCTGAAATATGTACTAGTGGTTGTTTGTGCTTTCTCAAAATGGATTGAGGCTTATCCTCTAAAAGATAACACTGCCCTATCCACAGCCAAAGCCCTTGTGAAGGAGTTTTTCCCCAGGTTTGGAATGCCGAGAGTGGTCTGGTGTGATAATGGGAGTGAGTTCGTGGGTAAAGTGATGAAGAATGTATGTGAAGGTTTAGGCATCCAGCAGAAGTTCCACGCTGCAAATCACCCCCAATCAGCTGGATTGGTAGAGCGCTACAATGGAGCCTTAAAGCTCAAGTTGGCTAAAATTCAGGCTAGCACTGGTCTTAAATGGCCTGATGCCCTGCCTCTAGCACTCCTGTCCACCAGAATGACAATACACTCACGAGTGGGACTTAGCCCCTACGAGGTGGTCTTTGGCCGCCCGGCTAATGTATGGGGTGTGCCAAGGCCCACGAAATTCAGTGAGATAGAGCATCCAGTGCTGCTTGATTACCTGTATGATTTGACTGTTAAACTGCGTGTTTTGCACCAACAGGTACATGATACTCTTCCCCAAGCCTCTGAACCTCCTGGACACCCTATCAACCCTGGTACGTGGGTGCTAGTGCGGAACTTCCAGCGCAAGAGCAACGACGAGCCCCGCTGGCTTGGCCCTCATCTTGTTCTACTATCGACAAGGTCAGCGGTGCGAGTGAAAGGGAAGAAGCACTGGGTTCATGGTACCCACTGCAAGGTAGTCCCCTTGCCTTTGCCATATGACCGGTGGGTCAAAGAGGGTATCACCGACTCTGAGACAGACACTGTACTCCGTTTCACACCATTCAGTGATGCACGCCTAAGAGGCACAGTTTCAGACCAAGAGAGTGACGATATTCTGCAGGAAGCTGTGCCACCATCGAATCGATTGGACACCACTGAGCCTGAACTTTTGTTTCGAGACCAAACGGCACCTGGCCGTCTACGTTATAATTTGAGACCTAGGCCCATGGACAAATAAAGATTTCCTCACTATTTCCTTTTTGACATTTTTTACTCTCCTATCTGAAAGACTTTCTTGATTTTTTGTTTTTCGAACCACCATCCGGGTTCTGCCGCAGGGTCGCGGTGTCAAGACTTTGGGGTACAGGCCGAAGACGTTAGGTCGACGGTTCTGGTTGGTCTAGGGCGTTTCCCTGGACTGGCAGGCGTACTCCTCAGCAGAAGAAACTCACCCGCCGCGAGCGGCCCGAGTAGAGGATGGAGTTTTTTAAGATGGAGAGACCGATCGAGGAAATGAGCTCTAAAACCAGGATGTGTGGAATTGTAAAAAGTAAATGTTTTGTCTTTTTGTGCCTTTTTATACTGTGTAGTATTATGATGTTTATTGTAGGACTTGTGTTCCTCTCCGCTCAAAAGCCTATTGCACCCACTCAACAGCCTATATTCCTTTCTACTGCCTCCTCTCACTCTTTTCACCCCCTGCCTGAGCACGAACAGACCAGACGATCGGAATTCGTAAATAACTCGTTTATCCAGCTCTTGCACCAGCACCAGCTAGTAGTGAATACGACCAATTGCTGGGTCTGTGGGTTAATGCCACATACCATTACCAAGGGTATTCCCTACCTGGTGTTGCCGTATAGTTCAAATGGATCATCATGGGCATTCCAGACCATGTTTCTCTATGCTCTGGAGACGTACTCCCCTCGCCAACCGCGTTCCATCAGACCCATCACCAATAATAAGGCTTTGATGAAAGGAGTTGCCGATATGAGTAGGGATATCAATGCATACTCGTCCATTCCCAAAGAAGAGTTGAGACCTTATGTAGGATGGAACGTGACAGGGTATAGTATTAGTCTGGGTGAAAGACAGCGACAAATCTCATCCCCAATCTGGGTCGTACCCCACATGGGTCGGTTCTGCTTACAGGGTAATGGTCAGAACCCTAGGGCTCAACTGGGTAGAAGTGACTGTACCGAAACGTACACTTTCCCGTCACAGTTTTCCCCAGCGTTTCTAGCTGCCCAGAGTACCTATTTCATCTGTAATAACCGAGCATATACATGGTTGCCCCCTGATTTCTCGGGCACATGTTATATTGCGAATCTGCTACCGCCTACCTTCACTGCTGCCTCTGATTATCACAAGACCAGAGTTGTGAGAGGTGTAATTAGTAAGGAGGACACTGCCGGTCAGGAAGCAGGAGACTTCTTCTTGGGTTTCCTGCCGTTTTGGGGACCTATGGTCAATAGTAGGAACCTGAGACAGCTGACGCGTGTGGTTGAATCCACTATCAATGTAACGGCTGGTGCCCTTAGTAATCTGACAGCTGAGCTCCAAGCGGACCGCCTTATGACTCTACAGAACCGCATGGTCCTAGACGTTATTCTTGCAGACCGCGGTGGGGTATGCAAGGTCATCCAATCCAGTTGCTGCATTTTCATTCCAGACAATGCTCCAACGGTGTATCAAGCCATCTCCAAACTCCATAAAATATCTGAAGCCATACACGTGGATAAGGGAGATTGGTCATTGATGGGATGGTTCTGGGAACTGATATCTGCCTGGGGTTGGAAAGTTCTGATGGTCATTGGAATGATCTTAGCCATTCTTTTCCTGCTCTGCCTGTGTATACAGTGTGCTCCTGCGATATGTGGTCTCTGTGCTACCTTATGTGTAAGGAAACCTGTATCGAGAGACGAGCTAAGTAATAGGATGATGCTACAGCAACATCTCCATGACTTTGCGAACATTGACCTGGACTCGGATTAAGATGAGTATAGGGATTGCCTATGTAAGGGCAAAAGGAGGGTCTGTCGTACTTTAATATTCGGGACCGCGTAGGGGACAGGGCCCTACCCCTGTCTATGTGGTATTAGCGAACCGCAAATGGTAAATGCGGCATGTACGAGTGCTTTACTCGTCGTTCTAGCCCTGAATGCACTGTGTACACGTTATTCTGCTTCACTACGCGGGTTCCATTTTGGAAGCAGTGGCCATCTTGTCATTGCCCTCACATAGGCTATAATGGAGCAAATACGGACCTCTCAGTACATGTGCTTTCCCGTGACTTCTCGGTGACCTGGGCAGCTGGCTCTGCTGCCTCGGGTCAAACCGGTCTCACGAGCTCCCCTTCCTCCGTCCACCTGTGATTAGCATCAGGGCTCGACCCATCATAAAAACCCTTCTCATCCTACACAAACCCCCGGCTAATCTCTTCCACACCTGCTTGTTCCTGCTTTATGACTTGTTTCCCAAAACAGGAGATGCTCATGTTTATTGGGGGGTCTACTGACATCTAACGTGGGATCGCAACCTTATTGTGTAAATCATTGTGAGTTGGCCGAACTGGAATGTGGGATGGTCATCATGACTCTGCCTTTTCTTTGTAATGTACACTGTTATATTGCCGTTTCATAAAACTCAGGAATGTATGCTTGAGGCCGAAAAAGGCCTATTTAAGATGTAGTCCGTTCCTATGATTTCCAGCAGTCTCCTGAGAACATACACGCTGTTGTACTTCTAGGATACCTGTCATTGGTCTGCAGCCAATAAACGATTCTTTGACTTCACCCAGAAGACTCTGTGTTTCTGTAGGTCCGGAACAGGGTGAAACCCCGAAGTCATAGGGTGTGTGCCCCTGCACCGCTGGGTCTAAAATACCCAGTACTTCAGTTGTTAGCCCAATACCGGTCCCAAGATGCTTGTTTCCGGACCAGGGAAGACATGGCGTGGCAGTCCGGGCTGGACTGTTCCCATGAGGCACAGGGGCAAGACTGATTTGCATATAGCTGTGTCTGAACTGGGGTGTCAAAGTGAGCTAAAGAATGATGATGGATTTAACCCAGATCTGTGACTGGGGGTGAGTGTTTGAAAAGTTTCAGCACTTCGTCCATCATCCCCTTGTGTTATCTTTGTTCGCCCTAAGTTGGCAGGGTATGCGCTGACGTGGGTCCCTTGCTCCCTTTGCCACTGGATTGAAGCTGGACTGTCTGATGTGGGCTGTTAGCCCGATACCGGTCCCAGGATGCTTGTTTCCGGTCCAGGGAAGACATGGCTTGGCAGTTTGGGCTGGACTGTTCCCATGAGGCACAGGGGCAAGACTGATTAGCATATAGCTGTGTCTGAACTGGGGTGTCAAAGTGAGCTAAAGAATGATGATGGATTTTGTTGTGTCCTATGAAGGTAGACACCAGGATCCAGGAAGTATATTTAAGTCTTCTTTATTCAGTTTCAGTCCAAGTGACATCAGTCTTGACTACAGCCAGCCTAGTGTGGTACCAGCCTCACCAGGAGCAGCCTGCCTAGCTGCTCAGCCCATCTCTAACTGCCAACACTCATCCACTCATACACCCAGGCATTCCACGCACCACAGGCACACCAACATTCCATGACCAACTTACACTCTGGCTCAGCAGCTAGAGGCAGCAGGGATGGAGTACATGTTACACAACTAAGTATGGTATAACAGATTTAACCCAGATCTGTGACTGGGGGTGAGTGTTTGAAAAGTTTCAGCACTCCGTCAATCATCTCCTTGTGTTTGCTTTGTTCGCCCTAAGTTGGCAGGGTATTCCCAGACGTGGGTCCCTTGCTCCCTTTGCCACTGGATTCAAGCTAGCCTGGCTGGTGAGGGCTGTTAATCCGAAACCGGTCCCAGGATGCTTGTTTCCGGTCCAGGGAAGGCATGGCTTGGCAGTTCGGGCTGGATTGTTCCCGTGAGGCAAAGGGTCAAGACTGATTTGCATATAGCTGTGTCTGAACTGGGGTGGCAAAGCGCGCTAAAGAATGATGATGGATTTAACCCGGATCTGAGAATGGGGTTGAGTGTTTGAAAAGTTTCAGCACTCCGTCCATCATCTCCTTGTGTTTGCTTTGTTCGCCCTAAGTTAGCAGGGTATGCCCAGACGAGGGTACCTTGCTCCCTTTGCCACTGGATTCAAGCAGGCCTGGCTGATGAAGGCTGTTAGCCCAAAACCGGTCCCAGGATGCTAGCTTACGGTACGGGGAAGACATGGCTTGGCAGTTCGGGCTGGACTGTTCCCATGAGGCAGAGGGTCAAGACTGATTTGCATATAGCTGAATTTGAACTGGGGTGGCAAAATGAGCTTAAAAATTATCATGGATTTAACCCAGATCTGTGACTGGCTTTGAGTGTTTGAAAAGTTTCAGCACTCCGTCCATCATCTCCTTGTGTTTGTTTTGTTTGCTGGAAGTTGGCAGGGTACGCCCAGACATGGGTCCCTTGCTCCCTTTGCCACTGGATTCAAGCTAGCCTGGCTGATGAGGGCTGTTATCCTGAAGCCAGTCCCAGGATGCTTGTTTCCGGTCCAGGGAAGACATGGCTTGGCAGTTCGGGCTGGACTGTTCCCATCAGGCACAGGGTCAAGACTACTTTGCAAATAGCTGTGTCTGAACTGGGGTGGCAAAGTGAGCTAAAGAATGATGATGGATTTAACCCAGATCTGTGACTGGCTTTGAGTGTTTGAAAAGTTTCAGCACTCCGTCCATCATCTCCTTGTGTTTGTTTTGTTTGCCGGAAGTTAGCAGGGTACGCCCAGACATGGGTCCCTTGCTCCCTTTGCCACTGGATTCAAGCTAGCCTGGCTGATGAGGGCTGTTATCCTGAAACCTGTCCCAGGATGCTTGTTTCCGGTCCAGGGAAGACATGGCTTGGCAGTTCGGGCTGGACTGTTCCCATCAGGCACAGGGTCAAGACTACTTTGCATATAGCTGTGTCTGAACTGGGGTGGCAAAGTGAGCTAAAGAATGATGATGGATTTAACCCAGATCTGTGACTGGGGTTGAGTGTTTGAAAAGTTTCATCACTCTGTCCATCATCTCCTTGTGTTTGCTTGGTTCGCCCAAAGTTGCCAGGGTATACCCAGAAGTGGGTCCCTTTCTCCTTTTGCGTCTGGATTCAAGCTAGCCTGGCTGATGAGGGCTGTTAGTCCGAAACCGGTCCCAGGATGCTTGTTTCCGATCCAAGGAAGACATGGCTTGGCAGTTTGGGCTGGACCGTATCCATGAGGCACAGGGTGAACACTGATTTGCATATAGCTGTGTCTGAACTGGGGTGGAAAAGTGAGCTAAAGAATGATGATGGATTTAACCCAGATCTGTGACTGGGGGTGAGTGTTTGAAAAGTTTCAGCACTCCGACCATTATCTCCTAGTGTTTGCTTTGTTTGCACTAAGTTGGAAGGGTATGCCCAGACGTCGGTCCCTTTCTCCCTTTGCCACTGGATTCAAGCTAGCCTGGCTGATGAGGGCTGTTAGTCCGAAACCGGTCCCAGGATGCTTGTTTCCGATCTAGGGAAGACATGGCTTGGCAGTTTGGGCTGGACTGTTTCCATGAGGCACAGGGTGAACACTGATTTGCATATAGCTGTGTCTGAATTGGGGTGGAAAAGTGAGCTAAAGAATGCTGATGGATTTAACCCAGATCTGTGACTGGCTTTGAGTTTTTGAAAAGTTTCAGCACTCCGTCCATCATCTCCTTGTGTTTGTTTTGTTTGCCGGAAGTTGGTAGGGTACGCATAGACATGGGTCCCTTGCTCCCTTTGCCACTGGATTCAAGCTAGCCTGGCTGATGAGGGCTGTTATCCTGAAACCTGTCCCAGGATGCTTGTTTCCGGTCCAGGGAAGACATGGCTTGGCAGTTCGGGCTGGACTGTTCCCATCAGGCACAGGGTCAAGACTACTTTGCATATAGCTGTGTCTGAACTGGGGTGGCAAAGTGAGCTAAAGAATGATGATGGATTTATCCCAGATCTGTGACTGGGGTTGAGTGTTTGAAAAGTTTCATCACTCTGTCCATCATCTCCTTGTGTTTGCTTGGTTCGCCCTAAGTTGGCAGGGTATACCCAGAAGTGGGTCCCTTTCTCCCTTTGCCTCTGGATTCAAGCTAGCCTGGCTGATGAGGGCTGTTAGTCCAAAACCGGTCCCAGGATGCTTGTTTCCGATCCAAGGAAGACATGGCTTGGCAGTTTGGGCTGGACTGTATCCATGAGGCACAGGGTGAACACTGATTTGCATATAGCTGTGTCTGAACTGGGGTGGAAAAGTGAGCTAAAGAATGATGATGGATTTAACCCAGATCTGTGACTGGGGGTGAGTGTTTGAAAAGTTTCAGCACTCCGACCATTATCTCCTAGTGTTTGCTTTGTTTGCACTAAGTTGGAAGGGTATGCCCAGACGTGGGTCCCTTGCTCCCTTTGCCACTGGTTTCAAGCTAGCCTGGCTGATGAAGGCTGTTAACCCGAAACCGGTCCCAGGATGCTTGCTTCCGGTACAGGGAAGACATGGCTTGGCAGTTCGGGCTGGACTGTTCCCATGAGGCAGAGGGTCAAGACTGATTTGCATCTAGCTGTATCTGAACTGGGGTGGCAAAGTGAGCTAAAGAATGATGATGGATTTAACCCAGATCTGAAACTGGGGTTGAGTGTTTGAAAAGTTTCAGCACTCCGTCCATCATCTCCTTGTGTTTGCTTTGTTTGCCCGAAGTTGGCAGGGTACGCCCAGACATGGGTCCCTTGATTCATTTGCCACTGGATTCAATCTAACCTGGCTGATGAGGGCTGTTATCCTGAAACCAGTCCCAGGATGCTTGTTTCCAATCCAGGGAAGATATGGCTTGGCAGTTCGGGCTGGACTGTTACCATGAGGCACTGGGTCAAGACTGATTTGCCTATAGCTGTGTCTTAACTGGGGTGGCAAAGTGAGCTAAAAAATGATGATGGATTTAACCCAGATCTGTGACTTGGGGTGAGAGTTTGAAAAGTTTCAGCACTCTGTACATCATCTACTTGTATTTGCTTTGTTCGCCCTAAGTTGGCAGGTTATGCGCAGACGTGGGTCCCTTGCTCCCTTTGCCACTGGATTGAAGCTGGACTGTCTGATGTGGGCTGTTAGCCCGATACCGGTTCCAGGATGCTTGTTTCCAGACCAGGGAAGACATGGCGTGGCAGTCCGGGCTGGACTGTTCCCATGAGGCACAGGGGCAAGACTGATTTGCATATAGCTGTGTCTGAACTGGGGTGTCAAAGTGAGCTAAAGAATGATGATGGATTTAACCCAGATCTGTGACTGGGGGTGAGTGTTTGAAAAGTTTCAGCACTTCGCCCATCATTCCCTTGTGTTATCTTTGTTCGCCCTAAGTTGGCAGGGTATGCGCTGACGTGGGTCCCTTGCTCCCTTTGCCACTGGATTGAAGCTGGACTGTCTGATGTTAGCTGTTAGCCCGATACCGGTCCCAGGATGCTTGTTTCCGGTCCAGGGAAGACATGGCTTGGCAGTTTGGGCTGGACTGTTCCCATGAGGCACAGGGGCAAGACTGATTTGCATATAGCTGTGTCTGAACTGGGGTGTCAAAGTGAGCTAAAGAATGATGATGGATTTTGTTGTGTCCTATGAAGGTAGACACCAGGAGCCAGGATGTATATTTAAGTCTTCTTTATTCAGTTTCAGTCCAAGTGACATCAGTCTTGACTCCAGCCAGCCTAGTGTGGTACCAGCCTCACCAGGAGCAGCCTGCCTAGCTGCTCAGCCCATCTCTAACTGCCAACACTCATCCACTCATACACCCAGGCATTCCACGCACCACAGGCACACCAACATTCCATGACCAACTCACACTCTGGCTCAGCAGCTAGAGGCAGCAGGGATGGAGTACATGTTACACAACTAAGTATGGTATAACAGATTTAACCCAGATCTGTGACTGGGGGTGAGTGTTTGAAAAGATTCAGCACTCTGTCCATCATCTCTTCGTGTTTGCTTTGCTTGCCCTAAGTTAGCAGGGTATGCCCAGACGTGGGTCCCTTGCTCCCTTTGCCACTGGTTTCAAGCTAGCCTGGCTGATGAAGGCTGTTAACCCGAAACGGGTCCCAGGATGCTTGCTTCCGGTACAGGGAAGACATGGCTTGGCAGTTCGGGCTGGACTGTTCCCATGAGGCAGAGGGTCAAGACTGATTTGCATCTAGCTGTATCTGAACTGGGGTGGCAAAGTGAGCTAAAGAATGATGATGGATTTAACCCAGATCTGAAACTGGGGTTGAGTGTTTGAAAAGTTTCAGCACTCCGTCCATCATCTCCTTGTGTTTGCTTTGTTTGCCCGAAGTTGGCAGGGTACGCCCAGACATGGGTCCTTTGCTTCATTTGCCACTGGATTCAATCTAACCTGGCTGATGGGGGCTGTTAGTCCAAAACCGGTCCCAGGATGCTTGTTTCTGGTCCAGGGAAAACATGGCTTGGCATTTCGGGTTGGACTGTTTCCATGAGGCACAGGGTCAAGACTGATTTGCATATGTGTGTCTGAACTGGGATGGGAAAGTGAGCTAAAGAATGAGGATGAATTTACCCTAGATCTGTGACTGGAGTTGAGTGTTTGAAAAGTTTCACCACTCCGTCCATCATCTCCTTGTGTTTGCTTTGTGTGCCCTAAGTTGGCAGGGTATGCCCAGAGACGGATCCCTTGCTCCCTTTGCCACTGGATTCAAGCTAGCCTGGCTGATGAGGGCTGTTAGTCCGAACCCGGTCCCAGGATGCTTGTTTCTGGTTCAGGGAAGGCATGGCTTTGCAGTTCAGGCTGGACTGTTCCTATGAGGCACAGGGTCAAGGCTGATTTGCATATAGCTTTGTCTGAACTGGGGTGGCAAAGCGAGCTAAAGAATGATGATGGATTTAACCCAGATCTGAGACTGGCGATGAGTGTTTGAAAAGATTCAGCACTCTGTCCATCATCTCTTCGTGTTTGCTTTGTTTGCCCTAAGTTAGCAGGGTATGCCCAGACGTGGGTCCCTTGCTCCCTTTGCCACTGGTTTCAAGCTAGCCTGGCTGATGAAGGCTGTTAACCCGAAATGGGTCCCAGGATGCTTGGTTCCGGCACAGGGAAGACATGGCTTGGCAGTTCGAGCTGGACTGTTCCCATGAGGCAGAGGGTCAAGACTGATTTGCATCTAGCTGTATCTGAACTGGGGTGGCAAAGTGAGCTAAAGAATGATGATGGATTTAACCCAGATCTGAAACTGGGGTTGAGTGTTTGAAAAGTTTCAGCACTCCGTCCATCATCTCCTTGTGTTTGCTTTGTTTGCCCGAAGTTGGCAGGGTACGCCCAGACATGGGTCCCTTGCTTCATTTGCCACTGGATTCAATCTAACCTGGCTGATGAGGGCTGTTATCCTCAAACCGGTCCCAGGATGCTTGTTACCAATCCAGGGAAGATATGGCTTGGCAGTTCGGGCTGGACTGTTCCCATGAGGCACTGGGTCAAGACTGATTTGCATATAGCTGTGTCTGAACTGGGGTGGCAAAGTGAGCTAAAAAATGATGATGGATTTAACCCAGATCTGTGACTTGGGGTGAGAGTTTGAAAAGTTTCAGCACTCTGTACATCATCTACTTGTATTTGCTTTGTTCGCCCTAAGTTGGCAGGTTATGCGCAGACGTGGGTCCCTTGCTCCCTGTGGAACTGGATTGAAGCTGGACTGTCTGATGTGGGCTGTTAGCCCGATACCGGTCCCAGGATGCTTGTTTCCGGACCAGGGAGGACATGGTGTGGCAGTCCGGGCTGGACTGTTCCCATGAGGCACAGGGGCAAGACTGATTTGCATATAGCTGTGTCTGAACTGGGGTGTCAAAGTGAGCTAAAGAATGATGATGGATTTAACCCAGATCTGAAACTGGGGTTGAGTGTTTGAAAAGTTTCAGCACTCCGTCCATCATCTCCTTGTGTTTGCTTTGTTTGCCCGAAGTTGGCAGGGTACGCCCAGACATGGGTCCTTTGCTTCATTTGCCACTGGATTCAATCTAACCTGGCTGATGGGGGCTGTTAGTCCAAAACCGGTCCCAGGATGCTTGTTTCCAGTCCAGGGAAGACATGGCCTTGCAGTTCGGGCTGGACTGCTCCCATGAGTTACAGGGTCAAGACTGATTTGCATATAGCAGTTTCTGAAATGGGTTGGCAAAGTGAACTAAAGAATGATGAGGGATTTAACCCAGATCTGTTACTGGGGGTGAGTGTTTGAAAAGTTTCAGCACACCGTCCATCATCTCCTTTTGTTTGCTTTGTTCGCCCTAAGTTACATGGTATGCCCAGACTTGGGTCCCTTGCTCTCTTTGCCAGTGGATTCAAGCTAGCCTGGCTGAAGAGGGCTGTTAGTCCGAAACCGGTCCCAGGATGCTTGTTTCCGGTCCAGGGAAGACATGGCTTGGCAGTTCGGGCTAGACTGTTCCCATGAGACACAGGATCAAAACTGATTTGCATATAGCTGTGTCTGAACAGGGTTGGCAACGTGAACTAAAGAATGATGAGGGATTTAACCCAGATCTGTGACTGGGGGTGAGTGTTTGAAAAGTTTCAGCACTCCATCCATCATCTCCTTGTGTTTGCTTTGTTCGCCCTAAGTTACACGGTATGCCCAGACGTGGGTCCCTTGCTCTCTTTGCCACTGGATTCAAGCTAGCCTGTCTGATGAGGGCTGTTAGTCCAAAACCGGTCCCAGGATGCTTGTTTCCGATCCACGGAAGACATGCCTTGGTAGTTTGGGCTGGACTGTTCACATGAGGCACAGTGACAAGACTGATTTGCATATAGCTGTGTCTGAACTGGGGTGGCACAATGAGCTAAAGAATGATTATGGATTAAACCCAGACCTGTGGCTGGGGGTGAGTGTTTGAAAAGTTTTAGCACTACGTCCATCATCTCCTTGTGTTTGCTTTGTTCACCCTAAGTTGGCAGGGTATGCCCAGACATGGGTCCGTTGCTCCCTTTGCCACTGGATTCAAGCTAGCCTGGCTGATGAGGGCTGTTAGTCCGAAACCGGTCCTAGGATGCTTTTGTCCGGTCCAGGGAAGACATGGCTTGGCATTTCGGGATGGACTGTTCCCATGAGGCACAGGGTCAAGACTGATTTGCATATAGCTGTGTCTGAACTGGGGTGGGAAAGTGAGCTAAAGAATGATGATGATTTAACCCAGATCTGTGACTTGAGTTGAGTGTTCGGAAAGCTTCAGCACCCTGTCCATCATCTCCCTGTGTTTGCTTTGTTAGCCCCAAGTTGGCAGGGTAGACCCAGACGTGGGTCCCTTGCTCCGTTTGCCACTGGATTCAAGCTAGCCTGGCTGATGAGGGCAATTAGCCTGAAACTGGAACCAGGATGCTTGTTACCGGTCCAGGGAAGACATGACTTGGCTGTTCGCGCTGGACTGTTCCCATAAGGCACAGGGTCAAGACTGATTTGCATATAGCTGTGTCTGAACTGGGGTGGCAAAGTGAGCTAAAGAATGATGATAGATTTATCCCAGATCTGTGACTGGGGGTGAGTGTTTGAAAAGTTTCAGCACTCCGTCCATTATCTCCTTTTGTTTGCTTTGTTCGCCCTAAGTTGGCAGGGAATGCCCAGACGTGGGTCCCTTGCTCCCTTTACCACTTGATTCAAGCTAGCCTGGCTGATGAGGGCTTTTAGTCCGAACCCGGTCCCAGGATGCTTGTTTCTGATCCAGGGAAGACATGGCTTGGCAGTTTTGGCTGGACTGTTCCCACGAGGCACAGGGTCAATACTGATTTGCATATAGCTGTGTCTGAACTGGGTTGGCAAAGTGAGCTAAAGAATGATGATGGATTTTGTTGTGTCCTATGAAGGTAGACACCAGGAGCCAGGATGTATATTTAAGTCTTCTTTATTCAGTATCAGTCCAAGTTACATCAGTCTTGACTCCAGCCAGCCTAGTGTGGTACCGGCACCACCAGGAGCAGCGTACCTAGCTGCTCAGCCCATCTCTAACTGCAAACACTCATCCACTCAGACACCCAGGTATTCCACACATGACAGGCACACCAACATTTCATGACCAACACACACTCTGGCTGAGCAGCGAGAGGCAGCAGGGCTGGAGTACATGTTACACAACTAAGTATGGTATAACAGATTTAACCCAGATCTGTGACTGGGAGTGAGTGTCTGAAAAGTTTCAGCAATCCGTCAATCATCTCCTTGTGTTTGCTTTGTTCGCCCTAAGTTGGCTGGGTATGCCCAGACGTGGGTCCCTTTCTCCCTTTGCCACTGGATTCAGGCTAGCCTGGCTGATGAGGGCTGTTAGTCCGAAACCTGTCCCAGGATGCTTGTTTCCGGTCCAGGGAAGACATGGCTTGGCAGTTCGGGCTGGACTGTTCCCATGAGGCACAGGATCAAAACTGATTGAATATAGCTGTGTGTGCACTGAGGTGGCAAAATGAGCTAAAAAATAGTGATTGACCTAACCCAGATCTGTGATGGGGTGGGTGTTTGAAAAGTTTCAGCACTCCGTATATCATCTCCTTGTGTTTGCTCTGTTTGCCCTAAGTTGGCAGGGTATGCACAGACGTGGGTACCTTGCTCCCTTTGCCACTGGATTCAAGCTAGCCTGGCTGAAGAGGGCTGTTAGTCCGAAACCGGTCCCAGGATGCTTGTTTCCGGTCCAGGGAAGACATGGCTTGGCAGTTCGGGCTGGACTGTTCCCATGAGGCACAGGATCAAAACTGATTTGAATATAGCTGTGTGTTCACTGGGGTGGCAAAGTGAGCTAAAAAATGGTGATTGATCTAACCCAGATCTGTGATGGGGTGAGTGTTTGAAAAGTTTCAGCACTCCGTATATCATCTCCTTGTGTTTGTTTTGTTTGCCCCAAGTTGGCAGGGTATGCCCAGACGTGGGTCCCTTGCTCCCTCTGCCACTGGATTCAAGCTAGCCTGGCTGAAGAGGGCTGTTAGTCTGAAACCGGTCCCAGGATGCTTGTTTCCAGTCCAGGGAAGACATGGCCTGGCAGTTCGGGCTGGACTGCTCCCATGAGTTACAGGGTCAAGACTGATTTGCATATAGCAATTTCTGAACTGGGTTGGCAAAGTGAACTAAAGAATGATGAGGGATTTAACCCAGATCTGTTACTGGGGGTGAGTGTTTGAAAAGTTTCAGCACACCGTCCATCATCTCCTTTTGTTTGCTTTGTTCGCCCTAAGTTACATGTTATGCCCAGACGTGGGTCCCTTGCTCTCTTTGCCACTGGATTCAAGCTAGCCTGGCTGAAGAGGGCTGTTAGTCCGAAACCGGTCCCAGGATGCTTTTTTCCGGTCCAGGGAAGACATGGCTTGGCAGTTCGGGCTGGACTGTTCCCATGAGGCACAGGATCAAAACTGATTTGCATATAGCTGTGTCTGAACAGGGTTGGCAAAGTGAACTAAAGAATGATGAGGGATTTAACCCAGATCTGTGACTGGGGGTGAGTGTTTGAAAAGTTTCAGCACTCTATCCATCATCTCCTTGTGTTTGCTTTGTTCGCCCTAAGTTACACGGTATGCCCAGACGTGGGTCCCTTGCTCTCTTTGCAACTGGATTCAAGCTAGCCTGTCTGATGAGGGCTGTTAGTCCAAAACCGGTCCCAGGATGCTTGTTTCCGATCCACGGAAGACATGGCTTGGAAGTTCGGGCTGGACTGTTCACATGAGGCACAGTGACAAGACTGATTTGCATATAGCTGTGTCTGAACTGGGGTGGCACAATGAGCTAAAGAATGATGATAGATTTAACCCAGACCTGTGGCTGGGGGTGAGTGTTTGAAAAGTTTTAGCACTACGTCCATCATCTCCTTGTGTTTGCTTTGTTCGCCCTAAGTTGGCAGGGTATGCCCAGACGTTGGTCCGTTGCTCCCTTTGCCACTGGAATTAAGCTAGCCTGGCTGATGAGGGCTGTTAGTCCGAAACCGGTCCTAGGATGCTTGTGTCCGGTCCAGGGAAGACATGGCTTGGCATTTCGGGATGGACTGTTCCCATGAGGCACAGGGTCAAGACTGATTTGCATATAGCTGTGTCTGAACTGGGGTGGGAAAGTGAGCTAAAGAATGATGATGGATTTAACCCACATCTGTGACTTGGGTTGAGTGTTCGGAAAGCTTCAGCACCCTGTCCATCATCTCCCTGTGTTTGCTTTGTTAGCCCCAAGTTGGCAGTGTAGACCCAGATGTGGGTCCCTTGCTCCCTTTGCCACTGGATTCAAGCTAGCCTGGCTGATGAGGGCAATTAGCCTGAAACTGGAACCAGGATGCTTGTTACCGGTCCAGGGAAGACATGGCTTGGCTGTTCGCGCTGGACTGTTCCCATGAGGCACAGGGTCAAGACTGATTTGCATATAGCTGTGTCTGAACTGGGGTGGCAAAGTGAGCTAAAGAATGATGATGGATTTAACCCAGATCTGTGACTGGGGGTGAGTGTTTGAAAAGTTTCAGCACTCCGTCCATTATCTCCTTGTGTTTGCTTTGTTCGCCCTAAGTTGGCAGGGAATGCCCAGAAGTGGGTCCCTTGCTCCCTTTACCACTTGATTCAAGCTAGCCTGGCTGATGAGGGCTTTTAGTCCGAACCCGGTCCCAGGATGCTTGTTTCTGATCCAGGGAAGACATGGCTTGGCAGTTTTGGCTGGACTGTTCCCATGAGGCACAGGGTCAATACTGATTTGCATATAGCTGTGTCTGAACTGGGTTGGAAAAGTGAGCTAAAGAATGATGATGGATTTTGTTGTGTCCTATGAAGGTAGACACCAGGAGCCAGGATGTATATTTAAGTCTTCTTTATTCAGTTTCAGTCCAAGTTACATCAGTCTTGACTCCAGCCAGCCTAGTGTGGTACCGGCACCACCAGGAGCAGCCTACCTAGCTGCTCAGCCCATCTCTAACTGCAAACACTCATCCACTCATCCACTCAGACACCCAGGCATTCCACACATGACTGTGGAAATTTAGCTTGCAAACTGAACATTATCTGCGCCATCTTGCCACTCCCCAGCGCCACGCACAGCGAATGCACGGCCGCCATTTTAAGCACCCCACTCTCTCCCCGCTCATTCTCGATCGCCAGCGCTTTCCCCTGGCGCTGCGAGCATCCCCCGCGCGCCGGCCGCCCCCGCTCTCTCATACACGGGCCATAAACCCTCTCATTCAGCACGACCCTGCCATGGAACCACATCCCACACCTGACCGACATCCCATACATGGTCATGCCTCTCTTTGATAAACCCCCCCTTCCTCTGCGCCCCATTGTCCGAAACGATCCCAGGCCATCACCTAGCCCTGCGGATGCAGTTTATTGCTCCTACTGTAAGGGAAACACCCCACATCAAAGGGATTACGGTGGATCAAAAGCCCCTACCCCCTGAGACCCGGCCGGTTGCACACACCCCCGGGAATTGGCGGAATATCCAGCTGCGTGATAGCCATCTCCTACTGTGGGTGGGGTGGGGACTTCTACTGTAGATATGTGTGGGAACGAGCTTGAAGTGGGGGTTCCAAGGAATGTCTTCCCGTACATCAAAGCCTCAACAAGAATGTACCATATGTAATAAAGCAATAAACCTGTGTATAAGAGACCAGGTCTCAGAGATGCAGTTAGAGCACCTCGTGACGATACCTTGCTGTCTGATCTGATGTGTTCTGCTCCGACGGAATAAAACTTTGTTTCCTGCCTTCCAGTCTCCGGCGCCTGCCTCTTTCATTGGTAAATTATCGAGTGGTATGAGAGGCGATTACCGCCGGGCAAATACTTGAAAGGTTATCGATTGAAACTGCTGCTACCATTTAACAATTGGCGCCCAACGTGGGGCCCATCAGCGACACGTGGATCCAGTGGGAGAGGTCCCGACGACAGAGTGAACGACTGCAACGATCGGGAGAGCTCCTGCCCAATAGACCCTCGTCTGGCAGACGATCATCCGAACTTCACTGGTTCCGAGCAGACCTCTCTCGAGTGATCTACGGTCCTGACTGGGAACCATCAGGAGTGCCGCGGCAAATACGGAGAGTAGAGGACGATCGGGCGCTGGAGGCGGAAGACGAGAAACTGTCCACGCGGTCCGGGTAAGGTCGTGATACACGACAAATTGCGAAATAATTGATTGATTGTTTGAAGTTTTGGAAATACTAGTATTGCTCATTGATTGTTCTCTTTGAGATATTCGCTGTCTACAAACGGGGAGGAGTAGAAATACTCTCTCTCTCTCCCTTTGCAGATAGTGAAGGGTAGGTAACGCAGACTTTTGTCCCCGTTGTAACCCGTCGTGCCTATCTTTATCTCCCCACTGATTGATTGTCCGAACATTGATTGTTTTGAAGAATAGTGCTCTTTGAGATATTCTCTGTTTGCAAATAACGTAGAATAGAGATATTCTGTCTAGTCTTTGCAAATAGTGAAGGGTAGGTAACGCAGACTTTTGTCCCCGTTGAAACCCGTTGTGCCTATCTTTATCTCCCCATTGATTGATTGATTGATTGTCCGAACACTAGTTGTTCGATATTGGTTCTTTGGAGGTATTCTCTGCTTACAAATAACGAGGAATAGAGATATTCTGTCTAGTCTTTGCAAGCAGTGAAAAGATAGGTAGTGCTGACTTTTGTCCCCGTTGAAACCCGTCATGCCTATCTTCTCCCCACTGATTGGTAGTTGGTTCTGCCCGGACCGCTTATTAGAGGTGAACCATCCGGCTCCACTGGAGGGCACCCCTAATAAGGACATGTTCACTAAATATGGACTAGTCGCCGTAGCTTATAGCAAGCTGTGGCATAAATATACCAAGAAGGACCCCGAGAGTCAGTGGCCACTGATGGGATCCTTCGACGACCATAAGATAGAAGTGCTAGAAATAGCTCTGCGTAGCAATAAGACGACGCCTACTATGCTTGACAGTATCGGCATGTGGCGCAAAGAAGCAACACAACGGAAAAAGAGGGAAGAAGTAAAAGCAGAAAAGGAATTACGAAAAGCAGCTCACCTTGCCGCTAGAAAGTTAGAAGAAGAAATAAAGGAGAGAAGGGAAACTAAACTAAGACAGGAGCCCGAAACATCAGGCCAGTACGCTGTTAGGACCCCTTCTTTGCTCTACCCTGAGTTATCCTCTAAACAGCGAACGAATGATGAATTACTATTAGGTCCCCCGATCATTTACATGCCCCCTCCATACGCACCCTCCCAATCAATAGTGCAACACCCACAACCCCCAAACACGAACGAAAGCAGTACAGGGGCCTCGGTCCTCACGGCCTCCGCGCCGGCCGAGCCTCCTGTACTGAACACAACGTCGGCAATAACGTTGGATGACCCTGAGATGAGAAAGAAAGATTCCACCAGAATGAATCGACTAACGAAGGATGAACGAACAGGAATCGACAAAATAGTAAAGGCACTGGTGGGATCCTTTTTGACCTTACAAAAACTAAAGTAACGCTAGGAGTTAGCCCTTTGTGGGACATATGAAACCAAGGGAAGGAGCCAAGCTCGCGGTCGAGACGGCCACGAGGTAGCCCGACTCCATTACTCTCGCTACCTAAACATGTCTGCCCTACTGCCCACCCCGCCCAATAAGCATGACAAAATCCTGCACAAACGGAAGCCTGCTGACACCCACCATCGACGTCACCAAACTAGGGCTAGATCGCGCACAATTGGGCTATGTTATTTTTCCGATTGCACAGTAACCTCCTTGTGCTCGTCATCAGATTGCAAATATGTACAAACACTCCAACGAAGTAGTATAGTTATAACATTTTAATAACTTATAAGATATAACAAACACACCAACAGGGTAAACAGGTTAAAACACGTTTTAAAACAACTATTTACATGACAGTCTGCTGCAACCTCCATCCCAAAGCCTTAACGTCCACGTGACACCGTCCTCGCCTCTCCTTCCTCGAAATTGCAACATTGGCCTGTTTTGGGTGGTTCTTTTAGTCGGCTTTGGGCTATAAAAGCCATGCAAAAATCCATTGACATCAGTGGCGGACGACTGTGCGAATAAGCC
The DNA here is from genome assembly GCF_964204655.1 of Triturus cristatus. Taxonomy (NCBI): domain Eukaryota; kingdom Metazoa; phylum Chordata; class Amphibia; order Caudata; family Salamandridae; genus Triturus; species Triturus cristatus. Next base: position 1,151,618,768 of record NC_140579.1, read on the forward strand.
GGAGGCTACACGAAGTGCCAAAACTCTGACAGCGCCAAGGCGGAGTCTGCCACGCTAGGCGGATCTTCCTATTCTCTTCTTCTTTCTTCAATAACGGCTAGGGTGCCCTGGCAGGGGGGAGGCGACACGGACGGGCCTCCCCCGCCTCCCCAGGTGGAGGCTCACCAGCAGATGAGGACGCCCCAGCCGTCTTTTTCATCGGTCTGCTGAGTTGCACCCTGCCACGTCGTGTGGATCCTCCCATTCTCTTCTTCCTTCAATAACGGCTAGGGTGCCCTGACAGGGGGGAGGCGACGCGGACGGGCCTCCCCAGCTGGAGGCTCGCCAGCAGATGAGGGCACCCCAACCGTCTTTGACTCGCCGCCCAGCTAAGCTGCACCCCAACCGTCTTTGACTCACCGGCCAGCTGAGCTGCACCCTGCCGCTGCACGCGACCACCAGACGACCGCCCAAGCACGGGTTCACCAGGATCGCCACTAGCGCCCGACGCGAGGAGTGGGCCCCCGCAGCCAAGTAATCGGGGACCCACCCCGGTGGCGATACCATCCAAACTGCTGTCGCTGCTACTGGGCCCACCCGGTGGCTGTGCCGAAGAGCTGCTACTGCTGCTGCCGTTGGACTCCGGCGGTCGGTTCTCCGGATCCAGGCCTAACCCACCATGAGGTGATTCTGGACTCGAAAGCTTGTCTGCTTGGGCGTGGGCCCCACCCTTGACAAAATGCTCCCCTCAGCTTTGCAGAATCGGCTGGAGTCATTTGACACTCGACTCCCACGGACTTCCGGTAAGGACAAACCGCTGCCACTGCTCTTTGCCCCGGACGGCAGCCACCTTGCCTCCGCTTGGTGCAGTGAGAAAGACTAGTTCGAAGCGTCGGCGGAAGAACCCGCCTGCTGCCCCGCCCCAAGAACGAACCATGGCATTTCTACGGGGTCGCAGTGATGCCATGCTGACGCAAAGTTGACGCTAACGAAAGTTCTCGAACTACTGAAAGGAATTCTGGTCCAACAGCTAATTCATGGAAAGACTTAGACTGTACTCTGGCCCGACCTCTCCCCAAGATGGCGCCGATGTAGGAGAGGCCTACAAACCCTTGTGGCGTCCCAGTCACGTGACATTTGTGTTAAAAAGATATATATATATATATATATGCGATGCTTCCACACATGATGGTCGGGGAGGGGCGGGAAGGGAACCGATTTTATGCCGTAGTAGCGTTGCTCATGACACTCGACGCCTCCCACCCCGTGGCCGGCCTGAACGGTTGTAGGCCCGTATCTTGTATACTGACATTGTTTTAAATAAAGGGCCTCTTGAAAGAATTACGGAATCAGTGTCATGACTAATCACATAGGTTGATAAAGATTTCTTCTTTTGAATAAATGATTGTTACTCCCAAGCAATAGAAAACAGATAATGCAGTCCCCATTTGCCTGAATCTTTTTTGATTAACGGAATTTGTACCCATCACACCTATCTTTTTCCAAGAGTTGTTAAACAATGGTCAACCATAGCTCAGGGTATATGCCGAACGCAAGGTATGGTATCTTGCACCTTAATACACGACCGATTGAGAAATGCATGTATGACAAGGGAACCCGAATTTAGGAAATGAAATAAATTAGAGCATCTTTGTCTCGGACAAAAACAATAATAGGTCTGTGGTATCACCCATTCCTGCGACTAGCCTGGTACGTGGTAAGTAGAACTTTTTCGTGTCTGCGCGCGCTAGGGTACTTTGAATACTGCACATCCCCTCCCCTCTTTTTCCCCTCTATAGGTCACGACGAAGCTCCGACTGAAGAATGAAGTGGACATGGACCGCACCGAGTTCAATATCAGGGAAAATTTAGACAAACGTTGTGAGATAGTGCGTGAAGTGCAGACCACCATTGAGAACATGAGAAACTGTATGGCATGATTGTGCGTGTGTGCTATGATTACACGGTATGAATGTGTGTGCATCTCATGCTTAGGTCACTTGAAGAGAGCGTCACTGTATGATTGAAGTGCTCGCCCATCGATCAAAGGGAGGAGAATAAAGGGTCCGACACCCCCTAGGATAAACTACAAAATACTGAAAGTACGCAGCATGCATAGGAAAGGAGGACAGGAAAGGAGAGGTCCCGATACTCAACGTAGCCCTGAGTCTCCGTCTTAAGTTTCTGCGCTTGATGCATGTACTGTCACACCCTATCCGGCATTTGTGTGTACGTGATCACCGAATTTATGTCTTTTCCCCGCTTGTGTTTTCTTACATGGAACAGACCCATGCTACTCCATGTTGTGTGTGCACCAAGTGGCCTATTATCTTACCCATGTCTCTCTCGTTTTGTGTCGTATGTATGCCAAATAGCCTACTTGATGCACACCTCTCTCTCTCTCTCTCTCTCTCTCTCTCTCTCTCTCTCTCCCTCCCTCTCTCTCTCTCTCTTTCTCTCTCTCTCTCTCTCTCTCTCTCTCTCACTCCCTCCCTCACTAAAAAGCCTTCTTACCCTCTTTTCTTTTTGAATAAATTAACGACACATACCTCCTCGGTAAGTGTATAATTGGCCTGGAGCACGGTGGTGTTCGAACAAATTGACTGAAACAAAACGACCGTACTCTGCCACGTTACTACCTCTCCTTTCTACAAATATTGAGCTTAATTGGCTGAGAAAAGAAAGGACAGGTAAGACGACTGATGTCTCCCAATTTGGCCCTCATCACGGGGACTATATGTCAGTGGTTTCCGTTTTTCAGAGCTTTAACAACACCATCTCCACCGCCCAGAATTACCCCCGCCCAATTACCCCGAAATAGAATGTCTAAAGCACCCCGTTCTCCCAAGATAACCCCAGCCCTATACTAGCCGCCTCAGAGTATTTCGAACGAAACAGCTGATGACCTTATTCACTAATAATACATCGCCTAAACTGATAAAGGGTTACCTATTGTCGCCAGCAAAAATAATGCTTAGCTTATGTTCCTCCCCGAAATGGATACTCGTGAACCCGTGACAGTAGCACCTCGCACTTTCTTTTCATAAACTTAGCAGTCCTCGGAAGGAAATATGTATTAACAAAACTTGTGTTGAGACGAACGAGCCTCTGCCGGAGAAGCCGGTTCGAATTTTTAATAGACTAGAAGGTTGACAGATGTCAGGCTTCCTGCAACCAGTATCGGGAGCAGAAATCGGCACCTAGAGGGCCAGACGATGGGCAGGGACACCCACAGAAACTTGCACCACAGCAATGATTAATAGATTAGTAACGCACACACTAACATCAGAGTTAATAGACACCAATCATACAGCAACCGATAAAAGCATGTCCGCAACCACTCGGTGGTTGGGAGAGAGGATGAAGTATGTAAATGTCTTCCCTGCCAACTCTCTAAGATTTTTGTTTCTTGTACCCATTTAAAGATGACGTGCTGCCATCGGAAGGGAGGGGTCGGACGTGACGCACAGCCTGGCTGCAGACCATGGAACATCTATGACATCGACCAAGGGGGAAGCTACGAAGCAAAAAGGGCGTGAGACGAGACACCATTTTCAGGATGATAAGCGCGAAGGGCTACATCGAGGCCCCCCTGCTCACTGACCAGCGTGCCTGAAGTCTCAACCCGTCGGGCCCAATTGATGGGCCCAGTGCTGGAAGATTCTGCTCCCCTTGGTCCACATTTTTTGATCCGATCCCACTCCACCCCCTCTTCCCTCGGCATCCCGAAGCACGTCACACCCTTCTCTCTCTCACCCTCTTTTATATGGATTATGAATCTGACTTACCTACAGAAGAACAAAAAGCAGGTACCCTGTCTCAAAGTACCTATGGTGAACTGTGTTAAGGAACGGGGCTGTGATCGGAGAACAGTGAATGGTCACACCCTGCAACGTGAGAAATTGGATTTGAGCTGGACCTTAGCTCCACCGCCGGTGCTCAACAGTGCCAACGAAAGAAGAACAACAATAAGAGCTTACCAGTGATGGCTCTTTATAAAAAAAAAGGACACTGGAAAGAAGAACCCATGTCAAAGTTGAAAATCCTCTCCCAACCACCTTTTTATATTAACTATCTTCCTATCAAGTTTTCATGATGTTGCATCAATCACTTCCGACTGTACACTGAGAAGTTAAGAAAATGTAACTTTGTATAGTGACATTCATACAACACCAGCCATGCACACGACTATACTGACTATTTTCGATCCACACAAAGTCTGGGCCTTAAGTAATGTATGAAATATCCCTTGTTTTGCCAGAAACATCCTGTTTGCTTTACAGTATCCTATTTGTGCTCAAACAAACTCCCCTCCCCCTGTCCCTGGGCCTGACATGCGGCACAGCTGATGTAACTCTGTATGTACTACCTCCTCGCCTACTTTATCACCTGTATGTAACTATAAGCAAATGTGTCAGATTACTCCTGCCTGCCCTAAAAACTCTGTATCTTTAAGGAATGTACGAAAGACATTAACGATATTATAGCTGAAGGTTAACGAAGATAAATGACGGCCAGGCAAGCTGGCGAGATATGTTAAAAGGGAGGACTGTGGAAATTTAGCTTGCAAACTGAACATTATCTGCGCCATCTTGCCACTCCCTAGCGCCACGCACAGCGAATGCACGGCCGCCATTTTAAGCACCCCACTCTCTCCCCGCTCATTCTCGATCGCCAGCGCTTTCCCCTGGCGCTGCGAGCATCCCCCGCGTGCCGGCCGCCCCCCCTCTCTCATACACGGGCCATAAACCCTCTCATTCAGCACGACCCTGCCATGGAACCACATCCCACACCTGACCGACATCCCATACATGGTCATGCCTCTCTTTGATAAACCCCCCCTTCCTCTGCGCCCCATTGTCCGAACCGATCCCAGGCCATCACCTAGCCCTGCGGATGCAGTTTATTGCTCCTACTGTAAGGGAAACACCCCACATCAAAGGGATTACGGTGGATCAAAAGCCCCTACCCCCTGAGACCCGGCCGGTTGCACACACCCCCGGGAATTGGCGGAACATCCAGCTGCGTGATAGCCATCTCCTACTGTGGGTGGGGTGGGGACTCCTACTGTAGATATGTGTGGGAACGAGCTTGAAGTGGGGGTTCCAAGGAATGTCTTCCCGTACATCAAAGCCTCAACAAGAATGTACCATATGTAATAAAGCAATAAACCTGTGTATAAGAGACCAGGTCTCAGAGATGCAGTTAGAGCACCTCGTGACGATACCTTGCTGTCTGATCTGATGTGTTCTGCTCCGACGGAATAAAACTTTGTTTCCTGCCTTCCAGTCTCCGGCGCCTGCCTCTTTCATTGGTAAATTATCGAGTGGTATGAGAGGCGATTACCGCCGGGCAAATACTTGAAAGGTTATCGATTGAAACTGCTGCTACCATTTAACATGACAGGCACACCAACATTCCATGACCAACACACACTCTGGCTGAGCAGCTAGAGGCAGCAGGGCTGGAGTACATGTTACACACTTAAGTATGGTATAACAGATTTAACCCAGATCTGTGACTGGGAGTGAGTGTCTGAAAAGTTTCAGCACTCCGTCAATCATCTCCTTGTGTTTGCTTTGTTCGCCCTAAGTTGGCTGGGTATGCCCAGACGTGGGTCCCTTGCTCCCTTTGCCACTGGATTCAAGCTAGCCTGGCTGATGAGGGCTGTTAGTCCGAAACCGGTCCCAGGATGCTTGTTTCCGGTCCAGGGAAGACATGGCTTGGCAGTTCGGGCTGGACTGTTCCCATGAGGCACAGGATCAAAACTGATTTGAATATAGCTGTGTGTTCACTGGGGTGGCAAAGTGAGCTAAAAAATGGTGATGGATTTAACCCATATCTGTGATGGGGGTGAGTGCTTGAAAAGTTTCAGCACTCCGTATATCATCTCCTTGTGTTTGCTTTGTTTGAAGCCAGGGGCATGGAAACGTTGCTTAGCTCAACATATTGAGGTAGATCTGAGCCAGAAAGCCATTAAAAAATGGCAAGAACAGGAGAATCATGCACTTACTATTAACACTTGGAAAAGCATAAATAAGCAGCATTTTAGTGTTCTTCGAGGATCTAACTGGAGAAGAATGCTATTTTCCAGTAAATGGCTCCTTTATCGCACTCCTGCCCCCATTGCTAAAATGTACGTTAATACCAGTGCCACCTGTTTTAGATGTCAGCAATATACTCCTGCTAACTGGTCTCACATTATAGCTCACTGCTTTAAAATTGTGTCCTTTTGGAATGAGATTTTCGAATATTTGCAAAAGTATTGTGGGATCCAGATCACTTATAACGTTAAATTAATACTGTATGGATATGACTCTGATCTCGGTTTGACAGAACAGATGGTTAAACTATTATTTGTTGCAATGGCAGTGGCAAGGTCTCTGGTGCTCCAGAACTGGAAGTCAATACAAGTTCCTTCGTTTAATGCCTGGCTTCAAAAAATGAGGAATTTTAGGAAGAGTGAACTGCGATATGCACAGCGAATTGGTGGGACGAGGAAGTTTGATAAAATTTGGAGTTTTTATTTTGAGTAATGTTGGACTTAGGTATTCAGTAAATCATTTTCCTTATTTCTGTATTTTCTTGTTCGTTGTGTTGCCAATTTATGTTATTTTTATACTGAAATTATGATACAAGAACTTCAATAAAAAAAATAAAAAAATAAAAATAAAAAAAAGTGTTTGCTTTCTTTGCCCTAAGTTGGCAGGGTATGCCCAGACGTGGGTCCCTTGCTCCCTTTCCCACTGGATTCAAGCTAGCCTGGCTGATGAGGGCTATTAGTCTGAAACCGGTCCCAGGATGCTTGTTTCCGGTCCAGGGAAGACATGGCTTGGCTGTTCGGGCTGGACTGTTCCCGTGAGGCACAGGGTCAAGACTGATTTGCATATAGCTGTGTCTGAACTGGGGTGGCAAAGTGAGCTAAAGAATGATGATGGATTTACCCTAGATCTGTGACTGGAGTTGAGTGTTTGAAAAAATTCAGCACTCCGTCCATCATCTCCTTGTGTTTGCTTTGTGTGCCCTAAGTTGGCAGGGTATGCCCAGACAGGGTTCCCTTGCTCCCTTTGCCACTGGATTCAAGCTCGCCTGGCTGATGAGGGCTGTTAGTCCGAACCCGGTCCGAAGATCCTTGTTTCTGGTCCAGGGAAGACATGGCTTGGCAGTTAGGGCTGGACTGTTCCCATGGGGCACAGGGTCAAGACTGATTTGCATATAGCTGTGTCTGAACTGGGGTGGCAAAGTGAGCTAAAGAATGGTGATAGTTTTAACCCAGATTTGTGATGGGGGTGAGTGTTTGAAAAGGTTCAGCACTCCGTATATCATCTCCTTGTGTTTGCTTTGTTCACCCTAAGTTGGCAGGGTATGCCTAGACATGGGTCCCTAGCTTCCTTTGCCACTGGATTCAAGCTAGCCTGGCTGATGGGGGCTGTTAGTCCAAAACCGGTCCCAGGATGCTTGTTTCTGGTCCAGGGAAAACATGGCTTGGCATTTTGGGTTGGACTGTTTCCATGAGGCACAGGGTCAAGACTGATTTGCATATGTGTGTCTGAACTGGGATGGGAAAGTGAGCTAAAGAATGATGATGAATTTACCCTAGATCTGTGACTGGAGTTGAGTGTTTGAAAAGTTTCAGCATTCCGTCCATCATCTCCTTGTGTTTGCTTTGTGTGCCCTAAGTTGGCAGGGTATGCCCAGAGACGGGTCCCTTGCTCCCTTTGCCACTGGATTCAAGCTAGCCTGGCTGATGAGGGCTGTTAGTCCGTACCCGGTCCCAGGATGCTTGTTTCTGGTCCAGGGAAGGCATGGCTTTGCAGTTCGGGCTGGACTGTTCCCATGAGGCACAGGGTCAAGGCTGATTTGCATATAGCTTTGTCTGAACTGGGGTGGCAAAGCGAGCTAAAGAATGATGATGGATTTAACCCAGATCTGAGACTGGCGATGAGTGTTTGAAAAGATTCAGCACTCTGTCCATCATCTCTTCGTGTTTGCTTTGTTTGCCCTAAGTTAGCAGGGTATGCCCAGACGTGGGTCCCTTGCTCCCTTTGCCACTGGTTTCAAGCTAGCCTGGCTGATGAAGGCTGTTAACCCGAAACGGGCCCCAGGATGCTTGCTTCCGGTACAGGGAAGACATGGCTTGGCAGTTCGGGCTGGACTGTTCCCATGAGGCAGAGGGTCAAGACTGATTTGCATCTAGCTGTATCTGAACTGGGGTGGCAAAGTGAGCTAAAGAATGATGATGGATTTAACCCAGATCTGAAACTGGGGTTGAGTGTTTGAAAAGTTTCAGCACTCCGTCCATCATCTCCTTGTGTTTGCTTTGTTTGCCCGAAGTTGGCAGGGTACGCCCAGACATGGGTCCCTTGCTTCATTTGCCACTGGATTCAATCTAACCTGGCTGATGAGGGCTGTTATCCTGAAACCAGTCCCAGGATGCTTGTTTCCAATCCAGGGAAGATATGGCTTGGCAGTTCGGGCTGGACTGTTCCCATGAGGCACTGGGTCAAGACTGATTTGCATATAGCTGTGTCTTAACTGGGGTGGCAAAGTGAGCTAAAAAATGATGATGGATTTAACCCAGATCTGTGACTTGGGGTGAGAGTTTGAAAAGTTTCAGCACTCTGTACATCATCTACTTGTATTTGCTTTGTTCGCCCTAAGTTGGCAGGTTATGCGCAGACGTGGGTCCCTTGCTCCCTTTGCCACTGGATTGAAGCTGGACTGTCTGATGTGGGCTGTTAGCCCGATACCGGTTCCAGGATGCTTGTTTCCAGACCAGGGAAGACATGGCGTGGCAGTCCGGGCTGGACTGTTCCCATGAGGCACAGGGGCAAGACTGATTTGCATATAGCTGTGTCTGAACTGGGGTGTCAAAGTGAGCTAAAGAATGATGATGGATTTAACCCAGATCTGTGACTGGGGGTGAGTGTTTGAAAAGTTTCAGCACTTCGCCCATCATCCCCCTTGTGTTATCTTTGTTCGCCCTAAGTTGGCAGGGTATGCGCTGACGTGGGTCCCTTGCTCCCTTTGCCACTGGATTGAAGCTGGACTGTCTGATGTGGGCTGTTAGCCCGATACCGGTCCCAGGATGCTTGTTTCCGGTCCAGGGAAGACATGGCTTGGCAGTTTGGGCTGGACTGTTCCCATGAGGCACAGGGGCAAGACTGATTTGCATATAGCTGTGTCTGAACTGGGGTGTCAAAGTGAGCTAAAGAATGATGATGGATTTTGTTGTGTCCTATGAAGGTAGACACCAGGAGCCAGGATGTATATTTAAGTCTTCTTTATTCAGTTTCAGTCCAAGTGACATCAGTCTTGACTCCAGCCAGCCTAGTGTGGTACCAGCCTCACCAGGAGCAGCCTGCCTAGCTGCTCAGCCCATCTCTAACTGCCAACACTCATCCACTCATACACCCAGACATTCCACGCACCACAGGCACACCAACATTCCATGACCAACTCACACTCTGGCTCAGCAGCTAGAGGCAGCAGGGATGGAGTACATGTTACACAACTAAGTATGGTATAACAGATTTAACCCAGATCTGTGACTGGGGGTGAGTGTTTGAAAAGATTCAGCACTCTGTCCATCCTCTCTTCGTGTTTGCTTTGCTTGCCCTAAGTTAGCAGGGTATGCCCAGACGTGGGTCCCTTGCTCCCTTTGCCACTGGTTTCAAGCTAGCCTGGCTGATGAAGGCTGTTAACCCGAAACGGGTCCCAGGATGCTTGCTTGCGGTACAGGGAAGACATGGCTTTGCAGTTCGGGCTGGACTGTTCCCATGAGGCAGAGGGTCAAGACTGATTTGCATCTAGCTGTATCTGAACTGGGGTGGCAAAGTGAGCTAAAGAATGATGATGGATTTAACCCAGATCTGAAACTGGGGTTGAGTGTTTGAAAAGTTTCAGCACTCCGTCCATCATCTCCTTGTGTTTGCTTTGTTTGCCCGAAGTTGGCAGGGTACGCCCAGACATGGGTCCTTTGCTTCATTTGCCACTGGATTCAATCTAACCTGGCTGATGGGGGCTGTTAGTCCAAAACCGGTCCCAGGATGCTTGTTTCTGGTCCAGGGAAAACATGGCTTGGCATTTCGGGTTGGACTGTTTCCATGAGGCACAGGGTCAAGACTGATTTGCATATGTGTGTCTGAACTGGGATGGGAAAGTGAGCTAAAGAATGAGGATGAATTTACCCTAGATATGTGACTGGAGTTGAGTGTTTGAAAAGTTTCAGCACTCCGTCCATCATCTCCTTGTGTTTGCTTTGTGTGCCCTAAGTTGGCAGGGTATGCCCAGAGACGGGTCCCTTGCTCCCTTTGCCACTGGATTCAAACTAGCCTGGCTGATGAGGGCTGTTAGTCCGAACCCGGTCCCAGGATGCTTGTTTCTGGTTCAGGGAAGGCATGGCTTTGCAGTTCGGGCTGGACTGTTCCCATGAGGCACAGGGTCAAGGCTGATTTGCATATAGCTTTGTCTGAACTGGGGTGGCAAAGCGAGCTAAAGAATGATGATGGATTTAACCCAGATCTGAGACTGGCGATGAGTGTTTGAAAAGATTCAGCACTCTGTCCATCATCTCTTCGTGTTTGCTTTGTTTGCCCTAAGTTAGCAGGGTATGCCCAGACGTGGGTCCCTTGCTCCCTTTGCCACTGGTTTCAAGCTAGCCTGGCTGATAAAGGCTGTTAACCCGAAACGGGTCCCAGGATGCTTGCTTCTGGTACAGGGAAGACATGGCTTGGCAGTTCGGGCTGGACTGTTCCCGTGAGGCAGAGGGTCAAGACTGATTTGCATCTAGCTGTATCTGAACTGGGGTGGCAAAGTGAGGTAAAGAATGATGATGGATTTAACCCAGATCTGAAACTGGGGTTGAGTGTTTGAAAAGTTTCAGCACTCCGTCCATCATCTCCTTGTGTTTGCTTTGTTTGCCCGAAGTTGGCAGGGTACGCCCAGACATGGGTCCCTTGCTTCATTTGCCACTGGATTCAATCTAACCTGGCTGATGAGGGCTGTTATCCTGAAACCGGTCCCAGGATGCTTGTTACCAATCCAGGGAAGATATGGCTTGGCAGTTCGGGCTGGACTGTTCCCATGAGGCACTGGGTCAAGACTGATTTGCATATAGCTGTGTCTGAACTGGGGTGGCAAAGTGAGCTAAAAAATGATGATGGATTTAACCCAGATCTGTGACTTGGGGTGAGAGTTTGAAAAGTTTCAGCACTCTGTACATCATCTACTTGTATTTGCTTTGTTCGCCCTAAGTTGGCAGATTATGCGCAGACGTGGGTCCCTTGCTCCCTTTGGAACTGGATTGAAGCTGGACTGTCTGATGTGGGCTGTTAGCCCGATACCGGTCCCAGGATGCTTGTTTCCGGACCAGGGAAGACATGGCGTGGCAGTCCGGGCTGGACTGTTCCCATGAGGCACAGGGGCAAGACTGATTTTCATATAGCTGTGTCTGAACTGGGGTGTCAAAGTGAGCTAAAGAATGATGATGGATTTAACCCAGATCTGTGACTGGGGGTGAGTGTTTGAAAAGTTTCAGCACTTCGTCCATCATCCCCTTGTGTTATCTTTGTTCGCCCTAAGTTGGCAGGGTATGCGCTGACGTGGGTCCCTTGCTCCCTTTGCCACTGGATTGAAGCTGGACTGTCTGATGTGGGCTGTTAGCCCGATACCGGTCCCAGGATGCTTGTTTCCGGTCCAGGGAAGACATGGCTTTGCAGTTTGGGCTGGACTGTTCCCATGAGGCACAGGGGCAAGACTGATTAGCATATAGCTGTGTCTGAACTGGGGTGTCAAAGTGAGCTAAAGAATGATGATGGATTTTGTTGTGTCCTATGAAGGTAGACACCAGGATCCAGGATGTATATTTAAGTCTTCTTTATTCAGTTTCAGTCCAAGTGACATCAGTCTTGACTCCAGCCAGCCTAGTGTGGTACCAGCCTCACCAGGAGCAGCCTGCCTAGCTGCTCAGCCCATCTCTAACTGCCAACACTCATCCACTCATACACCCAGGCATTCCACACACCACAGGCACACCAACATTCCAAGACCAACTCACACTCTGGCTCAGCAGCTAGAGGCAGCAGGGATGGAGTAAATGTTACACAACTAAGTATGGTATAACAGATTTAACCCAGATCTGTGACTGGGGGTGAGTGTTTGAAAAGTTTCAGCACTCCGTCAATCATCTCCTTGTGTTTGCTTTGTTCGCCCTAAGTTGGCAGGGTATTCCCAGACGTGGGTCCCTTGCTCCCTTTGCCACTGGATTCAAGCTAGCCTGGCTGGTGAGGGCTGTTAATCCGAAACCGGTCCCAGGATGCTTGTTTCCGGTCCAGGGAAGGCATGGCTTGGCAGTTCGGGCTGGATTGTTCCCGTGAGGCAAAGGGTCAAGACTGATTTGCATATAGCTGTGTCTGAACTGGGGTGGCAAAGTGCGCTAAAGAATGATGATGGATTTAACCCAGATCTGAGACTGGGGTTGAGTGTTTGAAAAGTTTCAGCACTCCGTCCATCATCTCCTTGTGTTTGCTTTGTTCGCCCTAAGTTAGCAGGGTATGCCCAGACGAGGGTACCTTGCTCCCTTTGCCACTGGATTCAAGCAGGCCTGGCTGATGAAGGCTGTTAGCCCGAAACCGGTCCCAGGATGCTAGCTTCCGGTACGGGGAAGACATGGCTTGGCAGTTCGGGCTGGACTGTTCCCATGAGGCAGAGGGTCAAGACTGATTTGCATATAGCTGAATTTGAACTGGGGTGGCAAAATGAGCTTAGAAATTATCATGGATTTAACCCAGATCTGTGACTGGCTTTGAGTGTTTGAAAAGTTTCAGCACTCCGTCCATCATCTCCTTGTGTTTGTTTTGTTTGCCGGAAGTTGGCAGGGTACGCCCAGACATGGGTCCCTTGCTCCCTTTGCCACTGGATTCAAGCTAGCCTGGCTGATGAGAGCTGTTATCCTGAAGCCAGTCCCAGGATGCTTGTTTCCGGTCCAGGGAAGACATGGCTTGGCAGTTCGAGCTGGACTGTTCCCATCAGGCACAGGGTCAAGACTACTTTGCAAATAGCTGTGTCTGAACTGGGGTGGAAAAGTGAGCTAAAGAATGATGATGGATTTAACCCAGATCTGTGACTGGCTTTGAGTTTTTGAAAAGTTTCAGCACTCCGTCCATCATCTCCTTGTGTTTGTTTTGTTTGCCGGAAGTTGGTAGGGTACGCCCAGACATGGGTCCCTTGCTCCCTTTGCCACTGGATTCAAGCTAGCCTGGCTGATGAGGGCTGTTATCCTGAAACCTGTCCCAGGATGCTTGTTTCCGGTCCAGGGAAGACATGGCTTGGCAGTTCGGGCTGGACTGTTCCCATCAGGCACAGGGTCAAGACTACTTTGCATATAGCTGTGTCTGAACTGGGGTGGCAAAGTGAGCTAAAGAATGATGATGGATTTATCCCAGATCTGTGACTGGGGTTGAGTGTTTGAAAAGTTTCATCACTCTGTCCATCATCTCCTTGTGTTTGCTTGGTTCGCCCTAAGTTGGCAGGGTATACCCAGAAGTGGGTCCCTTTCTCCCTTTGCCTCTGGATTCAAGCTAGCCTGGCTGATGAGGGCTGTTAGTCCAAAACCGGTCCCAGGATGCTTGTTTCCGATCCAAGGAAGACATGGCTTGGCAGTTTGGGCTGGACTGTATCCATGAGGCACAGGGTGAACACTGATTTGCATATAGCTGTGTCTGAACTGGGGTGGAAAAGTGAGCTAAAGAATGATGATGGATTTAACCCAGATCTGTGACTGGGGGTGAGTGTTTGAAAAGTTTCAGCACTCCGACCATTATCTCCTAGTGTTTGCACTAAGTTGGAAGGGTATGCCCAGACGTCGGTCCCTTTCTCCCTTTGCCACTGGATTCAAGCTAGCCTGGCTGATGAGGGCTGTTAGTCTGAAACGGGTCCTAGGATGCTTGTTGCCGGTCCAGGGAAGACATGGCTTCGCAGTTCGGGCTGGACTGTTCCCATGAGGCACAGGGTCAAGGCTGATTTGCATATAGCTTTGTCTGAACTGGGGTGGCAAAGCGAGCTAAAGAATGATGATGGATTTAACCCAGATCTGAGACTGGTGATGAGTGTTTGAAAAGATTCAGCACTCTGTCCATCATCTCTTCGTGTTTGCTTTGTTTGCCCTTAGTAAGCAGGGTATGCCCAGACGTGGGTCCCTTGCTCCCTTTGCCACTGGTTTCAAGCTAGCCTGGCTGATGAAGGCTGTTAACCCGAAACCGGTCCCAGGATGCTTGCTTCCGGTACAGGGAAGACATGGCTTGGCAGTTCGGGCTGGACTGTTCCCATGAGGCAGAGGGTCAAGACTGATTTGCATCTAGCTGTATCTGAACTGGGGTGGCAAAGTGAGCTAAAGAATGATGATCGATTTAACCCAGATCTGAAACTGGGGTTGAGTGTTTGAAAAGTTTCAGCACTCCGTCCATCATCTCCTTGTGTTTGCTTTGTTTGCCCGAAGTTGGCAGGGTACGCCCAGACATGGGTCCCTTGCTTCATTTGCCACTGGATTCAATCTAACCTGGCTGATGAGGGCTTTTATCCTGAAACCGGTCCCAGGATGCTTGTTTCCGGTCCAGGGAAGATATGGCTTGGCAGTTCGGGCTGGACTGTTCCCATGAGGCACTGGGTCAAGACTGATTTGCATATAGCTGTGTCTGAACTGGGGTGGCAAAGTGAGCTAAAAAATGATGATGGATTTAACCCAGATCTGTGACTTGGGGTGAGACTTTGAAAAGTTTCAGCACTCTGTACATCATCTACTTGTATTTGCTTTGCTCGCCCTAAGTTGGTAGGGTATGCGCAGACGTGGGTCCCTTGTTCCCTTTGCCACTGGATTGAAGCTGGACTTTCTGATGTGGGCTATTAGCCCGATACCGGTCCCAGGATGCTTGTTTCCGGACCAGGGAAGACATGGCGTGGCAGTCCGGGCTGGACTGTTCCCATGAGGCACAGGGGCAAGACTGATTTGCATATAGCTGTGTCTGAACTGGGGTGTCAAAGTGAGCTAAAGAATGATGATGGATTTAACCCAGATCTGTGACTGGGGGTGAGTGTTTGAAAAGTTTCAGCACTTCGTCCATCATCCCCTTTTGTTATCTTTGTTCACCCTAAGTTGGCAGGGTATGCGCTGACGTGGGTCCCTTGCTCCCTTTGCCACTGGATTGAAGCTGGACTGTCTGATGTGGGCTGTTAGCCCGATACCGGTCCCAGGATGCTTGTTTCCGGTCCAGGGAAGACATGGCTTGGCAGTTTGGGCTGGACTGTTCCCATGAGGCACAGGGGCAAGACTGATTTGCATATAGCTGTGTCTGAACTGGGGTGTCAAAGTGAGCTAAAGAATGATGATGGATTTTGTTGTGTCCTATGAAGGTAGACACCAGGAGCCAGGATGTATATTTAAGTCTTCTTTATTCAGTTTCAGTCCAAGTGACATCAGTCTTGACTCCAGCCAGCCTAGTGTGGTACCAGCCTCACCAGGAGCAGCCTGCCTAGCTGCTCAGCCCATCTCTAACTGCCAACACTCATCCACTCATACACCCAGGCATTCCACGCACCACAGGCACACCAACATTCCATGACCAACTCACACTCTGGCTCAGCAGCTAGAGGCAGCAGGGCTGGAGTACATGTTACACAACTAAGTATGGTATAACAGATTTAACCCAGATCTGGGACTGGGGGTGAGTGTTTGATAAGTTTCAGGACTCCGTCAATCATCTCCTTGTGTTTGCTTTGTTCACCCTAAGTTGGCAGGGTATGCCCAGACGTGGGTCCGTTGCTCTCTTTGCCACTGGATTCAAGCTAGCCTGGCTGATGAGGGCTGTTAGTCCGAAACCGGTCCTAGGATGCTTGTGTCCGGTCCAGGGAAGACATGGCTTGGCATTTCGGGATGGACTGTTCCCATGAGGGACAGGGTCAAGACTGATTTGCAAATAGCTGTGTCTGAACTGGGGTGAGAAAGTGAGCTAAAGAATGATGATGGATTTAACCCAGATCTGTGACATAGGTTGAGTGTTCAGAAAGCTTCAGCACCCTGTCCATCATCTCCCTGTGTTTGCTTTGTTAGCCCCAAGTTGGCAGGGTAGACCCAGACGTGGGTCCCTTGCTCCCTTTGCCACTGGATTCAAGCTAGCCTGGCTGGTGAGGGCTGTTAGTCCGAAACCGGTCCCAGGATTCTTGTTTCCGGTCCAGGGAAGGCATGGCTTGGCAGTTCGGGCTGGATTGTTCCCGTGAGGCAAAGGGTCAAGACTGATTTGCATATAGCTGTGTCTGAACTGGGGTGGCAAAGCGCGCTAAAGAATGATGATGGATTTAACCCAGATCTGAGACTAGGGTTGAGTGTTTGAAAAGTTTCAGCACTCCGTCCATCATCTCCTTGTGTTTGCTTTGTTCGCCCTAAGTTAGCAGGGTATGCCCAGACGAGGGTACCTTGCTCCCTTTGCCACTGGATTCAAGCAGGCCTTGCTGAAGAAGGCTGTTAGCCCGAAACCGGTCCCAGGATGCTTGCTTCCGGTACGGGGAAGACATGGCTTGGCAGTTCGGGCTGGACTGTTCCCATGAGGCAGAGGGTCAAGACTGATTTGCATATAGCTGAATTTGAACTGGGGTGGCAAAATGAGCTAAAAAATTATCATGGATTTAACCCAGATCTGTGACTGGCTTTGAGTGTTTGAAAAGTTTCAGCACTCCGTCCATCATCTCCTTGTGTTTGTTTTGTTTGCCGGAAGTTGGCAGGGTACGCCCAGACATGGGTCCCTTGCTCCCTTTGCCACTGGATTCAAGCTAGCCTGGCTGATTAGGGCTGTTATCCTGAAACCAGTCCCAGGATGCTTGTTTCCGGTCCAGGGAAGACATGGCTTGGCAGTTCGGGCTGGACTGTTCCCATGAGGCACAGGGTCAAGACTACTTTGCATATATCTGTGTCTGAACTGGGGTGGCAAAGTGAGCTAAAGAATGATGATGAATTTATCCCAGATCTGTGACTGAGGTTGAGTGTTTGAAAAGTTTTATCACTCTGTCCATCATCTCCTTGTGTTTGCTTTGTTCGACCTAAGTTGGCAGGGTATTCCCAGACGTGGGTCCCTTGCTCCCTTTGCCACTGGATTCAAGCTAGCCTGGCTGGTGAGGGCTGTTAATCCGAAACCGGTCCCAGGATGCTTGTTTCCGATCCAGGGAAGACATGGCTTGGCAGTTTGGGCTGGACTGTTTCCATGAGGCACAGGGTGAACACTAATTTGCATATAGCTGTGTCTGAACTGGGGTGGAAAAGTGAGCTAAAGAATGATGATTGATTTAACCCAGATCTGTGACTGGGAGTGAGTGTTTGAAAAGTTTCAGCACTCCGACCATTATCTCCTAGTGTTTGCTTTGTTTGCACTAAGTTGGCAGGGTATGCCCCGACGTCGGTCCCTTTCTCCCTTTGCCACTGGATTCAAGCTAGCCTGGCTGATAAGGGCTGTTAGTCCGAAACGGGTCCCAGGATGCTTGTTGCCAGTCCAGGGAAGACATGGCTTGGCAGTTTGGGCTGGACTGTTCCCATGAGGCAAAGGGTCAACACTGATTTGCATATAGCAGTGTCTGAACTGGGGTGGCAAAGTGAGCTAAAGAATGATGATGGATTTAACCCAGATCTGTGACTGGGGGTGAGTGTTTGAAAAGTTTCAGCACTCCGACCATTATCTCCTTGTGTTTGCTTTGTTTGCCCTAAGTTGGCAGGGTATGCCCAGACGTCGGTCCCTTGCTCCCTTTGCCACTGGATTGAAGCTAGACTGTCTGATGTGGGCTGTAAGCACGAAACCGGTCCCAGGATGCTTGTTTCCGGTCCATGGAAGACATGGCTTGGCAGTTGGGCTGGACTGTTCCCACGAGGCACTGGGTCAAGACTGATTTGCATATAGCTGTGTCTGAACTAGGGTGGCAAAGTGAGCTAAAGAATGATGATGGATTTTGTTGTGTCCTATGAAGGTAGACACCAGGAGCCAGGATGTATATTTAAGTCTTCTTTACTCAGTGTGCGTCCAAGTTACATCAGTCTTGACTCCAGCCAGCCTAGTGTGGTTCCAGCCCCACCAAGAGCAGCCTGCCTAGCTGCTCAGCCCATCTCTAACTGCCAACACTCATCCACTCAGACACCAAGGTACTCCACGCATCGCAGTCACACCAACATTCCATGACCAACTCACACTCTGGCTGAGCAGCTAGAGGCAGCAGGGCTGGAGTACATGTTACACAACGAAGTATCGTATAACAGATTTAACCCATATCTGTGACTGGGGGTGAGTGTTTGAAAAGTATTAGCACTCCATCAATCATCTCCTTGTGTTTGCTTTGTTTGCCCTAAGTTGGCAGGGTATGCCCAGACGTGGGTCCCTTACTCCCTTTGCCACTGGATTCAAGCTAGCCTGGCTGATGAGGGCTGTTAGTCCGAAACCGGTCCCAGGATGCTTCTTTCTGGTCCAGGGAAGACATGGCTTGGCAATTCGGGCTGGACTGTTTCCATGAGGCACAGGGTCAAGACTGATTTCCATATGTGTGTCTGAACTGGGATAGGAAAGTGAGCTAAAGAATGATGATGGATTTAACCTAGATCTGTGACTGGAGTTGAGTGTTTCAAAAGTTTCAGCACTCTGTCCATCATCTCCTTGTGTTTGTTTTGTGCGCCCTAAGTTGTCACGGTATGCCCAGACAGGGGTCCCTTGCTCCCTCTGCAACTGGATTGAAGCTAGCCTGGCTGATGAGGGCTGCTAGTCCGAAACCGGTCCCAGGATGCTTGTTTCCGGTCCAGGGAAGACATGGCTTGGCAGTTCGGGCTGGATTGTTCCAATGAGGCAAAGGGTCAAGACTGATTTGCATATGTGTGTCTAAACTGGGATGGGAAAGTGAGCTAAAGAATGATGATGGATTTAACCCAGGTCTGTGACTGGGGTTGAGTGTTGAAAAGTTTCAGCACTCCTTCCATCATCTCCTTTTGTTTGCTTTGTTCGCCCTAAGTTACATGGTATGCCCAGACGTGGGTCCCTTGCTCTCTTTGCCACTGGATTCAAGCTAGCCTGGCTGAAGAGGGCTGTTAGTCCGAAACCGGTCCCAGGATGCTTGTTTCCGGTCCAGGGAAGACATGGCTTGGCAGTTCGGGCTGGACAGTTCCCATGAGACACAGGATCAAAACTGATTTGCAGATAGTACAATTGTTAACAGAGATAACTAGTACAATGGGTGACAGTCAATATTTTTCATGACAAGAGACCATGTGGTCTCCAAATCTTAGTCCAGAAGGATAACAGCCGACACGTGTTTCGTCACGTATAGTGACTTCCTCAGGGCTGCAGAAAAAATATCAAAATCTTAATTGACTGAATAAAATACATCTTGCAATTGATACATTCATTTTTTCTAGTTTTTGCTAATCTTAAAAAGATTTATTAAAAAATGGAGATTCATAAGATGAAGAATGGGAAAAAAGGAATAACCCAAGAAAGAATCAATGTGGATTAAGAAAGACTACTAAGTATGTGATAAGTTATAGGAGTGATGTCTAAAGATCAGAAATAGGTAAGGAAAGAGAACAATATAAAAGGAGAATTATTGTTTATCCCATCACCATACCAAGTGTGAAAAACGTAGATCATTTAGTAAGAGCAGCTTGGTGAGTATCTCAAGTCAAGCATAGATACTAACCTTTTAATATAAGTTAGTGAAGATAATATGAGTAACAGTCGTTTGTTTAAACTTGTTCCCAAAGAGATTTCCAAAAACTCCAAACAAGAATAAGGGAGATTCTGTGTAAAGTTCAAAAGAGAGTTGCGTTACAGATAGACAAATGACAAAAAACCAATTGAAATTAAAATGTAAGGCCGGTTAGTAGATTTAAGTATTTGAATTGGGAAAAACGAGAAGAGAGTAACTCTCCCGTAATTATTACCCTTATAGTTTGTTTATAGATATTGTCTGTTTCTTAAGAAGTGGTTCTGGTGCTTTTACACCTTGTCTTGAAGATTAAAGAGTCTCCATCAGTTGTAACTAATATAAGTAAAAAACAAAATGAGATAAATGAGGAATTGATGTAGAAAGACAAAGAGAGACTGAGTAAGTCTAATGCATAAGAGTGTACATTGTTATACCTAAGGTAGAAGAAATTAATAGACCATACTGTGGTGTACTATGGTCAAAGTACTGAGTTATGTTGTTTTTTCCGAAAAGTGGACGTTGTCACATTCCTCGTGTGATTATATAATAATTGGTAACCTAAATAGTGAGAGAGTAATAGAAAAAATGAGATCTCCAAACAGAATGATCATTTCAATTAAAACAAGGTGTTAAAAACCTCCTTACTTCATATAATAATTGACTCCGCCATGGTAAGTGGGGTCAGACAACTGGCTATGGTGAGCCCTGCAAAGGAAAATGGGTCAAGAGAAAGGATGTGTTGAGATGCACGAAGGTAATGTTATTTTAAGAATATTTTTCAAGCTAAGCATGACTTGGTAACAAAATAATACAAGTCATACAGACGGAAATACATAACAGAGCAAGGTGAAGCAGATGGCATAAACTGTAAAAAAGTATCCATGGCTATTCAAACATAGCTAATTGGAGTATTGTATTCTTATATTGTTTAGCTAAGTATTTCAAAAGAATTTCCTATTGCGTGATTATGCTTAAATAAAGATGTTTCCAGTCACATAGTATTATAGTCTCATAGGGCATGAAATTACATGTAAGAAAACCATCTGAGGTCCAATAGTTCAAACTAACTTCGTCAGGGGAGAGGGACCAATGAGCTTCACTCATATTTGTTTACTAATTGTATCTGAATGAATTTTTGTTCGATTGCATTATTATACGCTAATCACGCGAAGCTTAGAGTTTCAAAACATTTAAGAAAGGAATTAGGCTCGAAAACATAATTGCTAACTGGTCATATAGAAATTTATTTTAAGGAAGATGTCGCTGAGGCCTTATAGGGCATGACTTGGCATATAAGAAATACTACAAGAGTTACCTAGTTCCCCACACTGGCTGAAATGGTGAAAATAAGGTTCCATGGGATTTCCCATACGATGAATGCATTAAGGGGTGGCGATAGGACTCTCAACTTGAGAAGGACAGAGACACAATGGATTATTAAACTACGAGCTGTTGAAATGGGAATTAATTTTGACAAAGAGCTCCATGTTTTCCTTGCCTAATCATCCATGCCATTATTGTCCGACACAAAGAAATATGTACCAAAATGTCACAATAATGTGTGTTCTTTTTTACGTATCCCTCTGCCGCCCATACAAGAAGTATGCTGATGTCTTTATGTTGACTTTTCCTCTTCTTATGTAACTACGATTTCTACTTACTCTGAGGTTACATATTATGTACTAATCTTTTTCTACCAAATGTAGTAAATGTTTTAAGGGTGTTTTTACGCTTCTAAAATGGTTGTGTACACAATGATTCATTCATGCTACGTGCTCATATCAAATATTTTGTTCTATCTTCCCCTTTCATGTTTGGGTTATTTATTGTTTTACATTCCTGTTTTCATTTCCCTTTATTTTCTTTTCATTTACTTTCTCCAGTGCTTTGTTTACGTATACTTGTGTGCTGATTCTGTTCTTACTGTACCTACTATGTAAACAATGGTGGCGGGTTGATACAATTATATATTTCATTACTTTTCATTAATATGTAATTACCATCTTTAGTTACTCGCAGGAATCAGACTGTACACCTTCGAGCAAAATAAGTTTGCAGAGGGGCACATTCCGTTGTTTGTTAGGAAATTCTGTTCACTCTTTCAAGATGGCCGCCACTTTTTCTCTGTGGGAGCCATAGACGAATATATGAGGCTCCGCACAATGAGTTTGTGCGGAGAGCTGACTCCACACAATTCTCTTTACTTATCTTCCACATAAATTCGGAATTATTAGACCTTTGCAACACTCGCAAAAAGATCTCACTTTTGGAGACAGGAGCTCAGTAAGATCGTATCTCGAACTATACCTCTAAAATTTTGGCAAAAAGATACTTTCTTTATAACTCTAATTTTTTATTTTGCGTTACTCCATAGCACTTGCCATTGGGCATTCATGAGCTTATCAACTAATCATTTGTATCAGCAATACGAGGGCACCTTCACCTTTTAAAGATGGCTGCTCCATTTCTATCATTCTGGAGTCGAACTGATTGGCCACATCATAACCCAAGTGACCAATCACAGAACAACGGAACCTCACTTACGTGTTTGGAACATTTGCATTTCTCGCGCCACCTTTGAAATGTTATCCATTTAAAAGCGACCACAACTCGGTCGTCTTTGGTCTTTCGTTGTGGAATAGACACGGGAGATGTCTTTTCGGTCGCGTTGAACAATTTGCGCGGTAAGTGTCTAATTAGATGTTTCCAATATTACTAATTACCCTCCGAGTCGGGACCACCTCGCAGCGAAGGTCTTTTAAATATTGTTATCAGTTAATGACCCCTTGTAATCTTCTTGAGTATCTTTAAAACATTCTATGGGTACATCTTGGTGCTGGGCTAGGGGGAACTAGGTAACTCTTGTAGTATTTCTTATATGCCAAGTCATGCCCTATAAGGCCTCAGCGACATCTTCCTTAAAATAAATTTCTATATGACCAGTTAGCAATTATGTTTTCGAGCCTAATTCCTTTCTTAAATGTTTTGAAACTCTAAGCTTCGCGTGATTAGCGTATAATAATGCAATCGAACAAAAATTCATTCAGATACAATTAGTAAACAAATATGAGTGAAGCTCATTGGTCCCTCTCCCCTGACGAAGTTAGTTTGAACTATTGGACCTCAGATGGTTTTCTTACATGTAATTTCATGCCCTATGAGACTATAATACTATGTGACTGGAAACATCTTTATTTAAGCATAATCACGCAATAGGAAATTCTTTTGAAATACTTAGCTAAACAATATAAGAATACAATACTCCAATCAGCTATGTTTGAA
The DNA here is from genome assembly GCF_964204655.1 of Triturus cristatus. Taxonomy (NCBI): domain Eukaryota; kingdom Metazoa; phylum Chordata; class Amphibia; order Caudata; family Salamandridae; genus Triturus; species Triturus cristatus. The sequence continues at coordinate 1,151,641,751 of NC_140579.1, forward strand.
TAGCCATGGATACTTTTTTACAGTTTATGCCATCTGCTTCACCTTGCTCTGTTATGTATTTCCGTCTGTATGACTTGTATTATTTTGTTACCAAGTCATGCTTAGCTTGAAAAATATTCTTAAAATAACATTACCTTCGTGCATCTCAACACATCCTTTCTCTTGACCCATTTTCCTTTGCAGGGCTCACCATAGCCAGTTGTCTGACCCCACTTACCATGGCGGAGTCAATTATTATATGAAGTAAGGAGGTTTTTAACACCTTGTTTTAATTGAAATGATCATTCTGTTTGGAGATCTCATTTTTTCTATTACTCTCTCACTATTTAGGTTACCAATTATTATATAATCACACGAGGAATGTGACAACGTCCACTTTTCGGAAAAAACAACATAACTCAGTACTTTGACCATAGTACACCACAGTATGGTCTATTAATTTCTTCTACCTTAGGTATAACAATGTACACTCTTATGCATTAGACTTACTCAGTCTCTCTTTGTCTTTCTACATCAATTCCTCATTTATCTCATTTTGTTTTTTACTTATATTAGTTACAACTGATGGAGACTCTTTAATCTTCAAGACAAGGTGTAAAAGCACCAGAACCACTTCTTAAGAAACAGACAATATCTATAAACAAACTATAAGGGTAATAATTACGGGAGAGTTACTCTCTTCTCGTTTTTCCCAATTCAAATACTTAAATCTACTAACCGGCCTTACATTTTAATTTCAATTGGTTTTTTGTCATTTGTCTATCTGTAACGCAACTCTCTTTTGAACTTTACACAGAATCTCCCTTATTCTTGTTTGGAGTTTTTGGAAATCTCTTTGGGAACAAGTTTAAACAAACGACTGTTACTCATATTATCTTCACTAACTTATATTAAAAGGTTAGTATCTATGCTTGACTTGAGATACTCACCAAGCTGCTCTTACTAAATGATCTACGTTTTTCACACTTGGTATGGTGATGGGATAAACAATAATTCTCCTTTTATATTGTTCTCTTTCCTTACCTATTTCTGATCTTTAGACATCACTCCTATAACTTATCACATACTTAGTAGTCTTTCTTAATCCACATTGATTCTTTCTTGGGTTATTCCTTTTTTCCCATTCTTCATCTTATGAATCTCCATTTTTTAATAAATCTTTTTAAGATTAGCAAAAACTAGAAAAAATGAATGTATCAATTGCAAGATGTATTTTATTCAGTCAATTAAGATTTTGATATTTTTTCTGCAGCCCTGAGGAAGTCACTATACGTGACGAAACACGTGTCGGCTGTTATCCTTCTGGACTAAGATTTGGAGACCACATGGTCTCTTGTCATGAAAAATATTGACTGTCACCCATTGTACTAGTTATCTCTGTTAACAATTGTACTAGCTATTCCTGAAGTGTCTCTACGATTACGACTCCTTCATTTTTTTGTAAAAATTGGCAATTAAACTATCTATCTTTTCCACATATTACTGCGAGGACCTAATCTGTTCTGTAGCCAGTCTCATTGACAATATTCTGTTCTATGCTCTTGTGGTTAATAACCAAAACAAATTGCAACTGTAAACTTTGGAGTGCCGGGATATTGTTATTCAAATATTGTTCAGCACGGGGAGTGTTTCCATGACCCATGCACTTTTAGCACCCAGGTAGTAGGGTACTTTTTTATCCCGAGTGGCACCACTATTTGAAATTGCTATGTGATCTTAAAAAAATATTTTTTTGTTCTGACTAATACTATTGCATACCCAACTCGATAATAATAATTCTTTTTGATGTGCGCTCTCATATGCATTACTACCTCCGATCTTTCTTGATTTGCAGATAGCTGTGTCTGAACAGGGTTGGCAACGTGAACTAAAGAATGATGAGGGATTTAACCCAGATCTGTGACTGGGGGTGAGTGTTTGAAAAGTTTCAGCACTCCATCCATCATCTCCTTGTGTTTGCTTTGTTCGCCCTAAGTTACACGGTATGCCCAGACGTGGGTCCCTTGCTCTCTTTGCCACTGGATTCAAGCTAGCCTGTCTGATGAGGGCTGTTAGTCCAAAACCGGTCCCAGGATGCTTGTTTCCGATCCACGGAAGACATGGCTTGGTAGTTCAGGCTGGACTGTTCACATGAGGCACAGTGACAAGACTGATTTGCATATAGCTGTGTCTGAACTGGGGTGGCACAATGAGCTAAAGAATGATGATGGATTTAACCCAGACCTGTGGCTGGGGGTGAGTGTTTGAAAAGTTTTAGCACTACGTCCATCATCTCCTTGTATTTGCTTTGTTCGCCCTAAGTTGGCAGGGTATACCCAGACGTAGGTCCGTTGCTCCCTTTGCCACTGGATTCAAGCTAGCCTGGCTGATGAGGGCTGTTAGTCCGAAACCGGTCCTAGGATGCTTGTGTCCGGTCCAGGGAAGACATGGCTTGGCATTTCGGGATGGACTGTTCCCATGAGGCACAGGGTCAAGACTGATTTGCATATAGCTGTGTCTGAACTGGGGTGGGAAAGTGAGCTAAAGAATGATGATGGATTTAACCCAGATCTGTAACTTGGGTTGAGTGTTCGGAAAGCTTCAGCACCCTGTCCATCATCTCCCTGTGTTTGCTTTGTTAGCCCCAAGTTGGCAGGGTAGACCCAGACGTGGGTCCCTTGCTCCCTTTGCCACTGGATTCAAGCTAGCCTGGCTGATGAGGGCAATTAGCCTGAAACTGGAACCAGGATGCTTGTTACCGGTCCAGGGAAGACATGGCTTGGCTGTTCGCGCTGGTCTGTTCCCATGAGGCACAGGGTCAAGACTGATTTGCATATAGCTGTGTCTGAACTGGGGTGGCAAAGTGAGCTAAAGAATGATGATAGATTTAACCCAGATCTGTGACTGGGGGTGAGTGTTTGAAAAGTTTCAGCACTCCGTCCATTATCTCCTTGTGTTTGCTTTGTTCGCCCTAAGTTGGCAGGGAATGCCCAGACGTGGGTCCCTTGCTCCCTTTACCACTTGATTCAAGCTAGCCTGGCTGATAAGTGCTTTTAGTTCGAACCCGGTCCCAGGATGCTTGTTTCTGATCCAGGGAAGACATGGCTTGTCAGTTTTGGCTGGACTGTTCCCACGAGGAACAGGGTCAATACTGGTTTGCATATAGCTGTGTCTGAACTGGGTTGGCAAAGTGAGCTAAAGAATGATGATGGATTTTGTTGTGTCCTATGAAGGTAGACACCAGGAGCCAGGATGTATATTTAAGTCTTCTTTATTCAGTTTCAGTCCAAGTTACATCAGTCTTGACTCCAGCCAGCATAGTGTGGTACCGGCACCACCAGGAGCAGCCTACCTAGCTGCTCAGCCCATCTCTAACTGCAAACACTCATCCACTCACACACCCAGGCATTCCACACATGACAGGCACACCAACATTCCATGACCAACACACACTCTGGCTGAGCAGCTAGAGGCAGCAGGGCTGGAGTACATGTTACACAACTAAGTATGGTATAACAGATTTAACCCAGATCTGTGACTGGGAGTGAGTGTCTGAAAAGTTTCAGCACTCCGTCAATCATCTCCTTGTGTTTGCTTTGTTCGCCCTAGGTTGGCTGGGTATGCCCAGACGTGGGTCCCTTGCTCCCTTTGCCACTGGATTCAAGCTAGCCTGGCTGATGAGGGCAGTTAGTCCGAAACCTGTCCCAGGATGCTTGTTTCCGGTCCAGGGAAGACATGGCTTGGCAGTTCGGGCTGGACTGTTCCCATGAGGCACAGGATCAAAACTGATTTGCACATAGCTGTGTGTGCACTGAGGTGGCAAAGTGAGCTAAAAAATGGTGATTGACCTAACCCAGATCTGTGATGGGGTGGGTGTTTGAAAAGTTTCAGCACTCCGTATATCATCTCCTTGTGTTTGCTCTGTTTGCCCTAAGTTGGCAGGGTATGCACAGACGTGGGTACCTTGCTCCCTTTGCCACTGGATTCAAGCTAGCCTGGCTGAAGAGGGCTGTTAGTCCGAAACCGGTCCCAGGATGCTTGTTTCCGGTCCAGGGAAGACATGGCTTGGCAGTTCGGGCTGGACTGTTCCCATGAGGCACAGGATCAAAACTGATTTGAATATAGCTGTGTGTTCACTGGGGTGGCAAAGTGAGCTAAAAAATGGTGATTGATCTAACCCAGATCTGTGATGGGGGTGAGTGTTTGAAAAGTTTCAGCACTCCGTATATCATTTCCTTGTGTTTGCTTTGTTTGCCCCAAGTTGGCAGGGTATGCCCAGACGTGGGTCCCTTGCTCCCTCTGCCACTGGATTCAAGCTAGCCTGGCTGAAGAGGGCGGTTAGTCTGAAACCGGTCCCAGGATGCTTGTTTCCGGTCCAGGGAAGACATGGCCTGGCAGTTCGGGCTGGACTGCTCCCATGAGTTACAGGGTCAAGACTGATTTGCATATAGCAGTTTCTGAACTGGGTTGGCAAAGTGAACTAAAGAATGATGAGGGATTTAACCCAGATCTGTGACTGAGGGTGAGTGTTTGAACAGTTTCAGCACACCGTCCATCATCTCCTTTTGTTTGGTTTGTTCGCCCTAAGTTACATGGTATGCCCAGACGTGGGTCCCTTGCTCTCTTTGCCACTGGATTCAAGCTAGCCTGGCTGAAGAGGGCTGTTAGTCCGAAACCGGTCCCAGGATGCTTGTTTCCGGTCCAGGGAAGACATCGCTTGGCAGTTCGGGCTGGACTGTTCCCATGAGGCACAGGATCAAAACTGATTTGCATATAGCTGTGTCTGAACAGGGTTGGCAAAGTGAACTAAAGAATGATGAGGGATTTAACCCAGATCTGTGACTGGGGGTGAGTGTTTGAAAAGTTTCAGCACTCCATCCATCATCTCCTTGTGTTTGCTTTGTTCGCCCTAAGTTACACGGTACGCCCAGACGTGGGTCCCTTGCTCTCTTTGCAACTGGATTCAAGCTAGCCTGTCTGATAAGGGCTGTTAGTCCAAAACCGGTCCCAGGATGCTTGTTTCCGATCCACGGAAGACATGGCTTGGTAGTTCGGGCTGGACTGTTCACATGAGGCACAGTGACAAGACTGATTTGCATATAGCTGTGTCTGAACTGGGGTGGCACAATGAGCTAAAGAATGATGATGGATTTAACCCAGACCTGTGGCTGGGGGTGAGTGTTTGAAAAGTTTTAGCACTACGTCCATCATCTCCTTGTGTTTGCTTTGTTCGCCCTAAGTTGGCAGGGTATGCCCAGACGTGGGTCCGTTGCTCCCTTTGCCCCTGGATTCAAGCTAGCCTGGCTGATGAGGGCTGTTAGTCCAAAACCGGTCCTAGGATGCTTGTGTCCGGTCCAGGGAAGACATGGCTTGGCATTTCGGGATGGACTGTTCCCATGAGGCACAGGGTCAAGACTGATTTGCATATAGCTGTGTCTGAACTGGGGTGGGAAAGTGAGCTAAAGAATGATGATGAATTTAACCCAGATCTGTGACTTGGGTTGAGTGTTCGGAAAGCTTCAGCACCCTGTCCATCATCTCCCTGTGTTTGCTTTGTTAGCCCCAAGTTGGCAGGGTAGACCCAGACGTGGGTCCCTTTCTCCCTTTGCCACTGGATTCAAGCTAGCCTGGCTGATGAGGGCAATTAGCCTGAAACTGGAACCAGGATGCTTGTTACCGGTCCAGGGAAGACATGGCTTGGCTGTTCGCGCTGGACTGTTCCCATGAGGCACAGGGTCAATACTGGTTTGCATATAGCTGTGTCTGAACTGGGTTGGCAAAGTGAGCTAAAAAATGGTGATTGACCTAACCCAGATCTGTGATGGGGTGGGTGTTTGAAAAGTTTCAGCACTCCGTATATCATCTCCTTGTGTTTGCTCTGTTTGCCCTAAGTTGGCAGGGTATGCACAGACGTGGGTACCTTGCTCCCTTTGCCACTGGATTCAAGCTAGCCTGGCTGAAGAGGGCTGTTAGTCCGAAACCGGTCCCAGGATGCTTGTTTCCGGTCCAGGGAAGACATGGCTTGGCAGTTCGGGCTGGACTGTTCCCATGAGGCACAGGATCAAAACTGATTTGCATATAGCTGTGTGTGCACTGAGGTGGCAAAGTGAGCTAAAAAATGGTGATTGACCTAACCCAGATCTGTGATGGGGTGGGTGTTTGAAAAGTTTCAGCACTCCGTATATCATCTCCTTGTGTTTGCTCTGTTTGCCCTAAGTTGGCAGGGTATGCACAGACGTGGGTACCTTGCTCCCTTTGCCACTGGATTCAAGCTAGCCTGGCTGAAGAGGGCTGTTAGTCCGAAACCGGTCCCAGGATGCTTGTTTCCGGTCCAGGGAAGACATGGCTTGGCAGTTCGGGCTGGACTGTTCCCATGAGGCACAGGATCAAAACTGATTTGAATATAGCTGTGTGTTCACTGGGGTGGCAAAGTGAGCTAAAAAATGGTGATTGATCTAACCCAGATCTGTGATGGGGGTGAGTGTTTGAAAAATTTCAGCACTCCGTCCATCATCTCCTTGTGTTTGCTTTGTTCGCCCTAAGTTGGCAGGGTATGCCCAGACGTGGGTCCCTTGCTCTCTTTGCCACTGGATTCAAGCTAGCCTGGCTAAAGAGGGCTGTTAGTCCGAAACCGGTCCTAGGATGCTTGTTTCCGGTCCAGGGAAGACATGGCTTGGCATCTCGGGATGGACTGTTCCCATGAGGCACAGGGTCAAGACTGATTTGCATATAGCTGTGTCTGAACTGGGGTGGGAAAGTGAGCTAAAGAATGATGATGGATTTAACCCAGATCTGTGACTTGGGTTGAGTGTTCGGAAAGCTTCAGCACCCTGTCCATCATCTCCCTGTGTTTGCTTTGTTAGCCCCAAGTTGGCAGGGTAGACCCAGACGTGGGTCCCTTTCTCCCTTTGCCACTGGATTCAAGCTAGCCTGGCTGATGAGGGCAATTAGCCTGAAACTGGAACCAGGATGCTTGTTACCGGTCCAGGGAAGACATGGCTTGGCTGTTCGCGCTGGACTGTTCCCATGAGGCACAGGGTCAATACTGGTTTGCATATAGCTGTGTCTGAACTGGGTTGGCAAAGTGAGCTAAAGAATGATGATGGATTTTGTTGTGTCCTATGAAGGTAGACACCAGGAGCCAGGATGTATATTTAAGTCTTCTTTATTCAGTTTCAGTCCAAGTTACATCAGTCTTGACTCCAGCCAGCCTAGTGTGGTACAGGCACCACCAGGAGCAGCCTACCTAGCTGCTCAGCCCATCTCTAACTGCAAACACTCATCCACTCAGACACCCAGGCATTCCACACATGACAGGCACACCAACATTCCATGACCAACACACACTCTGGCTGAGCAGCTAGAGGCAGCAGGGCTGGAGTACATGCTACACAACTAAGTATGGTATAACAGATTTAACCCAGATCTGTGACTGGGAGTGAGTGTCTGAAAAGTTTCAGCACTCCGTCAATCATCTCCTTGTGTTTGCTTTGTTCGCCCTAAGTTGGCTGGGTATGCCCAGACGTGGGTTCCTTGCTCCCTTTGCCACTGGATTCAAGCTAGCCTGGCTGATGAGGGCTGTTAGTCCGAAACCTGTCCCAGGATGCTTGTTTCCGGTCCAGGGAAGACATGGCTTGGCAGTTCGGGCTGGACTGTTCCCATGAGGCACAGGATCAAAACTGATTTGCATATAGCTGTGTGTGCACTGAGGTTGCAAAGTGAGCTAAAAAATGGTGATTGACCTAACCCAGATCTGTGATGGGGTGGGTGTTTGAAAAGTTTCAGCACTCCGTATATCATCTCCTTGTGTTTGCTCTGTTTGCCCTAAGTTGGCAGGGTATGCACAGACGTGGGTACCTTGATCCCTTTGCCACTGGATTCAAGCTAGCCTGGCTGAAGAGGGCTGTTAGTCCGAAACCTGTCCCAGGATGCTTGTTTCCGGTCCAGGGAAGACATGGCCTGGCAGTTCGGGCTGGACTGCTCCCATGAGTTACAGGGTCAAGACTGATTTGCATATAGCAGTTTCTGAACTGGGTTGGCAAAGTGAACTAAAGAATGATGAGGGATTTAACCCAGATCTGTTACTGAGGGTGAGTGTTTGAAAAGTTTCAGCACTTCGTATATCATCTCCTTGTGTTTGCTCTGTTTGCCCTAAGTTGGCAGGGTATGCACAGACGTGGGTACCTTGATCCCTTTGCCACTGGATTCAAGCTAGCCTGGCTGAAGAGGGCTGTTAGTCCGAAACCGGTCCCAGGATGCTTGTTTCCGGTCCAGGGAAGACATGGCTTGGCAGTTCGGGCTGGACTGTTCCCATGAGGCACAGGATCAAAACTGATTTGAATATAGCTGTGTGTTCACTGGGGTGGCAAAGTGAGCTAAAAAATTGTGATTGATCTAACCCAGATCTGTGATGGGGGTGAGTGTTTGAAAAGTTTCAGCACTCCGTATATCATCTCCTTGTGTTTGCTTTGTTTGCCCCAAGTTGGCAGGGTATGCCCAGACGTGGGTCCTTTGCTCCCTCTGCCACTGGATTCAAGCTAGCCTGGCTGAAGAGGGCTGTTAGTCTGAAACCGGTCCCAGGATGCTTGTTTCCGGTCCAGGGAAGACATGGCCTGGCAGTTCGGGCTGGACTGCTCCCATGAGTTACAGGGTCAAGACTGATTTGCATATAGCAGTTTCTGAACTGGGTTGGCAAAGTGAACTAAAGAATGATGAGGGATTTAACCCAGATCTGTTACTGAGGGTGAGTGTTTGAAAAGTTTCAGCACACCGTCCATCATCTCCTTTTGTTTGCTTTGTTCGCCCTAAGTTACATGGTATGCCCAGACGTGGGTCCCTTGCTCTCTTTGCCACTGGATTCAAGCTAGCCTGGCTGAAGAGGGCTGTTAGTCCGAAACCGGTCCCAGGATGCTTGTTTCCGGACCAGGGAAGACATGGCTTGGCAGTTCGGGCTGGACTGTTCCCATGAGGCACAGGATCAAAACTGATTTGCATATAGCTGTGTCTGAACAGGGTTGGCAAAGTGAACTAAAGAATGATGAGGGAATTAACCCAGATCTGTGACTGGGGGTGAGTGTTTGAAAAGTTTCAGCACTCCATCCATCATCTCCTTCTGTTTGCTTTGTTCGCCCTAAGTTACACGGTATGCCCAGACGTGGGTCCCTTGCTCTCTTTGCAACTGGATTCAAGCTAGCCTGTCTGATGAGGGCTGTTAGTCCAAAACCGGTCCCAGGATGCTTGTTTCCGATCCACAGAAGACATGGCTTGGTAGTTCGGGCTGGACTGTTCACATGAGGCACAGTGACAAGACTGATTTGCATATAGCTGTGTCTGAACTGGGGTGGCACAATGAGCTAAAGAATGATGATGGATTTAACCCAGACCTGTGGCTGGGGGTGAGTGTTTGAAAAGTTTTAGCACTACATCCATCATCTCCTTGTGTTTGCTTTGTTCGCCCTAAGTTGGCAGGGTATGCCCAGACGTGGGTCCGTTACTCCCTTTGCCCCTGGATTCAAGCTAGCCTGTCTGATGAGGGCTGTTAGTCCGAAACCGGTCCTAGGATGCTTGTGTCCGGTCCAGGGAAGACATGGCTTGGCATTTCGGGATGGACTGTTCCCATGAGGCACAGGGTCAAGACTGATTTGCATATAGCTGTGTCTGAACTGGGGTGGGAAAGTGAGCTAAAGAATGATGATGGATTTAACCCAGATCTGTGACTTGGGTTGAGTGTTCGGAAAGCTTCAGCACCCTGTCCATCATCTCCCTGTGTTTGCTTTGTTAGCCCCAAGTTGGCAGGGTATACCCAGACGTGGGTCCCTTTCTCCCTTTGCCACTGGATTCAAGCTAGCCTGGCTGATGAGGGCAATTAGCCTGAAACTGGAACCAGGATGCTTGTTACCGGTCCAGGGAAGACATGGCTTGGCTGTTCGCGCTGGACTGTTCCCATGAGGCACAGGGTCAATACTGGTTTGCATATAGCTGTGTCTGAACTGGGTTGGCAAAGTGAGCTAAAGAATGATGATGGATTTTGTTGTGTCCTATGAAGGTAGACACCAGGAGCCAGGATGTATATTTAAGTCTTCTTTATTCAGTTTCAGTCCAAGTTACATCAGTCTTGACTCCAGCCAGCCTAGTGTGGTACCGGCACCACCAGGAGCAGCCTACCTAGCTGCTCAGCCCATCTCTAACTGCAAACACTCATCCACTCAGACACCCAGGCATTCCACACATGACAGGCACACCAACATTCCATGACCAACACACACTCTGGCTGAGCAGCTAGAGGCAGCAGGGCTGGAGTACATGTTACACAACTAAGTATGGTATAACAGATTTAACCCAGATCTGTGACTGGGAGTGAGTGTCTGAAAAGTTTCAGCACTCCGTCAATCATCTCCTTGTGTTTGCTTTGTTCGCCCTAAGTTGGCTGGGTATGCCCAGACGTGGGTCCCTTGCTCCCTTTGCCACTGGATTCAAGCTAGCCTGGCTGATGAGGGCTGTTAGTCCGAAACCTGTCCCAGGATGCTTGTTTCCGGTCGAGGGAAGACATGGCTTGGCAGTTCGGGCTGGACTGTTCCCATGAGGCACAGGATCAAAACTGATTTGCATATAGCTGTGTGTGCACTGAGGTGGCAAAGTCAGCTAAAAAATGGTGATTGACCTAACCCAGATCTGTGATGGGGTGGGTGTTTGAAAAGTTTCAGCACTCCGTATATCATCTCCTTGTGTTTGCTCTGTTTGCCCTAAGTTGGCAGGGTATGCACAGACGTGGGTACCTTGCTCCCTTTGCCACTGGATTCAAGCTAGCCTGGCTGAAGAGGGCTGTTAGTCCGAAACCTGTCCCAGGATGCTTGTTTCCGGTCCAGGGAAGACATGGCCTGGCAGTTCGGGCTGGACTGCTCCCATGAGTTACAGGGTCAAGACTGATTTGCATATAGCAGTTTCTGAACTGGGTTGGCAAAGTGAACTAAAGAATGATGAGGGATTTAACCCAGATCTGTTACTGAGGGTGAGTGTTTGAAAAGTTTCAGCACTCCGTATATCATCTCCTTGTGTTTGCTCTGTTTGCCCTAAGTTGGCAGGGTATGCACAGACGTGGGTACCTTGATCCCTTTGCCACTGGATTCAAGCTAGCCTGGCTGAAGAGGGCTGTTAGTCCGAAACCGGTCCCAGGATGCTTGTTTCCGGTCCAGGGAAGACATGGCTTGGCAGTTCGGGCTGGACTGTTCCCATGAGGCACAGGATCAAAACTGATTTGAATATAGCTGTGTGTTCACTGGGGTGGCAAAGTGAGCTAAAAAATTGTGATTGATCTAACCCAGATCTGTGATGGGGGTGAGTGTTTGAAAAGTTTCAGCACTCCGTATATCATCTCCTTGTGTTTGCTTTGTTTGCCCCAAGTTGGCAGGGTATGCCCAGACGTGGGTCCTTTGCTCCCTCTGCCACTGGATTCAAGCTAGCCTGGCTGAAGAGGGCTGTTAGTCTGAAACCGGTCCCAGGATGCTTGTTTCCGGTCCAGGGAAGACATGGCCTGGCAGTTCGGGCTGGACTGCTCCCATGAGTTACAGGGTCAAGACTGATTTGCATATAGCAGTTTCTGAACTGGGTTGGCAAAGTGAACTAAAGAATGATGAGGGATTTAACCCAGATCTGTTACTGAGGGTGAGTGTTTGAAAAGTTTCAGCACACCGTCCATCATCTCCTTTTGTTTGCTTTGTTCGCCCTAAGTTACATGGTATGCCCAGACGTGGGTCCCTTGCTCTCTTTGCCACTGGATTCAAGCTAGCCTGGCTGAAGAGGGCTGTTAGTCCGAAACCGGTCCCAGGATGCTTGTTTCCGGTCCAGGGAAGACATGGCTTGGCAGTTCGGGCTGGACTGTTCCCATGAGGCACAGGATCAAAACTGATTTGCATATAGCTGTGTCTGAACAGGGTTGGCAAAGTGAACTAAAGAATGATGAGGGATTTAACCCAGATCTGTGACTGGGGGTGAGTGTTTGAAAAGTTTCAGCACTCCATCCATCATCTCCTTCTGTTTGCTTTGTTCGCCCTAAGTTACACGGTATGCCCAGACGTGGGTCCCTTGCTCTCTTTGCAACTGGATTCAAGCTAGCCTGTCTGATGAGGGCTGTTAGTCCAAAACCGGTCCCAGGATGCTTGTTTCCGATCCACAGAAGACATGGCTTGGTAGTTCGGGCTGGACTGTTCACATGAGGCACAGTGACAAGACTGATTTGCATATAGCTGTGTCTGAACTGGGGTGGCACAATGAGCTAAAGAATGATGATGGATTTAACCCAGACCTGTGGCTGGGGGTGAGTGTTTGAAAAGTTTTAGCACTACGTCCATCATCTCCTTGTGTTTGCTTTGTTCGCCCTAAGTTGGCAGGGTATGCCCAGACGTGGGTCCGTTACTCCCTTTGCCCCTGGATTCAAGCTAGCCTGTCTGATGAGGGCTGTTAGTCCGAAACCGGTCCTAGGATGCTTGTGTCCGGTCCAGGGAAGACATGGCTTGGCATTTCGGGATGGACTGTTCCCATGAGGCACAGGGTCAAGACTGATTTGCATATAGCTGTGTCTGAACTGGGGTGGGAAAGTGAGCTAAAGAATGATGATGGATTTAACCCAGATCTGTGACTTGGGTTGAGTGTTCGGAAAGCTTCAGCACCCTGTCCATCATCTCCCTGTGTTTGCTTTGTTAGCCCCAAGTTGGCAGGGTATACCCAGACGTGGGTCCCTTTCTCCCTTTGCCACTGGATTCAAGCTAGCCTGGCTGATGAGGGCAATTAGCCTGAAACTGGAACCAGGATGCTTGTTACCGGTCCAGGGAAGACATGGCTTGGCTGTTCGCGCTGGACTGTTCCCATGAGGCACAGGGTCAATACTGGTTTGCATATAGCTGTGTCTGAACTGGGTTGGCAAAGTGAGCTAAAGAATGATGATGGATTTTGTTGTGTCCTATGAAGGTAGACACCAGGAGCCAGGATGTATATTTAAGTCTTCTTTATTCAGTTTCAGTCCAAGTTACATCAGTCTTGACTCCAGCCAGCCTAGTGTGGTACCGGCACCACCAGGAGCAGCCTACCTAGCTGCTCAGCCCATCTCTAACTGCAAACACTCATCCACTCAGACACCCAGGCATTCCACACATGACAGGCACACCAACATTCCATGACCAACACACACTCTGGCTGAGCAGCTAGAGGCAGCAGGGCTGGAGTACATGTTACACAACTAAGTATGGTATAACAGATTTAACCCAGATCTGTGACTGGGAGTGAGTGTCTGAAAAGTTTCAGCACTCCGTCAATCATCTCCTTGTGTTTGCTTTGTTCGCCCTAAGTTGGCTGGGTATGCCCAGACGTGGGTCCCTTGCTCCCTTTGCCACTGGATTCAAGCTAGCCTGGCTGATGAGGGCTGTTAGTCCGAAACCTGTCCCAGGATGCTTGTTTCCGGTCGAGGGAAGACATGGCTTGGCAGTTCGGGCTGGACTGTTCCCATGAGGCACAGGATCAAAACTGATTTGCATATAGCTGTGTGTGCACTGAGGTGGCAAAGTGAGCTAAAAAATGGTGATTGACCTAACCCAGATCTGTGATGGGGTGGGTGTTTGAAAAGTTTCAGCACTCCGTATATCATCTCCTTGTGTTTGCTCTGTTTGCCCTAAGTTGGCAGGGTATGCACAGACGTGGGTACCTTGCTCCCTTTGCCACTGGATTCAAGCTAGCCTGGCTGAAGAGGGCTGTTAGTCCGAAACCGGTCCCAGGATGCTTGTTTCCGGTCCAGGGAAGACATGGCTTGGCAGTTCGGGCTGGACTGTTCCCATGAGGCACAGGATCAAAACTGATTTGAATATAGCTGTGTGTTCACTGGGGTGGCAAAGTGAGCTTAAAAATGGTGATTGATCTAACCCAGATCTGTGATGGGGGTGAGTGTTTGAAAAGTTTCAGCACTCCGTATATCATCTCCTTGTGTTTGCTTTGTTTGCCCCAAGTTGGCAGGGTATGCCCAGACGTGGGTCCCTTGCTCCCTCTGCCACTGGATTCAAGCTAGCCTGGCTGAAGAGGGCTGTTAGTCTGAAACCGGTCCCAGGATGCTTGTTTCCGGTCCAGGGAAGACATGGCCTGGCAGTTCGGGCTGGCGCGCTCCCATGAGTTACAGGGTCAAGACTGATTTGCATATAGCAGTTTCTGAACTGGGTTGGCAAAGTGAACTAAAGAATGATGAGGGATTTAACCCAGATCTGTTACTGGGGGTGAGTGTTTGAAAAGTTTCAGCACACCGTCCATCATCTCCTTTTGTTTGGTTTGTTCGCCCTAAGTTACATGGTATGCCCAGACGTGGGTCCCTTGCTCTCTTTGTCACTGGATTCAAGCTAGCCTGGCTGAAGAGGGCTGTTAGTCCGAAACCGGTCCCAGGATGCTTGTTTCCGGTCCAGGGAAGACATGGCTTGGCAGTTCGCGCTGGACGGTTCCCATGAGGCACAGGATCAAAACTGATTTGCATATAGCTGTGTCTGAACAGGGTTGGCAAAGTGAACTAAAGAATGATGAGGGATTTAACCCAGATCTGTGACTGGGGGTGAGTGTTTGAAAAGTTTCAGCACTCCATCCATCATCTCCTTGTGTTTGCTTTGTTCGCCCTAAGTTACACGGTATGCCCAGACGTGGGTCCCTTGCTCTCTTTGCAACTGGATTCAAGCTAGCCTGTCTGATGAGGGCTGTTAGTCCAAAACCGGTCCCAGGATGCTTGTTTCCGATCCACGGAAGACATGGCTTGGTAGTTCGGGCTGGACTGTTCACATGAGGCACAGTGACAAGACTGATTTGCATGTAGCTGTGTCTGAACTGGGGTGGCACAATGAGCTAAAGAATGATGATGGATTTAACCCAGACCTGTGGCTGGGGGTGAGTGTTTGAAAAGTTTTAGCACTACGTCCATCATCTCCTTGTGTTTGCTTTGTTCGCCCTAAGTTGGCAGGGTATGCCCAGACGTGGGTCCGTTGCTCCCTTTGCCCCTGGATTCAAGCTAGCCTGGCTGATGAGGGCTGTTAGTCCGAAACCGGTCCTAGGATGCTTGTGTCCGGTCCAGGGAAGACATGGCTTGGCATTTCGGGATGGACTGTTCCCACGAGGGACAGGGTCAAGACTGATTTGCAAATAGCTGTGTCTGAACTGGGGTGGGAAAGTGAGCTAAAGAATGATGATGGATTTAACCCAGATCTGTGACTTGGGTTGAGTGTTCGGAAAGCTTCAGCACCCTGTCCATCATCTCCCTGTGTTTGCTTTGTTAGCCCCAAGTTGGCAGGGTAGACCCAGACGTGGGTCCCTTTCTCCCTTTGCCACTGGATTCAAGCTAGCCTGGCTGATGAGGGCAATTAGCCTGAAACTGGAACCAGGATGCTTGTTACCGGTCCAGGGAAGACATGGCTTGGCTTTTCGCGCTGGACTGTTCCCATGAGGCACAGGGTCAAGACTGATTTGCATATAGCTGTGTCTGAACTGGGGTGGCAAAGTGAGCTAAAGAATGATGATAGATTTAACCCAGATCTGTGACTGGGGGTGAGTGTTTGAAAAGTTTCAGCACTCCGTCCATTATCTCCTTGTGTTTGCTTTGTTCGCCCTAAGTTGGCAGGGAATGCCCAGACGTGGGTCCCTTGCTCCCTTTACCACTTGATTCAAGCTAGCCTGGCTGATGAGGGCTTTTAGTTCGAACCCGGTCCCAGGATGCTTGTTTCTGATCCAGGGAAGACATGGCTTGGCAGTTTTGGCTGGACTGTTCCCACGAGGCACAGGGTCAATACTGATTTGCATATAGCTGTGTCTGAACTGGGTTGGCAAAGTGAGCTAAAGAATGATGATGGATTTTGTTGTGTCCTATGAAGGTAGACACCAGGAGCCAGGATGTATATTTAAGTCTTCTTTATTCAGTTTCAGTCCAAGTTACATCAGTCTTGACTCCAGCCAGCCTAGTGTGGTACCGGCACCACCAGGAGCAGCCTACCTAGCTGCTCAGCCCATCTCTAACTGCAAACACTCATCCACTCAGACACCCAGGCATTCCACACATGACAGGCACACCAACATTCCATGACCAACACACACTCTGGCTGAGCACCAAGAGGCAGCAGGGCTGGAGTACATGTTACACAACTAAGTATGGTATAACAGATTTAACCCAGATCTGTGACTGGGAGTGAGTGTCTGAAAAGTTTCAGCACTCCGTCAATCATCTCCTTGTGTTTGCTTTGTTCGCCCTAAGTTGGCTGGGTATGCCAAGACGTGGGTCCCTTGCTCCCTTTGCCACTGAATTCAAGCTAGCCTGGCTGATGAGGGCTGTTAGTCCAAAACCTGTCCCAGGATGCTTGTTTCCGGTCCAGGGAAGACATGGCTTGGCAGTTCGGGCTGGACTGTTCCCATGAGGCACAGGATCAAAACTGATTTGCATATAGCTGTGTGTGCACTGAGGTGGCAAAGTGAGCTAAAAAATGGTGATTGACCTAACCCAGATCTGTGATGGGGTGGGTGTTTGAAAAGTTTCCGCACTCCGTATATCATCTCCTTGTGTTAGCTCTGTTTGCCCTAATTTGGCAGGGTATCCACAGACGTGGGTACCTTGCTCCCTTTGCCACTGGATTCAAGCTAGCCTGGCTGAAGAGGGCTGTTAGTCCGAAACCGGTCCCAGGATGCTTGTTTCCGGTCCAGGGAAGACATGGCTTGGCAGTTCGGGCTAGACTGTTTCCATGAGGCACAGGATCAAAACTGATTTGAATATAGCTGTGTGTTCACTGGGGTGGCAAAGTGAGCTAAAAAATGGTGATTGATCTAACCCAGATCTGTGATGGGGGTGAGTGTTTGAAAAGTTTCAGCACTCCGTATATCATCTCCTTGTGTTTGCTTTGTTTGCCCCAAGTTGGCAGGGTATGCCCAGACGTGGGTCCCTTGCTCCCTCTGCCACTGGATTCAAGCTAGCCTGGCTGAAGAGGGCTGTTAGTCTGAAACCGGTCCCAGGATGCTTGTTTCCGGTCCAGGGAAGACATGGCCTGGCAGTTCGGGCTGGACTGCTCCCATGAGTTACAGGGTCAAGACTGATTTGCATATAGCAGTTTCTGAACTGGGTTGGCAAAGTGAACTAAAGAATGATGAGGGATTTAACCCAGATCTGTTACTGAGGGTGAGTGTTTGAAAAGTTTCAGCACACCGTCCATCATCTCCTTTTGTTTGCTTTGTTCGCCCTAAGTTACATGGTATGCCCAGACGTGGGTCCCTTGCTCTCTTTGCCACTGGATTCAAGCTAGCCTGGCTGAAGAGGGCTGTTAGTCCGAAACCGGTCCCAGGATGCTTGTTTCCGGTCCAGGGAAGACATGGCTTGGCAGTTCGGGCTGGACTGTTCCCATGAGGCACAGGATCAAAACTGATTTGCATATAGCTGTGTCTGAACAGGGTTGGCAAAGTGAACTAAAGAGTGATGAGGGATTTAACCCAGATCTGTGACTGGGGGTGAGTGTTTGAAAAGTTTCAGCACTCCATCCATCATCTCCTTGTGTTTGCTTTGTTCGCCCTAAGTTACACGGTATGCCCAGACGTGGGTCCCTTGCTCCCTCTGCCACTGGATTCAAGCTAGCCTGGCTGATGAGGGCTGTTAGTCCAAAACCGGTCCCAGGATGCTTGTTTCCGATCCACGGAAGACATGGCTTGGTAGTTCGGGCTGGACTGTTCACATGAGGCACAGTGACAAGACTGATTTGCATATAGCTGTGTCTGAACTGGGGTGGCACAATGAGCTAAAGAATGATGATGGATTTAACCCAGACCTGTGGCTGGGGGTGAGTGTTTGAAAAGTTTTAGCACTACGTCCATCATCTCCTTGTGTTTGCTTTGTTCGCCCTAAGTTGGCAGGGTATGCCCACACGTGGGTCCGTTGCTCCCTTTGCCCCTGGATTCAAGCTAGCCTGGCTGATGAGGGCTGTTAGTCCGAAACCGGTCCTAGGATGCTGGTGTCCGGTCCAGGGAAGACATGGCTTGGCATTTCGGGATGGACTGTTCCCATGAGGCACAGAGTCTAGACTGATTTGCATATAGCTGTGTCTGAACTGGGGTGGGAAAGTGAGCGAAAGAATGATGATGGATTTAACCCAGATCTGTGACTTGGGTTGAGTGTTCGGAAAGCTTCAGCACCCTGTCCATCATCTCCCTGTGTTTGCTTTGTTAGCCCCAAGTTGGCAGGGTAGACCCAGACGTGGGTCCCTTTCTCCCTTTGCCACTGGATTCAAGCTAGCCTGGCTGATGAGGGCAATTAGCCTGAAACTGGAACCAGGATGCTTGTTGCCGGTCCAGGGAAGACATGGCTTGGCTGTTCACGCTGGACTGTTCCCATGAGGCACAGGGTCAATACTGGTTTGCATATAGCTGTGTCTGAACTGGGTTGGCAAAGTGAGCTAAAGAATGATGATGGATTTTGTTGTGTCCTATGAAGGTAGACACCAGGAGCCAGGATGTATATTTAAGTCTTCTTTATTCAGTTTCAGTCCAAGTTACATCAGTCTTGACTCCAGCCAGCCTAGTGTGGTACCGGCACCACCAGGAGCAGCCTACCTAGCTGCTTAGCCCATCTCTAACTGCAAACAATCATCCACTCAGACACCCAGGCATTCCACACATGACAGGCACACCAACATTCCATGACCAACACACACTCTGGCTGAGCAGCTAGAGGCAGCAGGGCTGGAGTACATGTTACACAACTAAGTATGGTATAACAGATTTAACCCAGATCTGTGACTGGGAGTGAGTGTCTGAAAAGTTTCAGCACTCCGTCAATCATCTCCTTGTGTTTGATCTGTTTGCCCTAAGTTGGCAGGGTATGCACAGACGTGGGTACCTTGCTCCCTCTGCCACTGGATTCAAGCTAGCCTGGCTGAAGAGGGCTGTTAGTCCGAAACTGGTCCCAGGATGCTTGTTTCCGGTCCAGGGAAGACATGGCTTGGCAGTTCGGGCTGGACTGTTCCCATGAGGCACAGGATCAAAACTGATTTGAATATAGCTGTGTGTTCACTGGGGTGGCAAAGTGAGCTAAAAAATGGTGATTGATCTAACCCAGATCTGTGATGGGGGTGAGTGTTTGAAAAGTTTCAGCACTCCGTATATCATCTCCTTCTGTTTGCTTTGTTTGCCCCAAGTTGGCAGGGTATGCCCAGACGTGGGTCCCTTGCTCCCTCTGCCACTGGATTCAAGCTAGCCTGGCTGAAGAGGGCTGTTAGTCTGAAACCGGTCCCAGGATGCTTGTTTCCGATCCACGGAAGACATGGCTTGGTAGTTCGGGCTGGACTGTTCACATGAGGCACAGTGACAAGACTGATTTGCATGTAGCTGTGTCTGAACTGGGGTGGCACAATGAGCTAAAGAATGATGATGGATTTAACCCAGACCTGTGGCTGGGGGTGAGTGTTTGAAAAGTTTTAGCACTACGTCCATCATCTCCTTGTGTTTGCTTTGTTCGCCCTAAGTTGGCAGGGTATGCCCAGACGTGGGTCCGTTGCTCCCTTTGCCCCTGGATTCAAGCTAGCCTGGCTGATGAGGGCTGTTAGTCCGAAACCGGTCCTAGGATGCTTGTGTCCGGTCCAGGGAAGACATGGCTTGGCATTTCGGGATGGACTGTTCCCATGAGGGACAGGGTCAAGACTGATTTGCAAATAGCTGTGTCTGAACTGGGGTGGGAAAGTGAGCTAAAGAATGATGATGGATTTAACCCAGATCTGTGACTGGGGGTGAGTGTTTGAAAAGTTTCAGCACTCCATCCATCATCTCCTTGTGTTTGCTTTGTTCGCCCTAAGTTACACGGTATGCCCAGACGTGGGTCCCTTGCTCCCTCTGCCACTGGATTCAAGCTAGCCTGGCTGATGAGGGCTGTTAGTCCAAAACCGGTCCCAGGATGCTTGTTTCCGATCCACGGAAGACATGGCTTGGTAGTTCGGGCTGGACTGTTCACATGAGGCACAGTGACAAGACTGATTTGCATATAGCTGTGTCTGAACTGGGGTGGCACAATGAGCTAAAGAATGATGATGGATTTAACCCAGACCTGTGGCTGGGGGTGAGTGTTTGAAAAGTTTTAGCACTACGTCCATCATCTCCTTGTGTTTGCTTTGTTCGCCCTAAGTTGGCAGGGTATGCCCAGACGTGGGTCCGTTGCTCCCTTTGCCCCTGGATTCAAGCTAGCCTGGCTGATGAGGGCTGTTAGTCCGAAACCGGTCCTAGGATGCTTGTGTCCGGTCCAGGGAAGACATGGCTTGGCATTTCGGGATGGACTGTTCCCATGAGGCACAGAGTCTAGACTGATTTGCATATAGCTGTGTCTGAACTGGGGTGGGAAAGTGAGCGAAAGAATGATGATGGATTTAACCCAGATCTGTGACTTGGGTTGAGTGTTCGGAAAGCTTCAGCACCCTGTCCATCATCTCCCTGTGTTTGCTTTGTTAGCCCCAAGTTGGCAGGGTAGACCCAGACGTGGGTCCCTTTCTCCCTTTGCCACTGGATTCAAGCTAGCCTGGCTGATGAGGGCAATTAGCCTGAAACTGGAACCAGGATGCTTGTTGCCGGTCCAGGGAAGACATGGCTTGGCTGTTCGCGCTGGACTGTTCCCATGAGGCACAGGGTCAATACTGGTTTGCATATAGCTGTGTCTGAACTGGATGGCAAAGTGAGCTAAAGAATGATGATGGATTTTGTTGTGTCCTATGAAGGTAGACACCAGGAGCCAGGATGTATATTTAAGTCTTCTTTATTCAGTTTCAGTCCAAGTTACATCAGTCTTGACTCCAGCCAGCCTAGTGTAGTACCGGCACCACCAGGAGCAGCCTACCTAGCTGCTTAGCCCATCTCTAACTGCAAACAATCATCCACTCAGACACCCAGGCATTCCACACATGACAGGCACACCAACATTCCATGACCAACACACACTCTGGCTGAGCAGCTAGAGGCAGCAGGGCTGGAGTACATGTTACACAACTAAGTATGGTATAACAGATTTAACCCAGATCTGTGACTGGGAGTGAGTGTCTGAAAAGTTTCAGCACTCCGTCAATCATCTCCTTGTGTTTGATCTGTTTGCCCTAAGTTGGCAGGGTATGCACAGACGTGGGTACCTTGCTCCCTCTGCCACTGGATTCAAGCTAGCCTGGCTGAAGAGGGCTGTTAGTCCGAAACTGGTCCCAGGATGCTTGTTTCCGGTCCAGGGAAGACATGGCTTGGCAGTTCGGGCTGGACTGTTCCCATGAGGCACAGGATCAAAACTGATTTGAATATAGCTGTGTGTTCACTGGGGTGGCAAAGTGAGCTAAAAAATGGTGATTGATCTAACCCAGATCGGTGATGGGGGTGAGTGTTTGAAAAGTTTCAGCACTCCGTATATCATCTCCTTCTGTTTGCTTTGTTTGCCCCAAGTTGGCAGGGTATGCCCAGACGTGGGTCCCTTGCTCCCTCTGCCACTGGATTCAAGCTAGCCTGGCTGAAGAGGGCTGTTAGTCTGAAACCGGTCCCAGGATGCTTGTTTCCGGTCCAGGGAAGACATGGCCTGGCAGTTCGGGCTGGACTGCTCCCATGAGTTACAGGGTCAAGACTGATTTGCATATAGCAGTTTCTGAACTGGGTTGGCAAAGTGAACTAAAGAATGATGAGGGATTTAACCCAGATCTGTTACTGGGGGTGAGTGTTTGAAAAGTTTCAGCACACCGTCCATCATCTCCTTTTGTTTGCTTTGTTCGCCCTAAGTTACATGGTATGCCCAGACGTGGGTCCCTTGCTCTCTTTGCCACTGGATTCAAGCTAGCCTGGCTGAAGAGGGCTGTTAGTCCAAAACCGGTCCCAGGATGCTTGTTTCCGGTCCAGGGAAGACATGGCTTGGCAGTTCGGGCTGGACTGTTCCCATGAGGCACAGGATCAATACTGATTTGCATATAGCTGTGTCTGAACAGGGTTGGCAAAGTGAACTAAAGAATGATGAAGGATTTAACCCAGATCTGTGACTGGGGGTGAGTGTTTGAAAAGTTTCAGCACTCCATCCATCATCTCCTTGTGTTTGCTTTGTTCGCCCTAAGTTACACGGTATGCCCAGACGTGGGTCCCTTGCTCTCTTTGCAACTGGATTCAAGCTAGCCTGTCTGATGAGGGCTGTTAGTCCAAAACCGGTCCCAGGATGCTTGTTTCCGATCCACGGAAGACATGGCTTGGTAGTTCGGGCTGGACTGTTCACATGAGGCACAGTGACAAGACTGATTTGCATGTAGCTGTGTCTGAACTGGGGTGGCACAATGAGCTAAAGAATGATGATGGATTTAACCCAGACCTGTGGCTGGGGGTGAGTGTTTGAAAAGTTTTAGCACTACGTCCATCATCTCCTTGTGTTTGCTTTGTTCGCCCTAAGTTGGCAGGGTATGCCCAGACGTGGGTCCGTTGCTCCCTTTGCCCCTGGATTCAAGCTAGCCTGGCTGACGAGGGCTGTTAGTCCGAAACCGGTCCTAGGATGCTTGTGTCCGGTCCAGGGAAGACATGGCTTGGCATTTCGGGATGGACTGTTCCCATGAGGCACAGGGTCAAGACTGATTTGCAGATAGCTGTGTCTGAACTGGGGTGGGAAAGTGAGCTAAAGAATGATGATGGATTTAACCCAGATCTGTGACTTGGGTTGAGTGTTCGGAAAGCTTCAGCACCCTGTCCATCATCTCCCTGTGTTTGCTTTGTTAGCCCCAAGTTGGCAGGGTAGACCCAGACGTGGGTCCCTTTCTCCCTTTGCCACTGGATTCAAGCTAGCCTGGCTGATGAGGGCAATTAGCCTGAAACTGGAACCAGGATGCTTGTTACCGGTCCAGGGAAGACATGGCTTGGCTGTTCGCGCTGGACTGTTCCCATGAGGCACAGGGTCAATACTGGTTTGCATATAGCTGTGTCTGAACTGGGTTGGCAAAGTGAGCTAAAGAATGATGATGGATTGTGTTGTGTCCTATGAAGGTAGACACCAGGAGCCAGGATGTATATTTAAGTCTTCTTTATTCAGTTTCAGTCCAAGTTACATCAGTCTTGACTCCAGCCAGCCTAGTGTGGTACCGGCACCACCAGGAGCAGCCTACCTAGCTGCTCAGCCCATCTCTAACTGCAAACACTCATCCACTCAGACACCCAGGCATTCCACACATGACAGGCACACCAACATTCCATGACCAACACACACTCTGGCTGAGCAGCTAGAGGCAGCAGGGCTGGAGTACATGTTACACAACTAAGTATGGTATAACAGATTTAACCCAGATCTGTGACTGGGAGTGAGTGTCTGAAAAGTTTCAGCACTCCGTCAATCATCTCCTTGTGTTTGCTTTGTTCGCCCTAAGTTGGCTGGGTATGCCCAGACGTGGGTCCCTTGCTCCCTTTGCCACTGGATTCAAGCTAGCCTGGCTGATGAGGGCTGTTAGTCCGAAACCTGTCCCAGGATGCTTGTTTCCGGTCCAGGGAAGACATGGCTTGGCAGTTCGGGCTGGACTGTTCCCATGAGGCACAGGATCAAAACTGATTTGCATATAGCTGTGTGTGCACTGAGGTGGCAAAGTGAGCTAAAAAATGGTGATTGACCTAACCCAGATCTGTGATGGGGTGGGTGTTTGAAAAGTTTCAGCACTCCGTATATCATCTCCTTGTGTTTGCTCTGTTTGCCCTAAGTTGGCAGGGTATGCACAGACTGGGTACCTTGCTCCCTTTGCCACTGGATTCAAGCTAGCCTGGCTGAAGAGGGCTGTTAGTCCGAAACCGGTCCCAGGATGCTTGTTTCCGGTCCAGGGAAGACATGGCTTGGTAGTTCGGGCTGGACTGTTCCCATGAGGCACAGGATCAAAACTGATTTGAATATAGCTGTGTGTTCACTGGGGTGGCAAAGTGAGCTAAAAAATGGTGATTGATCTAACCCAGATCTGTGATGGGGGTGAGTGTTTGAAAAGTTTCAGCACTCCGTACATCATCTCCTTGTGTTTGCTTTGTTTGCCCCAAGTTGGCAGGGTATGCCCAGACGTGGGTCCCTTGCTCCCTCTGCCACTGGATTCAAGCTAGCCTGGCTGAAGAGGGCTGTTAGTCTGAAACCGGTCCCAGGATGCTTGTTTCCGGTCCAGGGAAGACATGGCCTGGCAGTTCGGGCTGGACTGCTCCCATGAGTTACAGGGTCAAGACTGATTTGCATATAGCAGTTTCTGAACTGGGTTGGCAAAGTGAAATAAAGAATGATGAGGGATTTAACCCAGATCTGTTACTGAGGATGAGTGTTTGAAAAGTTTCAGCACACCGTCCATCATCTCCTTTTGTTTGCTTTGTTCACCCTAAGTTACATGGTATGCCCAGACGTGGGTCCCTTGCTCTCTTTGCCACTGGATTCAAGCTAGCCTGGCTGAAGAGGGCTGTTAGTCAGAAACCGGTCCCAGGATGCTTGTTTCCGGTCCAGGGAAGACATGGCTTGGCAGTTCGGGCTGGACTGTTCCCATGAGGTACAGGATCAAAACTGATTTGCATATAGCTGTGTCTGAACAGGGTTGGCAAAGTGAACTAAAGAATGATGAGGGATTTAACCCAGATCTGTGACTGGGGGTGAGTGTTTGAAAAGTTTCAGCACTACGTCCATCATCTCCTTGTGTTTGCTTTGTTCGCCCTAAGTTGGCAGGGTATGCCCAGACGTGGGTCCGTTGCTCCCTTTGCCCCTGGATTCAAGCTAGCCTGGCTGATGAGGGCTGTTAGTCCGAAACCGGTCCTAGGATGCTTGTGTCCGGTCCAGGGAAGACATGGCTTGGCATTTCAGGATGGACTGTTCCCATGAGGCACAGGGTCAAGACTGATTTGCATATAGCTGTGTCTGAACTGGGGTGGGAAAGTGAGCTAAAGAATGATGATGGATTTAACCCAGATCTGTGACTTGGGTTGAGTGTTCGGAAAGCTTCAGCACCCTGTCCATCATCTCCCTGTGTTTGCTTTGTTAGCCCCAAGTTGGCAGGGTAGACACAGACGTGGGTCCCTTTCTCCCTTTGCCACTGGATTCAAGCTAGCCTGGCTGATGAGGGCAATTAGCCTGAAACCGGTCCCAGGATGCTTGTTTCCGGTCCAGGGAAGACATGGCTTGGCAGTTCTGGCTGGACTGTTCCCATGAGGCACAGGATCAAAACTGATTTGCATATAGCTGTGTCTGAACTGGGTTGGCAAAGTGAACTAAAGAATGATGAGGGATTTAACCCAGATCTGTGACTGGGGGTGAGTGTTTGAAAAGTTTCAGCACTCCATCCATCATCTCCTTGTGTTTGCTTTGTTCGCCCTAAGTTACACGGTATGCCCAGACGTGGGTCCCTTGCTCTCTTTGCAACTGGATTCAAGCTAGCCTGTCTGATGAGGGCTGTTAGTCCAAAACCGGTCCCAGGATGCTTGTTTCCGATCCACGGAAGACATGGCTTGGTAGTTCGGGCTGGACTGTTCACATGAGGCACAGTGACAAGACTGATTTGCATGTAGCTGTGTCTGAACTGGGGTGGCACAATGAGCTAAAGAATGATGATGGATTTAACCCAGACCTGTGGCTGGGGGTGAGTGTTTGAAAAGTTTTAGCACTACGTCCATCATCTCCTTGTGTTTGCTTTGTTCGCCCTAAGTTGGCAGGGTATGCCCAGACGTGGGTCCGTTGCTCCCTTTGCCCCTGGATTCAAGCTAGCCTGGCTGATGAGGGCTGTTAGTCCGAAACCGGTCCTAGGATGCTTGTGTCCGGTCCAGGGAAGACATGGCTTGGCATTTCGGGATGGACTGTTCCCACGAGGGACAGGGTCAAGACTGATTTGCAAATAGCTGTGTCTGAACTGGGGTGGGAAAGTGAGCTAAAGAATGATGATGGATTTAACCCAGATCTGTGACTTGGGTTGAGTGTTCGGAAAGCTTCAGCACCCTGTCCATCATCTCCCTGTGTTTGCTTTGTTAGCCCCAAGTTGGCAGGGTAGACCCAGACGTGGGTCCCTTTCTCCCTTTGCCACTGGATTCAAGCTAGCCTGGCTGATGAGGGCAATTAGCCTGAAACTGGAACCAGGATGCTTGTTACCGGTCCAGGGAAGACATGGCTTGGCTTTTCGCGCTGGACTGTTCCCATGAGGCACAGGGTCAAGACTGATTTGCATATAGCTGTGTCTGAACTGGGGTGGCAAAGTGAGCTAAAGAATGATGATAGATTTAACCCAGATCTGTGACTGGGGGTGAGTGTTTGAAAAGTTTCAGCACTCCGTCCATTATCTCCTTGTGTTTGCTTTGTTCGCCCTAAGTTGGCAGGGAATGCCCAGACGTGGGTCCCTTGCTCCCTTTACCACTTGATTCAAGCTAGCCTGGCTGATGAGGGCTTTTAGTTCGAACCCGGTCCCAGGATGCTTGTTTCTGATCCAGGGAAGACATGGCTTGGCAGTTTTGGCTGGACTGTTCCCACGAGGCACAGGGTCAATACTGATTTGCATATAGCTGTGTCTGAACTGGGTTGGCAAAGTGAGCTAAAGAATGATGATGGATTTTGTTGTGTCCTATGAAGGTAGACACCAGGAGCCAGGATGTATATTTAAGTCTTCTTTATTCAGTTTCAGTCCAAGTTACATCAGTCTTGACTCCAGCCAGCCTAGTGTGGTACCGGCACCACCAGGAGCAGCCTACCTAGCTGCTCAGCCCATCTCTAACTGCAAACACTCATCCACTCAGACACCCAGGCATTCCACACATGACAGGCACACCAACATTCCATGACCAACACACACTCTGGCTGAGCACCAAGAGGCAGCAGGGCTGGAGTACATGTTACACAACTAAGTATGGTATAACAGATTTAACCCAGATCTGTGACTGGGAGTGAGTGTCTGAAAAGTTTCAGCACTCCGTCAATCATCTCCTTGTGTTTGCTTTGTTCGCCCTAAGTTGGCTGGGTATGCCCAGACGTGGGTCCCTTGCTCCCTTTGCCACTGAATTCAAGCTAGCCTGGCTGATGAGGGCTGTTAGTCCAAAACCTGTCCCAGGATGCTTGTTTCCGGTCCAGGGAAGACATGGCTTGGCAGTTCGGGCTGGACTGTTCCCATGAGGCACAGGATCAAAACTGATTTGCATATAGCTGTGTGTGCACTGAGGTGGCAAAGTGAGCTAAAAAATGGTGATTGACCTAACCCAGATCTGTGATGGGGTGGGTGTTTGAAAAGTTTCCGCACTCCGTATATCATCTCCTTGTGTTAGCTCTGTTTGCCCTAATTTGGCAGGGTATGCACAGACGTGGGTACCTTGCTCCCTTTGCCACTGGATTCAAGCTAGCCTGGCTGAAGAGGGCTGTTAGTCCGAAACCGGTCCCAGGATGCTTGTTTCCGGTCCAGGGAAGACATGGCTTGGCAGTTCGGGCTGGACTGTTTCCATGAGGCACAGGATCAAAACTGATTTGAATATAGCTGTGTGTTCACTGGGGTGGCGAAGTGAGCTAAAAAATGGTGATTGATCTAACCCAGATCTGTGATGGGGGTGAGTGTTTGAAAAGTTTCAGCACTCCGTATATCATCTCCTTGTGTTTGCTTTGTTTGCCCCAAGTTGGCAGGGTATGCCCAGACGTGGGTCCCTTGCTCCCTCTGCCACTGGATTCAAGCTAGCCTGGCTGAAGAGGGCTGTTAGTCTGAAACCGGTCCCAGGATGCTTGTTTCCGGTCCAGGGAAGACATGGCCTGGCAGTTCGGGCTGGACTGCTCCCATGAGTTACAGGGTCAAGACTGATTTGCATATAGCAGTTTCTGAACTGGGTTGGCAAAGTGAACTAAAGAATGATGAGGGATTTAACCCAGATCTGTTACTGAGGGTGAGTGTTTGAAAAGTTTCAGCACACCGTCCATCATCTCCTTTTGTTTGCTTTGTTCGCCCTAAGTTACATGGTATGCCCAGACGTGGGTCCCTTGCTCTCTTTGCCACTGGATTCAAGCTAGCCTGGCTGAAGAGGGCTGTTAGTCCGAAACCGGTCCCAGGATGCTTGTTTCCGGTCCAGGGAAGACATGGCTTGGCAGTTCGGGCTGGACTGTTCCCATGAGGCACAGGATCAAAACTGATTTGCATATAGCTGTGTCTGAACAGGGTTGGCAAAGTGAACTAAAGAGTGATGAGGGATTTAACCCAGATCTGTGACTGGGGGTGAGTGTTTGAAAAGTTTCAGCACTCCATCCATCATCTCCTTGTGTTTGCTTTGTTCGCCCTAAGTTACACGGTATGCCCAGACGTGGGTCCCTTGCTCCCTCTGCCACTGGATTCAAGCTAGCCTGGCTGATGAGGGCTGTTAGTCCAAAACCGGTCCCAGGATGCTTGTTTCCGATCCACGGAAGACATGGCTTGGTAGTTCGGGCTGGACTGTTCACATGAGGCACAGTGACAAGACTGATTTGCATATAGCTGTGTCTGAACTGGGGTGGCACAATGAGCTAAAGAATGATGATGGATTTAACCCAGACCTGTGGCTGGGGGTGAGTGTTTGAAAAGTTTTAGCACTACGTCCATCATCTCCTTGTGTTTGCTTTGTTCGCCCTAAGTTGGCAGGGTATGCCCACACGTGGGTCCGTTGCTCCCTTTGCCCCTGGATTCAAGCTAGCCTGGCTGATGAGGGCTGTTAGTCCGAAACCGGTCCTAGGATGCTGGTGTCCGGTCCAGGGAAGACATGGCTTGGCATTTCGGGATGGACTGTTCCCATGATGCACAGAGTCTAGACTGATTTGCATATAGCTGTGTCTGAACTGGGGTGGGAAAGTGAGCGAAAGAATGATGATGGATTTAACCCAGATCTGTGACTTGGGTTGAGTGTTCGGAAAGCTTCAGCACCCTGTCCATCATCTCCCTGTGTTTGCTTTGTTAGCCCCAAGTTGGCAGGGTAGACCCAGACGTGGGTCCCTTTCTCCCTTTGCCACTGGATTCAAGCTAGCCTGGCTGATGAGGGCAATTAGCCTGAAACTGGAACCAGGATGCTTGTTGCCGGTCCAGGGAAGACATGGCTTGGCTGTTCACGCTGGACTGTTCCCATGAGGCACAGGGTCAATACTGGTTTGCATATAGCTGTGTCTGAACTGGGTTGGCAAAGTGAGCTAAAGAATGATGATGGATTTTGTTGTGTCCTATGAAGGTAGACACCAGGAGCCAGGATGTATATTTAAGTCTTCTTTATTCAGTTTCAGTCCAAGTTACATCAGTCTTGACTCCAGCCAGCCTAGTGTGGTACCGGCACCACCAGGAGCAGCCTACCTAGCTGCTTAGCCCATCTCTAACTGCAAACAATCATCCACTCAGACACCCAGGCATTCCACACATGACAGGCACACCAACATTCCATGACCAACACACACTCTGGCTGAGCAGCTAGAGGCAGCAGGGCTGGAGTACATGTTACACAACTAAGTATGGTATAACAGATTTAACCCAGATCTGTGACTGGGAGTGAGTGTCTGAAAAGTTTCAGCACTCCGTCAATCATCTCCTTGTGTTTGATCTGTTTGCCCTAAGTTGGCAGGGTATGCACAGACGTGGGTACCTTGCTCCCTCTGCCACTGGATTCAAGCTAGCCTGGCTGAAGAGGGCTGTTAGTCCGAAACTGGTCCCAGGATGCTTGTTTCCGGTCCAGGGAAGACATGGCTTGGCAGTTCGGGCTGGACTGTTCCCATGAGGCACAGGATCAAAACTGATTTGAATATAGCTGTGTGTTCACTGGGGTGGCAAAGTGAGCTAAAAAATGGTGATTGATCTAACCCAGATCTGTGATGGGGGTGAGTGTTTGAAAAGTTTCAGCACTCCGTATATCATCTCCTTCTGTTTGCTTTGTTTGCCCCAAGTTGGCAGGGTATGCCCAGACGTGGGTCCCTTGCTCCCTCTGCCACTGGATTCAAGCTAGCCTGGCTGAAGAGGGCTGTTAGTCTGAAACCGGTCCCAGGATGCTTGTTTCCGATCCACGGAAGACATGGCTTGGTAGTTCGGGCTGGACTGTTCACATGAGGCACAGTGACAAGACTGATTTGCATGTAGCTGTGTCTGAACTGGGGTGGCACAATGAGCTAAAGAATGATGATGGATTTAACCCAGACCTGTGGCTGGGGGTGAGTGTTTGAAAAGTTTTAGCACTACGTCCATCATCTCCTTGTGTTTGCTTTGTTCGCCCTAAGTTGGCAGGGTATGCCCAGACGTGGGTCCGTTGCTCCCTTTGCCCCTGGATTCAAGCTAGCCTGGCTGATGAGGGCTGTTAGTCCGAAACCGGTCCTAGGATGCTTGTGTCCGGTCCAGGGAAGACATGGCTTGGCATTTCGGGATGGACTGTTCCCATGAGGGACAGGGTCAAGACTGATTTGCAAATAGCTGTGTCTGAACTGGGGTGGGAAAGTGAGCTAAAGAATGATGATGGATTTAACCCAGATCTGTGACTGGGGGTGAGTGTTTGAAAAGTTTCAGCACTCCATCCATCATCTCCTTGTGTTTGCTTTGTTCGCCCTAAGTTACACGGTATGCCCAGACGTGGGTCCCTTGCTCCCTCTGCCACTGGATTCAAGCTAGCCTGGCTGATGAGGGCTGTTAGTCCAAAACCGGTCCCAGGATGCTTGTTTCCGATCCACGGAAGACATGGCTTGGTAGTTCGGGCTGGACTGTTCACATGAGGCACAGTGACAAGACTGATTTGCATATAGCTGTGTCTGAACTGGGGTGGCACAATGAGCTAAAGAATGATGATGGATTTAACCCAGACCTGTGGCTGGGGGTGAGTGTTTGAAAAGTTTTAGCACTACGTCCATCATCTCCTTGTGTTTGCTTTGTTCGCCCTAAGTTGGCAGGGTATGCCCAGACGTGGGTCCGTTGCTCCCTTTGCCCCTGGATTCAAGCTAGCCTGGCTGATGAGGGCTGTTAGTCCGAAACCGGTCCTAGGATGCTTGTGTCCGGTCCAGGGAAGACATGGCTTGGCATTTCGGGATGGACTGTTCCCATGAGGCACAGAGTCTAGACTGATTTGCATATAGCTGTGTCTGAACTGGGGTGGGAAAGTGAGCGAAAGAATGATGATGGATTTAACCCAGATCTGTGACTTGGGTTGAGTGTTCGGAAAGCTTCAGCACCCTGTCCATCATCTCCCTGTGTTTGCTTTGTTAGCCCCAAGTTGGCAGGGTAGACCCAGACGTGGGTCCCTTTCTCCCTTTGCCACTGGATTCAAGCTAGCCTGGCTGATGAGGGCAATTAGCCTGAAACTGGAACCAGGATGCTTGTTGCCGGTCCAGGGAAGACATGGCTTGGCTGTTCGCGCTGGACTGTTCCCATGAGGCACAGGGTCAATACTGGTTTGCATATAGCTGTGTCTGAACTGGATGGCAAAGTGAGCTAAAGAATGATGATGGATTTTGTTGTGTCCTATGAAGGTAGACACCAGGAGCCAGGATGTATATTTAAGTCTTCTTTATTCAGTTTCAGTCCAAGTTACATCAGTCTTGACTCCAGCCAGCCTAGTGTAGTACCGGCACCACCAGGAGCAGCCTACCTAGCTGCTTAGCCCATCTCTAACTGCAAACAATCATCCACTCAGACACCCAGGCATTCCACACATGACAGGCACACCAACATTCCATGACCAACACACACTCTGGCTGAGCAGCTAGAGGCAGCAGGGCTGGAGTACATGTTACACAACTAAGTATGGTATAACAGATTTAACCCAGATCTGTGACTGGGAGTGAGTGTCTGAAAAGTTTCAGCACTCCGTCAATCATCTCCTTGTGTTTGATCTGTTTGCCCTAAGTTGGCAGGGTATGCACAGACGTGGGTACCTTGCTCCCTCTGCCACTGGATTCAAGCTAGCCTGGCTGAAGAGGGCTGTTAGTCCGAAACTGGTCCCAGGATGCTTGTTTCCGGTCCAGGGAAGACATGGCTTGGCAGTTCGGGCTGGACTGTTCCCATGAGGCACAGGATCAAAACTGATTTGAATATAGCTGTGTGTTCACTGGGGTGGCAAAGTGAGCTAAAAAATGGTGATTGATCTAACCCAGATCGGTGATGGGGGTGAGTGTTTGAAAAGTTTCAGCACTCCGTATATCATCTCCTTCTGTTTGCTTTGTTTGCCCCAAGTTGGCAGGGTATGCCCAGACGTGGGTCCCTTGCTCCCTCTGCCACTGGATTCAAGCTAGCCTGGCTGAAGAGGGCTGTTAGTCTGAAACCGGTCCCAGGATGCTTGTTTCCGGTCCAGGGAAGACATGGCCTGGCAGTTCGGGCTGGACTGCTCCCATGAGTTACAGGGTCAAGACTGATTTGCATATAGCAGTTTCTGAACTGGGTTGGCAAAGTGAACTAAAGAATGATGAGGGATTTAACCCAGATCTGTTACTGGGGGTGAGTGTTTGAAAAGTTTCAGCACACCGTCCATCATCTCCTTTTGTTTGCTTTGTTCGCCCTAAGTTACATGGTATGCCCAGACGTGGGTCCCTTGCTCTCTTTGCCACTGGATTCAAGCTAGCCTGGCTGAAGAGGGCTGTTAGTCCAAAACCGGTCCCAGGATGCTTGTTTCCGGTCCAGGGAAGACATGGCTTGGCAGTTCGGGCTGGACTGTTCCCATGAGGCACAGGATCAATACTGATTTGCATATAGCTGTGTCTGAACAGGGTTGGCAAAGTGAACTAAAGAATGATGAAGGATTTAACCCAGATCTGTGACTGGGGGTGAGTGTTTGAAAAGTTTCAGCACTCCATCCATCATCTCCTTGTGTTTGCTTTGTTCGCCCTAAGTTACACGGTATGCCCAGACGTGGGTCCCTTGCTCTCTTTGCAACTGGATTCAAGCTAGCCTGTCTGATGAGGGCTGTTAGTCCAAAACCGGTCCCAGGATGCTTGTTTCCGATCCACGGAAGACATGGCTTGGTAGTTCGGGCTGGACTGTTCACATGAGGCACAGTGACAAGACTGATTTGCATGTAGCTGTGTCTGAACTGGGGTGGCACAATGAGCTAAAGAATGATGATGGATTTAACCCAGACCTGTGGCTGGGGGTGAGTGTTTGAAAAGTTTTAGCACTACGTCCATCATCTCCTTGTGTTTGCTTTGTTCGCCCTAAGTTGGCAGGGTATGCCCAGACGTGGGTCCGTTGCTCCCTTTGCCCCTGGATTCAAGCTAGCCTGGCTGACGAGGGCTGTTAGTCCGAAACCGGTCCTAGGATGCTTGTGTCCGGTCCAGGGAAGACATGGCTTGGCATTTCGGGATGGACTGTTCCCATGAGGCACAGGGTCAAGACTGATTTGCAGATAGCTGTGTCTGAACTGGGGTGGGAAAGTGAGCTAAAGAATGATGATGGATTTAACCCAGATCTGTGACTTGGGTTGAGTGTTCGGAAAGCTTCAGCACCCTGTCCATCATCTCCCTGTGTTTGCTTTGTTAGCCCCAAGTTGGCAGGGTAGACCCAGACGTGGGTCCCTTTCTCCCTTTGCCACTGGATTCAAGCTAGCCTGGCTGATGAGGGCAATTAGCCTGAAACTGGAACCAGGATGCTTGTTACCGGTCCAGGGAAGACATGGCTTGGCTGTTCGCGCTGGACTGTTCCCATGAGGCACAGGGTCAATACTGGTTTGCATATAGCTGTGTCTGAACTGGGTTGGCAAAGTGAGCTAAAGAATGATGATGGATTGTGTTGTGTCCTATGAAGGTAGACACCAGGAGCCAGGATGTATATTTAAGTCTTCTTTATTCAGTTTCAGTCCAAGTTACATCAGTCTTGACTCCAGCCAGCCTAGTGTGGTACCGGCACCACCAGGAGCAGCCTACCTAGCTGCTCAGCCCATCTCTAACTGCAAACACTCATCCACTCAGACACCCAGGCATTCCACACATGACAGGCACACCAACATTCCATGACCAACACACACTCTGGCTGAGCAGCTAGAGGCAGCAGGGCTGGAGTACATGTTACACAACTAAGTATGGTATAACAGATTTAACCCAGATCTGTGACTGGGAGTGAGTGTCTGAAAAGTTTCAGCACTCCGTCAATCATCTCCTTGTGTTTGCTTTGTTCGCCCTAAGTTGGCTGGGTATGCCCAGACGTGGGTCCCTTGCTCCCTTTGCCACTGGATTCAAGCTAGCCTGGCTGATGAGGGCTGTTAGTCCGAAACCTGTCCCAGGATGCTTGTTTCCGGTCCAGGGAAGACATGGCTTGGCAGTTCGGGCTGGACTGTTCCCATGAGGCACAGGATCAAAACTGATTTGCATATAGCTGTGTGTGCACTGAGGTGGCAAAGTGAGCTAAAAAATGGTGATTGACCTAACCCAGATCTGTGATGGGGTGGGTGTTTGAAAAGTTTCAGCACTCCGTATATCATCTCCTTGTGTTTGCTCTGTTTGCCCTAAGTTGGCAGGGTATGCACAGACTGGGTACCTTGCTCCCTTTGCCACTGGATTCAAGCTAGCCTGGCTGAAGAGGGCTGTTAGTCCGAAACCGGTCCCAGGATGCTTGTTTCCGGTCCAGGGAAGACATGGCTTGGCAGTTCGGGCTGGACTGTTCCCATGAGGCACAGGATCAAAACTGATTTGAATATAGCTGTGTGTTCACTGGGGTGGCAAAGTGAGCTAAAAAATGGTGATTGATCTAACCCAGATCTGTGATGGGGGTGAGTGTTTGAAAAGTTTCAGCACTCCGTACATCATCTCCTTGTGTTTGCTTTGTTTGCCCCAAGTTGGCAGGGTATGCCCAGACGTGGGTCCCTTGCTCCCTCTGCCACTGGATTCAAGCTAGCCTGGCTGAAGAGGGCTGTTAGTCTGAAACCGGTCCCAGGATGCTTGTTTCCGGTCCAGGGAAGACATGGCCTGGCAGTTCGGGCTGGACTGCTCCCATGAGTTACAGGGTCAAGACTGATTTGCATATAGCAGTTTCTGAACTGGGTTGGCAAAGTGAAATAAAGAATGATGAGGGATTTAACCGAGATCTGTTACTGAGGATGAGTGTTTGAAAAGTTTCAGCACACCGTCCATCATCTCCTTTTGTTTGCTTTGTTCACCCTAAGTTACATGGTATGCCCAGACGTGGGTCCCTTGCTCTCTTTGCCACTGGATTCAAGCTAGCCTGGCTGAAGAGGGCTGTTAGTCAGAAACCGGTCCCAGGATGCTTGTTTCCGGTCCAGGGAAGACATGGCTTGGCAGTTCGGGCTGGACTGTTCCCATGAGGTACAGGATCAAAACTGATTTGCATATAGCTGTGTCTGAACAGGGTTGGCAAAGTGAACTAAAGAATGATGAGGGATTTAACCCAGATCTGTGACTGGGGGTGAGTGTTTGAAAAGTTTCAGCACTACGTCCATCATCTCCTTGTGTTTGCTTTGTTCGCCCTAAGTTGGCAGGGTATGCCCAGACGTGGGTCCGTTGCTCCCTTTGCCCCTGGATTCAAGCTAGCCTGGCTGATGAGGGCTGTTAGTCCGAAACCGGTCCTAGGATGCTTGTGTCCGGTCCAGGGAAGACATGGCTTGGCATTTCAGGATGGACTGTTCCCATGAGGCACAGGGTCAAGACTGATTTGCATATAGCTGTGTCTGAACTGGGGTGGGAAAGTGAGCTAAAGAATGATTCTGGATTTAACCCAGATCTGTGACTTGGGTTGAGTGTTCGGAAAGCTTCAGCACCCTGTCCATCATCTCCCTGTGTTTGCTTTGTTAGCCCCAAGTTGGCAGGGTAGACCCAGACGTGGGTCCCTTTCTCCCTTTGCCACTGGATTCAAGCTAGCCTGGCTGATGAGGGCAATTAGCCTGAAACCGGTCCCAGGATGCTTGTTTCCGGTCCAGGGAAGACATGGCTTGGCAGTTCTGGCTGGACTGTTCCCATGAGGCACAGGATCAAAACTGATTTGCATATAGCTGTGTCTGAACAGGGTTGGCAAAGTGAACTAAAGAATGATGAGGGATTTAACCCAGATCTGTGACTGGGGGTGAGTGTTTGAAAAGTTTCAGCACTCCATCCATCATCTCCTTGTGTTTGCTTTGTTCGCCCTAAGTTGGCTGGGTATGCCCAGACGTGGGTCCCTTGCTCCCTTTGCCACTGGATTCAAGCTAGCCTGGCTGATGAGGGCTGTTAGTCCGAAACCTGTCCCAGGATGCTTGTTTCCGGTCCAGGGAAGACATGGCTTGGCAGTTCGGGCTGGACTGTTCCCATGAGGCACAGGATCAAAACTGATTTGCATATAGCTGTGTGTGCACTGAGGTGGCAAAGTGAGCTAAAAAATGGTGATTGACCTAACCCAGATCTGTGATGGGGTGGGTGTTTGAAAAGTTTCAGCACTCCGTATATCATCTCCTTGTGTTTGCTCTGTTTGCCCTAAGTTGGCAGGGTATGCACAGACTGGGTACCTTGCTCCCTTTGCCACTGGATTCAAGCTAGCCTGGCTGAAGAGGGCTGTTAGTCCGAAACCGGTCCCAGGATGCTTGTTTCCGGTCCAGGGAAGACATGGCTTGGCAGTTCGGGCTGGACTGTTCCCATGAGGCACAGGATCAAAACTGATTTGAATATAGCTGTGTGTTCACTGGGGTGGCAAAGTGAGCTAAAAAATGGTGATTGATCTAACCCAGATCTG
Source organism: Triturus cristatus (assembly GCF_964204655.1). NCBI lineage: Eukaryota > Metazoa > Chordata > Amphibia > Caudata > Salamandridae > Triturus > Triturus cristatus. Next base: position 1,151,678,338 of record NC_140579.1, read on the forward strand.
TGATGGGGGTGAGTGTTTGAAAAGTTTCAGCACTCCGTACATCATCTCCTTGTGTTTGCTTTGTTTGCCCCAAGTTGGCAGGGTATGCCCAGACGTGGGTCCCTTGCTCCCTCTGCCACTGGATTCAAGCTAGCCTGGCTGAAGAGGGCTGTTAGTCTGAAACCGGTCCCAGGATGCTTGTTTCCGGTCCAGGGAAGACATGGCCTGGCAGTTCGGGCTGGACTGCTCCCATGAGTTACAGGGTCAAGACTGATTTGCATATAGCAGTTTCTGAACTGGGTTGGCAAAGTGAAATAAAGAATGATGAGGGATTTAACCCAGATCTGTTACTGAGGATGAGTGTTTGAAAAGTTTCAGCACACCGTCCATCATCTCCTTTTGTTTGCTTTGTTCACCCTAAGTTACATGGTATGCCCAGACGTGGGTCCCTTGCTCTCTTTGCCACTGGATTCAAGCTAGCCTGGCTGAAGAGGGCTGTTAGTCAGAAACCGGTCCCAGGATGCTTGTTTCCGGTCCAGGGAAGACATGGCTTGGCAGTTCGGGCTGGACTGTTCCCATGAGGTACAGGATCAAAACTGATTTGCATATAGCTGTGTCTGAACAGGGTTGGCAAAGTGAACTAAAGAATGATGAGGGATTTAACCCAGATCTGTGACTGGGGGTGAGTGTTTGAAAAGTTTCAGCACTACGTCCATCATCTCCTTGTGTTTGCTTTGTTCGCCCTAAGTTGGCAGGGTATGCCCAGACGTGGGTCCGTTGCTCCCTTTGCCCCTGGATTCAAGCTAGCCTGGCTGATGAGGGCTGTTAGTCCGAAACCGGTCCTAGGATGCTTGTGTCCGGTCCAGGGAAGACATGGCTTGGCATTTCAGGATGGACTGTTCCCATGAGGCACAGGGTCAAGACTGATTTGCATATAGCTGTGTCTGAACTGGGGTGGGAAAGTGAGCTAAAGAATGATTCTGGATTTAACCCAGATCTGTGACTTGGGTTGAGTGTTCGGAAAGCTTCAGCACCCTGTCCATCATCTCCCTGTGTTTGCTTTGTTAGCCCCAAGTTGGCAGGGTAGACCCAGACGTGGGTCCCTTTCTCCCTTTGCCACTGGATTCAAGCTAGCCTGGCTGATGAGGGCAATTAGCCTGAAACCGGTCCCAGGATGCTTGTTTCCGGTCCAGGGAAGACATGGCTTGGCAGTTCTGGCTGGACTGTTCCCATGAGGCACAGGATCAAAACTGATTTGCATATAGCTGTGTCTGAACAGGGTTGGCAAAGTGAACTAAAGAATGATGAGGGATTTAACCCAGATCTGTGACTGGGGGTGAGTGTTTGAAAAGTTTCAGCACTCCATCCATCATCTCCTTGTGTTTGCTTTGTTCGCCCTAAGTTACACGGTATGCCCAGACGTGGGTCCCTTGCTCTATTTGCAACTGGATTCAAGCTAGCCTGTCTGATGAGGGCTGTTAGTCCAAAACCGGTCCCAGGATGCTTGTTTCCGATCCACGGAAGACATGGCTTGGTAGTTCGGGCTGGACTGTTCAATTGAGGCACAGTGACAAGACTGATTTGCATGTAGCTGTGTCTGAACTGGGGTGGCACAATGAGCTAAAGAATGATGATGGATTTAACCCAGACCTGTGGCTGGGGGTGAGTGTTTGAAAAGTGTTAGCACTACGTCCATCATCTCCTTGTGTTTGCTTTGTTCGCCCTAAGTTGGCAGGGTATGCCCAGACGTGGGTCCGTTGCTCCCTTTGCCCCTGGATTCAAGCTAGCCTGGCTGATGAGGGCTGTTAGTCCGAAACCGGTCCTAGGATGCTTGTGTCCGGTCCAGGGAAGACATGGCTTGGCATTTCAGGATGGACTGTTCCCATGAGGCACAGGGTCAAGACTGATTTGCATATAGCTGTGTCTGAACTGGGGTGGCAAAGTGAGCTAAAGAATGATGATGGATTTTGTTGTGTCCTATGAAGGTAGACACCAGGAGCCAGGATGTATATTTAAGTCTTCTTTATTCAGTTTCAGTCCAAGTTACATCAGTCTTGACTCCAGCCAGCCTAGTGTGGTACCGGCACCACCAGGAGCAGCCTACCTAGCTGCTCAGCCCATCTCTAACTGCAAACACTCATCCACTCAGACACCCAGGCATTCCACACATGACAGGCACACCAACATTCCATGACCAACACACACTCTGGCTGAGCAGCTAGAGGCAGCAGGGCTGGAGTACATGTTACACAACTAAGTATGGTATAACAGATTTAACCCAGATCTGTGACTGGGAGTGAGTGTCTGAAAAGTTTCAGCACTCCGTCAATCATCTCCTTGTGTTTGCTTTGTTCACCCTAAGTTGGCTGGGTATCCCCAGACGTGGGTCCCTTGCTCCCTTTGCCACTGGATTCAAGCTAGCCTGGCTGATGAGGGCTGTTAGTCCGAAACCTGTCCCAGGATGCTTGTTTCCGGTCCAGGGAATACATGGCTTGGCAGTTCGGGCTGGACTGTTCCCATGAGGCACAGGATCAAAACTGATTTGCATATAGCTGTGTCTGAACTGGGGTGGGAAAGTGAGCTAAAGAATGATGATGGATTTAACCCAGATCTGTGACTTGGGTTGAGTGTTCGGAAAGCTTCAGCACCCTGTCCATCATCTCCCTGTGTTTGCTTTGTTAGCCCCAAGTTGGCAGGGTAGACCCAGACGTGGGTCCCTTTCTCCCTTTGCCACTGGATTCAAGCTAGCCTGGCTGATGAGGGCAATTAGCCTGAAACTGGAACCAGGATGCTTGTTACCGGTCCAGGGAAGACATGGCTTGGCTGTTCGCGCTGGACTGTTCCCATGAGGCAAAGGGTCAAGACTGATTTGCATATAGCTGTGTCTGAACTGGGGTGGCAAAGTGAGCTAAAGAATGATGATAGATTTAACCCAGATCTGTGACTGGGGGTGAGTGTTTGAAAAGTTTCAGCACTCCGTCCATTATCTCCTTGTGTTTGCTTTGTTCGCCCTAAGTTGGCAGGGAATGCCCAGACGTGGGTCCCTTGCTCCCTTTACCACTTGATTCAAGCTAGCCTGGCTGATGAGGGCTTTTAGTTCGAACCCGGTCCCAGGATGCTTGTTTCTGATCCAGGGAAGACATGGCTTGGCAGTTTTGGCTGGACTGTTCCCACGAGGCACAGGGTCAATACTGATTTGCATATAGCTGTGTCTGAACTGGGTTGGCAAAGTGAGCTAAAGAATGATGATGGATTTTGTTGTGTCCTATGAAGGTAGACACCAGGAGCCAGGATGTATATTTAAGTCTTCTTTATTCAGTTTCAGTCCAAGTTACATCAGTCTTGACTCCAGCCAGCCTAGTGTGGTACCGGCACCACCAGGAGCAGCCTACCTAGCTGCTCAGCCCATCTCTAACTGCAAACACTCATCCACTCAGACACCCAGGCATTCCACACATGACAGGCACACCAACATTCCATGACCAACACACACTCTGGCTGAGCAGCTAGAGGCAGCAGGGCTGGAGTACATGTTACACAACTAAGTATGGTATAACAGATTTAACCCAGATCTGTGACTGGGAGTGAGTGTCTGAAAAGTTTCAGCACTCCGTCAATCATCTCCTTGTGTTTGCTTTGTTCACCCTAAGTTGGCTGGGTATGCCCAGACGTGGGTCCCTTGCTCCCTTTGCCACTGGATTCAAGCTAGCCTGGCTGATGAGGGCTGTTAGTCCGAAACCTGTCCCAGGATGCTTGTTTCCGGTCCAGGGAATACATGGCTTGGCAGTTCGCGCTGGACTGTTCCCATGAGGCACAGGGTCAAGACTGATTTGCATATAGCTGTGTCTGAACTGGGGTGGCAAAGTGAGCTAAAGAATGATGATAGATTTAACCCAGATCTGTGACTGGGGGTGAGTGTTTGAAAAGTTTCAGCACTCCGTCCATTATCTCCTTGTGTTTGCTTTGTTCGCCCTAAGTTGGCAGGGAATGCCCAGACGTGGGTCCCTTGCTCCCTTTACCACTTGATTCAAGCTAGCCTGGCTGATGAGGGCTTTTAGTTCGAACCCGGTCCCAGGATGCTTGTTTCTGATCCAGGGAAGACATGGCTTGGCAGTTTTGGCTGGACTGTTCCCACGAGGCACAGGGTCAATACTGATTTGCATATAGCTGTGTCTGAACGGGGTTGGCAAAGTGAGCTAAAGAATGATGATGGATTTTGTTGTGTCCTATGAAGGTAGACACCAGGAGCCAGGATGTATATTTAAGTCTTCTTTATTCAGTTTCAGTCCAAGTTACATCAGTCTTGACTCCAGCCAGCCTAGTGTGGTACCGGCACCACCAGGAGCAGCCTTCCTAGCTGCTCAGCCCATCTCTAACTGCAAACACTCATCCACTCAGACACCCAGGCATTCCACACATGACAGGCACACCAACATTCCATGACCAACACACACTCTGGCTGAGCAGCTAGAGGCAGCAGGGCTGGAGTACATGTTACACAACTAAGTATGGTATAACAGATTTAACCCAGATCTGTGACTGGGAGTGAGTGTCTGAAAAGTTTCAGCACTCCGTCAATCATCTCCTTGTGTTTGCTTTGTTCGCCCTAAGTTGGCTGGGTATGCCCAGACGTGGGTCCCTTGCTCCCTTTGCCACTGAATTCAAGCTAGCCTGGCTGATGAGGGCTGTTAGTCCGAAACCTGTCCCAGGATGCTTGTTTCCGGTCCAGGGAATACATGGCTTGGCAGTTCGGGCTGGACTGTTCCCATGAGGCACAGGATCAAAACTGATTTGCATATAGCTGTGTGTGCACTGAGGTGGCAAAGTGAGCTAAAAAATGGTGATTGACCTAACCCAGATCTGTGATGGGGTGGGTGTTTGAAAAGTTGCAGCACTCCGTATATCATCTCCTTGTGTTTGCTCTGTTTGCCCTAAGTTGGCAGGGTATGCACAGACGTGGGTATCTTGCTCCCTTTGCCACTGGATTCAAGCTAGCCTGGCTGAAGAGGGCTGTTAGTCCGAAACCGGTCCCAGGATGCTTGTTTCCGATCCAGGGAAGACATGGCTTGGCAGTTCGGGCTGGACTGTTTCCATGAGGCACAGGATCAAAACTGATTTGAATATAGCTGTGTGTTCACTGGGGTGGCAAAGTGAGCTAAAAAATGGTGATTGATCTAACCCAGATCTGTGATGGGGTGAGTGTTTGAAAAGTTTCAGCACTCCGTATATCATTTCCTTGTGTTTGCTTTGTTTGCCCCAAGTTGGCAGGGTATGCCCAGACGTGGGTCCCTTGCTCCCTCTGCCACTGGATTCAAGCTAGCCTGGCTGAAGAGGGCTGTTAGTCTGAAACTGGTCCCAGGATGCTTGTTTCCGGTCCAGGGAAGACATGGCCTGGCAGTTCGGGCTGGACTGCTCCCATGTGTTACAGGGTCAAGACTGATTTGCATATAGCAGTTTCTGAACTGGGTTGGCAAAGTGAACTAAAGAATGATGAGGGATTTAACCCAGATCTGTTACTGAGGGTGAGTGTTTGAAAAGTTTCAGCACACCGTCCATCATCTCTTTTTGTTTGCTTTGTTCGCCCTAAGTTACATGGTATGCCCAGACGTGGGTCCCTTGCTCTCTTTGCCACTGGATTCAAGCTAGCCTGCCTGAAGAGGGCTGTTAGTCCGAAACCGGTCCCAGGATGCTTGTTTCCGGTCCAGGGAAGACATGGCTTGGCAGTTCGGGCTGGACTGTTCCCATGAGGCACAGGATCAAAACTGATTTGCATATAGCTGTGTCTGAACAGGGTTGGCAAAGTGAACTAAAGAATGATGAGGGATTTAACCCAGATCTGTGAATGGGGGTGAGTGTTTGAAAAGTTTCAGCACTCCATCCATCATCTCCTTGTGTTTGCTTTGTTCGCCCTAAGTTACACGGTATGCCCAGACGTGGGTCCCTTGCTCTCTTTGCAACTGGATTCAAGCTAGCCTGTCTGATGAGGGCTGTTAGTCCAAAACCGGTCCCAGGATGCTTGTTTCCGATCCACGGAAGACTTGGCTTGGTAGTTCGGGCTGGACTGTTCACATGAGGCACAGTGACAAGACTGATTTGCATATAGCTGTGTCTGAACTGGGGTGGCACAATGAGCTAAAGAATGATGATGGATTTAACCCAGACCTGTGGCTGGGGGTGAGTGTTTGAAAAGTTTTAGCACTACATCCATCATCTCCTTGTGTTTGCTTTGTTCGCCCTAAGTTGGCAGGGTATGCCCAGACGTGGGTCCGTTGCTCCCTTTGCCCCTGGATTCAAGCTAGCCTGGCTGATGAGGGCTGTTAGTCCGAAACCGGTCCTAGGATGCTTGTGTCCGGTCCAGGGAAGACATGGCTTGGCATTTCGGGATGGACTGTTCCCATGAGGCACAGAGTCTAGACTGATTTGCATATAGCTGTGTCTGAACTGGGGTGGGAAAGTGAGCTAAAGAATGATGATGGATTTAACCCAGATCTGTGACTTGGGTTGAGTGTTCGGAAAGCTTCAGCACCCTGTCCATCATCTCCCTGTGTTTGCTTTGTTAGCCCCAAGTTGGCAGGGTAGACCCAGACGTGGGTCCCTTTCTCCCTTTGCCACTGGATTCAAGCTAGCCTGGCTGATGAGGGCAATTAGCCTGAAACTGGAACCAGGATGCTTGTTACCGGTCCAGGAAAGACATGGCTTGGCTGTTCGCGCTGGACTGTTCCCATGAGGCACAGGGTCAATACTGGTTTGCATATAGCTGTGTCTGAACTGGGTTGGCAAAGTGAGCTAAAGAATGATGATGGATTTTGTTGTGTCCTATGAAGGTAGACACCAGGAGCCAGGATGTATATTTAAGTCTTCTTTATTCAGTTTCAGTCCAAGTTACATCAGTCTTGACTCCAGCCAGCCTAGTGTGGTACCGGCACCACCAGGAGCAGCCTACCTAGCTGCTCAGCCCATCTCTAACTGCAAACACTCATCCACTCAGACACCCAGGCATTCCACACATGACAGGCACACCAACATTCCATGACCAACACACACTCTGGCTGAGCAGCTAGAGGCAGCAGGGCTGGAGTACATGTTACACAACTAAGTATGGTATAACAGATTTAACCCAGATCTGTGACTGGGAGTGAGTGTCTGAAAAGTTTCAGCACTCCGTCAATCATCTCCTTGTGTTTGCTTTGTTCGCCCTAAGTTGGCTGGGTATGCCCAGACGTGGGTCCCTTGCTCCCTTTGCCACTGGATTCAAGCTAGCCTGGCTGATGAGGGCAGTTAGTCCGAAACCTGTCCCAGGATGCTTGTTTCCGGTCCAGGGAAGACATGGCTTGGCAGTTCGGGCTGGACTGTTCCCATGAGGCACAGGATCAAAACTGATTTGCATATAGCTGTGTGTGCACTGAGGTGGCAAAGTGAGCTAAAAAATGGTGATTGACCTAACCCAGATCTGTGATGGGGTGGGTGTTTGAAAAGTTTCAGCACTCCTTATATCATCTCCTTGTGTTTGCTCTGTTTGCCCTAAGTTGGCAGGGTATGCACAGACGTGGGTACCTTGCTCCCTTTGCCACTGGATTCAAGCTAGCCTGGCTGAAGAGGGCTGTTAGTCCGAAACCGGTCCCAGGATGCTTGTTTCCGGTCCAGGGAAGACATGGCTTGGCAGTTCAGGCTGGACTGTTCCCATGAGGCACAGGATCAAAACTGATTTGAATATAGCTGTGTGTTCACTGGGGTGGCAAAGTGAGCTAAAAAATGGTGATTGATCTAACCCAGATCTGTGATGGGGGTGAGTGTTTGAAAAGTTTCAGCACTCCGTATATCATCTCCTTGTGTTTGCTTTGTTTGCCCCAAGTTGGCAGGGTATGCCCAGACGTGGGTCCCTTGCTCCCTCTGCCACTGGATTCAAGCTAGCCTGGCTGAAGAGGGCTGTTAGTCTGAAACCGGTCCCAGGATGCTTGTTTCCGGTCCAGGGAAGACATGGCCTGGCAGTTCGGGCTGGACTGCTCCCATGAGTTACAGGGTCAAGACTGATTTGCATATAGCAGTTTCTGAACTGGGTTGGCAAAGTGAACTAAAGAATGATGAGGGATTTAACCCAGATCTGTTACTGGGGGTGAGTGTTTGAAAAGTTTCAGCACACCGTCCATCATCTCCTTTTGTTTGCTTTGTTCGCCCTAAGTTACATGGTATGCCCAGACGTGGGTCCCTTGCTCTCTTTGCCACTGGATTCAAGCTAGCCTGGCTGAAGAGGGCTGTTAGTCCGAAACCGGTCCCAGGATGCTTGTTTCCGGTCCAGGGAAGACATGGCTTGGCAGTTCGGGCTGGACTGTTCCCATGAGGCACAGGATCAAAACTGATTTGCATATAGCTGTGTCTGAACAGGGTTGGCAAAGTGAACTAAAGAATGATGAAGGATTTAACCCAGATCTGTGACTGGGGGTGAGTGTTTGAAAAGTTTCAGCACTCCATCCATCATCTCCTTGTGTTTGCTTTGTTCGCCCTAAGTTACACGGTATGCCCAGACGTGGGTGCCTTGCTCTCTTTGCAACTGGATTCAAGCTAGCCTGTTTGATGAGGGCTGTTAGTCCAAAACCGGTCCCAGGATGCTTGTTTCCGATCCACGGAAGACATGGCTTGGTAGTTCGGGCTGGACTGTTCACATGAGGCACAGTGACAAGACTGATTTGCATGTAGCTGTGTCTGAACTGGGGTGGCACAATGAGCTAAAGAATGATGATGGATTTAACCCAGACCTGTGGCTGGGGGTGAGTGTTTGAAAAGTTTTAGCACTACGTCCATCATCTCCTTGTGTTTGCTTTGTTCGCCCTAAGTTGGCAGGGTATGCCCAGACATGGGTCCGTTGCTCCCTTTGCCCCTGGATTCAAGCTAGCCTGGCTGATGAGGGCTGTTAGTCCGAAACCGGTCCTAGGATGCTTGTGTCCGGTCCAGGGAAGACATGGCTTGGCATTTCGGGATGGACTGTAGCCATGAGGCACAGGGTCAAGACTGATTTGCATATAGCTGTGTCTGAACTGGGGTGGAAAAGTGAGCTAAAGAATGATGATGGATTTAACCCAGATCTGTGACTTGGGTTGAGTGTTCAGAAAGCTTCAGCACCCTGTCCATCATCTCCCTGTGTTTGCTTTGTTAGCCCCAAGTTGGCAGGGTATACCCAGACGTGGGTCCCTTTCTCCCTTTGCCACTGGATTCAAGCTAGCCTGGCTGATGAGGGCAATTAGCCTGAAACTGGAACCAGGATGCTTGTTACCGGTCCAGGGAAGACATGGCTTGGCTGTTCGCGCTGGACTGTTCCCATGAGGCACAGGGTCAAGACTGATTTGCATATAGCTGTGTCTGAACTGGGGTGGCAAAGTGAGCTAAAGAATGATGATAGATTTAACCCAGATCTGTGACTGGGGGTGAGTGTTTGAAAAGTTTCAGCACTCCGTCCATTATCTCCTTGTGTTTGCTTTGTTCGCCCTAAGTTGGCAGGGAATGCCCAGACGTGGGTCCCTTGCTCCCTTTACCACTTGATTCAAGCTAGCCTGGCTGATGAGGGCTTTTAGTTCGAACCCGGTCCCAGGATGCTTGTTTCTGATCCAGGGAAGACATGGCTTGGCAGTTTTGGCTGGACTGTTCCCACGAGGCACAGGGTCAATACTGATTTGCATATAGCTGTGTCTGAACTGGGTTGGCAAAGTGAGCTAAAGAATGATGATGGATTTTGTTGTGTCCTATGAAGGTAGACACCAGGAGCCAGGATGTATATTTAAGTCTTCTTTATTCAGTTTCAGTCCAAGTTACATCAATCTTGACTCCAGCCAGCCTAGTGTGGTACCGGCACCACCAGGAGCAGCCTACCTAGCTGCTCAGCCCATCTCTAACTGCAAACACTCATCCACTCAGACACCCAGGCATTCCACACATGACAGGCACACCAACATTCCATGACCAACACACACTCTGGCTGAGCAGCTAGAGGCAGCAGGGCTGGAGTACATGTTACACAACTAAGTATGGTATAACAGATTTAACCCAGATCTGTGACTGGGAGTGAGTGTCTGAAAAGTTTCAGCACTCCGTCAATCATCTCCTTGTGTTTGCTTTGTTCACCCTAAGTTGGCTGGGTATGCCCAGACGTGGGTCCCTTGCTCCCTTTGCCACTGGATTCAAGCTAGCCTGGCTGATGAGGGCTGTTAGTCCGAAACCTGTCCCAGGATGCTTGTTTCCGGTCCAGGGAAGACATGGCTTGGCAGTTCGGGCTGGACTGTGTCCATGAGGCACAGGGTCAAGACTGATTTCCATATGTGTGTCTGAACTGGGATAGGAAAGTGAGATAAAGAATGGTGATGGATTTAACCCATATCTGTGATGGGGGTGAGTGCTTGAAAAGTTTCAGCACTCCGTATATCATCTCCTTGTGTTTGCTTTGTTTGAAGCCAGGGGCATGGAAACGTTGCTTAGCTCAACATATTGAGGTAGATCTGAGCCAGAAAGCCATTAAAAAATGGCAAGAACAGGAGAATCATGCACTTACTATTAACACTTGGAAAAGCATAAATAAGCAGAATTTTAGTGTTCTTCGAGGATCTAACTGGAGAAGAATGCTATTTTTCAGTAAATGGCTCCTGTATAGCACTCCTGCCGCCATTGCTAAAATGTACGTTAATACCAGTGCCACCTGTTTTAGAGGTCAGCAATATACTCCTGCTAACTGGTCTCACATTATAGCTCACTGCTTTAAAATTGTGTCCTTTTGGAATGAGATTTTCGAATATTTGCAAAAGTATTGTGGGATCCAGATCACTTATAACGTTAAATTAATACTGTATGGATATGACTCTGATCTCGGTTTGACAGAACAGATGGTTAAACTAATATTTGTTGCAATGGCAGTGGCAAGGTCTCTGGTGCTCCAGAACTGGAAGTCAATACAAGTTCCTTCGTTTAATGCCTGGCTTCAAAAAATGAGGAATTTTAGAAAGAGTGAACTGCGATATGCACAGCGAATTGGTGGGACGAGGAAGTTTGATAACATTTTGAGTTTTTATTTTGAGTAATGTTGGACTTAGGTATTCCGTAAATCCTTTTCCTTATTTCTGTATTTTCTTGTTCGTTGTGTTGCCAATTTATGTTATTTTTATACTGAAATTATGATACAAGAACTTCAATAAAAAAATGTAAAAAATAAAAATAAAAAAAAGTGTTTGCTTTCTTTGCCCTAAGTTGGCAGGGTATGCCCAGACGTGGGTCCCTTGCTCCCTTTGCCACTGGATTCAAGCTAGCCTGGCTGATGAGGGCTGTTAGTCCGAAACCGGTCCCAGGATGCTTGTTTCCGGTCCAGGGAAGACATGGCTTGGCTGTTCGGGCTGGACTGTTCCCGTGAGGCACAGGGTCAAAACTGATTTGCATATAGCTGTGTCTGAACTGGGTTGGCAAAGTGAACTAAAGAATAATGAGGGATTTAACCCAGATCTGTGACTGGGGGTGAGTGTTTGAAAAGTTTCAGCACTCCCTCCATCATCTCCTTGTGTTTGCTTTGTTCACCCTAAGTTACAGGGTATGCCCAGACGTGGGTCCCTTGCTCTTTTTGCTGCTGGATTCAAGCTAGCTTGTCTGATGAGGGCTGTTAGTCCAAAACAGGTCCCAGGATGTTTGTTTCCGATCCATGGAAGACATGGCTTGGTAGTTCAGGCTGGACTGTTCACATGAGGCACAAGGACAAGAATAATTTGCATATAGCTGTGTCTGAACTGGAGTGGCACAATGAGCTAAAGAATGATGATGGATTTAACCCAGACCTGTGGCTGGGGGTGAGTGTTTGAAAAGTTTCAGCACTCCGTCCATCATCTCCTTGTGTTTGCTTTGTTTGCCCTAAGTTGGCAGGGTATGCCCAGACGTAGGTCCGTTGCTACCTTTGCCACTGGATTCAAGCTAGCCTGGCTGATGAGGGCTCTTAGACTGAAACCGGTCCCAGGATGCTTGTGTCCGGTCCAGAGAAGACATGGCTTGGCATTTCGGGATGGACTGTTCCCATGAGGCACAGGGTAAAGACTGATTTGCATATACCTGTGTCTGAACTGGGGTGGGAAAGTGAGCTAAACAATGATGATGGATTTAACCCAAATCTGTGACTTGGGTTGAGTGTTTGAAAAGTTTCAGCACCCTGTCCATCATCTCCCTGTGTTTGCTTTGTTCGCCCGAAGTTGGCAGGGTATACCCAGACGTGGATCCCTTGCTCCCTTTGCCACTGGACTCAAGCTAGCCTGGCTGATGAGGGCTGTTAGTCTGAAACTGGAACCAGGATGCTTGTTTCCGGTCCAGGGAAGACATGGCTTGTCAGTTCGGGCTGGACTGTTTCCATGAGGCACAGGGTCAAGACTGATTTGCATATAGCTGTGTCTGAACTGGGGTGGCAAAGAGAGCTAAAGAAGGGTGATAGATTTAATCCAGATTTGTGATGGGTGTGAGTATTTGAAAAGTTTAGCACTCCGTATATCATCTCCTTGTGTTTGCTTTGTTTGCCCTAAGTTGGCAGAGAATGCCCAGACGTGGGTCCCTTGCTCCCTTTGCCACTGGACTCAAGCTAGCCTGGCTGATGAGGGCTGTTAGTCTGAAACTGGAACCAGGATACTTGTTTCCGGTCCAGGGAAGACATGGCTTGGCAGTTCGGGCTGGACTGTTTCCATGAGGCACAGGGTCAAGACTGATTTGCAAATAGCTGTGTCTGAACTGGGGTGGCAAAGCGAGCTAAAGAATGATGATGGATTTAACCCAGATCTGAGACTGGGGTTGAGTGTTTGAAAAGTTTCAGCACGCCGTCCATCATCTCCTCGTATTTACTTTGTTCACCCTAAGTTAGCAGGGTATGCCCAGACGTGAGTCCCTTGCTCCTTTTGCCACTGGATTTATGCTAGCCTGGCTGATGAAGGCTGTTAGCCCGAAACCTGTCCCAGGATGCTTGCTTCCGGTACAGGGAAGACATGGCTTGGCAGTTCGGGCTGGAATGCTCCCATGAGGCAGAGCGTCAAGACTGATTTGCATATAGCTGTATCTGAACTGGGGTGGGAAAGTGACCTAAAGAATGATGAAGGATTTAACCCAGATCTGAGACTGGGGTTGAGTGTTTGAAAAGTTTCAGCACTCCGTCCATCATCTCCTTGTGTTTGCTTTGTTTGCCCGAAGTTCGCAGGGTACGCCCAGACATGGGTCCCTTGCTCCCTTTGCCACTGGATTCAAGTTAACCTGGCTGATGAGGGCTGTTATCCTGAAACCAGTCCCAGGATGCTTGTTTCCGGTCCAGGGAAGACATGGCTCGGCAGTTAGGGCTGGACTGTTACCATGAGGCCTAGGGTCAAGACTGATTTGCATATAGCTGTGTGTGCACTGGGGTGGCAAATTAAGCTAAAGAATGGTGATGGATTTAACCCAGATCTGTGATGGGGGTGAGTGTTTGAAAAGTTTCAGCACTCCGTATATCATCTCCTTATGTTTGCTTTGTTTGCCCTAAGTTGGCAGGGTATGCCCAGACGTGGGTCCCTTGCTCCCTTTGCCACTGGATTCAAGCTAGCCTGGCTGATGAGGGCCGTAAGTCCGAAACCGGTCCCAGGATGCTTGTTTCCTTTCCAGGGAAAACATGGCTTGGCAGTTCGGGCTGGACTGTTCCCATGAGGCACAGGGTCAAGACTGATTTGCATATAGCTGTGTCTGAACTGGATTGGCAAAGTGAACTAAAGAATGATGAGGGATTTAACCCAGATCTGTCACTGGGGGTGAGTGTTTGAAAAGTTTCAGCACTCCGTCCATCATCTCCTTGTGTTTGATTTGTTCGCCCTAAGTTACACGGTATGCCCAGACGTGGGTCCCTTGTTCTCTTTGCAACTGGATTCAAGCTAGCCTGTCTGATGAGGGCTGTTAGTCCAAAACCGGTCCCAAGATGCTTGTTTCCGATCCATGGAAGACATGGCTTGGTAGTTCGGGCTGGACTGTTGACATGAGGCACAGGGACAAGACTGATTTGCATATAGCTGTGTCTGAACTGGGGTGGCACAATGAGCTAAAGAATGATGATGGATTTAACAAATGACCTGTGGCTGGGGGTGAGTGTTTGAAAAGTTTCAGTACTCCGTCCATCATCTTCTTGTGTTTGCTTTCTTCGCCCTAAGTTGGCAGGGTATGCCCAGACGTGGGTCCGTTGCTCCCTTTGCCACTGGATTCAAGCTAGCCTGGCTGATGAGGGCTGTTAGTCCGAAACCGGTCCCATGATGCTTGTTTCCGGTCCAGGGAAGACATGGCTTTGCAGTTCGGGCTGGACTGTTCCCATGAGGCACAGGGTCAAGACTGATTTGCATATAGCTGTGTCTGAACTGGGTTGGCAAAGTGAGCTAAACAATGATGATGTATTTAACCCAGATCTGTGACTGGGGGTGAGTGTTTGAAAAGTTTCAGCACTCCGTGCATTATCTCCTTGTGTTTGATTTGTTCGCCCTAAGTTGGCAGGGTATGCCCAGACGTGGGTCCCTTGCTCCCTTTGCCACTGGATTCAAGCTAGCCTGGCTTATAAGGGCTGTTAGTCCGTACCCGGTCCGAGGATGCTTGTTTCTTATCCAGGGAAGACATGGCTTGGCAGATCGGACTGGACTGTTCCCATGAGGCACAGGGTCGACTGATTTGAATATAGGTGTGTCTGAACTGAGTTGGCAAAGTGAACTAAATAATGATGAGGGATTTAACCCAAATGTGTGACTGGGGGTGAGTGTGAGTGTTTGAAAAGTTTCAGCACTCTGTCCATCATCTCCATATGTTTGCTTTGTTTGCCCTAAGTTGACAGGGTATGCCCAGACATGGGTCCCTTGCTCCCTTTACCACTGGATTCAAGCTAACCTGGCTGGTGAGGGCTGTTAGTCTGAAACCGGTCCCAGGATGCGTGTTTCCGGTCCAGGGAAGACATGGCTTGGCAGTTCGGGCTGGACTGTTGTGGTACTGTAAATTTCGGAACCATGTTGGTAGCATGGTCCTACCCTGCCGATTTTGGTATCAGCGAACCGCAAATGACTAATGCGGTATGTATGAGTATTTTCGTCATGTTTCACCGATGAATTCACCGTGTATACGATACTACATGTCGAACCATCGGGTTCCATTTTAAAAGGGTAACCATTTTGTGGTTGCCCTCACATAGGCTGCGCACTGAGGCCATGCCTAGGCCTAAAGGACACGCAATCTTTCTGTGACTCCTTTGTGACCTGTGCAAACTGACTCCGATGCCCGGGGTCAGTCCTGCCCGGCCGGTTCCTTTTACTGCGGCCTTATGGGATTAGCATCAGGGCCCAACACATCATAAAGTCGTGTATCCCACGCGACTTCTGACTAATCCCTTTCACACCTGACTCTGTTTCCTACTTTATGGCTTGTTTACGAGGAAGAGGTGTCCGTTTTATTGGGGTCTGCTGATATCTGATGTGGGTTCTGAGCCTCGCTGGGTAAATAATTATGTGCTGACCGAGCTGAAATGTGGGATTATCATCATGACTGTGCACTTCGTTTGAAGCGAAAATATGTGAACGACCACTTGTAAAATAGAGGCGGTGCTGCCCAGAGCGTAATATTCTGTATATAAGAAAAGACTGGTTTTTTGGTTTGAGCAGTCTCCTGAGAACATACATCGTGTTGTACTTCTCGGATACCTGTGATTGGTCTGCAGCCAATAAATACGATCTTTGACTTCACCTAGAAGACTCTGTGTTTCTGTGGTCTGAAACAGGAAGAACTCGAAGTCTTCGGGTGTGTCCCCTGGCACCGCTGGGTTGGTTCTGAAAAACCCAGTACTTCAGTTGGCGCCCAACTCGGGGCGATTTCAGCGGTACCGGTCCAAGCCAGAGGTTCGTGAGGAGCTTCATGTGAAAATTCTGGAGGAAGGCCGCCACGTCATCGACCCCTGCATGTCAACGTAGTCCGAAAGTCTTTACTGCGAGGTTCTCCGCGTCCCGACGGCTACAAAGGACTGCTGCCCTGACTATCGCCCTGTTTTGGACCCTTGATGATTTGGTAGAGCGAAACGATTTAACGAGTCCTCTGGTGACGTCATCGATACCTCAGTTAAGTATAAGTGGAGCGTCTCCCAGTCCTTAGTTTGGTTTGGTATCCCTTCGGGATCGCTTTGATTTGGAACTTGCAAGTGACAAAGCCGAAGGACTCGTGTATTCACGAGACTATCGTATTCGATAATCCTTTGAAGTTTGAAACTAGACTAGTGAGCCACGATGCCTGGTTCTAGTATATTTGGAAATTTGTTTTGTTTGGGTTGTAATAGGGACTCCCGATTAGAGGATTCGTGTCCGGTTCCTCCAATTGGAACTCCAACGTATGAGCTTTTATGTGAAACATGGCGTGGGCCCCATTGCGTATAATGAAGTATGGATCCGATACACCAGGAAGGATGGTGTTTTAAAATGGCCCCAAAATGGTAGTTTCGACACAGAAATCCTAGATAACTTAGAAGTTAAATTATTTAAAAAGAAAGCCCGGCCGGCGATGTTTGATTCTTTCCGCCTATGGCGAAAGGAAGCCAAACAGAAAGAAATTAAATTAGCGAAGAAAAATAAAAGAGAGAAAGGTATGTCGATAATGCAAGCAGCCTTGCAGTTTAAGGATAATGCAGAAGAACAAATGAATGAGCAGTTGCGCAGGCAACGTAAATTAGTGATTGATAAATGCTATCCAGTTTTGCCGCCCCTTCAGGATGATGCGTCAGAAGAAAAGGAGAAAGATCCCCTAATGTCACATTTGCTGAGTTTGCCACCCCCGTATGCGCAGAGCGCTACAGCGCCTCCGCAGCCTTTAAATGTACGGCCTCCAGTTAATTTGCCGCAAGCTTTTCCGCAGCCGCCAGCTCCTCCTCAGCCGGCTCCTATGCCTACGGTGCAGCCCTCTCAAGGGCCGCCGGTTTCGCTGCCTATCTCTTCTGCGCTTCCTGCGACTTTTCCTAGTACATCAGCTGCCTCCCTCGTCACTCTTCCTGATACGACCCCTGTACCTGTATCTGCACCCGTTTTTCTTCCCTCTGTCTTTCCCCCTGTTCTCGCCTCAACTTCTCCTTCTACACGACAACGAATAGCTAGTGCGGTCACTAGCTTTATATCGCCTCTCTTTGGGTCATCTAGTACGACCCCTGGTTCACAACGTACGCAGTTGCGTAGTCAGCTGCCAGGTTCTGAGGAGAAAGAAGTATTAGACCGCATGGCATATAAATGGATTGTTTTTCCTTCAAGATATGATGTAGAGTCTGTTGTAAATGTTTTTCATCAATGGGAAGCACCAAAACAGACATACGTTTTCGAGAAAATGTGTGGATTCCTCTGTGAGGAATTGGAAGATCATGGTTTGGACTTAAGCCCGCAGGAATTGTGTCATGTACGGTTTGAATTTGGAAAGGGTACGATTGTGGGTCCCGATGTTGAGAAAGCAGTTGTGACATTATTGTCTTTTAGGATCGAGGGTCCTTCTCAGTCACTGTTTGAACGTGACTCCTCTGATAGGAAGGTTAGACAATGACCTATGAGAGAAGTCCCTCCGGTATGGAAGGACGTGGTTGCGGCTGATGCCGTTAACGGTATTGCTGCTATGCCAGCTCATTCCCAACGTGTTTGGGTACATGTTCCTTGGAAGCGATCAGAAGTTTTAGCCCTTAAGCAGACATTGCCTGACCCCCGTAAAAACCCCGCAGGATATTATAAGGAGTTATCACAGACTGCAGAATCGTGTGTCATGAACCTAGCTGACATAGATATGTTGTTCGGGAATGTTGTTCCGCAGCCTTTGTGGGGGTTGATTCGTAATGCAGATCATGCTGCAGAACTAGGTGGCACATGGGCTAATATCATTGCTACAGACACTAGACAAGTTGGTGGTGCGAAACCTGAGCCCTTAGTAGCAGAACTCCCTGGTAGAATTATTACCTACATGAAGACTTTAATGCCAGCGATGCGTGTGAATTGGGATAAATTATCCGCATGCAAACAAAAGAAAGACGAAACAGTGTCTGATTTCTTCACCAGGTTTGAAGAAACATTTATCGACCACAGTGGTCAAGACATGAGTACGGAAGGTGGTCAACGGTTATTTGTTGATAAATTTGTGCATAATTTGCTTCCCGAGTTGTGTAAGAAATTAAAAGATTCAGAGAGTTCTTGGGCTGTTTCCTCATCAGCGCAAATACTGGCTACTGCACAGTATTACGAAAATAGGGATAAAGATGAGAAGGATAGAGCAGACAAGAAAACAAAAGAATTAAAAACGAAGGTTCTTCTACAGCAGGCTTACCCGCCACGTGGAGATCAGAATAACTATAAGCAAGGTCAGAGTAACTATCAACAACCCCAACAGTTTCAGAGTAACTCGCAAAGGTTTGGGTATTCCCAACCGCGTGTTCCTGTGGATCCCAATCAGTGTTCGTATTGCAAACAAGAAGGTCATTTTAAGTATAGTTGTCCTATATTGTTGCAGCGCACGAATAATGCTCATGGCACGAGAGGTAGAGGTGGTCAGCAAGCTCCTAGAGGTAGAGGGCGTGGGAATGTTCCCCAGAACGCGCGTCCTCTTCCGCCTCAAAATACGATGAACAGTTTTGATCAGCAGGCCAATGTAACTGGTGGGACAGCTCAGTACTATAATAACGACTATTATGCAGAAGATGGAAACGCGGAAGGTGATGATTACTAGGACAGCCATAAACAGAGAGAGGGAGTTGTTTCAGTGCCAGTGGACCAGAGTGGACCGTATGTCAAGGTGACTACAGCGGGTGTATCAGAGCCTTTTCTATTGGATACTGGTGCTGCAAAGAGTTCAATTATGCACTCAAAACTCCCTGGCGCGCCTTTGTCTGGCGAAATGAATGTTTCAGTAGGTTTTTCTGGCGCCCCGGTTAGGAACCCGATCTCTAGTCCTATGCCCCTTTCTGTTGGACCTTGTGAGCTGAAAGCACCCCTTATCCTAAAGACAGGTTGTGGTGAAAATCTGTTAGGATTGGATTTGTTAAAGAGATTACATGCGGCATTATATTGTTCCCCCTCGGGAGTACAACTTACACTGGGTAGGGAAGTGATTTCTCCAATGTATTTGTCGAAGAATAAACTGCCAGCTGAATTGTCGTCTCTTCCGGATGTCCTTTGGGCTACTGGTCCTAACGATGTGGGTCGCTTGGAAATACCGCCATATGTGGTCACTTTGAAAGCCAATGTTAAATTGCCACGCATTCCCCAGTACAGGATCTCTAATGAAGGTGAGAAAGCGTTGTTAGCGATCATCTATGACTTGATTGAAAATGATGTAATCGAAGAGACAAGAGGCAACGTTTGCAATAGTCCTGTTTTGCCTGTTTTAAAACGTACTGACCCTTCTCAGCCACCTGTTTACAGATTTGTGATCGATCTTAGAGAGGTAAATAAGATAGTTGTGCCACAGTTTCCAGTTGTCCCTGACATAACTGCCTTGTTAACTATGATCCCAGCTGCCGCTGCTTGGTTCTCAGTGATTGATTTAAAGAATGCTTTCTTTAGCATTCCGATTGCAGAGGAAAGCAGGGATATTTTTGGTTTTAGTTTAGGAGGTCGCAGCTTCCGCTTTAAACGCGCTCCGCAGGGCTACTGTGAAAGTCCATCAATATACAGTCAGGCTTTAAAAGCGCAGCTTGATACAATTGTTTTACCTAGTGGTGCTACCCTTATCCAGTATGTTGACGATTTACTAATCGCCGCGGATACTGAGGAGATTTGTAAAGAAACTACATTGTCATTGTTGCGTCATTTGTCTGCCTTCCATCACAAAGTGTCTCTCTCGAAACTGCAATATTGTCGACAAGAAGTGACCTACTTAGGTCATCTCTTGTGAAAGGAGGGAAGGAAGCTGACCCCAGTAAGAATTCAGGCCATTGCACAATTGAGCGTGCCAAGAACACAGAGAGAAGTACGTGCTTTCTTGGGTATTACTTCATACTGTAGGCAGTGGATCCCGAGTTTTTCTTTGCTGGCAAAACCTTTGATAGCATTAACATGTAAAGATACCCCGAATCCCGTCCCGTGGTCTGAAGAGTGTCAGAAAAGTTTTTCGGAATTACGTAAGGCATTACGTTCGGCTCCTGTGTTGGGTACCCCCGACTACAGTAAGCCTTTTACATTGTATGTTCACGAGAAAGAAGGTTGTGCGTTGTCAGTGCTGACACAGTCTTTTGGAGACAGACAGCGTCCATGCGCGTATTTTTCGTCGACTTTGGATCCGGTAGCCAAGGCATTGCCAAGTTGTTTGAGAGCCACAGCGGCAGCAGCTGTTTCTATTCGACAGTCTGCTGGGTTAGTAATGGACAACACATTGATTGTGATGGTGCCACACGCAGTGGACACGTTATTAAACAGGACCAAGACACAGCACTTAACTAGTGCTCGATTGTCAGGTTATGAGTTGACACTGCTAGCGAGTCATGTGCACATAAAGAGGTGCAACACGTTGAATCCAGCTACATTATTACCGATTTCAGCAGACACAGATGAGATTGAACAGCATGATTTTCTGTTCAGAACAGAAGAAGAAACAAAAGGGAGAGTGGATCTTAAAGATACTCCTCTAGTTGAGTGTGATGGTACCTTATGGGTGGATGGTTCGTGCTTCAAGCTTCCGAATGGTGATACGACTGCTGCATATGCTGTCACGACTTTGCACACGATTGTTGAAACTGCACGTATACCACATAATTCGGCTCAAGCAGCAGAATTAATTGCACTTACAAGAGCATGCGTGTTGTCGAAAGGAATGAAAGGGAACATATATACTGACAGTCAGTATGCCTTTGGCGTGGCCCATAGTTTTGGGCGCTTGTGGAAAGAACGTGGGTTCCTGACTTCGCATGGAACTAAGATTCAGAATGGTCAGTTGGTGAACGATCTCCTTGAATCACTGACCTTACCATTACAAGTTGCGATTGTGAAATGCAGTGCACACAAGAAGATTATTGATGATGTTGGTCGTGGTAATGCATTTGCTTACGAAGTCGCGAAAGAAACAGCAAAAGATGTGACAAATCGAATGTATGTTGCAGGCCCTGCAAGATGGGTTGGTGATGTTGGAATGTGTGAAGACACGATAGAGAGTGTGAAGTCCCTTCAAGCTGAAGCCACAAAGAAAGAATTGAGCATGTGGAAAGAAAGTAAGGGTAAATTGGATGAAAATGGTTGTTGGATTGATCTGTCAGAACACCGGCGATGGTTGTTACCTGATGCATATGTGCTTCCAGTGGTCACAATGGCACATGGAATGGCGCATATCAGTGTGAAAGGGATTTGTAAGTTGTTAGCTCCAATATGGCAGAATGCTGGAATTCCCAAGTGTGCAGAGAATGTGGTCAAAAATTGCATGGTATGTTTGAAATACAATCCTGGTAGGGGAACCCCAACTCCAGCTAGTCATTTTGCGCCTCCAACGTATCCGTTTGAGGTTTTGCAGCTAGATTTCATCCACATGGAAAGGTGCAACAATTTGAAATATGTACTTGTTGTTGTCTACGCTTTTTCAAGGTGGATAGAAGCATATCCCATAAAAGACAATACTGCCTTATCCACAGCTAAAGCCCTTGTCAAGGAATTTTTCCCTAGGTTTGGAATGCCAAGAATGGTATGAAGTGATAATGGGAGTGAATTTGTGGGATGAGTGATGAAGAATGTATGTGAGGGACTAGGTATAAAGCAGAAATTCCACGCTGCAAATCACCCCCAATCAGCTGGACTAGTAGAGTGTTATAATGGCACATTGAAGCTCAAATTAGCCAAGATCCAAGCGAGTTCTGGTCTTAAATGGCCTGACGCTCTGCCCTTAGCACTCCTATCAACAAGAATGACTGTGCATTCACGAGTGGGACTTAGTCCGTATGAGAGTGTGTTTGGCCGCCCGGCCAATATATGGGGAGTGCCCAGGCCGACAAAATTCAGTGAGATCGAACACCCAGTACTGCTTGATTATTTGTATGAATTGACGGCTAAATTGCGTGTTTTACACCAACAGGTGCATGATACTCTGCCCCAGGACTCTGAAGCTCCAGGACATCCTATCAATCCTGGATCATGGGTGCTGGTCAAAAACTTTAAAAGGACAAAGAATGATGAGCCCCGTTGGACCGGCCCCCAACTCGTCCTTCTTTCCACGAGATCGGCTGTCCGAGTAAAAGGGAAAAAGAACTGGATACACGGCGTTCACTGCAAATGGGTCCCTTTGCCTTTGCCTTACGACCAGTGGGTCGAGAAAGGGATCGCTGACTCAGAGACTGAGACTGTGCCTCGTTTCCTGCCGTTTAGCAATGCACGAGTAAAAGGAACGCTTTCTGAGAAGGAAAGCGATGACATCTTGCAAGAAACTGTGCCACCGTCAATTCAATTGGACACTACAGAGCCTGAACTCTTGTTTCAAGACCAAACAGTACCTACAAGAAGTCGCTACAATTTGAGGCCGAGAACTATGGACAAATAAAAATTCTTTTTCTTTGATATTTTTTTGAGAAGTGCAGCTCTCTCTTCCATCTGAAAAACTTTCTTATTTTTGCTTTTTCGAACCACCATCCGGGTTCAGCTGCAGTGCCAAGACTTTGGGGTACAAACCGAAGATGTTAGGTCAACGTTCTGGTTGGTCTAGGGCGTTCCCTGGACTGACAGGTGTACTCCTTAGCAGAAGACACTCATCCGCCGCGGACAGCATGATTAGAGGATGGAGTTTTTCGAGATGAAGAGACCCGCTGAGGAAATAAATTTTAAGAGCAGATTATGTAAAGTAATGAATAGCAAACGTTTTGTAATATTATGTCTGTTTGTCCTATTTAGCATGATGATGTTTTCTGTAGGATATGTATTATTGTCTTTTCAAGGGCCGTTTGCACCCACTATACAGCCCATGCCTCCTCCTACTATTTCCTCACACTCTTTCCACCCTCTGCCTGAACACGAACAAGCTAGACGTTCTGAGTTCGTAAACAACTCGTTTATTCAACTTCTGCACCAGCACCAACTAGTTATGAATACGACAAATTGCTGGGTGTGTGGTGTGATGCCGCAACCACAAATAAGGGTATCCCATATCTAGTGCTGCCGTTTAGCTATAATGGGTCATCATGGGCATTCCAGACTATGTTTCTGTTTGCGCTTGAAACCTACTCCCCGCGACCACCGCGTTCCACTAGACCTAGCACGAACAATAAAGCCTTGATGAGAGGAATTGCTGATATGAGCAGAGATATCGATTCATATTCATCTATTCCCAAGGATGAGTTGCGAGCTTATGTGGGTTGGAACGCGACGGGGTATAGCATTAGTCTGGGCGAGAAACAGCGTAAAAGTTCATCCCCGATTTGGGTCGTACCCCACATAGGTCGGTTCTGTTTACAAGGTAATGGTCAGAATCCAAGAGCTCAGTTAGGGAAGAGTGACTGTGCTGAAACGTACATTTTCCCATCACAGTTTTCCCCTGCGTTTTTGGCTGCCAAGGGTACATACTTTGTTTGTAATGATCAAGCATATACATGGTTGCCCCCTGATTTCTCGGGCACGTGTTATGTTGCAAATTTGCTACCGCTGACATTTACTGCCGCCTCTGATTATCACAAGACCAGAGTTGTGAGAGGCGTTGTTAGTAAGGAGGATACTGCCGGTCATTAAGCGGGAGACTTTTTCCTGGGTTTCCTGCCGTTTTGGGGACTAATGGTGAATAGTAGAAACCTGAGACAACTGACTCGTGTAGTTGAAACCACTGTTAATGTAACGGCTGGTGCCCTTGGTAACTTGACAGCTGAGCTCCAAGCGGATCGCCTCATGACGTTGCAGAACCGTATGGTTCTAGATGTCATACTCGCAGACCGCGGTGGGGTATGTAAGGTTATCCAATCAAGCTGCTGTATTTTCATACCAGATACCGCTCTGTCTATCAGGCCATTTCCAAACTGCATAAGATTTCCGAATCCATTCATGTGGATAAAGGAGATTGGTCGATGATGGGGTGGTTCTGGGGACTGATATCAGCTTGGGGATGGAAGATTCTAATAGTCACTGGGACGATCTTAGCCATTCTTTTCCTGTTCTGTCTATGTGTACAGTGTGCTCCTGTAATGTGTAGCCTCTGTGTTACATCATGTGTAAGGAGACCTGTACCAAGGGACGAGCTGAGCAATAGGATGATGCTACAGCAACATCTCCATGGCCTTATGAATATAGACCTGGACTCAGATTAGTATGAGAATAGTTATTGCCTATGTAAGGGCAAAAGGAGGGTCTGTGGTACTGTAAATTTCGGAACCATGTTGGTAGCATGGTCCTACCCTACCGATTTTGGTATCAGCCAACCGCAAATGACTAATGCGGTATGTATGAGTATTTTCATCATGTTTCACCGATGAATTCACCGTGTACACGCTCGGGTTCCATTTTAAAAGGGTAACCATTTTGTGGTTGCCCTCACATAGGCTGCGCACTGAGGCCATGCCTAGGCCTAAAGGACACGCAATCTTTCTGTGACTCCTTTGTGACCTGTGCAAACTGACTCCGATGCCCGGGGTCAGTCCTGCCCGGCCGGTTCCTTTTACTGCGGCCTTATGGGATTAGCATCAGGGCCCAACACATCATCAAGTCGTGTATCCCACGCGACTTCTGACTAATCCCTTTCACACCTGACTCTGTTTCCTACTTTATGGCTTGTTTACGAGGAAGAGGTGTCCGTTTTATTGGGGTCTGCTGATATCTGATGAGGGTTCTGAGCCTCGCTGGGTAAATAATTATGTGCTGACCGAGCTGAAATGTGGGATTATCATCATGACTGTGCTCTTTCTTTGCAGCGAAAATATGTGAACGACCACTTGTAAAATAGGGGCGGTGCTGCCCAGAGCGCAATATTCTGTATATAAGAAAAGACTGTTTTTTTGGTTTGAGCAGTCTCCTGAGAACATACATCGTGTTGTACTTCTCGGATACCTGTGATTGGTCTGCAGCCAATAAATACGATCTTTGACTTCACCTAGAAGACTCTGTGTTTCTGTGGTCTGAAACAGGAAGAACTCGAAGTCTTCAGGTGTGTCCCCTGGCACCGCTGGGTTGGTTCTGAAAAACCCAGTACTTCACTGTTCCCATGAGGCACAGGGTCTATACTGATTTGCATATAGCTGTGTCTGAACTGGGGTGGCAAAGTGAGGTAAAGAATGATGATGGATTTTGTTGTGTCCTATGAAGGTAGACACCAGGAGCCAGGATGTATATTTAAGTCTTCTTTATTCAGTTTCAGTCCAAGTTACATCAGTCTTGACTCCAGCCAGCCTAGTGTGGTACCGACCCCACTAGGAGCAGCTTGCCTAGCTGCTCAGCCCATCTCTAACTGCCAACACTCATCCACTCAGACACCCAGGCATCACAGGCACACCAACATTCTATGACCAACTCACACTCTGGCTGAGCAGCTAGAGGCAGCAGGGCTGGAGTACATGTTATACAACTAAGTATGGTTAAACAATTTAGCCAAGATCTGTGACTGGGGGTGAGTGTTTGAAAAGTTTCAGCACTTCGTCCATCATCTCCTTTTGTTTGCTTTGTTCGCTCTAAGTTGGCAGGGTATGCCCAGACGTGGGTCCCTTGCTCCCTTTGTCACTGGATTCAAGCTAGCCTGGCTGATGAGGGCTGTTAATCCGAAACCGGTCCCAGGATGCTTGTTTCCGGTCCAGGGAAGACATGGCTTGGCAGTTCGGGCTAGACTGTTTCCATGAGGGTCAGGGTCAAGACTGATTTCCATATGTATGTCTGAACTGGGATGGGAAAGTGAGCTAAAGAATGATGATGGATATAACCTAGATCTGTGACTGGAGTTGAGTGTTTGAAAAGTTTCAGCACTCCGTCCATCATCTCCTTGCGTTTGCTTTGTGCGCCCTAAGTTGGAAGGGTATGCCCAGACAAGGGTCCCTTGCTACCTTTGCAACTGGATTCAAGCTAGCCTGGCTGATGAGGGCTGCCAGTCTGAAACCGGTCCCAGGATGCTTGTTTCCGGTCCAGGGAAGACATGGCTTGGCAGTTCGGGCTGGACTGTTCCAATGAGGCACAGGGTCAAGACTGATTTGCATATAGCTGTGTGTGCACTGGGTTGGCAAAGTGAGCTAAAGAATGGTGATGGATTTAACCCAGATCTGTGATGGGGGTGAGTGTTTGAAAAGTTTCAGCACTCCGTATATCATTTCCTTCTGTTTGCTATGTTTGCCCTCATTTGCCAGGGTATGCCCAGACGTGGGTCCCTTGCTCCCTTTGCCACTGGATTCAAGAAAGCCTGGCTGATGAGGGCTGTTAGCCCGAAACCGGTCCCAGGATGCATATTTCCGGTCCGGGGAAGACATGGCTTGGCAGTTCGGGCTGGACTGTTTCCATGAGGCACAGGGTCAAGACTGATTTGCATATAGCTGTATCTCAACTGGGGTGGCAAAGTGAGCTAGAGAATGATGATTGATTTAACCCAGATCTGTGACTGGGGGTTGTAGGAGAGTAGGATCTGCTTCACATGGGTACCCCACTTTTTGCTGGTGTTTCACTGTTTTTTGACCTTAGTCTGGCTCTGGCCCTGCTAATCAGGACCACAGCCTAGCTGCTTCCTCTCTAAAATGGTTTCCATGTACATTAGGTACATATCTAATTGGATTCTGGAGTGCCTTATAACCCCTAGTATATGGTATACTATGTACCTAGGGCATAGGTACCTCAGAGGCCTACCAGTGTCAGGATTCGTAGGCCGACGCGCCTACCTAGCGTTTAGACTACATTTCCCAGCAGCCTCGAGGACCCGGAAGTGGACGCCCATATAACGACGTCCCCCGCAGCCGAAGGTGTGCGTTATTCTACTTTCCAGAGGAAACTTCCGTGTTCGCCGCAGACGAGCGGAGCTGCGCATTATCCTCAGAGAGCACCTGGAGTTTAAGGCACCGAGCAGACGGAAGCCGCGCACGGCGGAAGGACAACATCCAGCGTCTGCCGTGATTCGTTCAGGAGCAGGTAGGAAGCGAGTCCCTGGCTCCTTTCCCCGTACTCACGCGCTCGTAACCCAGAGGGGAAGCGAGAGTGCAGAACCGTAGGTCCGCGAGGAGCGGATATCCCTTGGGAGGGCACCATAGGAGGTGCACCAGACTTGTACTATTTTCGAGGGTGCTACTCACCCCACACAGACCCCCTCCGGGTTCGGAGGAGGAGTATCCCGACCAAGCCTTGCTCGGCTGAGCAGGGGGACTAAGGAGTAGGGGAAGCCTTGCAACCCACCTGCTGTATGGGTGGTGAGGATTAACCATCGAGCAGCAGTGGTACTTTTGGGGAAGCAAGACTAGTAGCGTGTTGATCCTCACGGGTGTGAAGGAGCGCTATCTATTTGGTATACTCAGGCGGCGGTATAGTAACCGTGGAAGCCAACAGTCAGTACATCGGAGCAGAATGAGCGCTTAGGGAGTGGATGACTTCACCTCGGGTCTGAAGAAAGACTGAGGCTCATGACTTTGCGGGTGTGACTGAAGCTGAGTGTGGTGGCTGTCAGACATTGAATACGCCTGGGTATTGGAGTGAGATTTTTGCGGTCCTGAGAGAGGTATCTCAGTGATCGCGGGGAAGGATTCCCACTACACATGGTAACTACCTTTCTAGTGAGAATTATATGAGAGTAGCTAGACGTTGTAACTACGATATAACCTTTGTGCCATTTGTCTTTCAGGTTCTATTCCCCGCTGTCCCTTCCCCCCTTCCTGTTTTCCCTCGCCTGATCGCCTTTGGGCTCTGTAACCTTTTGGTTGGAGCCCGGGGATATCGGGAGGTGGACCCCTATTACGTCGCTCGGACCCTGAGGAGCTCAGTTCCTAACAGAATAACGCACCCACGAATCGTGCTCCTCCTGGTCCGAGGTGTACGACATGGCCACCTTAGATGAAGTAGTACAAGCGCTAGCCTTGGTCCAGCAGGAACTAGTGGCATCGCGAGCCGAGACGGCAGCCCTGAGGAACAGGATAGATAGATCGACGCGTAACCCCTTCGATGCCTCCCTAGGGGGCAGCCCGCAGATTCAGGTGACGGTGCCACCGCCCATTCCTTTAGCCAGTCCGGAACGGTACTCCGGAGATCCCCAAAAGATACAAATCTTCTTGACTCAGATTATGCTATATTTCTCGTGCAAGCCCTCCTCTTTTCCCACCAATCACTCACGGGTAGCGTTCGCGATATCCTATCTAGTAGGAGACGCGGCCTCTTGGGCGGTCCCGTTGGTCAGAAACAATGATATGGTTCTGTCCGACTGGGACGCGTTCAGAGCGGCTTTTGAAGCGGTGTTCGACAGACGAACCACCACATTCAGTACCGACAGAGAATTGCTCTCCTTGAGGCAAGGGAAGAGCGACCTGGTTACCTACCTCACTTCCTTTAACCGGTTGGTGGCAGAGACGTCCTGGCCCGAAGACAAGCGGATGTCCTTGTTCTACCAGGGATTGAGCGAGGATCTCAAGGACCTAGTGGCCCAGATTGACCCCCAGCCTACCACGTGCACCGCCATGATGAATCTGGTATTGCGACTGGATGGGCGCATGGCGGAAAGGATGGGAGATAGACACAGAGGGATAGGGTCCACTTACAGATCCGCACGGAGAGACACGGCTCCGGTGGCCTCTGACAGCGAACCGATGGAGGTAGGGGCAGTGAGAGCCCCTTTGTCCAAAACCGAAAGGGAAAGCCGCCGCACCCTAGGCCTTTGTATGTATTGCGGGAAACGCGGGCATTTCGTGCGCGAATGTCCGGCGAAACCCAAAACCACCCATCCGTTGTACAGAGGAAAGAGGGCAGCGGCGTCTACCTTAAGTAACGAAAGCAGCGGTTTGGAGAAGAGCCTGGGGGGACCCTCGGGGGATACGGAGTGGAGAATACCGTCGTTGACCACGACTCGGTCCACCCGCACTGAAGCCCACATAGTGTTACAGGCCGGGCTAGAAGTCGGGCAGCAGGTGCATCAGGTACTGGTAATGTTGGACTCGGGGGCCACTGGCAACTTCATAGATCAGGGGTTGGTACGGTCTTTATCGATAGGGGTAGTCCGCAGGGACTCCCCGGAGGAAGTACTGGCCGTAGATGGAGAGCCGTTGAAATCTGGTCGCATTACACTACATACCGAAAGCCTGAAGATGTCCCTAAGAGATGGGCCCGATCAGCATATAGAGGCCATAGAATTAAATATCATCGAGGCCCCTCAATATGAGGTTATTCTAGGAATGCCGTGGTTCTGTTGCCACAACCCGACGGTGGATTGGAAAGCCCGGACGGTCCGGTTTCTCTCACCAGGTTGTGTGGACAGATGTCTACAGAAACATCAAGCGCTGGCCCTGGCCTTGACATACCCCTTTTGTGTCGCTACGGCGGCAGAAAAAGAGGTGGAGTTGCCGGTGGTGTATGCAGGATACGAAGACGTGTTCAATAAGAGACAGGCGGAACGTCTTCCTCCACATAGGACATACGATTGTCGGATTGACCTGGTGGAGGGAGCCGTCATCCCCACGTGTAGGGTATATGCATTGTCCGAGCCTGAAACACGACATCTGAGGGAGTACTTAGACCACTACCTGGCCCTAGGATTTATCCGGCCATCCCGCTCCCCTGCAGCCTCTCCCTTGTTTTTTATAGCTAAAGCCAATGGCGAGCTGAGAGCATGTTGCGATTACAGGAGTCTGAACAAGAACACCATCAGGAATAGGTACCCGTTGCCACTCATCAGCGTTCTGTTGGACCAAGTACGTAAGGCAGTCATCTACACTCGACTAGACCTACGAGGGGCCTATCACTTGGTGAGGGTCAGACAAGGGGATGAGTGGAAGACAGCGTTCAAGACCCGTTTTGGGCTCTATGAATATCTGGTGATGCCGTTCGGGCTCTGTAATGCCCCGGCGGCATTCCAGTTCTTCTTGAACGAAGTCATGCGAGAGTACATGGACATCTTTGTAGTCGTCTACATAGATGACATTTTGATCTATTCCTCCACGATCGAAGAACACACCAGACACGTAGGGTTGATCTTGGAGAAACTAAGAGAGAATAAGCTGTACTGTAAGCTCAGTAAGTGCGAGTTTGGGGTGGACACGGTGGAGTTCCTAGGAGTGATTCTAAGTCCGAATGGGTTGAATATGTCGGAGAGAAAGGTGAAGGCGATACGCGAATGGCCCATTCCCGGGACAGTTCGGGATGTTCAGAGTTTTCTGGGGTTCGCGAACTATTATCGCAGATTCATACATGAATTCTCCCAGATCGCCGTGCCCATTACTCGCCTGCTTCGCAAGGGAGTGCCGTTTGTGTGGACCTCTGAAGCCACCCAGGCTTTCGAACGCCTCAAGAAAGCATTCACCTCGGCTCCCATCCTCTGACACCCGCAGATGGACCTTCCATTCATAGTGGAAGCGGATGCGTCGGATGAGGCCATCGGGGCCATATTATCGCAACGTGATAAGGTCACAGGGAGGTTGCACCCGGTAGCCTTTCTTTCAAAGAAGCTAGACAAGGCAGAAGTAAACTATACCATTGCAGAGAAGGAGCTGCTGTCAATAAAAAAGGCTTTCCAGGAGTGGCGACACTACTTGTGGGGAGCCCAACATACAGTGACGGTGTATTCCGACCACAGAAATCTTCAGTTCATGAAGACGGCCAGGCATTTGACACCCAGACAAATGCGGTGGACTCTCTTTTTTGAGGAATATGACTTCCTCATCACTTTTAGGCCAGGCTCAGAGAACAAGAAGGCAGACGCACTGTCCCGACAGGCCATGAAGGAGGACCATCTCACTCCAGCGCCGGTGGCTATCATTAACCCATCCAAGGTCATCTGTGTGTTGAGGGCAGATCAATTTGTGGAGGAGGTACGCATCAGCCGTTCTGTGGGCGACTGGAAGAAGTGGGCTCAGAGAGACACAGAGCGAACCCTGACGAAGGGGCTCCCCTTTCATAGAAACAGGCTGTTCCTGCCCAAGCCCAAACTGCAATACCAGGCGTTCCAATGGTGTCACGTGTCGCCCGTGGCAGGTCATCCTGGAGTCAGGAAAACTGTGGAGGCCATGAGGCGGCATTTTTGGTGGGACGACATGACCCAAGACATACACAAGTGGGTCAGGCAATGCGAAACATGCGCCCGCGTCAAAGGAGAGAGAGGCCGAAAGAAAGGGAAATTGCTCCCACTGCCCACCCCCAAACAGCCCTGGAGGAATATCAGTTTGGATTTTGTCACCGGTCTCCCCCTGGATCAGGGGTGTGCGGCTATCCTAGTGGTGGTGGACAGTTTGACCAAAATGGGCCATTTCGTCCCATGCAAAAACCTCCCCACGGCGGGTCAGACCGCGCAACTGTTGTTGACTCATGTGGTGCGATTCCACGGACTACCATCGGTGATCGTGTCGGACCGAGGCCCTCAGTTTATAGCCAGTTTCTGGAAGACTTGGTGTAAGGCGCTGCAAGTGGAGTCGGCCACATCCACCAGCTTTCACCCACAGACCGACGGGCAGACAGAGCGCTTGAATCAAACTCTGAAACAGTTCCTAAGGTGCTATGTGTCGGAAGCACAGGGCTCTTGGGTATCCTGGCTTTGGTTGGCGGAGCTGTCATATAACAACGCCTTACACAGTTCGACGGGGATGTCCCCGTTTATGGCAAATTTCGGGTTCCACGCCAAGACGCTCCCGGTTGCCATACCAACAGAAGTGTCCGATCATCCTTCGGTGAAAGAGCATGTCCGCGCCCTCAGACGGCTGCATCGGAAGGTGCAACGCGCTTTACAGGCAGCCAAGCGGTCCTACAAGAGGTGGGCTGATAAGAACAGGATTGATGGTCCCCAGTATGCGGCGGGCGACAGGGTATGGCTGTCCACCAGGAACATCAGGTTCAAGCTGCGCAGCGTTTTCCACCCACGATACATCGGGCCTTATGAGGTGGTCAGGCAAGTCAATCCGGTGGCTTATCGACTCCGGCTTCCAGGATCTCTCAGGATCCACCCCGTTTTTCATTGCAGCCTGCTGAAACCGGCGGTGTCGGCCAGGAGGAGAGCCCCGCCGCCTGTTTGGAGTGAGCAGGGTTTGGAGTATGAAGTCAAGAGCATCCTTGACGCGAAGTATCGCAGGGGCAAGTTATGGTTCTTGATCGCGTGGAAGGGGTACACGGCGGAGGACGACTCCTGGGAACCCGCGGAGGCGGTGCATGCGCCGCTCGCGGTGCGGAGATTCTATAACCGGTATCCGGGGAAGCCGGGTGCTAGGAGGCGCTTGGGAGGAGGGCCTTCTGTCAGGATTCGTAGGCCGACGCGCCTACCTAGCGTTTAGACTACATTTCCCAGCAGCCTCGAGGACCCGGAAGTGGACGCCCATATAACGACGTCCCCCGCAGCCGAAGGTGTGCGTTATTCTACTTTCCAGAGGAAACTTCCGTGTTCGCCGCAGACGAGCGGAGCTGCGCATTATCCTCAGAGAGCACCTGGAGTTTAAGGCACCGAGCAGACGGAAGCCGCGCACGGCGGAAGGACAACATCCAGCGTCTGCCGTGATTCGTTCAGGAGCAGGTAGGAAGCGAGTCCCTGGCTCCTTTCCCCGTACTCACGCGCTCGTAACCCAGAGGGGAAGCGAGAGTGCAGAACCGTAGGTCCGCGAGGAGCGGATATCCCTTGGGAGGGCACCATAGGAGGTGCACCAGACTTGTACTATTTTCGAGGGTGCTACTCACCCCACACAGACCCCCTCCGGGTTCGGAGGAGGAGTATCCCGACCAAGCCATGCTCGGCTGAGCAGGGGGACTAAGGAGTAGGGGAAGCCTTGCAACCCACCTGCTGTATGGGTGGTGAGGATTAACCATCGAGCAGCAGTGGTACTTTTGGGGAAGCAAGACTAGTAGCGTGTTGATCCTCACGGGTGTGAAGGAGCGCTATCTATTTGGTATACTCAGGCGGCGGTATAGTAACCGTGGAAGCCAACAGTCAGTACATCGGAGCAGAATGAGCGCTTAGGGAGTGGATGACTTCACCTCGGGTCTGAAGAAAGACTGAGGCTCATGACTTTGCGGGTGTGACTGAAGCTGAGTGTGGTGGCTGTCAGACATTGAATACGCCTGGGTATTGGAGTGAGATTTTTGCGGTCCTGAGAGAGGTATCTCAGTGATCGCGGGGAAGGATTCCCACTACACATGGTAACTACCTTTCTAGTGAGAATTATATGAGAGTAGCTAGACGTTGTAACTACGATATAACCTTTGTGCCATTTGTCTTTCAGGTTCTATTCCCCGCTGTCCCTTCCCCCCTTCCTGTTTTCCCTCGCCTGATCGCCTTTGGGCTCTGTAACCTTTTGGTTGGAGCCCGGGGATATCGGGAGGTGGACCCCTATTACGTCGCTCGGACCCTGAGGAGCTCAGTTCCTAACAACCAGGGGCTGAAGCATGTATTATGCCACCCCTGGGAAGCACTCCAAAATGGCACCACAGGTCTTCTACTGCAGCCTGGGTAAGGGTGGGCTTGCACCCCTTACAGTGATATAGACTACCTATATCACTACAATATACAGACACATATAAACCTAGAAGCCACTCCTATGGCAAGCCTTAACAATCCTGAAGGCAGAGTGCTTGGTTTTATGTGAGAGGGTGCCCAAGAATGAGCTGAGCCCCTCTGCAACTTTCAGAAATACTTCCTTATGGCTGTTCTGTGATACAGCTATACCATATACTCTTAAGTGCAATATAACCTCGCGGTAAATGCTAACTTTGGGATGGGTGCATCAAAACATGAAGTGTTTGGTGTCAAACGCTTTGGAATACTACCCTCCCCCGCCAGTTCTGGCGGCGGGGGTAGCATTCCACCCTTCTAGAGGGAGAGACATGTTCACACTGGCTAAACCCGGTAGGACTTTCCTGAGCCCTGGCATCACAAAATGGATACCTCTGCCATAGACACGGGTCTGGCCTCCTGCTGCTGACCGAAACTCCAGCAGGGGAGGCCTGGGCAATAGGTTTCCTGTCGAAGGGAGGTGTAACCACCTCCCCAGACAGGCAGATGTGTATTGGGGCTGGGCTGGAGCAGTCTCTGGTGCTTTGAAGTCCTGCACTGGGGGCACGTTTGGTGTCCCTGTGCATAGCCCAGTTCAAACCGGTTGCAGGGGCACGAAACTGGACAAAGGAAATGGGTGTAACCACCCCTCTTTCCTGGCCCACTGTAAGTGGGGCCTTAGAGTTAGTCCATCCCCTAAACTTACTATAACATCCCCTAAACTTACTATAAGTATAGGTATCCAGTCCCTAGGACTTTAGATTACCCTGGAAAAAACTCTGCAACGTACATCCTGTACCTTCGATGTTCTATCTTGACTAGAAGACTGAAGAAATCTCCCTTGGGGTCAAGGAGTGACTCCCCTGCTTGGCAGGCACCAAAGAAGCAACTAACCGGTCTGCATTGCTGAAGCTTCCACCGGATGCCGAAGTCTTTGCATCACCAGAGGTGGATTTCCAGACTTCCCCCGAGGCTACCCTGAGTCCACAGCAAAGCTGAGGCCTGGGGCTATCGTGGGCAACGTGGAACCGTGACCCCAGGACACCGTGAACTTTTGCAGCAACACTATCTTCCTGGTCCTCCTCAAAATTGTGCTTTGGGCGCCGAGCAGCCCCAGCCTTGAGCACCTCCTGCACCAAAGATTGTTGGCCTCCACTCCACGAGTGACCCATCGGCCAGCTTCAAGTGCGACCGCTCAAGGCTCCTTTGCGATCACTAGCCCGTTGGCTAGCAGGTCCCCACAAAGGCAACTCCTTTTCTACTTGGGCTTTCCTGGTTGCTCCAGACGTGCCCTGACTTACCCTCACTGGATGAGTCCCTCAGACCTTGCTGGTCTGCACCGCAGTCCTTTCTCTGAATTCCAGTGACTTGCTGTTGCCAAGTCTTGTTGGGTTCATTCCGGTCGCCGACACCGCAGCACTCGACAGACTTCATGGGAAAGCTCGAATCCGGCTCGTGGACTTCGTCAACACCTCCTGGACCTCGTGGCTGAAGAGTCAAGACACCCCTCAACTCACCTGAAACACCCGACATCTGTGGGCATTGGTCCATCCTGCCCTCTGTGACTGGCAAGTGACCCAGACTCTGTCCCCTCTACTCTTAGGTTCCTTCCATCCTAGATCCAGGCTTGGATCTCTTCGGACACTTCTCCTCTTCACGGCAGCAGCAGTTCTTTGCAGGCTTCCATTGAAATCGACGACGTGACCCGACACCAAAAGACACCTATGCACCCGGCTTCCCTGGGTGAGGTAACTCGAGTACTCTGGTGCTCACGTGGGTGCTAGCCCTAGAACTTCTTAAGTCTAAAAGGGTTTGGTCCTGACTCAATTAGAAGTGTCCCTAATCTTTA
Source organism: Triturus cristatus (assembly GCF_964204655.1). Lineage (NCBI taxonomy): Eukaryota > Metazoa > Chordata > Amphibia > Caudata > Salamandridae > Triturus > Triturus cristatus. Next base: position 1,151,713,736 of record NC_140579.1, read on the forward strand.
AATTTCCAACCGCGACATTGCCCATAGACTGATTTGCATATATGTGTGTCTGAACTGGGTTGACAAAGTGAACTAAACAATGATGATGGATTTAACCCAGATCTTTGACTGGAGGTGAGTGTTTGAAAAGTTTCAGCATTCCGTACATCATCTCCTTGTGTTTGAATTGTTCGCCCTAAGTTGATAAGGTATGCCCAGAGGGGGGTCCCTTGCTCCCTTTGCCACTGGATTCAAGTTAGCCTGTATGATGAAGGCTGCTAGTTCAAAACCGGTCCCAGGATGCTTGTTTCCAGTCCATGAAAGACATGGCTTGGCAGTTCGGGCTGTACTGTTCCCATGAGGCACAGGGTCAAGACTGATTTGCATATAGCTGTGTCTAAACTGGGGTGGCACAGTGAGCTAAAGAATGATCATGGATTTAACCCAGATTTGTGGCTGGGGTGAATGTTTGAAATGTGTCAGCACTCCGTCCATCATCTCCTTGTGTTTGCTTTGATCGCCCTAAGTTGGCAGGGTATGCCCAGAAGTGGGTCCATTGCTCCCTTTGCCACTGGATTTAAGCTAGCCTGGCTGATGAGGGCTGTTAGTCCGAAACCGGTCCCAGGATGCTTGTTTCCGGTCCAGGGAAGACATGGCTTGGCATTTCGGGATGGACTATTCGAATGAGGCACAGGGTCAAGACTGATTTGCATATAGCTGTGTCTGAACTGGGGTGGCAAAGTGAGCTAAAGAATGATGATGGATTTAACCCAGATCTGTGACTGAAGGTGACTGTTTTATGAGTTTCAGCACTCCATTCGTCATCTCCTTGTGTTTCCTTTGTTCGCCCGAAGTTGGCAGGGTATGCACAGACGGGGCTCCCTTGCAACCTTTACCACTGGATTCAAGCTAGCCTGGCTGAAGAAGGCTGTTAGCCCGAAACCGGTCCCAGGATGCTTGTTTCAGGTCCAGGGAAGACATGGCTTGGCAGTAAGGGCTGGACTGTTCCCATGAGGGACAGGGTCAAGACTGATTTGCATATAGCTGTGTCTGAACTGGGGAGGCAAAGTGAGCTAAAAAATTATGATGGATTTAACCCAGATCTGTGACTGGGGGTGAGTGTTTGAAAAGTTTCAGCACTCCGTACATCATCTCCTTGTGTTTGCTTTGTTTGCCCGAAGTTGGCAGGGTACGCCCAGACATGGGTCCCTTGCTCCCTTTGCCACTGCATTCAAGCTAGCCTGGCTGATGAGGCCTGTTAGCCTGAAACCGGTCCCAGGATGCTTGTTTCCAGTCCAGGGAAGACATGGCTTGGCAGTTCAGGTTAGACTGTTCCCATGAGGCACAGGGTCAAGACTGATTTGCATATAGCTGTGTCTGAACTGGGGTGGCAATGTGAGCTAAAGAATGATGATGGATTTAACCCAGATCTGTGACTGGGGGTGAGTATTTGAAAAGTTTCAGCATTCTGACCATCATCTCCTTGTGTTTGCTTTGTTCGCCCTAAGTTGGCAGGGTATGCCCAGACGTGGGTCCCTTGCTCCCTTTGCCACTAGATTCAAACTAGCCGGGCTGATGAGGGCTGTTAGCTCGAAATCTGTCCCAGGATGCTTCTTTCCGGTCCAGGGAAGACATGGCTTGGCAGTTCGGACTGGACTGGTCACAAGAGGCACAAGGTCAAGACTGATTTGCATATAGCTGTGTGGGCACTGGGGTGGCAAATTAAGCTAAAGAATGGTGATGGTTTTAACGCAGATCTGTGATGGGGGTGAGTGTTTGAAAAGTTTCAGCACTCCGTATATCATCTCCTTATGTTTGCTTTGTTTGCCCTAAGTTGGCAGGGTATGCCCAGACGTGGGTCCCTTGCTCCCTTTGCCACTGGATTCAAGCTAGCCTGGTTGATGAGGGCTGTTAGTCCGAAACCGGTCCCAGGATGCTTGTTTTCTTTCCATGGAAGACATGGCTTGGCAGTTCGGGCTGGACTGTCTCCATGAGGCACAGGGTCAAGACTGATTTACATATAGCTGTGTCTGAACTGGATTGGCAAAGTGAACTAAAGAATGATGAGGGATTTAACCCAGATCTGTCACTGGGGGTGAGTGTTTGAAAAGTTTCAGCACTCCGTCCATCATCTCCTTGTGTTTGCTTTGTTCGCCCTAAGTTGGCAGGGTATGCCCAGACGTGGGTCCCTTGCTCCCTTTGCCACTAGATTCAAACTAGCCGGGCTGATGAGGGCTGTTAGCTCGAAACCCGTCCCAGGATGCTTCTTTCCGGTCCAGGGAAGACATGGCTTGGTAGTTCGGGCTGGACTGGTCAAAAGAGGCACAAGGTCAAGACTGATTTGCATATAGCTGTGCGTGAACTGGGGTGGAAAAGTGAGCTAAAGAATTATGATGGATTTAACCCAGATCTGTGACTGGGGGTGAGTGTTTGAAAAGCTTCAGCACTGCGTCTATCATCTCCTTGTGTTTGCTTTGTTCGCCCTAAGTTGGCAGGGTATGCCCAGACATGGGTCCCTTGCTCCCTTTGCCACTGGATTCAAGCTAGCCGGGCTGATGAGGGCTGTTAGCTCGAAACCCGTCCCAGGATGCTTCTTTCCAGTCCAGGGAAAACATGGCTTGGCAGTTCGGACTGGACTGTTCCCATGAGGCACAGGGTCAAGACTGATTTGCATATAGCTGTGTCTGAACTGGGTTGGCAAAGTAAGCTAAAGAATGATGATAGATTTAACCCTGATCTGTGACTGGGGTGAGTGTTTGAAAAGTTCCAGCACTCCTCCATCATCTCCTTGTGTTTGCTTTGTTCACCCTAAGTTGGCAGGGTATGCCCAGACATGGGTCCCTTGCTCCCTTTGCCACTGGATTCAAGGTAGCCTGGCTAATGAAGGCTGTTAGCCCAAAACCAGTCCCAGGATGCTTGTTTCTGGTCTTGGGAAGACATGGCTTGGCAGTTCGGCTGGACTGTTCCCATGAGGCACAGGGTCAAGACTGATTTGCATATAGCTGTGTCTGAACTGGGGTGGCAAAGTGAGCTAAGGAATGATGATGGATTTAACCCAGATCTGTGACTGGGGGGGTGAGTGTTTGAAAGGTTTCAGCACTCCGTCCATCATCTCCTTGTGTTTGTTCTTCCGCAGCTCCAGGGTGGCGCGGAACTAACAGGATCCCCCTCTGTCCTCCCGCGGCGACTCCACGCCCTCCAACTACGCCACGGGAACTGCAGAGATACACGAGAATGACTCGGTAAGGCACATCTAATTTAGGGGAGGCGTCAAAACCTACCCGGGTTGTGGTGTGCTCAGCGGAGCCCAGCGACCGGCATGGAAGGTGGCCACCATGTTCTCCCCTTTTATTATTTACTTTATTCTCAGTATATCATCTGCAATTTGCTTCTATAAATGTTCACATCTTCTCCTTCTGTTATCCCATCGTTGTCCAATATTTTGTTGGTAAGTATGTTGAAATGTTTTCTACACACACGCACACACGCACATACACACGCACACACACACAGACACACAAAATTAGTATTCAATTTACATTTATTTTGAATTATTTTCCTTTAATGTTGGTTGGTTTACCTGATTGCGTGACATTAAAATGGTGCTTTCGATTGAAGCTGATTCAAAGATGGCGACTAAAATTTCAAAGTCCCACGTTCTATCATGCCTGACATTAACATGGCCACTGCAAAAAAAAAATCTCTTGCCTCTCTTTACTGGTTGTGGACATGATTGCGCGCAATTGCAATTCATTCTATGCAGCACTCTGACATAAGATTCTTCTTCTTTTTAATATCTAAAAATGTGTTTATAGAGTACAGATTACTTTAAAACGCAGTCAAGGAAAACTTTAAAGCACAATGAGATTTTTTTTTTTAGCACACTGTAATATCACATGCTAGGGGACATTCTCAAGAACGTGTGATAACTACCATAAAAGTTGCTTAACGCAACTCTTCACATCGCAGTCTATCGTGGGAAAATAACACCGTGGTAACGTGGTATTTCCAAGCCGGCTGTACCATGCAATAGGCCCACGATAACGCGTCATGTCCGCAATACAGACAACGCGATGATGCAAAAATGCGAAACACGAACGCAAAAAAAGTTGCGAGGTGGCCAATCGCGATACAAAAACCAGCGAAAACCAGCCACAAGCCTGCCAATCCCAAGCGTCATGCGGGAAAATGTACTATAAAAGCAACTGGAAAAAAAGGGAGAAAAAAAGCAACTGCGGAGCACCATGGATGCACCCGAACCCAGTGCAGAGGCCAACGCGAACCCCACAAGCCCCACAGACCACTAGCAAGGAACAACGGGTCGGTCAAAGCCATGGAGAAGAGTAAGAGGAAGACGGGGTTCAGTCGGCAGGAAAAGCAGATCAGCGTCACGGAGGTGACAGAACACTACCATCAACTGACTCACAATTAGACCAACGTGAATGCAGTCGGAGTGTCGAGGAGGGCAATGGAGGAGGCCACGAGGCGCTTGGATGATGTGAAAAGCCAAACCAAGCACAAACGCACTACCAACAGGAAGGCAGCAACATCGACAGGAGGTGGGAGTCCTGCTCAACATGAGGAGCAGGAGGAAACGGGGGCAACAGTCATCAGTTTGGCGATGCTGGATGGAGGTGGGAGTCAGGACACAGCTCGAGAGAACCTGACACAACTTCAACAGGGTGATTAACGACTAGGGACTGGAGGAGGTGGGGGGAGATGGGCACAATGGCACACATGCAGAAAGATGTGTAGCACACTGCACATCCACAATGACCCAGGATCATGTCCCTCATCCCCGTGGCACACTGCAGCACACACATAGCAATAACAGCACATCCACATTGACGACAATGTGGCACAACGTGCAACACCCACACTGCAGAACAGAGGTCACAACTGGCTGCGCTCATGCACTGAAACAGGCCAACCACATCTAACAGAGCAGGAAACTGTGAGAAGGAAATGTACGCGTACAACCTCACATCCGTCATGTAGTCCAAATGTCTACTGTTCCGCATCAAAATCCAGCACCTCTCAAACAGTCACAATGTACATAGTCATTCAGTCTGCCTGTAAACAAGAACAATGCGCCAACATACGTCAACACAGGATCACTGACAGAATATCGAGGAGAAGAATATCGAGCTACCACAATATCGAGGTAAAAATATCGCGTGACAGAATATCGACTTCCTATCTACAAACAGGTAAGTACAAAAATATCGAATCCTAAATATCGTTGTTAATAATATAGTTTGCTAAAATATCAACTTTTTTAAATGTCTTACAAGTAATATGAAATTAATGAAATAATAAATATAATTAAGTAAACATACTTAAACATAATTTACAACAGTATAATTAATAAATGTAATGTAAAACAAATATAAACATGCATTTTTTATATATATTGACTTAATAATATCAAAGAATAATCAATATTTTGAATTATAAAATATTAAAACGTAATTTAAAATATAATTACATATATATATATAAATAAACCTGTAATATGAATATAAAAATAAATTATATATTATAAGTTAAAACATTAAAATAAATATGTTTAAAAAAATATATATTTTACACTACATTGAATATAACAATACTGAAAATGTTGCATAGCGTAGGGGATAAAATTACTATTCCCACTCCAGCGATTGGTACAGTAGGAAAAGTGTTGGATAGCGGGTGGATACAAATTACTATTCCCACTCCAGCGAATGGAACAGTAGGGAAAATGTTGGCTAGCGGGTGGGTACAAAATTACTATTCCCACTCCAGCGAGTGCAACAGTAGGGAAAGTGTTGGATAGCGGGTGGATAAAAATTACTATTACCACTCCAGCAAGTGCAACAGTAGGGAAAGTGTTGGTGGGAATTTTTCTAAATGAATTTTCCTCCCACCATTTTCCCCTATAAACGTCACCTACAATATTGTAAATATTAGTTAATTAACAAATAAATAATTAACTAATAACAATTAACAATAAAATTATTAACCATCAAATCTAAACTAATTCACACACTATAAAATAACTTTTAATAAATATTAGATAAAAAATAATAAAAATTACATTAAAATTAAATTACTTCCCACCCTACTCCCCTATCAACCCTCAACCCGCTCATAAAAAAAGTACACAGTTAACATATTTACAAATTAATTATTAATAATTAATATCTAATTAATTACTAATTAATAATAATAAAAAATAACAATTAACATAATTACCAATTAATTATTAGTTGTTATTGATCAATTAATAATAAATTAATTAACTTAATTAACAATATAAATTATTAAATACTAAATTATTAATTAATAAAATAATTAATTAATTATTTTAAATTAAATTATTTCCCACCCTATTCCCCTATAAACCCACAGCCCGCTACGGAATTAAATTACGCAAAAGTTAACTAACATAAAATTCATTACTTTAAAAAAAATTCAAACACACATGACAAAATATATACATACTTTTAACACAAATACTAACATATAAAACACACACAAAAAAATCGATATTAACAACGATATTTTGACAATCAATATTACTAACTTCCATATTATTAAAATCGATTTTTCTTACCTGCATGTCGATATTCTTAACCACTATATTTTTGCAAGTCGATATCCTGTCCATTCGATATTAAAAACTCGATATTTTGTCCATTCGATATTTTTAATTCAATATTATTACTAGTTACCGTCAACACAATGTCAACATGCTTCTCCCCTTCACATTGCAGAGGGACAAACAACACCTCCAGCAGAGCAGACCAGACAACTCACCAGTGATGCTGGAGAGGACCACCACACCTTCGATACTGCCGCCCCACAACAGCTCATGGACATCCCAGGCAACCCACCACCAGAACCAGGCCAGCCAAGCTACATAGAAGAGAACCCAGCCCCTGCACAGATCACACAGCAGGAAGCACCCGCCAGCACGGCTGGCTCCCAACACCTCACCACACCTCACCGAGCCACACATGGCATTCCAATGCCAGGTGTCAGGATGCCAAACGGAGGTGGCCGAACAGGTGCGGGTGGGGTCCAAACCCATGGAATACGAACTGGATCACATGTGTGGTGACCACCTACACCACACAAAGGAGACCCACACTGCGAAAGAGACACATGCATATGCACATTTCCAGTACTGAAGCACGCCTAGAGGCATGTAATTATCATTCACACACCCACGCTGGACCTGCGTATGACGGCTCAGTACACTCCTCTAACGTATTGAGTTGGTGACGATAAAGCTACATGTCCAAGATCTAACAAGCCGCCTGCGGTGACATGTTGGTGTCCGCTATACACAACACAATGTAATGTTGTCAGGCCCGGGGCCCTCATGCATACATAATGACCACAAGGACACATGCAGATAGTTCATGGGCATGTGCGCCCGGCCCCTTTATTGGCAGGGCCAAATGTACAGTGAAGCCTGTGCTGGATGTGTGGGGGGTGAGTGTAAGCCAGCCCGCAAGGAGTGGTTGGTGCTGGCAAAATCTTGAACAGTGAACAGCAGTAAAACGGAAACAGATAACACCAGCATAACAGACACAATTGCGGAGCATCATGGAGGTAGCCAGGTCTAGTACAGAGGTCACCCAAAATTCAAACAGAAGTGTCCGTGAGTTGCAGTGCACTAGGGTTGGGGCACCTGGAGTGCCGAGCAGGGTATCAGGCAGATGATGGCATCCACCACAGGTGTGAGCAACTCCGTTAGTCTGCCCGTATGACTGTTTTGACTCTTGCAGTTGGCGTTTGGAGGTGGACCTGGCGGTGGTGGCATGTGCCTCCTGCGGTGATGCGTCATCCGGGCCGGTTAGGACTCGATTTGATGTGTGAGCCCTGGTGTAACGCAGTTGAGGCCGGAGGCAGCGGACAGCACAGGGCCACATACACATGGCGTCAATGACCCCAAGACCATCGTCTCAGAGGCCATCCAATACCTCAGGAGACAGGGTCCCTGATTTGAGCTGCACAGAGTTAGTGGCCCCAAATGCACTGCGGCCGGCACACCGCCACGGGACGGTGACTTGCGATGCAGTGAGAAGGGCCACGCGAGCTGAGCGGGTCCCCATAAATGTCCGAGGTGAATGTGGCAGAGGTTTGCGGGGACAGTGGAAGGTGTCCTCCAAGGCATGATGCAGAGGCTGGAAGCCATCCGGAAGCAGCAAATGGAGGAGTGGAATGCTACTGCCTGGTTTTTGCCATAAAATCAGTATCACCAACATGACGGTGATGACAACCCCCAGTTCATGGACTCAGTCGCCACCAAGGTTCAACGAGAAAGTGTCCATGGACCTCGGGGCACAGAGTTAGTGGCACCGGAGCTGAAAGGGGATGCAGTCTGCTATGAGGCCTGTACAATGACATTAAGTCAGCCATATAAATAAATCAAGACTGAGTTCGAAATGTGTGACCTACTCGACCGCAGTGTAGGCCCGAGGCAGCGGTCAGCGTGGGCCAAACGCGGTTCAGCGAGCTCCTCCTGGAACTCTAACACACGACGTTGACTTGGCATTTGAGGGTTACTTGTGGTTTACTGAGGTAAAAGCACCAGAGCTGAGCGGGTGTTCAGTCAGCGACGATGACGTGTCCTGCCTGGTACGGACTAGATTGGATTGGCGTGAGGCCTGCTGGACTACAGTGTAGGCCAACGGCGTAATCATCAAGGGCCTACAGACACGTGTCGTTGGGATTCCAGGCACAGACTTGGTGTCACCACATCGAAGGGAGTACAGTGATGTAAACGCTGCATTAATGTGTGTACTCGGACAATGTATGATTAAGACTCAGTCCCAAATGTAAGACCTACTCACCCACAGTGTAGGCCGGTGGCAGCGGTCGGCAAGGGCCCACAGCCCCGTGTCGTTGTCTTACAATGCACAGAGTCAGTGACACCAGGGCAGTTGTCAGTAGTGTTCGATCACCTCCGTAACGATGATCCTTTTTTCCTCCTGACTGATACGCATCTTCCTCTTACACCTCTCCTTGCGTGCAATGATATGTACTCTGCCATTGACAAATCAAGACTCAGTCCTACATGTGCGACCGACTCGAGAGCAGCGGGGCCCGAGGGCAGTAGTCCGCGTGGGCCCACGGACACGTGTGGATGGAATGCTATGCACAGACTTGGTGTCACCACATCGAAGGGAGTATAGTGAGATAAAATCAGCCATAATTGATTTTCTCTGCCATAGTGTAATCAAGACTCAGTTCCAAATGTGTGACCTACTTGTTCGCTGTGTATGCCGGTCGAGTACGTCAACAAGAAGGGAGTACTGCGGGCCTGTGTCGCGGAGGCCGTGATGGTCTGAGGAGGCTGCCAGGTTCATGGCACCCGGGCTTGGAGCTTGCACCGGCACCTGGTGGGCCCTCTTTGACACACGTCGGTGTCGGCAGGTGTGCATTGAGGCTTGGGTGCGCAGGGGCTGGCAGGACTGGTACGGGGACCTGTGATCCGGGGTGTAGCAGGCACACAGGATCGCAGGCAACACCGCTCACGACGACGGCCTCGTGGCAGGGTGAGGGGAGCTGTCCTGGCAGACACGTTGGGCATTCCAGAAGAGAACCACGCACAGGGCTACATGCTTTTTATTCACACCCCTTTGCTGTCCTGGCGCACGCCGGGCCAGTCCACTCTGTTCACGCTTGCAGGGGGGACGTAACAAGCTACATTTCCGGGATCTTCCCTACTGGCTGGGGTGACATGGTTGCGTCCACGGTCCACTACAATCCAAACACCAGCGGTGTATGTCGACATGGATATGTGTGTGCTATGGATACTGCAGTCTGGCCATAGCATCCACGCCACACTTGGCATGGTGTACATTCTCATTCATCAGTCACTTGCCTCCTTCGCACATGCCTGGTCCCCACCTTTTCCCACAATCTCCTATCGTGTGGCTGAGGTGCCATGCCGTTAATGGCTTATGTGCATGGCTAGCCCAGGTTGCCACAGTAAGTTGTGCTGTCGTGTCTGGTGGGTGGGCAGGTTGTTTGGCATGTTGTATGTGAGTTTGTGACGTGTGCATTCCCAGTGTTGTAAGTTGCATGATTGTGGAGTTGAGGTGTGTGGTGTGTTAATTTGGTACTTGCCAACGAGCAGCGCATTTCCGTAGATGCCAGCCTGGAAGCACTGGTTGATGATGGACTGTCGGAAGATGTAGGACTCATGCAGTCAGCCTGGGTGGTTGGCGAAAGGTTGGTGTAGATTCCCCAGTGGTCCACTATTGCCTGCACATTGATGGAATACGTGTGCTTTCGGTAGCGGATATTGTGTGCAGTGTTGCCAGGGGACACAAGTAGGACATGTGTGCAGTCAATTGCCCCCTGACACGTGCGGGAATCCAGCTATGGCGTAGACACCTTGCTTGGTCTCCAGCTGTTCCTGCGCAGTTTGGCTGAAGGATAGGTAGTGTGGTACCAAGCTGATGATGGCATCCAAGACAGTTGTGGGGAATTTGGATTGTGTGTTGGCTGTGAGACTCCTCCGACTCTGGCAGTTGTTGTTTGGAAGGTACCAGAGGCCAACAGATGCAGAACAGCCAGCATCTTAGTCTGAGGTGGGATGTTGGTTGTCCGCTGTGTTGGTACCGTCAGCCTGTGGGCAATGGTGGTCTGGATGCGTGGGATGGTTGTCCTTTTGAGCCTCTGGTGGGCAATGACATTCCCTGGTGTTGGGTCTGTGAGGTTGGTGCGTTTTCATGAGGTTGCTGTCTTTGTCTGCAATGCCTCCGTGTTTGTCTGGGAGGGAGCAGGGGGGATCCGGGTGGGATCCTGGGGGGGTGGCGGAGGGTGTGGTGGCCCTGTTTGGGGGTCCGAGCTGCATGATCAGTGGAACCATGGCATCTGTAGTTCTTCAGGTGTGGCTGTGGTCTGGGCTCCCTTGTCTGGTGCCGGTTGTCATCAGACTTTGCACCAGGTCAGAGCAGGTGTTAATTTCCTGCTGCTAACGCACCTTATCGCATGTTTTGAGATCTTATCACCGATCTAGCTGGTCGTTGAGAATGTTGAGGTGTGGTGTTGTCGCGGCTTTTTGCTCGGGAACGCCTACTCTGCTTCTCATTAGCGATAGTTGCCGGGGTCATCCTTGGCGATTTTTTTGAGGATGCGATTGCCGGAAAACTGGTGGTAACGACTGTTAGCGCCAGCTTGTGAATGGGGCGGTATTTTTATCACGACTTTGGCTGCGATAAAGTGCCAATAACTCGGCAATAGCTCCTTGAGAATATGCCCCGCTGTTTTCTTTTTACCAACAATCGGTCAGCATTTCTACTTATCAGCATTTCTTCTTTTGAGCTATTTCTTGGCTGGTCACAAAGCTGATTGATCGCATTTTGGTTCCTTGGTTTCTTTATAAGCTGTACTCGTTCGACATGTAAAAGTCGTTTAATGTCAATGTGACTCATCACCAAATTGTGGGAAGTAGGCAGAAATAATACACTGTCAGGCTAAAAGAGCCAGTCCATATTTTTATTCTTCACAAGGTAGCAGGCAGTATGCAGCTTGCATCCTCATCTCTTTACATACACCAACTGATCACCACAGAACCTATTCTAAACATAGAATTATATCCCCGACTTCACTGCTGCCTACATTACATTAATGGTATCACATTGCTAGAGTGTGGTAAAACCATATTTATGTAGTGAATGCCACTGAATCATGACATTCCAGTTGCCATGCTAGTAATCAAGGAATGATAAAACTAAGAGGGGCAGATTTACAAGCCCCTTGCAACATGTTTACGACACCGTTGCGTCACTTCTGTGACGCAGCGGCGTCGTAAACAATGCGCCACCATGCGACAGATTTGCAACGTGACGCATCTAGTGAGATGCGTCATGTTGTAAAGCCCTGCAAAACATTATACCTGCATCAGGTATAATGGGACTAAATAGAGCATCTGCCATGACTGCCTTATCTTGTGCATCAAAGAACAAGAATGGGTCTTGGCTCCAGTCAGTAAGGCTGAGCCTCAAATACGACACAACAACACATTGCCAATACTGATACTATATCAAATCCTCAATTCACTGGTGCATAGAAATAGAAACACTCTTTTTCAATAATTGAATTATTTCAACTTTATTTAAACTTTCTTTTGTTTTTTTGAAATTCATAGAAATTATTTTAAATATACTTCAACACTTCATAAAGCAATAATGATAATAAAATACATTTTCAATCCATCCAATCAGACCATACATGAGACAAACTGACCACACTCTCCTATACATTCCTAAACACTACTAACATACCTTATTCACAGCATTTGTCACCCACACTATATATCAGCCATACACCATGACCTCATCCTGGCTAATAATACCTGTACAATCAATTGAAAAAGCCAGGGGTAATAACCAAACAACAAAAGAATTTAGACAATAGTCTTTCAAGTGCACTAGTACACTACATATACAACTCTTTAAATCTACAACCAATTCATAGTGCACAAAAGCAATCACTATTTTACACAAGTTTGATTGGTACAACAAACGCAAGGTCGACGCGTTTTGAACCCACTCCTTTAGGGGTTCTCCTCAGGACCACAATAGCTGCAACAACAAAGAAAAAATACCAAATCTTAATGACTGTATACATAAAAACTCATTCAACTTAAATCAGCAGAGATACACCACCAGTATCTGTCTATTTACCTCTTATAACGTATGATTGACTCCAATATTCAATGAAAGCATATCTATGAATAAGATATCTGTAAAATAATAAAAAGGAAAAAAGAAGAAGAAGAAGGAAACTAGTCCAAAAATAAATTAATGTCCTTGTTTCTAATCTGTCCAAAAAAGAAGATCAAACACTTACAACGTTTAGAAGGTCTCAACATTGGGATTGCATGTAGCGGAAAAAAGGCAGACTTCGTAAAGGAACTGCAAGGAAGACAAGCATTGGCATAGCCAATAGGTCTCGCTTTTGGGACCTTCTAAGTATTTAGTTATGCAGCACAATATACTTGGTGCAACCACATCAACTGTTGCGTGGCTAAACACTTATAAGGTCCCAAAGGCGAGACCTATTGGCTATGCCAATGCTTAGTGGGGTTGTGTGTAGTTGTGTGTGTGTGGTTGTGTGTGTGTGGTTGTGTGTGTATGTGTGGTTGTGTGTGTGTGTGGTTGTGTGTGTGTGTGGTTGTGTGTGTGGGTGTGGTTGTGGGTGTGGGTGTGGTTGCGGGTGTGGGTGTGGGTGCAGTTGTGGGTGTGTGTGTGGATGTGTGGTTGGGTGTGGTTATGTATGTGGTTGTGTGTGTGGTTGTGTGTATGGTTCTGGATGTGTGTGTGTGGTTATGTGTGTGTGTGGTTGTGTGTGTGGTTGTGTGTGTGTGTGTGGTTGTGTGTGGTTGTGTGTGTGTGTGGTTGTGTGGCTGTGTGTGTGGTTGTGTGGTTGTGTGTGTGGTTGTGTGGTTGTGTGGGTGGTTGTGTGTGTGTGGTTGTGTGTGTGGTTGTATGTGTGGTTGTATGTGTGGTTGTCTGTGTGGTTGTGTGTGTGGTTGTATGTGTGGTTGTGTGTGTGTGGTTGTATGTGTGGTTATATGTGTGGTTGTGTGTGTGGTTGTGTGTGTGGTTGTGTGTGTGGTTGTGTGTGGTTGTGTGTGTGTGGTTGTGTGTTTGGTTGTGTGTGTGGTTGTGTGTGTGGTTGTGTCTTTGGTTGTATATGTGGTTGTGTGTGTGTGTGGTTGTGTGTGTGGCTGTGTGTGTGGCTGTGTGTGTGGTTGTGTGTGGTTGTGTGTGTGGTTGTGGTTATGTGTGTGGTTGTGTGTACGGTTTGGTTGTGTGTGTGGTTGTGGTTGTGTGTGGGTGTGGTTATGGGTGCAGGTGTGGTTGTGGGTATGTGTGTGTGGATGTGTGGTTGGGTGTGGTTGTGTGTGTGATTGTGTGTGTGTGTGGATGTGTGTGGTTGTGTGTGTGGTTGTGTGTGGTTGTGTGTGTGGTTGTGTGTGTGTGTGGTTGTGTGTGTGTGGTTGTGTGTGTGTGGTTGTGTGTGTGTTGGTTGTGTGTGTGGGTGTGTGTGGTTGTGTGTGGTTATGTGTGTGGTTGTGTGTGTGGTTGTGTGTGGTTGTGTGTGTGGTTATGTGTGGTTGTGTGTATGGTTGTGTGTGTGGTTGTGTGGGTGGTTGTGTGGGTGGTTGTGGGTGGTTGTATGTGTGGTTGTGTGTGTGGTTGTGTGTGTGGTTTTGTGTGTGGTTGTGTGTGGTTGTGTGTGTGTGTGGTTGTGTGTGTGGTTGTGGTTGTGTGTGTATGTGGTTGTGTGTGTGGTTGTGTGTGTGGTTTTGTGTGTGGTTGTGTGTGTGGTTGTGGTTGTGTGTATGGTTGTGTGTGTGTGGTTGTGGTTATGTGTGTGGTTGTGTGTGTGTGGTTGGGTGTTGTGTGTGTGTGTGGTTGTGTGTATGGTTGTGGTTGTGTGTGTGTGGTTGTGTGGGTGGTTGTGTGTGTGGTTGTGTGTGTGGTTGTGGTTGTGTGTTTGGTTGTGTGTGTGGTTGTGGTTGTGTGTGTGCTTGTGTGTGGGTGTGGTTGTGGGTGTGGTTGTGGGTATGTGTGTAGATGTGTGGTTGTGTGTGTGATTGAGTGTGTGGTTGTGGTTGTGTGTGGGTGTGTGTGGTTGTGTGTGTGTGTGGTTGTGTGTGTGTATGGTAGTGTGTGTGGTTGTGTGTGTGGTTGTGTGTGTGGTTGTGTGTGTGTGGTTGTGTGTGGTTGTGTGTGGTTGTGTGTGTGGTTGAATGTGTGGTTGTGTGTGGTTGTGTGTGTGGCTGTGTGTGTGGTTGTGTGTGGTTGTGTGTGTGGTTCTGTGTGTGTGGCTGTGTGTTTGTGTGTGTATGTGTGTGTGTGGTTGTGGTTGTGAGCGTGTGTGGTTGTGTGTGTGGTTGGGGTTCTGTGTGTGTGGTTGTGTGTGTGTGGTTGTGTGTGTGTGTGTGTGTGTGCGGTTGTGGGTGTGGTTGTGTGTGGTTGTGGATGTGGTTGTGGATGTGGTTGTGTGTGTGGTTGGGTGTGGTTGTGCACGTGTGTGGTTGTGTGTGTGGTTGTGGTTGTGTGTGTGTGGGTGTGTGTGTGGTTGTGTATGTGTGTGTGGTTGTGTGGTTGTGTGTGTGGTTGAGTGGCTGTGTGTGGTTGTGTGTGTGTGGTTGTGTGTGTTGTGTGTGTGTGTGGTTGTGGTTGTGGTTGTGTGTGTGGTTGTGGTTGTGTGGTTGTGTGTGTGGTTGAGTGGCTGTGTGTGGTTGTGTGTGTGTGTGTGGTTGTGTGTGGTTGTGTGTCTGGTTGTGGTTGTGTGTGGTTGTGGTTGTGTGTGCAGTTGTGTGTGTGGTGTGTGTGGTTGTGTGTGTGGTTGTGTGTGTGGTTGTGTGTGTGGTTGTGGTTGTGTGTGTTGTGTGTATGTGTGGTTGTGGTTATGTGTGGGTGGTTGTGTGTGTGTATGTGTGGTTGTGGGTGTGTGGTTGTGGGTGTGGTTGTGTGTGGTTGTGGGTGTGGTTGTGTGGGTATAGTTGTTTGTGTGGTTGTGTGTGGTTATGGTTGTGTGTGTGGTTGTGTGTGTGGTTGAGTGTGGTTGTGTGTGTGTGTGGTGTGTGTTTGTATGTGTGGTTGTGTATGGTTGTGTGTATGTGGTTGTGTGTGGTTGTGTGTGTGTGTGATTGTGTGTATGGCTGTGGGTGTGGTTGTGGATGTGTGTGTGGTTGTGTGTGTGGTTGTGGTTGTGTGTGTGTGTGGTTGTGTGTGGTTGTATGTCTGTGGTTGTGTGTGTGTGGTTGTGTGGTTGTTGTGTGTGGTTGTGGTTGTGTGTGTGTAGTTGTGTGTGTGGTTGTGGTTGTGTGTGTGGTGGTGTAGTTGTGCGTGGTTGTGTGTGGTTGTGTGTGGTTGTGTGTGGTTATGGTTGTGTGTGTGGTTGTGTGTGTGTGTGGTTGTGTTTGTGGTTGTGTGTGGGGTTGTGTGTGTGGTTTTGTGTGTGGTGGGTGTATGTGTGTGGTTGTGTGTGTGTGTGGTTGTGTGTGTGTGTGTGGTTGTATGTGGTTGTGTGTGGTTGTGTGGTTGTGGTTGTGGTTTGTGTTTGTTGTGTTGCGGTTGTGTGTGTGGTTGTGCATGTGGTTGTGGTTATGTGTGTGGTTGTGGTTGTGTGTGTAGTTGTGTGTGTGGTTGTGTGTGTGTGTGGTTGTGTGTGGTTATGTGTGTGGTTGTGGTTGTGTGTGTGGTTGTGTGTGTGGTTGTGTGTGTGTGTGGTTGTGTGTGTTTGTGTGTGTGGTTGTGTGTGGTTGTGTGTGTGGTTGTGTGTGTGTGGTTGTGTGTTTGTGTGGTTGTGTGTGTGTGGTTGTGGGTGTGGTTGTGGTTGTGTGTGTGGTTGTGTGTGGTTGCAGTTGTGTGTGTGTGTGGTTGTGTATGGGGTTGTGTGTGTGGTTGTGTGTGGTTGTATGTGTGTGGTTGTGTGTGTGGTTGTGTGGTTGTTGTGTGTGGTTGTGGTTGTGTGTGTGTGTTTGTAGTTGTGTGTGTGTGGCTGTGGGTGTGGTTATGTGGTTGGGTATGGTTGTGGTTGTGTGTGTGTGGTTGGGTGTGTGGTTGTGTGTGTGGTTGTGTGTGTGGTTGTGTGTGTGGTTGTGTGTGTGTGGTTATGGTTGTGTGTGTGGTTGAGTGGCTGTGTGTGATTGTGTGTGTCTGTGGTTGGATGTGTGGTTGGGTGTGGTTGTGTGTGGTTGTGTGTGTGGTTGTGGTTGTGTGTGTGTGGTTGTGTGTGTAGTTGTGGTTGTGTGTGTGGTTGTGTGTGGTTGTGTGTGTGGGTGTGGTTGTGTGTGTGGTTGTGTGTGTGTATGGGTGTGTGTGTGTATGGGTGTGGTTGTGTGTGTGGTTGTGTGTGTGTGTATGTGTAGGAAGGTGGATATCTGACTATGGTTACCCCCAAATTTTTGCCTAGTGTCTAGCTGGTTTTTCGACTTAGTTGGCCTGAGATCCTGCTATTCAGGATCTCAGCCTGGCTGTTCTCTCTTTAAAATGGACTCCTTGTACCCTAGGTACATACCCAATTGGTTGGATCACCCTGTCAGCCCCTGTACCAGTGTACACTAGGTACCCAGGGCATTGGTGTACCCAAGGCCTGCCAAGGGCTGAAGCATGTATTATGCCACCCCAGGCTTGGCCTAACAATTTGACACAACTGGCTGATCACTCAGCTGGGGTAAGTTGGTGTAATCACCTCTTACTTAGGTGTAGTATACCTATACCTAACCTTAAATGGGACACCTGGTAACCTATAAGTCACTCCTATGGCAGGCCTTAACAATCCTGAAGGCAGAGTGCGTGGTTCCATGTGAGATGGTGCTCTGGCATGAGCTGAGCCTGTCTGCAGTGGTCGGAACAACTTCCTTCTACTGTTTCCAGATATCGTCATACCATATACTCTTAAGTGCATTATGAACCTTGCGGTTAAATGCTATCTTTGGTTTGGCTTTATCAAAACATGTCGAGTAAGGTGTCATACGAATTGGAATACTAACCCCTCGCCAATTCTGGCGACGGGGTTAGCATTCCACCCTTCTAGAGGGACACGACATGTACAGTGCCTGAAACCCGGGTAAAATCAGACATAGCCTCAGCTCCACAAAATGGATGCTGCCACCACAGACACAAGTCTGCCCTCCTGCTGCTGGGAGTCCTTCCAGCTTGGGAGGTGTGGACAAAGGGTTTCCTGCCAGGGGAGGTGCGTGCACCACCCCAGACAGGATTTTGTGTATTGGTCAGGTAGGGCTTGAAAGAAACCAGACATGCCTGTGGCTCACAAGGAGCCTCGGTGCATATGCCAGTTCAAACCGGTCCTGGGGCACACCAGTCCCGGGCCTGGGGCGAGCTGGACAAAGGATTGGGGGTGTAACCACCCCCCTTCCTGGTCCCACCCATAGGGAGGGACCTAGCAGGTAGTCCGGCCCCTAGAATCCGCTTAAAGGTAGGAGCTGTGTCCTAAGACTTCAGACATCCTGGAATCAACTTAATACTAAGAAGAAGACGGGAACTTCGACGCTCTGCTGCACAGAGGACTGAAGCCAATCTCCCCTGTGGTCAGGGAGTGACCACCTTGCTAATGCAAGCACCATCCAGCGAATCAACGTCTGCTTTGCCGCCGCCTCCCACCGGAGCCTGAGCCCAGAGACTGACAAGACCTGGACCTCCAGACCTCTCACCGCCCGATCCACAGTCCCTGAAAAGAGGAGACCCGTGGAGGCACCGAGACACGTGGAGCCGGCCATCTTGGAACGACTACGACAAGCTGACAAGTGCAACAACCGAGGCTTCCTCCAAGTTGTGCTTTGGGATCTGAGAAGCCCAACACCCGAGCAGCATCTGCACCAAAGGTGAGCCCTCCAGCATCTCCACGATCTGCGTGGGGCCCTTCTGCATTTTGCCACTCGACGCGCCTAACCGGTTGCTGGCCCGCTGGCTAGTAGCCATCTTGGCGACGAACTTCAAGAAATACACCGCTGGTCTGGTTGCTCCAGACTGGCCCTTGCTCCCCTCCAAAGGAGCAGTCCTTCTGACCTTGCTGGTCAGAACCATCAGCTTATTTCATCTCCTACAACAATTGCTTTTGCCAAGGCTTGTTTGCTTCGATCAAGTCGCCGACACCGCCGACAGCGAGAGCCTGCGTGGGACAGCTCGTGAACCGACTCCTGGACGTCGTCGACCTCCAGGGACCGCGTGGCTGCAGAGACAAGCTACACCTTTCTTCCTGTTTGCACCCGACATTGCCTGGTACCCACCTGGTGCCACGCCGGTCACTGGCTAGTGACTGTGAACACTGTCCCCTCTGCTTACAGGTCTTCAACATCTCCGATCCACTCTTGGATCCACTGCATCTCTCCCGGACCGACCGCCTGCAGCATCTTTGTCTTCAGGCTCCACGGAACAGATAGAAGAAACCCGACGCACTTCGAGGCCTATGCACCCGCTTCCTGTGGGTGAGGTAAAGCTGGCACACCTGTGCCCAAGTGTAGTATTACATCTCTAGTGCCTGTGTTCCAAATCTTGAGTTCCTAGTCCATCCGGAAGATCCTCTTTGCAGTAACTTTGTACTTTTTACGCACCCATTGAAACCTATGGGAGCACGCGTGTGACTATTTGCTCTGCACACGCCACCCGTGGACCTCCTGGTCACTAACTGACGTTAGCTCCTTGTAGGCCCAGCGATTCTAGAGGCCCTAGGCCTTTTCCCTTTTCTGTTCGTGGTACTTATACCACTATTTTAGTATATGGTTTGAGTGGCCACCAGGGCCTATCCATATAAAGTGCAACTTCTGTGTATTCTACTGTAATCTTGTTTGACGATTTGTGCTCCTGTGCTCATAAAGAGACTAGGGGTTACTTTGAGAAATAAATACATATATATTTTGAATATATATCTGTGTGGTGTCCTTTCATTGGTATAAAAGGGGGTTACATTTGGTAAAACAGCTGGCTTAACACGCTTCACGAGTTTAGCCTCAAAGACTGCTTAGCCTACGCTACCACTAGGGCAGCTAGTCCGAAAAGGTTGACTTACAACCACACCATAAGGGTTGCTTGGCATGGTACAGGGTGATCACTTTAACTAGTGAGCATCATATACCAGGCCAACTTCTCACATTGGTGAGCAGCGGTTGGATTTGAGCTTGCTGTGTTTTACCATTGTAATCTCTTGGTTACCAATTGAAAGATCACATAGGTACCTGTAGGTACATATAAAACAAGATTAGATATACATAAGTTCTACTGAACTTAGTTGTTGTAGAGCAAAGGGAGTAGCACACCCTGACTACAACCACTAGATAGGTTTAGTAGGCAAACCCAAGTGTAGGTAGATTGCAACACATCCACCCACACTTAAGAGCAATGGCCGGGGCAGAGGGGTCCACTGTACCCATCTCTGTTGAGAGTGACCCCCAGAGGGCACCATCCAGCTTTGCTACCCTTAATCAGAATGAGCTCAGGCATTTGGCAACTCTTAGAGGCCTTAAACAGCCCAAGAACCCTACCTCTGCTGAGCTCAGAGAACTCTTACAGAATGATGAGAATCAGAGAGAACTCAAGAAAGCTTCCCAGTTAGCCCCCTTAGGGTCAGGAACAGGAGGCCCCCCTTCTGAAGATGCTACCGAGGTACCCAGTTCCAATAGCCATCCCTTAGATGAGAATCATACTACAGGGGAGGAAAGTGGTGAGGATACAGAAAGTAGTGATGATGAAGGGAGGACTAGCCCAGTGCCAAGTATTATACTTGGCCCAGCTAAACTAAGGCTATTGGGGACTGACAATGGGTTTACCCCATTGGATCTCCCCAGTGGACTTAACACAGGGCTTGGGAGGCAAAGGAATCGCTCAGGTGACTCCAATGCTTCTCATGGCTCTAGAGGCTCTCAAGGTCACTCCAGGAAAAGGATGACCACCCCTCAGAGGAGGGAACATGAGGCCAGAATGCAGGAAGCCCAGCTGAGGATCAGGAAGCAGGAGCTAGAAGTAGCCCTGATGGAAGAAAAACTGAACAAGGCTAGGCCACCTAGAGAGAGTGGGTCTATACCCACTGGTGGCAGCAATGTCCCTAGGGACAAAGATAGGGTCTTTGACAATAGGAACCTGTCCAAGATTGTGCCCCCCTACAAAAGTGGGGATGACATCCACAAATGGATGACTGCTCTTGAGAGAGCCTGCAAAGTGCAGCAGGTTCCTGAAGACCAGTGGGCAGCAATCTTATGGCTCTCCTTTGAGGGGAGAGGCAGAGATAGACTCCTCACTGTTAGAGAAGAGGATGTCAGAAATTACAGAGTCCTGAAGAGTGTCCTAGTTGATGGGTTAGGCTTAACCACTGAACAGTACAGGTTAATGTTCAGAGACACCCAGAAGACACAGACTCAGGACTGGTCTGAATATGTGGAATGTGCCACTAAGGCTTTGGAGGGTTGGTTGCTGGGAAGTAAGGTGTCTGATTATACAGGATTGTACAATTTGATGATGAGAGAGCAGATTTTAAGTAATTGTCAAAACCAGCTTCTCCATCAACACCTGGTAGACTCAGATTTGACCTCTCCCCAAGAATTGGGAAAGAGGGCAGATAAATGGGTCAGGACCAGGATCAGGCCTAAAAACCAGGGTGGTGACCAAAAGAAAGATACCACCAAGCCTCAAGAGAAGGGTGGGGATAAAGAAAAAGAGAAACCTTCCTCAGGGCCCCAAAACTCCACACAGGGTGGTGGGTCCCAAGCTCCCTCCTCTACCACAGCTAAAAAGCCCTACTGCCATGAGTGTAAAACTCCTGGGCATTGGAAAACTGACAGCGGTTGCCCAAGGGCTAAAAACAAAACTGTTCCTCCAATTACTCCTGTCACACCACCTATTACTGTCAGCAGTAATCCCCCAGGTGGTGGGAGTGCCCCCAGAAATCTGGGTGGGTTTACTTGGGGAACACAGGGGGACCCTGGCTTAGCCAATTCCCCTACAGCAACCACTCTTGTCTGTGATGGTGGCATGGGGTTTGCCAACTTCACTGCCTGTCCCAACACTTTGGGTAGGTACAGACAGGAGCCCTACATCAATGGTACAAAAGCTGAGGCCTACAGAGACACTGGGGCTAGCATCACAATGGTGGCCCATTGGCTAGTTCCCTCTGAGCAGCTTTTGCCTGGTTTCTCCTACCAGGTGACTAACATTGATGGCAAACAGAACAGTCATCCCATGGCAGAGGTATGTCTCAGCTGGGGAGGGGTCACTGGCCCTAAAAGGGTAGCAGTGTCCCCAACCTTGCCTGTAGACTGCTTACTGGGGAATGACTTAGAACTCTCAGCTTGGGCTGGAGTTGAACAAGACACCCATTCTAAAATGGTAGGCCTGTCACAAAAGGGTAGGGGGGTTGTGCCATTCACAACCCCTGTCCAAATAGATTTCCTCCCTGAAAAGGTTGGAAGGGCAGTGGTAGCCACAGCCCATGCACAGACAGACTTCCCTGTAGAGACTGGCAGAGCTGTGACAGTCACAGCTCAAACACAAACTGAGTGCCCCCCTGAAAAGGTTGGCAAGGCTGTAATGGTCCCAGCCTATACTCAGACTGACATAGGTGTAGTGAAGCCTGAAACAATGGATCACTCCACACAAACTGAGAGTAGTGGGGAGGAAGAAAAGTCTCCCTCTCCCCAGACATTAGGAAAAGGTCAGCCTCCTCAGGGATCTGACCTCACCCCTTGTGAAGGAACTGCCCCAGAGGTAGCCAGGCCTGGCCTGGCAGAGCCTCTGATGTCAGTGGCCCCTTCCAAGGTGGGACCCAGTCTGGTGCAGGTAGCCTGCCTCTCTCTACCCTGCCTCAGTCAGCCCAGGGCTGCAGAGGTCAGGGAGGCCAGTGGACCCCAAGAGGGCCCCTGTCCACAAGAACCCCCCCATCAAAAGAATGAGGATTGCCTGGCTAGTAGCCCTAGTCAGGTGATGGGTAAAAACATTCCTGAGGGATCTCCTTTACAGGTAGTTAGGGACCTCCCCCAGAGGGATTCTGTTGGGTACAGGCAAACATGGGACCTTAGGGCCCCAGACCTGACCAGTCCCTCCAGTAAGTCCACAAAAGGGACCCAGCCTCCAGCTTTAGGTAGCCAGAGGCTGACCCTGAGAGCACAGTGCAACTCAGTTAAGGAAAGAAAGGCATCCATGGTGGAGGGGGATTGGAGGAAGGTGAGGCCTCACTTTGAGGACACTCACTTCAGTACTCCATCTCAACACCAGCCTTTTACTTTGCCAAGACACACCAAAGGTAGAGATTCCCTATGGTGGAGACCCTCTGATACCCTTAGGGTGAGGGATTGCTTAGTGGACCATGAGACAGGGGGTAACCATGCCAGTGCTGGTTCCTCCTTATATGGCCACTTGGGCAATATAGGCTTACCTGGTCAAGGTCAGCCTTATCTCCCTTCGTTTGGGGGGGGGGGTTGTGTAGGAAGGTGGATATCTGACTATGGTTACCCCCAAATTTTTGCCTAGTGTCTAGCTGGTTTTTCGACTTAGTTGGCCTGAGATCCTGCTATTCAGGATCTCAGCCTGGCTGTTCTCTCTTTAAAATAGACTCCTTGTACCCTAGGTACATACCCAATTGGTTGGATCACCCTGTCAGCCCCTGTACCAGTGTACACTAGGTACCCAGGGCATTGGTGTACCCAAGGCCTGCCAAGGGCTGAAGCATGTATTATGCCACCCCAGGCTTGGCCTAACAATTTGACACAACTGGCTGATCACTCAGCTGGGGTAAGTTGGTGTAATCACCTCTTACTTAGGTGTAGTATACCTATACCTAACCTTAAATGGGACACCTGGTAACCTATAAGTCACTCCTATGGCAGGCCTTAACAATCCTGAAGGCAGAGTGCGTGGTTCCATGTGAGATGGTGCTCTGGCATGAGCTGAGCCTGTCTGCAGTGGTCGGAACAACTTCCTTCTACTGTTTCCAGATATCGTCATACCATATACTCTTAAGTGCATTATGAACCTCGCGGTTAAATGCTATCTTTGGTTTGGCTTTATCAAAACATGTCGAGTAAGGTGTCATACGAATTGGAATACTAACCCCTCGCCAATTCTGGCGACGGGGTTAGCATTCCACCCTTCTAGAGGGACACGACATGTACAGTGCCTGAAACCCGGGTAAAATCAGACATAGCCTCAGCTCCACAAAATGGATGCTGCCACCACAGACACAAGTCTGCCCTCCTGCTGCTGGGAGTCCTTCCAGCTTGGGAGGTGTGGACAAAGGGTTTCCTGCCAGGGGAGGTGCGTGCACCACCCCAGACAGGATTTTGTGTATTGGTCAGGTTGGGCTTGAAAGAAACCAGACATGCCTGTGGCTCACAAGGAGCCTCGGTGCATATGCCAGTTCAAACCGGTCCTGGGGCACACCAGTCCCGGGCCTGGGGTGAGCTGGACAAAGGATTGGGGGTGTAACCACCCCCCTTCCTGGTCCCACCCATAGGGAGGGACCTAGCAGGTAGTCCGGCCCCTAGAATCCGCTTAAAGGTAGGAGCTGTGTCCTAAGACTTCAGACATCCTGGAATCAACTTAATACTAAGAAGAAGACGGGAACTTCGACGCTCTGCTGCACAGAGGACTGAAGCCAATCTCCCCTGTGGTCAGGGAGTGACCACCTTGCTAACGCAAGCACCATCCAGCGAATCAATGTCTGCTTTGCCGCCGCCTCCCACCGGAGCCCGAGCCCAGAGACTGACAAGACCTGGACCTCCAGACCTCTCACCGCCCGATCCACAGTCCCTGAAAAGAGGAGACCCGTGGAGGCACCGAGACACGTGGAGCCGGCCATCTTGGAACGACTACGACAAGCTGACAAGTGCAACAACCGAGGCTTCCTCCAAGTTGTGCTTTGGGATCTGAGAAGCCCAACACCCGAGCAGCATCTGCACCAAAGGTGAGCCCTCCAGCATCTCCACGATCTGCGTGGGGCCCTTCTGCATTTTGCCACTCGACGCGCCTAACCGGTTGCTGGCCCGCTGGCTAGTAGCCATCTTGGCGACGAACTTCAAGAAATACACCGCTGGTCTGGTTGCTCCAGACTGGCCCTTGCTCCCCTCCAAAGGAGCAGTCCTTCTGACCTTGCTGGTCAGAACCATCAGCTTATTTCATCTCCTACAACAATTGCTTTTGCCAAGGCTTGTTTGCTTCGATCAAGTCGCCGACACCGCCGACAGCGAGAGCCTGCGTGGGACAGCTCGTGAACAGACTCCTGGACGTCGTCGACCTCCAGGGACCGCGTGGCTGCAGAGACAAGCTACACCTTTCTTCCTGTTTGCACCCGACATTGCCTGGTACCCACCTGGTGCCACGCCGGTCACTGGCTAGTGACTGTGAACACTGTCCCCTCTGCTTACAGGTCTTCAACATCTCCGATCCACTCTTGGATCCACTGCATCTCTCCCGGACCGACCGCCTGCAGCATCTTTGTCTTCAGGCTCCACGGAACAGATAGAAGAAACCCGACGCACTTCGAGGCCTATGCACCCGCTTCCTGTGGGTGAGGTAAAGCTGGCACACCTGTGCCCAAGTGTAGTATTACATCTCTAGTGCCTGTGTTCCAAATCTTGAGTTCCTAGTCCATCCGGAAGATCCTCTTTGCAGTAACTTTGTACTTTTTACGCACCCATTGAAACCTATGGGAGCACGCGTGTGACTATTTGCTCTGCACACGCCACCCGTGGACCTCCTGGTCACTAACTGACGTTAGCTCCTTGTAGGCCCAGCGATTCTAGAGGCCCTAGGCCTTTTCCCTTTTCTGTTCGTGGTACTTATACCACTATTTTAGTATATGGTTTGAGTTGCCACCAGGGCCTATCCATATAAAGTGCAACTTCTGTGTATTCTACTGTAATCTTGTTTGACGATTTGTGCTCCTGTGCTCATAAAGAGACTAGGGGTTACTTTGAGAAATAAATACATATATATTTTGAATATATATCTGTGTGGTGTCCTTTCATTGGTATAAAAGGGGGTTACATTTGGTAAAACAGCTGGCTTAACACGCTTCACGAGTTTAGCCTCAAAGACTGCTTAGCCTACGCTACCACTAGGGCAGCTAGTCCGAAAAGGTTGACTTACAACCACACCATAAGGGTTGCTTGGCATGTACAGGGTGATCACTTTAACTAGTGAGCATCATATACCAGGCCAACTTCTCACAGTATGGGTGTGTGTGGTTGTATGTGTGGGTGTGGTTGTGTGTGTGGTTGTGTGTGTGTGTATGGGTGTTTGGTTGTGTGTGTGTGGTTGTGTGTGTGTGGTTGTATGTGGTTGTATGTGTTTTTGTGTGGTTGTGGTTTGTGTGTGTGTGTGTGTGGTTGTGTGGTTGTGTGTGTGGTTGTGCGTGTGGTTGTGGTTATATGTGTGGTTGTGGTTGTGTGTGTGGTTGTGTGTGTGTGTGTGTGTGGTTGTGTGTGTGGTTGTGGTTGTGTGTGTGTGGTTGTGGTTGTGTGTGTGTGGTTGAGTGTGTGTGTGGTTGTGTGGGTGTGGTTGTGGTTGTGTGTGTGTGTGTGGTTGTGAGTGTGGTTGTGTGTGTGGTTGTGTGTGTGGTTGGGTGTGGTTGTGTGTGAGTGTGGTTGTGTGTGTGGTTGTGGTTGTGTGTGTGTGGTTGTATGTGTGGTTGTGGTTATGTGTGTGGTTGTGTGGTAGTGTGTGTGGTTGTGTGTGTGATTGAGTGTGGTTGTGTGTGTGGTTTTGGTTGTGTGTGTGTGGTTGTGTGTGTGGTTGTGGTTGTGTGTGTGGTTGTGGTTTTGTGTGTGGTTGTGTATGTGTGGTTGTGTGTGTTGTGTGTGTGGTTGTGGTTGTGTGTGTGGTTGTGTGTGTGGTTGTGGTTGTATGTGTTCTGTGTGTGTGGTTGTGTGTGTGTGGTTGTGTGTGTGTGGTTGTGGTTGTGGTTGTGGTTGTGTCAGGAACCCCAATCTAGACTCCGGTGGGAGCCATAAAGGAAACGCAGTGGCCCCCATCAACTTACTTAAAAGCAAATGTCTGTTCCGGAAAAGGCAAGATCCATGTTGGAGATCCTCCCTTCGCTTGGTGCTGCGCGAGTTGCGACGTTCTGCCATGCTGGAAGGAGACCGGACCGCTCCCACTTCCTGTAGGTGTTGCGCGGTCTAGTTGTTCCTCCCGGAATTGAAGTGAGACGGCAATGCGCATGCGCAACTATCGCGCGGCGCACTTCAACTGTGGAAACCCGTCTGACAGGAGTTTTTAGTGCGTGCTCGTTGTCAAATCCTGTGTTTCTTCTTCGTAGAAAGTTCCGAGCTTGACTCGCGTCAGTCATATCAAAGGAGCGCATTTTTGAGTTCTTGAGCAAGTATTAATTAATAATTTTTCCTCAGCAGTATCGCATTCTGGTGGCAGAGTGGGAGCAGTACCAGCTAATCTTCCGCGTCGAGTGTCCGGAGAACCAAGCATTCCAGGAGTTACTTCTGTCAAGAGAATTGCTCAACAATATTCAAGTAAGCATGTCCAGTTGTTTCTAGTCATTCACTCGTTGCAACCCAGAGGAGCCCAGAGTTCTCGAGTGACTTCAAGTGAGATTGCAGTAGTTTTTCAAAGTCAAGAGACAAAAGAAATTGTTCAGAGACAGACAGCAGATTTAATGAGGTATTAAACTCATTTAATCCTACACCGCAGGATTTTGAGCAAGAGAACTATTCTAATCAGACTTAAAAGACTCATTACCACAGTTATACTGAGGAAAAGTATTGAAGAGACAGTCCATAAATAACAGTAAATCGGTCTAAGAAGAACTCATAGCTAGAAGTGCTCTCTATATATATATTCATCTACTAACTAGAGTACAAGAGCTGGCTGTAGTTCTTCCGGTGAATAAGATTTTACAATAAAAGCATAAATAGGCAAAACAGCTAGAGAGAAGCTAGCTTCTAATAAGACACAGGTAAGAGTTATTCTAGTTGGGAGAGAGAGTAGTGCGAGTGTCAGTGGTAACTCATAGTCTTAGAAAAGATAATTGTTGTGTTTATCTTACAGAATACCTCCTAGAATTCCAGAAGTAGGAGCCAGTGTCCTGAAGCGTGTCTCTCTTGTTTTGTCTTCCACTTCCCCTTTCCCCCCAGGCTAAGTTCAGAGGCAGTGAATTATTGGCTGTCTCTGGTCTTGGTTGGTGGGATCTGAGGGCAAGATCATCTGTTCCTGAGGGGGCCACACCAGAGTGTATCCGTTCTGACAGATTGAAGTGCCCACCTCTTGATTGAGGATTTTTAGGCCCCCTCCTGGACAGTATGACGGAAGGATTAGATTTAAAAACCCTAACTAGTGTCCTAAGTAGTATGCAGGAACAATTGAATAATACCTTAGAAGAAAACAAAGCCTTGAGGGAGGAGGTTAGAAGATCTAGCCAAGAGTCCATGCAAACTAGACAAAGACTGGATGAATTGGTTGCTGCAGGGTTTGTTTTTAGAGGAGTTTCATCACCCACTCTTCACCCCTCCCCTTCTGACATCTCCACACAAGTTATTCACGCCATTTCACCCATCATTCCGTTGGCTCCTCCTGAGAGGTATGGTGGAGACCCTCTTAAGGCTAAAAAAAATTTGACGCAGTGCTCTTTGCACTTTTTGTGTCGCCCAGTGATCTTTGCTGAAGATCAAGCAAAAGTGGCATTCATTTTGTCGTATCTGACCAGTGATGCAGCAGCATGGTCAATGTCTCTGGTCACCAGAAATGATCCCATCCTGTTTAATTATGAAAACTTTAAGGGAGAGTTTACACGGATATTTGATCGGCGTTCTGCCTCTCAAGCGACTGATAATGAATTATTAGACCTAAAGCAAGGGAATAAAGATTTAGTGGGATATCTAGCAAATTTCAACAAGTTAGTTGTGGAAACAAATTGGCCTGAGGAAAAAAGAGCGGCCATATTTTACAGAGGACTACGAGATGAGCTTAAAGATGCCCTGGCACAAATCCCTCAAAGACCTACTGAAGTTTCGGAACTTATAGATTTAGTTTTGCAACTTGATCATAGATTAAATGAGCATCGACATGAGAAGAAAAGAGAATTTCGCCCTCCACCACCTCGTTTTGATAGAGTGAAAATTGAAGGTCACAAGAGTTCTGAAGGAGTGTTTTCAGAGGAGCCTATGCAGATAGGATCAGTGAGAGGACCTTTAACAAAAGAAGAGAAGGAGAGACGTAGAAGTTCTCAGCTATGTCTATATTGTGGATTATCAGGACATTTTGTTAAGGATTGTCCAAAGAAGCCCAAGACTTCACAACAGGTAAAAGATCGGCTTCGCCCGTAGAAGGAGTTGCATGGGTGGAAGCATCAGTAAATTCAGCTCCAGGTCAACAACAAATTATGAATACCTTACAGTCTGCAGCCCCTCATTTAATTGCAATCTTTGAAGTAAAATTTCGAGACAAAGAAATTAAAAAGGTCTCAGTCATGATTGATTCCGGTGCCTCTGGGAATTTCTGTGATATAAAATATGCGCGGCAGAATGAAATAAGATTTGTGGAAAAGCAATTTTTTGGGGTTGTTCGAGCAGTGGATGGCACCAATTTGTCAGGCCCGATCACTCATGAAACGGAATTGGTTCAGTTAACTGGGTTAAAAGGTCATTCAGAATTTATACCCTTCAATTTAATTGATGCGCCACAATTTCAGTTAATTCTTGGTCTCCCATGGTTGACTGAACACAACCCACGTATTGATTGGAGTAAGAGAACAATTGTAATGGATTCCTCTTTTTTCAAGGAGAATTGTTTTTGTGAACAAACCCAAGTCATGGAGGATACTTTGGTTCGAAATTTGGTTCAACATCGTCCAGCTCAGATTTGCACGGTGGAAACTAAAGAAATTCCTTTGGAATATCAGGATCTATCCTCAGTTATTGACAAAAAAGAAGCAGAGAAGTTACCACCCCATCGCCCCTACGATTGCAAGATTGAGATTGAGCACGGAGCCATTTTGCCATGCAGTCGAATCTATGCGCTCACTGAAACTGAGAATCGATTTTTGAAGGATTACTTGGATCAACATCTAGCCAGTGGATTTATATGCCCCTCACAGTCCCCAGTTTCCTCTCCTCTTTTTTTATTCGGAGAAAAGATGGAGATCTCCGAGCGTGCATAGACTACAGGACGTTAAATCAAGTGACAATCAAGAATCGATACCCCCTTCCCTTGATTTCGGTGTTATTGGATCAAGTGAAAGATGCCAAAATTTATACTAAATTGGATCTGCGAGGAGCATATCATTTAATCAGAGTGGCTCCTGGGGATGAATGGAAAATGGCGTTTTGCACACGGTATGGATTATTTGAGTATCAGGTAATGCCATACGGGTTGTGCAATGCTCCCGCTGCCTTTCAGCATTTTGCTGGGAGAATTTTTGGACAGAGTCGCTGTCGTTTACATTGACGACATCTTGATTTTTTCAAACAGTGTGGAGGAGCACACACAGCATGTGAGAGCAATTTTAACCAAGTTACTGGAAAATCATCTTTATGTGAAGTTGGAGAAGTGTGCTTTTCATGTAAATCGCGTGGAGCTTTTGGGGTTCGTATTATAACCAGAAGGAGTGAGTATGGACTCTGCCAAGGTCAAGGCAGTTCAAGAAAGGCCTTCTCCAAGATCGGTAAAGGAGATTCAAAGTTTTTTGGGATTCTCAAATTTCTACCGAAGATTTATTCCAGACTTCTCCCAGAAGGTAGCACCAATAACTCGACTATTAAAGAAGGGAGCTAAGTTTGTGTGGGTGGACGAAGCTGAAGAAGCCTTTCAATTTTTAAAAAAATCTTTCACCCAAGCTCCAATTTTGCTACACCCCAGAACAGAAGATCCGTTTTATGTTGAAGCTGACGCCTCTGATGTAGCCATTGGGGCAATTCTATATCAATGGCATCAACAAACCGGCCAGTTACAACCAGTGGCTTATTACTCCCGAAAATTGAATCCTCCAGAATGCAATTATTCCATTGCGGATAAAGAGTTACTGGCGGTGAAATGTGCATTTGTGTGCATTTGTAGAATGGCGACATTATTTGTTGGGTGCTAAACACAATGTCACTGTGTTTACTGATCATCGGAACTTGCAGTTTCTCAAATCTGCTCCTACCCTAACAGCCAGACAATTAAGATGGTCCTTGTTTTTCGCCGATTTTGATTTTGTGATTACCTTTCGGTCAGGGAAGAGTAACGCCAAAGCAGATGCTCTTTCTCAAATAGATTCTAATTCTTTGGAATCTACTAGAGAGCTGCAGAACATCATTCCAGAGCAGAAGATTATTCTAGTCACCAATACTTCAGAATTTGCAGACAAGATCCAAAAAGCCATGTCAATCCAGGAAATGAGTGAATGGACCCGGGAAGCTGAAGGCAGAGAAATCAGGAATGGTCTTCCTTATCAAAATGATCGTTTGTTTCTTCCCACAACAGAACTTCAAGAAAAGGCGTTGGAATCTTGCCATGATAATTTACTTGCAGGACACAAAGGGATCCATAAAACTATGGCGTTGGTAGAGAGAAATTTCCGGTGGCCAGATATGAAACCCCAGATACGACAATTTATGACCACTTGTGAAAAATGTTTAAGAGGGAAAACTGATCGGAGTCCCCCTCAGGGGAAGTTAATGCCGCTACCAATACCACCACATCCTTGGCACACAGTATCTATGGATTTGATAGTGGATCTGCCGCCAAGTCAAGGGTTTACTACCATTTTGGTTTTTGTAGATGTTTTTTCAAAGATGGCACATTTTGTTCCACTAAAATAAATGCCAAATGCTTCACAATTAGCTCCGCTTTTTTCCCAACACATAGTTAGATTACATGGAGTTCCAAAAATGTTGATTTCTGATTGAGGCACACAAATTGTTTCGCATTTTTGGAGGGCCTTCACATAAAAATTAGGAATTGACACTCGTTTTTCCACTAGCTATCATCCAGAAACTGACGGTCAGACAGAGAGGGTCAACCAAGAGCTCGAGCAATACCTTCGACTTTATCTTTTGGATCAAAAGATGGAGTGGTCAGAGTTAGTTTGGGCTGCAGAGTTTGCTTACAATAATGCAAAACATTCTTCTACTGGAAACTCTCCTTTTTATGTAAATTATGGAAGACATCCAAGTTTGATGTTAGTGGAAGAAGAGAGTCCTGTTCCAGCAGTTGAAGAGTTTGTATCAGAAATGCAGAGTTCTTTTGCACGAGTAAAAGAAAATTTAACTAAGGCAAAGGCTTCCTATAAGAGACACGCAGATAAAAGAAGAAGAGTAGGACCAGTTTTCAACCCAGGAGATAAAGTTTGGCTATCCGCAAAAAATCTTAAGCTAAAAGAAAATCGAAAATTTCAACCTCGATTTATTGGCCCATTTAAGGTAGAAAATATGTTAAACCCAGTGACAGTCAAGATTCACTTACCATCTTATCTTAAGGTGCATCCCACATTTCATGTTTCTTCGTCCAATACCTAAACCCATTTTGGTAGATTCAGAAGAAGAGTTTGAAGTACACAAAGTTTTAGACTCCACATCTAGAAAAGCCAAATTGTACTATCTGATTGATTGGAAGAACTTTGGTCCTGAAGAGAGATCTTGGGAAACTTATACAAACATTCATGCTCCAAGACTAATTCGGGAATTTCACAAGGCCAATCCCGCAAAACCCAGATTGGGGGGACGTTTTTTGGTGGGGAGTACTGTCAGGAACCCCAATCTAGACTCCGGTGGGAGCCATAAAGGAAACGTAGTGGCCCCCATCAACTTACGTAACATCAAATG
This sequence comes from Triturus cristatus, assembly GCF_964204655.1. Taxonomy (NCBI): domain Eukaryota; kingdom Metazoa; phylum Chordata; class Amphibia; order Caudata; family Salamandridae; genus Triturus; species Triturus cristatus. Next base: position 1,151,746,002 of record NC_140579.1, read on the forward strand.
TCTGTTCCGGAAAAGGCAAGATCCGGAACAGACATTCCGAGTTGCGACGTTCTGCCATGCTGGAAGGAGACCGGACCGCTCCCACTTCCTGTAGTGGTGCGCGGTCTAGTTGTTCCTCCCGGAATTGAAGTGAGACGGCAATGCGCATGCGCGACTATCGCCCGCCGCACTTCAACTGTGGAAACCCGTCTGACAGGAGTTTTTAGTGTGCGCTCGCTGTCAAATCCTGTGTTTCTTCTTCATAGAAAGTTCTGAGTTTGACTTCTGTCAGTCATATCAAAGGAAAGTACTGTGATATGCGCATTTTTGAGTTCTTGAGCAAGTATTAATTAATAATTTTTACTCAGCAGTATCGCATTCTGGTGGCAGAGTGGGAGCAGTACCAGCTCATCTTCCGCGTCGAGTGTCAGGAGCACCAAGCATTCCAGGAGTAACTTCTGTCAAGATAAGTGCTCAACAATATTCAAGTAAGCGTGTCCAGTTGTTTCTAGTTATTCACTCGTTGCAACCCACAGGAGCCCCGAGTTCTCGAGTGACTTCAAGTGAGATTGCAGTCGTTTTTCAAAGTCAAGAGACAAAAGAAATCGTTCAGAGACAGACAGCAGATTTAATGAAGTATTAAACTCATTTAATCCTACACCACAGGATTTTGAACAAGAGAACTATTCTAATCAGACTTAAAAGACTCATTACCACAGTTATACTGAGGAAAAGTATTGAAGAGACAGTCCATAAATAACAGTAAATCGTCCTAAGAAGAACTCATAGCTAGAAGTGCTCTATATATATATTCATCTACTAACTAGAGTACAAGAGCTGGCTGTAGTTCTTCCGGTGAATCAGATTTTACAATAAAAGCATAAATAGGCAAAACAGCTAGAGAGAAGCTAGCTTCTAATAAGACACAGGTAAGAGCTATTCTAGTTGGGAGAGAGAGTAGTCAGAGTGTCAGTTGTAACTCACAGTCTTAGAAAAGATAATTGTTGTGTTTATCTTACAGAATTCCTCCTAGAGTTCCAGAAGTAGGAGCCAGTGTCATGAAGCGTGTCTCTCTTGTTTTGTCTTCCACTTCCCCTTTCCCCCCCGGGCTAAGTTCAGAGGCAGTGAATTCTTGTCTGTCTCTGGTCTTGGTTGGTGGGATCTGAGGGCAAGATCATCTGTTCCTAAGGGGGCCGCACCAGAGTGTATCCGTTCTGACAGGTTGTGTGTGTGTGGGGTTGTGGGTGTGGTTGGGTGTGGTTATGTGCGTGTGTGGTTGTGGGTGTGGGTGTGTGGTTGTTTGTGTGGTTGTGTGTGTGTGTGGTTGTGTGTGTGTGGTTGTGTGTGTTTGTGTGTGTGGTCGGGTGTGATTGTGTGTGTGGTTGTTTGGTTGTGTGTGTGTGTGGTTGTGTGTGTGTCTGTGGCTGTGTGTGTAGTTGTGGGTGTGGTTGTGGCTGTGTGTGTGGTTGTGGTTATGTGTGTGTGGTTGTGTGTGGGGTTGTGTGTGTGATTGTGTGTGGTTGTGTGTGTGTGGTTGTGTGTGTGGGTGTGGTTGTGTGTGTAGTTGTGGTTGTGTGGTTGTGTGGGTGTGGTTGTGTTGTTGGGTGTGGTTGTGTGGGTGTGGTTGTGTGTGTGGTTGTGTGTGTGGTTTTGTGTGTGGTTGGGTGTGGTTTGTGTGTGTGGTTGTTTGTGTGGTTGTGGTTGTGTGTGTGTGGTTGTGTGTGTGGTTGTGTGGCTGTGTGTGGTTGTCTGTGTGTGTGGTTGTGTGTGTGTTTGGGTGTGGTTGTGTGTGGTTGTGTGTGTGGTTGTGGTTGTGTATGTGTGGTTGTGTGTGTGGTTGTGTGTGGTTGTGTGGCTGTGTGTGGTTGTCTGTGTGTGTGTTTGTGTGTGTGTTTGGGTGTGGTTGCGTGTGGTTGTGGTTGTGTGTGTGTGGTTGTGTGGGTGGTTGTGGTTGTGTGTGGTTGTGTGTGGTTGTGTATGTGGTTGTGTGTGGTTGTGTGTGTGTGGTTGTGTGTGTGTGGTTGTGTATGTGTGTGGTTGTGTGTGTGGTTGTGTGAGTGGTTGTGTGTGTGTGGTTGTGTGTGTGGTTGTGTGTGTGTGTGTGGTTGTGGTTGTGTGTGTGTGTGGTTGTGGTTGTGAGTGGTTGTGGTTGTGTGTGTGTATGTGGTTGTGTGTGTGGTTGTGTGTGTGGTTGTGTGTGCGTGGTTGTGGTTGTGTGTGTGGTTGTGTGTGGCTGTCTGTGTGTGGTTGTGTGCGTGATTGTGGTGGTGTGTGTGGTGGTGTGGTTGTGTGTGGGTGTGGTTGTGTGTGTGGTTGTGGTTGTGTGTGTGTGTGTGGTTGTGTGTGTGGTTGTGTGTGTGTGATTGTGTGGTTGGTGTGTGTGTGTGGTTGCGGGTGTGGTTATGTGTGTGGTGTGTGTATGTGTGTGGTTGTGTGTGTGGTTGTGTGGGTGTGGTTGTATGTGTGGTTGTGTGTGTGGTTGTGTGTTTGTGGTTGTGGTTTTGTGTGGTTGTGTGGTTGTGTGTGTGGTTGTGCGTATGGTTGTGGTTATGTGTGTGGTTGTGGTTGTGTGTGTGGTTGTGTGTGTGACAGTAATACTAAAAGCATATCAAAATAAAGGAACACAAACATTGAGTTTGTGGAAAGAGAAAGCACATTTTAAGTCAAACGGGTGCAGCAAAGCATTAACACAACAACATGTTCTTTGATCCTTGATGTTCTTTGAACGAGAACATTAAAGGCGCACCGCGAAAGTGATCGCGGGCAAAAGTAAAAGGGATTTGAAATTTTGAAAAAAGAGTGGATAAATGATGCATTTTCAAGCAAACTTGAGGAAGCAGTAAGGTTAATAAAGCAATACGATTGAATTATTTATAATTTAAGAAATTGATGGGTGTTGGATTTTTGGGGGGAGGTTCTTACACAGAGGACCGCACAGAGATGTTGAGAGTGTGGCAGAAAAAAATTATGGCAACAGACAGCAAGATAGAGTGTGGAAGAGAGAGCTCACCTGTGCTAACTTTTACAGTGTCCAGTGTTTCTGGCACCTCACACTATCCACCAATGCCACCTTCACACGCTGCCCATGAGAGCCAGCTCATCTCTGCCCACCAGTGCCAGCTTCACACTGCCCTCAAGCACCTTACATTGTGAGCGATGCTGTACGACCCCAATGCATACACTAACCCTTGAAAATGGTCACTTTAGAGTGGCTTGGTATCACTTAGAAGCCAAGGCAGTAAAAAAACGACATGCCTTGAAAGATTCTACATCTTTAATTTTAGGGTGCACTTTAGGTCCTAAGAGTCGTGGGGAAATCCTCAGGAATCCATATTTCTCTCAGAATTTTGAACACTTTCACGCCCTGCTCGCCGTCTGCCTGCCACCTTCTCAAACCTATACCCACTCTCCTTTGTGTTGTAACTCAGTCACCATGTTCCTTTCCATGACCGATGTGTCGTTAGCCCACACTATACCCCGCCTCACCCTGCTGAAACAACATACCCCTGCTAATGTCTGGAGTACCCGCCCTGAATTTGAGGTTCCTCGTCTGAGAGTGGCACAGCACCCCTCATAAAGTTGTTACCTGAGCTGTACCCCCCTGCTCGAAATGATTTGGGGCCATTTATACTTGTCGCTGACGTCCATCTCACACAGATTGGCCATCAATGCTTTTGAGTGGGAAACCTTTGTCGGATGAATCACAACCTCAGGCCAGTGTCTGCACAAAGCACTAGGAGGCCAAGTAATTAGCAAGCTCTGCACTTTACAAATCCCAGAAACATAGCCTTGGTAGTCCCGGAGTCAAAACAGGGTGTTAACAATTGCTAGGCAGAGGACTGTGTTAGGAACAGTGGATGGGGGACTCTTGTGATAACTGTGCACGTGCGCATTCCTATTGATTGATTGGTTCAGGGATTACATGGCATAAATTATGAACTGAATAACCCTTAGGCCTCAGTATCCATGGAACGGAGCTGCCCTCTTTATTTCTCCCCCCAGGGACAGGTGGAATGAAGGAAGCAAGTGCAGACGCCCAGAAAGAAAACGGGAAAGTTGTAAAATTGTAGGCTTGGCGGGTGGTATATTTGTTTTCAGAGACATCAGGACTTAGTGCCAGTCTGTCACTTAAGAGACACACAGAGCCAGACCTTGGCTCTGGTAGCAGGATGATGACCGACCGCGTCTTGCCTCCGACTCTGGGGTGAATAAATGAAACCAGAAGAGCCCATTCCATCAAGTTGGCAAAGTAGTCATCGGGTAAGTGAAGATATTCTCAGGACTGGAGAATGGGAACATTCCAGTTCACCCATATCTGGACCTTTCATCCACGGCCGGCATGCTCGCGGGAGGAGGGGGGCACTCAGTGCACTGACCGCAGCTATTGCGAAGCCTGCCCGATGGCATTGCTGGAGCGCTTTCACTGTTGGCTTGTCCTTGCTGTTACTGGTGCTGGGGCCCGCAGGACTTCCGGTGTTTGGCTGCATTATCTGGCCTGGGCTGTTGGCAGTGGTGGGTTTCTAGGAATGGCGGTGCAGGGGGCCCGCAGTACTTGGAGCAGCAGTGCTAGGGCTGAGGTATGCCGGTAAGAGGCTATGGTTTACTTTGATAGCAAGAGGAAAACTATCAAACACAACGCTTCATGGGACCCCGTTAAAATGAAAGTTACGAGCAAGAGAAAATACGCAGGTGGTGATAAACAATGTTACAACGCTTCATCGAACACTATAAGTTTGTCTTTGGTCATATCAATTTTTAAAAAAACATACCTTGCCGCCTCCGCTCCTGTGTGATGGTGCAGCCAGCAGGCAGCCTCCTTCCCCAGCCCTAAGCCAATCCCAACGCTGCAATAACAGCATTGTGATTGGTGAGGCGTAGCGGAGAGCGCCCCGGCCAGGCCTTTTCTCTATGTTGGCTGCATGCAGCAGCCTACATAGAGAAAAAGGGAGAGTGCGCATGACTGAGTTGGTCGGCCCTGGAGCAGACCAAACAGTCAGTACCCACAACAGTGGGCAAAGCCACTCCCCCCTGCCCTCAAGCAGGACCGCCCGCCCACCCGCCCTCCCACAACCAGGCACTCCAGGCACTTCTGCTATCTTGCAGTGCAAGAAGCAGAAACATAAAATGGTAGTTTTACCATTTTATGTTTCTGCTTCTCGCACTGAGCGAAAGCAGTGGGGGCGACGCCCGCACGCCCCTATGGAGGAGCCGCCACTGTTACCAAGGTAATGGCCCTTTTCATTTTCTATGCAGGCTGAATAATAATCAACCAAGACAGGAGACAACACAAATATTTTGACTGCAACCATCCAGTGCTGACCTATGGGCATCTGAAGTGGGTCTGGCATTCACAAACATCTAATACAACAGGCTAGTTTGGTTACAGGCCACAAATGTCTATCTAACAGCTCTAACCAAAAACAGTGTGACAAGGTGACTATGTGGGCATTATACAGCCATAGAAGCACATGCAAAATACCAATGCAAAACAACTTTTTCCCTATCCCCCTACAATGGAACTATGCTGACTTTCTGGTCTAAAAGTCGTCATCAGTAGGCACACCTGCAACAACACGCTGAGATTCTTCTAGCTCACTGGGATAGACTAGCATTTCAAGTTACATCTCAAGTTACAGCGTATCTCTCCATTGCCTGTCCGGTAATAGTCATAGACATTTTGAGTCTCAAGCAAGAGGTGTAAGAAAGGTTACCACATGGATAACTGGTTCGTGGCGGCCACTCGTCCATAGCGACGTTGCTTTTTGATTCTTTTTGATTCTTTGGTGTTGTCTCTTCCTATCATTGTGGAGCAGAATTCACCAGGTGTTAAATTGTTCACCCACTAATATGGACCGTGAGCTGGGGTTAGACCGTCGGGAGATAATGTTGTTTTACCCTACTGATGATGTGTTGTTGCATGAGCAATCCAGCTCAGTGCAAGAGGAACCGCAGATTCAGACATTTGGTGTATGTGCTTGGTTGAGGAGATAATGTGGCGAAGCTACCATCTGTGGGATTATAACTGAATGCCTCTAAATCAGAATCCCCCTAAGCCATAATGATACTGCAGTGCCTTGGAGTCTCAGTTGACCTGGGACAGACAACCTCTGGGTCAGTGCCCCGAGATGCTCACCCTGGAAGCAGAATGCAGACGGAAGGGAACCGCCTCTGAAGAACCAGGGCCTTATGGGCCTGGCGGCGCAGGGCACGCCCTAATCTTCTGAGTTCACCTGCTTTGTTGAACAGAGACACAGGACATTCTGTTGAGCGTAGAAGATCAGGTTTATTAGCTGCAGCTAAGTACAGTTGTCCCAGAAGTACACTCAGTATGTTTTTAGGAGACTGCCACTTTACTCCGTGGCGCACAATCTTTTATAGCACATAGATTCACCAAGAACACTCCCAATGCATACATGGTTATCCAATGAGAAGAGTTTGAAAACAAGATATAACGAATGAGAAAAGTTTGAAAACAAGATATCAATTAACCCAAATAAACCTCTCTTCCAACTGTTTTGTCACCCCTCCCCACAAGTTAATCAGTGGTAGTGTCTACAACTCAACTTGCAGGTGGCAGGACATTTGTATGCTTTGGAGGACAGTTGTGAAATGAGAGCATACAAGTAGAGAATAGCGAAGGCCAGAAGATAAGATAAAGTCAGGAAAGAATGGTGTGAACCGACAGACAGTTGAGACAGGGTTTAGTCAAACCAGACGAGGATTAGTGGACTCAGCCAGTCCCTGACATCAGTCTCGTAAACAGAGGCAGAAGGTTATTTGACACGTCGCAGTAAAATCAGCAGAAAAACTTCGTTCATTGTGCTGCCTGAGTGAGGGCAACACAAAATGGCGGTGGTGGCTGAATACAAGCGAGATCGAAAATCGAATTTCCTCAGACCCTCCTTTTGCCATAACTCAGGCAAAACACACAGATTCACGTTAATCTGAATAAATGTCAATAGCCATGAGGTCGTCAAACTGTTGCTGCAACATCATTTTAATGTTGTCTGTTTTCTGTGACTCAGGTCTTGGGAAACACAGAGTGGCACAAAGACTGCAGATGGCGGGGCCACACTGCATACAGAGACAACAGGAAAAAATGATGGCCAAAACCACTCCAAGGAAGGTTAGTACCTTCCATCCCCATTTAGATAGTAATCCCCAAAACCATCCTAATAAAGACCAATCTCCTTCGTCTTGATAAATCGTTTCGGAGATCATGTGTAATTTGGAGATGGCTTGGTATACCGTAGGGGCGTTGTCAGGTATATAAATACAACAGCTAGATCCGATCAATTTACAGACTCCACCACGATCTGCAAGAATAACATCTAGTGCAATCCAGTTCTGCAAAGTCATGAGACAATCCGCCTGAAGTTCAGCTGTGAGATTACTCAAGGCTCCCACAGTGACATCTATGGTAGTCTCAACAACACGAACCAGCTGTCTCATGTTTCTGCTGTTGGACATTGGGCCCCAAAAAGGAAGAAATCCTTTGAGGAAATCACTTCCCTCTTGTCCTGCTGTGTCTTTAGAATCAATAATCCCTCTGCCATATCTGTTTATATGATGGCCTGAAGGAGCAGTGTATGTAGGAGGGAGAAGAAAAGCTATATAGCATGTTCCTGAAAAATCCGTTGGTAGCCACGTATAAGCTCTATCGTGGCAGACAAAATATGTGCCCTGGGATGGCACTAACGGCGGTGAATTCTGAGACGTGTAGATGTATGTATGGGAACAAAAGCTTTTTCTTTGTCCAGTGTCAGTAGTCTGGCCATTCATTTGTAAACAGAAATTACCTTGATGAGGGACAGTCCAAATTGGTGGAGATTTTCCCTGTTTAGTTTTATCTGTAAGGCTAGTAATGTAACGAGTCACGTTCCAATTAGTATATGTTTATCTCTCGTCAACAGGAACCTTATTATTCTACACAATTTTAGTCATAGCCACCATTCCCTTTATCAGAGAATTATGACTAAAATATGGCTTACTACCATAGGAACCAACTGAACGTCTAAATCGGCTTTGATATGCATTTGAAAATATTACAAAATAGGCCCAAGCGGAACCTTCATAAGAAAATGGAAGGACTAAATATGGCATCCCTTTATCTGTGGTATGAGGCATAAGTCCACACACCCAACAGTCGGTTGTGTTGACTACCAATTGGTGTTGGTGCAACAATTGGATAAATGAATTATAAAAATATTCTGTTCTCCTGATTAGTTCATGTTGGGGAAGTGTATATAATTGATGTGGGGAGATAGTAGAATGAAGAGGCAAGCAGATAGAATTAGGGACAACTTTTTGCTGCATAGCATGAATAACCCAACCTACACAAGCCAATAAGATACACAAAAATATAGAAACACACAATGTTACGCCACATCGACTGTACAATATTTTACAATATTTCTTTCTCAACTCTTCCTTATTATCCTTCTTTCCTAATTTAACATCCATCCTCTAAAATTGTTGCTCACGGCAATCTTCCTTACTCACTTGGCTGTGATTATTAGCCGTCCTATGACACTGCAAGTCCTGGGGGCCTAGCCACTATACAGGTCACAAACCAAGACTCCTACCGTGACCCTGCAACCTGGACAGATGATAAATGTAGCAGAAGAGATGGAAATCTCAGGTGTCCTCGACCAATCTAGGTCTTAAATTGTATCTAGTCCTTGTTGGTACAGTTTGGTCTTGAAATAGGGTCTGTGGCTCTGTGGTGTTTAATCGGAGATGGGAAGGTACGGCTTCTTGTAGAATGTTGTCATCTTCTTTCTCCGATCGAGTTCCATCCAGGTGTGCACTACTGAAAAGTATGAATCGGGGGACTTTTTCTCCTTCAGAATCACCTATACCCTTACGAACCCACTGATCAAAAGGCAAGGGCAAGGGCACTTTCTTGCAGTGCACGCCGTGGATCCAGTTCTTTTTCCCTTCGACTTTTACTGCTGTGCGAGTTGTCAGGAGAACTTGTCGAGGCGTCTTCCAGTGAGGTTCCAAATTCTTTGTCCTCTGAAAAATTTTCACACAGACCCGGTCTCCAGGTTGGATAGAATGACCTGGGTCTGTGGAGGCTTCTGGTAAAGCGTTTTGAACCTGTTGGTGAAGAACACGTAATTTAGTGGTGAGGTTATGTAAATAGTCAATCAGCATTGGATACTGTATATCAGAATACTTTCTAGGGCAAGGGACTCCCCATACATTAGCTGGGCGCCCGAAAACAATCTCGTATGGGCTGAGTCCCAAACGAGAATGTACAGCTGTTCTAGTGGACAGGAGAGCCAAAGGTAAAGCATCGGGCCAATTCAGACCTGTGCTGGCTTGTACTTTTGCAAGCTTAAGTTTGAGAGTGCCGTTATAGCACTCTACCAAACCCGCGGACTGAGGATGATTTGCCGCATGAAACTTCTGCCTTATACCAAGACCGGTACACACCTTTTGCATAATTTGGCCTACAAATTCACTTCCATTGTCACTCCAGACAATGCGCGGCAAACCAAACCTAGGGAAGAACTCTTTTAGAAGAACCTTGGCAGTGGACAAAGCAGTGTTGTCTTTCAGGGGGTAAGCCTCTATCCATCTGGAAAAGGCACATACCACTACCAGAACATATTTAAGATTGTTACATCGATCCATGTGAATGTAGTCAATTTGCAACACCTCAAAAGGATATGTTGGGGGAGCAAAATTACCTGCCGGAGTTGGGGTTCCCTTTCCCGGATTGTACATCAAGCAAATGATACAATGCTTCACCACATTATCTGCACATTTTGGAATCCCTTCGTTCAGCCACACTGGAGCCAGAAGTTTACATATTCCTTTTGCACTGATGTGGGCTGGACCATGCGCCATAGTAACTACAGGCAGTACGTAGGCGTCTGGTAACAGCCAACGCTGGTGTTCTGACAATTCTATCCAACATCCTGTTGCGACTAACATTCCTGCACTCTCTTTCCACTTTCTCAACTCTTTCTCTGTAGCATCTCCCTGAATCGATCTCACACTTTCTATTGTGTCCACACACATCCCTCTTTCCCTGACCCAATTCGCAGGGCACGCAACATACATGCGACTTGTAGCATCTCTGGCTGTCCTTTTTGCTACCTCATCCGCAAAAGCATTTCCGCGACCAACATCATCAGTAATCTTCTTATGCGCACTACATTTCACAATTGCTATCTGGGTAGGCAAAACAAGTGACTCAAGAAGATCAGTTACCAATTGACCATGCTGTATTTTAGTACTGTGGGAGGTAAGGAATCCTCTTTCCTTCCACAAACGACCGAAGCTATGCGCCACACCGAACGCATACTGGCTGTTGGTATACACATTCACTCTCTTTCCTTTAGATAACACACACGCTCTGGTTAAAGCTATCAGTTCAGCTGCCTGAGCTGAATTATGTCTGATGCGTGCTGTCTCCACAATTGTATACAAGGTGGTAACAGCATAATCTGAAGTTGTCTCACCATTTGGGAGTTTGAAACAAGACCCATCCACCCATAGGATCCCATCTGGATCCAGTTATGGTGTTGGACTTGGCCCTTTTCCCGAAATGTTTCGCTTTTTCTGGGAAATCGCATAATGTGTGAATGCAAAGCTTGAATGCTGTGTGATAGTGCACGCAGACTGAGTTTTCCCCATTTTAAAACATAGAACTTAAAATGGATGCCATAGCTGTGTGGTTGCGCCGTTTGACTGAGCTGGGTTAACAGTCTAGTGGTTAATTCCCAGCAACCCCAGCTTTTGGAGGGAAGCCTGGCACCCAGGGTGCTCTACCCCTCCCCCTAGGCCAGTTAGAGCCAGTTTCCCCAGACGCTTCTAGAAGCTTCTGGCACTGTCTGGAAGGTGGGGTGAGGGGCGTATAAAGGGCGGAGCTGGGTTGCCATGTGCTCAGACAGAGGGTGGACCTGAGAGAGAGGGGACCTGCTGCCAGGGGTTACCGCCACATGGGCCTGTGTGCTGGGCCCTGAGCCTACCTACCCCCCCCTCTACTGTCCCCAGGGCGAGGGAAAGCTATAGTTGGGGCAACGCAATCCTAGAGAAGCCTTCGCAGGAGTTTTAGGCGGTAGGATTAGTCAGGGACCTATGCCTCTGAAAGTGACAGGGCTTAGGTGCTGCCTTTCAAGTGAGTGAGGGATCCTGAACTGCCCACCGATCTGGCCCGGCGAGAGGAGAATCCAGGGACGACAGGCAGAGACTAATTAGTCCGCCTTCAGCCACTAACGCAATGTCCCCCCTCAAGAAACCCTCAAACAAGGGGCAGGAACCAGAGAGCGCTATTCACAAGCTGCCCCGGGAAGGAGAGCGCTATTTACAAGCTGCCCCTGGAAGGAGAGTGCTAGATTTGGTGAGCGCTATCTTTGACGTGACTGTGCACTGCCCCTAAAGCTGGTGGGACCGCCTAGCGCCTGCAAAGCGCTATACCTCGTGGCCCAAAGGAGGTGAGGAGCGTGTGGCCAGGGAGAGCTGGGCGCAGAACTATATATCGGGAGCCTACCCCACGTGCCAGCCTAATTAGGAGCCCAGCGGGAGCCCACCCTGCATGTGTGCCACCTTTAAAGATTTAATCTCCTAGTGGGAGCCTACCCCGCGTGTGTCCCGCCGTGGAATATTTACACTTATAGCGGGTGCCAACCCCACGCTGTGCACCCTCATCGCGGGAGCCTACCCCGTATTGCCCCCGCAAGGAAGAGAAACTGACAGAATCACCGCCGCCGCCCGGGGGGGCAGACGAGGAGCGGGCCGCCGCTCTGCCTGCGGCGACCCGGTAGGGGAAGTAGTGGCGCGAGAGCCAGGCGGGAGCCTACCCCGCGCTGGCGTCACCCCCAAGGCTCGACGGAGACGTCGCTCCGTGGCGAGGGGCTCTCCGGAGGTGAGGAGAGCCCCGCGAACCGTGCCTGAAAGTCCCGGGTCCCAGGAGGGGCCCGGGTGAAGTCCGACGTCGGGGAGAGCAGAGAGGGAGGATGGGAGCCTACCCCGCCTCCCCCAGCCGAGGACGTCCGCAGCCTTGCTGAGGCTGCCTGAAAGTCCCGAGTCCCAGGAGGGGGCTCGGGTGAAGTCCTGCGGTTGTAGCTGAGAGGCGGAAGGTCAGGGGCCCGAGGCGCATTGTCGGCGCCTGCCCCCACCGCCCGGGCGAAGTCGGAGGACGCGCTGCTGTGGTCGGGGGCTTCCCGGGGCTGAGGAGAGCCCTGCATGCTGCGCCTACGGAAACAGAGGCTCGAAGCCTGCCCCGGGAGCTGGTGAGTGGGGCTTGGGCGTTACTTGGTGGTGGTGTGTCGGGGCACATTGCCGGTGCCCGCCCCAGGGACAGGGACTCCGACGCTTCCCAGCGGCACCGCCGAAGCGGGCCGCTGCAACGGTGGGCACTGTGACACTCTTGGGGCCCAGAAGGGGCTCCGCCATGGCACGTTTTAGTTCCTGGGACACCACTGCACCGAGGGGGCAAGACTGTTGTTGAGTCCAGGAGAGGGACTCCTACCTAGCCCATAACTGGTGGACCTACTTCTGCATGGTTACAACGGTGGGGGGACATGTAAAAGGTGACTCCTGCTCATGGGGTTGTGGCCATTGCTGTTGTTGTCATGCCCCAGGGGATGCTCTATGTCTATGCCTCCATGCCCATATGTTCCCCTGCTCATACTGCGGTGTTGGTTTGAGGATGCAGGGATGTTTTCTCTCTAGACCTTATGTGTAGGTCCCATGCGAATGGTGTGCCCTGTATAGTCATCCTGGGGCTTGCCAAATGTCCGGGAGGCTCCGGGATTGTGGGATAGCCTATATTGATGCCCAGAGGTATTGTTGTGACCCCGGATGGCCCCAATGCCCATTGTGGGAAGCGTGATAGGTCTCCCCGGCTGCGGATTAGTAACTAAGGCTTTTGCGCCTAATGAGATGCATATTGTTTTTATGCCATGATGTCTCCGAAATGCATGTGGTTATAGGGCGAAGGGGTTCTTTTCCCTAGGGCCCCAGCGTTGGTGGTCTGCATGAAGTGTTCCTCATTCGAAGTAAGCCAAATGGATACATGTTTCTATTACAGGTGATTGCCTAATGTTTTCCCCTTACAGCTTTCCTGCCTCAGGGGATATCCGTGATGTTCATGTATATTGTGATGCCATGAGGTTTCCGTTACAGGTGTTCCGGCCTAGTGTCTAACGTCACGCCCTGATGTTTTATTCCAGGTTAATACTGATGGATGGTACCTTTATTTCTCACGTACAATTATTTTATCTGTAAATCGCAATGGTTCTGGCAGCGGCCCGATTGGCCCTGCCATGTATATAATTCCCCCCTGTAAATTTGAACTGAGCGCCAGTTGGCGCAGTGTAGAGATTACCTGACACCTTGTGGTTTTGACAATACAAAAGTTCTTGTTTTTACCTAAACTAGTGTAGTGTCTCTTTTTGTAGTGTGCCTGGTGTGTCGCCTGTGTGTACTGCGTGGATGCTTTGCACATTTCCTCCGGAGTTTGGCCCGCCCGCTCTGCACCACGCTACCCGTTTCCAACGTTGGTGTTCAGTGGTGGGATAGGACTTGTGTTTGCGCAGTACCGCAGCGACAACGGGTTGCACTGCAAATTGAGCGCTTAAAAGTAATCTCAGGTTTTGGGGAATTATTGTTTTTGTCTTGATTGTGATTTCCTCCTAGAAGGGGTGTGTTTTAAATTGTGTTCCCCTGTTGCACTGTGGGTGGTGTGTCCCGGGTGTACCTTGCCAGGATGGGGTTAACCTACAACGAGGATGACCTTGGGGGGTACACGGAGCAAGAATTGATTTATTGCTGCAAAGAGAGAGGGATACCCCCAGTAGGCAACACACGCAGGAAGTTATTTCTCTATGAGGCCCTCAAAAGGGGGGAACCCTTAGAGATCGGTGGGGACCTGTCAGATTACCCCTCCGCCTATTTGAAGGGTGGAGTTAGTGGAGACCCGGAGGAGGACCTCCAGTGTAGGGAGGACTCCGAGAGTGAGGGGGCCCAGTCCATAACCCAGGAGGGGGGTGACACAGACGAGGAGGAAGAATATGAGCGGGGGGAGACGCCAGTAGCGAGTGAGGACACCAGAGTTAGGGAGTCCCACGCTGGGTCCAGTCCCGGGGGCACTGCCCCATCCCTTTCCCTGTCCCCAGAAGAGTGGGTACATAGGAGGGAAGAAAGGGAGCATCAGCTGGCGCTGGAAAGGCTCAAGGTGGAGCTAGCGCGGCTGAGGGTGGAGGAGAAGAGGCTAGAGACGGAGAAGGTCCTAGCGCAGGAGAGGATGGCGGAGGCAGAGAGGGCCTTTGCCAGGGAGAGACCAGCTCGGGAGGGTAGGTTGTCCCCTGAGAGTGGTTTTTGTGGTCTGGATTCACCAGTAAGTGTGGGATCCAGTGGTGACAGCGAGAGTGGATCCAATGTAGGGTGTCCCACTCCCAGAGCCCAGGAGACAGTGCCTGATTCCCAGGAAGAGGGGGACAGGTTAGAGTTCAGGGGCAGGGGAAAACTGTCCCACCAGTCCTGGGGAGAGTTTGCGGAGGTGTGTGGGACTGCATTGGAGGATTGGGTGGTGTGGAGTGCAGTGAATGAGTGGGAAGGGCTGTGCCAGGTAGTCATCCGGGAGCACATGCTCAGGAATTGTCCCACAAGGTTGCGTCACCACCTGTTACAGTGCGGGATCTCCGACCCCAGGGAGATTGCACGGGAGGCAGACCTCTGGGTGAGTGCCAGGGTGTCTGAGGAGGCATTGGGGAGTGACCCTGAAGGGGGTGGTGCAGGGATCTTCCAACCCAGCGAGGTGGGAGAGGTGGCGAATAGCCCAGCTAGGTCCCCGGGAAGAGAGAGGGTTGTAGGGCCTCACGTCCTATCCATAGGAAGGAGTGAGATGGGGAGGTGTCCCGAGGTGCCCCAACCGCAGTCTCAGGGCCTGGAGAGTTCCGTAAGGGAGCCCCAGGTTGGGAGCCTAGGCAGTCCTGATGTGCCGCCCGGTGAGGGGGAGCCCCTAGTGTCAGGAGGACCCGGGGCATCTGTAATCAGAGCTCCTGAGGTTCTGGGGTTGGCCCAGTTGCAGGGTTTAGATCCTGGGCTGGGATGCCAGGTTCAGGGGTTGCCTGACCTGGCGGGTGGGGCATCTGTTAACAGTGTCCCCCCGGAATTGACTTCCAGGGGTACTTTTCCAGGTGGGAGGGTGCGGAACTCTGGAAGGGGGTGCAGAGGGAGGAAGGTCTCGCCTCATGGCACCGGCTCAGCCACAGGGCTTAGATCCTGGGTTGGGAGGCCAGGGATGGGTACTGCCTGACCTGGCGGGTGGGACATCTGTTAGCAGTGTCCCCCCAGAATTGTCTTCCAGTAGTGCTACTCCCGTTGGGAGGGTGCGGAACTCTGGGAGGGGGTGCAGGGGGAGGGAGGACTCGCCCCTGGCACCGGTGCAGCTTAAGGGTTTAGACCCTAGGTTGGGGAACCAGTTGCAGGGTCAAGGCCCTGGACTGGGGAGAGAGTGGTCGTCTGAGGGTGCCTCGCAGGGGAGGAGGAACCCCAGAAGGAGAGGTAGGGGGAGGAGAGCCTCGCCCCTGAGGGCTGGTCAGCCTGAGGGTGCGGACCCCAGGTGGGAGGACCAGTGGCAGTTTGGAACTGCAAGGAGGAGGAGGAGAGTGGTCAACGGGTACTACGGGCCTGGGGTTACTGCCCCCCACTCTGTGAGACCGCAAGGGCCAGAGACATCTGGGTGGCCTAGGGGCCAGTCCTGGCCACAACCAGCTAGGGGACCCCCGGGTGGTGGCTCAGTCGGTCGAGGAAGGTTTGAGAGAGGGAACCTTCGGGTTCCAGAGTGGAGGAGAACCTGCGGGTGCTCCTGCAGTTGCGGGCCTGCGTCCACCTTTTCTCGCCCTATGCAGGGAAGCCCATCAAGGCATTGATCGGTCTACCCTGGCTTTTGGCTGGAAGGGGGTTGTGTTGGACTTGGCCCTTTTCCCGAAATTTTTCGCTTTTTCTGGGAAATCGCATAATGTGTGAATGCAAAGCTTGAATGCTGTGTGATAGTGCACGCAGACTGAGTTTTCCCCATTTAAAAACATAGAACTTAAAATGGATGCCATAGCTGTGTGGTTGCGCCGTTTGACTGAGCTGGGTTAACAGTCTAGTGGTTATTTCCCAGCAACCCCAGCTTTTGGAGGGAAGCCTGGCACCCAGGGTGCTCTACCCCTCCCCCTAGGCCAGTTAGAGCCAGTTTTCCCAGACGCTTCTAGAAGCTTCTGGCACTGTCTGGAAGGTGGGGTGAGGGGTGTATAAAGGGCGGAGCTGGGTTGCCATGTGCTCAGACAGAGGGTGGACCTGTGAGAGAGGGGACCTGCTGCCAGGGGTTACCGCCACATGGGCCTGTGTGCTGGGCCCTGAGCCTACCTACCCCCCCCCACTCTACTGTCCCCAGGGCGAGGGAAAGCTATAGTTGGGGCAACGCAATCCTAGAGAAGCCTTCGCAGGAGTTTTAGGTGGTAGGATTAGTCAGGGACCTATGCCTCTGAAAGTGACAGGGCTTAGGTGCTGCCTTTCAAGTGAGTGAGGGATCCTGAACTACCCACTGATCTGGCCCGGCGAGAGGAGAATCCAGGGACGACAGGCAGAGACTAATTAGTCTGCCTTCAGCCACCAACGCAATTTCCCCCCTCAAGAAACCCTCTAACAAGGGGCAGGAACCAGAGAGCGCTATTCACAAGCTGCCCTGGGAAGGAGAGCGCTATTTACAAGCTGCCCCTGGAAGGAGAGCGCTAGATTTGGTGAGGGCTATCTTTGACGTGACTGTGCACTGCCCCTAAAGCTGGTGGGACCGCCTAGCGCCTGCAAAGCGCTATACCTCATGGCCCAAAGGAGGTGAGGAGCGTGTGGCCAGGGAGTGCTGGGCGCGGAAAGATATATCGGGAGCCTACCCCGCGTGCCAGCCTAAGTAGGAGCCCAGCGGGAGCCCACCCTGCGTGTGTGCCACCTTTAAAGATTTAATCTCATAGCGGGAGCCTACCCCGCGTGTGTCCCGCTGTGGAATATTTACACTTATAGCGGGTGCCCACCCCGCGCTGTGCACCCTCATCGCGGGAGCCTACCCCGTATTGCCCCCGCAAGGAAGAGAAACTGACGGAATCACCGCCGCCGCCCGGGGGGGCAGAAGAGGAGCGGGCCGCCGCTCTGCCTGCGGCGACCCGGAAGGGGAAGTAGTGGCGCGAGAGCCAGGCGGGAGCCTACCCCGCGCTGGCGTCACCCCCAAGGCTCGACGGAGATGTCGCTCCGTGGCGAGGGGCTTTCCGGAGGTGAGGAGAGCCCCGCGAACCGTGCCTGAAAGTCCCGGGTCCCAGGAGGGGGCCCGGGTGAAGTCCGACATCAGGGAGGGCAGAGAGGGAGGACGGGAGCCTACCCCGCCTCCCCCAGCCGAGGACGTCCGCAGCCTTGCTGAGGCTGCCTGAAAGTCCCGAGTCCCAGGAGGGGGCTCGGGTGAAGTCCTGCGGTTGTAGCTGAGAGGCGGAAGGTCAGGGGCCCGAGGCGCATTGTCGGCGCCTGCCCCCACCACCCGGGCGAAGTCGGAGGACGCGCTGCTGTGGTCGGGGGCTTCCCGGGGCTGAGGAGAGCCCCGCATGCTGCGCCTACGGCAACAGAGGCCCGAAGCCTGCCCCGGGAGCTGGTGAGTGGGGCTTGGGCGTTACTTGGTGGGGGTGTGTCGGGGCACATTGCCGGTGCCCGCCCCAGTGACAGGGACTCCGACGCTTCCCAGTGTCACCGCCGAAGCGGGCCGCTGCAACGGTGGGCACTGTGACACTCTTGGGGCCCAGAAGGGGCTCCGCCATGGCCCGTTTTAGTTCCTGGGACACCACTGCACCGAGGGGCCAAGACTGTTGTTGAGTCTAGGAGAGGGACTCCTACCTAGCCCATAACTGGTGGACCTACTTCTGCATGGTTACAACGGTGGGGGGACATGTAAAAGGTGACTCCTGCTCATGGGGTTGTGGCCATTGCTGTTGTTGTCATGCCCCAGGGGATGCTCTATGTCTATGCCTCCATGCCCATATGTTCCCTTGCTCATACTGCGGTGTTGGTTTGAGGATGCATATTGTTTTTATGCCATGATGTCTCCGAAATGCATGTGGTTATAGGGCGAAGGGGTTCTTTTCCCTAGGGCCCCAGCGTTGGTGGTCTGCATGACGTGTTCCTCATTCGAAGTAAGCCAAATAGATACATGTTTCTGTTACAGGTAATTGCCTAATGTTTTCCCCTTACAGCTTTCCTGCCTCAGGGGATATCCGTGATGTTCATGTATATTGTGATGCCATGAGGTTTCCGTTACAGGTGTTCCGGCCTAGTGTCTAACGTCACGCCCTGATGTTTTATTCCAGGTTAATGCTGATGGATGGTACCTTTATTTCTCACATACAATTATTTTATCTGTAAATCGCAATGGTTCTGGCAGCGGCCCGATTGGCCCTGCCATGTATATAATTCCCCCTGTAAATTTGAACTGAGCGCCAGTTGGCGCAGTGTAGAGATTACCTGACACCTTGTGGTTTTGACAATACAAAAGTTCTTGTTTTTACCTAAACTAGTGTAGTGTCTCTTTTTGTAGTGTGCCTGGTGTGTCGCCTGTGTGTACTGCGTGGATGCTTTGCACATTTCCTCCGGAGTTTGGCCCGCCCGCTCTGCACCACGCTACCCGTTTCCAACAAATGGCGTATCTTTCTAATCAATCCTGCCTTTTGTCTCCTCCTCAGTATGGAGAAAACAATCATATTGTTTCCGAATATCTTTCTCTTCTGGAAGAGGTAACAGTGTGGCTGGATTTAAAATATTACATCGTTTGATGTGCACATGACTAGCCAAGAGCGTCAGCTCATATCCAGACAATCGAGCACTTGTAAGATGTTGTGTTTTCGTCCTATTTAGCAAGGTATCCACTGCATGTGGTACCATAACAATGAGAGTATTATCTAGCACCACTCCAGCAGACTGACGAATAGAAATTGCTGCTGCTGCTGTAGTTTTAAGACAACTAGGCAATACCTTGGCTACTGGGTCTAACGTAGCTGAAAAATAGGCACATGGCCGCTGTTTGTCTCCAAATCGTTGTGTTAAGACTGACAACGCACAACCCTCTCTTTCATGGACATAGAGCGTGAAGGGCTTACTGTAATCTGGAGTACCCAACACAGGAGCAGAACACAGAGCAGTACGTAAATCAGAAAAACTCTTCTGACATTCGTCAGTCCAAGGAAGGGATTGGGGTGTGTCTTTCAAAGTGAGTGCTAACAAAGGTTTGGCCAACAAAGAAAAATTCGGAAGCTATTGTCTACAATAAGAAGTGATGCCCAGAAAGGTGCGCACCTCTCTTTGTGTAGATGGCACAGACATTTGCGCAATTGCTTGAATTCGTTCTGGGGTTAATCGCCTTCCCTCCTTTGATAAGAGATGACCCAAATAGGTAACCTCTCGACGGACATATTGTAGTTTAGAAGGTGAAACCTTATGATTAAGATCAGACAAGTGACGTAACAGTGCAACAGTCACATTCTTGCAGACATCCTCTGAATCAGCAGCAATCAACAAATCATCCATATATTGAATAAGAGTAGCACCTCGGGGCAAAGGAAAAACATCGAGTTGACATTTCAGAGCTTGACTATAAATGGAGGGGCTTTCACAATAGCCTTGGGGTGCGCGCTTGAACCGAAAACTTCGGCCTCCTAGAGAGAAACCAAAAATATCCCTACTCTCTTTGGCAATGGGAATGCTGAAGAAAGCATTTTTCAGATCAATAACAGAAAACCAAGCCGCTGAGGCAGGTATCATAGTTAACAGGGCAGTGATATCTGGAACAACAGGAAACTGTGGTACAACAATTTTATTGACCTCCCGAAGATCAATCACAAAACGATAAACAGGAGGCTTAGAAGGATCAGTGCGTTTAAGAACAGGAAGAATAGGACTATTACATACATTTCCTCTTGTTTCCTCAATCACACCCTTCTGAACCAAATCATAAATGATATCCAAAAGCGCTCTTTCACCTTCATTGGAAATTCTGTATTGAGGAATGCGTGGCAATTTAGCATTGGGCTTGAGAGTAACAACATAAGGCGGGATCTCAAGACAACCAACATCATTTGGACCCGTAGCCCAGAGCGTTGCAGGAAGAGAGAGCAATTCAGGTGGGAATTGATCTTTAGACAAATACATTGAAGAAGTCAATTTCTGCCCTAAAGTAAGATGCACACCAGAAGGAGAACAATATATCGTGCATTCTTTTCAATAGATCCAAACCCAACAGATTCTCGCCGCAATCAGTCGTTAAAAGAAGAGGAGCTTCCATATCATAAGGGCCAATTGAAATAGGCAAAGGACAGGAGACCGGGTTACGAACTGGGGCGCCACAAAATCCTACCGATACATTTGTTAAGCCAGACAAAGGTGCCCCAGGGAGTTTAGAGTGAATGATAGAACTTCTCATCGCACCAGTATCTAAAAGAAATGGCTCTGAAACACCCATTGTAGTGACATTGACATAAGGCCCATCCTGATTTACTGGAATCGATACAACTCCCTCACTTTGTCTATGGCTGTCCTAGTTAGCGTGAAGGCTTTCATTTTCACCTTCAACATGATAATCATCATTGTAATACTGTGTAGACTGAGTATTCTGCTGATCGAAGTAGTTCGTAGAATTTGGAGGGGATAAGGAACGCTGTTCTTGAGGCATCACACCTCGACCTCTACCCCTGTATATTATCTGGAAACCACCGCGGCCTCGTGGAGCAGATAGTTCTCCCTTACGTTGCAATAAAACCGGGCAGCTATTCTTAAAATGACCTTCCTCTCTACAATAGGCACATTGGTTAGGACCGAATAAAGGTCGCGGAATAAAGGGCTCAGGCTTTTGATACACCCTCTGAAACTGTGGAGGCTGTTGAAACTGGCGCTGAGTATAACGAGGAGGATAAGCTTGTTGCAGAAGAACCTTCGTTTTTAATTCTTTCGTCTTCTTCGCTTGCTTATCTTTCTCCTCTTTATCACTGTTCTCATAATATTGAGCAGTAGCCAATATCTGGGCAGAAGAAGAAACAGCCCATGAACTCTCGGAGTCTTTCAACTTATGTGACAGTTCGGGAAGCAAATTAAATACGAATTTATCTACAAATAATCGCTGTCCACCCTCCGTAGTCATATCCTGACCACTGTGATCAATAAACATCTCCTCAAAACGAGTGAAGAAATCAGAGACACTCTCATCTTTCTTCTGCTTACACGCAGCTAATTTATCCCAATTAACTCGCAAGGCGGGCATCATCGTTTTTATTAAAGTAATAATCCTACCAGGGAGTTCTGAAATTAAAACATCAGGCTTAGCACCACCCACTTGGGCTGCATCCGCGGCAGGTATAGCAGCCCAATCGCCACCCAATGCTTGTGCGTGATCCTCTCTACGAATCCGAGCTCATAATGCTTTTGGGACTACATTTCCCATCAACATATCAATATTGGCTAAATTCATAATACAGGCATAAACAGTCTGGGACAACTCCTTATAATAGCCAGCAGGGTTTTTACGGGGATCCGGTAGAGACTGTTTACGAGCCAAAACTTCAGATCTCTTCCAGGGGACATGTACCCATATACGCTGGAAGTGCGCGGGAACAGCTGTATTAGCACCTGCTTGTGCAACCGCTTCTCTCCACACTGGAGGAACCTTTCTCATGGGATAATTTTTGGATGTCAGCCTAACAGCAGGATCGGAATCAAAAAAAGTCTGTGAGGAAAATAAGGACCTAAAAGTGACAAGTGTCCTTACGGCATCCTCAACCTTAGAACCCACAATGAGTCCCTTATCAAAATTAGCCTGAACATCTAACAAACCCTGAGGAAGTAAACCCAAATCCATATCCTCCCATTCTTTAGCGAGAGTGTCACACATAACATTAAATACATATCTCTGCGTGGGCGCCTCCCACTGATGAAAGGTGGTCATGATATCTTTCACACTATACTGGGGACCCTTCTCGATCCATTTGCGAGCGAGAGAGTCCAATACCACCCGTTCGTCGGAACCTGGGAGTTGACTATGAGACTGTCTTCGAGAAAAAGCCGGAGACATATTCAAAGTCTCAAAGAAAGGAGACAGAAACCCAGAGACAGTATCTGTGATTCGTTTGCGCACAGTAGGAGAATTAGACATAAGAACAGGGGACAAGGTATTAGGTGAACTAACAGAAGAATTAACAGTTATAAGGGGAGCCGAAGGCAAAGGAGATTGATGTTCAGGAAACGGAGGCAAAGAAGTCGGTGGCGGAAGAGGTGGGCGTGGCACTACCGGAAGGGGCAAATGCGGAAGAGCCGGAGCAGGCGGAGGCGCAACTAATGGCTGAACTGGTTGTAACAATGGGGGTGCATTAGCACCTTGTACATAGGGAGGAGGCAATCTCAATAAGTGAGACATCAAAGGGTCTTCCTCCGGATCCTTACTTTTATCAGAAAGGGAAATAGGCAACACCGGATAGCATTTATCTATCGCCATACGATGCTGTCTCTCTGAAATTTCCATTTCATGATTAATCTCATTATCTTTAAACTGCTGGGCAGCCTGTATAATCGTCATACTTTGTGTTTTCTTATCTCGTATTGCCTGTTTAATTTCTCTCTGTTTGGCTTCCTTACGCCAGAGGCGGAAAGACTCAAACATTGCCACCGGGCTTTTCTTTTAAACAAAATTGCTTCCAAATTATCTAATATGTCAGGCTCAAAGCTACCATTCTGTGGCCACTGTAGAACACCATCGTTCTTTGTGTATCGGATCCATGCCTCATTAAAGGCAATGGGGCCAACACCATGTTTAGAATAAAGCTCATAAGTGGGAGTTCCAACCGGAGGAATTGGACAAGAGTCCTCCAGCCGGGAATCCCTATCACAACCAAAACAACAAAACTTTCTAAACTTACTCACACCAGGCATCGTTATTTCACTGGACTGTTCACAAACATCAAGGGGTTAAATCAAATAATATAGCACAAACGTACTCACCCCTCGGCTTTGGCTTTTGCAATAGCCGAATCAAAGACCCAAATCAAAACAAAATAGTGGGAGCTACCCACCAATACTTAACTAAGTGTCTTCTTACGCCAACAGAAGCCTGTCTAACGTCTCGCGATACCATACATCACCAAAAGAGGGGCCAAAGCAAGGCGGCAGTCAGGGCACCAGTCGTCAGCAGCCGTCAGGAAGGAGAAACCACGCTGAAAAAGACCTTCGGACCACTTCGACATACAGGGGTCGCTTGACGTGGTTCGCGATTCCTCCAGAATTTTCTTGCGGGGTTCCTCACGACCCTCAGGCAAAATCGCTACCTCTGAAGCCGCCTCACAGAGGGCACCAATTGAAGAACCAGGGCCTTTTGGGACTGGCGGCGCAGGGCATGCCTTAATCTTCTGAGTTCACCTGCTTTGTTGAACAGAGACACAGGACATTCTGTTGAGCGTAGAAGATCAGGTTTATTAGCTGCAGCTAAGTACAGTTGTCCCAGAAGTACACTCAGTATGTTCTTAGGAGACTGCCACTTTACTCCGGGGTGCACAATCTTTTATAGCACATAGATTTACCAAGAACACTCCCAATGCATACATGGTTATCCAATGAGAAGAGTTTGAAAACAAGATATAACCAATGAGAAAAGTTTGAAAACAAGATATCAAGTAACCCAAATAAATCTCTCTTCCAACTGTTTTGTCACCCCTCCCCACAAGTTAATCAGTGGTAGTGTCTACAACTCAACTTGCAGGTGGCAGGACATTTGTATGCTTTGGAGGACAGTTGTGAAATGAGAGAATACAAGTAGAGAATAGCAAAGGCCAGAAGATAAGATAAAGTCAGGAAAGAATGGTGTGAACCGACAGACAGTTGAGACAGGGTTTAGTCAAACCAGACGAGGATTAGTGGACTCAGCCAGTCCCTGACATCAGTCTCGTAAACAGAGGCAGAAGGTTATTTGACACGTCGCAGTAAGATCAGCAGAAAAACTTTGTTCATTGTGCTGCCTGAGTGAGGGCAACACAAAATGGCGGTGGTGGCTGAATACAAACAAGATCGAAAATCGAATTTCCTCACCTCTGTCACCCTTAGTGCACCACATTTTCATGGGGCACCTTGTGCTAAACCATTTGTAGATTACCTGATTCTGGGTCACCGTATCAAAAGTAGCAGAGTAGCTATCTTGCTGTGATCATTTGAAAGTCATCCTCGAAGCCAAGCTTTTTTCCTCTGTCTGTGGGCACCAGGGTCCCTCTACTGCCAGGCCATGGGAGGCTGCCTCAACCACGTGCAATACAGCACAGAGGCCTCTCCTTCCTAATCTGCGCTGCTGGTTGCAGGGATGGTGGCACAATTCCTTGCAGATCAGCAGGATGACCAGATGGCCAAAGTGAGCACCAGCAAAGCCACCTGGAGGCAAGGAGCCAGTGGATGGTTTTAGGAAGGAGCCTCCAGAGCACTGGCCTCATTGTTGGGTGCCGCCTGGGCACTCTGGTCATCAGGTTGGCACAAGCCATCTGGTCACCAGGCTGGCCCAGCAGACTAAAAATCAGTGGCTGGGCACCAGATGACCGGTCTGTGGCTGGCCAACCAGATGACTGGGGGGCTGGCCGGAGCAGCCAACTCTGACTTATATCTCCCACGGGTTCTCTAAGCCCCCACTTAGTTGGGGCTAAATATTTGAGGAAAAGCTGCTTCTCAGGCAGGCTCAAGGGGAGAGGGGTGTTGGCTGGAGGCTTAACCCTCCTTAGCTCCCCAGGCTCAGGCACCAGGAAGGCAACAACCAGGGGCACCCTTAGCCAATGGACTGGGTTACAGTCCCTAACCCAGGCAGGGTAACTGCAAACTGCTGAGGACTCTTGTGCACCTCATGGGTGTAGAGCGTGGTAGAGACCACCCCTATAAAGGCCCAGCTGCTAGGCACCTCCTGGGGCAGGGTGGCGTTGAACCTGGGAGGAGTCATGGTCTCCTCTATGCTGAACTGCTCCCATAATCCCCCTGTGAGAGGTGGGTGAAGCAATGGCTCACCTGAGAGGCCCAGTCCCCACAGGCCATTGCTCAGGCATCGGGCAGGGCCACCTTCCATACCTGGGCAAGGGTGCCATCAGACTGGGAAGGAGCCTGCGGCTCCTGCAGGCTGAACAGCTTCCATAACTCCACGTGAGAGGTGGACAAAACTGTGGCTTTTACCTGGGCTTGCCAGTCTCTGAAAGCCAGGGCCCCAGCCGCTGTGAAGGGCCACCTTTCCTACTCAGGCCAGGGTGGCATTGGACCGGGAAGGAGTCTGGGACTCCTGCCACCTAAACAGGTTCTGTAACCCACGTGGTAGGTGGGCGAAGCCATGGCTTTCACTTGGGAGGCCAGTTCCCCGCAGGCCAGGGCTCCAGACACTGGACATGGCAACCTTCCCTACCTGGGAACTGATCAGTGCCTAACTTGTGCCGGTGGTTTCCGGTGCTCGGCACCAGCACTTATTTCACAGGGCTGGGACTATAGATGTTTTCACCTGCAGTTGGAATTCCTGGTAGCTGTTCAATATAAATATAACTAACTGGTTGACTGCCTAGCCTCTGGCGGGGTAGGATTAATGATTCATGTTGTGTGACTGGAAGATCAGGGAAGTCCTAATGTAGGGTGACTTAGTAATAAAGGAGCCATGATAATATTGATGATTGTTATGGCCAGAAAAAAAAAGTGCCGCTCAAAGTGAAGACCTGTGATATGCAGGCATGATGGAGCGCAACACAGCTGTGCCTTTCACTGGAGAAACGAAAGGTGAGCGAGGGTGTACAGGACTGGCAGCTTACAGAACGGGTATAAGCCTCGCCGAAATTCGATGCCAGGGATGTAAAGTACACCCATGCAGCCCACACAGTGCGGCGGGTGAGTTTGAGCACCTGAGGAAACCTCTTTGAGTTGTTTGTAGCTGTTACGTGGCTTTCTCACTCTGTCTCTTTAACTGACAGTGCTGTGTGTTGTACACTTGTGCCAAGCTGCTGAAAGACTGAAAGTAAAAAACAAAAAAAGCATATTGAACAAAATGGGAGGATGCCCCTTCAGTGACTGAATAGTACAGTCCTGTCACTGTGCTTGTGTTAAGAGTTATGGGGATGGCCAGTCAGTGGCAGAGGAAACACCCGTTATTTACAACCTTCTGTCACCCGCCTTCACCCGGAGGATCTGCAAGGGCCCATCTTCCTTGTTTGACCAGGGCCATTGGAATCCATGCTACGCCTCTGGATGGGAACCATGAAGTATTTACTTACTTTGAACCGGTGGTTGCAAGTAGGGCCACAGGCACTTATTTTCGGGCAGAATCACTTATTTTTTTACACTTTGACCCAAAACAAAAGAGAGAAAAACACAAAAGGGAAGGACGAAGAGAAAGATGAAACAGAAGACGGCAGGGAGTGTCTGGTGGTGGATTAAAGATGCATGAAGGGCGCTCAAGCCTACCCAAGCTTGGTATTCGGCACCACAACCTTCTGCAGCGTTGGCGGCGGCTTCTGAGCATCACTTTGAGCCCTGGCACTTAATATTTTACAAATTAAGCACTGGAACTGATGGTGTCAGGCTGAGGTGGAAAGCTCTGTCCACACAGGCGGGGGTGCCAGCTAGCAGGCAGAGCCTCTTACCCTGTCAAGGGTTTGCCAGGTTTCAAGATATCCACCATTTAGCTTGTCAGTTTCGTATTAGCAAAAAAAGTCACAAGTGACGTTTCATTCTCAGGGTCGATCCAGCCAATAAAGAAGTATGGCGTGCCAACTAAGTGAACACCGTCACCAGCCCAGCCTTTCTAATCTGAATTACACCCATGCCTAGCTATAATGTTCTGTCTAGAAACTCTCAGGGGCATATTATCAAGCACAGCTTTAAAATTATCGCCGCTTTAGCAGCAGAAAACTGCCGCTAAAGCAGCGATAATGGGCTTGATAATATGCCCGTGAGAATTCCAATAGAAGCCCATGTTGACACCAGAACATGGGCTTCTATTGGAATTCCCAAGGGCATATTATCAAGCCCATTATCGCCGCCTTAGTGGCAGTTTTCTGCCGCTAAAGCGGCGATTTTTTGAATGCTGTTTCTTGATTCAGTGTTTTATACCCTGGCTTATCTCCACTAACTGGGGCTAAACACTGGATCTCCTCCCACCCAACAAACTCTAAGCTTCTCCTGAGAACGTAGGGTTCTTTCAGGGGTAATTTACGGTATGTCTGCACACCATTTATGTTCCCGAAATTCAAAATCAGATTTAGTAGCCCACCTTTGTACTTAGTCCCTCGCAGGTCATAGCTGCCAAGGTTTGAGATTGCTATGTGTGACATTTTCATAATGTCACTGTAATTATGAGTGACATTTCAACCACTATGAGTAACACTCTCTTGCGAGCAAAATCAACCCATTTAGACAAGTAAAACATATAACTATAAGAAATTAAATCCAACTGAGCAAAGAGAAACTCTAAGAAGATTTTAAAACTGCTGCGAGCCACCAGAAATTGAAGGGAACTAACCGGAGACAGATTGTGTGAGTGCAAAATAGGCAGCCAAGTTTTTTGCTTCTGTGTGGCATGTCCATGGTGTTAGTGGACTTATGAATAACATTTAACTACCAAATGTGTGACACTTAGAGTAACACTTTCTCACGAGTAAAACCACGTAAAGAGGTGTATGGAAAGAGAAATATCAAACATTTTACACGAGAAGTTGTAATAATATTTTGCAACTGGAGCAAACCCCATGAAATGAAAGGTTACACTTGCTTTATAATGCACTCTAAATGTCTGCAATTTTTCTGCCAGCCTAGCTTATACTGTGTGTAATACAATTTGCATATTCATGTGCTTACCTTCGCAGACTGGCTCCTCGTAGCACTATAAAATAGAAGTAACTAGCACTACTGAGCCAAGAAGGACAAACTTATCCTCTGTGGTTACAGCTGCACTGAGCTGGAAATTGCCAGACATAATTTATCGCACTTACAACATGAATACAATTCGTCCTGTGCGTGAACAAATAAACTCCCGGCGAGGCTCAGTCTGAAATGAATGGTGTGCACTAACTGGCATTGCTGCCTTGTATAAGGAAATTCTGCAGAGATCAGCTGAACTGGACAGTACAGAGCCTAAAGACTCACCTGACGGCTGTCGGTAAGCAACTGTCTCTGGGGCTCATTTATGAGCCCCAGCGTCACTTTTGCGCCACCGGTGCATCACTTTTTGTGACGCACCAGTGGCGTAAAACATGCGCCATGATGCGCCATATTTACAAAGTGACGCATCTACCTAGATGCGTCACTTTGTAAACCCCTGCGCTACATTATACCTGTGTCAGGTATAATGTATGCAGGGTGGGCGTTCCCACGTAAGTATGCATCGTAGAAGTAACGCAGTGAAATCTACGAGATTTCACTGTGCCACTTCTAGGGTGCAAATGCGTCAATATCTTGCGCCTGCCTCACTGCAGGCGTAAGACTGACGCAGGCCCTTTCACATGGGGCTTGCCCCATGTGAAAGGACACATTGCTGGAGTTGCGTCACTTTCTTGACACACTCCAGCAATGCGTCACTTTTGCGCCTACAGATACGTCAGAAATACTGACGTATCTGTGACTCCTTGCGACATGATGCGTCATACTGTAAATATGACGCATCATTGGAGTCGCAGGGAGGGCGCAGTGAAAAGTGACGCATCACTGTTTTCACGCAGTGATGCGTCACTTTTCATAAATGAGGCCCTCTGTATGTACCAGTCTGAGCGCTTCACCACTTCGACTTCGTTTCGTCTTGGGGCTGAGCTCTTCGGTTGGCTGGGGAGGGGCCAAGGGGGAACGGGTTGCAACAGCAGGCCTCAGTTGAAGAGTGTGCCTGAGCAGACGTCGCCGTAGCTAAGCAGCATGTCTTCACTCAGAGAAGTGCTGTATTCTTGCTGGTAATGACATTGACGTTTATTATTGTGTGCTGTTAGCCCAGCTGCCATCCGTGCCAGCCAGAGTCCACAGCACCTACACCCCCTAACTAAAACAATACAACTGCAACACTGAAATTAGTTTTTGCGGGCAAGGAGAGGCCCAGCTGATTTAAAAGGCTCTGGCGCCGTTCTGTGTCCTCCTCAGGAGCGGCAATAATTCCTCTGGTGGACCACCTCCTGTGAGCCTGTGAACATTACAACAACGGTCGCACGTGACTCGCAAAATCCGCATGGCGCCACTTTGAGGGGTGGGCACCGCCACGGCATACCACTCACAGCCTTCACACCAATGACCTGCAGCTTGGCCCGGAAAACAGAAGACGCTGGTTCCACGTGAGGTTAGACCGGAGGCATTGCCATTTGTTTTAACTGCAAGGGTGACATCGCGGTTATAAGCCTGAGGGTCAGCCGGTATGGCAGCTGCCAATAATTTCGAAAACGCCCTGGCCAACTCCCACGGGCGGTAGGAGGGAACTGGCAGACACCGAGCACATCCGCCTATTAAAGTGAGTCGAACAAATTAAGACTCATACTGTGTCCATAATAGCCAGCAATTGGGTCCGCCTGATGTCACTACGCCGCGTAGTGTGTG
The DNA here is from genome assembly GCF_964204655.1 of Triturus cristatus. Taxonomy (NCBI): domain Eukaryota; kingdom Metazoa; phylum Chordata; class Amphibia; order Caudata; family Salamandridae; genus Triturus; species Triturus cristatus. Next base: position 1,151,775,567 of record NC_140579.1, read on the forward strand.
TGTTAGTAACATTGTAGCAGCAGATACGCCAGCCCAGAGAAGCGCATCGCGCTGCTACTGCAGCTTTCAGTGTTGGTCACAGTCAGTGCATTATAGCACCACTCGGCTTTGAGTAGCTGAGAGGCGCTATAATGCGTGAGTGTGCATTTTAGTACGGTGATGCGGACAAACA